>NC_068933.1:20700000-21950000 GCF_023091745.1 Budorcas taxicolor | reverse complement strand
GATTTACTTTGCTGTACAGCAGAAACTAACACAACATTGTAAAGCAACTATGGTCCAATGACATTTTTTTAAAAAGAGACTGCCAGAATTATGCTGGACTTCAAGGACAGGTGATTTGCAATTATAATCTTGCTAAACAAATACCAAATTATCAGCATTATGGAAAGTAATGTTTAATAATTAATCACCAATACCCTACCAAAGTGATGCAGAGTCATGGATTAAATTTTATACTGATAATTTTTATATTTGTTTATAAATAACATTTTCCAAAACAGAAGCTTTATGAAACAAAATTCATAAACAAAGTTTATGAAACAAACATGGTACAATGACTTTCATCAAAGCTTTTGTTGGATATCTAACTGAATTATAGGATTTCTTTGAGAATATAGTTACATAATTGATCAGAAATATCAAAGCCTTGTGCAGGTAAGGGGGTAAGGAACTACAGCTGACACTAAGAGTGTCAGTTGTCTTTGGTAGAAAGATGCTATGGTAGCAGTTATATTTTTCTAAAATGAAAAAAGAAATTGAGCATCTCCATACTTGTTACAGGAGGAAAAGAGAACTAATATGAATCACATGTTAATTTCTTTCAACAATTTGAAAAATTAGGATTGCATAATTATAGCTTATCATATCTCAAAATAAATCTCTACAGTTATAGACTTGTATCACAAAGACGTGGATTGAAGGAATAGAGAAGAATTTCAGGGACAATATTCAATATGGAGAATGATAACAAAGACAGTTCTAACTTTTACATAATCTTTTCTCTAAGGTGACGGACGTACCAAAATACAAAGTATCAACAGGTCACTGAAAACATTAAAACACATTTTAAATTAAATAATATAGAAATCAGCCAATTACAGTCTATGTTGTCTACAAGGAATAATACAAATAGTTGAATTGACCGGAACAGTATAATGCTCCTGGAAGAACTCAAGATTCATCCTTTAGTGAAGAAATCAAGGGAATATATTTATTCTTTACTCTAGATATGACTAAGCAAGGCATTCTGCACTAGAACACCAGAGCTCTCATAAGTACAAGAATATGGTTTTGTTTGATTTTTTAAATGTATACACATTTATATTGTATATATGACATTAATCTATTTTATTTTTTATGGCAATTTTAGGTTCACAGTAAAGTGTAATGAAAGATACAGAGATTTTCATATACCCCCGCCCCTATTATCAACTTTCCAGCCAGAGTGGTGCATTTATCACAACCGATGAGCCTCTGTTAACACATTATTAACCAAACTCTATACTTGCTTGATTTCTTTGATTGGTGAAATTATATAAGGCATCAGCAATTTTTGTTTGCCTCTAATTTCAGTATTCCTCCATTTGGGAGATACTTAAAATACTTAGGCTAATGAGTTATAAAATTACTGAGGTATTAGGTAAATTAATAGTAGGAAATTGTACAGAGCTGGAGAGAAATGATTCCCAGGGAGAATTCATATCCACAATCTCAATAAAACAGACCACTGCCATTTACTTTTTGGAAGGGAGAAAGTACAAATAAAAGTGTTTACTTAATAATTTATTATCTTTAACCAGTTTATATAAAATAAGATTACTATTAGAAAATTACTTCAGAGTACTAGCACATTACATTTGTTACTTTAAACGTAATTTTTAGGAAGATCTGATTGATGAATTGATGAATATATATTTCTATATTTTTAATTTAAAATGTGTTTTAATGAATATATATATTCATTGATGATTGTATATTGTTTATTGGCCTCATGAAGACAGCTTTTCATACACAACATAGATTGAATTCTAAATAGGAGTTTGGATTGGATCAGTTTAGTTCAGTCACTCAGTCATGTTCGACTCTCTGCGACCCCATGTACTGCAGCACGCCAGGCTTCCCTGTCCATCATCAACTCCCAGAGGTTTTTCAAACTCATGTTCATTGAGTCAGTGATGCCATCCAACCATCCCATCCTCTGTCATCCCCTTCTCCTCTGCCTTCAATCAGGGTCTTTTCCAATGAGTCAGTTCTTCCCATCAGGTGGCCGAAGTATTGGAGTTTCAGCTTCAGCATCAGTCCTTCCAATGATTATTCAGGACTGACCTCCTTTAGGATGAACTGGTTGGATCTCCTTGCAGTCCAAGGGACTCCCAAGAGTTTTCTCCAACAACACAGTTCAAAAGCATCAATTCTTTGGCCCTCAGCTTTCTTTAGGGTCCAACTCTCATATCCATACATGACCACTGGAAAAATGATAGCTTTGACTAGACGGACTTTTGTTGACAAAATAATGTCTCTGCTTTTTAATATGCTGTCTAGGTTGGCCATAGCTTTTCTTCCAAGGAGCAAGCATCTTTTAATTTCATGGCTGCAGTCATCATCTGCAGTGATTTTGGAGCCCCCAAAACTAGTCTCTCACTGTTTCACTGTTTCCCCATCTATTTGCCATGAAGTGATGGGACTGGATGCCATGATCTTAGTTTTCTGAATGCTGATTTTTAAGCCAACTTTTTCACTCTCCACTTTCACTTTCATCAAGAAGCTCTTTAGTTCTCCTTCACTTTCTGGCATAAGGGTGGTGTCTTCTGTATATTTGAGGTTATTGGTATTTCTCCTGGCAATCTTGATTCCAGCTTGGATTGGAAAGAATATATCAGAAAAATAAATGAAGGAGGTAGTGTACACAGTGTTTGTGGTAGAACTACATGAAATTTGCTATTTTAGAAGACTTACAAGTATATTTTGAATTTGAAAGTGAAAGTGAAAGTCGCTATCATGTCTGACTCTTTGCGACCCCATCAACCATACAGTCCACGGACTTCTCCAGGCCAGAATACTGGAGTGTGTAGCTGTTCCCATCTCCAGGGGAATCTCCCCAACCCAGGGGTTAAACCCAGGTCTTCTACATTGCAGACAGATTCTTTACCAGCTGAGCCACAAGGGAAGCCATTTTGCATTTAAACGAAAGCAAAGAATATTTATAGCAAAATTATCAAGTCAACTGAGTGAAGCTACCAATTGAGAAAGCAATACCTTGTTTTAAAATATGCACATTTTACACTGCAGGTATAGGAATCAGCCCTGGTCAGTGATAGGAAGATTCAAGTACTTTCATCATTAAGGAAACATAACCAGGGCAGTCAGGTTAGTCTTCTTCCCCCAAGGTAGGAAAAATGAGGTCAAAAGTTTTGTTACACAGCTTAATCTGGTTTCCTAGGGACTAAATTCACTTTCATAAAAAAATCATTGATGAGGAAAATTAAAATATTTCTTGATCTAATATTCAATGGCTCATAACTAAAGATTAGATTTCGAAATAGATTTTCCAGGTCAATAAGAGTTTTCTGATGCACTTGATATTATTTTTAGAAGACAGACATCAAAACAATTTACTGATCTAGGATCAGGTGTATCTGGTAAAATATGGATTGGGCCCATCTTGGCAGGTTTAAAAGTCTAATTTCATTCTAAAAAATAGCTTGTTGTCTCTGAAAATTGAATGCTTATTTCTGTATTTTCTGAAGTAAAACAAGACAATTGATGTAGTACTATTTTAAAGTTCCCATTAAGAATTATTTCAAAAGGTCTTAAAATATTTAGATTTTCATTAATAACCTATACTGAAGGATTTGATTTCAGAAAAGAAAATAAGCCATTCTATATTGAGCATAGTAAACTCACTATGATTCACATAAATTTCTTCTCATCATAAGATATATAGGCACTAAATAATGTTTACTGAAAAGTGCAAAAAGAAAACTGTTAAAAGAAACTTACAAGAGCACCATTAAAAGATAACTGATATTTAATACTTTGCTTTTTACTTAATATATGCTTCTTTGCAGTTCTTTTTAGAGATGATATGATATTGCATATTGGCTCATTTGGTAAAGAATCTGCCTGCAATGCAATGCAGGAGATCAAGGTTCAATCCCTGGGTCAAGAAGATACCCTGGAGAAGGAAATGACAACCCACTCTAGTATTCTTGCCTGGGAAGTTCTATGCACGGAGGAGCCTGAGGGCTGCAGTCCATGGGGTTGCAAAGAGTTGGACACAACTGAGCAACTAAGGCAGAACCAGTGTTGCATTTGCTAGTTTAAATGTCTTTTTCACTTGGTGCTGTAGCATAAATTTTTTTCAAAATCACTGATATGATTTGATATGGTTAGAGAGCACCACAGACTCAATGGACATGAATTTGAGCAGATAGTGGAAGACAGAGGAGCCTGGCGGGCTACAGTCCATGCAGTTGTGAAGTGTTGGACATCACTTAGTGATTGAACAACAATATTGCATGTGTAAGTTTATTACTATAACCTTAACTTTCTCTCTTGTTTAAATCTTTAGGCTGCATTTTTACATACAGAAGGAGCTCCTATTTGGACATAAATTTTTCTCTACACTTTTATGATTTTAGTCTACATATCTGATGTTATATAACTCTAAAGACCTGGAATTCTAAAAAAATTGAATAAATTTCAAATTATTCTTTATAAAGGAAAGAAAAAAATACATTTGTCTTGTCAAGTATGGTTATTCAACAATTTTATATTGTCATTTCTTTTTTTTTTTTTTATTTTTTTTTTTTATTATTATTATTATTTTTTTTTTAATTTTAAAATCTTTAATTCTTACATGTGTTCCCAAACATGAACCCCCCTCCCACTTCCCTCCCCATAACATCTCTGTGGGTCATCCCCATGCACCAGCCCCAAGCATGCTGTATCCTGCGTCAGACATAGACTAGCGATTCAATTCTTACATGATAGTATACATGATAGAATGCCATTCTCCCATATCATCCCACCCTCTCCCTCTCCCTCTGAGTCCAAAAGTCCGTTATAGACAGCTGCGTCTTTTTCCTGTCTTGCATCCAGGGTCGTCATTGCCATCTTTCATTTCTTTTAATAAAAGTGAAAGTTCCTCAGTCATGTCCAGCTCTTTGTGATCCCATGAACTGTAGCCTGCCAGGCTTTCCTGTCGATGGAATTCTCCAGGCAAGAGTACTGGAGTGGGCTGCCATTACCTTTTTCAGGGGATCTTCCTGACCCAGGGATCAATCTTGGGTGTCCCGCATTGCAGGCATATTCTGTAAACCATCCAAGCCATCAGGGAAGCCCAAGTGTGTTGTGTGAAGTGAAGTGAGGTCACTCAGTCATGTCCAACTCTTTGCAACCCCATGGACTGTAGCCTATCAGGCTCCTCCATCCATGGGATTTTCTAGGTAAGAGTGCTGAAGTGGATTGCCATTTCCTTCTCCAGGGGATCTTCTCGACCCAGAAATCAAACCCAGTTCTCCCGCATTGCAGGCAGACGCTTTACCGTCTGAGCCACCAGAGTGTGTCGTGTATTTGTATCTAAATACACATATGCACATAATATAAATATGTTGAATATGCAATATTTCTATGATTAAACTAGTACTAACAGAAAATATAAGCATATACTAATTTGACAAGTTTGAAAATGGTAGTTAAACATTGACAACACCAAATGCTTTTGAAGTCATGGAACAACAAAAAATCCCATTCATTGCTGGAGGAAATGCAAAATGGTACATCCACTTCATATAACTACTTGGCATTTCTCACAAATGAAACATTCCTTCCATGTGATAACACAATCATGCTCTTTGATATTTAACTGAAAGTGTTGAAAGCTTATGTTCACAGCAAAATCTGCATGTGGATGTTTACAGGAGCTTTATTCATGATTGCCAAAATCTGGAAGCAAGCCAACTGTCCTTTAGTAGGTGAATGTACATATAAATTGTGGTACAATTTAGTTATTTAGCACTAAAAATAAATAAGCTATCAAGCTATGAAATGCATGGAGAAAACTTAAATGCATTTAACCAAGTTAAGGAAGCTGAAAAGGCTACATGCTGTATAGTTTCAACTACATGACATTCTAGAGAAGATAACACTATGGAGGGTTGCCAGGTTTGGAGACTATGGGCCTTTTGGTGGGGGGGAAGTGAGTGAATAGGTGGAGCCTAGAGGATTTTCATAGCAGTGAAACTGCTCTGTATGATACTATAATGTTGAATACATGTCATTATATAATTGTCCAGAGCCCCAGAATGTATAACATCAAGAGTGAACCCTACTGTTCTATACATCACAGATGTATAGATGTATAGAACAGTCTTTTGGACTCTGTGGGAGAGGGAGAGGGTGGGATGATTTGGGAGAATGGCATTGAAACATGTATAATATCAGATAAGAAACGAACTGCCAGTCTAGGTTCCATGCAGGATACTGGATGCTTGGGGCTGGTACACTGGGATGACCCAGAGAGATGGTATGGGGAGGGAGGTGGGAGGGGGGTTCAGGATTGGGAAAACGTGTACACCCGTGGCAGATTCATGTTGATGTATGGCAAAACCAATACAGTATTGTAAAGTAAAATAAAGTAAAAAAAAAAAAAAAAGAGTGAACCCTACTATAAACAATGGATTTGGGGTGATAATGAGGTATCAGGTGGCACTAGTGGTAAAGAGCCCGCCTACCAATGCAGGAGATGTAAAAGATGAGGGTTCGATCCCTGGGCCCGGAAGATCCCATGGAGAAGGGCATGGCAACCCACTCCAGTATCCTGGCCTGGAGAATCCCATGGATAGAAGAGATTGGTGGGCTGCAGTCCATAGTGTTGCCAAGAGTCGGACATGATAAGCAACTTAGAATGCACGCACGATGAGTCAAGGTGGTGGGGATGTTGATGGTGTATATGTGTGGGGTCAGAGGGCATGTGGTAACTCTGTACTTGCTGTGAACCTAAAAGTAGTCTAAAAAAACAAGCCTAATTGAAATTCTAAAAACAGATGTTTAGCTGTTGTTTTAATTGCATTTAACATGGCAGTGAAGTGGAGCCCATTCATCATATGAATCTTGATGCACATGTGACTTTCTAATAGAAGGCTCAGACCAGAGTGATGACGGTCAATGAGTTTGGGTCTTAGACATCTAGAGGTCTTGATTATATCTACGCTGTTCCCCAGAACTTCTAACCTATTTAAAAATGGCTAGTTTATTGGAGAAAGAAAGATACGTGATCCAAGTGAAATGACTGTCAAGTATGGGATGAGTTAACCTAAACCATCCATACTACAAGCTGACTAGGATAGTTGACTGCAGACCCATGAAGAAGCCATACCAACGTTAAATGATAGAATTGTCTGGTTAATCCACAGATTTCTGAGTTAAATTAACGTTGATTATTTCAAACTACTGGGATTTGCGTCACTACGTAACATTCTTGTGGCAACAGGTCATTAATGCATTGACTTTGTTTAAAATGCCTATTAGTATATAAAATGCTGAGCATGCCTATAATTCAAACAGGGCTCACATTTTTTATTTGTAGAAATGGAACAGAAAAGTTATAGCAAGTATCATTACTCTATAGTTTGCTAACATTAATATGTTATGAATATGATAGTGAATTAAAAATATAGCAATGAAAGATAAACCAATATTAGCAGACATTAAAAAGAAACCTCACCCATTTCAAATTAAGCAGAAAATATTCAATTTCTTGCCCCTATACGGATATATATAGATACAGGGGCTTCCTGGGTGGCTCAGCAGGTAAAAAATATGTCTGCCAATTCAGGAAACACAGGAGATGTGGATTCGATTGCTGGGTTGGGAAGATATGAACTTATAAAATTATTGTCAATTAATAGAATATTGTTTACATAGAAAAATTGTATTTTGGTTACACTGACAATAGTTAGAACTGGACATGGAACAACAGACTGGTTCCAAATAGGAAAAGGAGTACGTCAAGGTTGTATATTGTCACCCTGCTTATTCAACTTGTATGCACAATACATCACGAGAAATGCTGGGCTGGATGAAGCACAAGCTGGAATCAAGATTGCTGGGAGAAATATCAATAAACTCAGATATGCAAATGACACCACCATTATGGCAGAAAGTGAAGAAGAACTAAAGAGCCTCTTGATGAAAGTGAAAGAGGAGAATGAAAAAGTCTGCTTAAAGCTCAACATTCAGAAAACAAAGATCATGGGATCTGGTCCCATCACTTCATGGCAAATAGATGGGGAAAACAGTGGAAACCGTGGCTGACTTTATTTTTTGGGGCTCCAAAATCACTGCAGATGGTGAACTGCAGACATGAAATTAAAAGACACTTACTCCTTGGAAGAAAAGTTATGACCGACCTATACAGCATGTTAAAAAGCACAGACATTACTTTGCCAACAAAGGTCCATCTGGTCAAGGCTATGGTTTTTCCAGTGGTCACGTATGGATGTGAGAATTAGACTATAAAGAAAGCTGAGGCTGAAGAATTGATGCTTTTGAACTGTGGTGTTGGAGAAGACTCTTAAGAGTCCCTTGGACTGCGAGGAGGTCCAACCAGTCCATTCTAAAGGAGATCAGTCCTGGGTGTTCATTGGAAGGACTGATGCTGAAGCTGAAACTCCAATACTTTGGCCACCTCATGTGAAGGGCTTACTCATTTGAAAACACCCAGATGCTGGGAAAGATTGAAGGAGGGAGGAGATGGGGACAACAGAGGATGAGACGGTTGGATGCATCACTGATTCAATGGACATGAGTTTGAGTGAGCTCGGGGAGTTGGTGATGGACAGGTAGGCCTGGTTTGCTGCAGTCCATGGGTCGCAAAGAGTCGGACATGACTGAGCAACTGAACTGAAACTGATGTGTCAATAACATTGACAGTAGAATGATTCATAAGTAGTTGGAGCAAATTTGGCCTGCTGAGTTAGGTAAGCAAACATTAAAATATTACTCTGTCACTTTTTAATTACGTGAATTTGGGGAAAGTTTTTTATTTTAAAGTAGAGATAATAATATGAATTTCATAGGAGTGTCATATTATGTAAGATAAACCAAAGCACCCTAACAAACTGTGGCATGAATGCTTTCCTTCTTTACTAATACCAATTTCTGTTTCTTTAAGTACCTAGACAGCATATGGAAAAGCAGAGGCATTATCTGTCTAGTCAAAGCTATGCTTTTTCAGTAGTCATGTATGGATGTGAGTGTTGGACTATAAAGAAAGCTCAGTGCTGAAGAATTGATGCTTTTGAACTGGTGTTGGAGAAGACTCTTGAGAGTTCCTTGAACTGCAAGGAGATCAAACCAGTCAATCCTAAAAGAAATCAGTTCTGAATATTCATTCATTGGAAGGACTGATGCTGAAGCTGAAACTCCAATACTTTGGCCATTGATGCGAAGAACTGACTCATTAGAAAAGACTCCGATGCTGGGAAAGATTGAAGCCAGGAGAATGGGACGACAGAGGGTGAGATGGTTGGATGGCATCACTGAATTGATGGACATAAGTTGATCAAGCTTCGGGAGCTGGAGATGGACAGGGAAGCCTGTTGTGCTGCAGTGCGTGCGGTTGCAAAGAGTTCAGTTCAGTTGCTCATTTACATATTTTGAATAAATTTATAAGTTATTCTTTTGCAAATCTGAATATTTTGAGGTTTTTGCAGCTCACTAACCAGATCTCTTAGAGAAATATAAAATGTTAATATCACTTTTAAGTCATCAATCAGGACTGAAGCATATCAGAAAAAATAGAAAAACAGAATTCAATTCATATAATTGCAACTCACCAGAAGTGAGATTAAAATGCATACTGTAGTGGAGATATACACAGGTTTCAAACATCATTTAAGCAATTTGCTTTGCTCCTTAGTAATCACATTTTGGACACTAATGAACACTGAAAATAAACACTTCTTTATAATGAGTGCATATACACATACGGTACGTGGGTCATGCTGATATTTAGGTTTCACACTTCCCTCCTCCAACTAAACCTAAAACTATTATCAAGACATAATCTTGGTCAGTTTATATGAAGACTTTTAACAAATGTCCAGTGCTTTTTTAGATTAGTTTAAGTTAACCCCTAGATCAAGAAGAAAAAAGGGGATACGAGAGATAACAGAGGCTTAGCCTGTTTCAAAGTTTCTTAAACTCAGAAATACACAAAATTTAAAATAGCAGAAATGTGTGATTTGCAAGAGAACAGATATATACAGTAATTCTTCAATGACATTGTTCAGTAGAACTTATAAGACAAGTTGAAATACAGTCGAACACTGTTGAAGCTGTATTATGAACCATCATGCATGCTTTGTGAAGGAAGAAGTCAGCTAGCCCAAAGGTGACAGCCATTAGCAGATACAAACAGCTTCTGAAACAGTATAGTTATTTGCAAAGGTGATTTAATGGTGAATTTCTGGAAATACTTAAAACTAAGTATCAAACTATTTAGCAAACTAAATTGCTTATAATAAATTGTACTAATACGTTGTATCAGTAGTATTAATTTATTATATGGTGCTAACATTTTTTTGATCTGGGAATGAGTTTACAAACTAACAGGAAGGTCAATAGTGAAATTATTAATAAATTCATATGAATTCCTGCCCAAAAGATGACTTTTATTTAAACAATATATATTTGCGTGGAAATAACAAATATGACGTTAAAATTATGCTTTTGAAAAACAAATGGTTGCTTTTTTTCTTACAAAATAGCAAAATGTTAACCCTTACGATGATTAGCACTGTTTCATTTTAAAACTTAAAATTTCCCCTGAATTTCCTACTAAATTAGTCAACTTACATAGGTTATACTATATGCTACTGTTTGTGAAAACAAGCACACTGCACTTATTACCTAAAGTTCAATGTGGTCTAACATATTTCAGTGTCTGGCTGCAAGTCACCCACATGGGCAATGATTTTATCTCTCTGAACTTCCAGCTTCTCAGTATAAAACAGGCACTGAATGAAATTCTTTCCATCTTTCTATACTATTATACACTCTAATAAACATAGGAACTAACAAGTCTGTACTTCTATAACTTTTTATTCAATGACTCATTTTCTTAATTCTTTCTTTTCTCCTGCAAAATACCTGGCATTCTCAGTTCAGTTCAGTCACTCAGTCGTGTCCGACTCTGCGACCCCATGAATCGCAGCACGCCAGGCCTCCTTGTCCATCACCATCTCCCGGAGTTCACTCAGACTCACGTCCATCGAGTCCGTGATGCCATCCAGCCATCTCATCCTGGGTCGTCCCCTTCTCCTCCTGCCCCCAATCCCTCCCAGCATCAGAGTCTTTTCCAATGAGTCAACTCTTCGCATCATTCTAATGTAACTGTATTTAATTTAGCACATGCTATGTAAAACTCATGGTTTACCTTATGTCTCTGTTTTTGTACTTTAATTCGGTAAAAGGAATGACTGCTTGGTACTTGTTTGAACTTGGATTAAAAAAAAAAGTGGCTACATTTTTCTTTATAAAGGCAAGGAAAGAAAATGTACCGCTAGGATAAGACTAAGCATGAAAGATTTCATCTGAGAGGGACAATTTGTCAGAAAATTATGAGGAGGTACAAACAGGGTTATAATGGAAGCAGTCTTGCAACATTAACTATAGCATTCACTCTCATAAATTCTGTAATAAATCCACACACCCCACATTGAGGGGTGGAACAGACCGGATGGTTTTCCAGCAGGTGTGCTCCCACTGTGGGCACTCCCACATGGAGTGGTCGTCATGCCACAGAAATTATGCACCCCACTTCACCTTGGCTTGGAGTGAGCGCCTTGATTCTCATACTGAGGAATTAATTGGGAAAATGGAAATGGAAGCTCAGAATAGTGGACAAAAGCTATGATCCTAAATCACCTTCAGAATGGGTCTTTCATCATGAGCAATTAGTTACTCCTCAGCAAAATACAGTTTAATGAGGGCAAAGACTAGATTGGAGTCACAGGGATAAAATAACCTTTATGAATATCATTGTCCCTTTTATAAAGGTGCCATTAATAAGCATCATCACTCTATCCAGAAATTAAAATGAACACTTGTTTTGCCTAACTCAAAAGTATAGTCATGTCTGGAACTTACAGAGGAGTTTTCACTGTTCTAATTACTGACTATGAGAGATTAGGAACATTTCCCTCTTAAATTAAAATAGTTGTGGTGATCGAGTATCTTTTGTCTAACAAATTTTAAATGTACTTAAAAAGCAATGATGTCATAGCTATACATCTAATGGCACTGTGTGAATGCACTAAAGTAGACAGGAAAGTAAATTATTAAATGAAGAATTTTGAATTAATTTAATTTTAACTGAATTTTGTTAAAACATTAATGCAATGAATGGTGACAGAAAGAGCATGAACTTTAAAACTGTAGAACCCCAGGTTCTATCCTCGCTCATCAGTGTGACCTTGGGAAATTTATCTAATTTCATTTACCTCTGGGTCTTCAACTGCCAAAGGGGATATAATATTTACTTTGCAGTGTTGTGAAATTCAATAAGGTCTGGTCTATAAAGCATATAATCTGGCTGAATACAAATCAGATGCTAAATAAATACGGCTGCAAGGCATCTCCAACATCACTCTCGGATCTAAAGATTATAGCCTAAGGGTTATAATTCAGGGTGTTACAAAAATAATTTAGAATGCAGTATCAATCAAGTAATCATTTAAAACTCGGAACATTAAAGAAACTCAGAGCATTTAGGATCAAGAACAGAAATCTCACTCTATCTTCCAGTCAGTTTTTAAGTGCTTTAATTGTCAAAATGGTTCAAAATGAAATTAGTTCTCTCTGGAAAATGAGCTCCCTCATTCAGACACGGCTTCCCTGGTGGCTCAGACAGTAAAGAATCTGCCTGCAATGCAGGAGACCCAGGTTCTATCCCTGGGTCAAGAAGATCCCCTGGAGAAGGGAATGGCAACCCACTCCAGTATTCTTGGCTGGAAAATTCCACGGAGAGATGAGCCTGGTGGGCTATAGTTCATGGGGTCACAAAGGGCTGGACATGACTGAGAGACTAACGCTTCATTCAGACAGGACAGTAGGGTTTCTTTCAGGTAATGCTAGTTTTCAATCTAAACATCTTGGTGTCATCCAAACCATGATAATGTTTAACAGCTGAACTGTTCCTCTTAAAAGTTTTTGGTAAAGATTTTACATAACAGCATGAAATTAGAATATCAAAAGAAGTCTTTATTATCCTTCCATCATGCCAAGGAAATAAAACATTTTTTCTGATAAAATGTACACTATAAAAAAGCTCATTATGAATAACTAATAAGGCATGGAAATAATGTTTGTCATTGCACATAGCTGGCCCTGAGTACTTACTCTGAGGCTCTATGTCAAGCACTTCGGTACGAGTTCACTCACTACTTCTAATATCTCTGTGGGTTAAAACTAATTGACCATTTTGCAGATGAAGAAACTGGAGTTAGAGAAGTTAAGTGACTCACACAAGACCACCCTTCTAAGCAGTAGTACTAGAGTTAGAATGGGAATCAGGCTGTCTCAAAGCTCATGCTCAACCTTTATGCATATCATTAGTAAAAACAAGATTATAAACACTTTATTTGTTAATACCTGTGTTTTTGGATCCTTTTGTGCTTCTAGTACTGTGTTATGCTCAATGTTAATAGAATCATTAACTCAGATAATGTATGGGATAACTGAAGTAAGAATAGCAGAAATATGAGTTATAATTATAATAATGGTGAAGTCTTAGCTGTTAGGATATGACAGGCATTTCTGAAGAACTTCCATTATTTTCATTGTTTTGATATTTACAACAGTCTAATAAAAATAACATTGCACTCATTCTACAGGGTAGGAAACTGAGCCACAATTTAAATAATTTATTAACTGTAATATAACTAATCAGTGGCAAAATCAGGATTTGGATGCAAAGGTCTGGTCCCAAGTTCATTCTATTAACCATTGCTTGATGGATGATGAGAGGTGTTTTTGGAAATACCAGCAATCTGAGGTACTATTGACACCAATTTTCTATGGGAAAATATCTTACCAACGTGTGGTAGAGACTCAAGCTATTTCCCTGGTTATATAATAATTGTGATTATAGAAATGAACTCATATTATGTTCTTAAATTGTTGCATACACAAAGCAGATGGTGATATATCTGTAGGTTTTTGAAAGGAATAAGCTTGGCTATAAAGAGCATGAGCTTCAGAAGTTTTTAAAGTCTGATTCTGAGTCTATTTTTTATAGCAACTCTGTGAGAAATGCAAATAAAAACCCACATCCCTGCTTTTGCCCTGTGGACCATTTGAATAAAATTCCTCCCCTTTTCTACTTTCTCCTGTTATTCATCCCTTTCATTTTTTTTAGTAACTGGAGACTAATTTATAATCACTGGGGGCTTATTTTGTGTGCTGTATCTTGTATTTTTTAAATAAAAGTAAATTCAGGAAATCACTAATATCCTAAATATGAGACCAAGTTGGGTCAACAGATTTCTCTAGAAAAATCTCCATATGCCCTTGATTTCAACTGTGAAATGAAGAGACTTTCAAGGAAGGTGTGTCGATTGTGGTGGGCAGGCTGAGGCTTCATAGTAGCAGGTACCTTCCCAAGAGAGGCTGGAAGTCAGGAAACATAGTTATCTGATTCTCACACATGAGGTTCCAATTACTTTTTCTAAAGGGATTGTAATAAGTGATGGCACAGAGGGTCTGGGGTTTGGTGGTAAATTACAAGTACTTGCCAGCCTTCAGTTCAGTTCAGTTCAGTTCAGTTCAGTGGCTCAGTCGTGTCTGACTCTTTGCGACCCCATGAATCGCAGCACGCCAGGCCTCCCTGTCCATCCTTAATTACTAATAGACCTTGCCTCAAGAAAGATGAAGTAGGATAGTGCAGAAGTGAGCATTTTACATTAAAAAAAATCCAAGCTTTTTTTTTTTTTTCTTCTTCTTCATGAAAAGAAAAAGACTGAGATTTTACTGTAGTTATTACTGATGGAGTCAGTAAGAGCTAGTAATTGGAACTTCAAAGGACTATCGTTTCACTGAAAAACTATCTTACCTAAGTGCTTTGGGACTCTGGGAGAAAGTGTGCTCTGCATGTCTTCTTATCAGGAGAGGCTGATCAGCTTGACTGAATGACGTGAAAGGACTCAAGCAATGCCATTCTGGTACTAAGTGAGGGTAAAATTTCAGCAAAAAACAAAAAAAGCCCGCACATGAAAATTGAAACTCATCAGCATCTGAAGCAGTTTTACAGAAAGAACTAGTGGAAAAATCAAGACATTCCCTGGTGGCTCAGACGGTAAAATTGTCTGCCTGCAATGCGGGAGACCCGGGTTGGATCCCTGGGTCGGGAAGATCCTCTGGAGAAGGAAATGGCAACCCACTCCAGTACTCTTGCCTGGAAAATCCCATGGACGGAAGAGCCTGGTGGGCTACAGTCTATGGGGTCACAAAAGTCGGACATGACTGAGCAACTTCACTTTCTACTGAAAGTGAACCTAGACCTTTAAAAATTATAAATGGTCAACCAAAAGGTATTACCCACTATGTGCCTGGAAAAGATAACAGGATAAATGAGATCATAAGACTTGATTCTGCTCCTTGAGGGATTCCCACATTATGGGACTTTGGGAAAGCCAGTGGAGGAGACAGTACCTATTTAGATGAACCATAATTATATAATGAAAACAATACCACAGAGATAACATATATGACTAAAAATACATGTATGGATAAATCTGCCAGAAAGGGATACCTAAATTAATAAACAAACCAACTAATTAAACAGGGTCTACATGAAATAGCTGGCTGTCAGATTTCTGGCTTAAGAGGCAGGGGTTTAGCTTAGCTGGCAGCTCTCTGTTATTGTTTAGGAGAACAAAAGAACCATGACATTGTTAATTGGCTATACCCCAATACAAAATTGGTGTTAAAAGAATTTTAAAAAGGAGAACAAAAGAAACCCTTATAGGTTGCCAGTGTGGTATCAACCGATTCCATCACGTTAGGGATAAAATTTGACATTAAAAGCCAATATTTCTAGAGATCCACTCTAAACTCTAGAACCTAGAAAAACTCTTGTACAAGTGCAATCACACTTATCAATATACAAAAATGTTCTTAGCATCACTGTTTGTGAGAGCAAATTAAACAACAAAAATACTTATGAAGCAACTCAGAAGGAAAATTGATAAATAAGTCAGTTATATTAATAATGAAATTTATAGCAGTAAATAAATTGTAGGAATAAACATTAACAGGGATAAACCTCACAAATAGATTGTTGACTTAAAAACAATATAGTGTTTGAGGTTTACACACATACATGCACTCACATGAACTAAATAAAGTAACAACAACAACAAAAAATGTGGTCCTATATAGATAGAGTTAGGAAAGAGGAGAGTGAAAAAGTTGGCTTAAAGATCAACATTCAGAAAATGAAGATCATGGCATCTAGTCCCATCACTTCATGGGAAATAGATGGGGAAACAGTGGAAACAGTGTCAGACTTTATTTTTGGGGGCTCCAAAATCACTGCAGATGGTGACTGCAGCCATGAAATTAAAAGACGCTTACTCCTTGAAAGGAAAGTTATGACCAACCTAGATAACATATTGAAAAGCAGAGACATTACTTTGGCAACAAAGGTCCGTCTAGTGAAGGCTATGGTTTTTCCTGTGGTCATGTATGGATGTGAGAGTTCGACTGTGAAAAAAGCTGAGCACCGAAGAATTGATGCTTTTGAACTGTGGTGTTGGAGAAGACTCTTGAGAGTCCCTTGGACTGCAAGGAGATCAGCCCTGGGATTTCTTTGGAAGGAATGATGCTAAAGCTGAAACTCCAGTACTTTGGCCACCTCATGCGAAGAGTTGACTCATTGGAAAAGACTTTGATGCTGGGAGGGATTGAGGGCAGGAGGACAAGGGGACGACAGAGGATGAGAGGGCTGGATGGCATCACGGACTTGATGGACGTGAGTCTGAGTGAACTCCAGGAGTTGGTGATAGACAGGGAGCCCTGGTGTGCTGCAATTCGTGGGGTCACAGAGTCAGACACTACTGGGTGACTGAACTGAACTGAACTGAGGAGATATTGGTAAAGTTTATTTTTCCAACTAAGGGATGTGGCACAGGTGTTCATTTCAACATTTATTATTGTTATCAATATTACCATTTGTGCCTTAAATACATATTGTATATATTTTGGGGGTAAGAATATATTTTACATTAAATAAATAAAAGTGTTAATAATGGGAGCTCTCTGTACTACTGATGTAGGTAATCAAGTTTGGGCCTGCTTTCCTGGAGTATGTTAGGTCTTAAGTGCAGTTGCTACCAGGAATCATTAAACTTGGTATTCAGAATACAAAACTGCTTTTTCAATGTAGAAGTAAATAAAAACCACTGCATAGACTATGAAGCATTCCCTGTGCTCAAGGTGGGCCTATGGAAAGGCACAAACCTTAGTGAAATGAAGAGCTAGTAGTTTTTCAGTGCAGGTAACATTAAAGATGGATATTTACCCACAAACATTTATGAAGGGCTTATCATCTGGAAGGCATCATGCTCTGCCTTGGGAATACAGTAGTGAGAAAAAGCATCAAAACCCTAGGCCTCATGGAACTTACATTCCATCTGTGGAGAGGGTAACAGACAGTAAACAAGGTCATATAAAAAGAAACCATTTGGTAATAAACACACTAACATGAGGATAAACAAGCAGTTAAGAATGAATGAAATGTGGCTATTTCATATTTAAGCTTCACATGTGCATGTGTGCTAAGTCACTTCAGTCATGTTGATTCTTTGCGACTCTATGGACTGTAGCAACCCACTGGAGTGGGTTGACATGCCCTCCTCCAGGGGACCTTCCCAACCCAGGGATGGAACCCACGTCTCTTATGTCTCCTGCACTGGCGGGTAGATTCTTTACCACTAGTGCCACCTGGGAAGCCCAAGCTTCATGTAAGTCTATCCACATCCATAGGTTCTGGGTAGGAAATAAAATGCATATAGGATGAGGACACAACTTTTATAAATATAAGAACTGGCTGGATACATGGAGATGAAAAAGTTCATTCCAAAGTAATGGTTCTATTAGAAAGTGAAATGAAGAAAATTGTGGGGGTAGCAAGTCTTTAGATGGACACACTAACAAATGACAGCATGTTGCAACATACTTTAGCCATCTCAGGTAGATTGCAAATGGCTATGGAGAAAATATCACTCAGTTAGTGATGAAGATAAAGTATGAGAAAATAGTCACAAGGGTGAGATGGGGTTATGTGCTGTGTCATTTACTAAAGTATTAGAAGGAACACAGGATTTAGGACTCAGAAAAAATACAGTATTTCATATTTCCCCCAAATTGACATTAAAGAAATTTGGCTTTAAAAAAGTCAGTAAGTGGAAATTTAAATATAGCATTGTCTCTCTGGATCATCCCCATGCAGGATGCTTGGGGCTAGTGCACGGGGATGATCCAGAGAGATGATATGGGGCGGGAGGTGGGAGGGGGGTTCAGGATTGGGAACTCATGTACACCCGTGGCTGATTCATGTCAATGTATGGCAAAACCAATACAGTATTGTAAAGCAAAATAAAGTAAAAAAAAAAAAAAAATCCAGAATGACACATTAAAAATTCTATCTGTCCTTAATAAACCAAAATTTAAAAAATACATGAAAAAGAATATATATATACACATGTATAAGTGAATCACTTCACTGTAGAGCAGAAATTAATATTATAAATCAAATATCCTTCAATAAAATAAACTTTTAAAAATAAAACAAAATAAAACAGGAAATTGAATTCCATATAATTTTCCTGATTCATAAAATGCTGTTGTTAAATTTTTAATCATATTGAAATATAAAAAATACTTTTCTGTTGTATTAACATTTTAAAAGTTACTGTATATTTTTCAAGCAGTGTGTAAAGTCCTCATAAATAGTGTGTATCAATTATATCTGTTTCAATGACAGTGCCTTGAAAATAGTTTATATTAAACTGTCATTTTTTAACTTGTTTTTTAAAAAAATAAATATAGCATTGTATGCAATATCAACTGTAGAAAGGTACACTAAAAGAAAAGAAAGTATGATAAAAGATAGTGACTCCACAGCCAACAGCCATAAATAGAAAGATATAAAAAGGTTGATCATCTTCTAAATATATACTTTTAAATAGATAATAAAGAAAATATTTGAAATGAAAAAAGTATGTGGCAACTAAAGAAACCAAAGGAATTGCATAAGAATGTCTCTCACATATCTGCATTTTTAGACATTAAAATACAATATGACCCAGGATCTATCTATCCTTGATGTTTATATGTGTCTGTGACTACATGCTCAGTCATGTCTGACTCACTGCAACCTCATGGACTGTAGCCATCAGGCTCCTCTGTCCATGGGATTTCCCAGGCAAGAATACTGGAGTGGGTTGACATTTCCCTCTCTATGTAAATAAGTGTATATATGTGTAAGTGTGTTTGTATACATGTATTCGTGGATATATGTGTGTGTGTCTATTTGTGTATTTATGTGTGTGTGTACTATAACATACTGTGGTCTTGATAAATTAATTGATAAATTAGTGTCAGATCCAAAGAAAGGAATTAGGATCCTGTGATTGGAGTTATAGACAGGGAGATTGCAACAAGATATCAAGATATCAAATAACAACAAAACTATCCAGTCATTTAATGGGATGGATTGCTTATCATCCAAATGAGGGTTTGAGCAGATACTGAGTGACCAAATGGAGGGAATGGTGTAGAGAGAATGCTAGAAACATATGGGTGGTTGAACTAAAAATGTCCCAGCTCCTTTTCTGGGATTTTCTTTCATCCAAAATTCATTCCACTCATCATACAAGTCCCTAAGAATTTTTTTTCTAATTTATTCAACTAACTGATTGTTTCAATTATTCTCCACATCTGGGTACTCTTGACTTTTCAGTCACAACATTTGTGACTTTCCTCTTCATCTTCACTCCGTAAATGGCACTTAACGTGCCCATGTTTTCTTTTGCTGGCTAGTTAATGTGTCTAATCAAATTAAGTTGCAGTTGGATGCCACCAACTTTTACTTAGTACTCTCGTGACTAAAAAGGATACTTCATTATTATATTCATTTTCAATTTTCAAATATAGCGCTAATTCACTTACTGTGAACACTTGAACCAAGAAAAGACTATTGCCTGGGCAGAATGCCTGGTTTGATAGGTCTGCTGGATTAGTCCATTATATTGAATCACAAAGATAATAAACAACCAAACAGCGAGAACAAAAGCATATAATTGGGTTATACTGATCTTGAGAGAATGATGCTTCAAAATCTCTCCCTTCAACCATGCCTACACTCATCAACTCTCATAGCCAGGAAATGATTGTTTCTATCTCTCCTCAGTTTTTCACCCTGTAGTATAAAGTCATTTCCTTTGTCTTGATTCTCTGCAGCTGGGTATCTCAATAGCAAAGTGATATTATTTTCCACAAAATGAAAAGCAGAATAAGGTCGTATCAGCCATAGAGATCATGTGTAATACTGGCCATAATGATGGACTCCAAGATGCACCATAAAACAGGTTGGCAGCTACACCTGCTGTGCTGAAAACACAATATTTTGATAGCAATAGCATGCCCAGTTTGCTCAAATAAAAGATGTTAACAGCCAAATATTTTCATGTATTAGATGGCCACAGTTATAATGAAAGTGAAATACATTTTGTGCAGATCAATAACACTCCCCAAACAACTTACACACTATTTACTATTTCTTACTATAGTAAGGCAAGTGGTTTTCGGTATTCATGCTAGAAATAGATGTAGTCCTAATGTACCAGTGAAAACATTAAATTGATTTTTTTTTTTTACTGATCTAATGTAAGATGATTACAAATTATTTCACTTTTCAACTACATATAACTTAATCTAATGTATAGTATTCAGGACTGCTAAAATCTGCATATACTTTAGTAATTTGGATTTTTTCTAAACCATTATGAGTCACTGCATGGATAGAGTATGTTACTTTACAAAAATTATCTTGAAACAATAATTACAACCTTATATTTCCATTTGTTTCAGATATACATAAATAGCTTACATAGCTAAAGGAAGGATAGCCTTCTGTTTTGATTATAAAAAATAAAACGTGATTTAAGAAATAAGAGAAAGATATGTCTAAAATAAAAGCCAAGACTCCTATAGAAATAAACTCCTTTTCATTATCCCAAGGAATATGTTGACATTTACATTTTGGCCAGCTGGGGTTCAAATTAAATAGCTCCATAGGTAACAGAGACGGCCTGTGTGGATCCTGAGGACAGAGATGACTGTTTCAATTATTTTCCTTGATTGGCTTACCAGCCTTGGCCTCAGCATGTGGCAAGGTATTGGGAGGCTGATGCATGAAGCCATGTAATCACTCATTTAAGTTTATTTCCTTAATTAATTTAAACATGCTTCAGAAATGTACATCTCAAAATTCCTGCAGCCTGGTCACTGCATAGAATCAAGACTCCCTTAGGTGAGAAAGTTGATCCTATTTTTCATGAACTTTTAAAAGATGTCTTTTAATGGAGAAAAATAATGGTTAAAACTCTAAGACTTGGAGAAAATTCTACTCTTCCTCTAAGGAAAAAAACAAACAAACAGTTTTTTAAGAAAAATGATGTTGAAGAAGTTGCTATTAGCAACTGGGAGGAGAGGGTGAGATGTATGGAAAGTGTAACATGGAAACTTACATTATCATATGTAAAATAGATAGCCAATGGGGAATTTGCTGTATGGCCCAGGAAACTCAAACAAGGGCTCTGTGTCAATCTAGAGGGGTGGGATGGGGCGGGAGATGGGAGGGAGTTTCAAAAGGGAGGAGATATATGTATACCTATGGCTGATTCATGTTGAGGTTTGACAGAAAACAACAAAATTCTGTAAAGCAATCATCCTTCAATAAAAAAATAAACTTAAAAAAAGAGCATAAAAAAATCTGCGGGGGTATATACATTGTCCCTACTGTGTGATATATGAATTATAAATGAAGCCCAGATAATGATTAAGTAAACATAGGAGAAGAGCTCAGAAGAACAAAAAGACTACAGGTAGAGCTGCTGCTGCTACTGCTAAGTCGCTTCAGTCGTGTCCGACTCTGTGCGACTCCATAGACAGCCCACCAGGCTCCCCCGTCCCTGGGATTCTCCAGGCAAGAACACTGGAGTGGGTTGCCATTTCCTTCTCCACTGCATGAAAGTGAAAGTGAAAGTGAAGTCGCTCAGTCGTGTCTGACTCTTAGCGACCCCATGGACTGCAGCCCACCAGGCTCCTCTGTCTGTGGGATTTTCCAGGCAAGAGTGCTGGAGTGGGGTGCCACTGCCTTCTCCGGCAGGTAGAGCTCTACAGGTAGAGCTAGTGAGTGTCAAATACTCACAAGGTTTTCTTTTTCCCCCGGAGGAGGGGGTGGGTACGGGGATGAGGCAGCTCCTGAGGCCGCTCCATAATGGTTCAAATGTGTTACCAGAGCCTCATAAAGCTGTCATTCTGCTAGCAGCCTCCAACTCCACTTCTAGCTATCCACAGGCTCACAGGCCTTGATCAGCAACACTGAACTTGCATGCATGTCTAGGAAGCACTTATCTTCTCCAATCCTAAAACACATTAATCCTGCCCATCTCTTTGTCTTTCATTTCTTTTCTTGCAGGCGCACCTTTCAAAAAGTGCACTGTATTGGAAAAAAATGGAAACCTTTGCTCAGCTCTTTTTTCTTCGTGAGCATATGCTGTTTTATCATGATTTGCAGAGTTTTACTGTTTCCTCTTTGGAAGCTTAGGCCACCTGCCCCCCAGGCTCCTACTGCACACAACTGCAGTGCCCTACACTGTGGACAGATGCTGAACTCATTTTCTCTTTTGAGATTCTATTTCTGGTTAGAATTAGGTATTAGTGAAGTCAGGAAGAAACTACTCTTGCTAAATCAATACACAGCAGAGTTGTGTTTTTTGTTTTTGTTTTTAAGGCAGCCCCACATAGGAAGATCAGTGAAGTTAAATAGCCAGCTTTACCTGCACCCCTGAGGATACAGAGTTCTAAAGAATAATAGCAATTTGGTCAGCAAAGAAATATACCTGCTTGGATGTGAAGATATCTGAAGTCTCTAAGCAAAGGCAGAGTGGTTTAAAGGCAGAGTAGAGAAATTTAAGAATTTAGCCAGTAAACATGAAATGGGCTAAACTAGATTTTGTGGAAACAGCTAATTTTGTCTTATCTGCAGAACGGATAAGATATCCTCAGAGGTTTACTGTTCACAGTCAAGACTCAGGCAAAATCCATCTATGGATTATATAATGGTTTGGCTAATTATTAATTTTCATAAGATAGCAATTTAATTTCTAGTTTATCTTTTATTTACCATACAAGATGGTATCTGATAAAATAAGATACCATGCTCTCTGATAAGGTAAGATTCCCATCTGATGATAATTATAGACATTGTTCCACGCAGCCCAGGAAAATTCCAAGGTTTAGATTTGACCGTGCAGTATATTATCTAAAAAGCAAATATAGAGTGGTATATAAAGTATTTCCAAGGAATTTATGATTTACAATATTAGTTTTAATGTGAAATATCATTTCTAAAAGCAGACTAATTTCTTAGACTCCCAGGTTTAGCAAGCAATTCATGCTGATCAATTAAAAGTTTTCTAACATCCTAATAAATCAATATACTGTGCTGTCTCCTGCTCACACCCTCCACTCTCAAATGGCAGGTAGTAATATATGTGTATTATAATTACATTGAATGCTGTCATAAAATATCATATGACAGTCTTCAAAATTCCAAGACAAACTTGTAAAGATTAAGATGAATAACTTTCAATTAAAAACTAATAAATCTATATCTTCCTTGAACCAAAGCAATAGTTATTAAATCATGGTGGTACTTACCACAGTGAAGTTCATCACTTTCAAAATCCAAATTGTCATGGCTAAGTTAACTATCATGGTAACCAACAGCAGAAGGACAAAGAAGTACAAGCACCTCTTTCGCCATCCATAAATTCCCACTGGGTAAAGCTGTGCATTCTCAGCCTTTGGTAGGTTATTCTGTTGTGTTGCTAGTATGTATTGCTCTCGCGTCATCTGAGAAAAAAGGAAAAGAAGCGTTCAAAGATAAAGTCAATGACTTGTTAAATCAAAAGGCACAACATATCTAAGAATAATGGGCAGTGGGTCCTCATTAAGATGAGTAATGAAAATTAATTAATTTGTTTAATTAACATTACAAGGTTGCAAACTCTTCAAATTCTTATCATCGGTTTTGATTTTTGGAGTTATTTAACTCCCTGTTATATCTCTAAAATACAACATTCTAAGATTTTTAACATTCTTAGATACTATATCTCTAAGATACAGTATTTCCAGTGGGATTTGCCCAATCTTAACACTAGCTTTTCTCTCAGGAGTCTGTGAAGATTCTCAGCTCTACTTCCATTTGCCTAAAACCCAGCAACTTTATGATCAGCTGTGCTACTCTTGGAATAAGTTTCACCATTTTTGGAGTAGACAGACCAACTGTATCATAATGCATTTTGGGGACTTTATCTAAAAACGCAGGATATAATTAGCTCAGTGTATGTGCTTTAATAAAAAGTCAGTGTGTTTGGAAAAACCTATGGAGAGAAAATCACTTTTATTTAGAATTATATAGATGTGCTCAGTGCTCAGATGCTCAGTTGTGTCTAACTCTTTGTTAACCTGTGGACTGTAGCCTACCAGGCTCCTCTGTCCATGGGATTCTCCAGGCAAGAATATTGGAGTGGGATGCCAACTCCTCCTCCAGGAGATCTTCCCAGGGAGGATCAAACCCATCTCTCTTATGTCTCCTGCATTGGCAGGCAGATTCTTTACCAATAATGCCACTTGGAAAGCAACTATGTAATTAAAACATATTTTTAGAACTTTGTTGATTATTTATTTTGGTTGCATTTTGATGAGTTATCAGTATAAAATTGATCTCTGAAAGAACAAACTGCATACTCACTATCCTGTAACATAACATGCTGATATTAGGAAAAGTCAGTTTTGGAAAATGGGATATGATATTCTTTGGTGGTATACAAATTTAGGTGTTAAATGAATTTTTTCGAAGAGCAAATACATTATTTACTGTCTGATACAACCTAAATAAATGGATAAGAAATGTTAATGCATATGTACTGGGTGTACAATTTTCATAACAATGTATTCATCACCTGGAGGATGGAAACTTTAATTTTTATAAAATATGATTTTCTATAGGACAATAGTTGCTCAGCTTATTTTTTTCTTTTTAGGTTTTTCTCAGATTTCTTGTGCATGCAATAAATAATGACTACATCAACAGAAATACTGCTGAATAAATCATACAACAATTAAAAACCACATTAATAAAGAATCAAAATTATTGGTTTAGTCCTAATATATACTGTGAAATTATTAATTTATGATATTTATTGAATCAATCCTATACTAAATAAAATGTTGAACTGTATATTGAGAAATGCAGAAACCCCACGTTATATGGCTTTTTCCCATTTTCTTTTTATTTTAGAGCTATAATTTCAAATTACATTAATGCACTGTTAAGTATTATCTTTCCAATGTTTTATGAGTGATATAAATTAGGCTGCTGCTGATAAATCACTTCAGTCATGTCTGACTCTTTGTGACCCCGTGGACTGTAGCCCACCAGGGTCCTCCATCCGTGGGATTCTTCAGGCAAGAATACTGGAAGGGGTTGCCATTTCCTCCTCCAGGGGATTTTCCCAACCCAGGGATCAAACCCAGGTCTCCTGCATTGCAGGCAGATTCTTTACCACTGTTCCACTTCTAAGTAATATAATAAAAATGGCTTCTTATGTTAAATTATAATTTTACATGTATTAGAACTAATATGACTAAATGATTAAGAACAAACTCTTTCATAATATAAAAAATTACCTTTTTTATTGTCATTATTATTATTTGAGTTAATCTTTAACATTTCCTTGAAAGTACCAAAAAGCTTTACTTCCTAATTCCAGTTAGAGGGGTGATGTCTAACTTACAAAATGCTACGAAATGTAAAGCTACATAACAGGTGACAGCATACCACAGTAATTCACTTTGCCTAAAGATTTTGGTGGAGCTTTTATAGTTCTGATAATGGTTATGATTACAAAGTAGAAAACTTAGGAAGAGGATAAAGGGAACACTAGGGACTGCCACAGTTAAAGGGAAGAACAGGGAAGAGCCTTGTTCTTGAAAAGAGGGAGCACGGACATGACAGGGGAGCAGAAGAGTCCAGAAGTCTGATCGTGTCCAGCTGACAAGAGACCATCCCCTGTGAAGCTGGTCTCTGAAGTCAGAGTAAAACAATATGACTATTCAGAGCAGCCATTGCCTTTAATCTCACAATGCAGCAGACTGCCTTTTTAGAATATTCTATTCCTACAAATTCCATTTAGACATGAAGGTGAGAATACCATTCGTTATAAAAGAAATGAGAACTTAATAAGTCTCTGAAATAAAACAAATACACATTACAAAGAAAATAGTCCTTCAGTAACAAAATTGATTTTTTGGGAAAACAACAGAAATTCAGTATATATACATATCAAAAGTCTCTAACAATTTGAAAAAGCAAATAGCATACAAAAGGCCAAGAGCAAAGGTTGTCAAGAGAATGAAAAATGTGTTAATTAAAACTTTTATCAATTTGAGAAATTCTAACTTTACTTAAGAAAGTATCACAGTTTTGCAGTTTATTTCATACCAGATTTTATGTCTAATAGCATTCATTAGAATCAAATAACCAAGTCTTAGTTAATGTCAAGGAAGTCTTCAGCCTTCTTGGATTCCTATGTTTATCAGTGTTCACATTAAGATAAATGCATTTACTTCTGTCTCCTTTAATTCAGGGCTTCCCTTGTGGCTCAGATGGTAAAGAATCCTCCTGCAATGCAGGAAACCTGGCTTCAATCCCTAGGTTGGGAAGATCTCCTGGAGAAGGGGAAGGTTAACTACTCCAGTATTCTGGCCTGGTGAATTCCATGGACTGTATAGGCCATGGGGTTGCAAAGAGTCCAACTTGACTGAGCGACTTTCACTCTCCTTTAATTCTGGGGAAAGAATGTGAAAGTGTTAGTCACTCAGTTGTGTCTGACTCTTGCGACCCCATGGACTGCAGCCCGCCAGGCTCCTCTGTCCACAGGGATTCTCCAGGTAAGAAAAAAGAAAAAAAAAGAATACTGGAGTGGGTTGCCATGCCCTTCTCCAGGGAATCTTCCCAACCCAGGGATCGAACCTGGATCTCCTGCATTGCAGGCAGATTCTTTACCATCTGAGCCACCAGGAAAGCTCAGGTCAGGGAAGGGATGATTTAAATCTGGACTTTGCTCTTGCTTTTACAAAGAAATAGGTTTTCAAAACGTGAGTACAATTTCCAGCAAGATGTTATGAGGTTAGATGAAAGACGCATGGGTCAATAGAACCAGCCGCTGTTGCTGCTAAGGCTCTTCAGCAGTGTCTGACTCTGCGACACCATCAACAGCAGCCCACCAGGCTTCTCTGTCCATGGGATTCTCTAGGCAAGAATACTGGAGTGGGTTGCCATTTCCTTCTCCATAATAGAACTAGACCTTGTGAAATTTTCAATCCCATGCTTTTTCTCCAAAGGCATGGAAAATACGGTTTTCAGAAAGGGTTATTTTGTTTAGTATTTTTAATAACTTAATGTATAAAGACTAGAAGAGAATGAGTTAATCATTAATCACTAATGACTTAAACATAGTTCATCACTAATAACTCACCTCTGGAGAATTCTGGTAAAATCTACTCAAGCTGGATGGAATGGGAGAGAAATTAGAGTATCAGAGTCCATTGGCTATTATTCCCCTGCCTCACAGAAGGGGATAACAGTCCAAAACATTAAGCCCAAGGGAATGATATAAATATTCTAATCTACATGACTTATTATTTAGTTGTTTTGTATATACTCAGGCCAGGGCACAGAATTTGAGACTCCAGGCAGAAGTAGGCCTTTATTTGATAAAATATTTTTTTAGTGACAAATATGTGTAGGTAGAGTTTAAGTTTGCAGCACTCATGAATTTCAGATAGTTAGGGAAAATACAATAAACAAATAACATATAAATATATAAAATAGCACATCAAATAGTAATGTTCTTTGAAGATGAAAAATACAACAGTATAATGGATTCATTATACAAGTAATGAAATATTAAATAGTGATAGATGCTATGAAGATAATATGCATGGTGTTATAATGGACAGGAGAGGAACTACTTTAAAAGTAGTAGAAGGAGAATGCCTCACAAAGGATGTAACAGATAAGATGAAACTAAAATGATGGCTATCTTCTATGAAGAAAATTTCAAAAGATCTTTGATGATCTATTTGAAACCCTAACTAGAAAAAAAAATTGAAGAAGTGGAGAGTATGGACATTTTTTGCGGAGTAGAGAAGAACAAAAGAATGGGATTTCAGATGCGAATATGAAGTCTGTTGTCAGAGTATTAAATCAGGGACCAGAAAGAGTTTATCTGAAGGATGTGAAGTTGCTCCATCATGTCTGACTCTTTGTGAGCCCATGGACTATAGCCCACCAGGCTCCTCCATCCATGGGATTTTCCAGGCAAGAGTACTGGAGTGGGGTGCCATTGCCTTCTCCAGGGGATCTTCCCAACCCAGGGATCGAACCCAGGTCTCCCACACTGCAGGCAGATGCTTTACCATCTGTGCCACCAGGGAAGCATCTGAAGGATATGAGAGAGAAAATGGAAAAGCAGTGAGGGTACTTAAATTGGGGCCGATAGTCGAGGTGACAAACCTGGGATACTAGCTGAGTTGTGCATTCTCAAAGATGTGGTGGACAAGGAACTAGTGTCAGTGACAAAAGATCAGCCAGGCAAAAAGCTTCCCTGATAGCTCAGTTGGTAAAGAATCTGCCTGCAATGCAGGAGACCCTGGTTTAATTCCTTGGTCGGGAACATCCACTGGAGAAGAATAGGTTACCCAATCCAGTATTCTTGGGTTTCCCTTGTGGCTCAGCTGGTAAAGAATCCACCTGCAATGTGAGAGACCTGGGTTTGATCCCTGGGTTGGGAAGATCCCCTGGAGAAGGGAAAGGCTACCCACTCCAGTATTCTGGCCTGGAAAATTCCATGGACCGTATAGTCCATGGGGTCGAAAATAGTTGGACATGACTGATCAACTTTCACTTTCACTTTCAGGCAACTGGGGGCAACAAGGTGGGAATACATTTGTTGTTGTTTAGTTGCTAAGTCATGTTTGACTCTGTGACCCCACTCACAGAAGCATGCCAGGCTTTCCTGTCCTTCACCATCTCTCGGAGTTTGCTCAAACTCATGTCCATCAAGTTGATACCGTCCAAACATCTCATCCTCTGTCTGTCCCTTCTCCTCTTGTCCTCAATCTTTCCCAGCATCAGGGTCTTTTCCAATGAGTCAGCTCCTCACAACAGATGGCCAAAGTACTGGAGCTTCAGCTTCAACATCAGTCCTTCCAATGAATATTCAGGGTTGATTTCCTTTGAGACTGACCGGTTTGATACTCTTGCTGTCCAAGGGACTCTCAAGAGTTTTCTCCATCACCACAGTTTGAAAGCTTCAATTCTTTGGTGCTCAGCTTTCTCTACGGTCCAACTCTCACATCTGTACATGACTGCTTTGAAAATCTCTTTTAATTTTGTGGCTTCAGTCACTGTCCTTAGTGATTTTGGAGCCCAAGAAAAGGAAAACTGTCATTACTTCCACTTTTTCCCCTTCTATGTGCCGTGAAGTGATGGGACTGGATACCATGATCTTAGTTCCTTTATGTTGGGTTTTAAGCCAACTTTTTCACTCTCCTCTTTCACCCTCATCAACAGGCTCTTTAGTTCATCTTTACTTTCTGCCATTTAGAGTGGTATCATGAGGTTGTGATATTTCTACCAGCAATTTTGTGAATTTCTTCCAGCAATATCTGAGGTTGTGATATTTCTTCCAGTAATTTTGATTCCAGCCCAGCATTTCTATGCAGAGATGTACTCTGCATATAATTAAATAAGCAGAGTGACAATATACAACCTTGTCACACTCTTTTCCCAATTTTGAAGCAGTCACATTTTCCATGTTCAGTTCTAAATGTTGCTTCTTGATCCGCATACAGGTTTCTAAGGAGACAGATAAGGTGGTCTGGGACTCCCATCTCTTAAAGAATTTCCCACAGTTTGTTGTGATCCACATAGTCAAGGACTTAAGCACAGTCAATGAAGTAGAAAGAGATGTTTTTCTGGAACTCTCCTGCTTTCTCCATGATCCAGTGAAAGTTGGGAATTTGATCTCTGGTTCCCCTGCCTCTTTGAAACCCAGCTTGTACATCAGGAAGTTCTTGGTTTTTACATACTTCTGAAGCCTCACTTGAAGGTTTTAGGGCAAAACCTTACTATCATGTGAGATGAGTGTAACTATAAGGTAGTTTGAACATTCTTTTTGGCATTGTCCTTCTTTGAGATTGCAGTGGAAACTAACATTTTCCAGTTCTGTGGCCACTGCTGAGTTTTCCAAATTTGCTAACGTATTGAGTGCAGCACTTTAACAACATCATCTTTAAGGATCTTAAGTAGCTCAGCTAGAATTCCACCACACCCACTAGCTTTATTCGTAGTAATGCTTCCTAAGGTCTACTTGACTTTGTACTCCAGGGTGTCTGGCTCTTGGTGAATGAGCACACCGTCTTGGTTTTCTGAGTCATTAGAAACTGGTATAGCTCTTTCGTATACTCTTGCCACCTCTTCTTAATCTCTTCTGCTTCTGTTAGATCCTTACAGTTGCCCATTTAAAGCTGTCCTTTACTGTGCCCATCCTTGCATGAAATACTCCCTTGAGATATCCAATTTTCTTGATGAGATCTCGACTCTTTCCATTCTGTTGTTATCCTCTGTCTTTGTATTGTTCATTTAAGGATGTCTTTTTATCTCTGCTATTCCCTGGAACTCTGCATTCAGTTGGGTATATATTTCCCTTTCTCTCTTGCCTTTCACTTTTCTTCTTTCCTCAGCTATTTGTAAAGCCTTCTCAGATAACCACTTTGCCTTCTTGCATTTCTTTTCCTTTGGGATGGTTTTGGTCACTGCCTCCTGTACAGTGTTACCAATTTCTGTCCTTAGTTCTTCAGGCACTCTGTCCACCAGATGTAATCTTTTGAATTTATTCATCACCTCCAGTGTATATCCATAAGGGCTCTGATTTAGGGCCTACCTGAATGGCCTAGTGCTTTTCCCTACTTTCTTCAATTTAAGCCTGAATTTTGCAGGAGGAGCTCATGACTGAAACCACGGTCAGCTCCAGGTCTTTTTCTGCTGATTGTATAGGGCTTCTCCATCTTTGGCTGCTAAGAACAGAGTCAGTCTGATTTCCGTATTGACCACTTGGTGATGTCCATGTGTAGAGTCATCTCTTGTGTTGTTGGAAGAAGGTGTTTTCTAAGACCGGTGTGTTTTCTAGACAAAACTCTGATAGCCTTTGCCCTGTTTCATTCTGTACTCCAAGGCCAAACCTTCCTATTACTCCAGATAGCCCTTGACTTCTAGTTTTGCTTTCCAATCCCTTATAATGAAAAGGGTATCTTTTTTGGTGATAGTTCTAGACGATGTTGTAGGTCTTCATAAAACTTGTCAGCTTCTTTAGCATCAGTGAATGGTGTCTAGACTTGGATTACTGTGATGTTGAACGGTTTGCCTTGGAAAGGAACCAAAGCATCTCAGTTTTGAGATTATACCCAGGTACTCTATTTCAGACTCTTTCGTTGACTATGAGGGCAACTCCATTTCTTCTAAGGGATTCTTGCCCACAGTACTAGATATGATAGTTATCTGAATTAAATTTGCCCATTCCCATCCATTTTAGTTCACTTATTCCTAAGATATCTATGTTCAATCTTGCCATCTCCTGCTTGACCATGTCCAATTTATACTGATTCATGGACCTAACATTCCAGGTTCCTATGCAATGTTTGTTAATATAAATTTATTTATTTTAATTGGAGGCTAATTACTTTACAATATTGCATTTGCTTTGCCATACACTGACATTAATCTTTCTAGCACCAAACTTTACTTTCACCACCAGACACATCCACAACTGAGCACTGTCTCTGCTTTGACCCAGTCATATCATTCTTTCTCGACCTATTAGTAATTGCCCTTCACTCTTGCCCAATACATATTGGACAGCTTCTGACCAGGGGGGCTCATATTCCCATGTCATATCTTTTTGCCTTTTCATACTGTCCATAGGGTTCTCTATGCAAGAATACCTAGTAGGTTGCCATCCTCTTCTCCAGCAGACTGTGTTCTGTTGGAAATATCGCTATGGTGTGTCTGTTTTGGGTGGCCCTGCATGGCATGGCTCATAGATTGATTAAGGCAAACAATAAGACAAGATTGTGATCCATAAAGGGTGTGTGTGTGGGGGGGAAACAGACAGGTTATAATGATCATAATTCAACAAGAATAATTCTTCGTCTTAGTTATGTGCTAGTATCCTGACTCACATCGGCATACAGAAATCTGAAATTATCTGTGCTGTGGTTAAAGTTTGCTCTGAGATTCCCTCTTCCACAGCCTACTTAATCTGAGGCTCTGTCACCACAAACTTGCTTTATGTGAATTTCAGTGTATAGGTATAAGTACCATTTCTCCTTTCCAACCCCATAGTCTTTCCTCACTTTCAGTAAGGTTTTATTATTTACTTTCTAAAATTGGGATTGGAGAAACGAGGGCATTTTTGAATAAAATTAGATATGGCCTCTCTCTGAATATGCAGGAAAAGCTACAAATCATTTGACATGTCTTAATATTTGTGAGAAGAGAGAATGAAGAGAAGAGACTGAGGGAAGATTACAATGCCTGAGATAAATGTTTGAAATTGTGATTGACTAAATTAAGGGTAAAAATAAAAGCTATAAATGAAATGCTCTGTTTTATGGGAGAAATATTGTGTGAAAGGATGATCGAGTGACCCTGTCATACGTTTGTATCCTCAGGACCCTAATATCGAGAGGGTTTGAACAACTTGAAAGTGGCGGTGAGAACTAAGAAGTATGAAAGTGGATTGTAAATCGTCACTTTTCAAAATTTGAGTTTTATCAGGAAGAGAAAAGGCACTCTAAGACTTTACCCAAAGCTTGAGGACAGTAGAAAGTTAGTTCAAGTCCAAGTATTGAGAACCTATTTTCTTCAGTCTAGGTTATATCACTAAATTGTCAATCGGATGATAAAGTTGTAAAAAGAACTTAATTTTATATTTCAAGTCATATAATTGATTTGTTTTTAAAATACCACATTTTATAATGCTACTAATACAATGTTTTATAATATTATTAATAAAACACTTTTATAATACTACACACATCAGTACTGGATATAATACAGAGATTTATATAGCACATCTGAAAAGAAAAAGCACAACGACTGGAAAGAAAGAGCAAATTATTTTTTAGCTCACAATTTCATTCCTTAAAATTAAAATATAAATTAAGAATCTCTTTTCTGTTCAGACTTGCTCCCTGTGTTTCTGTTGTGGGAAATATGAATATAAAAGAGAAGCATGTGTCTTCCAGAAAATAAGCTAGATAATTTGGGAAATTGCTTTTAATTTCTGATTACAAAGCTAGCACTTGGCACATTCACGAAGCAATATGCAACATCTTTGTGACCATAAAAACTGAATCTCAGTTCCAAAACCCCTTAACTTCCTCACTGGGAGTAGCTTAGATTCCAGGAGAAATGGTAAATCATGTTGATGTCACTGCTCATTAACTGTTGATCATGTTAGATTTAACACTACAATTGTCTGTTATTTGTTCAAATGAGGAATGGACACAGCAAGTAAAGCGCAGTCTCAGATTTTTGTGCCAGGTTGTAATCCCAGTCTGGCCATTCTATTCTGTGCATCCTAGGGCAAGTCACTCAGCCTTCCTGTGCCCCAGTTTCCTCAGCTCTCAAATGAATATTACATTGACTTACATAAGAACAATGTGGGAGTAGAAAAGTAGGATGCTAAAGTTCTCCTTCTCTTTTAAATGGTAAAAAGACTCATTTTAAAAAAAAACTGATCTTCCACCTCATAGCTAACAGTCCCCTCCTTCAGTGCTGTATTAAGTATTTATATTGGAATTCATTTTAAAAGACATGCTGGAAATATCATTAAAAAAACAAGATGCTTGAAGTGTCCAAATTGTATGGTGTAAACTTTACATAGTAGAAAGGCATTTTGTATTCTGTTTCCAGAAAATGAGTCTCTAAACAGCTACTAATGTTGAGAGAGAGTGAAAACAGTACCGTAAAGTCCACTTACCGTGGCAATCGGAAATTCTCCCTATCTGTGATACTTAATTCTCAAAAGGCACATTTCAACACAATGACAGTCAAATTTTGCTATTTAAGAAAATGTCCTTTTTTTCCAGTTGGTTTATGGAAAATGCTGTAGTCAGGTTTTATAGCCTGGAAAAGAAGCAGCCTAGCAACTGAATTTCAAGAATGATGAAAGATATCTCAGTCAAATGGTGCTGCCTCTTGAGATAGGAAATAGAAGAGGACTCTAGCCAAGTCTGACAGTAAAAAAGAAACCCAAATAGACATTAAAAGGGCAACACATTCTCAGATGGATAGAAGTTTTAGAAAAATGTGGACATTCACAGAGAATGACCCAGTCGTTGTTCTGAGCTTATTTTACATACTTCATGCACTCTAAAAGGAAGCACTTTTATATAGAAAATACTTTTCCAGTAGTTAATTGGATGCAAACTCCCCATCACAGTTTTTGGCATTTATTTAGTCACAGATGTGGATTTAGGCTCCTAATATTGAAGTCACTCATTCTCAGACCCCCTCATGTGCTATTAACAGAAAAACTTAGCCATTAAAGCGATTTTGAAGGAGCTGGAAAGTCTTTTGCCTACTCATACTTGTGTCATCATTGAGGGATAAAACAACATGGGTGGCTGTGAGCAGCATTCACACTAAGATCACAAGCACGAGAAGCTGATTGGCAAGCACTGTTACACATGCACAGCTGGAGAAAAGGGAAAAAATCATTAAGGAAAAACAAATCTGCCAGAAACACGGCTGGAGAGCTTAACTGAGAAAGTGGAAAGCCCACACTATTTAAAGCCACAAGGATCAACAGGAAAACATGTAAGAAAAAGAATAGGGGGAAAAGTAAGTCTTATGGGCTTCTGTTCTAACAGCAAGCAGAAAAACTTCCCAAGAACAAGAAAGATAGAACATGGCTTCCATAGCCCTGGTGATTAATTGGAAAGCACCACTGTTTATGAAAAACCTTGCAAACACATTTCAAGGTGCTGGAGAAGACTCTTGAGAGTCCCTTGGACAGCAAGGAGATCACACCTGTGAATCCTAAAGGAAATCAACCCTGGATATTCATTGGAAGGACTGGTGGTGAAGCTGAAACTCCAAAATTTTGTTCACCTGATGCAAAGAGGTGACTCCTTGATAAAGACTCTGATGTGAAAGACTGAGGGCAGGAGGAGAAAGGGTTGACTGAAGATGAGATGGTTGGATGGCATCACCTACTCAAAGAACATGAGTTTGAGCAAACTCTGGGAGATGGTGAAGGACAAGGAAGCCTGGTATGCTCCTGTCCATAGGGTTTCAAAGAGGTGGACATGACTGAGCAACTGAACAACAACAATCTGGATGAAGATAAAGCCACTGAGCCAATAATTAGATTTCAGATCTCTCAGTTTGTTATAAGTGGGGGAAAAGGTAAGGTCCACTTTTCATGTAACAAGTTAGTGGCAGAGGGGAAATGCATGCCAGTTTAGCAGTTGATGGCATGAAGGAAGGTACAGAGAGAAGCCTGGTTAGCTGTCATGAAGCGAGGCCAGTGTGGACAGCTCTCTCCATCAGTGCTGGAGAGATGCCCCTGGAGGCCGAGACCGGATCCTCTGGCTATCTCTCTGTTGTGTCTCAGCAGGGGTCACACAGGAGAACATGGACCAGGAGAAGAGGCAAATACTTCATCCATCATTACTCCTACTACCCTTGGCCAGGCATACCTAGATCATGAGTATAACCTGTCTTTCCCCCAGAGGTGAAAAATGGGAAGATAAAAGGACTGGTAACACTTTAGTTTTGGTTTTTATACCAGAAATCAGGCTTTTTCAGTGCTGGTATTAGAAATGTAAATAAAATTCACTGGTTATTCTTCTCAGCTGAGGAGCTTAGGTGAAGGTCTCTGTGCTGTAGTCCTTTGCTATTCCGTGGTTTCATGGTTGTTTCTTGTCTTAGCTGATGAAGAGCAGCAGAATATGCCACAACGGAACATGCCACTTTGGCACGTTGATTATTTTGAGCTGTCAGCACTTGAAAAACAGCAAATACAGGGAGATAGTTTCTCTGAACTCCCAGTCTCTGCCTATAGATGGATTTAGCAAAAGCAACTCAGCTGTCATAAATTCCCTCCCCAGGAGTTGCATCAACCAGGGAAAACTGACTCATGTCACAGGAAAGGAGACTAGAAATGACATTACACCCAGACCCACTTTGTCACAAACTATTCACACCTCCCATCTATTCTTCTAAGGACCCATTTGTCTTTCCTAAACATCATTTACTCTCCTCTAAGAAACCTATATTCCTCTCCTCTTTCCCTATTAAGATGATGTTTAAACTTGAATTCTAAGCCACCTCTTTGAATTACTCACATTTCCCTAGGCATCTCTTAGGTATATGAGGGATACATCTTAATAAAATTCTGTTTGTTTTTGTCTCTGGTTAATCTGTTTTTTATTATAAGATTTTCAGCCAAGAATGCATAAGGGTAGAGGAGAAATAATTTTTCCTCCTTTACACTCAGAATACGATTATAAATCCCTTAGCTTAGAATTCTTTTATAGTCATCCAAGCACCAAACAGAGTCAGATATGCTATAAATGATAAATTGAGATTAATACCCACTTTTATTCAATACCTGCTCCTTGCTAGGCATTCTGCTGGTAGCTTTATTGTTGATTCAGCTGAAATCGAATTGATTTTTATATTAACTCAGAAAAGGGGCACTTTAGGAATCATAATAGTGCCATTTAGTATATTACTGTTACATCCGCAGGCATCATTAAATAACTCAATAAATTATTTGTTGACTCTATGGATAGATAAATATATTTAGAAAGCATATAATTCACGCAATTGAAAACATATTAGGGAGCATGGTGAGAGTGAATGGAATGTATGTGATTCAAAATAATACAATTATGGACATATTTTTCCATTTATAAACTGGAAAAGCTATATGCAGCTTTTTCATGTCTTTAATGGGTCAGATGATATGTCAGGGATGGTAGTGGGGTCTTCTTGTGACAATGATCCTAAAATAAGCATCTCAAATTTGAACTTCAAATGTAAGCACCGATTCTGAATCTATAGCACTCTAAATTTGGAATATTCTGAATCGAATTAATATATTAGATAAAATTGAGTTATTTATTCAGCTGATTCTATTGATAATACAATATTTCAAGTCATTGTACTTAAAAAAGGAAGAATTTTATTGATGCTTAGATTTTATCTTTCTTTTTTGGAATGCAGAGCATGCAGGTCTATGTCTCTTTATTTTTCATATTTTCCACATATATCTGTATCAGTCCATATTGTCAGCATTCTATTTTAGGATTTATCGTAGCAAGATTATGTTAAAGGTTTCCAGCTTCTGACTTATTTCTTGCCCCTATTGCTCAGTCTCAAGATGTATTCCCAGAGCATAAATGTCATCATGTTTATTCATATATTAAATAAAGTCAGTTTAGCACATTCTACTCACAAGGCATCTTTCAGGAAGGTTAGAGATGCAGCAATGAAGAGGACAAGCAACAACTCTTTTGTCACATATCCCCTGCCCAGGAATTTCATCAGCCTGGGAAGATTGATTCTTGTCACTGGAGAGGAGACTAGAAGTAAACACTATACTGAGACACACTGTCAAAACTATCACAACTTCCATTCATTCTTCTAAGGGCTCGTTCATCTTCCCTAAAACCTTTAGGTGGTAAGGTAAGGTGAAGTCGCTCAGTCGTGTCCGATTCTTTGCGACCCTGTGGACTGTAACCTACTAGGCTTCTCCGTCCATGGGATTCTCCAGGCAAGAGTACTGGAGTGGATTGCCATTTCCTTCTCCAGGGGATCTTCTCGACCCAGGGATCGAACGCCAGTCTCCCACATTGGAGGCAGACACTTTAACCTCTGAGCCACCAGGGAATCCCCCTAAAGGTCTACAACCCACTGCCCTTTTCCTATTAAGATGGTATTTAAGCCTAAATTCTAAGCCACTTCTTTGGGTTATTTGTTTTTCTCTGATATCTCCCAGCTATGCCTGGGGGATGTTGTTGTTTAGTTGCTAAGTCGTATCCGACTCTTTGTGACCACATGGTAGCCCACCAGGCTCATGAGATTCTCCAGGCAAGGGTACTGGAGTGAGTTGCCATTTCCTTCTCCGGGTGATCTTCCCAACCCAGGGATCAAATCCTGCTTGCCTGGTGGATTCTCTACCACTGAGTCACCAGGGAAGTCCCAAGCATGAGGGATACATGTTAATAATCGGCTTGGTTTTCTCTTGCTAATCTGTCCTTCATTACTAGGGTCCCAGCCAAGAACTCAGAAGTGTAGACAGAAAACTATTTTTACTCCCTTACACTATGAACACTTGGCCACAGGACAGGGCACCAGCTGGCTGCACACAGCGGTGGTTTGTGTTCCCACCTGACCTCCTCTGTGCAGTCTCTGTGTAGTGACCAAAGTGCTTCCTCCAAAGCTTGCATAGAGATGGACCTCCATATTCTCCCACTTGTTTTCTGATTGCATTTTATATGTCATTTTTTCAAATTTTAGAATTGTATTTTCTCCAGAGATCTGAAGAGCTGTGTTTTAGGCCACAATACTTCATTTAGGCATCTAACCTGATGATCTGAAAAGGCCATGGCCCTATTATAAATTGGTGACCTCTGTAAATTGCATTTAACTAGTTTAAAAATACCCATCTTACCATCAAGAAATTGTACAGATTGAAAGTTTGACTAGAAGAATAAAAAAGAAATGTTTAGAAGCATGTCAACTGCTGGTTCTAGGAATGACTGAAAATATCAGTATCCAGGGTGAACACTGATACATATAAATATACACTTATGTCCATGTATATATAATTTACATCTCTATATAAATACACTTATATTGTAATACATTTGTATTATTTACTTATTGCACATAGTAATTTGGAAAAGGTAGGTTGGAATGAATAGGAAAAGAAACAATAATAAAGTCACCTGTTTAAAATACTCAAAAATTGAACTTAAAAGATCAAAAATTCACATATTTTAATTCATTTGAATCATTATATGAGTTTAAGGATGAATTACAAAGTACTCATTCATCACATTATTTCCATGATATGGCATTAAGTGGACAGCAAGAAGATCAAACAAATCAATCCTTAAGGAAACTGACCCTGAAAACTCATTGGAAGGACTGATGCTGAAGCTGAAGCTCCAATACTTTGGCCACCTGATGTGAAGAGCCGACTCACTGGAAAAGACCTTGATGCTGAGAAAGATTGAGGTGGAAGGAGAAGAGGGCAACAGAGGATGAGATGGTTGGATGGCATCACCAATTCAATGGACATGCTGGACAAACTCCAGGAGATGTTGAGTGACAGGGAGACCTGGCTTGCTGCAGTCCATGGGGTCACAAAGAGTCAGACGTGACTGACTTGGTGACTGAACAACAATAACAACAGTATTAAGGTGAAATGACACTAATGTGTGGTCCAGGGCCATCTGCAGAATTTGCATTTTAACAGTACGTCAGTGCTCCCTTATTAGACGTATTTATGCCCAGCTTGTGTTTGGTCATATTCCTAAACTAGAAAGCTAACTGTTTCTATTTAATCTGAAAATAAAGCTAAATGAATTAGCTTATTTTCCTAGTACTTGCCCAAATTATTTTCTATTAAAAATAAAAAACAATCCTTTTCAGTGAAAAAGGAACTGCACAGTTTAACACTATTGAGTCTTCATTCAAGGGAAAGAAAGGGAACAAAAATAATAGTAAATGATCTCATGGAGATTGTCATGCACCAGGCACTAACGTCCAAGTGTTACTCATTTAATTCTAACCACCACTTAGAACGAGGAGCTATTATATCACTTTTAATAAGCACAACATTAAACATCTTTGATTCACATAAAGAGAAATCTATCCTTTTTTACCTTTGCTTCCAAGCTTTCTCAACACATCATGTGGAAAGTCCTTCTTACACTAATAAGCACATTAACTAATTTCTAGCCTTTCCCCTCAGAGAAAGAGCTATTAGAGGAGTTTTCAGTCAAACAATATGTCTGTAGGTAAGATATAATAACCTTGCTTTGTTTTTGTTGGATTTATCTTTTAATATACTGTCTTTTGGCAGGTGCGATGCGTTTCCAGTTTACTATATTGGTCTGAAATTTCCTTTAAAATAGCTTTATTTACATAGAAATAAGTATATGTGTTATATAAATATGTGGAAAGCCATGACGTTTATAGAAAGTGACTAATGTTTGGAAAACAGAAATAAGAAAAAGGTTTTCTCGCTAGGCTGAAAATTGAATGGACTAACTGTGGGAAGGTAGCTCCCCAGAAATGAAGGAACGGGGTAGACACTGGATGCCTATAAGGAAATTTACACAGTGCTCCCCAGGCTACACCATGGGAGGACTAGAAAGGTGCTTTGGTCTTGAAGCTCCGGGGAGCTATGGTTCCTACAGCAGCAGTCCAAGCGCTTCTGATAAACTCCATGAGAGTAGTAAGCGCCTAGGAATTTGATGGGTCTAAGAATCACTCTCTGGATAGGATACCAGGTGGCTTTGGAGAAGTAGGCTGCATATAACTTTTAGAAAGTAAAGTGAAAGTGCTGCTGCTGCTAAGTCGCTTCAGTCGTGTCCGACTCTGTGCGACCCCATAGATGGTAGCCCACCAGGCTCCCCCGTCCCTGGGATTCTCCGGGCAAGAACACTGGAGTGGGTTGCCATTTCCTTCTCCAGTGCATGAAAGTGAAAATCGACAGTGAAGTCGCTCGGTCGCATCCAACTCCTTGCGACCCCATGGGCTGCAGCCCGCCAGGCTCCTCCGTCCGTGGGGTTTTCTAGGCAAGAGGACTGGAGTGCTAGCCACTCTGTAATGTCTGACTCTGAGGCCCCATGACTGTAACCTGCCAGGCTCCTCTGTCCATGGAATTCTCCGGACAAGAATACTGGGGGGGTAGCCATTCCCTTCTCCAGGGGATCCTCCCAGCCCAGGGATCGAACCCAGTCTCCCACATTGCAGGCAGATGCCTGAACATCTGAGCCACCAAGGAAGCCCCATTTTACTCGTAAAGATTTTAATAAATTAAGAATAAGCCAGGCTGGTGGCATTTTGGGCAAAGAAAAAGCAAGAGAATAGGGATGCAAAACTGATAAATTATATTTGAAGAAACTCAGACTGTGTAGAAAATATAAAAGTAACTTCTTGAGAATCAACCTATCAAAAACATGAAAAGAAATGGAAATAGATATGATTATTTAAAAACAAGAGAATGGTTTGCTGTCATATTTATAGACTTAATTTTTTTCATCAGAATATTATTGTACACTAAAAGTTTGAATTATGATAAACCATTTCTGCTTATAAATGGAAATGAATTCATATTAATGAGTGAAGGGTAAAGAATAAAATTTTTGAAAGAGTAAGCACAGTGTTTACCTTACCAGATATCAAAAGAATTATTATAAAGCTATATTCAACCAGGTGGTGCTGATTCAAGGGTGGAAAAGTAGATTGCTGGAACATAACAGAAGTTTCATAAATAGACATACATAAATGGTTAATTTGAAGTTTTGGGGAATACAAAATGTTGGAAAAATATGAAGAAACAGGAATTCTTAAAAACTGCTAGTGGGAAAATGCCCCAGAAATTTATTTTGGAAAGAGATTAAGAAAATACCTGTTAAGCTAAGATTGAAGGCAGGTGGAGAAGGGGATGACAGAGGATAAGATGGCTGGATGGCATCACTGACTCAATGGACATGAGTTTGAGTAGACTCCAGAAGTTGGCAATGGACAGGGAGGCCTGGCATGCTGCAATCCACGGGGTTGCAAAGAGTTAGAGATGACTGAGTGACTGAACTGAACTGAACTGAACCATTAAGTTGCAATTGTGCATGCCCTATACCCCAGAATTTCCTTATATATACAATAGAAAGTCCCAAACTTTTAAAACATGTGCAAAAGATGTTTTGCAATGCTGGAACATTGGGAAAAAATCATATAAATGCTCATTAATATCCATGTGTATGTGTGTGTGTGTACACACACATATATATTCCTGGAGAAAGAAATGGCAACCCACTCCAATATTCTCACCTGGAGAATCCCAGGGACAGAGGAGGCCTGGTGGGCTACTGTTCATGTGGTCACAGAGTCGGACACAACTGAATGACTAAATATATATATATACACACACACATATATATATGTGTGTGTGTGTATATATATAACATATTTAAACAGAAGCCTCCCTGGTGGTTTAGACAGTAAAGAATAAGCCTGGAATGCAGGAGACCTGGGTTTGGCAAAATCCCCTGGAGGAAGGCATGAAAACCCACTCCAGTCTTCTTGCCTGGAGAATCCCCTTGGACAAAGGAGCCTGGCAGGTTACAGTCCATGGGGTTGCAGAGTCAGACATGACTGAGTGACTAAGCATATAACATATTTAAATGTGCATTAAAATAGAAATATATATATATATATATATATATATATATATATATATGATATACTTAAAGAGTTGAAAAACACCAGTGAGTTAAAATGAATTGTGATGGTGGTGGTTTAGTCACTAAGTCTTATCCGACTCTTGCAACCCCATGGACTGTACCTTGCCAGGCTCCGCTGTCCATTGGATTCCCCAGGAAAGAATACTGGAATGGGTTGCCATTCCTGCCTCCAGGGTATCTCCCCAACCCAGGAATTGAACCCCGGTCTCCATTGTAGACAGATTCTTAACTGACCCAGTTATGATTTCAAAAGTCAACTAAACTAGTTGTATATGTACTAACATTCATAGACAGCAGCTAATACAATGTACGATGATAAAAACAAACAATATCAATATAATCACATATGTGTTTACACACACAGTTACGCCATATGCATAATCCATAAACATAAACATTTCAGGGCAATTACTAGCTCCCTTCTCTCTACATGTGAACTTGTACATATTTGTGCTCTATGTACCTTTCCTGCAAAATGAGAGTGATAAATATGTCTAGTATTTAAGTGTACACTGAAAATATATAGACAAATCTAAAATGAAAACAGGATGGGAAAAAAAAAGGTGAGGGCTCAAATGTGTTTACTATTGCTCCAAGAAGAAAGTCTGTCATGGGCTGAGCTTCCTAAAGGAAAAAGACAACAAACAAACCCTGAAATTTGTAATCAAGGCAAGAGAGGACCTATCTACTGCCTAACAAGTGGAGCTGTGTAGTGTACTGGAAAGAGGGAATATATAGGAGAGGTGTTAGTCACTCAGTCATGTCCTACTCTTTGCAACTCCATGGACTGTAGCTGGCCATGCAATTCTCCCATGCAATCTGCCCATGCAATTCTCCAGGCAAGAATACTGGAGTAGGCAGCCATTCCCTTGTTTGAGAGTTAACTAAGAGGTGGTTAAGGTAATTTTTAGGAAGGGAACATTTATTATTTATCCACACATAAGAAAAATGGCCACACTGAGCTCAAATCAAATTCTAAGAGCTTATTTTATGCCCCTGAGATGGATTCCATCAGATACTCTCCTGGAAGCAGTGACCTGAGGTGACTTGCTGAAAGCCACAGGCATGCTCTCATGCAGCTGTTCCTTACAATTTTTTGTATGTAACAGATTAGACAGCAATACGCTACAGATCAATGCATTACCAGGATAGAATCCAACTTCAGTGGAAGAAGTTTCATGCTCTAAACACAATATGGGCAAAGACACACATCAAGAGTATGGTAGCTACTCAATAGTTAATCCATCATTCCCCAAATTTCAGTTTAATGATACAAATGAAAGAGCATTGCAACTCTCTTAATGTAAAGTCAGATGTGAAAGGTGGAAAATGATGAATCATTCATATTCATTAGATTGCCCACCAGAGTGTTAATAAAAAGCTAGGAATAAAACCATCATATGACCAGTAATTCCACTCCTTTGAATTTGAGGAAGTCAAAACTGAAAAAGACACATGCACCTCAATGTTCACTACAGCACTATTTATAATAGCTAGAACACAAAAGCTACCTAGATGTCCATTGACAGACGAATGGATAAAGAGGCTGTGGTACATATAAACAATGGAATACTACTCAGTCATAAAAAGGAATGCATTTAAATCTGTTCTAATGATGTGGATGAAACTAGAGCCTATTATACAGAGTGAAGTAAGTCAGCAAGAGAAATATAAATACAAATAATTATAAATATAAATATCATATATTGACACATATATATGGAATCTGAAGAGATGGCACTAATGAACATATTTTCAGGGCAACAATGGACACACAGAACAGACATATGGACACTGTTGAGGAGAGGAGAGAGAAGGGGAGATGTATGGAGACAGTAACATAGAAATTTACAATACCATCTGTAAAATGCAGAGCCAAGGGGAATCTGCTGTGTGATTCAGGGAACTCAAATGGGCTCTGCAACAGACTGAAGGATGGGGTTGGGATGGAGATGGGAGGGAGGCCTGGGAGGGGGTGGATATGGGTGTACCTATGGCTGATTCTTGATGTATGACAGAAAAACACAAAATTCTGTAAAGCAATTATCCTTCAGTTAAATTTTTTTTTTTTAAATGTCATCACCCAGAAAGCACTCCATGACACCAATAAGGTTTAACATACTTTTAGTTCAGTTCAGTTCAGTTCATTCACTCAGTCATGTCCGACTCTTTGTGACCCCATGGACTGCAGCATGCCAGGCTTCCCTGTCCATCACCAGCTCCTGGAGTTTGCTCAAACTCATGTCCATTGAGTTGGTAATGCCATCCAACCATCTCATCCTCTGTCATCCCCTTCTCTTCCTGCCTTCAATCTTTCCCAGCATTAAGGTCTTTTCAGATGAGTCGGTTCTTCTCATCAGGTGGCCAAAGTACTGGAGTTTCAGCTTCAGCATCAGTCCTATCAGTGAACACCCAGGACGGATCTCCTTTAGGATGAACTGGTTGGAATGCCTTGCAGCTCAAGGGACTCTCAAGAGTCTTCTACAACACCACAGTTCAAAAGCATCAATTCTTTGGCGCTCAGCTTTCTTTAAGGTCCAACTCTCCCATCCATACATGACTACTGGAAAAACAATAGCTTTGACTAGATGGACATTTGTTGCCAAAGTAATGTCTCTGTTTTTTTAATATTTTGTCTAGGTTGGTCATAGTTTTTCTTCCAAGGAGCAAGTGTCTTTTAATTTCGTGGTTGCAGTCACTATCTGCAGTGACTTTGGAGCCTAAGAAAATAAAGTCTGTCACTGTTTCCATTGTTTCCCCATCTATTTGCCATGAAATGATGGGACAGGATGCCATGAATCCTTGTTTCTGAATGTTGAATTTTAAGCCAACTTTTTCACTCTTCTCTTTCACCTTCATCAAGAGGCTATAAACTAACATACTTTAGATTTTCTATATTAAAAATCTTTAAGTAATGCTGCAAAAAATATTTTCAAATCTAAATGGTGCATTTATTTATTAAAAAAGATTTCTAATTTCCCAGAGATATTTAAATGAGGGCTGGATTACTAAATTAATAATAAAAGCCTATAAACTATGCTAAGTGCATTTGAGAAATAGTCATTAATTGAACAAATAAATCTATTGAGCTATATATGAGTACAATAAAAATACACTAAAACTTATCACTATTTTTTCATATTATATAGAAGTATCTTAGCTATTTCAATTTTAATCTATCCTACTTATCTTCAATGTTATCAAATATACTTTACAACTAATTGTTTTGTATACTTTTGAACAAGAAAGAAATGAAATAAAACATTCTCAATAATAAATTAGAATGATATTCAACATTCAACCTTTTGATCTGCTCACCAATAATGAAGTATGTCCACATTTTATCTGAATTTCATAAATTGGGTAAAATGTTATGTTTCCTTTGTAGTTAATAGGCCATATTATAAGAATTGAACATATCCTCTCTACTTATTTATTACCAGACTGAGCCACGCCTGACCCATTAAAACAATAAATAATCACTAAAAAAATGTGGAAAAGAATGAAAGATGGTGATTTTTTAAAATTTCAGTTTTACTGATATGTAATTGATGCAAAATTGTAAGATATTTAGTGTTTGTCCTAGTGATCTATCTGCACATTGTGAAAGGATTGCCTACCATCTAGTGAATTAATATATCTGTCACTTCATATGCTTGTCTTTTGTGTGTGATAATATTTAAGACTTTTCTCTTGTACATTTCACTATACAATAATGCGATCAATTGATACCCACCATGTTTACATGAGCTCCTCAGACTTAACTGATCTTACAGCTGAAAATTTCTGAGACTTTAACCAGCCACTCTGTATTTCTCCTACCTTTGGCTCCTGGCAACCGCTTTTGCCCTTTCTGCTTTTAAAATTGAGTAATTTTTACTCTTCTGTTTCTATTTTAAACATAATGACCTAGAGATGGGAATACCAGACCACCTAACCTGCCTCTTGAGAAATCTGTATGCAGGCCAGGAAGCAACAGTTAGAACTGGACATGGAACTACAGACTGGTTCCAAATAGGAAAAGGAGTACGTCAAGGCTGTATATTGTCACCCTGCTTATTTAACTTCTATGTGGAGTACATCATGAGAAACGCTGGACTGGAAGAAACACAAGCTGGAATCAAGATTGCTGGGAGAAATATCAATAACCTCAGATATGCACATGACACCACCCTTATGGCAGAAAGTGAAGAGGAACTAAAAAGCCTCTTGATGAAAGTGAAAGAGGAGAGTGAAAAAGTTGGCTTAAAGATCAACATTCAGAAAACGAAGATCATGGCATCTGGTCCCATCACTTCATGGGAAATAGATGGGCAAACAGTGGAAACAGTGTCAAACTTTATTTTTTGGGCTCCAGAATCACTGCAGATGGTGAGTGCAGCCATGAAATTAAAAGACGCTTACTCCTTGGAAGAAAAGTTCTGACCAACCTAGATAGTATATTCAAAAGCAGACATTACTTTGCCAACTAAGGTCCGTCCAGTCAAGGCTATGGTTTTTCCAGTGGTCATGTATGGATGTGAGAGTTGGACTGTGAAGAAGGCTGAGTGCCTAAGAATTGATGTGTTTGAACTGTGGTGTTGGAAAAGACTCTTGAGTGTCCCTTGGACTGCAAGGAGATCCAACCAGTCCATTCTGAAGGAGATCAACCCTGGGATTTCATTGGAAGGAATGATGCTAAAGCTGAAACTCCATTACCTTGGACATCTCATGCAAAGAGTTGACTCATTGGAAAAGACTCCGATGCTGGGAGAGATTGGGGGCAGGAGGAGAAGGGGACGACAGAGGATGAGGCTGGATGGCGTCACGGACTCGATGGACGTGCATCTGAGTAAACTCCGGGAGATGGTGATGGACAGGGAGGCCTGGCGTGCTGTGATTCATAGGGTCGCAAAGAGTCGGACACGACTGAGCGACTGAACTGAACTGAACTGGAGTACAGTGAACAGTATCAAGGGGTCTGGGAAATTATAACAGACTTTCACAGTCCTTGTACACCTTCCCTTACCTACACTCCACTTTGAAATCTATTTAGTTAAATTTGTGTGGAATTTGGGGAATTTTGGAAATACACAGGCAGTTTTGGTTATAGAAGACAAAGAGCTGATGACATATCAGTTCAGTTCAGTCACTCAGTCGTGTCCAACTCTTTGCGACCCCATGAATCGCAGCACGCCAGGCCTCCCTGTCCATCACCAACTCCCAGAGTTCACTCAGACTCATGTCCATCGAATCAGTGATGCCATCCAGCCATCTCATCCTCTGTCATCCCCTTCTCCTCCTGCCCCCAATCCCTCCCAGCATCAGAGTCTTTTCCAATGAGTCAACTCTTCTCATGAGGTGGCCAAACTACTGGAGCTTCAGCTTTAGCATCATTCCTTCCAAAGAAATCCCAGGGCTGATCTCCTTCAGAATGGACTGGTTGGATCTCCTTGCAGTCCAAGGGACTCTCAAGAGTCTTCTCTAACACCAAGTTGAAAAGCATCAATTCTTTGGTGCTCAGCCTTCTTCACAGTCCAACTCTCACATCCATACATGACCACTGGAAAAACCATAGCCTTGACTAGACGGACCTTAGTCGGCAAAGTAATGTCTCTGCTTTTCAATATGCTATCTAGGTTGGTCAGAACTTTTCTTCCAAGGAGTAAGTGTCTTTTAATTTCATGGCTGCACTCACCATCTGCAGTGATTTTGGAGCCCCCCAAAATAAAGTCAGTCACTCTTCCCACTGTTTGCCCATCTATTTCCCATGAAGTGATGGGACCGGATGCCATGATCTTCGTTTTCTGAATGTTGATCTTTAAGCCAACTTTTTCACTCTCCACTTTCACTTTCATCAAGAGGCTTTTTAGTTCCTCTTCACTTTCTGCCATAAGGGTGGTATCATCTGCATATCTGATGACACATAGAACTCACTTATTATCACTGGATGATTCACGGGCTTCCTGGTGTCTCAGATGGTAAAGAACCCACCTGCAGTGTAGGAAACCTGGGTTTGATCTCTGGGCCGGCAAGATCCCTTGGAGAAGGGAACGCCTACCCACTCCAGTATTCTTGCCTGGAGAATTCCATGGAAAGAGGAGCCTAGCGGGCTACAGTCCATGGGGTCACACAGAGTGGGACACGACTCAGGGACTTTCACTTTTTCACTTTCAGGTGACTCACACAGGTGTCAAGTTTTCCCTCGCACCCACCTGTGTGCACCCTTTTCCTGTTCACAACTTGGCCTCCACAGCCTCTCCCAGGAAGGAAGAGGGTATTTTACACACACACATTTTCAGCAGACCAGGCAGCTACAGAGATGGTCTCTCCTCTGCCTCACCTTTTTCTAGTGACCTCTTGGGTTTGGTCACTGGCTAAAGGTAATCACATTTTTTCTGCCCATGTTACTAAATAAGGAATCAGAAGTACTTTTGCAGAATTTCACTGCAACAAACATGATATATCAGTATCATCACTCCTCTCTGGGAGATTTAGAAAAGTGAATATAATTGAATTAAGAGTTAAAATCAATATGCATAAGTGTTTAAATGTTCGATAAATTCTACCCCATTTTAGTAAATTCAGTGAGACCCATTTTAGTAAATTCAGCAATGAATGAAGAGGCAACTAACTTCCAATTTTAGCAAATTTCTTCAAAATGATTCATGAATAAAGGAATAAAATTTTGATTCATTAGCCAGTAAAAGAAAAATCCTGTTCTATAAGGGTCTGGCATATTCATTAAGATTTTATCTCTCTGAATGCAAAGAAAATATGCAAAACATAATTCTTGCTAAATAATATCCCACTTGTGAATTTATCACTGTTTAATAATTAATTTTATTGTTGAAAATTTGTGTTTTTAATGGATCATTTTTAACCTTATTGTTTATTTTAGGGTCTAGAAAAGATACATACTCCACATTTTGAAAAAATTATCTAGGTTTTTAATATCCAAAATTACACACATTTTGCCATCATCCCTACCTCTAGCAATATCATTATTTGCACATAGAAAATGCACAGATAATGTTTAAATAATTAATTTCTGTTTGCTCTCCAGCAACAGAAAGAGCAAGGAAAGTATTTAAAACTTAGGTCATCTCGTCATTTTTTATTTATACACTATTAGCTAAAATGTCAACAACCAATGTCACCAAAGTATCTCAAGTGTGGAGAGCTTCACTAAACGAGCCACCCATGGAAATAGGAAGGAGGGAATGTGTTAAGTATGGTTAAGCTTTTAGAAAATAAAAACTAAAATGGTACTGTAAATGAACAAATATATAAATAGAGACCCTAATAAGAAGTGTGAGTTCTCAGTCTTCCCTCCCTACCCCATTGTGAGCCAACCATACAGTCTCTCTGCCCTTAACACTTTCTGTCAGGCACTATGCTAGGCCTTGTAATTTTTTTTTTTTAATCAAATGATGTAGTATAAAGATCCTGCACTGAGTATATACTGAATTAATCCACTGATTTTTTACATCATTAAGATTAGTTAAACATTTGGGATCTCATATCAAGTATGGCAAGATGAGAAGACACAATTTCTTCAGAACACTGGATTTCTAGCAATCACTTATTTGCAAACTATATCCTATATATTCACTTGTGTTAAACTGTCCCAATCTGCTCTCTTTTGGAGGCAGTATAATTAATGAGGGGCTTCCCAGGTTGGTGCTGTGGTAAAAAATCTGCTGGTGGTGCAGTGGTAAAGAATTCCATTTTACAGAGGAGCCTGGCAGGCTACAATCCATGGGGTCCGCAAAGAGTCAGACACAACTGGGCAACTTAGCATACACACAAACACATAATTAATGAGGATTGTGAACATAGGAAACAGTGGAGTTAGGGAGTGGTGCATGGAAAAATAAAAAAATATATAGATTTGTATGCATAAGTGCTCAGTCATGTCTGACTCTTTGCAGCCCCATCGACTGTAGCCCACCAGACTCTCTTGTCCATGGAATTTTCCAGGCAAGATAATTGGAGCAGGTTGCCATTTGCTACTCCAGGGGATCTTCCCGACCCAGAGATTGAACCTGTGTCTCTTGAGTCTCCTGCATTGGCAGGTGAATTCTTCGCTACTAACGCCACCTGGGAAGCCCTTTATGTGTATATGCATGCTTATTTTTTTCTCTTGATTTTCTTTTGTATATCTAGTTTAAATACAATTCTGCATCTAGTAGACAAATAGACTAAAAAAATCAATGAAAGTTCCCCTGAGTCTAAGCAGATGTTATATATGTCAGAGAGTGACATGGTTTAAGGTGAGTGCTTTTGTTCCACTGACACAGTGGCTGTCTACTGCAGTGATTTAAGGTGCAGTTAAACATGAGTGGTTCTAAAGTACGGTAGGTCTGTTGGGTTGATGACTTACTCGTGCATAGCGTGTTTAACTGCTACCCAACACAAAGACAGTGTGAAGAAAAAGTCCTGGAGAAGGATAGAGCCAAAAAAAAAAAAAAAAAAAATCACAAATACAGAACACTCCGTAAGCTGTGGAAGGCAAAGCCAAGAGCAGCCAAACTGCAAAGTCGGCAAGTATTAGAAAAAGAACGTCCAGGGCCACAACTTTCTAAAATAAAACTATTACCCCATCCATCAAAATACTTCAGAATATCAGTACTAAAATAGGTCATATAATTAAGGGCTAATTTCAATTATGATTTTTACTCATAGGAACAATTATAAAGAAAGTTTTGGAAGTTGAAAAAAATATTACTACTCTAATATGACAGAATCCCTGTGGGAGACCTGGGTTTGATCCCTGGGTTGGGAAAATCCCTTGGAGAAGGGAAAGGCTATTATCTCCAGTATTCTGGCCAGGAGAATTCCATGGATTGTATAATCCATGGGGTCACAAAGAGTCAGACACGACTGAGCCACTTGAGCCAATATGACAGAAACCTTCAAAAACACTAAAAGCTAATCTATAAATAGATGATAAGCCTATTCAGGGTATTATTATTATAATAGTTGTCTGAAGAAAAACTTAATAAGCATATATAGAGGATAATGGTAGTGAAATAATTAAATAAATAAACAGACAAAGCAGTAAATAGTAGTAGAAATAAAGCGTATCTTTACAGAGAACATAGTGAGAAATTGAATGGCACAAATTGATTTCTCAGAAATCAAAGCTTTGTTTTATCAATAAATGGAATTTCCAGGTGGCACAGTGGTAAACAATCTTCCTGCCAATGCAGGAGACACAAGAGAGGCAGGTTTGATCCCTGGGTTGGGACGATCCCCTGGACTAGGAAACGGCAACTCACTCCAATACTTATGCCTGGAAAATTATGTGGACAGAGGTGCCTGGCAGGCGACAGTCCTTGGGGTTGCAAACAGTTGGCCATGACTGAGTGACTAAGCATACACACACAGACTAGAAAAAAATAGAAGTTTAAAACATTTGAAAAAAATTCTTAGTAAATAATTATCTTTATGGTTCACACAACCAAAAAAAAAAAAAAAAGGCTTAAACAATCTGTAGGAGATATTTAACATAGGGATGGCAAATTGGTTATAGCATACATGCCCATTCTAATATTTCTATAGTAGCTGCTTGGAGAGATGGGTGGAGAGTGTTTCTCCCAGACTCTGGGGAAAGCAATGCAATGATTGATTTATGATGGTATGCTAACTTGGTGCAGCATATTTGCTCATATTTACCATCCTTTCTTTCCTTCAAAGAAGAAGGAATTTCAAAAGTAAATGCATTTTTTGAGATTTATATCCACTGTATCACACAGACCCACATAACCATGAGATGTTTTCCTAAAATAGTAAGATTCCAAGGCTGGGAAATGAGTTGTCTCATACATCTGTTACTATATTTTTCACAGTGCTCAGTGTACGTACTGATGGAATATATTACAGTTCAAGTCCATAATGAACTTCCAAAGTGCACAGAATGAGGCAGCAGACTCAGGGGAAGAGAGAGTGAACTACACTAGTTTTTCCAGAGACAAAACAGCATCACTCATGTTTTGTATAATGTAGCTTCAGAGTCTGGATAGCATCCCCAAGAGTTACTATTCTTCATTAAGACAAAAAGCAAAGCACTTCCTGCAACTTTTTAAACTATCAGTTATGCCAAGATAACTCAGTTCTGAAAAGAGTTGAGAATATTGAGATAAAGGTAACAAATTAAGAGAAATTAGTGAACAAAAGCAAAGTGAGAGCATGCTACTGAAGAACCTTTAATTGTCTGAATGCTTTTCATAAATATTATTATAAAAGTGTGCATATATATGCAAATATGCACATAGATACATATACATGTATAATAATATAATCATATATTTTGGAGTCCATTATTCACATTAAACTCTCCTGGAATCTCCATAATCTTTAATAATTCCAGAAAGATGAGAAATCTTTGCAATTAATTTGTCTTTAATATTTTTCAGAGAAGGAAAATTTCAATTATTCATCAATAACCATGCCAATCATCTATATTCAATTATCATTTCCCAGTTTCTCTAGCTTTCTTTCTAAAATAATATATATGCAAAATAATTAGGTAATTTATATTAAAATACTTATAAAATATGAATCATAATTTATATTAATAATAAATGATTTAGTTCCTAATTTACATAGGCATTTTCCTTCTTTTTAAAATATTTATTTGTCTTTAAATTTATTTTTTAATTGGAGGAAAACTGCTTTACAATGTCATGTTGGTTTCTGCTGTACAACAATGCAAGCCAGCCATGATTAGACATATATCTCATCTCTCTTGAGCCTCCGTCCCCTACCTACCCCACATTTTCATTCTTTTAAAATCTTTTATGTTCCCCTTTTGAGGTACATATCTATGTAAGATTTTCTAAATTATTTCTGTAACAAGATAGGGTATTAAATAACATATTTTTTCTGAAGCCAATAGGGATGCAAGACTCTAAAATCTTATCCTTTTTCTCATTTACAATCTACTTGTACATTCAAATGTTAATATAGGTGTAGATTTAAGCACACAATGAGGCCTACATGATGCATGTATTTACGAGGCAGAAGTAAGAATGATTATTAGGTGTTTGACTAGGAGAAAGGGATGATTTAAAATGGGCACTGAAAGATAACTAGAATCTGAATAAATTGTCAGGAGAAAAGGTATGATTCACCAGAGGCCAAAAGCCCAGACAAGATGAGAAAGTGATGCAAGCTGGACCATGCAGGTAACAGTTGTAACGGAAGCAAGTTGACAATCATTTTTACAATATGAACTTGGGTTAGATCATGGAAGGCTTATATTTTTAGGCAAAAAAAAACCAAACAAATTTTATGATAAAATTAAATAATATATGTAGTGAAGAACACTGGAAGAATTTGGGCTAGTGAATAGATAGATGTAATTAGTGTGTTGTGGATATTAACAAAAGGAAAGGAAATGAAGACTGGTGAGAAATGGCCATATATGAAAACAAGATTATTATAAAATATCAGGTTATTTTCTATACTGATTTCAAGCAGAGAAGATCAAAAGTGAAATCAGAAGAGTTATGGGTTGTTTAGGGCCAAAGACAGGCTAAATTCAATTTTATTCACAATACTGAGAACAATGTCTAGAATGTAGCAGAATTCCATAATATATAAAAAAGGACAGGAAAATGGCAGATAGAAAAACAGTTATTAAATACATGTTCTGGGTAACTACTGGGCTAGGTAATTTCACATTCAATATTCACTATATTGTTATAATAACCTAGAAGATCATTTCTATGATGCCCATTTTCACTTAAAAGGACAGACTAAATGAGGTTATTAGAAAGCATATTCAGAATCACTTAACAGATAAATTATGTCTTAAATTAATAACTGAAAAGGTTGCATAAATCTTGAGCCCAGATACTCTTCATTGAGCTACAGGAAACTAAGAAAAATTCTAAATTACTTGAGTTATAAGGTAAGGATCCTTAAAGGTCATGAAATAAGTATGAAAGTATCCCGAAAAGGTCAATATTTAAGCATCCCCTTGAATTTAAATAATCTCTGCTAATAAGCATTAGTTTTTTAGTTTCCCCACTCAAATACAAAAATCTCAAGGAGTGTTTGCATGTTTGTGTTAACTCATCTTGAAGCCTCAACTGTAGCTACACAAATATTTAACAAGAACTTTGAATGAATGACATTTTATAATATCTGTTTTTCTATCTTTTTAGTCCTGAAAATGATGAGTTAATATTCCTAGACTCTTTGGTATGTTTTCATGTTATTATTAGAGCTACTCAACTATTTGAGTTTATGATGAGGTCATGATGGCAGAGCAGTAGGACATGTGCTCATCTTCTCCTGCAAGAGCTCCAAAATCATAACTTCCTGCTGAACAACCATCAACAGGAAATGTTGGATTCCACACACACAAAAAGATGTCCAACGTCCAAGGATAAAGGAGAAGTCCCACCAAGATGGAAGAAGGGGCAAAATTGCATTTACAATTAAACTCCATACTGGCCAGAGTTGCTCAGAGAGCTCAAACGAAACCCTGTAAGCACCAGGATAACACACAGAGACTGAGCCAGACCTGCTGTTGAGTGTCTGAGTGTCTCCTGCGGAGGTATGGGTCAGCCATGGCCTGCTGCAGGAGTATGGACTCTGGATGCAGTAGACCTGGGTACGGCACAGCCTTCTTGGAGGAGGTCAACATTAACCCCACCAGAGCCACCAGAACATACACAGGACTGGGGAAACAGACTCTTGGTGGGCACAAACCAAATCTTGTGTGCACCACGATGCAGGAGAAAGGAGCAGTGACCCCACAAGAGACTGACCCAGACTTGCCCATGGGTGTCCAGGAGTTTCTGGCAGAGGCGTGGGTCAGCCGTGGCCTGCTACGGGGTCTGGGGCACTGAGTGCAGCAGTGCTTGCACTGGACCTTTTGAAGCAGGTCCCATCATCTTCATTACCTCCACCACAGTTTGGCCTCAGGTCAAACAGAGAGGGAACACAGCCCCACCCATCGACAGAAAACTGGATTAAAGATTTACTGAGCAAGCCCCACCCATCAGAACAAGACACAATTTCCCCTTCAGTCAGTCTCTCCCATCAGGAAGCTTCCATAAGCCCCTTATCCTTATCCCTCAGAGGGCAGACAGAATGAAAACCACAATCACAGAAAACTAATCAAACTGATGACATGGGCCACAGCCTTGTCTAACTCAATGAAACTAAGAGCCATGCAGTGTAGGGCCACCAAAGACAGACGGGTCATAGTGGAGAGTTCTGACAAACCATGGTCCACTGGAGAAGGGAATGGCAAACCACTTCAGTATTCTTCCCTTGAGAATCCCATGAAGAGTATGAAAAGGTAAAAAGATAGGACACTGAGAGATGAACTCCCCAGGTCAGTAGGTGCCCAACATGCTCCTGGAGAACAGTGGAGAATTAACTCCAGAAAGAATGAAGGGATGGAGCCAAAGCAAAAAGAGCACCCAGTTGTGAATGTGACTGGTGATGGAAGTAAAGTCCAATGCTGTAAAGAAAAATATTGCATAGGAATCTGGAATGTTAGATCCATGAATCAAAGTAAGTTAGAATTGGTCAAACAGGAAATGGCAAGTGTGAACTTCGACATTTTAGGAATCAGTGAACTAAAATGGACTTAAATGGGTGAATTTAACTCAGATGACCATTATATCTACTACTGTGGGCCAGAATCCTTTAGAAGAAATGGAGTAGTCATCATAGTCAACAAAACAGTCCAAAATGCAGTACTTGGATGCAATCTCAGAATGAACTGTTAGTTTCCAAGGCAAACCATTCAATATCACAGTAATCCAAGTCTATGCCCCAACCAGTAATGCTGAAGAAGCTGAAGTTGAACAGTTCTATGAATACCTACAAGATCTTCTGGAACTAACACCAAAATAAGATGTCCTTTTCATCATCAGGGACTCTAATGCAAAAGTAGGAAGTCAAGAGATACCTGGAGTAACAAGCAAATTTGGCCTAGAAGTACAGAATGGAGCAGGCAAAGGCTAATAGAGTTTTGCCAAGAGAATGCACTGGTCATAGCAAATACCCTCTTCCAACAACACAAGAGAAGACTCTACACATGGACATCACCAGATGGTCAATTCAGAAGTCAGATTGATTATATCTTTGCAGCCAAAGATGGAGAAGCTGTTTACAGTCAGCAAAAACAAGACTGGGAGCTGACTGTGGCTCAGATCATGAATTCCTTATTGCAAAATTCAGACTTAAATTGAAGAAAGTAGGGAAAACCACTAGACCATTCAGGTATGACCTAAATCAAATATCCCTTATGATTATACAGTTTAAGTGACAAACAGATTCAAGGGATTAGATCTGATAGACAGGTTGCCTGAAGAACTATGGTAGAGATTCATGACATTGTACAGGAGGCAGTGATTGAGACCATCCCCAAGAAAAAGAAATGCAAAAGGCAAAATGGTTTTCTGAGGAGGCCTCACAAATAGCTGAGAAAGGAAGAGAAGCAAAAGGCAAAGGAGAAAAAGAAAGATATACCCATTTGAGTGTAGAGTTCCAAAGAACAGCAAGGAGAGATAAGAAAGCCTTCCTCAGTGATCAATGCAAAAAAATAGAGGAAAACAATAGAATGGGAAAGACTAGAGATCTCTTCAAGAAAATTAGAGATACCAAGGGAACATGTCAGGCAAAGATGGGCTCGATAAAGGACAGAAATGGTATGGACCTAACAGAAGCAGAAGATATTAAGAAGAGGTGGCAAGAATACACAGAACTATACAAAAAAGATTTTCATGACCTAGATGACCACGGTGGTGTGATCACTCACCTAGAGCCAGACATCTTGGAATGTGAAGTCAAGTGTGCCTTAGGAAGCATCACTACGAACAAAACTAGTGGAGGCCATAGAAATCCAGTTGAGCGATTTCAAATCCTAAAAGATGATGCCGTGCAAGTGCTGCACTCAATATGCCAGATTCACCAACGCTATGGTCATGAGTTTAAGTAAGCCCCAGGAGCTGGTGATGGACAGAGAAGCCTGGTGTGCCGCAGTCCATGGGGTCACAAAGAGTCCGACACGACTCAGTGACTGAACTGACTCAACTATTCTAATAATTATGACTTTCATATTATGCAGATTGTATTCTCCCAAAGGTTTTAATATCTGTAATTGTTAAGAGAGATGACATGGATCCAGGACAAAAAGAAACCTTTCAGAGTCTTTTAGTAACCTGTAAATTTTACTCTCACCCTACAAGGATCATTCATTTATAAAAAATATATACGGTGCATTCCTTGAAAATATAATTACCACTGAAATTAGTGATACAAGACTAGTTCAATACTTAACAAAGAAATGCTTATACATTCTTGATATATTTGATACACAAAGATTGATTAAATTTACTGTCAGAAATGGATAAGAGGATTTATTAAAAATAAAGCAAAAGTTTCATGTGATTGTCAATTCTGTATACTGGCAAACCATGAGTTTTATAAGAATTACCTTTGGCTAACCATGCAATAGTGAAACTAACCACATGATTGCTTTTATTTCAAATTGCTTAGACAAAGAACAAAATCCAAATAAGTCCTCATAAATGCAAAGTAAGATGTCATTAAGTAAACCAAAGTGACTCAGTGAAATATCTCAGAAAGTCTAATTATTCTGATCAGTAAGCATATACAGGGATGACTAGAGTTGTATTAGAAAAACAGTTTATCATTGAAAGCTCTTTTTGAATATCTATATTTTAAATATTGTATATAATATTACTTCTAAATGATTTATTTTCAGATTTCCTTGGAAATCTAATTCTCTCAAATGCTATCAAGGTAGAAGATAACAGAAAAGGCAAAATTTAGATAAGACAGAAAAATGTTGTTTGAGGATAGTAATCACCTGCTTAAAGTACAGATTATACAAAGTCATGTCTTTATACCCTGTAGAACAAATTAAAATACATAATTTAGAATACCAAATATTTGCAAATAATCCTACCTAGTTCTTAAATGAAATGAGATAAACTTTGATTTTTATTATTCACTTTATGTTGAATTTGAGAAAATAATTTTTAAAGTTAGGCATAAGCATTAAAGACAATATATACAATCTGTAATAAACATTTCATTTTGTGTCATTTAAAACTTTCTCATTTCATAATGAGATTCACAACATTTCTAAATGATAATTGAGTTCACAAAAAATTTTGGCAGAGAGTATAGCAAGATTTCCTGCGAAATGTCACGGCCTTTAAAAAGTAAAACTTCACCATAAGAAAAACAATAGAAAACATTAAAAAATACATGACTGGATATGACAAAATACCTATACTTGCTTCCCTAGTGGCTCAGATGGTAAAGAATCCACCTGCAATGTGGGAGACCTAGGTTCGATCCCTGGTTTGGGAAGATCCCCTGGAGAAGGGAACGGTTACCCACTCCAGTATTCTTGCTTGGAGAACAGTCCATGGGGTCACAGATTCTGACACCACTGAGTGACTTTCACGTACTTGCATTGGAGTTAAAAAAGCAAAAACAAACAGTAAGGAGGGAGCCAAAGTGATCATGTTCTGTTTATAAATCCTTCAAGGTAAAACCTTCAAACCATCAGACAGGCACTCCATCAGTTATACTTTGACAATCACCATAAGAGTAGGTCTATTAGTTACTTGGCATTGTGACAACTCCATCTTAAGAGAAGCCTGCAACGTGTTCAAAAATTTCCATTAAATTTTTAACAGAGTGAAAATCTTATAACAGTGTATCTTAGATTTTGCAGACATCAATATAATAGATGCACCCAATCCAATGGGAAGCAGTTCTTATACTTCATCTCTATTTATCAATTTGGTAATGTCTTATGTCACTGATTTTTAAATACTGCTGAATTATAAATGTAGTACATAAATTTAAAAAAAAATTGAATCAAGAAAAAAACCTCTTTTTTACCTGCCCCAAATAACAAATATTAAAAATAATCCAGCGAGTAGATTTGCTGTTTTGGATTTAACAAAGGAGCTCTCTTATAAATAGATTTATTGACTAAGTTTGTAAGAGACTCAAAATGGTATCCACTGTTCCCTTGTTAATTTTGTAAACTAGTTCATGGATCACATCTTTCTTAGTGGCTTCTGATTTTAAACAGAGATTTTTAGAAAAGTGGGTTATAATACTGTGTATTTATATATAGGATTTAGGTTACCTATATGTGTGTGTGCTCAGTTGCTTCAAGTGTGTCTGACTCTGCGTCCCTATGAACTGTAGCCTGCTAGACTCCTCTGTCCATGGGATTCTCCAGGCAAGAATGCTGGAGTGGATTGCCATTCCCTTTTCCAGGGAATTTCCTGACCCAGGAATCGAACCTGGGTCTCCTACATTATGGACAGATTCTTTACTGTCTGAGCCACAAGAGAAGTCAATAAAGTATACTTAATACAGTATAACTAAATATTCATAAGATTAGAGGGAAAGACATACTTTGCAGCACAGTCCATTCAACTAGAAATATGTACGGATAAAATTTTGAACTAAATTATCCAATTTATTCTTTTTACATATATGGAAACTGAGGCCAAGAAGAAATCTTCCACAGTTTGCCCAATTGGATTTGGTCCTGTTAGAATTTGACACCAATGTTCTACTCTGATATTCTTTCCTGAAGCATAGAACTGCTTTCACCCAAATGTAAGAGCAATCTGGTGGGTACAGTTGTGAGCATTCATCATTGAAGTTATTCAACTGATTCATCCTTGTCTCACTAAATCTTGTGTGTAATGTAGGAAAAACTGTCTTCTCAAGTATATGAAGAATGTACTTTGGTAAAAATGCACTGCCACTCAACAAAAATCGAGGAGTTGTGTGTTTTTATTTTATTCAATATGAATCTTATCATACCTTGAATAAAAGAACTAGTATTAAATTACTATCTAGTGAATAAGTAAACAAGAATAATAAAGAAGATGAATAAATAAACAAGAATAATAAAGAGTGGAGATTAATAATGTCCTTAAAATATAAGGGGCTTCCCTGGTATCTCAACTTGTAAAGAACGACGGGCAATGTGGGAGACTCCGCTTGATTCCTGGGCTGGGAAGATCCCCTGGAGAAGGGATAGGCTACCCACGCCAGTATTCTCGGGCTTCCCTGGTGGTTCAGATGGTGAAGAGTCTGCCTCCAAAGCAGGAGACCCCCGTTTGACTCCTGGATTGGGAAGGTGCCCTGGAGGAGGGCATGGCAACCCACTCCAGTATTCTTGCCTGGAAAATCCCAATGGACAGAGGAGCCTGTTGGGCTATAGTCCAGGGAGTCACAAAGAGTCAGACACAAACTAGGGACTTTTACTTCACTTAAAATATAAATAGGCGATTTAAAAAAATGATAAAGGAGTTAAAGAGAGGGAGAAGTCACTACTATTTTGGAAAATCAGCAAGTGTTTCCTAAAAGATGTAGAGAATAAATTTTAATTGGTCAAAAATTTTGTTTTCTGTGTCCCATTATATGAACAACACTGTACTGTACATTATGAAGAATGATTAATAACAAGAAATTATTTCAATCAGATATATCATATTAATATTAGATCCTAATTATTATTTTACTATTTATATTATTTTCATAATTTAATTAGTGGCTCAGATTTTGGTTTAAAGCTTATTTTATAAAAATGGAATGCGTGGCAAAACTACTGACCCCTCCTACTGAGTTGTGTGTTCTCTGTCTGTACAGATAAGTACACATACACAGAGTGCTTTATTTAACATTACTTTACTCTTCACAAATATTTTGATATCATTATTTCTGAACCAAGCGAAATTCCAAGAGATTTGTTCAAATTTGTGCTATAGTATATGTGGGAAAGAAACCACAGGCCACAATCACCTGATAAATCTCATGCAGTATTCAATGCATTAGAATATCTCCCATCATAAATAATGGCCAAATAATTCAAAATAGTACAATTATCTTAATAATATAAAATAAATTTCCAACCAAATTGGAGCTCTGTGCTATTTTTTTTAAAGAGCTCAACTGTTTCTCTAATCCAGCAAACCAAGTCTCTTTACAAACTAAACTTTGTTTTACTGAGATTCCTCAATTTAGTAATCCAGCTCCCCTTTAAGCAGACCACTTGATATATTATTATTCTTATGTTTAATATCATAATGCTGGTTCACAATGCTTTGGTGTATTCCAGCCTAGCTATTAATTGAGGTATATAATCTTAAAAGGGCTTCCAAACTGTCTCAGCCATAAAGAATTCACCTGCAGTTTCAGGAGATGCAGGTTCGATCCCTGGGATCGGAAGATCCCCTGGATGAAGCCATGAAAACCCATCCCAGTATTCTTGCCTGGAGAATCCCACGGACAGAGGACCCTGGTGGGCTACAGTCCATGGGACCACGAAGAGTCAGCACGACTGAAGTGACTGCACACAGAAGCATAAACTCAAAAATGCAACAAATACAAATATATAGAAAATATATTGACAATTTAGAGTATAGAAAAATTTGTTATCCTTCAAAGATAAATGATACACAAAAAGGATCAGAATCTGCAATGCAAGTATTTCAACAATTATTGTTTATCCTTGAATTCATATCTTGCAATTCATATGTTATAAGATGTTAGCATAAATGAATGTTGATAACATCCATCAACATTGTTTCTAAATCATTTCATTCTGGGAGTACAACAGTGAGGAATAAAATTCAAAGTTTTAACTCAAAACATTAAGTTTCCAGCATAATTTTAATGTTTGAAAGCTGAATAATTTAGAAAAAGGAAAATTTAGCCATTAAAAAAAGTACTTTTGACATTCATGTCAGTGGGGCTTAAGTCAGCATGTCTGTTCTGATAGTGCAATTTGCCTGGCTTTATATTGTCAATTATAATTCCACTTTCCTGCTAAGTCGATACAATTAGATTACTACAGGGACTTCATTACAGCCACAGGGAGGACAGCAGCTGAGGTATACAATTTTCTTCCTATGATACCGGCACTACTAAACAGTTACTGGAGCAATGGTCTGCAAAGGGACAATAAAAGCTGCTGTCTTAAATATTGTTATGTCATTATATCATCTGACAAAAGATCACCAAGCCTAAAAATGTTAACATGACAGAAATTTTGCTTTTACCATTAGTTGACTTGTGAAGGTTACTACAAATCAGTTCTTTCTCATTTATTCACTTAGACATAATCCAGATTGCATATTATCTCCAAGGCCTTAGATTCCGAGTGTGAAATCTGAGGTTTATGGATGTCTGAAATGCCTTCGGGTAAATGTGTAAAAATAAAGAGTAATGAAATATTCCTCTGCATTAGACTGATATTTGCTCATAACAATACCAGTTTCATGACTGAAGTTTACATCTTATCCTGATACAGTCCAGTATTTTTTGTTACCACCATAGCTTTAAACTGTATACGTTAGGATTCATATTCAGAATTCTGCTTCTAAGTGGCATACTAATTGATGCCTTTCTTAATTATACAAGGTCTATTTCTTCTGAGTTTTATGCTCTATTTTCTGCCTTCTGCCTTGGTGCAACATATCTCATGCACATTGTGTGTGACAGTTGCTCAGCTGTGTTTGACTCTTTGTGACCCCATGGACTGTAGCCTGCTAGGCTCCTCTGTCCATGGGATTCTCCAGGCAAGAGTACTGGAGTGAGTTGCCATTTCCTTCTCCAGGGGATCTTCCCGAACCAAGGATCAAACTCAGGTCTGCTGCATTGCAGGTGAATGTTTTACTGTTTGAGCCAACAGGGAACTTATTCATGCACCTTATCGAGTCTTAAAAACCTGGAATATATCACTAGTTTCCTTATTCTAAAAGCAACAAAGTTTAATAAAATAAATATTGCTTTCAAACAAAGATTAACAGTTATGAAATTTCTCTTATCCCAAAATTTCAAGACTATTTACTGGAAATTTTTTATTTTATGTTATGATGGTATTCAACTAAATTTTACTGGGTGCTTACTACATGACAGGCACTGACATGGGCTCAGTTCAGTTCAGTTCAGTCGCTCAGTCATGTCCGACTCTGTGACCCCATGAACTGCAGCACGCCACGCATCCCTGTCCATCACCAACTCCTGGAGTCCACCCAAACTCATGTCCATCAAGCTGGTGAAGCCATCCAACCATCTCATTCTCCATTGTCCCCTTGTCCTCCTGCCCTCAATCTTTCCCAGCATCAGGGTCTTTTCAAATGAGTCAGCTCTTCACATCAGGTAGCCAAAGTATTGGAGTTCTAGCTCACGAACACCCAGGACTGATCTCCTTGGGAAATGGAATCTTCTCTTTAACGTGCTTTAAGTTTAGTAAGACAGATAGTCCAGTAGAAAAGTAATGACAGTATAGTGTAGTAAGTGTCATTCTGGGCTCCCTTGCCCAGTGATACAAAACCATTTATCATTAAGCATTCCAATGATGTATTTAACTCAAGCATGAATTCTATAATGTGCAAATTCACTGCATTTTTTTTTTTTGCTTGTTTCTGTTGCCTCTGGCATAGTGCCTTCAGATAAGTACTGAATGATCTTTGTCAAATAAATAATAGCAACTACATCTGCCCTGGGTAAGTCAGATTGAATAATGCCCCTTCTTCCCAAAGATGTCCATATCCCAGTCCCTCAAATCTACTAATTTATCACCTTATATGGTAAACAGGCTTAGCAGAGGGGATTCAAGTAGGGGTCCTGAGATGGGGAGCTCATTCTGGATTATCACAAAACTCTTTATATTCAAAAGGGAAGCAGAGGGATCAGTTAGTGGTAGGATGTATGCTGTTATACGATAACAGAAGTGAGTGATTGAAGTGATTTCAGGGAAAGAAATATACGCAGGGGAAAAAATATATGCTAGCCAAGAAACATACACAGCATTTAGAAACTGAAAAAGACAAGGAAAGGGATTCCCTCCTCATCCAACCAGTAGGAATACAGCATTAGGAGCATCCTGATTTTAGACATTGAACTCCCAGGATGAGAAGAGAATGACGCTGAGTTGTTTAAGCCACTATAATTGTATTAATTTGTTGCAGTAGCAATTGGGAACTAATACACTCACTTTTCAAGAAACTGCCAAATGAAGTGCTTTATTTTATCTCACATTTATATGAATTGATTTCTAATTTGGCAAGCATGGATACAGCAGTGAAAGGATAAGTGTTTTCAAGTATTAAGAAGACATTTACATGAACTTAAAACCGACGAAAGATAAATGATGAAAAATTAGTCATACTCTTTCTGAAAAATTATCTTATATTGAAACTTATTGCACACTGGAACATCTTATACTAGGTTGGATTTCATGCCCAGAATCACACCTGCTCCTTCAAGGGAATAGGCTGAATTTGGATCCAGGGTTAATTATTTGATGAGACAGCAGTTTTCAGACTTGAGTTTTCCAGGATCAACTGGAGAGCTTGCTAAGACACAGATGGTTGGATCCCAACCTCAGAGTTTGTGGTGAGAGTCTAAGAATTTGCATCTTAATGGTTTTTGAGGATATTTATTCTGCTGGTCTAAGACCAGACCTTAAGAACCCTTAATATGGTGGAAAAAACATGAAAAAAAAACCTGGGTTCATGTATTTGCCACTTTTCAGCTGTCTAATCCCTTAACTCCAGTGACTTTCAGCATCCTTTCTGCTCAAACATCTTACAGTTCTGTTAGAATGATCAAACAATGTATTATTTATAAAAATTAACAAAAATGTAAAGTTATAAAACACAATGCCTATAATTAATAAAAGGCAGGAGTTTATGCCAATGGTAATATTATTTGATATTCTTCATAACTTTCTGTGAAAGGGCATATTAAGTACTTACTTGCTATCTTCCATACTCTCTGTATGTGATTTGGTTACTTTTCAGATTAAAAAGAAAATATGTATGAATGTATATTGTGCATGTGGATGTGGGTAAAGGGTACTACAATGATTGTGAAGTGAAATTGGCTCAGTCATGTCCAACTCTTGGTGACCCCATGGACTACACAGTCCATGGAATTCTCCAGGCCAGAATAATGATTATGTGAACTCTTTCCTTATTTGAGAATCAGACACTTAAATTTCTGATTTAAGCCTTCTTAAAAATTATTTTTGTGCCTACTATTATAGAACCATCATTGTATCTGTACTGTTACAGTTCATTATTGAAAACTCAGTCGATACTCGGCATGCAGAAAAGGAGATATTCATGTATCCTAGTTAGTAAAACATTTGTTTTCTTATTTTAGAATTTTTCTGTACTAAATTATAATACCTAATCTAATGTTAGGGTTTCATATCATATAAGTGGCTTTGTGTGTGCTTTGCTTCTTAATTTATTTTCACCTGGAAATTTGATTAACATCAATAATTATGATGAATGAAACTGGGATTCTTTCCATGCTTTCCTGTGTCCCACTAGGCCATTCTCTGCTGGAGAACCTCTGTCATTCATTACCCTTTATTTAAAGCCCTTCAGGCAAGATTAAATACAAGTCATCTCAAAACAACAGTGATTTTTTTTTTTCTTTAGAAAATATACTAAATATTTTCTCAAAGTCAAGGTACATCTATACCTGGAAGCTATCAAAACAAGTACATAAGTATCTGACAAAATGTGTATGTATGTGTGTACTCACACAAATATAAATCTATATCATGTGTGCAAACACACACACACACACACACACACACCATGAACTGCTAGGCCGCTGGAAAGGGAAAAGGAATTGTTGCATAGGTAGAATTATAATGACACAGCATGTCTGACAGACAACTGTGGCCTGGAAGTCTGGTGACTGCTATAGGGTCCCACAGAGCTCCATCAGTAAGTAGCTGGCTGGCCTCGAGGAAATCTCGGTCTGTTTGCAGCTTCATTTCTTTTCCGTAACAATGAGGGTCCCAACTCTTGACTTCTAAAACCCTTCTACCTTGAATATTCTGTGATTTGGCTTTGGTAGAATGCCTTCAGGAGAAAATTAATAAAGCAAAAAATCCTTTCTATAATACCTTATGGAGAAAACAGAAGTGAAGCCTCAATGAGCAGAAAATTAAATTGTTCTTATAATGTTCCCATTTTCAAAAATGCGACTCTGCCATGTTAAGGTAGCAGATGTCCTGAACTCTAACACTTTGATGGGAGAAAAAATTTTAGGTTGTCTAGTAGGTAGGAAAAATAACAAATCTCCTCAAAATGAATGGCAAATGCATGTTCAAGAAGACACCATAGAAACAGGCAGCTCTGGGCCCTCCAGCTAATCAGTTTACAGTGTTAAATAATGAGAGAGATAAAACCTGTCACCTTCAGACAGATGGACTTTGAATCCTCCAGACAGGCTGTGGTCTTTATCTCATTTGGCATCTGTCATAATGACAGGTGAAAATATACTCTGCAGTGTTTGTAAGCCTTTCATCTTAATGGATTGATAGCCCCAGATGCGACCCGTTATGACTAGCTTCCAGCAAAATATTTTTCAGAACCTCCCCAATTAGACCATGGACTTTGGGCAGAAGGGGAAAGTTTTGCATTAACCACCTTTTACCTGGCATGTGGTAGAACACTACCATAGAGAATGTTTCAGAGTGAATGTGAAAGAAGGGATAAATTCACTTGCATCTAAGCATATCTGGTGAAAGATAATTGTATAATAAACAAATAATTCAAACTTTTAACTAGGGTCATTAGCATGTGATAGACAAATGTACATTTAATTTTAATTATTAATAAGTAGATATTTCTATATGGCTTAAATAATAACGGTTACGGAAAGTGCATGGTACTAAAAATACCTGCTTTTTTTTTTTCTTTGAAAATTGAACCAAAATTTCATGAGACTGCAGTAACAGCAACAACTTCAATAACATTAAGTGATAGGTCTAGAATATCTCTGATGCACTTTAGTTAAAAATAAACAGCCTCAGAAAAACTGTCATCAACCTTTTGGAAATGCTGAAACCTAAGTCATAGAAATAGATTAGAGAATTCAAAACAATTCATGGTTGCCTTTAAATACCTGAGGTAGCATCATATTTTCCAATATTACAGTATTTTCAAAAGTTAAACTGTAAGCAGCTATGAACTGCTTACACACATTCTTAGACAGTTTCAACTATTTTTAGAATGTGTTAAAAGATTTTAAATTGAACTCCCCTAACAATATCAGGCTTTATGAGAGGATTGCTGCTTGATTTCTCCAAGCAAGGCATTCAGTAAGCATTGCTTAAGGAACCTTTGGTACAGGGTCCTATAGGCCCATGGATGACATAAAAGAAGTTCAATGATTTTAAAGTGAGTTTGGGGCCTCCCTGGTGGCTCAGACGGTAAAGCATCTGCCCGCAATGCGGGAGACCTGGGTTCGATCCCTGGGGTCGGGAAGATCCCCTGGAGAAGGAAATGGCAACCCACTCCAGTACTCTTGCCTGGACAATTTTATGGACAGAGGAACCTTGTAAACTACATTCCCCGGGGTCACAAAGAGTCGGGCACGACTGAGTGACGTCACTTCACTTCAAAGTGCGTTTGGGAGAAGAAAATCATTAAGCTAATATTCAGTGCTTTCAATAGTATAACAGATATGAACAACTGAATCAATAGATTACAGAGATACAATCTCTTCACAGGAAAATGGACTAGGAAAATGTGATTTACATTTTTTATCATTTCATTTTTTTTCCTTCAGGGTTGATTCAACTAGGAGCAGTGTGGTGCATAACAGTAAAACTGTACAGAATCACATTTTGCTTTCTCTAACTTAAGTGGCCTAAAGAGCATATACACAAAACAAGAATTCCTTCTGGCACAACCATCTCTAAGTATTTACATTATTTTTAATTATTCCTATTTCAAGTAATCTTTTGAAACATATGTATGTACATAATTTTTTGTCTGAATCAGGGATTTTTAAGAGATATTATTGGAGAAAGGAGAAAAGTCAAGAAGAGATTCAAGATTTTGCTATATATTATGAAATTGACTTTCAAAAATGGCCAGTCTCAGATAATGATGACCATTTCATTGGACTTGGAAATGATAATTATTAAGTGTTTAGTTTTATAATAATATAGTTTATTGTATTTGTTTTCAGATGAAGTATTTTTCTCATATGTTTTTTATATGAGAAGATTTTCTCATATGTTTATTAGCAATTTGTATTGCTTCTTTGAATGACTAGTTTAAATCTGGCAGTCTTACTAACTGAATTGAAAGTTTTCTTGCTATTTTGTATATGCCCTCTATACACAAAGTATATCAAGGTTTTGTCACAGTTGTTTCAAGTATTTTCCTAATCGCTGGTGTCTTTTCTAATCTATTACCACTTCATTTATGTATCTTGAAAGAGATTTGGTAAGTCTCTGATTCCCCTTGTTGCAATCACCCAGGGAATTCCAGGCTACAACTCCTACCTCACCACCACCTATGACAAAGATTTAAGCATCATGTTCACATTCTCTGTCTCTCTCCACCCCTATCCATAGTAACTCTTGGTATTTTTAATGATGCCATCTTCACATTTTCCTCACTAGTGGAAAAAAGCTATTCAGTCACCAGTGATTGATTAGAAGATTGCCTTTTCACCCTATACCTATAGTAGTAGCATGAGCACTATTCTTTGCTGGTTCTCACTCTGCTCCCTGCCTCATCTTGCCTATTTGTTGCTGGATTTTCTGAATTCACCCCGCTGACAATTTGTTGAGTGCCTGAGGAATCAGGCTTGTTTGTTTCTCCATCTATTTGCTGCTGCTGCTGCTACATCGCTTCAGTCGTGTCCAACTCTGTGTGACCCCATAGATGGCAGCCCACCAGGCTCCTTCGTCCCTGGGATTCTCCAGGCAAGAACACTGGAGTGGGTTGCCATGTCCTTCTCCAGTGCATGAAAGTGAAGAATGAAAGTGAAGTTGCTCAGTCGTGTCCGACTCCCAGGGACCCCATGGACTGCAGCCCACCAGGCTTCTCCACCCATGGGATTTTCCAGGCAAGAGTACTGGAGTGGGTCGCCCTTGCCTTCTCTGATCTATTTGCTAATCACATCTATATGTACTAGTGACTCAAAAATATAAATCTCCATATATTCCTTTGGAATGCGGAATCTATAATCTTTACTGGGATAAATTGCCTACTTAATATCTTCATCAGGATCTATCCCCAATGAGAAAGGTTGGAATCGTATAGCCTATGATGACTGTCAGTCATTATGAGGGCCTTCCCAACATGAGGTACTCAAACTTCTCAGGCATTTCCTGATAGGCAGGTGCAAGTCAGCCAAGTGCACATTTCCAAAGGAAGGTGCAAGTATAATTCAATAGCAGTCAACATCTACACCTGGGAGATGATAAATCAGTTAGTAAAAAGTATCATGGCAAGGCAACCATAGCACCTACCATAGTCTGGAATAAAGATGCGATAACTATGTCATGAATTTAACTAAATAAATGTATTTCTATTTGAAAAGGTTTTTTTTAGTTAAATATATGTATATAAGGACTTTCCAGATGCTCAGTGGTAAAGAAGCCAACTGCCAATGCAGGAGACACAGGTTTGATCTTTGGATTGGGAAGATCACATGGAGAAGGAAACAGCCACCCATGCTTTCCCAGGCAACAACTCGCCTGGGAAATCCCGTGGACAGAAAAGCCTGACAAGCTATGGTTCATTGGGTTGCAAAGAGGCAGATACGACTTAGCCACTAAATAACAACAGCAACAACATATGTGTATATATCTTTTTATAGATGGTTTTATACTATATTAAGTATAAAGTTTTTAAAAGAGTCAAATTAATTTCAAAATTTTATTTAAGTATAAATTATATCAAACATGTACAAAATAAAAGAGTAATATAACTTAGCACCCCTTCATTGATCATAGTCTTGTTGTGGTGAAGGGGCTTGCATAACTCAATGAAGCTATGAGCCATGTCTCATAGGGAAACCCAAGACAGACAGGTCACACTGAAGAGCTCTGACAAAATGTGACCCACTAGAGAGGGAAATGGCAACCCACTCCAGTATTCCTGCCAAGAAAACCTCATAAGCAGTATGAAAAGGCAAAAAGATATGAGTCCTCCAGGTTGGAAGATGTCCAATATGCTACCAGGGAAGAGCAGAGGGTAGTTTCTAATAGCTCTAGAAAGAATGGTGCAGCTGGGCCAAAGCAGAAACAAAGCTCAGTTGTGGATGTGTCTGGTGGTGAAAGTAAAGTCTGATGCTATAAAGAACACTATTGCATAGAAACTTGGAATATTAGGTCATGAATCAAGGTAAATTGGACATGGTCAAGCAGGGGATGGCAAGAGTGAGCATTGACATCTTAGGAGTTGGCGAACTAAAATGGAACAGAATGGACAAATTGAATGGAGATGACCATTATATCCACTACTGAGGGCAAAAATCCCTTAGAAGAAATGGAGTAGCATTCATAGTCAACAAGAGAGTCTGAAATGCAGTACTTCAGTTCAATTTGAAAAACAACAGAATGATCTCAATTCATTTCCAAGGCAAGCCATTCACTATCGCAGTAATCCAAATCTAGGTCCCAACTACTAATGCCAAAGAAGCTGAAGTTGAATGGTTCTGTGAAGACTTACAACACCTTTTAGCTTTAACACCAAAAAGTTGTCCTTTTCATCATAAGTGACTAGAAAGCAAAAGTAGGAAGTCAAGTGCGTGTATGCATGCTTAGTTGCTTCAGTCATGTCCAACTCTCTGCAAGCCTATGGACCATGGCCTGCCAGGCTCCTCTGTCCATGGGATTCTCCAGACAAGAATACTGGAGTGGGTTGCCATTTCCTTTTCCAAGGAAGTCAAGAGATACCTGGAAAAACAGGCAAGTTTGGCCTTGGAGTACAAAATGAAGCAGGACAAGGGCTACCAGAGTGTTCTCAAGAGAACACATGGGTCATAGCAAATACCTTATTCCAACAACACAAGAGATGACTACATAAGGACATCACCAGATGGTCAATACTGAAATCAGATTGAATACATTCTTTGCAGTTGAAATGGATTAACTCTACACAGTCAGCAAAAGCAAGACCTGGCACTGACTGCCAGATCATGAGCAGATGATCATTATATCCATTACTGTGGGCAAAAATTCCTTAGAAGAAATGGAGTAGCCTTCATAGTCAATGAAAGAGCCTGAAAAGCAGAGCTTCAGTTCAACTTCATGAGCTCCTTATTGCAAAATTCAGGCTTAAATAGGAGAAGTAGGGAAACCACTATACCAGTCAAATATGACCTAAATCAAACCCCTTTTGATTATACAGTGGAGGTGAAAAATAGATTCAAGGGATTAGATCTGCTAGACACAGTGCTTGAAGTATTATGGACAGAGGTTTGTAACGGTTTACAGGAAGCAGCGATCAAAATCATCCCAAAGAAAAAGAAATATAAGAAGTCAAAGTGGTTGTCTGAGGAGGCTTTACACATATCTGAGGAAAGAAAAGAAATGAAGGCAAGGGAGAAAGGGAAAGATGTACTCAACTGAATGCAGAGTTCCAGAAAATAATCTAGGAGAGATAATAAAGTCTTCTTAAAAGAACAATGCCAATAAATTGAGAAAAACATTCGAATGAAAAAGACTAGAAATCTCTCCAAAAAAACTGAATATATCAATGGAACACTTTATGCAAGGATGGGCATGACAAAGGTAAGAAACAGAAAGGCAAGCAGGAGAGATTAAGAAGAGGTGGCAAGACGACACAGAAGAACTATACAAAAATGTCTTAATGATCCAGATAACCACGAAGGTGTGGTCACTCACCAAGAGCCAGACATCCTGGAGTGTGAGGTCAAGTAGGCCTTAGGAAGTATTACTATGAAGAAAGATAGTGGAAGTGATGGAATTCCAGCTGTGCTATTTAAAATCCTTAAATTTGATGCTGTTAAAGTGCTGCACCCAATATGTCAGCAAATTTGGAAAACTTAGCAGTGGTCACAGGACTGAAAAAGTTGAGTTTTCATTCCAGCCCCAAAGAAGGGTAATGCCAAAGAATGTTCAAACTACGACACAATTGTGCTCATTTCACATGCTAGGTTATACTCAATATCCTTCAAGCTAGCCTTCAGCAGTACATGAATCAAGAACACTTAGATGCACAAGCTGGGTTTAGAAAAGGCAGAGGAACCAGAGATCAAGTTGTCAACATCCACTGGATCATACAGAAAGCAAGAGAATTCCAGAAAGACATCTGCTTTGTTGACTACATTAAAGCCTTTGACTTTGTGGATCACAACAAAGTGTGGAAAATTCTGAAAGAAATGGGAACACCAGATCATTTGTCTCCTGAGAAACTTGTATGTAGGTCAAAGACAGTTAGAACTAAACATGGAACAATAGACTGGTTCCAAATTGGGAAGGAGCATGTCAAGGCTGTATATTGTCACCCTGCTTATTTAGCTTCTATACAGAGTACATCATGTGAAATGCTGGGCTAGATGAATCATAAGCTGGAAACAAGATTGCTGGAAGAAATATCTACAAGCTCAGATATACAGATGATACCACTCTAGTGGCAAAAAGGGAAGAAAACTAGTTGAAAGTGAAAGTCGCTCAGTTGATTCTAATTCTCTGCAATCCCATGGACTGTGTAGCCTGCCAGGTTCCTTCGGCCCTTGGAATTCTCCAGGCCAGAAGACTGGAATGGGTAGCCATTCCTTTCTCCAGTGGATCTACCCAACCCAGGAATTGAACCAGGGTCTCCTGCATTGCAGGCAGATTCTTTACCAGCTGAGCTACCAGGGATCTCCTTGATAAGGGTGAAAGAACAGAGTGAAACAGCTGCCTTGAAACCCATCATTCAAAAAACTACGATCTGGTTCCATCACTTCATGGCAAATAGAAGGGGAAAAAGTAGAAATAATGACAGATTTTATTTTCTTGGGCTCAAAACCCCCCACAGACGGTGACTGCAGCCATGAAATTAAAAGACGCTTGCTCTTTGGAAGGAAAGCTCTGACAAACCTAGATAGAATATTAAAAGCAGAGACATCACTTTGCCAACAAAGGTCTGTATAGTCAAAGCTATGGCTTCTCCAGTAGTCATGTATGGATGTGAGAGTTGGACCATAAAGAAAGCTGAGCACTGAAAAATTGATGCTTTTGAACTGTGGTGTTGAAGAAAACTCTTAAGAGTCCTTCAGACTTCAAGAAGATGAAATCAGTCAATCCTAAACCCTGAATTTTCATTCAAGGGACTGTTGCTGAAGCTCCAATGCTTTGGCTACCTGATGCACAGAACTGACTCATTGGAAAAGATTCTGATGCTGGGAAAGATTGAAAGCAAAAGAAGCGGGCAGCAGAAGATGAGATGATTAGGTAGCATCTCTGACTCAATGGACATGAATTTGAGTATACTCCAAAAGACAATGGAGGACAGAGGAGCCTGGTATGCTGCAGTCCTTACGGTTGCAATGAGTCAGACACAATTTAGGGTTGGACAACAACAATAACTCAACAATTTACTTAGGAAGCAAAACTTTAAAATAGAATCAAGCCTTATGGTGACCTTTTACTAATCAGTTTAACTTCAAAGTAATTGAGACTATGACCTGAATATGAACTTTTCAATGAACTCTTCATACTTTGACTACATATGTCTTTAGGATCAATAAAATGTATGCATTTATACTTATATAAATTAACATATTTTTATAAGTATAAACTACTATATTTCTCTAAAAAATTATTTATCTGCTAACATTATTTGTAAGATTCATTCATGCTTTATGTGTGGCTATACTTTATTCATCTCACTGTGAATCCTATTTATGATTATATCACAATGTATATATTCAATAACCTTTTGATGGGCATATAGATTGTTTTTATTTATTTAAAAAATTAATTGATTAAACATTCCAGTCCATTCTTCTTTGTGCATGTTTGAGGTTTTCTCTAAGATTCTTCCTTAAAGAGTGTAACTTAAAGAAGCATCATTTTAAATATTATTAAAACTAAATATATAGAACTAAGCACTTAGTTTCTTGAATTTGTCTCTGTTTTGTCAAATAGAGTGAAAATAAATAGTTAAAAGAAGGTCTGTACAGGTGACTTTTTGGACAGTTCATATACCTTTTATGCATGAAGGCAGAAGCTATTATTCCCTAAATCCAGTCCCATATGTGGGACATACTGGGTGGTGCCTGCTATTTGACTGTTTAGGAAAGCTGTTTCTGACCTTCCCTGGGATTAACTTTTCTCATTGACTGCAGAATTTTGTTTCAAAATAATACATCTGAAAAAATCTACAAAGATACACTGTAGTACTGCATCAGACAAGAATGTGGAGAAAAGGGCCTTTCTTTATGTTCCAAGTCCTATGCTGGAAAATTTACATAATACTTTTAAAATTAATCATTAAAACTGCAGAATGTTAATATATACCAATTTTCCTGCCATGAAGAAATAACAAATGGGGGGAAAAAAACCTGGATTCTAACTCGAATTTATCTCACAACATGGTATGAAGTTGACTTATATGGATGACATCTTAGTAAAGTTGGTTTAATTAATAACACATAAATAATTAATACATATTTTGCATATTAAAATCATAGCTATGTTTTAAGCGTCCAAACAAATTCCAATTCTTTTAGAAGATAGTCCCCATATATACACTGAGATTTTTTTCTTCTGTTTCTACAGTATCATTTTCTACTCATGCAGTCAGTCAGTCAGTCAGTTCAGTTGCTCAGTCGTGTCCAACTCTTTGCGACCCCATGGACTGCAGCACACCAGGCTTCCCCATCCATCACCAACTCCCAGAGCTCGCTCAAACTCATGTCCATTGAGTCAGTGATGCCATCCAACCATCTCATCCTTTGCCATCCCCTTCTCCTGCCTTCAGTCTTTCCCAGCGTCAGGGTCTTTACCAATGAGCCAGTTCTTCACATCAGGTGGCCAAAGTATTGGGGTTTCAGCTTCAGCATCAGTCCTTCCAATGAATATAGTCTCCATACATTTTATAGCCAGAAATACTGAGCACATGATAAGTTGTATTACTTGAGTATGGTTACACATTAAATTAAAATGCTAAAGAAATTCTTTTATCTATGTAAATATTTTAGTTATGGCCATTCAAAAACAACTTTTAACTTAAATAAAAATACTGGTAAGGAAGGTTATGCAACAAAAAATATAAAAGTAATGGCTTATTTCAAAGAGCTTTAAATGAACAATATTTTAATATTAATTGTATTTATTAAACAAGGTCATCACAAAGATTTTGGGTTTTTTGTTTTTCAGGTAAAATTTATTTATTTTATTTTTTTAAAATACTTTATTTTACTTTACAATACTGTACTGGTTTTGCCATACATTAGGTAAAATTTAAATCCTCATTTAAGTTTAATGCTGCGAGACAGAAAGATCCACAAATGGAATTTAGATACAATTGATTATTTTTTCTTGCCACTGACATAAACTTCAGTTTTGTTACCTGTAAGGTACAAATTTACCTTATTTCCCTGATAGCAGGTTTTTGTTTGTCATAGGTGTTCAGGTTTTGAAACAAAGTGAAGTTGCTGCTTTCTCATGAGAATTTCCACTCTATTTGGTGATTAAGGTCCTTGAGGTCAGGACCCCAGACCTATCTTTATTTAGAGCCTCTCAGAATACAGGGCAATTTTTGACTGCATTTTAAGCATTCAGTAAACTATACGAAGAAATGATTTAGTTGTACATGACCTGCTGATCTTGTCAATGTAAGACTGCAAAGCAGTGACTCTCACATTGTTACTATGGTTAAATATGGTTATATTTATGGTTAAATATATTATATTTAACTATAGTTATATATATGTATATATATCTCCTAAAAATGATTCAATCCTAACTAGAGGTCAGAAATCACACTGCTTATTCTGTGAGCAACTGTCTACTATTATCATTTAAAATATCCTACTCTCATTTGTTACTTTTATTTTAACCTATGAAGCATATATCAAAAATGTTAATGTAATGTTACAAATTCACTTTCTATATTAAGCAAGGTACCCATGGACTCCCAGAAAAGAGGAATGACACAGCACCATCATTCCACTGCCAACCTAATCAATTGTCAGTGGCTGCCTGGAGTGTTCTTTTTCGAGAGGAACTGTGAAACCTAGTGTAGGTTCAGCAGGAAAGCATGCCAAGATCAATTATTGATGTCTGCCATGGGCATACAAGAGAGTGGATGACAATATATAAGCCATGAACTTTCTTATCTGTGCACTAAAGCTTGAAATATGTAGTCATTTTAATTATTAAGAGATAGGCATATTCTCGCCAGATGAGTGTCATGACAGGAACAATAAACTCTAAGAATGTACACTGACTTTTAGAAGCCTTGTTTACTACATGTTTCAAAGAAGTGATAATAGACCTCTAAAAGGATCATCATTCTTCCAGGGTACTACTGTCAGAGTAATAGAATGTCACAGTTCATACTATTATTTCCTTTCTAAGGATAGACTGTTCTATTAGTTTTCCAGATAAATTTTTAAAATTGCAGGAAGAATATATGTAATTTTTACTTAAATGTATTCAGATATGTCTACTGATAATAAAAAAGGAAAAGAAAGAAAGAAAGAAATCCAGAGAGGTAATTGTTTAACTCCACAGCCTTCTACTGTCCCTTTATTTCAGAACAAGATCTGGCTTTGACCTGCAAAAACAGATCACTTGGTAGCAATGACTTTGGGGATCAAATTAAGCAGTAATAAATGTCAAACTTCTCTCTTTGTCCCCAAAGGATATTAATTAATGCTCGTTTTACTATTTATTATCTCTTCTATCCCCAATCTTGATCTGTGATACTGAAACTAGTTTCAGTTATCTGATTTCTGTTCCTTTTTCTGTCTTTCCTGGTGCTTGTTTTCAATCTCCTGATTTTGGTCCAAACTCTTGCCACAATAGCAACCCAAAAGGATTCAGAAGACTACTCATCCCCTTACCTGTAAGAATGCTTCCCGGAAATGCAACAATCCATAAGTAAGAGCAAATGGTATCTACATTGGGTACAAAAATATTTAGGTAACTTCTGGAATTTCACTCATTCAAGTTTAGTATCAAACAAAACAATTATAGAGATAATTGGCTTAATTTCTAACTTGCAGATATTGGCAATTTTTCTCTGGGATTCTGTAATATGATCGTTTTGAAGAACAGTAAGGCAAGACTAACACCCTCATATTAAAAACACTGAAATTTCACATAAGGATTAGAAAATAATCAATAAATGAAACGAGAGAGTATGCTGAAATGAGGCAATGAAGAAAATTCTCCTTCTTAATTCTGGTTTATTTTACTTATACATAATGAAATAATTACAATTTCTATGTAAATTCTTATAATATGTCAGAAAACACGTTATTTAACCTCCCTCTGCATAAGCATCATCCCTAATTTATCAGCAACTCTGGCCAACTGCACGTTTAAAATATATCATTAATAAATTTATTTTTCTCTAATTTTCCTACTACTGCCAAGATGCAAAATAACATCAAGCCCTCAGTTGAGTTCAGTTGCTCAGTCATGTCTCACTCTTTGCGACCCCATGGACCACAGTACGCCAGGCATATCCGTCCATCACCAACTCCTGGAGTTTATCCAAACTCATGTCCATTGAGTTGGTGATGGCATCCAACCATCTCATCCTCTGTCTTCCCCTTCTCCTCCCACCTTCAATCTTTCCCAGCATGAGGGTCTTTTTAAATGAGTCAGCTCTTTGCATCAGGTGGCCAAAGTATTGGAGTTTCAGCTTCAACCTCAGTCCTTCCAATGAACACTCAGGACTAATCTCCTTTAAGATGGACTGGTTGGATCTCTCTTGAAGTCCAAGACTCTCAACAGTCTTCTGCAACACCACAGTTCAAAAGCATCAATTCTTCGGTGCTCAGCTTTCTTCATAGTTCAACTCTTCCATCCATACATGACTGCTGGAAAAACCATAGCCTTGACTAGATGGACCTTTTTTGGCAAAGTAATGTCTCCGCTTTTGAATATGCTATATAGGTTGGTCATAACTTTTCTTCCAAGGGGTAAGTGTCTTTTAATTTCATGGCTGCAGTCAATATCTGCAGTGATTTTGGCGCCCCAAAAAATAAAGTTAGCCATTGTTTCCACTGTTTCCCCATCTATTTGCCATGAAGTGATGGGACTGGATGCCATGATCTTCGTTTTCTGAATGTTGAGCTTTAAGCCAACTTTTTCACTCCCCTCTTTCACTTTCATCAAGAGGCTCTTTAGTTCTTCTTCACTTTCTGCCTTAAGGGTGGTGTCATCTGCATATCTTAAGATGACATATTGAAGAAAGTAGGGAAAACCACTAGACCTTCCAGGTATGACCTAGATCAAATCACTTACGATTATACAGTGGAAGTGAGCAATAGATTAAAGGGACGAGATCTGACAGACAGAGTGCTTGATGAACTATGGATGGAGGTTCGTGACACTATACAGGAGACAGGAATCAATTCCATCCCCAAGAAAAAGAAATGCAACAAATCAAAATGGCTGTCTGAGGAGGCCTTACAAATAGCTGTGAAAAGAAGAGAAGCCTAAAGCAAAGGAGAAAAGGAAAGATATATCCATTTGAATGCAGAGTTCCAAAGAATAGCAAAGAGAGATAAGAAAGCCTTCCTTAGTGATCAGCGCAAAGAAATAGAGGAAAACAATAGAATGGAAAAGTCTAGATATCTCTTCCAGAAAATTAGAGATACCAAGGGAACATTTCATGCAAAGATGGGCTCAATAAAGGACAGAAATGATAAGGACCTATCAGAAGCAGAAGATATTAAGAAAAGGTGGTAAGACTACACAGAAGAACTATACAAAAAATATCTTCATGACTCAGTTAACCATGATGGTGTAATCACTCACCTAGAGCCAGACATCCTGAAATGTGAAGTCACGTGGGCCTTAGGAAGCATCACTAGGAACAAAGATAGTGGAGGTGATGGAATTCCAGTTGAGCTATTTCAAATCCTAAAGATGATGTTGTGAAAGTGCTGCACTCAATAGGCCAGCAAATTTGGAAAACGCAGCAGTGGCCACAGGACTGGAAAAGGTCAGTTTTCATTCCAATCCCAAAGAAAGGCAATGCCAAAGAATGCTCAATGTACCACATAATTGCACATATCTCACATGCTGGTAAAATAATGCTCAAAATTCTCCAAGTCAGGTTTCAGCAATATGTAAACCATGAATTTCCAGGTGTTCAAGCTGGTTTTAGAAAAGGCAGAGGAACCAGAGATCAAATTGCCAACATCTGCTGGATCATGGAAAAAGCAAGAGAGTTCCAGAAAAACATCTATGTCTGCTTTATTGACTATGCCAAAGCCTTTGACTGTGTGGATCACAATAAACTATGGAAAATTCTGAAAGAGATGGGAATACCAGACCACCTGACCTGCCTCTTGAGAAATCTGTACACAGGTCAGGAAGCAACAGTTAGAATTGGCATGGAACAAGAGACTGGGTCCAAATAGGAAAAGGAGTACGTCAAGGCTGTATATTGTCCCCCTGCTTATTTAACTTCTATGCAGAGTACATCATGAGAAAAGCTGGGCTGGATGAAGCATAAGACGGAATCAAGATTGCTGGGAGAAATATCAATAACCTCAGATACGCAGATGGCACCACCCTTATGGCAGAAAGTGAAGAACTAAAGAGCCTAATGATGAAAGTGAAAAAGGAAAGTGAATAAGTTGGCTTAAAGTTCAACACTCAGAAAATAAAGATCATAGCATCTGGTCCCATTGCTTCACAGCAAATAGAGAACAGTGGAAACAGTGGCAGGCTTTATTTTGGGGGGCTCCAAAATCACTGCAAATGGTGACTGTAGCCATCAAATTAAAAGACGCTTACTCCTTGGAAGAAAAGTTATGACCAACCTACACAGTATATTAAAAAGCAGAGACATTACCTTGCTAACAAAGGTCCCTCTAGTCAAGTATGTATGTGAGAGCTGGACTATGAAAAAAGCTGAGCACCAAAGAATTGATGCTTTTGAACCATGGTATTGGGGAAGACTATTGAGAGTCCCTTGGACTGCAAGAAGATCCAGCCAGTCCATCCTAAACGAGATCAATCCTGAGTGTTCATTGGAAGTACTGATGCTGAAGCTGAAACTCCAATACTTTGGCCACCTGATGTGAAGAGCTGACTCATCTGAAAAGACCCTCATGCTGGGAAATATTGAAGGTACGAGAAGAAGGGGACGACAGAGGATGAGATGGTTGGATGGCATCACCGACTCCATGGACATGAGTTGGAGTAAACTCTGGGAGCTGGTGATGGACAGGGTGCCTGGCGTGCTGTGGTCCATGGGCCGTGAAGAGTTGCACATGACTGAGTGACCAAACTGAACTGAAAGCACTAAAATAGCCTATTTATCAGTCGCCATTTTTACATGTGGCCTCATCACCTTCAATCCATTTTTTATCTACCAATTCAACTTGCTTTCAATATTTATATTTGATTATTTCCATTTCCTGCCTCATATCCACCAGTGCTCTTCTTATTGATCTCTTATTTGGTTCATAAATCCCTTAACCGATACCACCCTCATTTCTCTACAAGTTCTAGTTGCAAAAGTCTTGCAGTTCCTCAACACCACAAAAAGCTTTTGTCCTGGAGGATTTAGTTTGTATTATCCACTAGCTGTTATGTTCTTGCCCTGATTTCTCAGCATTCTGGTTCCACCTTATCCTTGTAGGTCATCAGGTATCAACTTATCTTTGCTGTCTTTTATGACCATATCAACTAAGTAACCCCCATTGTTTCTCATAGCAGTCTATTAAATGGGTCAGAGTCCTTCCAGCAACTGCAATTAAAATGTGTTGTTTTGCTTAATATTTTCCTTACTCCACTACACTTCTGATTGGAAGGGTGTAGAATATTTTATTTTATTATTTTTATTTATTATTATTTTTAAAATATTTTTATTTTTACTTTATTTTACTTTACAATTCTGTATTGGTTTTGCCATACATTGACATGAATCCACCACGGGTGTACATGCGTTCCCAAACATGAACCTCCCTCCCACCTCCCTCCCCATAACATCTCTCCTGGTCATCCCCGTGCACCAGCCCCAAGCATGCTACATCCTGCATCAGACATAGACTGGCGATTTGATTCTTACATGATATTATACGTTTCAATCCCATTCTCCCAAATCATCCCACCCTCTCCCTCTCCCTCTGAGTCCAAAGTGCGCTATACACATCTGTGTCTTTTTTGCTGTCTTGCATACAGGGTCATCATTGCCATCTTTCTAAATTCCATATATATGTGTTAGTATACTGTATTGGTGTTTTTCTTTCTGGCTTACTTCACTCTGTATAATTGGCTCCAGTTTCATCCATCTCATCAGAACTGATTCAAATGTATTCTTTTTAACGGCTGAGTAATACTCCATTGTGTATATGTACCACAGCTTTCTTAGCCATTCATCTGCTGATGGACATCTAGGTTGTTTCCATGTCCTGGCTATTATAAACAGTGCTGCGATGAACATTGGGGTACATATGTCTCTTTCAATTCTGGTTTCCTCGGTGTGAATGCCCAGCAGTGGGATTGCTGGGTCATAAGGCAGCTCTATTTGCAATTTTTTAAGGAATCTCCACACGGTTCTCCATAGTGGCTGTACTAGTTTGCATTCCCACCAACAGTGTAGAAGGGTTCCCTTTTCTCCACACCCTCTCCAGCATTTATTGCTTGCAGATTTTTGGATCACAGCCATTCTGACTGGTGTGAAGTGGTACCTCATTGTGGTTTTGATTTGCATTTCTCTAATAATGAGTGATGTAGCCATCCGTATGTCTTCTTTGGAGAAATGTCTATTTAGTTCTTTGGCCCATTTTTTGATTGGGTCGTTTATTTTTCTGGAATTGAGCTGCATAAGTTGCTTGCATATTTTTGAGATTAGTTGTTTGTCAGTTGCTTCATTTGCTATTATTTTCTCCCATTCTGAAGGCTGTCTTTTCACCTTGCTTATAGTTTCCTTTGTTGTGCAGAAGCTTTTAATTTTAATTAGATCCCATTTGTTTATTTTTGCTTTTATTTCCAGAATTCTGGGAGGTGGTTCATAGAGGATCCTGCTGTGATTTATGTCAGAGAGTGTTTTGCCTATATTCTCCTCTAGGAGTTTTATAGCTTCTGATCTTACATTTAGATCTTTAATCCATTTTGAGTTTATTTTTGTGTGCGGTGTTAGAAAGTGATCTAGTTTCATTCTTTTACAAGTGTTTGACCAGTTTTCCCAGCACCACTTGTTAAAGAGATTGTCTTTACTCCATTGTATATTCTTGCCTCCTTTGTCAAAGATAAGATGTCCATATGTGTGTGGATTTATCTCTGGGCTTTCTATTTTGTTCCATTGATCTATATGTCTGTCTTTGTGCCAGTACCATACTGTCTTGATGACTGTGGCTTTGTAGTAGAGCCTGAAGTCAGGCAAGTTGATTCCTCCAGTTCCATTCTTCTTTCTCAAGATTGCTTTGGCTATTCGAGGTTTTTTGTATTTCCATACAAATCTTGAAATTATTTGTTCTAGTTCTGTGAAAAATATGGCTGGTAGCTTGATAGGGATTGCATTGAATTTGTAAATTGCTTTGGGTGGTATACTCATTTTCACTATATTGATTCTTCCAATCCATGAACATGGTTTATTTCTCCATCTATTAGTGTCCTCTTTGATTTCTTTCATCAGTGTTTTATAGTTTTCTATATATAGGTCTTTAGTTTCTTTAGGTAGATATATTCCTAAGTATTTTATTCTTTTCATTGCAATGGTGAATGGAATTGTTTCCTTTTCTTTTTCTACTTTCTCATTATTAGTGTATAGGAATGCAAGGGATTTCTGTGTGTTGATTTTATATCCTGCAACTTTACTATATTCATTGATGAGCTCTAGTAATTTTCTGGTGGAGTCTTTAGGGTTTTCTATGTAGAGGATCATGTCATCTGCAAACAGTGAGAGATTTACTTCTTTTCCAATTTGGATTCCTTTTATTTCTTTTTCTGCTCTGATTGCTGTGGCCAAAACTTCCAGAACTATGTTGAATAGTCGCGGTGAAAGTGGGCACCCTTGTCTTGTTCCTGACTTTAGGGGAAATGCTTTCAGTTTTTCACCATTGAGGATAATGTTTGCTGTGGGTTTGTCACATATAGCTTTTATTATGTTGAGGTATGTTCCTTCTATTCCTGCTTTCTGGAGAGTTTTTATCATAAATGGATGTTGAATTTTGTCAAAGGCCTTCTCTGCATCTACTGAGATAATCATATGGCTTTTATTTTTCAATTTGTTAATGTGGTGAATTACATTGATTGATTTGCGGATATTGAAGAATCCTTGCATCCCTGGGATAAAGCCCACTTGGTCATGGTGTATGATCTTTTTAATGTGTCGTTGGATTCTGATTGCTAGAATTTTGTTGAGGATTTTTGCATCTATGTTCATCAGTGATATTGGCCTGTAGTTTTCTTTATGCATAGAAACTAACGAAAATGAAAACACAACAACCCCAAACCTGTGGGACACTATAAAAGCAGTGCTACGAGGAAAGTTCATAGCACTACAGGCATACCTCAAGAAACAAGAAAAAAGTCAAATAAATAACCTAACTCTACACCTAAAGCAACTAGAAAAGGAAGAATTGGAGAACCCCAGAGTTAGTAGAAGGAAAGAAATCTTAAAAATTAGGGCAGAAATAAATGCAAAAGAAACAAAAGAGACCATAGCAAAAATCAACAAAGCCAAAAGCTGGTTCTTTGAAAGGATAAATAAAATTGACAAACCATTAGCCAGACTCATCAAGAAGCAGAGAGAGAAAAATCAAATCAATAAAATTAGAAATGAAAATGGAGAGATCACAACAGACAACACAGAAATACAAAGGATCATAAGAGACTACTATCAACAGTTATATGTCAATAAAATGGACAACGTGGAAGAAATGGACAAATTCTTAGAAAAGTACAATATTCCAAAACTGAACCAGGAAGAAATAGAAAATCTTAACAGACCCATCACAAGCACAGAAATTGAAACTGTAATCAGAAATCTCCAGCAAACAAAAGCCCAGGTCCAGACGGCTTCACAGCTGAATTCTACCAAAAATTTCGAGAAGAGCTAACACCTATCCTACTCAAACTCTTCCAGAAAATTGCAGAGGAAGGTAAACTTTCAAACTCATTCTGTGAGGCCACCATCACCCTAATACCAAAACCTGACAAAGATACTACAAAAAAAAAAAAAATATTTTATTTTTAAGAAAGATGCAATATCTAGCAAAATGCCTCACATATAAGTGCTAGATACATATTTGTGGAAAGAATGAATAAAAAAGAATTATCTAACATGGCATTTTTGTGGTTACTGCTGTTGATGGTGATGTGACTATCATTACTGATAGTAGGCTGTTGGCTTACTTATATTTTTTATAGTTGAGACTATTATTAGTGATATTAGGCAAATTATCAAGGAAGTAGAGAAAGTAGAACATAATTCAGTGTCTAAAGCCAGTATCACTGTTTATAATAGTACCTGATACTGTCTTCATATTCATTGTGTATTCAGGGAGCTTGCTGAAATGGGAAAATTATTGGTCTGTTGTCCAGCAACCCTGGATTTAAACCTTGGCTCCTCTATGTACCAGCTGTCTATTCTTCAGTTTCCTGTCTGTAAACTGGGCATAATAACCTCAACCTAATGGACCTTTTTTGGATATTGACCAAAATAATAAATATACATCTCCATATAAAGTAACAACATATAATAAGAACTAAATTGAATAAAAGTGTCTCATTTCTTTTCCAGTGATCATCAGCACACATTTGGTGTCCTTTGTTTGCCAAAGTGTTAACTGTCCTTCAGACTGGAAATATCCAGCACTGATATTTTTCACCTCTGCAACATGATAATTATTGCTTAAGTGTAACTTTTATGAAATCTCATTTTCTTTCAAAGTCATGATAAACTTCACCTCCTATACTATTAATTCATTCAATTTGATAATTCAATAATAGTTTATGTCCTGATTTAAAAGTACTCCATTTTCAAACAGACATCATTTTGTTCACACTGTGGTACATTGATTCTTCATAACATTTATGTAAGAAAATTTGGCAGCAGTTATAAGACACATGCACTTTTGAATGCTGCCCAAATTGACAACAATTTCAATTAACTATCAAACTGTGAGTCCCAGAAAAAATGCACAGAAATAAAGTGACAATTATCAAATAGCTAGAAAGGATTATTGATCTCCACTTGTGAGGCCTACTTAGTGAAGAAAAGAGAAATGGAAAATGGAAAGTGTCCAAAAGAATAGGCTTTTTAGGCTTATCTCAATCTTTCGCTTAACACTGACAAATAGAAGCACATACAAAAACTATACAAGTGTGCCTCGTGTATAGTACATTTCCACAATATTAGCACAAAGATTTCAGAATATCATTCCAAAACGTCTTTAAAGTTGCAGTAAAAAATATGATTGGGCCACTTGCATATATGTTCATGCTGTAAGAGACAAAGCTTTCTGAAAGTTTCCAACAGATGATAGGACATGATATGATCCAACGAACAAGGACTAAGACTGCAGTGTGATCGATTGTTGTCAGAAAGAAAAGCCTGTCCTCCTCTTTCATCTCTTGATTACTGTGAGCACAACAGAAAGATAATTACAATACAAAAAACAAAAAAAACTCTGAAGAACTGCTTTTTAAAAATGAAGTGTCAAAATTCCCCTCAAGGTGTAATGACAATACCCACAAATACACTTTTTTAGAAATTGATTTCAACTTAGAGTTGAAATTAGAGCTTTATCTGAGGCTTCTTTTAGAAGGCATCCTAAATGGAAAGTTTTAAAGTTTTGGGCTTTAAAAAAATATGACAAAATGAAGATCCAACCTCCTCCAAGATCATTAGTACTCTACGTTACTAACAGAATTCTTTGGACGATTTAGATGAAAATAAACTCAAGTAATTAAATAGGAGGAAAAACATTAGAACAAACAATTTCATATTTAAACTTCTTTATGAATGATCGAGGGTTTTTTACTGGTTCTGTTTCATTTGTTTTGTATAATAAAGTGGTCAGATGTGTGTTTCTATTATGAACTATTTTTAAACCTTTCAGTTAATTATGTATTGTTTTACCTTTAGGAAAGATAATTTGAAGAGTGCAATGACTTCTTGTAGCTAAATATAGATTCTATTTGAGATTATAATGATGTGGAAATGAGCTCATTAATATTTAAGAGTAAACAGGATTTTTGCCTGTAGTGTTACTTATTTTATTTATTTACTTATGTATTCCCTTATCTTAATATTATACAATGTCAGTGCTGGGATTATAATAAAATGAATTCATTTCTAGGTTGAAAATTACTTTGGAACAGTACCAAATTACATGAACAGAAGCTTCCAAGAGGTAATATCTACCACCAGCTGTCTATTAGTCACTTTGAGATCACTGGAAGGAAGAGGTTAGGTAAATAATATTATAATTTTCTTTGAAAATCCTTAATTAGGTGTTCTGGCATAATCTGAAGTACTACACAGAAAAAAGTAAAGTTTAATTGAATACACTGAGATAAATTTTATCCATTCAAAGACTGTATAAGGTTTAGAAACAAAATAGGTGCCATGCTATTCAGCACTTTAGAAACCAGTATTCTTAATACATCAGTTTCAAATCTGGCACCCAGAACTGAAGCCTGGGATAAATTTGTTTTTCTTACAGGTAAGTAATGTGTACTTTCTCAAAAAGCATTGATTCATATATATTTTTCATCTCTAAGTAGTACAAGAAAAGAACTAATCAGGAGGAACTAAGAAGGCAGAGATTTCTCCTTCTTCTTCCTTTATATGAAAAGTAATGAGTATGACAGCTTTTACTACCCTGATTTTTTTTAATGAGTCAGCAAATAAACTCAAGTTAAATAGAAAATATTGAAAAGAGGATGCACTGGTGTCTATAAGTATGCTCTTAGTGAGGATTTCAATTGCTACTATTTTTTATTCAATTGATTTATTTTGAAGATCTACTAGTTATAAGCACTGACTTAGGTCTCACTGGATATCCACAAGGAATAGGACAAGTTTCTCACTGCAGGTTAGAGGCGAGTCTTTTAAGTGGAAGTAGAGGATGCAGAGAGATGACCATGATATAAAGCAGAAAACATGCTTCAGTAAAGGAAGAAGATCAGATGTATCTGTTATGAGATCTCATAATAAAAAGACATTACTGCAAGGGAGTAAAGATTCAAATGTGTAGGAATTCACAGGAGAGTTTTGTGCTCAAAAGTATATACACATGAACATATAGATAGTGTCTTCAGAAACTGAACCTTCAAGCTCAATAAGATGTAAGATGTAAGATAATCATAATCAAATATTCAGATAATGTTAATGGGAGTGAAAACCAGTAGTTCTTTCAATATACACTTAAAAGTCAAAGTATTTCTTTCTTTTAAAATTAAATTTACTGATTTGTTAGATATTCTCAACCACAAAAGACTTAAATGTATATCTAATAATTAAAAATATAGGCAAAATTCAGGGAAGGGATCTTCTGTTTCAAAACAGTCAGATAATGATCATCAGCTTGACAGTGATCCAGGGATTAAAGTCACCTAAATTGCTTATTTGGCTTCTTTAATAATTTTTCATTTTTAACCTCTGGCTCGAAAGTGATACTTATTATGAAATATCTAAATGCTGATTCTTTACCATTAAGAAGCCCATCATTTTTAATTTTGAGAAGGAATATTCACCCCCTCAGGGGAATAGGTTAAAGGAATGTGTATGCATCTGTGTTTATTTGCAAGCATAAGATGGATTGAGAAAATCTGGAAATTTTTAATACTACATTTTAAAAATTATCTTCAGAAATATAAAACATTCCAGAAACATTTTATTAGTCTTTATTGAATTTTTTGAATTTTCATTGGTCTCTATGTCAAAATTTATACAAATTCAGTTCAGTCGCTCAGTCATGTCCGACTCTTTGAGACCCCATGAATCGCAGCACACCAGGCCTCCCTGTCCATCACCATCTCCTGGAGTTCACCCAGACTCGCGTCCATCGAGTCAGTGATGCCATCCAGCCATCTCATCCTCGGTCGTCCCCTTCTTCTCCTGCCCACAATCCCTCCCAGCATCAGAATCTTTTCCAATGAGTCTACTCTTTGCATGAGGTGACCAAAGTAGTGGAGTTTCAGCTTTAGCATCATTTCTTCCAAAGAACACCCAGGGCTGATCTCCTTCAGAATGGACTGGTTGGATCTCCTTGCAGTCCAAGGGACTCGCAAGAGTCTTCTCCAACACCACAGTTCAAAAGCATCAATTCTTTGGTGCTCAGCTTTCTTCACAGTCCAACTCTCACATCCATACATGACCACTGGAAAAACCATAGCCTCAACTAGACGGATCTTTGTTGGCAAAGTCTGCTTTTGAACATGCTATCTAGGTTGGTCATAACTTTTCTTCCAAGGAGTAAGTGTCTTTTAATTTCATGGTTGCAGTCATCATCTGCAGTGATTTTGCATTAATAATGTCATAAATTAATGAAATTTCATGAATTAATGAAGAATCATGCATTGATTCAGGTTGATTTATTTTGTTCTTTGCTGAAAAATATCTTCAGCATAAAACTCCTTCAAATGCTAATGAGAACATTTTTTTTTTCTCAGTAGAACGTCCAATCCAAAAAATGGCAGTGAAACTCATTAGTGCAATATCATTCACAAGAAGCATTTCAAATGTAACTAATGTTCTAATATGACTTGTGTTACCAAAAGATTGGAAGAAGTCCAAATCAATGTTCAGTGAATGGTTTAATAAAATATGGCAACTCAACACAATAGATGATGCAAAAGTATGTCACTCATGAGCCAATGTGATAAATATCAATTGTATATATATTAAGTAAGATATATGTAAATATGATGTGTTAGCATGTATATATCATAGTCATTGGGACTTTTTAATAAAACAATTGATAATTCATTCTGCTCTACATCAAATCATCATTTCTTCAAGGGAGAAAATAAGTCATTAAAACAAAAAGAAAAAAATATTGTTAAGCTTTTTCTCCAAATTAGGATTTCTGAGACTAATAGTTATGAAAATTTGTGTTTTCACATGTAAGAACAAGTCTTTCAATTTCCTGTGGTAGATTAGGGAAATTTGGGATTTATAGCCAGCAAGTTTGGATTAGGCAGAACCTAGAAATTTTTTCCAATAATATAATTGACAAAGTTCAGCATTTTTTTTCTTGTTGTTGTTGTTGTTGTTTTATTTTTATGACTGCAATTCTATGATGACAGGTGGAAGATTTTCTTCTTTAAAAGGCTTTTGATCTGGGGAGAGGAATCTGTTCATAGGATGTAGGTTCACAGGTCAAGTAGAAAGAGTCTACACACTCTCCTTCCTGGTACCCAGAGTGACTCTGTTGCCAGGGTGCCCTCTGAGTGGATGCCCTCAGCAGAGAGATTACTTATTGAGAGGCAGCAGGGGAGTTTTTAATATACTTTAACTAGAATGTAAATATAGAACTTCATGTATATTTAGTTGCCTCTACAGGAGTGGTCCCCAACCTTCATGGCACCAGGACTAGTTTCAAGCAAGACAATTTTCCACAGACCAGTAAGTAGGGATGGATTGTGGATGATTCAAGAATATTACATTGATTGTGGACTTTATTTCTAATCTAATGCCACCAGTGATCGGACAGGAGGTACTGGTGCACGGCTTGGACATCGGGGACCCCTGCTCTAGAGATTTTTTTATAACAATATAATAAGTCATTTCTATTTTACTGAATTACATAAAAGTAATAAGCTTATAAGTTTTGATTAGAACCATATTTAAATGGATCATTGACAGAAGAAATATTAAAATAGCATGTTAGAGTCTCTTTGGATAAAGTTTATAAAGCCTGCTATTTTGGGACCATGAAGTTGAGGTAGCTTAAACTGAAATGTATTGAATTGCTCCTGTAAACAGTATTTTGCTTGTCACTGTGTAACAGGAGCTAGTGAGTAGTTTTTTACTAACCCCAATCATTAAAAACATATCCTTATAAATCACGGTGCATGCAGAATTAGCAACAGTATACTCCATTAGTTTTTATAAATAATATGCACACCACACTTCAAATAATTACCTTCCAAGGCAAAGATAAAGTTTGAATGGGTTAGAGTAATTAAACACGTAAGAAAGCAACAGCTTTAATAAACTTTTAAATCACTCATTTAAAACCTAATTCTAATTATGAAACTTGGCTTAGGGAAAAACAAAAGTAGCCACTACCCTTAACATAAAGAAATAAAAGACCTAATATTAAACCAGCTAGCAAATACATATAAAGAGTCAGCATCCTTCGAAAAGGGCAAGTACAGAGAGAGATTAGGAAGATGAAAGTACAATCTTCTACTGTGCAATTGGCTGTGAAAAAGACTAGCTATCAGGTACTGAAGATAAAGTCTGCTTGAAACATTTTGCAATTTACCAAGATTTGGGGGCTTATGCTTTAGAAGGGGCATGGGTAAGTTATGAGGGTCTGGTGAACTTGGCCATCCATAGACAGGGAGAAAAATCTCAATCAAAATGGCAACCAATTCACATTATTCCCATGGTATTGATTGATGCTATCAAAGAAGTGGAAAGCAAAAGACAGAATCAAGCAATGCTCTTTTGCCACCAAACAACTGATTTGTTGATGATATTAACAGCTTGATATCTTCAAGCTAAAATCATTGATAGCTAAAAAAAATAAAATAAAATCATTGATAGCTTAAACAATGTCAGTTCACCTACTGCCTTCAGTGAGTACAGGTCCTTCACTGAACCTCATTTGAAAACATACTGTGAGTTCTGTTTACAGTGAGGCTTGATCTTTCAATTAAAGTACAGCAAATTATGTCAAGTACAACTTCCTAACAACATTGCATCTAGATTAAATGTAATGTTGACAAATTGGTAAAAATAACCTGTTTATTTTGGGTGGAGAAATGGCTCAACAGGATGGTCAGTGATGCAATCAGGCAGAAATATGGACAATCTAGAAAAAGACTGTCCATCTAGTGAACAAAGATTTTTGGAACACTGGACACATGCCTGATACTTTGCCAGGCCGGGTGATGGTGACCAAATTCCTGCTTTTAAGGACCTCATTGTATATAAGAAAAGACAGACAGAGAGGCAAATAATCAGAAACAAAAATGTTTCATAGCAGAGGCAAATAGAAAGAACAAAGAGGGGAGTGCAAGAACTTGCCCTTTCGCTTGAATGAAAACTTCACAAATGAGGTCACCTGTAAAGTGAGTCTTGAAGAAGTTCAAAAGGACAAGAGGACCATCCAGAGTGAAGCAAAAGCTATAAAAGTGTGAAACAGTGAGAGGCACTCAGAGACCTCAGTTTAGAGACAAGTGTTTCTATGGCGACATTTCTCTCTTTAGTGAAGTTTCTTAATATGCTTTAGCAAACTCAGACTCTATCATGCTGCTGCTAAGTTGATTCAATCGTGTCCAACTCTGTACAACCCCATAGACAGCAGCCCACCAAGCTCTCCCGTCCCTGGGATTCTCCAGGCAAGAACACTGGACTGGGTTGCCATTTCCTTCTCCAATGCATGAAAGTGAAAAGTGAAAGTGAAGTCGCTCAGTCATGTCCGACTCTTAGCGACCCCATGGACTGTAGCCCACCAGGCACCTCCATCCATAGGATTTTTCCAGGCAAGAGTACTGGAGTGGGGTGCCACTGCCTTCTCTGAGACTCCATCATGCTATTACACAAAGAAGTCCTTGAAGCAGATCAAATGTTTCGTGGTCAATGTCCGGTAAACTAACTGAGAAGAGTAAATGTCAAAAATGCAATGTGAAATACCTGGAGTCTTTAAAAAGAATTTCAATATCTATGCTTTGTTTCAATAAAGTTCTCTCTCAATGCTAATTATTAAATGTTTTAATTATATTTCAAGTATTTTTAGGGCATAATAAATATATTACCTTTGGTTATCCCCCAATTCTTCCACAATGCCTTGCTTTTCTCCCAAAAGCCCTGTAAAAGATTTTGCACAGACTTGGAATACAGTGAGCATATGTTAAAATAAAGAACAAGTAGGTGATGAATGAATCTATAGAGATTCCTGTTATTCTTCAGGGGGAAACAATAGAACATAGAAAAGAACTGAAGAAAATGCCTCAATCATACAGCAGATATCCAAGTGAAAGGAAAAGTAGCATATAAATTATAGCTACCTAGTGAATTTAAAATATTAAATGTTCTCAAACAACCTTGAAAAACTAATGTGCTTTTAGGTAGCAAAAGATGAAAAATAGAAAATAGAAAACACATATTTCTCTATATAGTTGGAATATTGAAAATAATATATTCTCTATATTCACTTTGTCAGAGAATTTATAATTCTCACCCCTCTTCAATGAACACACAAGGAAAAACATGCAAAAAATGTAAACTAAAATTTATAACATGTATGAAAGTGAAGTCGCTCAGTCATGTCCGACTCTTTGTGACCCCATGGACTGTAGCCTACCAGGCTCCTCTGTCCATGGGATTTTCCAGGCAAGAGTATTGGAGTGGGTTGCCATTTCCTTCTCCAAGGGATCTTCTCAACCCAGGCCTCCTGCATTGTAGGCAGACGCTTTACTGTCTGAACCATCAGGGAAGTTTTATACATGTATAAATGTCTATATATAAATTAAATAGCAAACACGGTTATGTTTTTCTGTTTATCTATAGATGCTCCAATACTTTGTTCACTTGATGCAAAGAACTGACTCATTGGAAAAAACCCTGGTGCTGGAAAAGATTGAAGGCAGGAGGAGAGGGGAACAACAGAGGTTAAGATGGTTGAATGATATCAACTCAATGGAAATGAGTCTGAGCAAGCTCTGAAAGTTGGTGATAGCCTAGAGTGCTGCAGTCCGTGGGGTCACAAAGAGTCAGACTGAGTGATTGAACTGAACTGATCAATTTATTTAAAAAGACATCTGTGGCTTGTCTTTCAATATGCATTAATAAGGGATATTTGATATATCGTGTGTGTGTGTGTGTGTGTATGTGTGTGTGTGTGTGTGTGAATGGCAGCTTGACTCAACAAAATTCAGCTTCCAAACTTACTTCAAATATTTTTTATTCTATTTCACTTTTGAGTTGGTATGGCAGGTGGTTTGTAGTTAGAAAATGCTTGAAGAAGAGAAATACTTTACTGTAGAAAGACAGCATATAGATATAAAAGAAAAAGAGGCTATTAAGTATTTTACAAGAGAGTTGAAAAAATATGGAGTTGGGACACATTTGAAATCTATGACATCTAATAAAGGAATAGAAAATGAAAGTAAAATATATGAAGAGATATAAACCATATTAATTGTATTTACTGTTGTTTATCATTACAATGTTACAGATGGAATCAAACTTTTTATCATTTCATATGTATAAGGAATGCTTATCATAAAATTTTAATAAAGCAATTAAATTTAGCGAAAATTATTGTTAACACAATATAAAAAGTCATTTAAAATACATATCATTATGACAATAGAGGACAAGAATTGTGCTGATACACATATTTGGGCACTTTTTCCTAAGGACTGAATGAAGAAAATAGTAAGAAAAATACAATGAAAATCTCCTTTTTTCTTTAATAAACAATAGATTCTAACATGATTTAACATCACTTTTGAAGAGAACAGTAAACTCTGCTACCTGGATCTTTTCCAAACAGAAAATTTAATACATCAAATTTGGGGAACTTGTTCTTACATAAAACAACAATTATTCCAACCTAGGTGAAAGTTTCAAATATTTTTTCACTACTTGGAGTAAGCAATGCATTTTCCATCAGGACTCTGTGAGCATGTATTACATATGTACATATGCAGTTAAAACTACTGCTTCTGCAAGTGTCTGCTCCATTCTACTGCATGACATTTCTCTCTCTCCCACTCAGCTCCCCTCCCATTCTATCTTACTCTCTTCTATCTTACCTGTTCGACTTCATTTCGTTTGAAATAATTTCTAGAAACAACCCATTAAAACAATTACAAGACTCTAATTGATCCGGACTGCAGTGTCAAAAACACTGTTAAATGAAAGCAAATTGATCACAATAACCCCAGAGATTAAAAAAAAAAAAATCACAGGACGACATTATCTCTGCTCTAGTTCTCTAAAAACTAATCTTACCAGATGCACGCTTCATCAGTCTATTATTATATTTCACCAAGTAGGTTTGGATAGTGAACTAATATTTATTTTTAGTCTGAAAAGTCATATAAATTTAGTGTTATACAAGATGTTCTTGTTTAGTTGCTAAATCATGTTGGACTCTTTTGGAATTCCATGGATTGTAGCCTGTGAGCTTCCTCTGTCCATGGGATTTCCCAGGCAAGAATACTGGAGTGGGTTGCCATTTCCTTCTCCAAGGTATCAACCCGACCCAGAGATCAAACCCATGTCTCCTTCACTGGCAGGGGGGTTCTTCATCATTGAGCCAGCAGGGAAGCCCTATCCAAGACATAGAAATCATCTAAGGCAAAACTTAGACTCACGAGAATGTGTAAAATATTCTTCCTTTCAAAATGGGGTCCAGTCTCTCAATAACCTTAGTAACAGGTAATCGACTACTACTTAAAGCAACTGATTGTTTTGCAGGATAACTTTAATTTACTCTAAATATAACCATATCTTAATTTAGAAACTTTGGCGAGAACTGATCAATGACACTGCTGTTAAAGTCCAACAATAGTAAAACTCAAATGGTATTGTCTGCAGGTTTAAAATGCAAAAGTTTTACAGATTTTAGAAAGACCATGGTAGGATAATTTTTAATAAGAAAGGGGTATCTTATTAATTCTCACATTCATCCAACTCTATAATTCTCTATTTATACACTGTCCTTCACAGACACTTATTAAATATTTTAACCTTTTCCTTTCAGGGTGAAGACTGGGCTCTTCGAATATTGTGGGTCTTGAGATGGTGAAAAACTGAGCCCTATCTTTTGTCTCTAGCAAATAAAACCCCAGCAGATTCTGTTATTCTAGATAATTGACAAAAAAGGAAGTTGTTCTGCTCCCTTTGACCACATAAGCCTTTTCCATAGTTATTAGGGGAGAGTTTGGGTGATCGTGGTTTTACTCATTGTCTTTATTATTCCATGGGCTTCCTTGGTGGCTCACACGGTACAGAATCTGCCTGCAATGCAGGAGACCCGGGTTTGATCCCTGAGTTAGGAAGATCCCTTGGAGAAGGAAATGGCAACCCACTCCAGTGTTCTTGCCTGGGAAATCCCATGGACAGAAGAACCTGTTAGGTTACAGTGCGTGGGGTCACAAAGAATCAGACAGGACAGAGCAACTTTTACTTCACTTCACTTTATTATTCCATACCCATGTGTTAATTCTCTCAGCTTGGTAACCTTCGTTCCTATGATTCCATTGCAGATATCTTATCTTCATCTCCACTCCTGTCACACACAAGCCTCTAGCCTCCTTCCAGTCAGAGTTCCACCTAACTTTCCTGACATGGGTTTTAGCTGGAGCAGTTCTGCAACAATAGCATCCCTATACTGGTGTCTGGCTCTTAGGGTTTGGGCATTGAGTAGATATTTAAATTTTACTTAAACCATTTTGATGCTCATTACTTACCAATAGGAGAAATAATATTTAAAATAATATGTTACATTGCAACTTCCCAATAGTCACATGGTTTATTTTTATACTGCAAAGTTATTATATAATCATGCAATAAGTAACAAGCAGAATTACCACATGCCCCACACTATATGAGGCATGGGACACTGAGAAGTAGCTGGAGAGAATATAAATTAAATCAATGAAATGGCTTCAGCTCCATCCTCAAGAACTTACAAATTTAATGAGAGGCACAGAACAATTATATTTAGTTTTTTTCTTTAATACCCCTTCTACTTTAACCAGCAATCTATTTCTCTTTTTTCCCCACTTTTCACATGCCTTTAATAGACTCTCATGTACTCGCATGCTTTTTAGTAAAAAGAAAGGAGCAATGCATATTTATGGAAAGAAAGGATTCAAAACTGGAGCACAGTTCTAAAAATTACAGAGTAATTTTGGTTGGTAGAAAATAGGGAAGAAAAGAAGGTATCAATTTTAACTTCCTTTGATAGACAGTTTTTAATTCCCCAAAGCCTTTCAGAATACAAAGTAAAAAGTGTATTAATTATATCTTTAAATGTTGTGTTCATATTTATCACATTTGTTTTTACCAGATTTATAATTCAGTAAAGTTATTTATTATTTGTAACTCTAAAGAACATTAGAGACCTTGGGGAAATCAATATGACACATTTTTCACCATCAAATAATATTTAGAGCATCATTTTACTGTTCTAAATCCTCATGTCTCTTTTATCTAGACTTTTATTATGTCTCTCAGTCATAGCTCTGACTTATATAAGCCATATCCTGATCTGAGAATTCTATCTTTAGAATGTTAAGTTTTCAAATGATGAGCTTTATGATGTAGTTTCCAGAAATGTATTTTGGCAAAACTCCAGGGATGCTTCTTTTTTAAGCTTTACAGTCAGTCCTAACTATTATGTACTTGAAGTTTTAGAGAACAGAAGAATAAATGTGAAGTAGATTATTCAAGGAAGACTTCCAGCTAGAGAAATGGCTTTCATTGAGCCTTCAAAACAAAGTAGTATTTACCTAGGCTGAAAAGCAAAGGGTCATAAGGTAAGAAAGAAGATACAGAGATAGAAGAATGTAAGCAGAAACAAAATAGTGTAAGTGTAAGCCTCTTCCTGATTGGAAAAGGGAGTTCATGTTGGAAAATGAGCGACAGGAAGTTTGTGTAATTCATTTTCCTGTGTGGAGACTTTCAAAATATAAAAGTTACGTCCAAAAACTTACTTTGCAATCAGAAAACCTTAGACAGTAAGCAAAATAGACATAACTTCCCTAACAGAAGCAGACGATATTAAGAAGAGGTGGCAAGAATAAACAGAAGAACTATACAAAAAATATCATCATGACCCAGATAATCACGATGGTGTGATCACTCACCTAGAGCCAGACATCCTGGAATGTGAAGTCAAGTGGGCCTTAGAAAGCATCACTATGAACAAAGCTAGTGGAGGCGATGGAATTCCAGTTAAGCTATTTCAAATCCTAAAAGATGATGCTGTGAAAGTGCTGCACTCAATAGGCCAGCAAATTTGGATAACTCAGCAGCGGCCACAGGACTGGAAAAGGTCAGTTTTCATTCCAATTCCAAAGAAAGGCATGCGAAATAATGCTCAAACTACCACACTAGCTCAAATCGCACTCATCTCACACGCTAGCAAATTAATGCTCAAAATTCTCCAAGCTAGGCTTCAACAGTACATGAACCGTGAACTCCCAGATGTTCAAGCTGGTTTTAGAAAAGGCAGAGGAACCAGAGATCAAATTGCCAACATCCACTGGATCATCAAAAAAGCAAGAGAGTTCCAGAAAAACATCTACTTCTGCTTTATTAACTATGCCAAAGCCTTTGACTGTGTGGATCACAATAAACTGTGGAAAATTCTTCAAGAGATAGGAATGCCAGACCACCTGACCTGCCTCTTGAGAAATCTGTATGTAGGTCAGGAAGCAACAGTTAGAACTGGACATGGAACAACAGACTGGTTCCAAATAGGAAAAGGAGTACATCAAGGCTGTATATTGTCCCCCTGCTTATTTAACTTCTATGCAGAGTACTTCATGAGAAACGCTGAGCTGGAGAAAGAACAAGCTGGAATCCAGATTGCTGGGAGAAATATCAATAACCTCAGCTATGCAGATGACACCACCCTTATGGCAGAAAGTGAAGAAGAACTAAAGAGCCTCTTGATGAAAGTGAAAGAGGAGAGTGAAAATGTTGGCTTAAAGCTCAACATTCAGAAAACTAAGATCATGGCATCCGGTCCCATCACTTCATGGCAAATAGATGGGCAAACAGTGGAAACAGTGTCAGACTTTTATTTTTCTGGGCTCCAAAATCACTGCAGATGGTGACTGTAGCCATGAAATTAAAAGACGCTTACTCCTTGGAAGGAAAGCTATGACCAAACTATACAGCACATTCAAAAGCAGAGACATTACTTTGCCAAAAAAGGTCTGTCTAGTCAAAGCTACGGTTTTTCCAGTGGTCATGTATGGATGTGAGATTTGAACTATGAAGAAAGCTGAGTGCTGAAGAATTGATGCTTTTGAACTGCGGTGTTGGAGAAGACTCTTGAGGGTCCCTTGGACTACAAGGAGGTCCAACCAGTCCATCCTAAAGGAAATCAATCCTGAGTGTTCATTGGAAGGACTGAAATTGAAGCTGAAACTCCAATACTTTGGCCGCCTGATGTGAAGAGCTGACTCATTTGAAAATACCCTGATGCTAGGAAAGATTGAATGGAGAGGAGAAGGGGACGACAGAGGATGAGATGGTTAGATGGTATCACTGACTCAATGAACATGAGTTTGGGTGAACTCTGGGAGTTGGTGATAGACAGGGAGGCTGGCATGCTGCAGTCCATGGGGTCTCAAAGAGTTGGACACGTCTGAGCGACTGAACTGAACTGAACTTCCCTTTGAGGTACATGCATCCTTTTGAATGATGTCAGGACATGGAAGCAACCTGAATGTCCATCAACAGATGAACAGATAAAGAAGTTGTGGCACATATATACAGTGGAATATTACTCATGCATAAAAAGAAAGGAAACTGGGTCATTTGTAGTGATGTGAATTACCTCGAGTATGTCATGCAGAGTGAGGTAAGCCAGAAATAGGGAAAAATATCATATATTAATATATTTATACAGAATCTAGAAAAATGCTACAGATGAACTTATTTGCAGGACAGGAATAGAAACATAAAGAAGAAACTTGTGGACATGCAAGGGCAGGGGGAGAAGGATGGGGACGAATTGGGAGAGTAGCACTAGCATATATACACCGCCACGTGTGAACCAGCTCGCGGGAAGCTGCTGTAGAGCACAGGGAGCTCAGCCTGTGTGCTTCGATGACCTAGAGGGGTGGCATGGGGGGAGGCGGGGTGGGGAGGAGATTCAAGTGGGAGGGGATAGATGCTTACATCAGATTCACTATGTTACATAGCAGAAATGAAGACAGTATTGTAAAGCAATTATACTCCAATAAAAAATATAGCTTCTCTTTAACAAATAAAAAAGCAGAAGACCTTTTTGAGACTTCACTGGTTTTTCAGTAAAATGGGAATAATTATAACTTCATATCATTTCATATACCCAACAAATATTTACAGAGCAGCTACTACATGATAGGCACTGTTCTGGGTACTTCAAGTAATTTTACAGTAAAGCAGATTAAATATCTATCCTTGCAAAGCCTACATTTTTATTATGGAAGACAGATAAAAAGTATAATAAAAAGTAAATTGTATGATGCATTATGTAAATTCTTCAGAGGAAAGAAATGGAGCAGGAATAGGGCATCAGTTTGAAAGACATGTTGAATAGGTCACTGCATTTTTAAATAGGTTTGTCAGAGTAACCTCCCTACCAAGAGGAGCCCATTCATATATCTGAAGGAAGATAATTCCAGCAGGGAGAAGGGCCAATGCAGAGGCCCCAAATTATGAATTCTCCTGGCATATTCAAAGGATAACAAGAAGGGCAAAGTGGTTATGGTGGAAACAAGGATAGATAATATTCGGAGGAGACAGAAGGGTAACACTGGTGGCTCAGCAGTGAAGAATCTGCCTGCCAGTGCAGGAGATGTCAGTTCCATCCCTGGGTCAGAAAGATCCTCTGGAGAAGGAAATGGCAGCCCACTCCTGGGTAATCCCATGGACAGAAGAGCCTGACAGGCTACAGTCCAAGTGGCTGCACATAGCTGGACACGACTTAGTGACTAAACTACAGCAACAGCAAGGAAGGGTAACAAGGGCGGGGATGGGGCATGCAGCTCATAAAGCGATTTCTAGTCATTAAAGATACCTTTTATTCAGTAAAAAGTGGAACTACTGCAGAATTTGGAAAGTGGGGGAGCATGATCGTTAAGAAGCTTAGGAAGTAATTCAGACAAAAGATGATGGAGGTTCACCCAGGGTAATAACCATAGCAGTCATGAGAAGTGGACAGATTGTGCTATACCATATTTTTAAGATATACCCAAAGGATGTCTTAGCCAATTGAATGGGGATGGTGAGGAAAAGAGAAGAGTCAAAGATAATTTCAACATTTGGCCTGGAAATATCAAATAATGGAGCAGGGATATATGGAAATGGAGAAGACTGGGTCAGAACATATTTTGTGGAAAATAGTGCAAATCCCATTAGTTTCTTAGATGTCCATGTGGATATAAGAATCTGGAATTCAACAGTACAATATGGTCTCTAGACATAAATTCTGAGCTACCAAATCATCACACAGATGGTGTTTAGAAATCTAGGAGCAGATGAGGTGATTGAAGGAGTTTGTACAGAAAGAGAAGTGAAATCTGGGGACTCTCAACTCATCAAAGAGAAGAGATTTATAAGAAGACAAACTAGCAAAAGTGACTGAAATGGATTAAAAGGCGAATTTGGGAGGAAAAAAAAAGCACTGCATGTGTTGTCCTGATAAGAGAAACAGAAAACGTACCAAGGAAAGGTAGAGAGCACCATCAGATGCAGCTGATGCCCACTGACAACTGGCCATTGGACTTCACACCATGACACTCTCCCATCAGTTTCCTGAGGACTGGACTATGTTCTTATGTATTAATATTTCTTTGCCCTCTAATCTAGCAGAGAGCTTGGAAAAGCCCACGTGCTTTATTCTTTCCATCACAAAATCTGACTGTCTACATAAAGCACTATCCTAATATAGAGACCACACAAATTTTACAGAGTTAGAAACAATAATCAGGCTTTGCGTGAGCATGTGTTTCTGTTTATGGTTCTCTCTTAAAAAAAGAAAAAAAAAACAAAACACTAAAAGCCAGTGGGAAAGTGATGGGGAAATAATTAAAGGGACTGTCCAAAGTTGGCAAGTTCCTCGGGTGACCCTAAGGAAGACACAGTGTTATACGAAAAGAGTGTAAAAGATGTACATCAGGATCCCAGAAGACCAATGGGGCCAGTGATACACTGGAATCACTTACACTTACTTATCCTATTACTGATTTCAATTATTTTTTAAAAATCTGAACAAAGTTAATTAATAAAATATTTTATTGTTTACATTAGCTATCTAAGTCTATTCCTAAAATAAAAGCAGTTAATTCTTCACCCTTCTCCTGTGTTCAAGCAAATCCCATGCATCTACTTGATCTCCCCAGTAGCAGGGAGGAAAGATTATGCCTATGCTGCAAAGGCCCTGATTTTCTGATACCTCGGAGGACGAAGTTCTCTCTGGGGTCACACCAAAACTCAAACTACCTCCGTGGGCCTTCCTTATTAGAACTCAATTTAGTTGCTTTGAACTTAGCAATGTCTTATCATAAAGTATTATTTTAATTTAAAAAATGCAGACACAAGAAGGCAAAATAACCAACGAACTCATCACAAAGAATATAACACCAGGGCAAAGAAAAAAGAAATTCAAATCCAGCTTGAGAAGCGAATTAATTTGTTGGGAAGCAACATTCAGACCACCTTAGTCTGCACCAAACACAATTAATAAAAAGAAAGTACAGAATGAGTATCTGAATATTGTTGTAATTAAAAGGAACATCTTTACTTTGCACGAGGTAAAACACTCCGAGAAGCAGGTGGCCATCCCACTGTTGAGCGTGTAACAAGCCAAGACGACAGATTCCTTTGACCTCTGTCTCTCTCGAGACAATAGAAACAATGATTTCACCTCGTGGGGACCATAGACGGAAAAAGACAGAGATTTCAAAATTTCACCCGAAACGTATGCTCCTCTTTCCTTTTTATAGAATCTCAGCTAGAGATTACACTTTTTGCCAGCTCCTTCGCACCTCCAATGTGGCAATGAGGTTATGAATGGAAATGATGTTTACAATTTTCAGCCCATTTCCATGAAGAGGCGGATTGCCCTTTGCTCTTCCTCTGCTGGGGTTGGGATGTGGTCATCTTGTTTACAGACAGATTTCATGCTGAATATGTCAATGATTTAAAGAATGGCAGTTCAAGAAGACAAGAACCTGAGTTCTGAATGGTCTTAGGAACAGAACAATTTCCCCACCGTGGACAGCATGTAACACCCACTTCTGGACTTTCCTATGAGTGAAAAATAAATGTTATATTTGGCCACTGCATTTGGGGTTCTTTTGCTTTTGTAATTTGGCATGCACCCTCACCAATTTTCAGAGAAGTCCCTAGTATAGTTTCTAGCACATAAAGTATATTCCTCTTTTCTTTTTTTTTTTTCTCCAATATATATTCAATAAATATTTACTACATGGCAGGTTACTGTGTGCCTCTCTGAGTCCTCAAACTTGTGAACAACTTTACATATGCATATTTAATTTCTGAAAAGGCCAATAAAGATGTACAATATAAAATATATTTATATGAATATATAAAAATATATTTTCTTAAGTAGCTTACACTATCAGATTTCACTAGGGAAGTAAGTAAAAGTTAACTGAATGCTCACCTCTGTTGAAGCCTTAGAAATATTCTAATGACAAATGTTTTTAAAGCCAAAGAAGTGACTTTTTTAGGGTTCTAGTATCTGTTGTGCCAAATAGCTGCAAATTATTTGGCAGTATAGAAAATAAAATCAGTAGACTGCAAATAAAATTAATAATAGAGGAGTTAACAGAGATAAATAATAGTGTTTACAGAAAACACAGAAAAATAAAGCCAGTACGGTTTCCTATGCAGGTCTATGATAAAAGAGAAAGAATTGTAAGGAAGCAGCAATTAAATTCCTAACATCAATTCTAAAAATGAGATTCCATAAAAGGGACACATCCTTCTTTTATATGTAAAATTGTTACTTAGAGGTGTTTTCATTTAGTGTACAAGTGTCTTCTACGTATTAATCAATTTTTTAAATGTGTAAACAATTTGCTTTATACTATCGTCTAAGAAACATGAAAATTGGACCTTTTGTCAACCTTATCTGACATTTAAACTAATATTGTTGTTGCAGTTTTTATGCATTTCTATTTAAATCTGCTCACTTTGTTAAGTGCTCCATAATTTAAAGATAAGTTATTGTTCTTTCGGTAGAATTGAAGTGTGTTTTTAACATAGTACAATATGTCTTGATTAAATTGCATATTTTGAGGACTTTATAACTGATCACTGTTTTCTCGTCATGGATCATCCAGTGACATTAACTGGAGCAGCTTCTCCTTGATGCATGGCCACCTAGTGCGGAGGACAGGCTTCTCAGAAAGCAAGCAGACAGCCTCTGCCTTTCTGAAACTCATGATCATGCCTGCAGAATACATGTAGTATGATGCTATTCTTGTTTTTACTGCGTAGTTTTTCTTTTTTTTTTTTTTATCATCGTCTGAGCATGACATAGGCAGACTACATGTGGGCACAAGTCTAGCTGGAGCTTATTCCCAGAATATACTTTAACTATCAATAACTGACCATTGCTGGAAGGCAAATAGTATTATAATAGTTCCCTGAGTTTCAATTGTGGGGATCATAATACATAGCCTCCACATTAATGATATAGATGAAACCCTAGTTGGTTCATTATATTTGAAGATGACATTAAAAGTTGCAGAATTATCATCACCTTGAAAGGTCAAATAAGAATTCACAACATTCTGAACTACTTAGCAAAAGATACTGAGGTCCTAAAGAAATGAAGTTACCAGCAGAATTTTATCCAAGGCTTCTTTGGAAGGAATGATGCTGAAGCTGAAACTCCAGTACTTTGGCCACCTCATGAGAAGAGTTGACTCATTGGAAAAGACTCTGATGCTGGGAGGGATTGGGGGCAGGAGGAGAAGGGGATAACAGAGGATGAGATGGCTGGATGGCATCATCGACTCGATGGACATGAGTCTGAGTGAACTCCGGGAGTTGGTGATGGACAGGGAGGCCTGGCATGCTGCGATTCATGGGGTCACAAAGAGTCGGACAGAACTGAGCGACTGAACTGAACTGAACTGAAAGTCCATTGACAACAAAAAAAGGGTAGTAGCACACTATTGCTATAGTAGGTTTTTGAAAAATATTGGCTTATATTCTAAAAGGCTAAATGTGAGTCTCCAAAATGTCAATGATTAAGTTAATTCAGGAGTATTACTTCTTTGCTTCCTCTTTCTCTTCCAAACATCCCCTAGAATTCACAAAGTTCCTCATAAAATATTCTCCTCTTGCTCCTAGCTTTAGATAACTATGGACTTAGATTTAACATTTGTTCCTAGCTATTATGAATTGTATTTGTCCCCTTCCCCTCAATTCATCAGTTGAAGTACTAACCCCATTAGAATGTGAACATATTTGAAGACAGGATCATAGTAGATGTAGTTAGTTAAGTTAGGATGAGGTTGTACTGGAGTAAGTTGTGAAGAAAAGCTTTACAATAATTTAGCACTTTGCAAAGAGGAAATAGAAATATGATGAATAAAGGTAAATAAAATACAACAATAAAGTACTTTAAATTATATAAAAATGACTAATATGAAAGCAAACAGTAATTCAATAGGAGGCAAAACTGTTGAGACTATAGGAAAACATTTTCTTGCATTTGCTTTAAGTTGTCATTAAGTTCTTTATATATAATACTCTTTAAAAAGAAATTTTGTTAAAAGAATTAGGTCCAAAAAAGGGCAAAAGGTGTCAGATGGCATGGTTCCCTCATCAGACCTGTCTTGTAACCTTGCTAACAACATTTACAAAATCTTTGTAACACAATAATGTTTGTTAACTCAAATTGCATTAATGTCATGAATAACCACATCCTTTAACATTTATGGTCTGTATTTGTCATCTGGCAACATCCTATTTATCTTGTTCTCCTTTTTTCTATTTATTGTTTACTACATAAGAAATTAATAATTTTTGAAATGAGAAACAATGAAGATGCGATTCTGGCTCTCTCTATATTAGCTCTGTGACCTCAGGCAAGTTACCTGCTACCCTTCTAGGCTTTACAGTTTTCTCTCAGCTAAAACAGATATAATATGTCACAAGATAGTTTGACAAAATAAAATACTGCTTAACATTTATCAAATATGAAAGAAAAGTTATTACAATGAAATAAATACAATCTTAAGAACAAACATTTACCATTATTTTTAATTTCATAACTAGAAAAATATTGGCAAATGATTATAGGAAGTATGTTGTGTACATCTTTGTGGGTTCAGGAAAATGCATTACCCACAATACACAGCCGTTTTATCTACTTAGGGCAATCATTCCAAATCTTATGTCTTGCTCATTTATTTCTAATTTCTGGTTAACTCTGTTTTACTTTGTTGGCTTAAGCAAAAAGTTTAGCCCCAGGGAAAGCAGAGCTTGCATAAAGATACACCTTTGTATTTTTCAAAAAATTCTGAAGCTAAAAGTTAAATCTGAAAGCTAAATTCACATAGCCAGTTTTATTAACATTATTTTAGCCCCACAGACAATTTGCCAATGCAAATTTCTGTTTATTTTACATTAAACAAAAAAAATTCTTAGTTTTTAGATATAAGGATCAATTGTGGCAATGCAGAAATGAGTACTAACAGTCCTTTTGCTTTTGACTGAGATCCAAGAATATCAGCATAACTAATTCTAATGAATTTTATAGAAATTTTGACAAAAAGGACAGAATCTAAGTAAATCAAGATGATAGGTAGTTTGACTTTTTTTTTAAATAAAGAAAAACAGCCATTCTGAGACTTGTTTTCATTTCAGCAAGTTTTTTGAAAGCCTTAAATAAATTTTTAATCCCTACCTCTAATTTCTGTCAGGTTGACGTACTGATATTTTATGAGTTGTAATGAATACATTTGTGTCTTTACCAAATGAAATTATGAGTTGAAGGAGAAATACATTCTCTATTGTTTATTTAAGAGAACAAAAAACGACAGTCAATATTACAGGGATATCTATCTCATTTCTCTGTTTATTTGTTTTAGATTTTTTAAAACACCCAGACTCAATGTCACACATTTAAAATATTGGGCCAGTTACAAATAATATTTGAAATTTCATAAATCTATAGTGAACAATTATTGCAAAAAATACTCGGAAAAAATCCTTCTTTTAAGATGTTATTGAAAGTCTTTTGAATAAGTCAGATTGAACCCTTACTTAGTAGAGCAGAAACAGGTAATTTATAAGAGAAAAGTCTGTGAAAAAGAGATGTCTTGAAGGAATTAAACCACTGAGGTTTTCAATTTCACTGAAATGCCCCATGGATATTAATGGAAACCTGACAGGAATGAATGACTCTCAGATAAATGCTGAAAAAAATAAAATCCTAAACACCATTCCTGGCATTATTAAGAGTAAGAAACTAATGCCTATGTCAAAATCAAGAAAGAATTGCTAAATTTGATAGTTTAGAAATAAATTAAATGCTGATAAATGACACCCAACAAAGACCAGGCAATGAAGGCTTGCAGAAGACAAGATGCCCGAACTAGGCATGAAGACTGAGAAATAAGTAATCAAGTGAGAAGACTGGAATATTAAGTATTTGAATTATAAATATTAAATAATACTGAAATGGCCAATATTTGCTAAATCATGGAGAAAGCAAGGGAATTCCAGCAAAATTTCTATTTATGCTTCATTGACTATACTAAAGCCTTTAACTGTATGGATCACAACAAACTGTGGAAAATTCTGAAAGAGATGGGAACACCAGACCATCCTATCTGTCACATGAGAAACTTGTAGGCAGCACAAGAAGCAACAGTTAGAACCGAACATGAAACAACAGATTGGTTCAAAATTGGGAGAGGAGTACGACAAGGCTGTATATTGTCACCCTGCTTATTTAAATTCTATGCAGAACACATCATGCAAAATGCCAGGCTGGATAATTCACAAGCTGGAATCAAGATTGCTGGGAGAAATATCAACAACCTCAGATATACAGATTATACCACTCTAATGGTAGAAATTGAAGAGGAACTAAACAGTCTCTTGATGAGAATGAAAGAGGAAAATGAAAAAGCTGGCTTAAAACTCAAACAATATTAAAAAAAAAAATTTAGATCATGGTATCCAGTCCCATCACCTCATGGCAAATAGAAAGGGAAAAGTGTAAACAGTGACAGATTTTATTTTCGTAGGCTCCAAATCACTGTGGACAGTGACTGCAGCCAAGAAATTAAAAACAAAGCAAACAAACAAACAAAGAAAACACTTGATCCCTGGAAGGAAAACTATGACAGACTTAGATAGCATATTAAAAAGCAGGGACATTACTTTGCTGACAAAGTTCTACATAGTCAAAATTATGGTTTTTCCAGTAGTCATGTATGGATGTGATAGTTGGACCATAAAGAAGGCTGAGCATTGAAGAATTGATGAGTTTGAACTGTGTTAGAGAAGACTCTTGAGAGTCTCTTGGACTGCAAGAAGATCAAACTAGTCAATCCTAAAGGATATCAACTCAGAATATTCATTGGAAAGATTATGAAGCTCCAATACTTTGAGTTCAGTTCAGTCTCTCAGTTGTGTCCAACTCTTTGCGACCCCATGAATCGCAGCACGCCAGGCCTCCCTGTCCATCACCAACTCCCGGAGTTCACTCAGACTCACGTCCATCGAGTCAGTGATGCCATCCAGCCATCTCATCCTCTGTCGTCCCCTTCTCCTCCTGCCCCCAATCCCTCCCAGCATCAGAGTCTTTTCCAATGAGCCAACTTTGGCCACTCCAATACTGCGAAGAGCTGACTACTGGAAAAAAAACCCTGATGCTGGGAAAGATTAAGGGCAGGAAGATAAGGGGGTGGAATACGATGAAATGTTTGGATACCAATACCAGCTCAGTGGCCATAAGTCTGAGCAAATTCTGGGAGACGGTGAAGGACAGAGAGTCTTGGAATGCTGCAGTCCATGGGATTGCAAAGAGTCAGATATGACTAAACCTTTAAACAACAAGAAGAGGTGAATAAAAGGTTGAGATGTTTGAGGGCATGAAATAAGTTCTACATGGCTGTAAAGTAAAGGTGAAAGGAAATATCCTGACAGGTAAAACTGTAAGGAAACACAGCCCCATGCATCAGCAGAAAATTGGATTAAAGATTTACTGAGCATGGACTTGCCCACCAGACCAAGACCCAGTTTTCCCCACAGACAGCCTCTCCCATCAGGAAGCTTCCCAGTGTATTATCCTCATCCATTAGAGGGCAGACAGAATGAAAACCACAACCAAAGGAAACTAATCAAGCTGATCACATGGATCACAGTCTTGTCTAACTCTATGAAAATATGAGCCATGCCATGTAGGGCCACCCAAGAAAAATGAGTCATGTTGGAGAATTCTTGCAAAAAGTGGTCCAGTGGAGAAGGGAATGCAAACTACTTCAGCCTTCTTGCCTTGAGAACCCCATGAACAATATGAAAAGGTAAAAAGATATTCTAAAAACTGAACTCTCCTGGTCAGTAGGTGCCCAATATGTTACTGGAGAGAGCAGAGAAATAGCACCAGAAGGAATGAAAAGGCTGAGCCAAAGTGGAAACAATGCCCAGTTGTGGAAGTGTCTGGTGGTGCAAGTAAATTCTCATGCTGTAAAGGACAATATTCCATAGGAACCTGGAATATTAGGTCCATGAATCAAGGTAAACTGGAAGTGGTCAAACAGGAGATGGCAAGAGTAAACACTGACATTTTAGGAATCAGTGAACTAAAATGGACCAGAATGGGAGAATTTAATTCAGATGACCATTATACCTACTACCATGGCCAAGAACTGCTTAGAAGAAATGGAGTAGCCCTCATAGTCAACAAAAGAGACCAAAATGCAGTACTTGGATGCAATCTCAAAAAGAGCAGAAAGATCTTGGTTCATTTCCAAGGTAAATCATTCAATATCATAGTAATCAAAGTCTAAGCCCCAACCTCTAATGCTGAAGAAGCTGAAATTGAATTGTTCTATGAAGGCTTACAAGACCTTCTGGAACTAACACCAAAAAAAATATGTCCTTTTCATCACAGGGGACTAGAATGCAAAAGTAGTAAGTTAAGAGATATCTGGAATAACAGGCAAGTTTGGCCTTGGAGTACAAAATGAAGCAAGGAAAAAGGCTAGCAGAGTTTTGCCAAGAGAACACACTGGTCATAGCAAACACCCTCTTCCAGCAACACAAGAGGAGACTCTACACATGGACATCACTAGATGGTCAATACCAAAATCAGATTGATTATATTCTTTGCAGCCAATGATGGAGAGGCTCTTTAGAGTCAGGAAAAACAAGACCGGGAGCTGACTGTGGCTAAGATCATGAACACCTTATTTAAACATTCAGAGTTAAATTGAAGTAGGGAAAACCACTAGACCATTCAGCTATGACCTAAATCAAAACCCTGATGATTATACAGTGGAAGTGACAAATAGATTCAAGGGATTACATCTGATACACAGAGTACCTGAAGAACTATACACAGAGGTCTGTAACACTGTACAGGAGGCAGTGATCGAAACTATCCCCAGTAAAAAGAAACGCAAAAAGGTAAAACAATTGTCTGCGGAGGCCTCACAAATAGCTGAGAAAAGAAGAGAAGTGAAAGGCAAAGGAGAAAAGGAAGATTTAACCATCTGAATGAAGAGTTCTGAAGAATAGCAAGGAGGAAAAAAAAAAGTTCCTAAGTGAAAAATGCAAAGAAATAGAGGAAAACAATAGAATGGGAAAGACTAGAGATCTTTTCAAGAAAATTAGAGATGCCAAAGGAGCATTTCATATAAAGATGGGCACAGGAAAGGACAGAAATGGTACCAACCTAACAGAAGCAGAAGATATTAAGAGGTAGCAAGGATATGCAAAAGAACTATCCAAAAATGATCTTAATCACCTGGATAACCATGATGGTTGATCACTCACCTACAGCCAGACATCCTGGTGGATAAAGTCAAGTGGGCTTTAGGAAGCATCACTATGAACAAAGCTAGAGGTGGTGATGGAAGTCCAGCTAAGCTATTTCAAATCCTAAAAGATGGTGCTGTTAAAGTGCTGCACCCAATATGCCAGCAAATTTGGAAAACTCTGCAGTGGCCACAGGACTAGAAAAAGTCAGTTTTCATTCCAATCCCAAAGAAGGGCAATGCCAAAGAATGTTCAAACTATAGCAAAATTATACAGATTTCACATGCTAGCAAAATTCTCCAAGCTAGTCTTCAATAGTATGTGAACTGATACTTTCAGAAATACAAGCCAGATTTAGAAAACCCAGAGGAACTAGATATCAAATTGCCAACATCTGTTGGATTACAGAAAAAGCAAGAGAATTCCAGAAAAAATCTACTTCTTCTTCATTGACTCTGCTAAAGCCTTTGATTGTGAGGTTCACATCAAATTGTGGAAAATTCTTAAAGAGATGGGAATACCAGAGCACCTTACCTGCATCCTGACAAAACTGTATTCAGGTCAGGAAACAACAATCAGAACCAGACATGCAACAGTGGACCTGTTCAAAATTGGGAAAGGAGTATGTCAAGCCTGTATATTGTCACCCTGCTTATTTAACTCATATGCAGAGTACATCATGCAAAATGCTGGGCTGGATGACATAGAAGTTGTAAACAAGATTGCTGGGAGAAAATCAATAACCTCAGATATGCAGATGACACCACCCTTATGGCAGAAAACAAGGAGGACTAAAGAGCCTCTTGATGAAGGTGAAAGAAGAGAGTGAAAAAGCTGTCTTAAAACTCAACATTTAAAAACAGAAGATCATGACAATCGTTCCCATCACTTCATGGCAAATAGATGGGCAAACAATAGAAACAGTGACAGACTATTTTCTTGGGCTCCAAAATCACTGCATCAGTGCCTATAGCCATGGAATTAAAATACACTTGCTCCTTGGAAGAAAAGCTTTGACAAACCGGGACAGTGTATTAAAAAGTAGAGATTTGAATCAGTTCTAATGAGGTGGATGAAACTGGAGCCTATTATACAGAGTGAAGTAAGCCAGAAAGAAAAACACCAATACAATGCATATATATGGAATTTAGAAGGATGGTAACGATAACCCTGTATGCGAGACAGTAAAAGAGACACAGATGTACAGAACAGTCTTATGGACTCTGTGGGAGAGGGCAAGGGTGGGATGATTTGGGAGAATGGCATTGAAACATGTATAATATCATATGTGAAATGAATCACCAGTCCAGGTTCGATGCATGATAGAGGATGCTCAGGGCTGGTGCACTGGGATGATCCAGAAGGATGGTACGGGAGGGAGGTGGGAGGGGGGTTCAGGATGGGGAACACATGTACACCCGTGGTGGATTCATGTTGCTGTATGGCAAAACCAATACAATACTGTAAATTAATTAGCCTCCAATTAAATAAATTTATATTAAAAAATAAATAAATAAATAGGCTAAAAATAAAAAGTAGAGACATTACTTTGCTGACAATGGTCTGTTTAACCAAAGCTATGATTTTTCCAGTAGTCTTTCATGGATGTGAGAGCTGAATGATGAAGCCTGGGCACCGAAGAATTGATGCTTTTGAACTGTGGTGTTGGAGAAGACTCTTGAGAGTCCCTTGGACCTCAAGGAGTTTAACCCAGTCAATCCTAAAGGAAATCAATGATGAATATTCATTGGAAAGACTGATGCTGAAGCTGAAGTTCAATATTTTGGACAGCTGATGCACTGAAAAAGACCCTGATACTGGGAAAGATTGAAGGCGGGAGGAGAAGGGGATGGCAGAGGAAGATATGGTTGGATGGCATCACCAACTCAATGGACGTGAGTTTGAGCAGGTCCCAGGAGATGTTGAATGACAGTGAGGTCTGGTGTGCTGCAGTCCATGGGGTCTTAAAGAGTTGGACATGACTGAGTGACTGAACAACAGCAAAGGTGGGACATTAGCAGAACCTACTTACAGAGAACCCTGCTGAGATCTTAGAATGACCTGTATGTATATATGGGCCCCTCACTTGGCTGTTCACCTGAAACTATCACATTTTCTGTTAATTGGCTATAACCCAATCTAAAATAAAAAAGTTTAAAAAAAGAGAATGAACTATTTCTCAAGAACAACTAGGGTATCATGAAGAGTTATAAGTAGGAAAATTATATGATTCAATTTTTACTTTAGAAAGATTACTTTAACTACAGAATAAATAACAGAATCGAGAAATTCCAAACAGAAAAAAGGAAAACCAGGTAGAAGTTTACTGATCTCTAACAACAAGCAATGTTGAACAGTGATTGTGAGAAAGAAGAGAACAATTTCAAGATAATGTTATAAAATGGATGTGAATGGAAGAGGGACAGGACAGTTTACACTGATGCTAGATTTCTGGTCTGACAAATGGAATTTCAGCATGCAGAGTTTGTGTGTAGGGGATGGTGGATGGCAGGTCAATTTTGGGTATTTTGACTCTCAGTTGTGACTTAGACACTCCTCTGGGAATGTCTACTTGACAGCTGGTACAGGTAACAGAAGCTCAGAAGAGAGAGCATACCTGGAAACAAGTTTGAGCATCACTATCCCATGGAAAGTAACTTAAACCATGAGATTGGATGAGACTGAGTGAAAGATTGAAAGAACGGATGACTATAAATTCTAAGAATAGTTCCAGCTGATACAGTATACATAGCTTTACTTATCAAAGAACAAAAAAGCAAAACCTTAGAACAAAAACAATGTCCTAATGAAAACTCAGATGAAAAGACCTATGGAAATAATTTATTACTAAATCCACTGCATCCTTTTAAACCCAGATATATCTCACATACTGTAGGATTTAACATTTTAGATAGTTTCATTTTCTGGCTTCCAAAACAATATTTTTATTTTAGTTTTCTTTCTTGGCTTCTTGGCTTCTTTGCAGACTCCTACTTATTTATCTATATATCCTCAGGCTTCTCTCTTTTATATTCTCCACTTACCATGTTTTGCTCTCATTCTTGAAGCATTTCTCACTTCTCTGAATGTGTGTTTCACCTATATGTGGATAATTCTAAATTTCACATCCTCTACTCTAAAACTCTCCTTTGAGGTAGACCTGTCTACCTAACTGCCTACTAAACCTCTCAACTAAACGCTAGCTTTTCGGTTTATTATTCCCTCCAAACTCCCTTCTCTTTTCTATTTATTTTCACTGATATAATTTCTGCTTAACTAGCCAAGTTAATCAAGTATACTCCTGAGGCATAGCCTAAACTCCTCACTTTCTCCCCCTTCTCCTCTTCAGTCGGCAAGGAAATCCTGATTATTCTACTATGTCACATGTCTTTAAGTCTACTACATTGTTCCATCAATTATCACAGTGCTAGGTCCAGAGTAGGTGTCCAAAGATGATTTTTTTAATGAATGATTTCTCATCCTTCTGCCCTTGAATTTGTGTTCCTTATTAATTTTTTCTTACATATTGGAATGCATTCTCAATAAGTCCCCAGTATAAATAATTTTGCTTCCTCCAACTCAGCCTTTAAATTGAATCCAAAGTGAAAGTGAAGCTTGCTTAGTTGTGTCTGACTCTTTGTGACCTCAAGGACTATACAGTTCATGGAATTTTCTAGGCCAGAATACTGGAGTAGTAGCCTTTCCCTTCTCCAGGGGAATCTTCCCAACCCAGGGATTGAACGCAGGTCTCCTGCACTGCAGGTGGATTCTTTACCAGCTGAGCCACAAGGGAAGCCCAAGAATACTGAAGTGGGTAGCCTATCTCTTCTCCTGCAAATCTTCCCGACCCGGGAATCGAACCCAGGTCTCCTGCATTGCAGGTGAATTCTTTACCAACTGAGCTATCAGGGAAGCTGATAGTTTCCTGATACCAAATCAGGAAATGTTTATTTACCAAATGTTATTTGGTATAAAGTTTGTAAATTTAATTTAATGGTTTCAATTACGTTCTTAAAGCTAATCAATATTTTTTCTTCCTGCAATACAAATTTAAATTCTTAAGTGTATATTTAATGGGTTCAATTATGTTCTTAAAGCTAATCAATATTTCTTTCTTCCTGCAATACAAATTTAAATTTTTAAGTGTGTTTATAGCATTACCAGCTTGGACAACCTCTTCTCCTCTTATTCTGTTGAACTCCTATTTCTCCTCAGACTCAGTAAATTGTTATCTCCACTAAAACTTATCCCAGCTCTTCTACTTACCCTGAAGGGGTGAGCATTGCCTCTTTCGTGTTTCTAGAGATATCAGTGGATAGTTAATGGTGATCACTCACAAGTATATTGTGAATTTTATGCAAATATTAAAAAAACTATTTTATCTTCCACATTTAGAAAAGTCACAGTCATGTGAAGCACTCCACATATTTTGATCTAGTGAAAGAATAAATATATCACCTGTAAAATCTCATAATGCACTTGCATCAACAATAATATACCAAAAGTAAAACAATGATATAGAACACATATAAAGTATCTTTATAAATCTTACTTCAAAACAGCAGGACCAATTTTCCCACTGTAGAAAACAAACTATAGTAGTCAGAATTCTGTGTAAAGTTAGACAGCAATCTACCTGTATTTCGGTTCCACTTGTATTACAGTTTACCATGAATATATTCTTCCTCATCTTAGAACTGTCATTAAAAATGACTTTTCTTCAAACTTCTTCCATTAGTAACGAGCTCATAAAGACAAAGAGCAAAAGCTTTTAAGGGCCATATTCTTTAAAAAGGGAACCACTTACTTCCTAAAGATATTAGGAATCACCTAATCTCTTATTTAATAAGGGGATAAATCAAATCACTCTTACTGTATTTTTTTTCAGGAAAATTAGTAGATTTCAAAATGTAACACAGAAAGCTAATGACTCAGCAGTATTATTAAAGTACTATTGGATAATATTGAAGGCCTGCTTATGAATATATTCACCTATACACTATTTTTACATGTTTTAATATTATGTTATATAAACTATGTTTAATTACTCATTGTCCACTGTTGAATCCAAAAGTATGAAAACTATCCTGAATACTATTTTTTAACAAAATATCTAGAAATATATTATATTAATACAGATAAGAATTTTATAATGAGATAAATTACCTTCATGAAAAAGGCTATTTTACTTCTTAGTATATAGGGAACTTTAAGAAAAGTGAATTCATATAATTTATGTGATTTTATTAGACTCGACTAGGTAAGCTATTTTCCTTAGAGTTCTAACATGAGAAATTCAGATACTCCCAAAAATGACAGGGGATACTTAACTTAGAGCAAAAAGATAAATTTCCTAGGCCTACTCAAGTCTTTATTCACATTGAGAATAAACCACACATATTCATGTATTACATCAAAATTTTTCTTTTAAAAAGCTCTTATTTAGTGATATAACTTAAGTACGTACAGCCTACATTTGCTACCTAACTTGAATAGAAGATTAGATTTAAATCAAGATATCAAGAAACACGAAATTGGGCAGAATAGTAAAAGCAATGAAAATTGCTTTACACTTAAGTTTTAACATTTACCTATAGAATTTCTTGAAGATCAAAGCCAGTTCCAATTTGAAAAATCCTCAAACAGTTCATCCTCTGCCCAGAGAAACAGGCATATCTCACCTATACTATTAATTAGAGACCCTGCAACTTTTACATCCTGTGGGTGTGAAAGACTAAAGAGTTCCAACCAGCTGGGACCTATGCCATATCTAGGATAAAATCTGGAGACATGTGGCAAATATTCATTAAAATATGATCCTCATTCCTGATAAAAGGGTAATACTAGTATGAAAACTTGCTCTATGCAGTATAAATCTGAGAAGTTCTTTAGGAAATTATAAGCAGGCAAACATAATCTGGTCCTATCTTCTGACATAGTTCAAACTGGACTGAAACTTTAAAATCATAGGTAGGAATCCTTGGTGACTTCTCAAGTCCCTCTCCCCAACTTGTGTCAAATTTGGTTTAGTTGTGGTGGCAACCATGCTGTCAATCATGTTTTAGTTCCAGGCTTACACTTTTACAGCATGACTTCAAATCAGTTAACAGTAACAAATCTTCAAAACACACATGAACAGACATATGTACAAATGTGTGTATACACCACATATAATGTCTAAATAAAATTTTTAAATGGCTTTATTATTCAAGTTGCCTTTCATATAGATCACATTTTAAAGTGTTTTAACATTATTCTTGTAAAGAAAACTAACAATTTGAAATAGCAGAATATAGTAAATAGTTTGAAATAACTGACAGTAATTCCTTAGAAGCAATTCTAGAACCTACATGTCTCCTAAAGGCTAACCTTATGTTTAAAGCAATATTAGAGTTTCCAAGTCAGCAGGTTTTCATTCTGCTTTGCCCTTTGTTCAGAGACACAGAGAGAAACAATGCATTGTACCTGAGGTAATACCTAAACAGTACCCAGGAATCACTTAATCACAGTGTTCAAAATACAATATACCTCTTTAAAAAATGCATTGTTTCCTATTCATTCTTGAAGGAAGTGGAAATTACTGCTAAATTTTTAAGAAACTGCAAATGCACTTTTTGGACTATGGTCTAGGGAAAATCTTGATTTTTTTTCCCATTCCTATAATAGTTATCACATAAGAAACAGTTTTAGTATAATTCTACTGTTTGCAATTGTTGGTAGCGAAAATAAGCAAGCTATATGAACTAAGGTGATAATGACTGGCAGAGTTATGCTGAAACAAAAGCTACCTACTTCCTAATGGTATATCTCTCTAGGGATACTTCCTAATGGTATATCTCTCTAGGGATAAAGGACCTTGGAAAATCTTACTGCCATATTGTAAATCCATTTATCAATGGTTCATGAGTAGTTGCAAAATAAAAAATAATAATCACCATTATAGTTTGTCCAACTCACTTGGAAGTATTTTAATAATGGAAAAGCACCAGGAGTCTCAGAGTATGACCTTTCAGCCATTCTGAGTCATGGCCAATGAAAAAGTGAAAACATTAATATTTCCTTGCTCTCTGTTTGTATGGGAATTTATTGAAAAATTATGAGAAAATCATTTACAAAGTAGGTAAAGTAATTGCAACACCATCACTCTTATTTCTATTAATTGTATTTATATAACTAGTATCCAAGTATAAAGAAAGCATACTGTATATTTATTTGATAAATCAGAATCAGTTTTTACTTCCTCTTACCTTTCAAGAGATGTGAAATGTAAAATAAAGCCATACTTAATTTTATTATCTATTACATAGCACTTGCCTTGATAATTAGGAAGATTCTGTTTCAAAGTAAGAAAGTATCATGGAAATTTACTAGCTATGCCACCGATGTGCTTTATCTAATACTTTAGCATAAACTGCAACCAGATGAAAGTTCTATTTGTGACCTGTAACCCTACACAGCAAATATTTTTCTTCCAATTGTTATGTTTATACTCACCAATAGCTTCCTTTCTTATTTCCAATGCTATTACTATTTAAAACCAATTTAGACATTGGAGAACTGGTTATTTTTTTATGTAGATAGTTAATTTCTTAGCCAGAAAATTTAAAAAGTTGAAAAATTTATGGACTATAAGGAAATATAAACTTAATGTAGCTAAGAAAAACACCACTTATTTCAATGAAGCATAGGAGGATTTCTACTGTCTTATAAAGTCTAGAACAATAACTTGCTTTGACATACAATTATTTAATATACGCTAGAATGTAAGCTTGGGCTTCCCTGGAGATTCAGCGGTAAAAAAAATCTGCCTGCTCAGCAGGAGATGGGGTTTGATCCTTGGGTCAGGAAGATCCCCTGGAGGAGGAAATGGCAACCCACTCCACTATTCCTGCCTAGAGAATCCCATGGCAAGATGAGCCTGGTGAGCTATAGTCCATGGCATTGCAAAGAGTCAAACATGACATAGCCGCTGAACAGCAGTAGGAGCAGCTGAATGTAAGTCTAAATAGGTAGAGATTTCTGTTTCACTAATGATATATCTCAAGCCCCTGAAAAAGTGACCTGCACATAGGAGGTGCTCAATATTTGTTAAATTGATATGTTTTTACTTGGTGCTCTTTATTCTCTTTTACTTCTACATTCTTCTTCAAAAAGAATACATTTAAACAGAAAATTAGTAGCAAAACAGACTAAGAGAAAAAGTAAAGTAAGAAAACTGTTCCCTATTAGTATAACTGAAGTTAAAAGGAGTCAGCTTAGGCAGTCTGATTTCAGAGGTGGTGATTCTCGCTCAAATTTAATCAAATTACATAATTAGTTTTTACTGTGACACTCTACCTGAAATGTTGTCTAATAGAAATTTACTTCAATTCATGAATGTCTACCATAAATACAAATAGCTTAGATGGCTAAGGGATAATTAATAAAGAAGCTTAATTAGATTACTTGGCACTTAAAATTTATTTGCAATCATTCCAACCAAGTAGATAAAGGCTTTCTTCCAAGAAAATTATGGGTGATTTCAGAACACCCTGGTCAGGAAGTCAGTCAGAAGAATACAAGGCAATCTGAGTTAAGTTGGATTATGAGATCATGGGAAACACTCCTGGAAATAGAAAAGCACAAAGGGAGAGAGGGAATCATGAACATTCAAAAATTCCCTATAACCAGCTCTGTACTCCAAAATTATTGTGGATAGAGGAGAGGCATTTTAACCCCTGTGTTGTCTCTGAAGCACAACTGACTCTCTGCTTTCAAAGGAGCATCAAGAATGGCAGAACTGTCTCAGAATCAGGCAGTCTGAAAGGTGCATGATTTGAGCAGGTACTGCAGGCTTAACTGCATCATAGCTGAAAAAAGGGTACATCTGCAATGGAAGGACTATTTAATAAAAATTCGTGCAATCTCTTTTCTCTTTTTCTCTCTCGTACACACACACACACACACACACACACACGGGGAAACAATAGAGAGATCTGTGGTTCCCTCAGTCACATAGATGTTTAGTGCAGTAGTCTCTCTTTAAATCTAATTCTCTGTTTGTAATAAGTTTTAATGATGTCATATAGTTTTTTACTCTTTTTTTATAGGAGCATGGGCTCTCACAAAGACCTTTTAGAACTAACACCCAAAAAAGATGTCCTTTTCATTCTAGGGGACTGGAATGCAAAAGTAGGAAGTCAAGAAACACCTGGGTAACAGGCAAATTTGGCCTTGGAATGCGGAATGAAGCAGGGCAAAGACTAATGGAGTTTTGCCAAGAAAATGCACTGGTCATAGCAAACACCCTCTTCCAACAACACAAGAGAATACTCTACACATGGACATCACCAGAGGGTTAACATCGAAATCAGATTGATTATATTCTTTGCAGCCAAAGATGGAGAAGCTCTATACAGTCAACAAAAATAAGATCAGGAGCTGACTGTGGCTCAGATCATGAACTCCTTATTACCAAATTCAGACTCAAATTGAAGAAAATAGGGAAAACTGCTAGACCATTCAGGTATGACCTAAATAAAATCCCTTATGATTATACAGTAGAAGTGAGAAATAGATTTAAGAGACTAGATCTGATAGAGTGCCTGATGAACTATGGAATGAGGTTCGTGACATTGTACAGGAGACAGGGATCAAGACCATCCCCATGGAAAAGAAATGCAAAAAAGCAAAATGGCTGTCTGGGGAGGCCTTCCAAATAGCTGTGAAAAGAAGAGAGGCGAAAAGCAAAGGAGAAAAGGAAAGATATAAGCATTTGAATGCAGAGTTCCAAAGAATAGCAAGAAGAGATAAGAAAGCCTTCTTCAGCGGTCAATGCAAAGAAATAGAGGAAAACAACAGAATGGGAAAGACTAGAGATCTCTTCAAGAAAATTAGAGATATCAAGGGAACATTTCATGCAAAGATGGGCTTGATAAAGGACAGAAATGGTCTGGACCTAACAGAAGCAGAAGATATTAAGAAGAGGAGGCAAGAATACACAGAAGAACTGTACAAAAAAGATCTTCATGACCCAGATAATCCTGATGATGTGATCACTAATCTAGAGCCAGACATCTTGGAATTTGAAGTCAAGTGGGCCTTAGAAAGCATCACTACAAACAAAAGCTAGTGGAGGTGATGGAATTCCAGTTGAGCTGTTTCAAATCCTGAAAGATGATGCTGTGAAAGTGCTGCACTCAATATGCCAGCAAATTTGCAAAACTCAGCAGTTGCCACAGGACTGGAAAAGGTCAGTTTTCATTCCAATCCCAAAGAAAGCCAATGACAAAGAATGCTCAAACTATCACACAATTGCACTCATCTCACATGCTAGTAAAGTAATGCTCAAAATTCTCCAAGCCAGGCTTCAGCAATACGTGAACCATGAACTCCCTGATGTTCAAGCTGGTTTTAGAAAAGGCAGAGGAACCAGAGATCACATTGCCAACATCCGCTGGATCATTGAAAAAGCAAGAGAGTTCCAGAGAAACATCTACTTCTGCTTTATTGACTATGCCAAAGCCTTTGACTGTGTGGATCACAATAAACTGTGGAAAATTCTGAAAGAGATGGGAATACCAGACCACCTGACCTGCCTCTTGAGAAATCTGTATTCAGGTGAGGAAGCAACAGTTAGAACTGGACATGGAACAACAGACTGGTTCCAAATAGGAAAAGGAGCACGTCAAGGCTGTATATTGTCACCCTGCTTATTTAACTTCTATGCAGAGTACATCATGAGAAACACTGGACTGGAAGAAACACAAGCTGGAATCAAGATTGCCGGGAGAAATATCAATAACCTCAGATATGCAGTTGATGCCACCCTTATGGCAGAAAGCGAAGAGAAGCTAAAAAGCCTCTTGATGAAAGTGAAAGAGAACAGCGAAAAAGTTGGCTTAAAGCTCAACATTCAGAAAACGAAGATCATGGCATCTGGTCCCATCACTTCATGGGAAATAGATGGGGAAACAGTGGAAACAGTGTCAGACTTTATTTTTTTGGGCTCCAAAATCACTGCAGATGGTGACTGCAGCCATGAAATTATAAGACGCTTACTCCTGGGAAGAAAAGTTATGACCAACCTAGATAGCATATTCAAAAGCAGAGACATTACTTTGCTGACTAAGGTCCATCTAGTCAAGGCTATGGTTTTTCCAGTGGTCATGTATGGATGTGAGAGTTGGACTGTGAAGAAGGCTGAGCGCCGAAGAATTGATGCTTTTGACCTGTGGTGTTGGAGAAGACTTGAGAGTCCCTTGGACTTCAAGGAGATCCAACCAGTCCATTCTGAAGGAGATCAACCCTGGGATTTCTTTGGAAGGAATGACGGTAAAGCTGAAGCTCCAGTACTTTGGCCACCTCATGCGAAGAGTTGACTCATTGGAAAAGACTCTGATGCTGGGAGGGATTGAGGGGCAGGAGAAGGGGACGACCGAGGATGAGATGGCTGGATGGCATCACGGACTCGATGGACGTGAGTCTGAGTGAACTCCGGGAGATGGTGATGGACAGGGAGGCCTGGCGTGCGGCGATTCATGGGGTCGCAAAGAGTCAGACAAGACTGAGTGACTGAACTGAACTGAACTGATGGGCTCTCACTTTCTCAACAAATAACACGGTTACATTGGGAATACTGGAATTTGTGATGCAGATACAAGTACTGAAAGGGTAGTCAAATGCAATGCAATATAAAATGTGGAGCAGTGGTAAAGAATCTGTCAATGCAGGTGACACAAGAGATGTGGGTTTGATCCCTGCCTTGAGAAGATCTCCTAAAGTATGAAATGGTAACCCTCTCCAATATTCTTGCCTGGAAAATTCCATGAATGGAGGATCCTGATGGGCTACAGTCCATGGGATCACAACTAGTCAGATACAACTGAGCACACACACACAAAATTATTTTGCAATACAAATGTTACGTTGGGCATATCTCAACAGTCAAAGTACAGTAAGTTATTGCAAATTTAAGACTGAGTAAGAGAGATTTAGTGGCTGAGACAATTAGATGTAGTAGAGATTTATAAATATAAATCATATAAAGTGAGCAGATGGGAAACAGGAAAGAGCAGAGAGATAGATGAAAATATTATCTGAAAAAAAAAGAGCAGCTTAATCCACTGAAAGACAGCAATTGTGTGAAAATGACTCTGCCCCCAACTTTCTTCCCCATAAAGAATACTGATAGATAAATTATATTTAACAGGAACAGTATTATTATGTGTTGATGACAGAATCATCTGAAGACATTGAACAATCAAAGCGTGGAAATCACTGAAAGACAAAACAAGGCTGTCTTGCATAATATGTTGAGCTTTCATTTGATTTCCTTCAAACCAGTCATATCCTGAAACTGAAGGTTGCCTCCATCATGAGCCTCAGAAATCTGCTATTAAGAGCAGAACCCAACAGATAAATTGAGACAGAGTTGTAAGTAACTGACAGCTAAAATTTAAAAAAGCAGTTTAACAAAAAATTATTAGAAGTCAGCATGATGACGCAAAGATCAATACTTTTACAATCCTTAAAAATAGATCTGATATCTGGTAGTTTGTACATATAAGATCTAGCAAAGATAAGTTGAAATAAAAATAAAAATCCATTTTAGGAGTATTACTAGTACTGTATATTAGTATTATTAATTAGTATTATTAATACTAATACTAACACACAGTATCATTGTCTTTGTTACTGGGATGGCTAATGGCACCTGCCAATTTGGCTAGGCTATGGTGCTCAACTGTTTGGTCAAACAATAGTCTGGATGTTGCTGTGAAAGTTTTTGTGTTTTAGATAAGATTTAACATTTAAATTCGCTGACTGTGAGTAAAGCAACTTATCCAATCAGTCGAAAACCTTAAGAGCAAAGACTGGAGCTCCCCAAAGTTAAAGAAATGTTGAATCAAGACTACAACAGAAAAAAGCTGCTGCCTGGCAGAATTCAGTCTCCAACTGCGTCATCAACTTTCACCTGTGTTTCCAGATTTGCCATGTTCACAAATAGGTGAGCCAGTGCACTGACTTCTCCTCTCTCTCTCTCCCTACCTTTTTATCCTATTATTATTATACATTTCATTATATATTCCATGCTACATGTAGCCTTTTATTATATCCTGTATATTTATATCATGTATTAGCATGTTATATGTAAACATATCAAAATATATATCCTCATATTAGAATATTAATATAGTAAGACATAGGAAGATACATGGCATATAAGATACACATACAGAACATACAATAGAATCCCATATAACAGGACACATATATGCTATTATTGGTTCTGTATCCATGAAGAACTCTGAGTTATATAGTAGTTAGCAAACCAAGGAGCATTGGTTCAGGGAGGCTATGGTTCTTGAACTCTTACTTCAAACGATGCCCTAATTGGACACTTAGTCTATTCCTCTATGCTTCATAAATCCTAGTGGATTAGTCAAAAATCAAGGCAAATCTACAGGTGTTAGGGTAAATTCAAGATCAGAATTTGCTTCTTAGGTAGATAACAAGACCTAGTTTTACTTCTTTAGTGAACGTGCTGATTTATTTGAATAGCTGCTTGATTTATATAAGGAAGAAATTAGTCAAATAAACTGCTGATCAAGAAGACCAGTCACCTCTTCCCCATTGATTTAGATGCCAACATCATGACATATATGTAAAGTCACTGTATGGTTACATAAGTAAAAAAAAAAAAAAAAAAACACATCTAAACAGTATTTCGTAGACTACGGCCTACAGCCCAGACACAGTATCCATATCAGAGTTGCCAGAAGTGTCTGTTAAAAGGCAGGTCCTTGGTACCATCTGAACCTTACTACATCAAATCTTGTGGGAGGAACTTAGAAATTTATGTCTTTGTCAAGCATCCCAGGGCATTCTTATGCTACCTAAAGTTTTAAAACCACTGATTTTTTAGGTATTAAATGCTGTTGAAATTGCAATTTATTTATGTATTTTTTAAAATTTATTTATTTTAGTTGGAGGCTAATTACTTTACAATATTGTAGTGGTTTTTGCCATATATTGACATGAATCAGCCATGGGTTTACATGTGTTCCCCATCCTGAACCCCCCTCCCACCTCCCTCCCCATCCCATCCCTCTGGGTCATCCCAGTGCACCAGATCTGAGCACCCTGTCTCATGCATTGAACCTGGACTGGTGATCTGTTTCACATATAATTATATACATGTTTCAGTGCTATTCTCTCAGATCATCCCACCCTCGCCTTCTCCCACATGAGCTACCAAATTTAAAAAAGTACCCTAAATGATTTTTTAACTTGTATGTTTTTGGCTGTGAAAAATGTTTCTAAAATAGTCATAAGTTGTTTAAGTTTTCACAATGTTCTAATTGTGAAAAATATCTATGCTTTAGAAATTATAATGAATTTCTTTGTAATTTAAAATATAACTAGAGAAAATTTTCATTTATACTTGTATGAAGTTTTGATTGAAATTATGTACATATTTCCATAGGATCATTTACAAAATTATTGATTATATATATTTGAATCTGTTATGAGTAAACCGATAAAAATAAATTTTTGATATTTTCTAAGTTTTGCTAACTAGTATCAGATCAAAAATGATCCCTGCTTTGGGGCTGGCCTTTCCAGGTGTTCCAATTACCTTCTTATGTCCTACTTACCTACACTCACACACACACACACACACACATGCATACATACACACATATACACAATCTTCTTTAATTTTAATACTGTGAACTTCTCTGCAGTAGGTCCACAAATAATACACGTTGATCAACTAATATAATGATTGAAAATACAGGAAAATTTAGATGTTTAAATCAAATTTCATTTCTCTGCATTATGGAAGCATTGTCTTAATCAACTCAATTAAACTGAGATGTTCAATAAAGTACTTCTTGCAATTATCTTGCTTTCTTCAAACTGTTATCTTAGTACAAATAATTTTATTACATAAAAATGAACAAAACTGGAAATTCAGAATCTCTGAATCCTGCACAAATTAAAGTAACATGTCATACAGAGATAGTTTACTAAACTCTATAAACTAATGTTAAAAAACAGACATATTTTGTCTGAAAGTTACTCTTTGGAAACAAAATTTACACTTATTTAAAAATCATGTATTAAAATACTGTTTTATTCATTCATGTATTGAGTATTAATTTATCCAATATCCATCCATTCTTCAATTCAAAACATATATTGGGCTTCCCAGGTGGCACTAGTGGTAAAGAACATGACTGCTAATGAAGGATACATACGATACCTGGGTTTCATTCCTGGGTCAGGAAGATCCCCTGGAGAAGGGAATGGCAATCCACTACAGTATTCTTGCTTGGAGAACCAGAGGAGCCTGGGGGACTATAGTCCAGACTACTGGAAAAAACATAGCTTTGACTATATGAACTTTTGTCAGTAAAGTGATATCTCTGCTTTTTAATATGCTATCTAGGTTTGTCATAACTTTCCTTCCAATGAGCAAGCATCTTTTAATTTCATCATTGTTTTACTGATATCAAAATTTTAAAAAGGAAATAGGCACTATTATACTATATAAATATACTACATGTAATATAAAAAGGTACAAATGAGATCTAAAGATGAACAAGCTTACTGCTTTTATTGAGACCTGGATTAATTTTATTTAGAGACCTGGGTTAATGCTATGCCCAGTTGCCAATCAATCTCTATGCTTATATGAAATGTAATTATATGATGTGCATATACAGAAAATTCAGACTTTCTTTGTGCATGTATACATATATACATATATATGTATATGCACACATATACATATGTATGTCTCCAGATAAAGCGAATATAGATTCAATTCAGACAATTTTATCAGATATATGTTTAGCAAATATTTTCTCCCAATCTGTAGATTGTCTTTTATCTTTTATTTTGTTGATTGCCTCTTTTGCTGTGCAGATTTTTTTTTAAACTATGCCTTTGCTGCCTGTGATATGGTGTCCTAACAAAAAATAATTGCCAAGACCAATGCCAAGAAGCCTTCCCCTGTGTTTTCTTCTAGGAATTTTAAGGGTTCAGGTCTTATATTTAAGTACTTACACTATTTTACATTGATTTTTGTGTATGGTTGTAAGACAAGGGTTCAGTATCATTTTTCTCCATGTGGATATCCAGTTTTCCCAACACCATTTATTGATTATTAATTCTTCCAGTCTGGAATTAAGACTCAATGACCAGAGCTGCAACAGCCTTGTGTGACTCTGAAGACAAAAGGAACATGCTAAATGTAAGTGAAAGGAATTTGTAAGTGAGATATCATCCTTGAGCAATAGCACAAACTTTGGATGATATGCCTCCAGAATTATTGGACACGAGAAATACTAACCTTTAAAGTGTTTAAGCCTCAGTTCTTCAAGCACTACATAATAGTATGTTAATTTCAGATGTAAAACACAGTGATTCAACATTTAAATATTGTGAATACAATAATTCGAGTGTCACCATACAAAATTAAGTTATATTAACTACATTTCATATACATATTACACTCCTGTAACATTTATTTTATAACTGGAAGTTTGTACCTCTTAATCAGTTTTATCTCTTTTGCCCAACCACACATTCCCTACCTCTCTGACAAACACCAGTTTGCTTTCTGTATCTGTCTGTTGTTATTTTGTTTTGTTTTTAGATTTCACATACATAAGTGAAATGTATCTACATGTAAAATAATGAAATTGAACCATTTTCTTACATTACATGCAAAAATAAACTCAAAATGGATTAAAGAGTTAAATGTAAGACCTAAAACCATAAAACTTTTTGAAACAGATGATAGGCAGTACATTCTGTGATATTAGAAATATTTTTTGGATCCATCTCCTTAGACAAGGCAACCAAAGCAAAGCAAACAAACTAAAAAGCACAGAGAAGGAAACCACTAACAAAATGCAAGGCAACCTACTGAATGGGAAAAGATATTTATAAATGATATATCTATCCTACCTGCCTCCTGTGAAACCTGTATGCACGTAAAGAAGCAAGAGTTAGAACCAGACATGGAACAACAGACTGGTTCAAAACTGGAAAAGGAGCATGTCAAGGCTGTATACTGTTACCCTGTTTATATAAGTTATATGCAGAATACATCATGAAAAATGCCGGGTTGGATGAAGCACAATCTGGAATCAAGACTGCTGGGAGAACTATCAGTAACCTTAGATATGTAGATGACACCACTCTTATGGCAGAAACTGAAGAGGAATTAAAGAGCCTCTTGGAGAAACTGAAAGGAGAGTGAAAAAGCTCACTTAAAACTCAACATTCAAAAAGCGAAGATCATGGCATCTGGTTCCATAACTTCATGGCAAATAGATGGAGAAATGGTGGAAACAGTGAAAGCTTGTCTTTTCTTGGGCTCCAAAATCACTGCAGATGGTGACTGCAGCCATGAAATTAACATACGCTTGCTCTTTGGAAGGAAATCTATGACAAACCTAATAGCATATTAAAAGCAGAGACATTACTTTGTCGACAAAGCTCTGTCCAATCAAAGCTATAGGTTTTCTATTAGCCATGTATGGATGTGAGAGTTGGACCATAAAGAACTGAGCCCTGAAGAATTGATGCCTTTGAACTGTGGTGCTGGAGAAGACTCTTGAGAGTCCCTTGGACTGCAAGGAGATCAAACTAGTCAAACGTAAAGGAAATCAACTCTGCATATTCATAAGAAGAACTGATGCTGAAGCTGAAACTCCAAAACTTTGGCCATCTGATGGGAAGAACGGACTCATTTGAACCCTGATGCTGGAGAAAAAGAGGATGGCAAAGGATGAGATGGTTGGATGGCATCGTTGACTCAATGGACATGAGTTTGAGCAAACTTTGGGAGATGATGAAGGACAGGGAAGCCTAGTGTGCTGCAGTCCATGGGGTAGCACAAAGTTGGACACAATGGAGACACTGAACAACAACAAAATAATATATCCAACAAAGGGATAATACACAATATATACAAAGAAATAATATATCTCAACATTGAAAGAAAAAAATTGATTAAAAAATGAGCAGACGATCTGAATAGACATTTCTCCAAAGAAGATATACAGATAGAAAACAGGTACATGAAAAGATTCTCCCCATCTTTAATCCTGGAGGAAATGCAAATAAAAGGAGAATGAAATATCACCCCATACATGTCAAAATGGTTTCAGCAAAAAAAAAAAAAAATATATATATATATATATATATATATATACACACACACACATATATATAAATAAGTAAATAACAAGTATTGGCTAGGATGTGAAGAAAAGGGAACTCTAGTGTAATGTTATATTTACTGCAGAAAACAGTATGGGTATTCATTACAATTTAAAAAAATTACCATACAATTCAGCAATTCCAATTCAGGATATTTACATACACACACACACAGAAAAACAAACAAACAAACAAACCCTAATTCTGAAATACATGTATCCCTATGTTCAGTTCAGTTCAGTTCAGTTCAGTCGCACAGTCGTGTCTGACTCTTTGCAACCCCATGAACTACAGCACGCCAGGCCTCCCTGTCTATCACCAACTCCTGGAGCCTATGCAAACTCATGTCCATTGAGTTGCACATCTCATCCTCTGTTGTCCCCTTCTCCACCTGCATCAATCTTTCCCAGCATTAGGGTCTTTTCAGATGAGTCAGGTCTTCACATCAGGTGGCCAAAGTATTGGAATTTCAGCTTCAACATCAGTCTTTCCAATGAACACCCAGGACTGATCTCCTTTAGGATGGACTGGTTGGATCTCCTTGCAGTCCAAGGGACTCACAAGAGTTTTCTCTAACACCACAGTTCAAAATCATCAGTTCTTCAGCGCTCAGCTTTCTTTATAGTCCAACTCTCACATCCATACATGACTACTGGAAAAACCATAGCCTTGACTAGATGGACCTTTGCTGAAATAGTAATGTCTCTGCTTTTTAATATGCTTTATAGGTTGTTCATAACTTTTCTTCCAAGGAGTAAGCGTCTTTTAATTTCATGGCTGCAATCACCATCTGCAGTGAGTTTGGAGCCCCCCAAAATAAAGTCTGACACTGTTTCCACTGTTTCCCCATCTATCTGCCATGAAGTGATGGGACTGGATGCCATCATCTTTGTTTTCTGAATGTTGAGTTTTAAGCCACCTTTCCCCATCCTCTTTCACTTTTATCAAGAGGCTCTTTAGTTCTTCTTTGCTCTCTGCCATAAAGGTGGTGTTATCTACATATATGAGGTTATTGACATTTCTCCCAGTGATCTTGATTCCAGCTTGTGCTTCATCCAGCCCAGTGTTTCTCATGATGCACTCTGCATAGAAGTTAAATAAGCAGGGTGACAATATTCATCCTTGACATACTCCTTTCCGTAATTGGAATCAGCCTATTATTCCATGTCCAGTTCTAACTGTTGCTTCCTGACCTGCATGTAGATTTCTCAAGAGGCAGGTCAGGTGGTCTGGTATTCCCAACTCTTTTAGAATTTTCCAGAGTTTGTTGTGATCCACACAGTCAAAGGCTTTGGCACAGTCAATAAAGCAGAAATAGATGTTTTTCTAGAACTCCCTTGCTTTTTCAATGATCCAACAGATGTTAGCAATGTGATCCCTGATTCCTCTGTCTTTTCTAAATCTGGCTTAAACATCTGCAATTTTATGGTTCATATACTTGAAGCCTGTCTTGGAGAATTTTGAGTATTATTTTACTAGTATGTTAGATGAGTGCAATTCTGTGGTAGTTTGAGCATTTTTTACATTACCTTTCTTTAGGATTGGAATGAAAACTAACCTTTTCCAATCCTGTGGCCACTGCTGAGTTTTCCAAATTTGCTGGCATATTGAGTGCAGCACTTTCACAGTATCATCTTTTAGGATTTGAAATAGCTCAACTGGAATTTCATCACCTCCAGTAGTTTTATTGGTAGTGATGCTTCCTAAGACCCTGTTGACTTCACATTCCAGGTTGTCTGGCTCTAGGTGAGTGATCACACCATCCTGATTGTCTAGGTCGTGAAGATCTTTTTTGTACAGTTCGTGACCCCATGGACTATAACACGCCAGGCTCCTCTCTCTATGGGGATTCACCAGGCAAGAATATTGGAGTGGGTTGCCATGCCCTCCTCCAGGGGATCTTCTCAACTCAGGCATCAAACCCAGCTATCCTGCTTTGGCTGTGAATTCTTTACCATCTGAACCACAAGTGAAGCCCATGATTTACCTTCAGTCAGTTCAGTCACTCAGTCGTGTCCGACTCTTTGTGATCCCACGAATCACAGCACGCCAAGCCTCCCATCCATCACCAGCTCCCGGAGTTCACTCAAAGTCATGTCCATCAAGTCGATGATGCAATGCAGCCATCTCTTCCTCTGTCATCCCCTTCTCTTCCTGCCCCGAATCCCTCCCAGAATCAGGGTCTTTTCCAATGAGTCAACTCTTCGCATGAAGTGGCCAAAGTATTGGAGTTTCAGCTTCAGCATCAGTCCTTCCAAAGAACACCCAAGAATGATCTCCTTTAGGATGGACTGGTTGAATCTCCTTGCAGTCCAAGGGACTCTCAAGAGTCTTCTCCAACACCACAGTTCAAAAGCATCAATTCTTCGGCACTCAGCTTTCTTCACAGTCCAACTCTCACATCCATACATGACCACTGGTAAAACCATAGCCTTGACTAGATGGACCTTTGTTGGCAAAGTGATGTCTCAGCTTTTCAATATGCTATCTTAACTCTCATTAAATTGTTGACTTTAAAAATTTTATATCAACTGTTGTATCACTTCAATTAATAATTTGGATTCTAGGTACATAAAATACAAACACATTCTGAGAAACATATTAAAAGAAAAGTAAACAGCATTTGCTGTTCATTATCTTACATTCCTTCAAAGTTCTAAGGTATGGATTGTGATTAAGGAAGCTGGATGCAGCACCAGGTCACCTAGTTGTGCATCCAAACTCTCTGTCATTATGTGATCTCAGCCACCTTATCTGTAAAAATCCATTAACATTTTTAGGAGGGAGATAAAGGAGACTTAGCATTTAAAGCCCTTAGAACTTTATCTGTCATTTGATAAAAATTAAAGTTACCGTATTACTGTTTTTGAAATAGCAGTGTCTTCCTTGTAGTTTTACTCATATCATATCAAATCAATTTCCAAATCTCATTAATCATCTTTATAGTACTAATGCAATCAAGCAAGGAAAGATAATGTATTTCCTTCTTCTGTTGTCTTAATCCCAATGTACATATCTTTACCAACTGCCACTGAAAGATGATGAAAATCTTATTTTAACTCTGAAATTAAATGAAACAAAGTCCTTTATGAAGTCATAGGTATAGATTATTTGAATTGAAAAAGTTAAACTTTCCATTTTTAGTGAATTAAAGCTTCACAAATGTAAATAATTCTGCACAAAGTTCTTTGAGAAAAAGAGGTGGAGAGCAGCCCTACCTCCTGGGCAGCATGTGACACTTGCAGGATTAGTCCCTGGGTCATATGCTTGGACAAGAAACTGATTCTGGCAAATGAACAATAATTTGTTCCCACTCAGCTTTTAAATAACATCTCTGTTTGTCTACAGTAACCACATGACTTCTGATGTTTCTGCCAAGTATCCACCTGTCTTTGAAATGTCCTAACAAATACTTCCATTGCATCCAAATCCCATGAAGCATCTCATTAGTGAAATGTTTGTAGGGCATAAAAGAAATACTGGCAGCATGTGAAGTAGTAAATGCCCTGTCTGTTGTAGGTAATTTTCGCAGCGCCGTTTTCATCACTTACTCACCATCGGGGGCTTATAGGATGACAGAACTCACATGCAAGGTCTTTAAAAAGAAGTCTTGCAAATGAATTAATATATTTCATTTTATGCTCATAATTGGTAACCAGTTCCAGTGAATCGGAAAAATGTTAGTGTCCTTTCAACCTAACAATCTTTTGTCTGCTTAACAAACAGCGGTTTGAAGGCTATAAAAGCAAATCAGAAATAAGATGTCAATTATATCCTATAAGCACACAGATAAATGCACAAGTATTTTGCTTGACTTTTTCCATAGATTAACCAAAACAGATTTATCAGAGCTTGGAACTGAGAAAGATAGCACAAGTTATTTTCTCAATACCCTGATAGAGGGACAAGGACATATCTTCTCTCTCTAAGACCTGCAAAAAAGAAGTGAAATATAACTTCCTAAGAAAAAAGATAAAACTTCGGTACATTTAATCGTTTCTTTTTGTTTGTTTGTTTTTTATCTTTTGAGAGAAATAACATCTGTGTCTGCATCTATGGTTTGTTGATAGTGGGGTAGTAACACTTCAGCCTTATTAAAAAACAGAGCTTTTCATATGGAACTATGCTCAATATTATGTGACAACCTGGATGGGAGGGGAGTCTGGGGGAGAATGGATACGTGTAAATGTATGGCTGAGTCCCTTCAGTGTTCACTTGAAACTGTCACAACATTGTTAACTGGATATACTCCAAAACAAATTAAAAGCTAAAGAAAAGAAAAAAAATCAGAGCTATTTGTATTTCCATCTAAGTAAAATACTAAGATATTTTATAAGAACAAATTCTACAAATATAGATGATAAATGGATGGATAATCAGACAGATATTAATAGATGTTATAGTGTCACCTTTAATACTCAATTTGCCTAAAAGCAGGTATGATATAAATGAAAACTTGAAAGTTTCCAATATTATTTTTAAATCATTTTAAAATGGAAGAAGTAGAAGAAGAACTGAGAGTAATCTAAATGGAGGACACTAGTTCCTAAACCAACTTCATATGATCCCTCTGGCATGTTTAATTTTGAACACTAGAAATGTGGATTTACAAACTGCAATTATAAGGTATTTATATAATATACTTTCCAAAGCATCATTTCATGATGCATCATGTGACATGTTAGGAACCAAGTGTGAACAATGTGGGAGATCACAGCCCCTGTGGTACCTGGCCTTATTTTGTCATAGAAGTTCTTGCAACCAGACCAGAGAAATGTTCAGAGAAATATATTTGGATTGTTATTTTAAAAACAGATACTAATAAACTAGTCTTATTCTATTTTGAAGTATTTGTTCAAGCAGTAAATCGTGTCTGACTCTTTGTGACCCCATAGACTATAGCACGCCAGTCTCCCCTATGTTTCATTACCTCCCAGAGTCTGCTCAAATTCACGTGCACTGAGTCAGTGATGCTATCTATCTCATCCTCTGCCATCCCCGTCTCACTGCCTTCAGTCTTTCCCAGCATCATGGTCTGTTCCAAAGAGTCAGCTCTTCACATTAGGTGGCCAAAATATTGGAGCTTCAACTTCAGCATCAGTCCTTGCAATGAATATTAATGGTTGATATCCTTATGATTGACTGGTTTGATCTCCTTGCAGTCCAAGCGACTCTTAAGGGTGTCTCCAACACCACAATTCAAAAGCATCAATTCTTTGGCCAAATCTCACATCCGTACATGACTAATGGAAAAACCACAGATTTGACTATATGGACCTTTGTTAGCAATGTGATGTCTCTGCTTTTTAATAAGCTATCTAGATTGGTTAAAGCTTTCCTACCAAAGCTTTCATGGCTACACTCACCATCTGCAGTGATTTTGGGGACCAAGAAAAGAAAATCTGTCATTGTTTCCCCTTCATTTGCCATAAAGTGATGGGACCAGATGCCATGATCTTAGTTTTTTGAATGCTGAGTTTTAAACCAGCTTTTCCACTGTCCTCTTTCACCCTCATCGAGGCTTTTTTCATTCCTCTTCTTTTTCTGCCATTAGAGTGGTATCATCTGCAATCTCAGGTTGTTGATATTTTCCCCAGAAATCTTGATTTCAGCTTGTGATTCATCTAGCCCAGCATTTTGCATGGTATACTCTGCACAGAAGCTAAATAAGCAGGGCAACAACATACAGCCACTGCTGAGTTTTTCAAATTTACTGACATGTTGAATTCAGCACTTTAACAGCATCATATTTTGGTATTTTGAATAGCTCAGCTGGAATTCTATCACATTTACTAGCTTTGTTTGTAGTAATGTTTCATAAGGCCCACTTGACTTCATACTCCAGGATGTCTGGCTCTAGCTAAGTGACACACCATTGTCCTTATCCAAGTCATTAAGATCATTTTTGCACAGTTCTGTTTATTCTTGCCACCTTGTCTTAATCTCTTCTGCTTCTTTTAGGTCCTTAGATTTTCTGTCCTTTATCATGCCTATCGCTGTATGAAATGCTCCCTTGCTATCTTCTGTTTTCTTGAAGAGATCTCTAGTCTTTCCCATTTTATTGTTTTCCTCTATTTATTTGCATTGTTCACTTAAGAAGACTTTCTTATCTCTCCTTGCTATTCTCTGGAACTCTGAATTCGGTTGGGTATATCTACCCCTTCCTCCTTTACTTTTTGCTTTTCTTCTTCCCTCAGCTGATTTAAAGCCTCCTCAGACAACCACTTGGCCTTCCTGTATTTCTTTTGCTTTGGGATGGTTTTGCTCACTGTATCCTGTACAATGTTATGTACTTCCATTCATAGTTCTTCAGCTACTCTGTCTACCAGATCTAATCCTTTGAATCTATTCATCATCTCCACTGAATAATCATAAGGGATTTGATTTAGGTCATACCTGAATGGCCTAGTGGTTTTCTCTACTTTCTTCAAGTTAAGTCTGAATTTTGCAATAAGGAGCTGATAATCTGAGCCACAGTCAGCTCCAGGTCTTGTTTATCCTGACTCTATAGAGCTTCTCCATCTTTGGCTGCAAAGAACACAATCAATCTGATTTTGGTTTTGAGCATTTGGTGATGTCAAAGTGTAGAGTCATCTCTTGTGTTGTTGGAAGAGGGTGTTTGCTTTGATCAGTGTGTTCTTCTGACAGAACTCAATGCAGAACTTTTCCCTGCTTCATTCTGTACTCCAAGGCCAAACCTGCCTGTTACTCCAGGTGTCTCTTGACTTCCTACTTTTGCATTCCAGTCCCCTCTGATGAAAAGCACATCCTTTTTTGGTGTATGTTCAAGAATATCTAGTAGGTCTTCATAAAACCGTTCACCTTCCACTTCCTGGATATTAGTGGTTGGGGCATAGACTTGTATCACTGTGATGTTAAACGGTTTGCCTTGGAAATGAATCAAAATCATTCTGTCATTTTTGAGATTGCACTGAAGTACTGCATTTCAGTCTCTCTTATTAACTATGAGGACTACTCCATTTCTTGTAAGTAATTCTTACTTACAGTAGTAGACATAATGGTCATCTGAGTTAAATGCACACATTTCTGTCCATTTTAGTTCACTGATTCCTAAGATGTCGATGCTCACTCTTGCTATCTCCTGCTTGACCATGTCCAATTTACCTTGATTCATGGACCTAACATTTCATGTTCCTATGTGATATTATTCTTTATAGCATCAGATTTTACTTTCACCGCCAGACACATCCACAACTGAGCACTGTTTCCATTTTGGCCCAGCCACTTCATTCATTCTGGAGCTCTTAGTAATTGCCCTCCACTCTTCCCCAGTAGCATACTGAACACCTTCTAATCTAGAGGGCTTACCCTTCCGGTGTCATATCTTTTTGCCTTTTATTTAATACATTCATGGGGTCTCATGGCAAGAACTGGAGTAGTTTGCCATTCCCTCCTTCAGTGGACCGTATTTTGTCAGAAATCTTCGCTATGACCTGTGTGTCCTGGGTGGCCATGCCTGGCATGGCTTCACTGAGTTACGGAAGCCCCTTTGCCAAGACAAGTCTGTGACCCATGAAGGGGTTGGGAGTGTTAGTGGCGTATGTGGTAAAGTATCTATGCACCAATGCAGGAGCCACAGGAAATGCAGATTCAATCCCTGGGTAGGGAAGATCCCCTGGAGAAGGAAACAGCAGTCCACTCCAGTATTCTTGCCTGGGAAATCCCACGGACAGAGCAGCCTGACGGGCTACAGTCCATGGGGTTGCAAAAGAAATGGACATGACTTAGTGACTAAACCATAACAACACACCTTGTTTGGTATTGAGCACTAGCAGAATTTAGTAACCCTCCTTTTACTCACACTGCATTGCATACTGTGCATTTACATGCAGTTCAGACCACACAAATATACAGAAATCTACAACAGAATTATAAAATCACAATATTTTGAATTCAGTTCAGTCGCAAAGTCATGTCTGACTCTTTGCAACCCCATGGACTGCAGCACGCCAGTCTTCCTTGTCCATCACCAGCTCCCAGAGCTTGCTCAAACCCACGTCCATTGAGTCAGTGATGGCATCCAACTCTCTCGTCCTCTGTCATCCCCTCCTCTTCCTGCCCTCAATCTTTCTCAGCATCAGGGTCTTTTCCAATGAGTCAGTTCTTCACATCAGGTGGCCAAAGTATTGAAGTGTCAGCTAATTCAGTATTTTGAATTAATGCTATTATTGAACATTTGTTGATTTTCATTATGCTTGGAGTATTTTATTGTTATTTCAGAATAAATAAAACATAGCCTCTTGAATCAAAGCGCTAATAATTGAGACAGGTCATAAGAAAAGATTTTGAAAAACAGTGAAGAAATTATTGTTAAAATGTTTTCCTACATATAAGTAGCTCAGTTCTCATAGGGTACCTAAAAACAGAGGCTGCATATACCTCTTCAAGGAAATCTGAACTGTGATCCACTAAACAGCATGGATTCATTTTCAGATAAGTTCAGTTCATGCTCATAGGCAGAAATCTTTGTTATGATCATATCCAGCACTTAAACATAAACTTTTTTTAATGCTTATTCACACCCCTGACTTTAAACCGTACTTGGTTTAGTTACTTTAAAAATAAGACTTCAGGTTGTTTCAGTCTCTGGCATTAAAAAAAGCGGGGGAAGAAGGACATGATAAATTGAGTTATGGACTTCCTAGATAAAATTTAAAACCCAAAATTCTACCCAGATTTATAATCAGGAATCTACTCTTAGCTCTATTTTAAACTTCATAACTTATTTTAAATTCTAAATTCTGACTACTCTACCTCAAAAATAGTCTTTGTCCAAAAGCAATAAATTCTGATATGATCCAAGGTTGAAATTGTAAGGAAATACAGATGCACTATTTTGTCACAGAACAGCAAAGAAGCTAATGCAGAGGGATTTATACAAGGAGGTGAGTGAAAATGCCAGCATCATGTAGCCTCATTATCATTGCATTCTTTCCAATCCACATAGAAACCAAGGCAATAAAGACGAGAAGCTCCAGGTACGGGGATAGATTCTTCCCCTTGTTATTCATTAAAGAACATATACTAGTTTCCTATGACATTTTGAAAGCAATAATAAAGCTTATGTTTTTGTTAGCTGAAATAATTTGTCAAAAGAAATTATCGGTTCATCCACTCAAGAAGGAATTGTAAAAGTCATTTGCCTTCCGCTGTTGTGTTAAAGTAGTAACAATATATTCTTGCATCTGTAAGAACTGCTCCAGCCTACCCATAATCCAAGATTTAGACTAGGATAAATGAGAGGCTGTGTTGCCAAATATACTGCAAATGTGAAGTTTTCTATAGCAGCTAGAGTGCACCCATTGTGTTTGGTGATTTGAATATATTAATTTGTAGAATATATCGTTATTGATAATCCCCCCAATCAGAACAAAGTAATTGTACTTTAATTTGTATCTAAAGTGCCTTTGTTGTATGCATACTATTATTACTAGCTTATCACTAGTTCCTCAAATTGGTATCTTTCAGTGAGCCTGGTAAAGTAAATGATAATGTGCAATAACAGAGTTAATTTTCATCTATCTTTTAGTCTTTTAATGTCCCAAGTATCTCCAATGAGGATTTAAATGATCAATTAGATGAATTTGACATTAATAAAGCATCAATGGATATAAACTACTAAAATTGTTCACACCTGAGGAAAATGATCCAACACATATATGAATTGGGACATGTACTATAATAAGAGCAACAATAATAAAAAAAAATCGTGAAGGTTCCAAGCCCAATTCTAATTTCTTTACATATTTTGAGTCATTTACTCCTTAAATAGCCTTGCACAGGGTGATCTTCTTGTCCCTCATTTTAAAGAAGAGGGAACTGAGGTCCAAAGGGGATAATTAACTTGCTCATTTACACAACTAGTAAGTGGCAAAGCTGAGAGTCAAATCCAAGTAACCTGATTACAGAGTTCCTGCCCTTAATCTACTTCACTAAAGAGCTAATGATAGTGCACAGGTTACAGGCAAAGAGACTTGCTGAAGAGAAACAACGGGCTGGCCTGTATGTGTGTGAAGAAGCCCTTTTTCTAGGCCTTAGGTTTCCTCAATGCCTGGCAGGAGTTCAGTGTGCATTCCTCTATCTCTTCTTAATTCCCTTGGGTTTATACAAGTGACAGGTCCTCTGCACTGTAGATTCAGAGACAGGAAGGACTGAGTCATCATCTACAGAGCTAAGTTTTCTGTGACTTCTCAAAATATTTGAAAATGCGTAGGTGAGGGTATCTGAAAATGGTGCATCATGACATGGTGTCTTGCATATTCTCTGCTCTGGCTTTGCATAATTGGACTTCAACTTTGGGGACCTATCTGACTTAATAAAAGTTCCTTATCATGTATTAAAGAAAAATTCCCGTTCCTAACAGAAGGGATGACATCACTTGATTTTAATTTTTACTCAGGAAGGGAAAAAACCAACTGAAGGTTTTATACATTCGGTGCCACCTATTTTTACTGATAGTCTTGCAATTCTTTGGAAAGGCATAATTATAGACTAGCACAAACACAATTAAATTTCCTCAAGAAGGACTTACTGTGTAACTTTCCATTACAAAATTCACTTCAGAGTGTCCAGCTGAGATAAGGGCAAGGATTAGAAAGAATAAAATTAAGAAAGGAAAAAAAGAAAACTCATAAATTAAGCATGAGTAGTTTATATTCTTAATATTCAGACCCTTCATTTTCACGTCTAAGCCACATTACTACTGATAAATATTTGCAGGTAACAGTTCAGTTCAGTCACTCAGTCGTGTCCGACACTGCGACCCCATGAATCACAGCACGCCAGGCCTCCCTGTCCATCACCAACTCCCGGAGTTCACTCAAACTCATGTAGATCGAGTCGGTGATGCCATCCAGCCATCTCATCCTCTGTTGTCTCCTTCTTCTGCCCCCAATCCCTCCCAGCACCAGAGTCTTTTCCAATGAGTCAACTCTTCCCATGAGGTGGTAGGGATAATAAAATGAATAATTTCAAAAACAACAAACCAGAAAAAAAAAATTTCTTAAAATAAATGTTTAATTTTTTCTTAATTACAATGGAAGCCATTTCTCCCATACAACCTAATCCTAGAAGAGGTCTTTTTCCAGTATAAATATACTAATATAATGAATCATTAATTATCTTAGAGTCTTTTGCCAGCTTTTCTTAGTAAGACAACATTTCTAAAAGCTGCAACTATGCTTGCATTGAAAACAGACTATTTTCCAGTTTGGGTATCAATATTACAAATTTTACATAAAGACTCAGAAGTTATTTTATTCTTTTTCTTTTGAAAATAGGAGAATAGCTCTGAAAACAGGAAATGTTATAGGAAGTTTAAAAGGCCCCAGGAGTTTTCTGTGTGTTCTAAATTCCATGAACAAGTATTGCACTAACTACACCATTTATTTATCATTAATTATAAACTCATTTGTAAGCTATTTCACTGAACTACTTAACATATGAGACCATTAAACTTTTTAGGGGGTAGGTTATTACCAATGTGCAACTTCTAAACATCCAACACTCTATACCCTATACTTGATCAACTTCCTTCAAACTGTTGATTGTTCAGGTGCACTATTTAAAGAATAAACTTGTAAGAATCTTCATAAGGCATTGAATCGCAAGCTGGTGACTATTTTTTTTTTTAATTCATCCATGTATGTATTCAACCATCATCAGTAAAGAGCTACTCTATTAAAGAATGATTCCTTGGCCATGTAAAAACCTTAACAAATTTAAAAGAATAGAAACCATATAGTGTAATGTCAGTAAAATGGTAGTACAGGAATTTCTAGCACCTGTCCCCTCCCAGAAATTTGAAGAAATATTCATATACAAAAGTACTTTCACGAGCTATAGATTCCAGATGAGGAATTTCAGTACCTCAGTGAAGCACATAAATAAGAATGCAATGATGAGAGTAGGAAAGATAGATTCACATTACCTGCATGATCACTTCTCAAACCATAGGCAGCTCAACACTGAAAGAGACACCTTCCCTCTTGGAGAAGTAGAGTGAGATGAATACCCTAATTTACTGCAGACCCCAGTCCAGCACCAGGCTGACTCTTGCTGCCTGTAATACGGTGGTGCATTAATTGAAACTTGAGTATAAAAGTTAAAGGACCAATGTATTAAGAATAACTACAGCTACAATGTTTTGTTACTGAATATATCATATGCTGCAGCTGCTGCTAAGTCACTTCAGTCGTGTCCGACTCTGTGTGACCCCATAGACGGCAGCCCACCAGGCTTCCCTGTCCCTGGGATTCTCCAGGCAAGAACACTGGAGTGGGCTGCCATTTCCTTCTCCAATGCATGAAAGTGAAAAGTAAAAGAGAAGTCACTCAGTCGTGTCCAACTCTTAGCGACTCCATGGACTGCAGCCTACCAGGGTCCTCCACCCATGGGATTTCCCAGGCAAGAGTACTGGAGTGGCATGCCATTGCCTTCTCCAGAATATATAATCTAAAAAGAGATAAATTGTGACATCAAAAACATAAAATATGGGAGATATACAAGGGTACGATATTTGTATGTAGTCGAAGTTAAGTTGTAACCAGACTATTATATTTTTAAGATATTTTATGCAAGTCTCATGGCAAAGACAAAGCAAAAACCTGTAGGAGATTCATAAAAGATAAAGAGAATCAAAGCATATACCTAACGAAAATCATCAATTCACAAATAAAGAAAGGGAAAAAAGAAGAAAATTATAAAACAAGGAAACAGTGAGATGGCATTAGTACTTCTATCAATACTTGGTACTTGATAGTTAGTACTTCTCTAGCCATGTCCGACTCTTTGCAATCCCATGGACTGTAGCCCACCAGGCTCCTCCGTCCATGGAATTCTCCAGGCAAGAGTACTGGAGTGGGTTGCCATTTCCTTCTCCAGGGGATCTTCCCGATGCAGGGATCAAACCCAGGTCTCTTGCACTGCAGGCAGATTCTTTACCATCTGAACTGCTAGGGAAGCCCTATCAATAATTACTTTAACATAAATGAATTAAACTCTCCAATCAGAAAGTATAGAAGGGATGAATGAATTTTAAAAGAAGACTCAACTGCACGCTGCCTACAAAAGATTAATTTCAGCTTTTAGGATACATAAAGGCTCCAAATTAAGAGCTGGAAAAAGATATTCCATGCAAATGGAAACCAAAAAAGAGAAGAGGTAGCTAGGAGACATAAGAGGTGTGGGTTCAGTCCCTGGGTCAGAGAGATTCCCTGGAAGAGGGCAAGGCAAACCCCTCCAGTATTCTTGCCTGGAGAATCCCATGAACAGAAGAGCCTGGCAAGCTACGGTCAGTATGTTCTCAAAGAGTCAGACACGACTAAAGCAACTGAGTACAGCAGCATGCAGCTATAATAATATCACAGTAAATAGAACTTAGATAAAGACCATAATAAAGGAAAAGAAAATCCTTATATAATGACAGAGAAGTCAAGCCTGCAATTAGAAATAATAGCTGTAAGTATACACGTACCCAACTTTGGGTACATATACTAATGCATACTAGCATACGAATATACTAGTATATTAGTAAAATAATAATAAAAATGGAGAAATAGAAGAAAAATTCAATACCCTACTTTCTACAATGGAAAGATCACCCAGACAGGAAACCACAAAGAAAATATTGCACTTGAACTATACTTTAGACCAAGCAGACCTAAAAGACAAGAAAATTTTTAAGGGTTTATAACTAAATGAAATGATAAAACAACTCATCAAAATTTATGAAAGGTGGAGAAAGTAATGATTTGACAGCAATTTATAGAAGTGAATGCATATATTGGAAAAAAAATGGTATATCTAAAATAATAAGATAAGCTTTTACCTTAGGAATGTAGAAAAAGAAAATTAAATCCAAAGTAAGCAGAAGAAAAAAAATAATAAAAAGAGCAGAAATCAGTGAAGCTGAAAGCAGGAATTAACAGAGAACATCAAGATAACTAAAAGCTTGTTTTTTTCAAAAAAATCAATAAAACTGATAAGACTGTAGCCAGACTAATCAGGAAAAAAGAGAGAAGACACAAATTACTAATACCAGAAGTGAAAGAGGCGACATCACTTCAGATTCTATGGACTTTAAACAAATAGTCAAGATAAGTTAAGAACAATTCCCATGTATTTGATAACTTAGATGAAATGGACAAATTCCTTTTAAAAAGACTAGGTGCCAAAACTCACACATGGAGGAAACAGTCAACCTGAATCGGTTTCTATCTATTAAGGAAATTAAATCACAATTATTAAACTTCCAAAACAGAAAGCCCCTGGCCCAGAGGGTTCACTGGTCATTTCTACCAAACATTTAAAGAAGAAATAATACTGATTTTTCTAGAGTCTCCTTCAGTATACAGCAGCAGAAGGAATACTTCCAAATTCAATTTATGAGGCCAGATACCATACTAATTGAATACCCATTGGAAGGACTGATGCTGAAGCTGAAGCTCCAGTATTTTTGATCATCTGATGTGCACAGATGACTCATTTGAAAAGTCCCTGATGCTGGGAAAGATGAAGGGCAGACGGAGAAGAGTGTTTCAGAGGATGAGATGGCTGGACAGCATCACTGATGGACGTCACCTTGGGCAAACTCCGGGAGCTGGTGAGGGACAGGGAAGCCTGGCATGCTGCAGTCCATGGAGTCACACAGTGTTGGACACAACTGGGTGTCGGAACAACAACAACAATCATACTAACAACCAAAACAGACAAAAATAGCATAAGAAATGAAAAGTACAGACCAATATTTCTCATAATGCAAAAATCCTCAACAAAATATTAGAAAATAAAACCAAAAACGTAGAAAAAAATTTATACCACAACCAAGTGGGATTTCTCGCAGCTATGCAAGGCTTGTTCAACATTAGAAATGTTAATAATAATAATGTAATCTACTGTGCATGTGTGTGTGCTAAGTCACTTCAGTTGTGTCCAACTCTTTGTGACCCTACAGGCTGTAGCCCACCAGGCTCCTCTGTCCATGGGATTCTTAAGGCAAGAGTATTGGAGTGGGTTTCCATGCCCTCCTCTCGGGGATCTTCCTGACCCATGGATCACACCCAGGTCTCTTACATCTCCTGCATGGGCAGGCGGGTTCTTTACCACTAGTGCCACTTGGGAAGCCCTAATATATCATATCCACCACTTAAATAAGATCTATCACATAATATTAATAGATGCAGAAAAAAGTTTTTGCCTAAATCCAATATCCATCTATGATTAAAACCTCAGTAAACTAGGAATAGGAGAGAACTTCAACTTGATAAAGAATCCGCAAAAATCTCTATTGATAACATCATACTTAATGGGAAGAAATTAAAATTTTACCCATTAAGATAAAAAAAAAAGAAGGATAGTCCTCTCAACAGTCCTTTTCAACACTGTACTGGAAGCTCTTGTCAATGCAATGAGGAAAAGAAAGGAAACAAAAGTTATACAGATTGGAAAGGAAAAAATGAAGCTCTCTTTGTTCTCAGATAGATTGTCTATGGAGAAAATTCAAAAAGTTCAACAAAAAATCTCACAGAAGTAATTATAGCAAGTTTTCAGGATACAAAATTAATATGTGGAATCAAATGCTCCTTTTCATATCAACAATGAACAAGATAAATTTGAAATTAAAACATGTAGCCATAAAATTAAAAGACGCTCCTTGGAAACCTAGACAGTGTATTAGAAAGCAGAGATATCACTTTGCTGACAAAGGTCCATATAGTCAAAGCTATGGTTTTCCAGTAGTCATGTATGGATGTGAGAGTTGGACCATAAAAAAGGCTGAGCCCTGAAGAACTGATGTCTTCGAACTGTGGTGCTAGAGAAGACTCTTGAGAGTCCCTTGGACAGCAAGGAGACCCAACCAGTCAATCCTAAAGGAAATTAACCCTGAATATTCTTTGGACGGTCTGATGCTGAAGCTTCAATACTTTTGCCCCCTGATGCAGAGCGCTGACTCATGGGAAAAGATCATGATGCTGGGAAAGATTGAGGGCAAAAGAAGGGGGTGGCAGAGGATGAGATGGTTGGATGGCATCACTGACTCCATGGACATGAGTTTGAGCAAACTCTGGGAGATAGTGAAGGACAGGGAAGCCTGGCATGCTGCAGTTCACTGGGTCGCAGAGTCAGACATGACTTAGTAATTTAACAACAAAATGAAATACTGAGGTGTAAATCTAACAAAATATTTACGAGATCTAATGAGAAAAACTATAAAATCCTGATGAATGAAATCAAAGAAAATCTAAATAAATGGAGAGATAGTCCATGTTCATGGAGAGGAAGATTCAGTATTGCGAAGATGTCAGTTCTTTAAAACTCGATCTTTAGAGTTAATTTAATTCCAACAAAAAGCCCATTAAGTTACTTTATGGCTATCTGCAAAGTGATTTGAAAGTTTACATCAAGAAGCAGAAGTCCCAGAATATCCAACACAATACTGAAGAGCAAAGTTGGAGGACTTCAAAACTTATATAAAGCGACAGTAATCAAGACACTGTGTTATTGGCCAAAGGATAGAAAAAAATAGGTCAATGGAGTAAAACAGAGAGCCCAGAGACAGACTCATTAATAAAATCAAAGATCTCATGATCACCTATAATAGAAGATAATCTGAAAAAGAAAAAAATATGTATATCTGAATCACTTTGCTGTACATCTAAAATGAACACAATATTATACATCAACTATACTTCAATTTAAGGAATGCTCCAGGGGTTCCTCCACATGTTGTTTTCCACAGAAAAGATGTTGTGAAATATAAATGACTGGTTGAGTTCTATAGTCATCTTGTTGTCAACAACTTAGCACCCATTTTCTGAGCATCTGTACCATGTAGGCTCTGTACCAGGATGTGGGAATACAAACAACTATTTTCTCTCCCCTCAAGGATTTTTCATTTTAGCTGTTTGAACATAATTTTACATAGCTGATATATCTCTGCTTCCAAGAGAAATGGTGGTGGGGTTAGAAAACTGTCAGTCTTTGTCCTTACTGTAATATTAAAATTTAACTCATCTTACTTTTCTTTAACATAAGTCAACTGGCATTTGACAAACAAAAGTAATACAATGGAGGAAAAATAATCCCTTCAATAAATGGTGCTGAAACAACTGTACATCTGCGTAGAACAAAAAGGAAGCTAAACACAGACCTTACACCTCTCACAAAAAGTAACACAAAATGCATTATAGACCTAAATGTAAAATGAAAAACTATAAATAGTTGACATTCTGGACTTCATTAAAATTTTAAAAATTCTGTTCTGTGAAAGACATCATCAAAAGAATTAGAAGACAAGCCACTGGCAGTGAATATTTGCAAAGATACATCTGATAAGGAAGAGTCACGCCAAATATACAAAGAACTCTTAAAACTTAACATCAAGAAATCAACCTGATTAAAAAATAGGTTAAAGATATTACCAAAAACCTCACCAAAGGAGATATACAGATGACAAATGAAGAAATGTTCCACATCACATGTCATCAGGGAAATGCAAATTAAAACAATGAGATAACATTCCACATATATTAGAATGACCAAAATCTGGAACATTGACCTCACACTGTGGAGATGAAGAGGAGAGGCAGGAACTCTCACATACTGCTGGTGGGAAGGCAAAATGGTGCAACCATTTTAGAAGATAGTTTGGCAGTTACTTACAAAACTAAACCCATTCTTTCCATATAACTAAGAGACCATGGTCCTTGTGGTGAAGGGAATGGCAATGCATTCCAGTATTCTTGCCTGGAGAATCCCATGAACAGAGAGAGGAGCCTGGCAAGGCTATGGTCCATAGAGTTGCAAAGAGTCAGACACAACTGAAGTGACTTAGCACACACTCATGGTCCTTGGTATTAACTTAAGCTGAAAACTTACATCCACACAAAAACCTACAGAGGGATATTTAAAACACCTGTATTCAAAATTGTCAAAACCTGAAAGCTACCAGGATGTCCTTCGTAGGTGAATGAATTAATCCTGGTATATCCAGACAATGAAATATTGTTCAGCCTTAAAACGAAATAAGCTACAAAGTCATGAAAAGACAGGGGGAAACCTAAGTGTGTATTTCCCAGTGAAATAAGATGACATGAAGAGGCCGTATAATTCCAACTATACAGCATTCTAAAAAAGGCAAAACTATAGAGACACTTATATACTTACTTAACTTATATGCAGAGTACATCATGTGAAATGCTGGGCTGGATGAAGCACAAGCTGGAATCAAGATTGCTGGGAGAAATATCAATGACCTCAGATACGCAGATAACACCATCCTTATGGCAAAAGCAAAGAAAAACTAAAGAGCCTCTTGATGAAAGTAAAAGAAGAGAGTGAAAAAGCTAGCTTAAAACTCAACATTCAAAAAACGAAGATCATGGCATTTAGTCCCATCAATTCATGGCAAGTCCATCTACTCAAAGCTATGGTTTCTCCAGTAGTTATGTATGGATGTGAAAGTTGAGCCATAAAGAAAGCTAAGCACCGAAGAACTGATGCTTTTGAACTATGGTGTTGGAAAAGATGCTTGAGAGTCCTTTGAACTGCAAGGAGATCCAACCAGTCAATCCTAAGGGAAATCAGTCCTGAATATTCATTGGATGGACTGATGCTGAAGCTGAAGCTCCAATACTTTGGGCACTTGACGTGAAGAATTGACTCATTGGAAAAGACCCTGATGCTAGGAAAGATTGGAGGCAGGAGAAAGGGATGACAGAGGATGAGATGGCTGGATGGCATCACTGACTTGATGGATCTGAGTTTGAGCCAGCTCCGGGAGTTGGTGATGGACAGGGAAGCCGGGTGTGCTGTAGTTCATGGAGTCTCAAAGAGTCAGACATGAGTGAGTGACTGAACTGAACTGACAGATTCACTAAAAATATCAGTTGTTGCCAGGAATGGCAGTGGGGGAGAGAAGAACAGGCAGAGGGGGTTTTTAGGGCAGTGAAAATACTCTGATGATATTATAATGATGGATACATATCATTTAATGTTTATCAAACTCACAGAATGAACAACACCAAGAATTAAACTTAAGGAAAATTATTGCCTTTGAGTGATAATTATATGCCAGTGTAGGTTCACTCTTCATAAAAATGTTCCATTCTAGTGACTAATGTTGAGGATAGGGAAAGCAACACATTGAGGAGACAAATGTTTTATGGGAAATCTCTGTAACTCCTTTTTTTTTTAACTTAAAACTTCTCTGAAAAATAAAGTCTTTAAAAAAGTCAGCGTAACAGTAACATACAGACACATTCACGTTTGTTAAATCACATATCATATAACTTAAAAGAATTTAACAAATATTTTTGCAGTATCCCTCACTGATGATGGCTAAATGAGCTTTGGGACCTTGTAACTGGCTGATGCTCTTGGCACTGCTGGAGGTTTACTACCCAAGATTCTCAGAGCATACATTCTGCAAGCATGGAGATATTTCTGTGGTAACTTGGTTAAATCTTCCAAGAAACACATGAGGTGATTTATTTGTTGTTGCTATTAAACTGCTTGCAAAACCCATGTGATGAGTCTTTAACTTTATTTGGTGGTCAATCACAATTGCAAAAACTTCCTATTTAATGAAATCTAATTTTAGGTTATAATGAAGTTTCATGGTTATCACTATAAATGTGGAATCGACAGATACAGTCCCTAAGCAACAAAATGCAGTTGATATCAAAATTAACCCATTGTGTTCATGGGCTTAATCAATGGATTGAGAATGGGGTCCAGGTTGCAATTTTTTTCTCGCACTGTGTTTTTTTAAAAAATCAAGTTAACAAATAACATCATGTATGAAGTTCTGTAAAGAAGTATTCTCTTGAAACACAACCCAATAACTCTTCATACTCAGTTGGCAGGTGGTCCTTGTCTTTTCAATAGACAGCAGTGTTCAATGAGACACATGTGTGGAGGAGAGTATTCTGTCATCTGTTCAGGCTATAATGGCTGGTCATCTGTTTAAACATTCAGTGGCATTTCCAATGTAATTAAATTTCTAATTGTACATCCAAACTTTGTCTAAGTATTGGCATGCATAATGAATTATGATTTATAATTGTTAAAAGTCATTAATTTGAAATCTGTGGGGCAGGTCTTTAGCATCTTGACTGTACCATGAGATTCATTTATTTTAGAAACTTTGAACTGTGTTAATTGAAGTTAAGTTCAAATATTACAAAATTGATACTGTGAGAGAAGAAGAGCTAAAGCTTGAAATATCCTGTGCTTTATTAATATTCTCCAAAAAAGTTATTTGTACCTAGAAAAATTCATAAATGTATATGAAATAAAGCAAAGTTTCTAATTGTTATCTGGTGTTTGTTGAGGACATTTCTAAGTATACAGTAAGAAGGATAATAAAATATTTCTTAAATACTACTGAGAATTAGACACAGTTGAAGGTTCAGCTTGCGCTATTAGGCACGTTTAAAATACAACTAAAAATGAAAAGACAGTTAATTTTTTAGCAACTTTTCATCTTCACAGTTTCACAGCTTATGGCAGAACTCTGCTATATAAAAAGTAAGTGAAAGTGAAGTCGCTCAGTCGTGCCTGACTCTTTGTGATATACAGAGCCCATGGAATTCTCCAGGCCAGAATACTGGAGTGAGTAGCCTTTTTGTTCTCCAGGGGATCTTCCCAACCAAGGGATCGAATCCAGGTCTCTCTCTAGCATTGCAGGTGGATTCTTTATGAGCTGAGTCACAAGGGAAGCTCAAGAATACTGGAGTGGGTAGCCTATCCCTTCTTCAGCAGATTTTCCCAACCCAGAAATCAACCTGGGGTTTTGTGCATTGCAGGGGGATTCTTTACTAATTAACAGAGCTATCAGGGAAGCCCTGAACTTAGAACATACTTTGGGTAAACCTTAGCTGTATTGAATAGAAATGCTAATCACTGTAATGCTTCAGTTCAGACCACAGCCATAATGACATTATCTGATGGAAAAAGGTATTATTCCAATTAATCACTTCCTGAACCATATGAGTTGTTAAATATTTTGGATATCACTTCTATCTACATTTATATTTATGTTAATATGGGTATTCATTACATGTGTGAGTGTATTATTTACAGTAAGATGAATTAATTTATAAAATCTATTTAAATATTACAGATTAGCAGACAGGTGTTTTCTAAAGACTGGCAACTGTTCAGCAAGTGGTGCTGGGAAAGTTGGACAGTGGCATGTAAATCAATGAAGTTAGAACACACTCTCACACTCTGCACAAAAATAGACTCAAAATAGATTAAAGACTTAAACATAAGCTATGACACTGTAAAACTCCTAGAAAAAAACAAAACCTTTTCTGACATAAATCATACCAACGTTTTCTTAGGTCAATCTCCCAAACAACAGAAATAAAAACAAAAATAAACAAATGGGACCTAATCAAACTCAGAAGCTTTTGCACAGCACAGGAAACCATAAACAAAACTAAAAGACAATCTATGGAATTAGAGAAAATATTTGTAAACTATGCACCTGACAAAGGCTTAATTTCCAAAAGATGTAAACAGCTCAATAACAACAAAGACAAGCAAACAAACAAAACAAGCAACCCACTAGTAAAATGGGAAGAAGACCTAAACAGACATGTCTCCAAAGAAGACACAGATAGCCAATAGGCACATGAAAAGATGCTCAACATCACCAATTACCAGAGAAAAGCTTATAAAAGCTACAATAAGGTACTACCTCACACCAATAAGAATGGCCATCATCCATCATTGAAAAGTCTACAGATAACCAATCCTGGAGAGGATGTGGAGAAATGGGAACCCTCTTACATTGTTTTTGGGACTGTAAGTTGGTGTAGCTGCTATGCAAAACAGTATGCAGGTTCCTCAGAAAACTGAAAATAAGAGTTGACATGTGATCCAGCAATGCCACTGCTGGGTGCATCCGGTGAAAACTATAATTTTAAACGATACACGCATCCCTATGTTCACAGCAGCATCATTCACAACTGTCCAGACATGGAAACAACCTAAAATATCCATTGACAGCATCTATATACAATAGAATATATTTTGGCCATAAAAAAGAATGAAATAATGCCATTTTCAGCAACATGGATGCAACTAGAGATTATCATATTAAGTGAAGTAAGTCGGAAAGAGAAAGACAAATACCCTATGATATCACTTTTACGTAGAATCTAAAATATGGCACAAAAGAACCTATCTACAAAACAAAAACAGATTCACATCAGAGCACAGAGAACAGACTCTGTGATTGCTACGGGTGAGGGGGAGGAAGGCACTGGGTGTTTGGGATTAGTAGATACTATTATATACAGAATGGATAGACAACAAGATCCTACTGTAGAGCACAGGGAACTCCAGTCGATATCCTGGAATAAACCATAAGGGAAAAACATATAAGAAAAGAATGCATATATGTGTGTAAGTCTTTTTGCTGTACAGCAGAAATTAACACAACACTGTAAATCAACTCTCCTTCAATAAAAATAATGAAAGAAACTGGCAAGTTAACAAAGTGATACTAGCAATGAATATTCATTAAAATATTCATTATCAGAGCATTCATTAAAGTAAAAAGCATTTACCTAGTTTACCTCCCCAAATCACTGTACTAGAATTTACGGCAGCATGCCTTGGGTTTAGCTGTTACACTAATTAATCTTATAGATGTTCAATCTCACTATGGTAGTCTAAAAGAGAAATTACAGAAGCCTATATTTTGATCAATTACTTCTTGTAAACTAGATATTTCTTCTCAACCAAGACTTTAACTGTGATGCTGACCTTTCTTTCTTTCATTTCTCTGACCTAGCAGCTCTATACAAAAACTCACCTGGGCAACTGATACAGAAAATAATTCTTATCCTCCAGATATTTTATTATTATTTTATATTATATATTTAGAATTGATTAAGCAGTTTCAAATTCACTCCTGCTTTAAGGCTATAGGAAGGATTAAGTAATAAATATTTGCTGTATTATGTTACAAGCACTATGATAGAGATACATACAACATGTAACAGATCAACAAATAAAAGGAAAATCAACTCTGCTTGGAGCAGTAAAGAAATGTTTACAAGGAACAGGCAGAAGCTATACGGCTCTAAAAACAAAGAGAACAATTAGAAGGTTATATCAAAAATTCAGTTGACAGATAATAAATCAGAAATTCAGAGGGTACTGCTGTAATCCAGGTAAGACACATTCCATTTGTATCCAGCTATAGAGGCCAGTCAATACTGAATCGATCTCAAATGCATCTCATAAGCCCTGAAACAAAATCATAAACTTTTACTACAACCTAAAGTCTCAGATGGCACTTTCTCCAAGGCAGTTTTGTTTCTGTAGAAGTGAATCCTGTATATTACTAGAAGGATAACTAATGATTATCAATAGAATTTTACAAATCTAGTTAAGTACCCATTTCTTATTAAGTGTGATTTCATTTTTCTTCAGAGGTCAATTGCTCCCTGCTTCAAGAATAAAATGTATTTTTAAATATACATACACACACAAAATAAATAAAACAAAATAAAATCAGAAACTAAAACAGGAGCATTAGGGTGAGAGAGAAGAGACCTGATAGGAGAGGTATTACTGAAGTAGAATTGAGAAAATCTGGTCATGAATACATGTAGTCAGTAAGTCATATTACGGGAGGAGTGAGGTGCAGGGAGATGAGATGGCATCAGATTTTCAGTTTGTGAAAGTCCTGGACTATTAACTCGGGGAAGATACCCCTGGAAGAGGAAGATGATCTGGGCTGCTATAGAAAGTTCCGATTTAGGCATGTTGTGGTGCCTGAGATCGTGTATATGATAGCGTACACTAGAACAAGAAGGAAGTCTGGAATAGCAACGTATGTTTTAATGCATGGGTTTGGTTATTATAAACACTGCTGAATGCAAACAGATGAACAATGTCTGATGCCCAACAAGAAGACTGAGCAAAAGAGAATGAGATAATACTGCCACGTGGTTGCACCACTAACAGAAAGGAGAAGGCAGCATACCATTATTAACATTTTCAAACCAAGTCGATGAATTGTAGTTGTTTTCATAATGTACCTCACAAGATATTCAGTTATTATTTTTGATACAGTCACAATTATATACACGATACTTTATATAGTCACAATTGCAAAAATAGTAACTCCACCCCCAGCATTCTCTACTTTTAAAAAATAGGTCTACTTCCAAGATTTGTACATTTTACTTTACTTGGAAATGGTTATGAATGTAATTTTAAAATCTTAACCAAAATTTGATTACAAGACTAAGACTTGAAATACTGAGCATTTTTTCCTAAGACTTTTTTCTATTTACATAGAAAAATCTATTTTATCAAATAATTAAAAAAAAAAAAGCAAGCAGAGTCCATTTCTTTGTTGCATTTGTTGAAGCTATTGCAATAGTTTATTTTAATGTTAACATAATAAAATGACATTTGATTACTGCTAGGGAGATAATTGGTAATTTTTAAGAGCAGTTTTGAAATGAATACTAAAAAAGAAAAACTGTTATCTATTTGTTCTGCTACTGGCTTATTTTATTTAAATATGCACAAGGAATTTCCTGGCTATCCAGTGATTAGGACTCTGAACTTCCACTGTAAGGGACAATGGTTTGATGGATCGAGGTACTAAGATCCTACAAGCAATGTGGCATGCAAAAAAAAAAAAAAAAAAAAATCCACAAGGCTGTTTCTAAAAGGATGAAAACTTTTTGAAAACTTAAATTTGCAGCAGTAGTAAAGAGATCACAATATACAAACAAATAAGATAACTGAAGAGAGAAAAGAAAAATCAAACCTTTTCTTCTGTTGTCTGCAATTCTAAGAATAAATTGTGAATCTGTATAGTTAATAATCATATCTTGTAAAGTGAAAATCATTTTTACTTAATTACAAATTTATTTTTAATCTACAATCCAACAAACTTAGAACATGAGTACTGCTTTTTTTAGATCTTAACATACTCTGCTCCTAACAGATACTGAAAGGTCTTAAACGTGACATTTCTCAAAATCTTCAAACGTTTTAGTTTATTTAGAAGCTTTAGTATGTCTAATTAAAGGTAGTATTAAAAAATACAAATTACATACTCAGATTAAAACAATTATTTTTATTCTTACAACATTAACACTAACCAATACACATGACCCCCAAGAAATAGGACTATGAAGGATAATTTATAATTTTACTCCATAAGGAACATTTCAAATGATAATTCATTAGTTCTGTGCTAGTTATTTTGACAGAAGAGCCAACACATTTGGAAATTTTTTAGCACACTCAGGGCTTTGTTATTGCTAACATAATTAAACCCTCGATTTAGTAAATTATATACAAAAGTACGCCTCCTTACCACTGGGAGTAATCTGCTGTACTGAAATCTGTTATATTTAAATGAAATTGTTAATCAGGGACTATTTACAGCTGCACCTGCTCATATTTGTAGCATGAAACTGTGTAATCACTGTCAGTTTTTTCAGATCTCGGCAGAAGACAACCATTAATACAGCAGAAGCACAATTAAAGAGAATCCCCATCTGCTGTATTATTCTAGCATTCATTAACAGTGAGTGACATGGGTGCAGAAGGCACCAAAGAGAAGAATGGGAGCAGACTGGATGGTTATGACTATATCACCTATTTCCTACACAGGAAACCGAAATAGTTACCCAAGAAAGCTCAGTGATCAAAGAACGAAGTTAGAGAAAAAGTTTCATAAACCAGCAGTCGTGAACTCACTTACTTTTAAAGGAAGATTTTAGAATAGAAAAGCAGTCTGGAAACACCCAAGACTTCTAAGTCTATAAGTTTCCACAAAGCTTATTTCTGACCACCTAACGTGTGTGGAAGATGCTGTACTGAGTGCCTTAAATGTTATAAGAGGAAGGATTATGTTATGGTCTGAAAAGTATTCATGCATCTTATCTTGAAGTAATTTCTCCTCCCTGTTTGAATAGTTCTATGATTTCAAAAGTCCCTTCAGGCAGTTATTCATGGCATATGGATTTGTGCATTTGTGATCATATGCATTTTATAGTCCAGACATTGTGTTGCAAGGTTTACAGTCATGTACATAATGTAAACTCTAAACTCAAAGTACTTCAGATTATGAAGGCATTATGGACAATATGCCCAGGTAAACATAAGCTTGGAATTCCTACATTTTATGAGAAATATGCAAAAGAATCAAGAAGATAATATTATATTATATGTATCCCTTTTTAATATACTATACATTTACCTATCTATTATTTTTATTGTCTATCTCATCAATGAAACTAAAGTTCCTGCCTAATAGAATGTCTTTTTCTTCAGTGATGGATAAGCCCTATCTAAATGAATGTACGATACTGCTTGAGATACTCAGTATTTGCTGACTGATTGAATGATCTTCATCTGAAAAATACAGAAAAAAACAAACACTAACGTAGTTGTGTGTATTTTAAATAGAATGTTGCAATATTTATCTTAGTTTAAAAACAGCTAAAAGTTTTCATGAATATGTGTATGTGGCAGAGAATCTATAAAATACATGTCAGTTAATAAATGGCCAAATGAGTTGCAAATAAAATAAAACAGAAAGTAAACACAGGAGGATGATTCCATGTGGAAAACTGGGAGAGTTGCTTACTTCTTATGCTTAGTGATCCAATTTGCATGATTGCAGAAGATAGCAATTCCAAACAGAACCAAAATATTTATACATTGATAAACACAAGTGCCTCTTGGAAAGGGTGAGCTAAATGTAAATATCACAGGTATGAATAATATCACCTAAAAGGGGAATACTTGACTCCTACTGGGAAAACAGTTTTATCACTTGGGAGATTAGGATTTATACATATACAATACTATATATAAAATAGATAACTAACAAGGACCTACTGTATAGCACAGGAAACTCTACTCAATACTCTGTAATGATGTAAATGGTAAAAGAATTTTAAAAAGAGTAGATATATGCATTGGACAAGGAGATGGCAACCCACTCCTGTATTCTTGCCTGGGAAATCCCATAGACAGACGAGGCTGGCAGACTACAGTCCGTGGGGTCGCAAAGAGTCGGACACACCTGAGCAACTAGCACATATGGTAAAAGAATTCAGAAAAAGAGTAGATATATATATCACTCCTTCACTTTGCTATACAGCAGATACTAACACAACATCGTAAATCAACTGTACTCCAATAAAATTTAATCTATAAAAGAGCATATGGTTTATGTCAATCAATTGAAACAGCATTCTTAAAAATCATGCCTATAGATAGAACTAAATAGTAATAGTGGACAAATTGAAATGTGGATGTGGATAGTTTCTATTGCAATTATAATTAAAAAGGAAGTAAAACTAGAAGTTCAACTTAACATAAGAAAACAAAATAAAAAGGTTATCCTAAGATAGGCCTTTAAAATTATTTTGTGAGAAAATAAACCATTAATTTAGTTTCTACACAAATGCTGTTGTTTTGTCAAATATTTTGTTAATTACATTTCCATAAAAATATATAAAATAATAGAAAGATATTTACTCATTATTTCACCAATTTGCTTAAAACTTAATTTCTAATCTGATTGATAAATATCTTAGGAATATCAGCAATGCATCTTATAATTCTTACTTGGGAATTTCTTATAAAAATGTATGATTAAGAACAATGAATCCTGCCTGCCTTTAATGATTTTTTTATTATGCTTAAACGATACACTTAAGTTGACGTCATAGCAGAATGATCAATTTTTATGAATTTCAGAAACTTAAATAATTAAAATTAATGACATATCTTCAAATAAAACCATGGATGGGAAATGATCAAATAAGCTGGGAGGAAAGCAGAGTTATAGGTATTACTTATGAAGCATCTATGAAAAAATGGGGTTTATAATTAACGTATTTGCTAAGACAGTCCCTTTGTTATGACTACGGCTATTGTCAGGGAAATGTATTTTATACACACACTTCAGATACACATCAACAGTAGCTATATGAGAAGTTCATTTTAACTTATTTTTTAATATTAAATCATTTTTCAGGCATGTTTTCATCTTATCTTTACCAAGTGTCTTTATAGCACATATGAATAAACTAATTGCTTTTGGAAAAATATATATTACTATTTAATACAGAGAATTTGAACTTTGATTTATAATCACTTAAGACAAACTGAACAAAGCTTGTTTTAAAACTATTTTGAAACTATGCCTAAATTATCATTTTATACTTCTACTTCTCTTGACATAAATTACCTAAATTCCTTCTTTCAGAGTTTAAAGTTAATAACTTATGGCAAATGTTTCATTCCCTAAAGGAGTATCACCTGGTAAAGGAAGTCTTCAATTTTCTGATCTCACTGGATGTGAGGTCTCAGATCAAGAAACAAATAATAATCCCCAACCCTGATGGAAAGACAATTTGCTATGATTAGTTTTCACCCACAAGTGACTGTGGAGTGATATTTAAAAATATCCCCAGAACTACCTATAAAACTTTAAAACATGGCAGTTAAGCTGCAATTGTGGTTCCAAAACTGAGTTTTTCTGTTTATACAATTCAAGCACAGTCAAATGGATTATAAACAATTAAACAGACACAGGTATTGTGGTAAAGGTTACCTAAACTGGAACAATTGTGATTTCCATGTTTTCTGTGTAAAATTTCTTTGAATGCTAACTGGCAAAACAATTGAAACAGCAAATGACTGACTATTCTAACATGTTACAATGCCTACAATAATTTTATTCTGTAAAACTTACACTTTCATCACAAGAACAAAGATTAATTCAGTATCTTAGTATTTTGAAGATATATACCACCAGCATATAGGGGTATACAAAGGATGTTTCAGACTAAACGCTTGTAGGAGGTGAGACATGATAACTGAGGAGATGAGCAGAAACACTAAACACCACCCTAACAATAAACTGTAAACAACAGACTTATGAAAGTTGTCCATGACAGTAGTCAGCATGTGGTTATAAGTCTGAAGTTCTTAACTATGAGAATCTTATGAAACCTCTGACCCAACTATCTCCTCACAGGATGTATGTACATATGTATATGCAAAGTTTTACTTGCACTTCCAGAAGTTACAAGAAATCCTTCCCTACAATAAACTGTGGAAAATTCTGAAAGAGATGGGAATACCAGACCACCTAACTCGCCTCTAGAGAAATACGTATGCAGGTCAGGAAGCAACAGCTAGAACTGCACATGAAACAACAGAATGGTTCCAAATAGGAAAAGGAGTACATCAAGGCTGTATATTGTCACCCTGCTTATTTCAGAGTTGGACTGTGAAGAAGGCTGAGCGCCGAAGAATTGATGCTTTTGAACTGTGGTGTTGGAGAAGACTCTTGAGAGTCCCTTGGACTGCAAGGAGATCCAACCAGTCCATTCTGAAGGAGATCAACCCTGGGATTTCTTTGGAAGGAATGATGCTAAAGCTGAAACTCCAGTACTTTGGCCACCTCATGAGAAGAGTTGACTCATTGGAAAAGACTCTGATGCTGGGAGGGATTGCGGGCAGGAGGAGAAGCAGACGACAGAGGATGAGATGGCTGGATGGCATCACAGACTCGATGGACGCGAGTCTGAGTGAACTCCGGGAGATGGTGATGGACAGGGAGGCCTGGTGTGCTGTGATTCATGGGGTCGCAAAGAGTCGGACACGACTGAGCGACTGAACTGAACTAATGAATCAGTTCAAACACCTGCTGCTGCTGCTGCTAAGTTGCTTCAGTCGTGTCTGACTCTGTGTGACCCCATAGACTGCAGCCCACCAGGCTCCCCTGTCCCTGAGATTCTCCAGGCAAGAACAATGGAGTGGGTTGCCATTTCCTTCTCCAATGCAGGAAAGTGAAAAGTGAAAGTGAAGTCGCTCAGTCATGCCCGACTCTTAGCGACCCCACGGACCGCAGCCTACCAGGCTCCTCCATCCATGGGATTTTCCAGGCAAGAGTACTGGAGTGGGGTGCCATTGCCTTCTCCTGCTCAAACGCCTACTGTAAGCAAAAATCCTGATTGCACAACAGGTTGAACTCTGAGGTTTACATCCAATCCCAGCCAGTATTGATTGCAACACATGACATTATGTTTCCTCAAGAAAGCAAAAATGCAGTCAGTTGATCTCTGACACAATGTATTCTTACTGCTTTGAATCTTTATTTTCTACTTGTTAAAAGGGCTATTTAAGGAAAATTTAGATGGATTTTTATCCTATCATGCAGCTCTATTTTTTTTTCCTTTTTGTGTACACAATATTCTGTTTGCTTTAATGTGAAATCACAGTATTCATCTTTTTTGAGTCTTCATATTTTAAATAGCAATTAATTTCTAATCACATTGTACCATTAGCACACATTATGAATTGAAAAGTTATGACCAAATTTGCAGGTTTGTAGGCAATGACAACTATATTGTGACTGATATCTGTCTGACAGCAATTATAAGATTATGAAAAAAGCCACAGATACTAATATTTGGGGAAAGTGTCATAAAATTCAGGAAATATGATACATAGGAAAAAAAGCAACAGGCAAATGGTAGCTATAACCCTTAGTGCATATTCAGCACAGTGAGGGAAAACAAAAACTTTGGCCAATATTGATTACTTGGATTCCAAGGGCAAGGCTATCTTGATAGACCTATTTTAACTAAGAAACTTATAAAATTGTATAAGCTTTCTTCTCTTTATAGTTTCAAAAATATTCTTTAAAATGTTGGCTGTCCTTTAATACATGGAGAAAATCTATTGATCTTGGTATCTCGCAAATCCATATTCTCCTTACAATTAATGTAAAAAATAAATTAATTAATTAGCATTCTAGAGTTTACTTCAGTCTTTGTTCATTATGATTGTCATGAATCAGTCCCTCAGGACTTGATCACTTTTTAATCCTAATAAGTATAGATATTTGTGTCTTCAGAATGGAAAATCTGGTTCTAGAACTCAATGAACTAGTTGAAGACTTGCTACCTCCAGTCTGCCCTGATAGGTTCTAATTTCCATGGGGACAAGACTGCGATTGTCCTATTTACACATACACCCCAGCATTTAGCAGAGTGTCAAGTCAATAAATTTTAGCTGAATAAACTTCACTGCCATTTAAATATAGAATTTCTTACAGTGGTATGCTTACCTACATGAAAAATCTAAGGTGATTCTTATAAATTATTCTTTTTGCATCTAAAAGTCACATTTAAGAAGATTGCTAGGTTAGCTGAGTGTTCATATCTTCCAGAAAAAAAAATTAGTTTGCCTTTCCAAAATTCACTCCAAATTTAGATTCAAAATATAATATTTACTGTAAAGAGAAAAAAACAAAGATTATTTTATTTCAAAAATGTTACCTTACAGGAGGGACTTAACAAACACAACATGAACCGGGGCAAGGATTAAAAAAAAGAAGCGACTTTCAGTGCTTTGGAAAATAAATTACTTGTCTTGCCTGAAAAAACTAAAGTTGCTAATAGCTAAGGAAAATTGATGTCCAGAGATGTTTCAAGAAAGACAACTGTCAATCACCAACTGATTTTGGTGTAAAAATAAGGTATTAGCAAATGGCACAGATTTTTTTTTTATGGTGGTAGTGATGATATTAACGATATTTTGCCATTACCGAGTATGTACAACTATCTTGTGAAGAGCTTTTTTTCACAAAGCAATACCTACAGCAATAAAGAAAGCTAGAAAATGAACTCTTAAAGGAATACACAATTTATCATGACTATGTAAAACAGTAGAAAAAAATGAGTAAATGTACATGCATCACCAGCAATATTACAGAGAATTTATCTCATGTTAAAAATAGCACGTAAGATGACATGTATCATGACATTTGCCGGGGCTGCATGGAGTAGGATACAGCCTGGGTATCATCACCCAAAGACTGTGTGTGTTAGTCACTTAGTCGTGTGTGACTCTTTGTGACCCCATAGACTGTAGCCCACCAGGTCCCCTGTCCATGGGATTCTCCAGGCAAGAATACTGGAGTGGATTGCCACTTCCTTCTCCAACCCAAAGATTAAATAAGTAGAATATGATGCATGGTTAGATGGCATCCTCTGTACCAAGCAGATTTAATGATCTTAACTTATATACAGCATCATGGGTAGATATTTTGATTTTAAGGATAAAAGTAAGAAATATCCTGAAATCTACATAACACAATATAATTTATGCACATCAGACACATACATACACAACCAACACTATACAGTTTTCAAAGATGGATGCATATCTAAGGACACAGATTCATATAGACATGGTTACCTATGAAGATGATGGGAATGGGAGGAGTCCTAGAAATGATGGGTACATATAATAGAATGAGACGAAAGCATTACCAATCAAAAAAATAGTTAATAAATTGAGAAGCGTGAGTACTTCAAATCTGTGCAGCCAAGATGAGAACATCAATATTAAAAGCCAAACCCAATTTGTCTGCTACAGCAATACTATACCAGAGGAGATTTTTAAGGGATCAGTTTCCTTACTTGTTTCACCTTACGTCTACAGAGAGTTAATGTGACAATTAATAGCAGTTTGATAGGAATAGTTGATTAAAGCAGCTGTATTCTGGTTGCTTTTCTCAGGTTATAGGATATTGTATTTTTCTAAAATGTATTTTCCATTAGTGCGTTCATTGTATAAGTGTTGACACTGTATCACATTTGTAAAAGTGAATCAGACATTTAATATTCCTTTAATCTAAAACCCCTCTTAACTGTGTGATTTAATTAACAGATAATTAAATACCAAATATGAGAACTATAGGGACTAACACATTGAGGCTGTATCAGGATGAAAGATGTTTACACTTAACGCAGACTCTCCCCAGACTGAATGAGGCTGGGAATTGCAAGCAAGGCAAAGCGAGAGCCAGCTGATAACAAGCTGTTCATTAAAGCATTAGCCTCCCTCAGCTTAAAGAATGTCAAAGCCTCTTCTCACACATCCATGGAAAAATAATTACAGAGCAAAAAGAATGCTGCTTTGCATTTGTAATAAAAGGAAAAAAATTACATGTTACATTCAAAATTAGTTCTAAAAATCCTCATTTCCAGGTTTCTTTTCTGATGGTTTTATTTTTCAGATTTATTACTATGACACTCTCTTTATTCAATCTCTCTCCAACTCATTTGCCTGAACTTTTCTGCATTGTGAATTTGCTTTTTTGAGTTGTCCCGTTGTCCCATCTTATCTTGCATATTACATAGTGGCACTAACACAAATGATACATGGAATTCACTGATATATTTTGGACCTAATCCTAGAATACAATGTTAAAGTCCAGAAGATCAAAAAGATATGCTTTTCGCAGATTGTTATAGTAGACAATAATTTGGAAATTTAATATTGATACAGTGAAAAAAACAAAATCTTAAAACATTAGCTAGAATTGAGTTTATGGTAGTTTTACATTTGTCTACTACAAATTGGCACTTGCCATCAAGGATTAGATCATATGCTGCTACAGCTGCTAATTTTCAGCACCCACTAAAGGGACCTCAGGGTGGAAAGAAGAAATGAGGAACTCTGTGTTCCAAGAAAACTGGCAGGAAAGGTCTTTAGATTGTTAGATACTTTCAGGACCCAATTTTATGAGCCCAATTCTTGTATCTCCTCATATCTAGAAAAGCACTAAAATCCTTCATGGTGACAACTGTTCCTCATAACTAGCAGAAACCTTCTGCAAAGAATATGTGCCTGATTGCATGTACTCCCCCTTCACTAATATCACGTGTACACTGACTTTCCCTCCTGCCTCTTTGGAGCAGTTTCTCAGAGCTAGCTGAAATGTTGTCTCCAGGGCTATAGCCTTCATTTTGCCCCAAATAAAACTTAACTTGCAACTCTCATATTGTGTATTTTTTTTTTAAGTTGAAGCATTAGACATGAAGAAATATCAACCTACAGAATTTAAGAGAATTGTCCAATGTTCTATAACCAGTGTGTACTAAGTCACTTCAGTTGTGTCCAACTCTTTGTGACCCTATGGGATTCTCCTGCAAGAATACTAGAGTGGGTTGCCATGCTCGCCTCTAGGGGATCCTCCTGACCCAGATCAATCCTGTGTCTCTTATGTCTCCTGAATTGGCAGACAGGTGCTTTACCACTAGTGCCACCTGGGAAGCCCCCTATAACCAGTACTAGAGACTAAAATCCAGAAAAACATAACTCATTCCTTTTCTGTGGTATAACAAAGTACTATATACTGAGGGTAAAGTAATAGATATGGATTCATTTCATTCAGCTTTTAAAGTGGCCAAAACATTGCTTAGGAGAAAAGATCTGGATTCAGATCACTTGGATTCAAACTCTGTCTTTACTAACCACTAGAAATGACTGTTGAAAAATCTTTCTAAGCCTCAGTTCCCCTATCTGCACAATGGCAAAAATAATCACACCTAACTCATTGGGTTGTCGAGAGGACTAAGTGAGACTATTCTGGTAAAGCAATCAGCATGGTGTCAGGTAAATAAACAGTTGTGTGCAGTCACTCAGTCATGTCGGACTCTTCGTAACCCTATGGACTGCAGCACACCAGGCTTCCCTGTCCATCACCAGCTCCTGGAGATTTCTCAAACTTATGTCCATCAAGTTGGTGATACCATCCAATCATCTCATCTTCTGTTGTCCCCTTCTCTTCATGCCTTCAATCTTCTCCAGTATCAGGGTCTTTTCCAATGAGTCAGTTCTTTGTATCAGGTGGCCAAAGTATTGGAGGTTCAGTTTCAGCATCGGTTCTTCCAAAGAATATTCAGAACGTATTTCCTTTATGATGGACTGGCTTGATCTTCTTGCTGTCCAAGGGACTCTCAAGAGTCTTCTCCAACAACGCAGTTCAAAAAGCATCAATTCTTCAGCACTCAGCTTTCTTTATGGTCCAACTCTTACATCCATACATGACTACTGGAAATATCATAGTTTTGACTATAGAGACCTTTGTCAGTAAAGTAATGTCTCTGCTTTTTAATATGCTGTCTAGGTTTGTCATAGGTTTTCTTCCAAGGAGCAAGCATCTTTCAATTCATGGCAGCAGTCACCATCTCCAGTGATTAGGCACATAATAATACTCTTTCAATATATTACCTTTGTGCTCAGGCTTGGTCACTTAGTCAGTTCCAGCTCATTTTGTGACCCCATGGACTGTGGCCCACCAGACTCCTCTGCCCATGGGACTTTCCCTGCAAGAATACTGGAGTGGGTTGCCATTTCCTTCTCCAGGGGATCTTCCCGACCCAGGGATTGAACCGGCATCTCCTGCATGGCAGGTGGATTCCTTACCCCTGAGCCACCAGGGAAGCCCTATTACTTATCTGAAAAACATGTTAATTCCTCCATTCACAAAACTTTTGAATATTATTCTCCAAGCTAAATTCTGGCAAACATAGGTACAATTCTTACAGGTAAGACATCTGTATCCTGTCCTGCTGGTTATACAATCAGTGAATTCAACAATTAGCTCATGTTTTTCTTTTCATGTTTTCCTACGCATGAAAGTGAAGTAAAAGTGAAGTTGCTCTGACTCTTTGCGACCCCATGGACTGTAGCCTGCCAGGCACCTCCATCCATAGGATTTTCCAGTCAAGGATACTGGAGTGGGTTGCCATTTCTTTCTCCAGGAGATCTTCCCGACCCAGGGATCAAACCTGGGTCTCCCGCGCTGCAGGCAGACTCTTTACCATCTGAGCCACCAGGGAAGCCCAATGTATAATATTTAATAAATTTAATAAATCCACCAATTAACTCTTCTAAAATATGCTTGAGACTCTCGTTGCCTCCTCAGTGCCAATTATCTCCATCTTCCACAGACATTTACTAAAAATCCATTGGATCTTATAAATTTTCACTAGTTTTACCTTCAAAACCACATCTCTTAAATCTTATTTCCTATTAAAAACAACAGTCTCTCCAGCCATCTTATTCCTTTACTTCTCAAAATCTCATTTCATCACTGCCTTAGGAATCCTTGATTGCTTGTTTTCTCTCTTCCTCCAGTGCCAATCTTCCCTACCTGTATATTAGAGTCCATAGTCAGCTTCTGAATATCATCTTCACTTTAAAAGGACAACATTTCAGATTTAGCCATTTAAAGTTTTGAAGACTCGCAGTATCCCTTCTTATTTAATAACTACTTACCCAGGTAATGCTAGTGGTAAAGAACATGCCTACCAATGCGAGATATAAAGAAACATGGATTTGATCCTTGGGTCAGGAAGACCCCCTGGAGGAGGGCATGGCAACCCACTCCAGTATTCTTGCCTGGAGAATCCCATGGACAGAGGAGCCTGGTGGGCTACAGTCCATGGAGTCACAAAGAGTCACTTAACACACATGCATCATTCCAATAATCATGTTTCCAGAGATCAAATGAAATATAGACACGCTTTTTTCCTACAAGAATGAGATATTATATGACCTGTTTTAGCATCAATAACCTAATAAAATGTGTTTCTAAGTGAAATTATATACCTTCAAAAAGTACGCCATAGTCCCTAACATACTGATCTCATTAACCACCAGTCTTAGGAATTTGAAATGTACACCTCATATTGTGGGACAAAGAATTTTCTGGTACCTAGTGTTGCTGTAGTTTAACTTGAAATTAAATTTCTGAATTTTACTAATTATAATATTATATTGAGTCAAGGAATAATGATAAAATATAGGTTATGAATTTTATTACAGATTATTTCATTTTCATTAAAACCATAAAATTTAGAAGCATAATTTCTAATTATAACCCAAACCCTATAATTATAGAAATTTTGCACTAGACATAATATTTTCTAGAAAAGCAGCTAAATACTGAGCTAACTTGTTACTAACAAATTGCATATTTTCTGCATTCAGCATATATACATATTTATCTATATAAATCATATACATATGTACACACATATATAGATAATTGTTTCCTACATGACATTTTACATTCTAAACTCTAAATCAAGGCAAATGACCCTCAGCTGCAGAAACCTGCTGTTCCCAGTTAGGGCAGAGTGTTGTGCATTAAGGCTGAGCCAGTGGACACTCACTAGGTAACTGAGAGAAGCAAATAAAATACAATGAGGTACAAAGTGACTTACGCTTCCAGAGATGAGAAGAGTGTGACTAACACAAACACATGTGTTCTTGTCCTTACCCATTATTGGTTAGAAAGGTAAACCAGGGCAGATCAGATATCAAGGTAACCCTGGAAACCTTGAAGGTGTGGGGATTCTCAATCAGAACAGAGCCTGCAGTCATAAGTACATAAAAGGAAATGAAATAAAATATGGAAAACAAATATGACAAAAATCTAGAAAATTAAATAAAGAATAATGAACCAATGTTATGATAATCTGGAGAAGGAAATGGCAACCCACTCCAGTGCCCTGGAGAATCCCAGGGACAGGGGAGCCTGGTAGGCTGCCATCTATGGGGTCGCACAGAGACGGACACGACTGAAGCGACTTAGCAGCAGCAGCAGCAGTTATGATAATCACTCAAGCACTTTGAGCTTTAATTTGTACAAATACAAATATGGGTGACAAAATCCCTCTCAGCTTTGAATACATGACCCTAAAAGATTGTTAAAAACAACAAAATAAATTTAAGAAATATATATTTTTATTGCTCTTTATTATTTTGACTAGGAAATAATATTATTAGATATTTATAAATTTCTCAACTATGTTTTACATTTCCTCATGTCAAATATAAATGTATCATTCATATTTTTGCATAATTATATATCAGAGACCATACTGGCACAGACCAGTATGGCATGAAAGAAGTACATTGATGGTTTAGAATCCAGATCTTGCAGTGTACTCTCTCAAAGTCAAGAAAGTTTGTGTATATGTGTGTGTATAATACAAATGTTATTTATATAATATATAAACATATCATTACATATAGTATAATAACAGAAATACTATATTATGCATAGAATATATATATATTAAATACATATGATGCCTTATAGATAGTGAGTGTTTGAGTGAGTGTTAGTCCCTCAGTCGTGTCCAATTCTTTGAAATCCCCTGGACTGTAGCCTGCCAGACTCCTCTGTCCATAGAATTCTCCAGGCAAGATTACTGGAGTGTGTTGCCATTTCCTTCTCCAGGGGATCTTCCCAACTCAGGGACTGAACCCAAGACTCCTGCATTGCAGGTGGATTCTTTACCATCTGAGCCATTAGGGAAGCCTGGTGATCAAATAAGCAGAAGCTGTTACTGAATTTGGCAATGTCATTCCATAAATGAAATTCCATTCCTTGAAAAGAAACATGATGAGAATTATCAACCTCTCAGTTTTAGAATATTTATGTAGGATTAGGAACATGCATAATGTTAAGGAAATCTCTTCTCCAAGCAACCACAGAATACTTAGCACAGTTTGAATTCCAACATTTTGAGAATACGATAAAGTGCATGAGAAAAGCTAATTCTTAAACAACTAGTACTTCTTTTTAATAAAAGGCAAATTCCTACCACAAAAGGAAGGCCATGAAAGAAAAGGCTTATCAGTAACAAGAGGAATATTGGAAAACTTTTAAAATAATTAGTAAGAAAAAGGAATGGGGGAAGAGTATATAAAAGGAAGACATGTGAAGAGGTCCACACAAGCATGAAATCAATTCATTTATTTAAGTATTTTAATTTAATTGGGTTATTAAATTTTAGTGACAGAAAAGAACTGAAATTATGTAAAAGGACAAGACAGAGGCACACAATATGCAAAACAAAATTCCTTATATGGGTCTTGTTGCAAAGAAAAAAATCACACTGAATTAAAAGTTAAATATATTTCATTAAAGGTAACTACAACATACAATTGCTCAAATGTTCTTCTTTTGCAGGACCCTGTCAGACTTTAAACTCTTTTTTTTTTCTTTCTGTCATATAAACTATATGGGGAGAACTTTCCCAAGTATTGTAGAAATAAACAATACTTCTCTTGACAAGAGTAATTCTCCTTTAGATGGTGAAAATATTATGGCCACCAAATACAACACACTCCCCTCACAATTCTCTTTCTCCTTTCTGTATTCATCTATAATAAAGCCACAGCTCTGTTTCAACCCAGTTCTCTTCTCCACAGCACCTACTCTGCCACAAACAATTATTGAAGAAAACAACAATTGAGGCCTCCTGGTTTCATCACTTTAAACTTAGTATCACAAATTCTAGGGTTTTCCATGCTGCCTCATGACAGACCTTTGTCAGTGACCTCTCTCCTTCTCCAAGATAACTAACCCATACATTCTCCTCAGTTTTAACAACTTCTTCATTTCTCATGGTCAGTTTGCTATCTTGCTCCTTCTGCTGAGGAAGTAGAAGTAGTCTTAAAGAGTAATTCTTTCACCACCACCAGCCCTACCTCCCTACTGGGCTCCTTGCTATATATCCCACCTCATTATCATTGACAGCATGTCCTTCTGCTGCCCCAGACTAAAATGAGCTCCCTCTACGGTGCACTGGATTCCATCCTTCTCATCTACTCACCCACACAGCTCCTCAGTAAATCTCTCTCTTTCAGTATCACTATTTATTTCTCTGTACTTGGTCATTCTCAGCAACTTCACATCTGTGGATATGATCTCCGGTGACCTTGGCCTGCAACATCTTGGAATGGAGCTTGGGTTCCCAAACAGAGATTGAGGCTGGGTTGAGCAGTGAACACACCAGATCCTAGTCTCTAGAGCAGTGGTCAGTGACAAGGGCCCTGGCCCTTCAGTTTTGCAGCAAAGAGTTTCCACAAAGACAGAAAGTAGAGAAGCAAGTATTTACTAGGAGGAAGAGTACAGTATATGTGGATATACACTCAGGCAGACTCTGAGGGAGAGTTTCTGAGTTGCACCTTCATGGTAGTTTGAATTACTTTTATGGGGTAATTCTTCTGGGTTTCCTTTGGCCAGTCATTCTGATTTGCCTGGTTCATAGTCCATATGTGGTATATCTCAGGATCCTTCCGTGTTTGAATGCACATCTCTTAGCCAAGATGGATCCAACCAAAAAGGCTTCTAGGTAAAACATTTCTTGACATGATTTCCCATTGGCCTCCAAGGAGCTTCTTCTGTGCATACATGGTTAAGGAGGTCTCCTGATTCTGGGAATGAGAAATATGTGGTCTTTGCAAGGTCCAGCCTCCTGCCTTAATTGCCCTGCTATTGTCTTGGGAGTTTCAGGCAATAGAGAATTAATCGCCAATTGCTTTACCCTGGGCAGCAGGTGCGGGTGGAGTGTCGTCTCCTTCCTGCCTCAAAAAAATCTCTCCTGTTTAAAACTAACAAATTTTCATGATCTACATTAGCCCCTAGCTGTGTCCTAACTGTGTGCTGGCTACAGTTCTTTAAAGTTCTTAGAGTCACTGTCTGTACTGTCTGTAGTCCCTTTTAAGATTCTCCCACCAGGCTCTCCCCATTCAACCAAACTGTTCTTGACAAGTTCACCAATCACTTTCACTTTGTCAAATACAGTGATGAATTCTCAGCCTTCATGATACTCAATCACTTGGAAGCAAGGACATAATTGATCACTTCCTCTCTGCTGAATTAATCTCCTGACTTGGTTTTCATGGATCCACTTGGAAATATCTCTGATTTTCTTCCCACATTAATGTCTGCTTCTTCTCTTTGTATCTTTCCTTTGCTTGTACTTCTTTGTTTTCCTGGCATTTGATGTTAGAATGCTCAAGGGTTCAGCCTCCTATCAATAAACCTGCCTTAAGTGATTCAATTTAGCGTTTCTAAGTGTCTGCTATAGTATAGTTTATAGGTTCTTTACACTGACATCTACAAAACATACCCCTCCAGTCTCAGCTCTGCACCACTCTTGATCTCCAAATTGCTATATCCAGATCCCTACATGACATTTCCACATGAATAACTAAAAGGCACCTCAGACATCTGTCTGAATACAGAATTACTGATCCACCCCTCCTCAACAAATCTCCATTCAGTGTTATGTATCTTAATAAAGGACAGCAGTATTTACACCTTGGAATCACTAATGACTTTCTTACAAACACCATTTCATATATATCAGTAAATTTTGCTGGCTGAAGGCTTTATTTCTGCCCTTACTGTCCAATCTTTCTCTACCTCTACCACCTTGGAGTAAGCTCCCGTCATTTTTCCCTGGGCTGATGCAATAGCTTTCTAACCTGACTTCAATAACTATTTTCAGGACAACCAATGTATCTCTTTAACAATAAATCTGATTATGTTACCATTCTAATCAGAACATTCCAGTTTCTCATCACAATCAGAACTGAATTTAAGATACCTACTTTAATCTCCAAGGTACTGTGTGAATCTGGCTCTATTTAACCTGCTATCATTCAACACTTTGTTCAGTCTCCTTGGCCACACTGGCCTCCTATTGTCCTTGAAAACAGCAGGCACAAGGTCACCTTAGGACATTTGCATTTGCTCCCTTCTTTGCAAGGGTGGTCTTATTCCAGATAATTTACATGACAATCTTTTTGGTATGGACCTAACAGAAGCAGAAGATATTAAGAAAAACTATACAAAAAACATCTTCATGAGCCAGATAATCACAGTGGTATGATCACTCACCTAGAGCCAGACATCTTGGAATGCAAAGTCAAGTGGGCCTTAGGAAGCATCACTACAAACAAAGCTAGTGGAGGTGATGGAATTCCAGATGAACTATTCCAAATCCTAAAATATGATGCTGTGAAAGTGCTGCACTCAATATGCCAGCAAATTTGGAAAACTCAGCGGTGGCCACAGGAGTGGAAGTGGTCAGTTTTCATTTCAATCCCTAAGAAAGGCAATGCCAAAGAATGCTCAAACTACCACACAATTGCACTCATCTCATATGTTAGCAAAGTAATGCTCAAAATTCTCCAACCAGGCTTCAACAGTATGTGAATTGTGAACTTCCAGATGTGCAAGCTATATTAAGAAAGGCAGAGGAACCAGAGATCGAATTGACAACATCCACTGGATTATTGAAAAAGCAAGAGAGTTGCAGAAAAACATCTCTTTCTGCTTTACTGACTATGCCAAAGCCTCTGCATGGATCACAACAAACTCCAGAAAATTCTGAAAGAGATGGGAATATCAGACCACCTGATCTGCCTCTTGAGAAATCTGTATGCAGCTCAGGAAGCAATGGTTAGAACTGGACATGGAACAATAGACTGGTTCCAAATAGGAAAAGGAGTACATCAAGGCTGTATATTGTCACCCTGTTTATTGAATATATGCGGAGTACATCATGAGAAAGCCGGACTGGATGAAGTAACAATCTGGAATCAAGACTGCCAGGAGAAACATCAATACAGATGATACCTCCCTTATGACAGAAAGTGAAGAAGAACTAAAGAGCCTCTTGATGAAAGTGAAAGTGGAGAGTGAAAAAGTTGGCTTAAAGCTCAACATTCAGAAAACTAAGGTCATGGCATCTGGTCCCATCACTTCATGGCAAATAGATAGGGAAACAGGGGAAACAGTGGCTGACTTTAATTTGGGGGGCTCCAAAATCACTGCAGATGGTGACTGCAGCCATGAAATTAAAAGATGCTTACTCCTTGTAAGAAAAGTTATGACCAACCTAGGTAGCATATTCAAAAGCAGAGACATTACTTTGCCGACTAAGGTCCATCTAGTTAAAGCTATGGTTTTACCAGTAGTCATGTATGGATGTGAGAGCTGGACTATAAAGAAAGATGAACACCAAAGAATTGATGCTTTTGAACTAAAGTGTTGGAGAAGACTCTTGGGAGTCCCTTGGACTACAAGGAGGTCCAACCAGTCCATCCTAAAAGAAATCAGTCCTGAATATTCATTGGAAGGACTGACGCTGAAGCTGAAACTCCAATCCTTTGGCCACCTGATGTGAAGAACTGACTCATTGGAAAAGACCCTGAAGCTGGGAAAGATTGAAGGCGGGAGGAGAAGGGAATGGCAGAGGATGAGATGGTTGGATGTCATCAATGACTCAATGGACATGAGTTTGAGTAAACTCTGGGAGTTGGTGATGTACAAGGAGGCCTGGCATGCTGCAGTCCACGGGGTCACAAAGAGTCAGACACAACGGAGCAACTGAATTGAACTGAACTGAATCTTTTCATTAGGATTTCTGCTAAGTATTAAGCCCCTTAGAGGTTTCCCACATTATGTACTCTAATATGTCACCTCAACACTCTCCATCTCCTTATGCTGCTTTACTTTCTCTCATGATATCAAATACTTGTATTATTTTACATAAGCTCCAAGAGGACAGAAAATCTGTTCTGCTTGGATTTATAGGAGACACTCAATATATGCTGAATGAGCCAATAATTTATATGGCATTCCTTGTGAAACCCAGCAGGATCTTGTGGGGATCCTGGGCATGAAATACTTTCAGTGTCCCCAGTTTCTTGTTGGTAGAGAATAAACTTCAGCCTCCATGACCTTTCCTGAGTTTCAAAGGGCAGGTTTAAATAGAAGCTAGTTAGGGAAGGGAGAGAATGCAGAGACAAAGTAGGCTCAGTTAAGAAAAAAAAAGTGCAGCCCTGGAACAAGGTCTGGTCCTGGTTTGCCTCAAGGAATATACATAACAATATCTTTGGGCTGTTCTGCAGAACTAAAGACTCCAACAAATGGAAGATGTTAACTACTGGATGAAGCACTCTTTGTGGAACTCTATATGAAGGGACTCTTGAGAGTCCCTTGGACTGCAATGAGATACAACCAGTCCATTGTAAAGGAAGTCCTGGGTGTTCATTGCAAGGACTGATGCTAAAGCTGAAACTCCAATACTTTTGCCACATCATGCGAAGAGTTGACTCATTGGAAGAGACCCTGATGCTGGGAGGGATTGGGGGCAGGAGGAGAAGGGGATGACAGAGGATGAGATGGCTGGATGGCATCACTGACTCGATGGACATGAGTTTGAGTGAACTCCAGGAGTTGGTGAGGGACAGGGAGGCCTGGCATGCTGTGATTCATGGGATCGAAAGGAGTCGGACATGACTGAACAACTGAACTGATACGAAGGTCACAGGATAAAAATCTCTGGAACTGACCAAGCTCCATAACAACTGTTGCCATGAACCTTTGAATCTAAACCTGTAGGTTCTCTGACCCAACAATAGGTAAAATACACACCCTGCTGCTGCTGCTGCTGCTAAGTCGCTTCAGTCGTGTCTGACTCATTGCAACCCCATGGACTGTAGCCCACCAGGCTCGTCTGTCCATGGAATTCTCTAGGCAAGAATACTGGAGTGGGTTGCCACTACCTGCTCCAGGGGATCTTCCTGACGCAGGGATCAAACCTGAGTCCTTCATCTCCTGAACTGACAGGTGCGTTCTTTACCACTAGTGCCATCTGGGAAGCCCATCCTAACCAATCACCTAATCGCCATTCCAGTAGGAATTTTCTCTCTTGAGGCTATAAAAATTGGCTGCAAACCCGTGAAAGGTTTCAGCTCTCCCTTGAGCCAGCCCACTGTTCTAATAGTGTCTTTCTCTCTCTAATAAACTTTATTCTCCTCTCATCCTGCCTCTTGTCTGGAAATGCTTTTCCATCCCGTCCATGGACACTCTTTATTCTCTTCTTCCTGAAGGTCACAGTTTAATAACCTGGAGAACCACAGAAGCTCATTAGGAGACCACCTCAGGCCCTGTACATACCCTAATCCTTATCAGCAATTCCATCCTTTCCCCCTCAGTTGGGACACACAATTTTGAGGGCCTTAGCCTGCTGTGTCCCCCTTTGCCTGGCAAAGCAATAAAGGTATTCTTTGCTACTTCACTCAAAACTATGTCTCCAAGATTTGACTTGGCACTGGTGGACAGAAGTTGAGTTTCAGCATTACTTGCAGCAATAAATTCACATATGGTTTCAAAAGCCTTGTGGACAGCAGCTGGGAAAAAAATGTTTCCTGAAATATTGCTCTTAACTTGATTATATAAAATGGCTTCAATGGTTGTGGTTTCTTAATAACAATAAGTTTGATTGAAGAGCCATGTCAAGCAATATGGGCTTTTAGTTATTAATCTAAAAACTGAGAATGAAAGAGAAGTTGATGAATCATACCAGTTATAGAAAATTGCTAATTTAATAAGCAGCTCATTAGAATTTGCTATGGTGGCTCTGAAGTTTAATGAGCAGAAATTTTCCCTCTAATTTTTCTGAAGCAGTGAGATGCCAGTGAACTGAATTGATGCTATAATAATAGTAATTTCTCCTTTACTTTCTTCTTCATGAGAAATCAGCCCACATACCCTCTAACTCACAAGCACATATATCAGTTGAATAAGTGTGAAAATCAGAAATCATATAATTTACAGTGTTTAAATACATTACACAGAATGTACTTCAATAGCCTGGTTGTAGCCTTCTGGTAACTAGCTCATGCGTATTCCGTGCGTATTCATAGATTTTTCTAGTATGTTTGTCTAAGATAGTAAATTAATAATAAAAGCAACAACTATGGCAAAGACCCTTAATACATACAAGTACATACTTTTAAAAATTCTCTTTCTTTAACATAATTCCTTTTACTATCATCTAGAGGGGAAAATCCATTGAATTTTTAAAAATTGTATTACTAATTCACACATATTCGTTGACCTCATAATGCTCTTTTAAAATCATGCTACTTTTATACCCACACTTAAATCTTGATAGACATTTTTAAAGGCCAAAACTTTTCTTTCTTTCATATGTAGTCAAATTTCATACAACCTTTAGGAAGTCACCTTCATGACGATTACAGCAGAGAAAAGTGCATTTCTCAAAATTATATACTTTGAAGTCAGATAGAACTGAATTTAATACCAGATCAGTCATTTAGTAACTGTGACCTTGGGCAGTTAGCTTAATCTCTCAAAGGCTCAATTTCTCCATCTTTAAAATAAGGGTAAATCTGTTTCAGAGAATTGCTATATGGCTTAACTGTAAACACTTTTGTAAAATGCTGATTCATGGTAAGCATTTAATAAGAGTTCTTTCCCTCTCCACTGTCCTTCTTGAAATACTGACCAATTCATTCTGCTATTCTTTAAAAAACATTTCTTATACATAAGCTAAATGCCAGATATTGCAAAGAGCAAGCCAAACTTCCTTACTTCAAAGACACTATAAGAACTGAGGCGCTGTGAACAATTATTTTTGTTCATTGCTACTGGTACCAAAAAAAAGAAAAAAAAGAAGAAGAAGTGTCCAAAAAGCCTGATTACCTTAATAGATCTCAAATGCACATTTTAGTAAAAACTGTTCATATGGATTAATGATCATTAAACCACTGATTTTATGATTATATTTAATTTAAAAGGTTAATCTTTCTTCCAGTTCTAAAGTTTAACACTATGCAAATGAAGACCAGGAATAAAGCATTTCAGGGATAAACTCAAAGTTCATTCAGAACAATTTTTTACACCTTAATATCTTCATGACAAGTACAAAAGCGAATTCTAATGACTACGTTAAATGATATTGCTAGTCAATATGTCGATGATACCATCCTAATGGCAGAAAGTGAAGAGGAACTAAAGAGCCTCTTGATGAACGTGAAGGAGTAGAGTGAAAAAGCTGGCTTAAAACTCAGCTTTCAAAAAGACTAAGATTTTTTTTTTTGTTTTGTTTTCTGAATGTTGAGCTTTATTTATTTTTTTAAATTAGTTTTTTATTTTTTTAATTTTAAAATCTTTAATTCTTACACGCATTCCCAAACATGAAAAAAAAAAGACTAAGATCATGGCATCTGGTCCCACAGCTTCATGGCAAAGAGATGGGGAAAAAGTAAAAACAGTGACAGATTTTATTTTCTTGGGCTCCTACATCTCTGTGTATGATAACTTCAGCCATGAAATTAAAAGATGCTTGTTCCTTGGAAGAACAGCTATGACAAACCTAGACAGCATATTAAAAAGCAGAGGTATCACTTTGCCAACAAAGGTCAAAGCCCTGGTTCCGGTGATCATGTAGGGATGTGATAGTTGGACCATAAAGAAGGTTGAGTACCAAAGCATTGATGCTTTCAAATTGTGGTGCTGGAGAAGACTCTTGAGAGTCCCTTGGACTGCAAGGAGATCCACCCCAGTCCATCCTAAAGGAAATCAACCCTGGATGTTCACTGGAAGGACTGGTGCTGAAGCTGCAATGTTTTGGTTGCCCAATGCAAAGTGTCAGACTTTATTTTTGGGGGCTCCAAAATCACTGCAGATGGTGACTGCAGCCATGAAATTAAAAGATGCTTACTCCTTGGAAGAAAAGTTGTGACCAACCTAGATAGCATATTCAAAAGCAGAGACATTACTTTGCCGACTAAGGTCCGTCTAGTCAAGGCTATGGTTTTTCCTGTGGTCATGTATAGATGTGAGAGTTGGACTGTGAAGAAGGCTGAGCGCCGAAGAATTGATGCTTTTGAACTGTGGTGTTGGAGAAGACTCTTGAGAGTCCCTTGGACTGCAAGGAGATCCAACCAGTCCATTCTGAAGGAGATCAGCCTTGGGATTTCTTTGGAAGAAATGATGCTAAAGCTGAAACTTGAATACTTTGGCCACCTCATGCGAAGAGTTGACTCATTGGAAAAGACTCTGATGCTGGGAGGGATTGGAGGCAGGAGGAGAAGGGGACGACCCAGGATGAGATGGCTGGATGGCATCACGGACTCAATGGATGTGAGTCTGAGTGAACTCCGGGAGTTGGTGATGGACAGGGAGGCCTGGCGTGCTGCAATTCATAGGGTCGCAAAGAGTCGGACATGACTGAGCGACTGAACTGAACTGAACTAAATGTAAAGATTTGACTCATTGGAAAAGACCCTGATGCTGGGAAAGATTGAGGGCAAGAGAAGAAGATGGTGGCAGAGGATTAGATGGTTAGATAGCATCACTGACTCAAAGAATATGAATTTGAGCAAATACTAGGAGATGGTGAAGAACAGGGAAGCCTGGTGTGCTGCAGTTCATGGTGTCACATAGAGTCAGACACAACTTAGTTATTGAACAACCACCACAATTACAGCCATAAAGGCTTTGTGTCTACTTGTCCCACTTGAAGAATATACACTTTGAAGTTTGACAGTGAAGATTTCTGATCCTGGCTATACTACATGGACTATATATGTGATTTTAATCAAATTACTCTCTGAATTTCAATTTCCTCATGTGTAAAGTGTGTCTTGAGTATTACAGTGATAAAAAGTAAATGTTTCTCTTAAAATAAACAATGAGTGTTAGTGGTTTTCCCTAGATTTGTTTTATATCACTTTCTCTATTTAAGGATAGCTTTTAAGGCTACCCTCGTGGCTCAGATGGTAAAGCGTCTGACTCAGGTTTGATCCCTGGGTCGGGAAGATCTCCTGGAGAAGGAAATGACAACCCACTCCAGTATTCTTGCCTGGAAAATTCCATGGACAGAGGAGCCTGATGGGCTACAGTCCACGGGATCACAAAGAGTCAGACACAACTAAGCGACTTCACTTTCACTTTTGCATATAAGTGGATGAAAATGTTTATGTTTTCCTGAAGAAACATATGATTTCCTAAAGATATCATTCCATTCCTAGAAAATGATTATGCATTTAGTTTCCAAATTAATGCTGTGTTTTGGAGCTCTAGTTTCTTATGAGTGCATCTGAGAGTCTTTATTATTTTCAGATTACATGGAATTCTGGGAAGCTGAGATTTGGAATAGAAGATAATAAAGATAAAGAAAACAATGTAACTAAATGATTAATTTGCCTTCAGGGTAATCTTCTACTCTCCTTTCATCAGTCTACAGAATTCTGAAAAAAGTTAATATCTGTAGTGACTTTTTGAATAAAATAATACCATTATCTTAAACTAAGTCTGTCTTACCCACCAGAATTGAGCCCTTTAAAGATGCAGATTCACTTACAATGCTTGGCATCCCAAAATTATTTGTGAATGAATAGATTAGAATCATAACAGAAAGAGAGAACAGTCTGGGAATATAAGACAATAAAATAAATTCATTTCCCTTTACAAAAAGCACCATAATTCCCTAATCTGGAACCCCTTGTTCCAAAAATCTAGATTTTTATTTTTCTTGCCATGGCTTAGTGACCAGTCTTTATCAATATCTTAGCTTTACGTTCAGAACATTTTTATTTGTCCTAAATGAGTTTCTGAATTAAAAATTAGGTGAAACAATGTCATGTTGCCGCATTTTAAACAGAATAAAATAAAGTATTATTCAGACTCTTTTAGAGTCATCAAAATTCTAGTTCACCATAAGGATTCTTTTTGATAAGTCTATTTTATGTGAAATCTCTGGGATGTTTTTAAAAGGCAACATTTGACCAAATGTCATATTTAATTTTACTTAAGGATGTTCTTAAGCTCTGTAGGACTTAAATTATATTCAGAGGCTCTGTTCTTTTGTTTTCATGGTTAAATACATATCTATATATCTTTTCCAAGCATTCCAGGAATTGTTCCATTTCTTATTCTTAATAACCAAAGTTGAAAAATTTGTTTCAGTTTGTCAAGTTTAGCAATTATAGACTGGAATTTGAAATTCTAATCTTCTGATTACATCACATAGCCAGAGCCAGCTTGTGGGACTGCTGCATTAGAAACCAGGCTTTAGCTGGCAATGGCCAAAGCTAAGCTAGAAAGTAGTCAAAATAAATTATTTTTACAATGCTAATGCAAAGGCATTAAGAAGCTTTAAGTTATTTAAAATATTTTAAATAACAGATTATTGTCACAACATTATCCTTTTGCCTGTATGTAAGACTCATACACTCGAGTTAGAGCCAGAATACACTGCTGCTGCTGCTGCTGCTGCTGCTGCAGTCGCTTCAGTCGCGTCTGACTCTGTGTGACCCCATAGATGGCAACCCACCAGGCTCCCCCGTCCCTGGGATTCTCCAGGCAAGAATACTGGAGTGGGTTGCCATTTCCTTCTCCAATGCATGAAAGTGAAAAGTGAAAGTGAAGTCGCTCAGTCGTGTCCGACTCTTAGCGACCCCATGGACTGCAGCCTACCAGACTCTCCGTCCATGGGATTTTCCAGGCAAGAGTACTGAGTTGGCATCAAATCTCTTCCTAAGTTTATGAAAATGGTTTCATTATAAATGTAAAATATAACCAGAAATTCTTATCATCTAGAGAAAAATTTTAACTATTTATGAAATTATTCTACCATTTTTTTGTTTTTTGTTTTTAAATGAAATATCTTGATTTGTCCACATAGGTTTCAATGATTGGAAGACTCGATGAGCAAGATTAATAATGGAAAATGTTACAGAAAGAGCTGTAGGGCATATAAACGAGATTAACATTTTCCAGAACAAGGAGAAAGACCAACAAAATTAGTCTTTAAATTTCCAATTTCAGCCCCAATTACTGCTCAGCAGTCTATCAGGGGAAAAAAAAAATCTAGAGAACCTCAAACCTGCTCCTAAAAGAAGACTTAAAAGCTAGAAAATTCACAAATACATTTCTTTGTGATTTTTTATTTTTAATCCTAGGAATAGGGGAAAAAAAAGATTGCTTTCTAGTTGATAACAATTTTCTTATTTAAAATCATAGCAACATTTCTAAAACTCTAACCATGATCACAGTATTTAGAACAGATGCTGAAGGAAACCTACCAATCCCTGTGACTAGCCTTGGACCATAAGAACAGGCCCACGGGTCTCTTTCTTATTGCCATTTTCCTGAGACAGAGTAAATCACAATTAATCTTTGTTGTGACCAGATTTAACTTCAGCTTTTACTAACTCTAATTTAAAATATATTAACATAGGGTGCAGCCATTAAAGTAATGTGAGTGGAAAATGATTATGATGTACTGTTAGGTAGGTAAAAATGAAAATATATAGAATTACCAACAATGTGGGAAAAGAGAGAGATAAGAAAAGAACTGGAATATAATGAAACAAAAATATCTGTTGTATCTGTGGGAATATGAGCACTTTAGAAAGCCCCAAAGTCCAAATTTTCTACGGTGTTTTTTCTATGATAATTAAAAATGTTGATAGTAATTTTAAATTACATTTCAATTATTAATTAAAAGATTTATCACATTATAATAAGTCATAATTTAATTTTATCTATAATATTTTAAAGTTACAAAGTGAAATTACAGAACCACAACGCAGACGGTTTCAGCTGTCAACATATTAATCTTCTTTGAAACACTTATGCAATTGTGACTATTTCACAGAATACTAACTTATGTGCCAGAAATTTCTCAAGTATTGAACGCCTATCATGTATAAATATTTTATATATATTAGGAGATTTAGCCATATAAAGCAACCCAAGGTGAAGATATTTTAAAAATAAACCAGCAGATCTATATTTTCTGTTTTTGTATCATTTGGAAATTTGTGTACTAGGTTTTACCTTGCAGCAATAGGTATCTATATAGTAGAGATTTACTATTTATTGCTGATTATTCTGGGGCTTCCCTGATGGTTCAGTGGTTTAAAAAAAAATTTGCCTTTTGATGCAGGAGATGCAGTTTCAATCCCTGGGTTGGGAAGATCCTTTGGAGAAGGAAATGGCAATGCACTCCAGTATTCTTGCCTGGAAAATCCCATGGACAAAAGAGGCTGGCGGGCTATAGTCCATTGGGTGGCAACAAGTCTGACGTGGCTTAGCAATAAAACAACAACAACTGATTATTCTGTGTATAGAATATGTGAGATTTTTGACATTCCCAAGTCTGATTGATCAACTTCTTGAAAGTGATACTCAGGAACTGAACAGAAAACTTGGCATTTTGTCAAGGAGATTAATAGAATACATAGACATCACACAGATTATCTTGTATGGAAGCATTTGTAAACTTCCTACTTCTTAAAATATGCTGGCTTTCTAAAATAATAGAAAGGTATTGTTTGTTTTTCTTTTTAATGGAACAAGTTCTATAGGAAATAGCTTCTGTAAGAGTAAATTTGAAATAGTTTTCTATTTACATCTTATTTTTCATCAGTCTTATAACCCTATGATATTTTCTTCACATTTAATACTCTCAAATGTTTCCCATTTGGAGCCTAGTAACTGCTTCAATAATAGTTTGTTGAGAAAGAAAAGAAATTTTATGCCCAGAATCTTTTTATGAATGAATCTTTTTATGAATCTTGATCTGATTTATAAGTTCTTCAGTCAGTTCAGTTCAATCACTCAGTCATGTCCTACTCTTTGCAACCCCATGGACTCCAGCAGGCCAGGCTTCCCTGTCCATCACCAACTCCTGGAGTTTACTCAAACTCATGTTCATTGAGTTGGTAATGCCATCCAACCATCTCATCTTCTGTCGACCCGTTCTCCTCCCGCTTTCAATCTTTCCCAGCATCAGGGTCTTTTCAAATGAGTCAGTTCTTCGCATCAGTTGGCCAAAGGATTATTGTTTCAGCTTCAGCATCAGTCCTTACAAAGAATATTCAGGACCGATTTCCTTTAGGATGGACTGGTTGGATCTCCTTGCTAACCAAGGGACTCTCAAGAGTCTTCCCCAACACCACAGTTCAAAAGCATCATTCTTTGGTGCTCAGCTTTCTTCAAAGTCCAACTCTCACATTCATACATGACTACTGGAAAAAACATAGCTTTGACTGGATGGACCTTTGTTGCCAAAGTAACATCTCCGCTTTTCAATATGCTGTCTAGGTTGGTCATAATTTTAAGTTCTTAATTGTAGCTAAACTATCTAATTCAACAGATTCAAAGGACAAATATTTAAATCAAATTGTGATTAAGTTGTGATTAAGTGCATGCATAGAAGAATGAAAAGTTGAATTTTATTTCTCTTTGTGCTATCGCTTTATTTCTCTTTGTGTTATCTCTAGACAATATAAATTTTGTACAATCTAAAAGTATCTTATCCAAAAGCATATTGAGCTATTACCAATCAACTGCAGAGATTTTCTGTACATCAACTTGAACTGGCCTAGCTTGTCTCAAATCCTCAAATGGGAAATTTAATCCTCAAGAAAGTTTGAATATATTTAAAAATACATGATTAGTTCCTCTGATTAAGAGAAAGCTATAAGCCACACCTCATTATTTTTGCTGAAACAGTTAACTATAAATGAATGCATATTCTTTCTTTTATATATGACAAATATAATTTAATCATTGAGTGAAGGCTCAGCTACCTTTAGGATGATAATTAAGGGGAAAACAATAGAGGGGCATCATTACTAAAACCAGCTCTGTATGGAAACGGAAATGGCACCCTTTATAATTCTGTGGACTTCAATGAACAGTTCTGCTAATTCCTAGTCTTATTTCACAAGTGGGAATGCAGTTAAATCACTGTTAAAATTAATCTTTCACAGTAGTTTTAAAATCAGATTTGCAATAATATACAAAACTATTCACTGTGATCCAGGTTTCCCCCCGAACCCCCGCCAAAAAAAAAAAAAAACAAAACAAAACAGAGGTGGACATGACTGAGTGACTCAGCACAACACAGCACAATGATGTTAGTGATCCTTTGTGATCCTGGTTTCATTGCTAATTCCGTAAACTGTACAGAATAGCATTAATGTACACTATTTGCTGTGCTATGATCGGAGATAGATAACTAGACATTTATTGAAGACATTTCTATTAATATTCTTTCACTTAAATCTCACAGGGACCTTTTTTATCCAGGTATCATCAGAGTATGTTAGTCGCTCAGTCGTGTCCTACTCTGTGCAACCCCATGGACGCCAGGCTTCTCTGTCCATGGGATTCTCCAGGCAAGAATACTGGAGTGGGTTGCCATTTCCTTCTCCAGGCATCATTAGAGACATTCAGTTTATTTCCAAGCTGTTTGTAAAGATTCAAGTATGCAGCTTGTAACATTACCGAGGACTTCTGCTAGCTTGTAGGATGCCTATGTACTAGTTTTTTAAAGAGCCTCTTTGGCAGAAATATCAGAAAAAATTAAATCCTCCTGGGAAGACAAATGGCACATCTACAACAGAAGGAGCAGAGTGAAGTAAGTCAGAAAGAGAAAAACAAATATTGTATTCTAACGCAGATATGTGGAATCTAGAAAAATGGTATAGATGATCTTATTTGCAAAGCAGAAGTAGAGACATAGACAAAGAGAACAAATATATGGATACTAAGGGGGAAAGAGGGATGCGAGGAATTGGGAGTTTGGGACTGACATGTGTGTATATACATATATACACACATATACTATTGATGCTATGTATAAAATAGATAAGTAATGAGAACCTACTGTATAGAACAGGAAACTCTACTCAGTGCTCTGTGGTGACATAAATGGGAAGGAAGTCCAAAAAAAGAAGAGAGATTTGTATATAAATAGCTGATTCACCTTGCTGTGCAGCAGAAACTAACGCGAATTTGTAAAGCCTGTCTGCTCTGCCACCCCATGGACTATATAGCCCATCAGACTCCTCTGTCCCTGGGACTTCCCAGGCAAGAATATTGGAGTGGCTTGCCATTTCCTTCTCCAGGGGATCTTCTCAACCCAAAGACTGAACCTGCGTCTCCTTTATTGGCAGAAAGATTCTTTACTGTTCAGCCACTAGGGAAGCTCATACAGCAATTATACAGCAATAAAAAGATGAAGTAAAAAAATAAAAACAGAGAAAAGCCCATGACTCATCAAAGGAAGGGCCTCCTGAATTTCAGCCCCCACACATCCCCTCACGCTCAGAGCTGGGTGCCTTTGAGCAGTGTGCATATTGCATAACTGTATGAGGTAGCCCTGAGAATATTTTTATTTATCTGATGATTCATTTATTTCACTACTTAGCATACATATTTTTTTGTTTTCGCATTTTAAAAAATTCCAAACTGAGACTCAATATGTCTTTCTACAAACTGTAGAAACCATATGTAAGTCATGATCTATTTTTACTTTTATAAAGGGAATGAGTCACTGGCTTCTCCACTGTGTTGCCAACAGAACATATATAAGAAAGGCTGTTCAAAATTATGACCTGGTTTTTTCAGCTTAGAGCTCAACATTCAGAAAACTAAGATCATAACATCTGGTCCCATCACTTCATGGCAAATAAATGGGGAAACAGTAGAAACAGTGGCTGACTTTTTATGTTTGGGCTCCAAAATCACTGCAGATGGTGACTGTAGCCACGATATTAAAGACACTTGCTCCTTGGAAGGAGAGTTATGACCAACCTAGACAGTATATTAAAAAGCAGAGACATTACTTTGCCAACAAAGGTCCATCTAGTCAAGGCTATGGCTTTTCCAGTGGTCATGTATGGATGTAGGAGTTGGACTATAAAGAAAGCTGAGCACAGAAGAATTGATGCTTTTGAACTGTGCTGGAGAAGATTCTTGAGAGTCCCTTGGACTGCAAGGAGATCCAACCAATCCATCCTAAAGGAGATCAGTCCTGGGTGTTCATTGGAAGGACTGATGTTGAAGCTGAAACTCCAATACTTTGGCCACTTGATGTGAAGAGCTGACTCATTTGAAAAGACCCTGATGCTGGGACAGATTGAGGGCAGGAGGAGAAGGGGAAGACAGAGGATGAGATGGTTGGATGGCATCACCAACTCAACAGACATGAGTTTGGATAAACTCTGGGAGTTGATGATGGACAGGGAGGCCTGGTGTGCTGCAGTCCATGGGGTCACAAGGAGTTGTACATGACTGAGTGACTGAACTGAACTGAACTCTTTGAAAAGAAGCCAATTAGGATATAGACCAGCACTGCCAAGACAAAACACTTTTTCCTTGAGACTAGGATATCTGGGTGACAAATGTATCCATTTGCTAAACTACTGTGTGAGTCCCCTAGTTGTTCATTTTTACTAAAAAGTAATTAACCAAGCACAATATAAGAGTCCCCAGCTTATCAGAAAAGTTTCTTGGGAATTTAAATAAATTAGCTATGATTAGAACTAATGAAATCTCCAAAAGTACCAGATTAATTGCAAAAATTGTTCCGATAAAATGCCTAATAATTTGTGTCAGAAATGTGGAGAAAGATAAATGTCCAAGTGTATCAAAGAGAAAAGAAAAATCCAACAACTGAAAACTAGTATTAATTTTTTTAAATGCTAAAAAAGGACAGTAAATATATTTAGAAATATTCATGCCTCCCATTCAATATAATAACACAATGAATGTTAATTTGTTATACTAACACTTTATATGTAATTTTAGGGGTTCTTTGGGGAAAGTATAAGTGTTATTTGCTTCTTAATGTCCAACTCTTTGCAACTCCCTGGACTGTAGCCCATCAGGTTCTACTGTCCATGGAATTCTCTAGGCAGGAATACTGGCGTGGGTTGCCATTTCCTTCTCCAGAGGATCTTCCCAACCCAGGGACTGAAACCCAGGTCTCCTGTATTACAAGCAGATTTTTTACCATCTGAGCCAGCAGGAAAACCCTTTTTGGGGAAAAGCACTCTTTTAATTGGGCTTCTCTTGTGGCTCAGCTGGTAAAGAATCCGTCAGCAATGCTGGAGACCCAGGTTCAATCCCTGGGTGGGTTGGTAAGATCCCCTGGGGAAGGGAAAGGCTACCCACTCCAGTATACTGGCCTAGAGAATTCCATGGACTATACAGTCCATGGTGTCCCAAAGAGTCAGACACGACTGAGTGACTCACTTTCAGTCTTTTAATTGGTGCATATAGTGCACCAATTTCAATATTTTGAAAGACTATTTCTATGGTGTAAGTAAAACATCAGAAATTTTCTTTACCATTTACAGGGGCTCTAAAAGTTTGAAAAAGTTTGTGAAAGTTAAGAAAGGACAGCACCACACTGCAGCTGAAGCACAATATTCATTTCAAGCTCACCATTACTTTGAGTCAAAGATTTAATAACATGATTTATTCTCATGCAACATAAACGGATATTAAAAACTAAGTATATCTCTAAAAAAAGCAATAGCATTTGTATTTTTTTGCAATAAATAAAATCTTATACCCAGAAAGGTTTTCTAAAATATTTTCCTATTAAATCACTCCATTCGTCTTGGTCAAAAATAACTTCATTTTCTCATGGCACAGATATGTTTTTGTTTTAAAATATACTGTGCCTCAATCTGCAGATAATTAAAAACGATTCAAACAAAAATACCTAGAATAAAATTCTGATTAAAAAATAAATAAAGCATTAAAATTAGGAAAACGGATCCAGAAATATAAACAAAACATGTAGAAAAAAAAAAGAAAAAAATCAAATCATAGGACCTACATATATAAGGACAGTTGATTTTCAAATGGAATTGAACATCCTAGCAAAAACAGTTACACAATTCTCACTGTCAGAAATTGGAAAACTCACCAGGAAATACCAAAGATTTTCTCAATGCTAAATTTTAAAATTAAATCAATGTGAGGTTTTACATTAGGTAAGTGAGAAACAGAGAGAAGTGGCAAATGTCCTTAGTGATATTATTATATCAAATGGAGTGGTTTAATGCAGTCAGACTGCGTAGCTTCCCGCAGTAAAGCCAAGAATATAAATAAAGCTATTATTTTTCAAGGGCCATTGTAAGGTGCTCTTAGCTTGTAGCCTTCTAATAGTCTTGTGTGGCCTAAGGATAACATTTGAGCATGTGGATTTATTTTTAAAAATTCAGATAATTCAGGCAGTTACTTTAAAAAAGGTTCAAAAGAAAAGAACACTTTTCTGTGTTGTATATTCAATAAAATTGGAAAGTAAATAGTTTGAGAACTTTAAAGATCAAAAATATTGAAATTTTGGTTGAGGGTAAGCATGGAAGAATAGAAATAAAATCAACATGTATGGTTTTGTCCTTCTCCAAATGTTCAGAGAAAACTTCTCTCAGTAGTTTATACTGAAAACTTTTGGAAAATACATACACACGCACACATTCATCTTTTAATGCATGGATCAGCTGAATAAGGGTAAGGTAACTCCTTAGAGGCCAGAAAGAACAGGAAACAGCTTCCTAACCGAGGACTGCAATATGTAAATTAACGAAGGTACCTGTTCATCCATCTATGCCCTAAAGCTTGCATATAAATAACTAACAAAAACTAGAGCTTTAAGCATGGGGAAGTGGTAAAGCTGTCTTCTACCACCACAAAAACCAGGACTCTGTAAAAGAATATGATCAATAATGAGAGTGTGGCCGGGGCGGGGGGTGGTAAGGAGTGAAAACTCTCCTGATCTTGTTTATAGATAGACCTGCTGCTCCTACAACCTATGTACTCAGTCATGTCCGATTCTTTGAGACTCCATGGACTATAGCCCACCAGGCTCCTCTGTCCATGAAATTTTCCAGGCAAGCATACTGGAGCAGGTTGTCATTTCCTACTTGAGAGGATCTTCCCAACCCAGGGACCGAATCTGAGTCTCTTCCATCTCCTACATTGGCAGGCAGATTCTTTATCACTAGCCGAAATGGCTGGGGTGTGTGTGGCAGAATCGGGGAGATGTCATTTAGAGGTACAAACTTGCAGCTAGTAGGTAAGTTCTGGAGATCTAATGCACACCACAGTGATTATAGTCAACAATACTGTATTATAAACATCAAAGCTGCTAAGAAACCAGATCTTAACTCTTTCTAACACAAAAAAAAGAAATGGCAATTATGTGATATGATAAAGATGCAAGCTAGCACTACGGTAGTAACCATACTGAAAAACACAAATATACCAAACCCATATGCTATACACCACAGACTCACACAATGTTACATACAATTATTTCTCGATTGAAAGAAATAAAGCCCTAAGAAGAAAATGTAGATTAATTTGTTGTGCTTTGGTAGTGAGTGCCCTTGACTAGTTTTTTCATTAAACTTTTTTGTTTTAATGGTTTTTGTGAGGGAATTTTGGTCAAGTTGTTTCTGTTAAAACAGTCTTAATTTTTAAAACCAATAATTTAACATTGCAACACAGAAAAAAGAAAAAAAAAAAGGCCGATAAAGCATTCTCTTTTCTTCTTAAGGTTTCAGAATGCAGTTATCATTAACTGGTCTTTTACTATTAAATGGCCAATTGAGACAAATAGTTCTGAGATGATTTTTCCACCACTGATTAAGACTGGAGTGGCAGGAATTGGAGATCATACTTATGTACCCTTCTGAGCTTTCTGCACAGACTTGGTGCCCTTGCCAGCTCCAGATGCCTGTTTGTCCACTGCTTTGATGGCATCCACAGCAACTGTCTCATGTCATGAACAGCAAAATGGCCCAGAGGAGCATAGTGAGAGACGATCGCAACACACATAGGCTTATTAGGAACCATTCTATAAGTTTATACTTTAAAACTGGCCTCAAAGTATTTTCATAGGAAAAATGTAATTAACAGGAGTTCATGTGTTTTTTTGTTTTTAAATCACAAAATATAAAGGAAAACATGCCCTCATCACTGAGATGCATGCACACAAAAACTTGATATAAAGATATCACTTTTTGCTGTTAGGATATTTAACTCACCAGAAAGGATAACAATTTTAAAGTCTATGGCACCCAATTACCAGCTTCAAAAGCCAAACTAATGAAGCTATAGGGGAAAGTCACTAATTTCCATAATTATAGTATATTTTAAACATTTCTCTTATACATTAAACAAAAAACCAAGATAGATATGAATAATATATATGTGTGGAGAGAGAGAACTGTATTTACCTGAAACAAGTATAAAAAAGACAACGTCATGGATAATAAAGTACAACAAACGTTTTAAAAATCATTATGATGGAGTTCACATGCTTTGTATATTATACAAATCAGAAAGCAGTATCAAAGGGCAATAAAAAGATAACAAATACATTTCTCAATCCTTTACAAATACTAAAGAAAATATATCACCTAGAAAAACATCAGAGTCAAATAAAGTAGTACACAGAAAAAAAATATAATATTCTTATGCTAAAAAAATAGGAAGAATCAAATAACTAATGGAATCAAATCAATTTTCAGGACATAGTAAAAATACAAGAGAATGCACACAGAAGTTAAAAGGAAAAAAATACAGTTAGTAATAGAAATTAATGATATAGAAAATAAAGTTAGACCAGAAAGAAAAAAAATAAGAGCACAGATTTCTCTTGAATAACCTGAGAGAAAAATCATGAATTAAAAACAAAAAATTCCTTGCACTTTTTGTATATATTTTAAAAACTGTCAAATGTTATATTTAAATGAGATTTTATAGTAAATTGACTAATGATGTTTTAAGGACTTATACCTTCTAAAATTATATAGTTATAATTATTAATATTTTGAGGGATCCTCAACAAGTTTGGCTTATAATATCCTAGAATTATAATTTAAATTAAAATTGTATCACTTACATATATCATACAAAACTAAAACATTAATTTCTTTTAAGTTGTATTAATACTCAAAATGTCCTATGTTTGCAATGGAAAAATTAAAACCAATCTCTTTATATTTCTTCAAGCATTTTTGTAGCTCATCATTACACATAGGAAAAATAGCTAAACACTGTTAGCTCATTACAAGTTTCTAAATGCACAGGCTCTTAGGAAAAATGTAGCTTTATATCTGATATTTTACCTTTAATTCCTTTACTTTCTGGTACTCTAGATGAAAAGAGATTTTATGATAATTCTACTCTGTGTTGCTCCTGTATTTATATTTAATGGTTTAAAACATTTTATAAAGTCTAATCTCTGCAATACTATATTACTTTCAAAATGTCCATCTTATATAAGTGGAATTACATTCCACATTATCAATAATGCATGAAAAGATATCATCAGTCCTGGATTGATAAAGAACAAAAAGGAGTGAATGTTGAGGAGGGAAATCTGTGTAGAAACCATAGTTTTGGATGATGATAAAGCTATTCCTTTTCAATGAATTTCATATTTTATTTTTATTTATTTTTTCTCTGCTTGGTATATTCTCCCTCACAGGTTTCCATGACTCTGTCCCTCACTTCCTTCTCATCTTTCCCCAAATGTCATCTTCTCAGTTATCTTTCCTGCTCAGACTACCTAAAATTTAAACTTTTTGCTTTCTCATTCCCCTTTCCCTCCTTATTTATTATTTTTTGCCTTGCACTTAGAAACGTCTAATGTATCATTTATTTCAATTAATGTACTATATTATCTTTTTCCACCATCAGAATTAAATCCTATGAGGGAAGATATTTATGGTTATTTTGCTAACCACTGTTAAATCCAGTGACTAGAACATAATCTGATAAGTAGTAAAGACCAAAAAGTGCTTCCTAAAAAATTGTCTTCATTTGGAGTGTGATGAAATCATTTTCAAAAGTGTGTATTTCTCTAATAATAATTGATACTTCATCCATGATTTAGAAAAGAGAATAAAATAAAAATAGATGTGGAAGTTTAAAAACTTATTGAAGACATTATAAACATACTCAAATAATTATTATTTGATAAATATTTGATAAATAAAACTATACAGAATTTTTTCAGTATGTTTACATACATTTATACATGTATTTGTGCACACTGTTTATGTGCTTATATTGATATACTGTATAATCATTGGGGCCTCCCAGGTGACACTTGTGGTTAAGAACCTGCCTGCCAATGCAAGAGATGCAGATTTGATACTTGGGTCAGGTAGATCCCCTAGAAGAGGAAATGGCAACCTGCTCCAGTATTCTTGGCTGGGAAATCCCATAGACAGAGCAGCCTGGTGTGCTACAGTCTGGAAGGGATGCAAAGAGTTGGATATGACTGAGCAACAAAGTACATGCCCATGTACACACAAACACAAACAATATACTCATTACCTCTCACTGAATTTCGAGATCTTTATGCATTATTATGCATATTCATATGAGTCTGTACACATGTGATGATGTGTATAAAGCAGGAACTAACATTTGTTGCATTTCTACATTGTTGAATACAAACCCAACTACAATTTAATCTCAGAATAATCCAAACACAAATTCAAAAGAAAGCAGGAATAATTCAGTTCTGAAATCCATCACCAACTGCCACAATTGCTCAAACTTAGGTCCATCAAGTCAGTGATGCCATCCAACCATCTCATCCTCTATCAGCCCCTTCTCCTCCTGCCTTCAATCCTTCCCAGCATCAGGGTCTTTTCCAGCAAGTCAGTTCGTCTCGTCAGGTGGCCAAAGTATTAGAGGTTCAGCTTAAGCATCAGTCCTTCCAATGAATATTCAAGACTAATTTCCTTTACGATGGAATGGTTTGATTTCCTTGCAGCCCAAGGGACTCTCAAGAGTCTTTTCCAACACCACAGTTCAAAAGCAACAATTCTTCAGTGCTCAGCCTTCTTCATGGTCCAACTTTCACATCCATATATGACCATGGGAAAAACCATAGCTTTGACTAGACAGATCTTTGCTGGCAAAGTAATGTCTCTGCTTTTTAATATGCTGTCTAGGTTTACCATACCTTTGGTTCGAAGGAGCTAGTATCTTTTAATTTCATGGGTGCTGTCACCATCTGCAGTGATTTTGGAGCCCAAGAATATAAAGTCTGACACTGTTTTCATTGTTTGGACCATCTCTTTGCCATTGAGATATGGGACCAGATGCCATGATCTTAGTTTTTTGAATGTTGAGTTTTAGGTCAACTTATTCACTCTCCTCTTTCACTTGCATCAAGAGGCTCCTCAATTTCTCTTTGCTTTCTGCCATATGGGTGGTATCATCTGCATATCGGAGGTAATTGATATTTCTTCCAGCAATCTTGATTCCAGCTCGTGCTTCATCCAGCCCAGCATTTCTCATGATGTTATCTGCATAGAAGTTAAATAAGCAGGGTGACAGTATACAGCCTTGATGTATTACTGCCCCAATTTGGAACCAGTCTTTTGTTGCACGTCTGGTTCTAACTGTTGCATCTTGACCTGCATGCCTCCTTATTAGGAGGCAGGTAAGGTGGTCTGATATTCCCATCTCTTTAAGAATTTTCCAGAGTATGTCATGATCCACACATTCAAAGGCTTTGGTGTAGTCAATGAAGCAGAAAGAGATGGTTTTCTGGAACTCTCTTGCTTTTCCAATGACCCAACAGATGTTGGCAATTTGATATCTGGTTCCTCTGCCTTTTCTAAATCCAGCTTGAACATCTGGAAATTCTCGATTGATGTACCATTGAAGCCTTGCTTGGATAATTTTGAGCATTACTTTGCTAGTGTGTGAAATGAGTGCAATTGTGCAGTAGTTTGAACATTCTTTGGCATTGCCTTTCTTTGGGATTGGAATGAAAACTGACCTTTTCCAGTCCTGCAGCCACTGCTGAGTTTTCCAAATTTGCTGGCATACTGACTGAAGCACTTTGACGTCATCATCTTTTAGGATTTGAATTAGCTCAGCTCGAATTCCATCTTCTCCACTAGCTTTGTTCGTAGTGAGGCTTCCTAAGGCCCACTTGACTTTGCATTCCACGATGTCTGGCTCTAGGTGAGTGATCACATCATCATGGTTACGGGGTCAATAAGATCTTTTTGGTATAGCTTTTCTGCATATTCTTTCCACCTCTTCTTAATATCTTCTGCTTCTGTTAGGTCCATACCATTTCTGTCCTTTATTGTGCATATCTTTTCATGAAATGTTCACTTGGTATCTCTGATTTCCTTGAAGAGCTCTCTAGTCTTTCCCATTCTATTGTTTTGCTCTATTTCTTTTTATTGATCACTTAGGGGCTTTATCTTTCCTAGCTATTCTTTGAAACTCTGCATTCAACTGCATATCTTTCCTTTTCTCCTTTGCCTTTAGCTTCTCTTATTTCCTCAGCTATTTGTAAGGCCTCCTCAGACAACCATTTGTCATTCTGCCTTTCTTTTCCTTGAGCATGGTCTTGATCACTGCCTCCTGTACAATGTCATGAACCTCCATCCATAGTTCTTCAGGCACTCTATCAGATCTAATCCCTTAAATCTATTTGTCACTTCCACTATATATTCATAAGGGGTTTGATTCAGGTCATACCTGAATGGTCTAGTGGTTTTCTCCACTTTCTTCAATTTAAGTCTGAATAAGGACTTTATGATCTGAGCCACAGTCAGCTCCCAGTCTTGTTTTTGTGGGCTGTATAGAGCTTCTCCATCTTCAGCTAAAGAGAATATAATCAATCTGATTTCAGTGTCAACCATCTGGTGATGTCCATGTGTAGAGTCGCCTCTTTTGTTGTTGGAAGAGTGTGTTTGCTATGACCAGTGCATTCTCTTGGCTAAACTCTGCTAGCCTTTGCCATGATTCATCTTTTATTCCAAGCCCAAACTTGGCCATTACTCCAGAATTCAACTTAAGTCATTGAGACTTCAAATTTCATCTTCCTCACTTTTTCTTTTTTTGCATGTCTATTTTGCCTTCTGTGTTTTGAAGTTACACATAAATGTTAATTTACAAATAGGATCTAATCACCAGGATTGGGCACGGTTTCTTTGCATATGTATGTTTATCATTTTGTTTAAATTCATTAATCTTAAATTCATATAATGAAGTGATAAATATTATTGAATTGTTTTAGTCAGGTGTTCACTCTATCAGTTCATTTTATGGGCTAGGCAAAACAAAGTGGAAATAGTAGATGAAACGAGAACTAAGAGATTCCCAATTTTCTCTTTTCTCTACATCACATTGTCAACATCTGCTTTACAAGGTTAATGATGTGAGCATGGCTGGTAAGATGGTTGACCTCATTGAGGTATATTTGTTAGCATCATCATCACAGAAAAATGACTGACAAGAAAAATGAGCCAGCCAAGATAGGTTTAAAACTCTAACAGGAACTCCAACTTCTAATGGAGTGTATTTTCAAAAGAACTTGATGGCTATTGTGAAAACACATTACTGAAAGTATTAATCTTCTGGGTCAGCAAAGATGAATTCTTAATCTCTCTTAAAATAAGGCATAGAACTAAAATTTATAACCAGATGATTGCTTCATTTGAATATGTTACATGATTTAGAACAAAAACAGTTTTAAATCATATAAAATTTTAATTATTTTACATATGTATACTATATATATAATTTATATTATATATAGTGCATCTAAGTATGCACACACATATCTACAATACTTTTACATATATATTATATATATATACACACCTGAATGTATATTATGCCTACATATATATGCAGTATTTACTGTTTTAAATGCAACAAAAATCATTTAATAAAAAGCTCTAAAATTATGTTAATAACATTTTAGTGTTTCCTTACTTTTTATTTTTAAAAAAGGTTTTCATTGCCTTTAGAGCAACACAAAGTCAATGAATCATATGATAAGGATGTGTTCTGACTGTATTAATGGACTCATGTTTAAGAAAAATGAATAGCCTAGTACAATTAATATTTTACTCACATTCTTGGTATTGAAGAACAATTGCTAAGAATCTATAAAATCTCAAAATAACTATATATCAACTAAATTATGACATAAAATGATGATTAAGAAAAATGTACTTCATTATTAATAATCATTCTAAGGTTAAATAAGTGAATGGCAAAATCTTTCCATTATTTGACCCTAAAAGTTTTCTTCTGTTGTATTCTATGTTAGATATAAGGGATTGAAAGCAGTATTGAAGAGAAGGCAGGATTAAAGTATATATATTTATTTTCCTTTTCTATTATAAAATCTTCCAAGAAATTTAGTGAGATGTGTAACAAAAAATCATGTAGATATCATTAAAACTTAATGAAGCCTAATGGTCTACTATATTTACAAAAATATTTTAAATGAAATGAAGCATTAGCTAGAGCTGAAATCCACATTTTGTTCCTCAAAAAAATCACATTTGCCTTTCTACCTGAGAGACAATCATTATTCTGAATTTGGTTTCCATCTTTTTTAATTCAATGTCATACTTGATATGTAAATTCAGAGTGAGGATGAAATAAAGACTAAGAGTTTCTTTATCACCTGCATACCATGAATGAAAGGATTACAACTATATGATTTAACTTAACAGAAAGAAAAGTGAGTACAACATAACTATGGGCAGAGGGGAGTACTAAAATTTGTATGAAAACATGAATACTCATTTAAAGTACATATTTTTATTTCAATATTAATAGTATCTATTTCTGTATTCCAGAGGTTCATAACATTGTACAAGAGTCAGTGATGAAAACCATCCCAAAGAAAAAGAAATGTAAGAAGGAAAGGGGTTGTCTGAGGAAGTTTTACACATAGCTGAGGAAAGAAGAGAAGCAAACGGCAACGGAGAAAGGGAAAGATATATCCAACTGAATGCAGCATTTCAGAGCAGAGCAAGGTGAGATAAGAAGGCCTTAAACGAACAGCACAATGATGTAGAGGAAAATGACAGAATGGGAAAGACTAGAGATCGCTCCAAGAAAACTGGAGACATCTAGGGAACATTTCATGCAAGGATGGGCACGATAAAGGAAAGAAACAGTAAGGACCTAAGAGAAACAGAACAGATTGAAAAGAGGTGGCAAGAATACACAGAAGAACTATATAAAAAAAGGTCTTAGTGACCCAGATAACCATGATGGTGTGGTCACCCACCTAGAGCCTGATATTCTGAATTCTGAAGTCAAGTGGGCCTTAGGAAGCATTACTACAAATGAGGCTAGTGGAGGTAATGAAATTCCAGCTGAGCTATTTCAAATCCTAGAAAATGATGCTGTTAAAGGGCTGCACTCAATATGCCAGTCACAGGACTGGAAAAGGACAGTTTTCATTTCAATCCCAAAAAAGGGCAATGCCAAAGAATGGACAAACTACCACCCAATTGCACAACTGCACTCATTTCACATGCTAGCAAGGTAATGCTCAAAATCTTTCAAGCTAGGCTTCAGCAGTCCATGAACTAAGAAATTCCAGTTGTACAGCTGGATTTAGAAGAGGCAGAAGAGCCAGAAATCAAACTGACAACATCCATTGGATCACAGAGAAAGCAGGAGAATTCCAGAAAAACATCTACTTCTGCTTTGACTGCTTTGACTGCATTTGACTATGAGATAGTCTTTGACTTTGCAGATCACCACAAACTGGAAAATGCTTAAAGACATGGGAATACCAGACCACCTTACCTGCCTCCTGAGAAACCAGTATGCAGGTCAAGAAGCAACAGCTAGAACCTTACATGGAACAACAGATTGGTTCAAAATAGGGAAAGGAGTATGACAAGGCTGTATGCTGTCATTCTGTTTATTTAATTTATATGCAAACTGTGTGTTAAGTCGCTCAATCATGTCTGACTCTTTGCCATCCCATGGACTGTAGCCCGCCAGGCTCCTCTGTCCATGGAATTATCCAGGCAAGAATACTGCAGTAGGTACGCATTCCCTTATATGCAGAATATATCATGTGAAATGTCAGGCTGGATGAATTCCAAGCTGGAATTAAGATTGGTGGGAGAAATATCAACAACCTCAGATATGCAGATGATACCACTTTAATGGCAGAAAGTGATGAGGAACTAGAAGCTTCTTGGTGATGGTGAAAGAGGAGAGTGGAAACGCTGGCTTAAAACTCAACATTCAGAAAACTAAGATCATGGCATCTGGCTCCATCACTTATGGCAAACAGAAGGGTAAAAGTAGAAGCAGTAACAGATTTTATTTTCTTGGGCTCCTAAATCCATGTGGACAGTGACTGCAGCCATGAAATTAACATATGCTTGCTCCTTGGAAGGAACGCTATGGTAAACCTAGACAATGTATTAAAATAACTTTGCCAACAAAGGTGCGAACAGTCAAAGCTATGGTTTTTCCAGTAGTCATGTACAGATTTGAGATTTAGACCATAAAGAAGACTGAGCACTGAAGAATCTATGCGTTCAAATTGTGTTGTTGGAGAAGGCTCTTGAGAGTCTCTTGGACTGCAAGGAAATCAAACTAGTCAATCCTAAAGGAAATCAATCCTGAATGTTCATTAAAAGGACTGATGCTGAAGCTGAAACCCCAATACTTTGGCCATCTGATGCGAAGCCAACTCTTTGGAAAAGACCCTGATGCTGGGAAAGATTGAAGGCAAAAGGAGAAGAGGGCAGCAGAGAATAAGATGGTTAGATAGCATCACCAATTCAATGGACATGAATCTGAGAAAACTGAGCAAACTCTCAGAGCCAGTAAAGGACAGGGAAGCCTGGTGTACCGCAATCCATGGAGTCACAAAGAATTGGACTTCACTGAACAACAACATTTCTGTATTAAGTTAAAAACAGAAGCAAAATTCTAGACAACAATCCAAGGGAAATAGAAAAGGGCTTTCTATACACACTGTGATTAATTACCTCTATATCATCCCTATCTTACTTAAAAGAAAGACTGATTTTTATAAAAGATTTACATCCATTAGAATAATTCACAGTTAAGAAATTACTTAAATCTATACAGGCAATTCTTGAAATATGAGAAGTACAATATATACCTTGGAATCCAGAAAAGTAAAAATATAGAAATATTTCCTTAAAGTAAGAAATTAGTACATTTTATTTTTAAATTTCAGATAACACAAGGAATACATGTTATCATATATATATATGTATGTATGTATAATTATTACTGGTTCACATTGTTGTACAGCAGACCTATGCAACATTGTAAAGAAACTTTCCATCAATTAAAAAGTAAATTAAAAACAAAAGAAAAGAAGGGGGCAGATAAACATGTACTTTGCACAGTTTATTTTATATTATTAATCAGTTAATATTTATGCCAAAAAAAATGAATTTAAGATTGAAAATGCCATCATGATAGAGAGACACTGCAGTAGCTGACTGAGAAACTATAACAATTATGTACCTGCTTCCTCCCAGCCATAAGCCCAGACAATCAAAAAAGAAAAAAATAAAATATATATATTCACAATACTTATCTTAGAGTTTAATACATATCTATCAGAAATTGAAAGATTAAGCAAACAAAAGATTAACAAAGTTATCAAAGATATGAACAATACTAAAATTAGCAAATTTAATATATAAATCTGCACTAATATGATTTTCACATGAAATAAACTAATTCAGATATCAACAATTAAAAAATGGTTAAAAAAAGCAAACATCTGTAAACAGAAAAATAGATTCTGCCACACAATGAAGAAGAAAAATTGGTGAATATGATAAACATTAATTAATAACAAAAAAATACTTGACTTCAAAACCTATGGTATTCACTAACCATAAAGGAAAAGTCCGATAAACTGACTTCATTGAAATTAAAATTTGGTTTTCATCAAAAGACAGTGTTAACACTTTGTGTTTGAAGATATCTCAAGCCTTGTATCTCAGGCTAGTATTTTTGTGATACATGACATGGTTAGAGTGAGGGTAACTGAAACAATACTCAGTTGGAAACAATTCTCAGTAATACATTGATACCACATTCCAGAAAGTGTTACTGACACGTTTTTTTCACAGCATCCCTACAACACCAGAAACTGTAACCAGCATGTTCATGACTGATCTTCATTTTTCAGGATGTAGGTCTATCTCAGGGAGAAAGTCAACAAATATGTGTTGAATTAGAACTGAATACATGTTAAAAACAGCTAGCAGTTGTTTCCCCCAGTTAACTAAATAGATAAATACAGCATTCCTGTTTAATTCAACAAGACCTGTAGAAGTGGAATTTCACTATTTTTACATGTCTTCTCTACTCTCTCTTCTCTGTTTGGATGACTCCATTTATCTTTACTTCTCCTGTATTCCATTTTAGTATATAACATGACATATTTGTAAATATTACATATCTCCATTTTCTTTACTACAGGGACAATCTGTTATTAAATGTATTTCTCACAAAACCTCCAAAATGAATTAAAATTTTTAAACACTAAAATGCTTAGCCAATCTGAGTTCTGTTTTTACTGCAAGGTCTTCCTCTACTGGACAGTCTCTTAAAATCTTTCTCCCCAATATATTGAAACCACCTCCAACTCATTTTCCTGTTAATAAGTTTAAGAATCTATTGTGTCAAATTGCATGACTCTTCCATTCTTGACAACATTAATGTGAACTATGACACTAAAATGAAATAAGCATTAATATATTAAGGGAACCAAAAGTGAAAATGAATCTCAAGCATAACCGTGATTCCAGAAGAACTTGTTAAGCATTCCCTTTAGGAGTATCTTGCTTTTGATCTCATTCTTAAAACCGTCAGAACCACAGTATACTCAGGTTATTTAAGTGATAACAGATTCCAGGTCTTTTCTTGCCTGCTTTATCCCTCTCTGTAACTCCCTCCTCACAGCACAGAAGCCCATCCTTGCCTGCGGCCTTCACTCTAATTAAGGAAAGTTGGGATATTGCCAGTCCTGCTGAGAACAGTATTATCTGAGTGTAGACTCTCTGATTCTACCCGTTCTCAGCTTCAACTTCATTACTCCCACTGATTGTTCTATCAGTATAGCTGTGAAGAAAAACTAAATAAATAGATCGAAAATGGATGACTGGTGCTGTATAGAAGAGATCACAGAGTAGTGGACGAAAGAGTTGAAAGTGGCCTCAAACCCTCTAAGCCCCCTGCATGATCGGGAAGCCGATAAAGCTGAGTCAGACCCATAGTCATCAAAATTTCCGTGCTAAGCCCCTCACACTTACTGAAGGAGTAGTCAGCAAAGTAGTGGTGGTGGCGGGGGCGAGGGGTCAGACCATGAGATCTAGAAGTAGATGACTGGGCTTCTATTGCCATTTACTGATAGGATGATTCTAGCAAATAACCTGATCTCTTTCAACAATATCTCTTCCTCTCCATAATGGGGAAAAACCATACATGCAAGATTTGAGCAAGACAAACAAAATACTTTGGGTAAGTTTTTATAAACTAGAATTTATAGATAAACTATGTGAAAGTGAAAGTGTAAGTCACTCAGTCATGTCTGACTCTGTGGCCCCATGGACTGTAGCCTCTGTCCATGGAATTCTCTAAGCACGAACACTGGAGTGGGTTGCCATTCCCTTCTCCAGGGGATCTTCCTGACTCAGGGACTGAACCCAGGTCTCTGGCATTGCAGGCAGATTCTTTACCATATGAGCCATCAGGAAAGCCCTCATTATAGTTATAAACTATAATTGTCCTTTTTATAGTTCAGCTGTAAGAAACAAAGCACTGTGTTTTTCCTTATACTGGCAGTATAATTAACGGTCTAGCAATAATGTCTTGGATATCACGCTCTAAAACACATTTGTAAAATCTTTTCTGCAAGTAAGATTTCATGGATTGTATATGGGTTTACAATGTTAAACACATATTAACCATGGATATCTGGTGATTTGACCACTGATGCCTTATTGGTCCTGGAGAGAATGCCTTTTGAAAGGTTAGCTAATTCCTGGAGAAAGTAAACAACTCATTGATGAGCTTGTCTTTGATATATAAACCAGTCAATCAGAAGCCCACTCCCCCAATAGATTCTCCGCTCTCAGAGGGTCCATATTCTGGGCTACCATTTCCCTGTCCTCGTCATCCCAGAGACAGGCCACTAGTGATAGTTCTTAGAGCCCAGAGTCTGCCAAAATTACTCAGACCGTCCAATCCCAAACCTGCCAAGCCTGCTCTCCTCACCCTTCCTTCCCATGGGACCACAATAAAGCCTCTTGCCCATGTTCTCCCCTTCCTGCTTTTCTCATGACTGCCTCTCATGCTTCTCTGTGTGACATGCTGTGCTTCCTTGTCTGTAGGAAACTGTGAATATAAAAAGTCTTTCATGAAAGTTCCTTCATATTTTACCACACCTGTTAGCAAACAAATTATGGATAAACTTAAAGTACCATGATAATATTAATTTCAAATGAATGATTATCCTCTTTGAACATTTTCTGTCTTTCCCTGTTCTACAAGATTTAAATTCTTTTTAACAGTCAATATTGATCACTTCTTTTGTAATTCCAACTTGTTTACAAAAGTATTTTAAATGAATTTGTATAAATATGGATATGCTTACATGAAGGAAACATGGAGAATTTAAATAAGGATCATAACTTTAAAACATATCTGTAAGAAGCCACAGACAAGAAGTCACAAATGACCACAGGATTTATTTTAACTTCCTTGTGAAAACTTGGTATAAAATAGAATGAATGAAAAACAATTTCAGGGCTTTGGAATCATATTTGTTTATTACATGCCCGTAAATTTCTTATTTTTCTCCTCCTTTGACTAGACACTTGTCTCAATAGTGAATCAAACAGAGAATAAATCAACATAGAAAATATTTTTTTTATCCTCTTCTATCAGTACCTAATCAGTCAATGGTGAAACTGAACTAGTTTTCTAAACCATTATGTTTAGCATTTATGTACCCTGAAAGAGCTTTGACATAACAGAAGCAGCAATCATGAATGTTGTTACTGATCAAGAAGTCCCAGAGGAGAGGGTCACAGGGCTCTGCCATAAATTTATGAAAGAAATCAGGAAATGTCATTCTGACTGCAGTAGATGGCTTAAAAGGGCTGTGGCAAGGTTACGTTGTGTTATGAAGATTGAATTCCCAAGAATGTGAGTTGAGATAAAAAAATGATAGCAAGAGAAGATAGGTATCTGTAAAAATACAATAAAATACTAGGAATCAACCATTGAATAATAAATGGTAATAAAAATCCAGCAACAGGAAGTCAGAGTATTTGAATATCTAAATGTAAGCAAAATTCAAAGAAATGCTATAATAAAAGCATATATATGTATTTGCCCAGAAATTTCTATACCAAAGAAAACTTTTTGTATCTTCTAAGAGGCATAATAGCAGTCTGACAGCCCAGGGAACTTAGTTCTGTTGCCAAAGTCCATAAATACTTGCCCAACATTTTTTTTCTAGATGTCTGATATATGAATAAAATATTAGAAGGATATTATAATCACATTCACTTACACTGATATGAAGTAAAGAGACAATTCAAATGCCTTGTTTCTGTATCACTACCTTCTCCAAACACCCTCCTCCACAACATAAACTATGTTGGAATATACAGTGTTGAATAAAAAAAAAAGTCTACTATTCTATTTAATGGCAAAAAGTAGTCCCAATGAAACTCCAGCATTTTCTCATCATTCATTGTTATAACAGAAATTTATATGTAGTTTATCATGATTAAAAAATATAAAAACATTCAATAATTACATGAAATATGATAAAGCTACTTTTATCTTTGTCATCATGGTATGGGAATGCAAGCTCTGGTTCAACAAATACTGAATAATATTGTATGTGTACAGTAAACAGAGTATCAAATTCACAACAATATAAGTATAAAGATAAACTTAGTTTATCCAAACATGTTCGTCATAGGAGATATAAGGAATGAAGCCAGGAATATAGACTCTCCACTATTGAGGATCACACAAAGACATATGAGAAGACATGAAGGTGAAACATTGATTTTGATGGTTTCCCAGAAGTATAATGAATGCCTAGCTGAGTGCCTGACCCAAAGTAGATGATCCAAAATGTTTCTAAATATTTAATGATGTTAGTACAAATATATCACTGCAACTTTTCATGGAAACAAAATGATAGAATTTTTACTTTGTGCTCCTAAAGAAGCTGGGCTATGCTTGTGCACGCTTAGTGTCTCCAGCTTTCTGTGACCCCGTGAACTGTAGCCCACCAGGCTCCTCTGTCCATGGGCTTCTCAGGCAAGAGTACTGGAGTGGGGTGCCACGTCCTCCTCCAGGAGATCCTCCCAACTCAGCAATCAAAGCTGTGCCTCCTGCATCTCCTGCACCAGCAGATAGATTATCCCTGGAGCCATCTGGGAAGCCACAGAGAAGCTGGGCTAGTTGATGACTATCAACTTGAGAAGGAGTTTATCATGGGTGGAAGCAGGCAGAATGAGTAAAGCCATCCCAACCTGAGGAAGAATTATGAGCACAAGCACCAAGACATGCATCAAACAGATTCATCGAAGTCCATGATAAAGCCTGGGACTTTGGATAAGTGTAGATGAATACAGAAATTGAAAGGAGACTGAGATTGGAAGACATTTCCTCTCAGTATGCAATGTCTACTCTGCCTTCATTTAAATATCTTCAGATCACAGACCTTAATTACAAGTACCTTTAGCTAATATTTTCAAACCATCCTCCCTTGCTTGAACTTCATGTCAGAAATGTGAAATATGGGCCATATGCTGTGGAAGTTCAAGTAAACTGCTGTTTATTCTTCTGACTTTGAGAGCTCATAAATCTGAGTCAATTCAATGCAAATATATGTAACTGGAATATTAAGAGGTATAAATTTTTTCCAGATAGCCTCTGTTACATTTTTGTTCAGTTCAGTTCAGTCGCTCAGTTGTGTCCGACTCTTTGTGACCCCATGAATTGCAGCACGCCAGGCCTCCCTGTTCATCACCATCTCCCGGAGTTCACTCAGACTCATGTCCATCGAGTCCGTGATGCCATCCAGCCATCTCATCCTCTGTCGTCCCCTTCTCCTCCTGCCCCCAATCCCTCCCAGCATCAGAGTCTTTTCCAATGAGTCAACTCTTCTCATGAGGTGGCCAAAGTACTGGAGTTTCAGCTTTAGCATCATTCCTTTGAAAGAAATCCCAGGGCTGATCTCCTTCAGTATGGATTGGTTGGATCTCCTTGCAATCCAAGGGACTCTCAAGAGTCTTCTCCAACACCACAGTTCAAAAGCATCAATTCTTCGGTGCTCAGCCTTCTTCACAGTCCAACTCTCACATCCATACATGACCACAGGAAAAACCATAGCCTTGACTAGACGGACCTTAGTCGGCAAAGTAATGTCTCTGCTTTTGAATATGCTATATAGGTTGGTCATAACTTTCCTTCCAAGGAGTAAGTGTCTTTTAATTTCATGGCTGCAGTCACCATCTGCAGTGATTTTGGAGCCCAAAAAAATAAAGTCTGACACTGTTTCTACTGTTTCCCCATCTATTTGCCATGAAGTGATGGGACTGGATGCCATGATCTTCGTTCTCTGAATGTTGTTCTTAGTTATATTCTATGTTAAGTTAAAGAAAGTAATTTGCCTCAAAATATTCCAAAAGAAAAATAGCTATAAAAGCAAAATGAATTGATGGTCTTTTGGTATTTTTCTTTGATAGTAAAGGTTTCTCAGAGTCCTATATTCTTGGCCTAACGAGGTACAGAATGCTGTTGGTTTAAAGGTTATTCCCAGATGTTCTAACAAAACACAAAACTTCAGAATTATAGATGGTCACTTGGAAGCAAGCAAATGTGACCTCTCTTGATAGAAGCCTATTAGGATGTACATTTCCATTGTCACTGACAATCTGAGTTTCCTATCTTTAGCAACAACCAACGTCCAATTTGTGCTCACTGATTCAGGTACTGTATTAATTTTCTAGGGCTGCCATAACAAATTACCACACACTGGGTGGCTTAACAATAGACATTTATTTTCTGGAGGCTGTGAGTCCAAGATTAAGGTCTAAAGGAGAGTTGGTTTCTTCAGAGACCTCTCTCCTTGGCTGGTAAATGACAATTTCTTCTTCCTATGTCCTTATATGGTTCTCTCTGAACCTATCTGTGCTCAGATATCCTCGTCTTGTACGGGCATGGAGCACACTGGAGTAGGGCCTACTCTAATGATCTTTTTTAAACTTGGTTACCTCTTTAAAGGCCTATCTCCAAATACAGTAACATTCTGAGGTACTGTAGGTTAGGACTCTAACAAAGTTTTGGGGGACAAAATTCAGTCCATAAAAGACTGAATAGTTTATATACATGATATTATTTTATCATATAAACCAACCTGTGAGATGCTACCTTTATACACATTTTACAGATGGGAAAATTAAACAAAAGAGTTGTTAATAACTAACTCAAGTTCATACAGGTAGCAAGCTCTCACATATAAATCCTGATAGTCTCATTACAGAACCCACGGTATTCAAACCACTCAATATTGCTATTGAGATTAGCTAACCTTCTGGATGAAATCTCTCATATATGAATTTCTTCCAAATCTCTGCTTTACATCTCAAAAATCTCTCTGTATCCTCAACATTTTTTTTCAATCATTTGTCTTCTTTCTAAAGTCGAAGGATCTTATATAACTGACAAGATTTTAGCTTTGTGCTAAAACTTTCCCTTTTATACAGCTGAAATATCTTTCTTTTTACCAGATTTTCATGGTCTCCTTTCCCCCTCACAGTATATGATCTAAAATACTGTCAAAGGTTCTCTTTCCCATTCCATTTATTACCAAATACCTTTTTAAAAATAAGTGATATCAGCTAGTCAGCTACTCAACTACAACTGAAATAACTTTTTTATTTTTCTTCACCAGCAAAACTCAGGTTGTTAAACTAATAGCCCTTCTCTCAGTCAGTCCTCACTAGGTGCCATGTATGTAATTCATAAACTTATCTCTGCACTTACTACTCTGATATAGCACTCTTTCTTTTCCTCTGGCACCTCTGATGGCTTGCAAAGAATTTACATGACTTGTTAAAGCCCATGTAATAGACTGAGAATGCTCCATTCATTAAGATTCCTTCCTTCAATGGAGAGCCAAAATGGAGAGAAGTGAAGATATCCCAAGGACATACAATGGTAACAATAGTTGGTGCTTTTTTAAGAAGCTGTCCTAACAGCTATGTTTCGTTAACTAAAAGACAAAAAAAAAAAAACCCTTGGATTGAATTGTTTTGACTAATGTACATAAGATACTACACCAGGTAGGATCTTTCTGGGAGAGAAAATCTAGACATGTAAATATCAACAACTACTACAACCACAAATATGGTGGCTATTGGGTTGGCAAGGGACCTTGAAGAATATGCATGTATTGTGAGGGCTTTAAATGTGTTCAGTTCAGTTTGGTTCAGTTGCTCAGTCATGTTAGCTGTTGATTATAGAGTACATCCCATCTTTATCTGTTTCCCTGAAAAATCTTTAAGAGCTACGTTATTCACTACTATCTTTTCTGCAAATAGATCCTTTAGGGGAATTCCCACCTAATTCCTAAGGTGGGAAATAGGATGTAAAAGACATGATGATAGGCGTCAGTTAACAGATACTAACTGTACATGAATAATACATTCAAAGAAAGCTACGTAGTGAAAAAGACAAATGAACATATAAAAAAGTGATTTCTAGTATTTCATCCAATGATGACTAATTAAATTATTAATTGCACTTATTCATATTCAGTAAGTTGTCTACACAGGAAAATGAAATTGGACTAGATTAATTCTCTAGAAATTTAATGTGATTTAAAAGCACTTTTAATTACATACACACATACACACACTAACTGGTTGGATAATTAATTATCCAGATTATCATTTAGGAAAATAGAGATTATGTACTTCTATTTCTTCTTCTCAAAAAATTATCCAACATCCAGATACTACACATCACAAAAATCTAATGCTATTTATGCTTTAAAATTTATCAGTCACATTCATTTTCATATAAAACCCCTTTTTCTGTATTCATTTTTCCTTTAGGAAACTGTTCCAATTCTGTACTGCCATGCATGCATGTAATGAGCAACAAAATCCTCAAAGATTACAGTGATGATATTATTTACAATTAATTTCTTGACTAACAAAGATTCTCAACTTACAAAAAGAAGAGGAAAGGGCATTCTCTGATGGTCTCAATGCATATTTCAGGGGGAATGCTTCACATACTAGATCATTAAAGACTTCCATTTTTATCTACCAACAGAGCTACTGCAATTTCATATTTAATTTTATTACAACATAATACTTTTGTACTAAGGAAAAGAGAAGACACCTAAGTTCATATATAATAAGCAGCATCTGCCTATGGAAATGGTGTCCTTGGCTCCTTTCCCAAGCACACTCTTAGGCTCCACTGAAAGTTTTCTTTTTTTTTTTAATCCTTTCTAGGTAGGATTAAAATTTGCTATTAAACTGGAAAGCATATAATAAGAAAGATAAATGATTACAACTATCAAGCATTTCACAACTTCAAGAGGCTTCTTTCAACTTTGACGTTAGACTTCCTGGAAGATGTAAAAGCATTTCAAAGTAAAACTTTGGCTATATTAAAATGCTTACCTTTTAATCAAGATAGTAGAAATTCTCCAAATTGCTAATTCAAAAGAAAGATCCTTAAGCAGTTTAATATTGACATCGCAATAAACTGTGTCAGGTTTACTAACAAACACAGATTCATCAATGGGTAGGTGTGTCGTTTTCCCCACCCTTCCCTTTATAACCTCAGCTGTGCCCAGTTTTACTTCACAGACTACCAAAGGAGCTAAGAAATTGCTTTCTTTTTTAGTGGGACCCTGTGGATGGCTCATAAACAGACATTTGGTACACTGGCAAAATATTGTACTATGAATGTCCACTAACGATGCCCCATTGTTTTTAAATCTCTTTCTCGGTATGGAGCTGCACTAATTGAGAGCTGACATAGGCACAACTCTGGTTCCTGAGGTGCTACTCAGTTAACAGTCGCCAGCTCTGTGCTTTCTCTGTTGTTCTGGGGTTACTGAAGCGCTTACACCATACTTTGCATCACACAGGGGATTAAAATCACATATTTCATTTGAGCGTTTTTATTGCTCCCTTTTCCCTGAGTTGACCTGAAGTCTTTCTCAAAAGAAAATTTTTTTACCAAATCATCTTTGCAAAAGTAACAAATAGATGGAAGGGAATGTGCTGAATCAGGGAGCCATTCACTTCCTGAATATATATTGTTTCTTTTGCCAGTACTCTTCACATAATATGGACAGACTCAGAATAAAGCATGAACACTATTAATACTACAACATACATAATTAATCAGTAAAACTGTCATAAAAATGATTGGGACTTTTAATTATGTACTTATTATTTTGCCTTAAATTATTTGACCTCTAAACCAGATGTGCTTTGCTTTCTCGCTCAGTTGTGTCTGACTTTTTGCGACCCCATGGACTGTAGCCTACCAGGCTCCTCTATCCATGGAATTCTCCAGGCAAGAATACTGGAGTGGGTTGCCATGATCTCCTCCACGGGATCTTCCTAACCCAGGGATGGAACCCAGGTCTCATGCATTGCAAGCGGATTCTTTACCATCTGAGCCACCAGAGAAACAAAAGTTTTCCTGGTACCTTATATTAACCAGTTAAATAAAAATTAAAAGCTAGTTCTGTATAAATATAAATCTCGTGTTTAGAACTGTTACACAGTCCTGGCTCATAATTGTTTCCTTGTTTCTAAGGAGAAGTGATAACACTCATTCTGTGTCCTAACTCCTTTGATTCACTCTGTGTTTTAAGAAATAACCAGGGTTACACAACTGACATGTGTTAAAATTAAGCCCATCCTTTGGACCACATTAACCAAGAAATTAGTAACTAATTTAACCATAAGCTCATGAATTTATACTAGATAATTACAAGAGACGCTTTAAAAACTCCTTGCATATATTGTTCCATTCTATTCTACCTCTTTTCTTAATATATGATTCTATAATAATTTCATATTTGTAATGGATAAGCATTTGTTAGTGTTCAGATACTTAAAGCATTTTAGCTGGTCTGTCTAGTCAATGCTATGGTTTTTCCAGTAGTCATGTATGGATGTGAGAGTTGGACCATAAATAAGGCTGAGAGCCAAATAATTGATGCTTTTGAACACTGGTGTTGGAGGGGACTCTTGAGAGTCCCTTGGACTGCAAGGAGATCAAACCATCAATCCTAAAGGAAATCTGTCCTGAATATTCATTGGAAGGACTGATGCTGAAGCTGAAGCTCCAATACTTTGGCCAACTGATGCGAAGAACTGACTCATTGGAAAAGACTCTGATGCTGGGAAAGATTGAAGGCAGGAGGAGAAGGGGAAGACAGAGGATGAGATGGTTGGATGTCATCACCAACTCAATGGACATGAGTTTGAGTAAACTCCAAGAGTTGGTGATGGACAGGGAAGCCTGGAGTGCTGTAGTCCATGGACTTGCAAACAGTCAGACATGACTGACTAAATTGAACTTATCTGATAACATTTTATAGACAATAACTGATAAACATTTACACTAAAAATATTAACATGCTATTATTTCAAAGCTATCATCTGAGAAAACTATATTAACTTAAATAAATGCCTTTTTATTATTGCCAGAATGCGTTGGCAATAAACCATGCTAGAGCTACTTATGAGAAGATACAAAGTATAGATAGTTTCCTAAATTGCTTTTCCAAAAGCATGTCTGAAAGGAAAATTAAATGCGGTCTTTGAACAACATGAATCATTAAATAAATTCAAGCCATTCCAAATGATATAGAAAGATTTAATTACATTGGTAAAGCTTAATTAAATGATCTTAGAAGTAGAGTAATATCAACTTTTTCCTTAATTCAATAAAAAAATATTTAACTATTTTTCTGAAACTGTTCCAACTCCTATGTACACTTGGTTCAAAATAACTAGTTAAATATTCCCATCTGCTCAGTATTTCATAAACAGAGTACAAAAGCATAATTATTTATTGATCTCTGATTGCAATAGTATTAAAATGATGACTGGAGTACTACATTTAGAGGGAAGAACTAGATTTAACTTTATAAATATTCATACATTCTCAAGAAGAAACATGGGCCTAAAGTTTATACAGCATGCTAACAATCTAACCATGCAATTCAAATATACCATCTGTAGTTGTCCTACTAATCCATCTGTGGGGATATTTAAACACTGACAGCACAGGTGAACAGTCACAGTAAATACCTTGCACAAGCCCAAATGCATGTGTGCACACATGCACACACACACACACACACACACACACACACACACACGCACACTCCCCAGGAACTGTTAGTTTAGCAAAGTTCAGTTCAGTTCAGTTCAGTTCAGTCACTCAGTCGTGTCCGACTCTTTGTGATCCCATGAATCACAGCACGCCAGGCCTCCCTGTCCATCACCAATTCCCGGAGTTCACTCAGACTCACGTCCATCGAGTCAGTGATCCCATCCAGCCATCTCATCCTCTGTCGTCCCCTTCTTCTCCTTCTCCCAATCCCTCCCAGCATCAGAGTCTTTTCCAATGAGTTACCCAACTTCTAAAACTCAACAATGACTTAGTCTAATTTCCATGTTGCTTTGATCTTAGTATCACTTATGTGGATTAAGAGGAAAATTTAAGCAGCTATGATATTCATTTAGTGAACAAGAAAATGTGGAAAAATCAAATCACACTGACTGTTTACAATATAAGACCAGAAACTATAAAACTCCTAGAGGAAAACATAGGCAAAACACTCTCTGACATACATCACAGCAGGATCTTTTATGACCCACCTCCCAGAATATTGGAAATAAAAGCAAAATTAAACAAATGGGATCTAATTAAAATTAAAAGCTTCTGCACAACATAGGAAACTATAAGCAAGGTGAAAAGACAGCCTTCAGAATGGGAGAAAATAATAGCAAATGAAACAACTGACAAACAACTAGTCTCAAAAATATACAAGCAACTCAATTCCAGAAAAAAAAACAACCCAATCAAAAAATGGGCCAAAGAACTAAATAGACATTTCTCCAAAGAAGACATACAGATGGCTAACAAACACATGAAAAGATGCTCCACATCCCTCATTATCACAGAAATGCAAATCAAAACCATTTCATACCAGTCAGAATGGCTGCGATCCAAAAGTCTACAAGCAATAAATGCTGGAGAGGGTGTGGAGAAAAGGGAACCCTCCTACACTGTTGGCGGGAATGCAAACTAGTACAGCCACTATGGAGAACAGTGTGGAGATTCCTTAAAAAACTGCAAATAGTACTGCCTTATGACACAGCAATCCCACTGCTGGGCAAACACACCGAGGAAACCAGAATTGAAAGAGACACGTGTACCCCAATGTTCATCGCAGCACTGTCTATAATAGCCAGGACATGGAAGCAACCTAGATGTCCATCAGCAGATGAATGGATAAGAAAGCTGTGATACATATACACAATGGAGTATTACTCAGCCATTAAAAAGAATACATTTGAATCCGTTCTAATGAGGTGGATGAAACTGGAGCCGATTATACAGAGTGAAGTAAGCCAGAAAGAAAAACACCAATACAATATCAGTTCAGTTCAGCCACTCAGTCGTGTCCGACTCTTTGCGACCCCATGAATCGCAGCATGCCAGGCTTCGCTGTCCATCACCAACTCCCCAATACAGTATACTAACGCATATATATGGAATTTAGAAAGATGGTAACGATAACCCTGTATGCGAGACAGCAAAAGAGACACAGATGTATAGAACAGTCTTTTGGACTCTGTGGGAGAGGGAGAGGGTGGGACGATTTGGGAGAATGGCATTGAAATGTGTATAATATCATATAAGAAACTAATCGCCAGTCCAGGTTCAATGCATGATACTGGATGCTTGGGGCTGGTGCACTGGGATGACCCAGAGGGATGGTACAGGGAGGGAGGAGGGAGGGGGGTTCAGGATGGGGAACACGTGTACACCCGTGGCGGATTCATGTTGATGTATGGCAAAACCAATACCATATTGTAAAGTAATTAGCGTCCAACTAAAATAAATTTAAATTAAAAAAAAAGAATCTCAGGGGAATAAAGGGTAAACAAGCTGAATTATCTATTTAATTAAATTTCTGTTTTAATAATATTTTCCATAGATCTGGATACTCTTATGATCTTTACCAAAAATTATAGTTCACAAATTTCAAGGTAGTTAAAAGTGAAGATATTTACGGACACAAATACTATTTGCGAATGCAAGTACTCGTAAGCCATTATCTTTAGTTTAGATAAAGAAAAAGTTTAGATGAATTTACATTTCAGTTACCAAATAATGTAAGATATATCTACATTTACTCTTTACCTTTTATCACGAAGTTGAGTTTCTAAGTCTGCTATTGATAAGGATAAATATTTAATTATTTTCCAGGGTCAAATTACCTAAACTTTGAGATTGCATACGCCATGAGAGCTTAAATTTGCTCACTACTCTACCATGACTTCAATGCTCTACTTAATTAATTCAAATAATATGAGACTGTGTGAATATTCTTGAAGTTAGAAGAAGCATGGGGTTTCAGCATTTCTTTTTCTTTAAGAATGTTTTTTTTTTTTTCCCTAAATAAAGTAGATTAATGACTAGGAATATGCTCATTTCAATGTAAATTCCCAAACCTCATTCTTGTATGCTTTATAGAAGAATTCTTATTTAGAGACAGTAAATGTGATCATTTGGTTTGGTATGATTTATCATTAATACTGAAGTAAACATTAAAGTTACAATTACTTCAAAGATTTATTTATAAATATTCATATTCCTTAAGTTTCTCATACATTTATACTTTGAACACTTTTAAATCTTAAATCCTTAATGGAATACTATTTTGATATGAAACAACTTTTCATATATTGTATCTCATACAAAATTTTGTAAAAAGATATTTTTTCTGTTCATGACTTGAAAATCTAGCAAGGTTTTGCTCTTTATTTTGTGAAGCTAATTGTAGAGTACAAGGAAAAATAAAATACACAAATTCACTTCAGAATCTATAGATTCTACACAACAGTCTGCATGGTCTACTGCAATAAAATTGACAGTGTTTCAAGAGAAGAAGAAATATTTCCCTTATTACATTGTACCCCCACACCCACCAAGTTTATCCAGCCATACCTCGGGAAATCTTATCATTTTTTTCCCTCTTGCAAAAAGCAAAAGCTAAAAATAAGGGCTCTTAAGAAGGAAAAAAGAGAATCCAAAGCCATCTTGCCTCGATTTAAAAGCAAAAATTATGAGAATAGGAAATAATTACACAGTGAAGTTCGGTAACGGATTAAATCCTGCAGAGAATTCCCTATGTACTATGTATTGGAGATCAGGAAGGACAGTTTTCCTTTGCCTGTTGTTTCATAATCTTTCCTCCAGCAAATTTTGCCTCTTGAATTCTCTCCTACAGGTTTCACATTTGTAGAGCAGAGGCTGAGCCCACAGTCACAGACAGACTTTGGAATAGCCACAGGCTTAGATATTGGTAAGGGCTTCATCCTTTTTACTCTCCTCAAAAAGAAAATAAAAAAAATTGGCAAAAACCACCATAGGGATAATAAGAAAACGGAAAGGAGCACAGATAAAGGAAGAGAGACACTGCTCTCCTGCAGAGTAAACCCGCAGAGTGACATGCACTAGAAAATCCTTTCTGCGCTGCTTTATGTTGAAAATGCCAAATGTGCCTATGTGACTCTCAGGCAGACAGCTAGGCTATCTGTTTAGGCCAACAGGTCCTTGCTCCTTAGACCTGTACGTATTGCAGAGCTTTTCCCCTGAGGCTGTCTGCCCAGACACAGGTGGCATCTTCGCTTAGCAGGACTTGGTCTGAAATCATGCCTGTCATGCAGGGGATTTCATTTGTACCAAAATTTACTCTGGACCCCTTTCCAATTCTTTGATTAGAATTAACTGTGCTATTTTATATGCTTGAAAGTTGCTGACAGTAGATCTTAAACGTTCTCACCACAAAAATGAAATGGTAATGATGTGATAGATGTGTTAGCTAGTTATGCTGGTAATCGTTTTGCAATGTATACATGTATCAAATCAACATGTTGTACACCCTAAGCTCGCACAATATTATACAGCAATTATATCTCAATATAGCTGAGAAACAGGAGAAACAATGGCCGAGGAGATGACAAGAAAAACAGTCTTTTCCCATTATAGTTTTCCTGGACACTGATGATCTCAAATAGGGAATTTAGTATTTTTTTTCATACAAATAACAAGCCCTAGTTTTCCAAACATTCAGAAGTCTAAAAATTTCTTCAAAAGAAAAAAGAAAAAGATTTTTAAAAAAAGACCTTGTGCCTAAATTTTTATTTATAATTTTAGTTATTCCTGTAGTTATAATTCATATACAAACATAGTAGCAATTATTCTCTTGTTTTCTGGTATAAATAATAGAAGAAATCATATGGAAAGCATCACTACAGACATAGAAATTACTTATGCTTGAACTTGTAACAATTTTCCATTTGTATCTTTTTCATAAGGTTATTTGTACAGTATCAAACTAAAATGCCTTCAGTATAAAAGAGATTACATGCAATGAGGCATTGAAATTTAGAGATATTTTAAAGTAATGGAAATTCAGTTTCAGTGGAATTTTAAGCATGGTCTTTGTATTCTCATCTTTGATTCTTCAGAAATTTTATATACTTTTTTTTTGCTTGTCAAAGAAGTATTTTAATAAAGTATATGCAGACAGAAAAATTTTATATTCTGATTGACATTTAGAAATGCTTACTAAAACTAATGATTTCATTTGAATGATGTGACTACTGATGCATTCTTTTTTACTGCAATAGGCAGATGACAAGGACCAGTTGTCTCATTAAGTATAGTATTGGAAGTACCATGACACCCATCTTTCTTACACCCCTAAACCCACATTTCAAGTATATCTTAAGATATACATTTTAGAGTTTCAGAAAGGGTTAAGTAGATTTCTCACTTTTCCTTAAAAATGTTTTATTTATTAAACTTCCATTTCATAACAAATAAAAATGTAAAATATCAGACATGTTTAACCAATAATAATAGATAAGTCAGATATTGCATTAGTTGCAAGTAACAATACAATCTTTAGCACTGAACTTAAGTTACTTGATATTTACATTAAGGCACAATCAAAATTCTCTCATTTACTCATTTACTTCCTTCTTTCTTATCTATAGTCTTAATATGTAAATATAAATGAAATACATAAGTCTACCTTTCAAATTAAGAAAAAGAAGTATAGATACACTCTGGCATAAAAGATGTATTACATAGTAAAGGGAATGGGTATCATGCACGCTAAAAAACAGTCTCACATTTCAAAATTTAACAGAATTATACTGTGGATTCTAATTCCTCAAACAAAAATCATAAACTTAAAATAGTACATGTAATTTTTGTATATATTAAAGAGCAATTTTTTAAAGAAAAGCAACTTGTTTTGAAACGAAGATAGGTGAATCCAGACATACTTTTCTCAATATAAGTACCGAAAATCCTACACCATTGACTAAAAAATTTAGCCATGATTTCACTACACAAATCTTCATGAAACGAAGTCAATTATCTGAGGTTTCATATCTGATGTAATTTATTCCCTAGAAGGCCAACCAGCTTTCCTGAAAACAAGTTATTCCCTGAATTTCTCTGATGCTCTTTTTATTTTTGATATGTATCTTTTGTGAGTGCTATTTCAGTAAGGATGTAACCATATATTTTGCTCATTTTTGTAGTTTAGAGTACTTTTCGCTGAGCTGAAGATACTCCATCTGGGGATTACTTTCTCACTGAGCCACTCTGTTAGGACCTGTACAGCCAGAGCTTCTGAGTCCCTTGGTGAATATATGACCCTTGTCCCCAGGACGTCTGAACCTGGAGCTCAGTGAACACAGGTAGTCAACGTTATCTAGCAGTTACAACTTAAAGATGTAAAGCACTGGAGCTGTTGGTAGCTTTGGCCATATTTTCTTCAGGTTACAATAATACAGGTGGAAAAGCCAATACGGATGACAAAACCAGAGAGAGGCAAACACGTGTGCACACACACACACACACACACACAGAATTCTAATAGATCTAATTTACGTGCACACATAGCTACTATTATTCTAATGTATGTATAAATGTGTGATAAATAAGAAAAAAATAAATTTTGAATTTTTTAGGCTTATTTTTTTAATATAAATTTATTTATTTTAATTGGAGGCTAATTACTTTACAATATTGTATTGGTTTTGCCATACATCAACATGAATCTGCCACAGGTATACACATGTTCCCCATCGTGAACCCCCCACCCTCCTCCCTCCCCATACCATCCCTCTGGGTCATCCCAGTGCACCAGCCCCAAGCATCCAGTCTCATGCATTGAACCTGGACTGGCAATTAGTTTCTTATATGATATTATACATGTTTCAATGCCATTCTCCCAAATCATCCCACCCTCTCCCTCTCCCACAGAGTCCAAAAGACTGTTCTATACATCTGTGTCTCTTTTGCTGTCTCGCATACAGGGTTATCGTTACCATCTTTCTAAATTCCATCTATATGCGTTAGTATATGGAGAAGGCAATGGCACCCCACTCCAGTACTCTTGCCTGGAAAATCCAATGGATAGAGGAGCCTGGTGGGCTGCAGTCCATGGGGTTGTGAAGAGTCAGACACGACTAAGTGACTTCACCTTCACTTTTCACTTTCATGCATTGGAGAAGGAAATGGCAACCCACTCCAGTGTTCTTGCCTGGAGAATCCCAGGGATGGGGGAGCCTGGTGGGCTGCCATCTATGGGGTCGCACAGAGTCAGACATGACTGAAGCGACTTAGCAGCAGCAGCAGCAGCAGCAGCGTTAGTATACTGTATTGGTGTTTTTCTTTCTGGCTTACTTCACTCTGTATAATAGGCTCCAGTTTCATCTACCTCATTAGAACTGATTCAAATGTATTCTTTTTAATGGCTGAGTAATACTCCATTGTGTATATGTACCACAGCTTTCTTATCCATTCATCTGCTGATGGACATCTAGGTTGCTTCCATGTTCTGGCTATTATAAACAGTGTTGCAATGAACATAGGGGTACATGTGTCTCTTTCAGTTCTGGTTTCCTTGGTGTGTTTGCCCAGCAGTGGGATTGCTGGGTCATAAGGCAGGTGTTAAGGGCTTCCCTGGTGGCTCAGAGGTTAAAGTGTCTCCCTGCAATGCGCGAGACCTGGGTTTGATACATGGGTAGAGAAGATCCCCTGCAGAAGGAAATGGCAACCCACTCCAGTATTCTTGCCTGGAGAATCCCATGGACGGAGGAGCCTGGAGGGCTACAGTCCATGGGGTCGCAAAGAGTTGGACACGACTGAGCGACTTCACTTTCACTTTCAAGGCAGTTCTATTTCCAGTTTTTTAAGGAATCTCCACTTTTCTCCTTAGCGGCTGTACTAGTTTGCACTCCCACCAACAGTGTAAGAGGGTTCCCTTTTGAACTGTTTTTGAATTAATGTATTCGTTATAAATTTTCTCAGTTTTAAAAACTGTGCAACTGTTTTTTAAATTGAGAAAATGTATATCACATATGTATAACTGATTTACTTTGCTGTACATCTGTAACTAACACAATGTTGTAAATCAACACTCCAATAACAAAAAACTAAAGTGAACAATTTAGTTGTTAAAAAACCCTACATTAACGCAACACTGTAAACCAACTATATTTCAACTAAAAGAAATAAACATTAAGACTGAACTATCTGCAGTGTTGCTCATGATGGGGGAGGGGGCATGGCACTTTTTGATGTTCAAATGTATTTTACTGTATTTAAAAAGATAAAAACAAATGCCATACACCTTCCTGGTTTCTGGTCTCCACATAGTTCATGGCATGGAAGAGTTACATATATTTATCAAGTGCTTCTCATATCCCGAAGCATGTTGAATAGTGAATCACATGTATGAAGATCTTCTAATATATCACTAAGCTAAAGTCTTCACATACATTATTTCACAACAGTTTCTAAAGTAGTAATAATTATCTCCATTTTATAGTTAAGAAATTTGAATTTTAAATGGAAGAGCCAGAGGGAATATTCAAACCCAGTTTTGACCAAAGTCAGCACCCAAGCTTTTACCTGTTGTACAATCTCAAAATTCCTTACTTTGAGGGAAAATGGTGGCTTGGATTGGCAAGGAAACAGACTGGGAGTTTCACCTGACTCTATCATTTAGGCTCTGATAAATTGGCTAAAAACCTGCAATTGTCAAGAGTGAGAATTTAAGCTCAGCTATGCCCCAGGCATATTCATTGAGACAACACTAAGACCACTTAGGAAAACAGGACTCAGCTTTAAAATATACTCTTTGGAAATGCATTACAATGTTGATTTGTGTTTTTCTATCTGGAAATATGTAAAAGAGACCACCAAAAAGATCTTTAGCAAAAGCTAACCACTCTAGTAAAGTAATACTCAAAATTCTCCAACCAGGCTTCAGCAATACGTGAACCATGAACTTCCAGATGTTCAAGCTGGTTTTAGAAAAGGCAGAGGAACCACAGATCAAATTGCCAACATCCACTGGATCATGGAAAAAGCAAGAGAGTTCCAGAAAAACATCTATTTCTGCTTTATTAACTATGCCAAAGCCTTTGACTGTGGGGATCACAATCAACTGTGGAAAATTCTGAAAGAGATGGGAATACCAGACCACCTGACCTGCCTCTTGAGAAACCTATATGCAGGTCAGGAAGCAACAGTTAGAACTGGACATGGAACTACAGACTGGTTTGAAATAGGAAAAGGAGTACATCAAGGCTGTATATTGTCACCCTGCTTATTTAACTTCTTTGCAGAGTACATCATGAGAAATACTGGGCTGGAAGAAGCACAAGCTGGAATCAAGATTGCCGGGAAAAATATCAATAACCTCAGATATGCAGATGACACCACCCTTACGGCAGAAAGTGAAGAGGAACTAAAAAGCCTCTTGATGAAAGAGGAGAGTGAAAAAGTTGGCTTAAAGCTCAACATTCAGAAAACTAAGATCATCACTTCATGGGAATTAGATGGGGAAACAGTGGAAACAGTGTCAGACTTTACTTTGGGGGGCTCCAAAATCACTGCAGATGGTGATTGCAGCCAGGAAATTAAAAGACACTTACTCCTTGGAAGGAAATTTATGACCAACCTAGATAGCATATTCAAAAGCAGAGACATTACTTTGCCAACAAACGTCCGTCTAGTTAAGGCTATGGTTTTTCCAGTAGTCATGTATGGATGTGAGAGTTGGACTGTAAAGAAAGCGGAGCACCAAAGAATTAATGCTTTTGAACTGTGGTACTGGAGAAGACTCTTGAGAGTCCCTTGGACTGCAAGGAGATCCAACCAGTCCATCCTAAAGGAGATCAGTCCTGGGTGTTCATTGGAAGGACTGATGCTAAAACTGAAACTCCAATACTTTGGCCACTACATGAGAAGAGTTGACTCACTGGAAAAGACCCTGATGCTGGGAGAGATTGGGGATAGGAGGAGAAGGGGATGACAGAGGATGAGATGGCTGGATGGCATCACCAACTCGATGCACATGAGTGTGGGTGAACTCCGGGAGTTGGTGATGGACAGAGAGGCCTGGCGTGCTGTGATTCATGGGGTCACAAAGAGTTGGACATGACTGAGCGACTGAACTGAACTGAATGAACTGGGTGCTATTATGATCCTGACATGCTTTATTTGATTTATATATATATATATATATATAGTCTTCACAGTACTTGATGAGGTTGTTGTTATTATTTAGTCTCTAAGTTCTGTCTGACTCTTTTGAGACTCCATGGACTATAGCCCACCAGGCTCCTCTAGCCGTGGAATTTTCCAGGGGGGATACTGGAGTGGGTTGCCATTTCCTTCTCCAGGAGAATCTTCCAGACCCAGAGATTAAATCCATGTCTCCTACCCTGTAGGTGGATTCTTAACCCCTGAGCCAAACGGGAAGTTCAGTTTCTGGACTGTGGCCCCAAAAGTTGAACACGACTGAGTGACTGAGCACACATGCAGTGTTACGTTACTCAGTTTACAAATAGAAGCTGGAGTAGGTTAAATAATGTCTCTAATTTCAGAAAATGAATGATGTACGTAAATTACATTTGTGTGTGGATATATATATATATATATGCATATTGGGCTTCCCAGGTGGCACTTGTGGTAGATACCACCTGCCAATGCAGGAGACAAAAGAGACGTGGGTTCAATCCCTGGGTCAGAAGTTCCCCTGGAGAAGGGCATGGCAACCTACCCCAGAATTCTTGCCTGAAGAATACCAATGGACTGAGGAGCCTGGCAGAGTACAGTCCATAAGGTCACAAAGAATTAGTCACAACTAAAGCGACTTAGGTCCGTCTAGTCAAGGCTATGGTTTTTCCTGTGGTCATGTATGGATATGAGAGTTGGACTGTGAAGAAAGCTGAGCGCTGAAGAATTGATGCTTTTGAACTGTGGTGTGGGAGAAGACTCTTGAGAGTCCCTTGGACTGCAAGGAGATCCAACCAATCCATTCTAAAGGGGATCAGCCCTAGGTGTTCTTTGGAAGGAATGATGCTAAAGCTGAAACTCCAGTACCTTGGACACCTCATGCGAAGAGTTGACTCATTGGAAAAGACTCTGATGCTGGGAGGGATTGGAGGCAGGAGGAAAAGGGGACGACAGAGGATGAGATGGCTGGATGTCATTACGGACTCGATGGACGTGAGTTTGAGTGAACTCCAGGAGCTGGTGATGGACAGGGAGGCCTGGCGTGCTGCGATTCATGGGGTCGCAAATAGTCGGACACGACTGAGAGACTGAACTGAAACAGAAACTGAAAGCGACTTAACATGCATACACACATATACACATGCACACACACACACACATATGTACATATACACAATTTATATATAAAAGTGAAAAAATTTGTAAGATTTAGCTAGATTTCAATAGTATATGAACTGTGAACTTCTAGATGTACAAGCTGGATTTAGAAAAGCCAGAGGAACCAGAATTCAAACTGCAAACATTCATTGGATCATAGGAAAAAAAACAAGGGAATTCCAAAAATACATCCACTTCACCGACTACACTAAAGTCTTTGACTGTGTACATCACAACAAACTCTGGAAAATTCTTCAAGTGATGGAAATACAAAACCACCTTACCTGTCTCCTGAGAAATTTGTATGTAGCACAAGAAGCAACAGTTAGAACTGGACATGGCACAATGGAAAGGACTAAAACTGGGAAAGGAGTATAGTAAGGCTGCATATTTTCACTTTGCTAATTTAACTTTATGAAGAGTACATCATGTGAAATGACTCAAAGCCAGAATCAAGATTGCTGGGAGAAATACCAACAACCTCAGATATGCAGATGTTATCACTAAATGGCAGAAAGCAAAGAGGAACAAATGAGTCTCTTGATGAGGGTGAAAGTGGAGAGTGAAAAAGCTGGCTTAAAACAACATTCAAAAAACTAAGATTACGGCATCTTGTCCCTTCACTTCAGGACAAATAGATGGGGAAAAAGTGGAAACAGTGACAGATTTTATTTTCCTGGGCTCCAAAATCACTGCAGACAGTGCCTGCAGCCATGAAAAGATGCTCCTTGGAAGAGAAAATACAAAAAACCTAGACAGCGTATTAAAAACCAACAAAGGTCTGTATAGTAAAGCTATGGTATTTCCAGTAGCCATATGCAGACATGAAAGTTAGACCATAAAGAAGGCTGAGCACTGAAGAATTCATGCTTTGGAATTATGGTGCTGGAGAAGACTCTTGAGAGTTCCTTGGACAGCAAGGAGATCAAACCAGTGAATCTTAAGAAAAATCAACCCTAATATTCATTGGAAGGACTGATGCTGAAGTTCCAATACTTTGGCCACTTGATGCGAAATGCCAACCCATTGGAAAAGACCCTTCTGCTGGGAAAGACTGAGTTGCAGGAAAAGAAGGAGGTGACAGAGGATGAGATGGTTGGATGGCACCATCGACTCAACGGACATGAGTTTGAGCAAACTTCAGGAGATAGTGAAGGATAGGCAAGCTCGGTGTACTACAGTTCTTGGGGTAACAAAGAGTTGTACAAGACTTAGCGACAACAACAACAATACACAATAATCACAATAATTAGGCTGACTTCCTTTCATTCAATTTCTATCCATTATAATATTTTAGCTCATTAAATAATCTTATATTTATAATATTAAATTATATTCAATTTGCCAGTAAGAAGGTGAGTGAAAGTTGTTGAGTCGTATCCAGCTCTTCGAGACCCCATGGACTATACAGTGCATGGAATTCTCCAGGCCAGAACACTGGAGTGGGTAGCCTTTCACTTCTCCAAGGGGATTTTTCCAACCCAGGGAACAAACCCAGGTGTCCCACATTGCAGGTGGATTCTTTACCAGCTGAGCCACAAGAGAAGCCCAAAAGTACTGGATTGGGTAGCCTCTTCCTTCTGCAGGGGATCTTCCCAACCCAGGAACTGAACCAGGGTCTTCTATGTTGAAGGTGGATATTTTACCAACAGAGCTATCAGGGAAGCCCAGTAAGTATACAGTTTTCAAAATCTATATTATATTTATAATTACAAAATAAAAAGCTAAACCTGTCTGATTATTACTGTCATTTACTTTATAAACCAACTGATGATGTTAAAACAAAAATAAAGCAATCATCCTTCAATCAGGTCAGAATAGTCACATCTTGGACTGATTTCTTTGGCAATAAATGTTTGATTTGATTAAAATCTTTCCGTGGTTCTACACATTCCTGACTCTAATTTTGTTCTTAGAGCAGAAGGTTTCACCAAATAAAGAAAAAAAACTTAATTCAAAAGTTTTTAAAAGACACAGTTTTTTAAATACACAGTTTAACATAATATTACTTCTGCCACTATAATTCCCAATATACTGTTAAACATCAAGAGAATTCATGATGTAAACTGCAAATGAAAATACTCCCAAATTCATGACCACAGCTTCTGGGAAGAGCACTCCACTGGCATGTGTGTGTGTATGTGGTTTTTGGCCAAAGTACATCAATGTAATAACCATCAAATAACAGCTAAAATACCATAACAAAGAAATACACAGGAAAAAATAAGTAAAAAAACAAAAGTGTATTTTATAAAATTAGAGACAAAATGTAGGATGAAAATATAAAACTTTTACATTCTTTGCTCAAGGTCTGTGATTCGCCTCCATTGAAGGAAAGAATTATTTAAATATTACATACACACATTTTTATGGCTATAATCTCAACATAAGTGTGTACCTGCATGCTAAGCCGCTTCAGTAGTTTCTAACTCTCTGCTACCCTATGGATTGCAGCCCAGCAGGCTCCTCTGTCCATGGGATTCTCCAGGCATGAATACTGGAGTAGGTTGCCATGCCCTTCTCCAGGGGCTCTTCCCAACCCAGGCATCGAACTTGCTTGTGTCTCTTATGTCTCCTGCATTGGCAGGCGAGTTCTCTACCACTAGCACCACCTGGGAAGCCCCTCAACATAAGTAACATGGTTTAAAGTAAGAATGGCAAATTTAATCAAGAACATCACATACAAAAATCCAAGATACACACTGCTTTGTTGAATTTTTTATCTGTGAAATCTAAGTATGGTATACATTAATAAATTTTATCATTCAAGCTATCTGTTAGAAAGGAAGTCAAAAACATAAAAAATAATAAATTGGGAGAATTACCTTGAAAACTTTATTTCTTTTTCTTAATAGTTGAAGATTGTTAATCCAAGTAAATTAAATTAAGGTAAATTGAGTAGTTGCATAAATTGTTATGTATTATGCCTTTTGAAGTATGATTGAAGGAGGACATTTTATCTCTGTGAAGGGTAAGCCAACTTAAGGTAATAAAGTGAGATCATTAAATAAGATTAAATAATTAAACAAGGTAAACTAAAAAGATTGCTTTCCTGTTTCTTGTCCTGAGAAAGTGAAAAAGTAATTTTTATTAGTGTGTTTATTTTTTTCTTTAAATTTAATTGGAGGCTAATTAATTTATTAAAGGGGTTTGCATATTAAATATTCCCAGGATATTTTCTTTAATGGAGAAAATACAAAAACGTGTCTTTACAATCTAGTGGAGTAGAAGAGCTGAATAAGGTTTACTATGCTGGAACAAACAGAAGACAATGTTCCTCCAATTTCTCCCTCAATAGGTACGACATGTAAGAGCTTCCTTTCTAAGGAACTCAAGAGAGAGCTCTTTTATTTCTCACTCTTATTTTCATGTGAGATCTGAGACATTCATTTTCTTGCCATTGTAGAATATTTACAAACATGCAGCTTTCAAGAACCTTATTTTTTTCAGACTTTAAAACACATTAAACATGAAAGAAGACAGGGATTTAGTGGTGCCTTAATTCAACCTGAGTAAAAGCTCACCTGATTATAAGTGAGGATGCTGAAAGAACCGTGAAAGATGCGATCTCTAGGCATACATCTTTAACCAAGTTAGCTACATTTATTTAAGTCTAGAAAAATCACTTGCATACAAAGCAAAATAGTTTTGCAAAATGCATATTACTATAAGTGCTATTCAAGCTCATGATTGGTGACTGAATTATTTTCTCTTTCCCTCTCATTTTATGAATAGAACAGATTATATCTAATTGAAAACTTCAGACAGAAAGTAACCAGGCTATCATGGTTAACAGCAGGAATTTCTATTGAAGCATCATCACAAACTAAATTAATATGATATTTCTTTGCTAAATAAGAAATCTGCTGTTGTTATCAAAAGTACAATTCTCCTTTTAAATTGGATATAAAAGTAAGAAAAATTACAGATTTTAAGATATTTTTCTTGGTGTGAGCCTATCTTCAAATACACTTTCAATGTATTGTTCTTAATACCTTTGTATATCTTGCTTAAAATCATGAATAAAATGTTTGAGCCAATCGGTGATAGAGCTACTTTTTCGTTCTCCAGGGAATGTGGTGAATTATGATATAACATGCATTTTAGGGGGAAAATTTAAGAGTCTGTGATTTCCTATTGTAGCTATATGCACTTAAAAGAATGGAATCAGTGGTAAGATTCATTAGGAAAAAAAATTAGTCCATTTACAAGTGGGATAGAGAGTATTTTTGACATCTGTATTCTGGTAAAAAAGTAAAGCCAATTATTTAATATAATGATATATTGAACATAATGGTAGTAATATCATCATAAAGATCACAATAAGCACTGTACTGTAATTAACATAAATATTGCACATAACATTTGCACAGTATATATGCTACAATCTAGAATTCTGTGTTTCCCCTATTTACACAGATGGACAACTTAAAATTAGTTGTCTCTAAACCTCTCCCCACTGCTTTCCCATTTCATAGCAGCTGTGCAGTCTGGGAAAGATCAGTTTTCATTTCAATCCCAAAGAAGGGCAACCAAAGAACGTTCAAACTACAGCACAATTGAACTCATCTCACACACTAGCAAAGTAAGCTCAAAATTCTCCAAGCCAAGCTTCAAAAGCACATGAACTGTGAACTTCCAGATGTTCAAGCTGGATTTCGAAAAGACAGAGGAACCAGAGATCAAATTGCCAACATCTGTTGGATCATTGAAAAAGCAACAAGAGTTCAAGAAAAACATCTACTTCTGCTTTATTGACTATGCCAAATCTTTGACTGTGTGGATCACAATAAACTGGAAAATTCTGAAAGAGATGGGAATACCAAACCACCTGACCTGCCTCTTGAGAAACCTGTATGCTGGTCAGGAAGCAACGGTTAGAACTGGACATGGAACAGACTGGTTCCAAATAGGAAAAGGAGTACATCAAGGCTGTATATTGTCACCTTGCTTATTTAACTTGTATGCAGAGTATATCATGCAAAATGCCAGACTGGATGAAACAAAAGCTGGAATCAAGATTGCGGGGAGACATATCAATAACCTCAAATATGCAGATGACACCACCCTTATGGCAGAAAGCAAAGAAGAACTAAAGAACCTCTTGATAAAAGTGAAAGAGAGTAAAAACGTTGGCTTAAAATTCAATTTTCAAAAAACAAACATCATGGCATCCAGTCCCATCCCTTCATGGCAAATAGATGGTGAAACAATGGAAACAGTGAGAGACTTTATTTTTTTGGTCTTCAAAATCAGATGGTGAAAATCAAACTGCCTATGGTGACTGCAGCCATAAAATTAAAAGATGCTTGCTTCTTGGAAGAAAAGGTATGACCAACCTAGACAGCATATTAAAAAGCAGAGACATTACTTTGCCAAGAAAGGTCTGTCTAGTCAAGGCTATGGTTTTTCCAATAGTCATGGATGGATGTGAGAGTTGGACTATAAAGAAAGCTGAGCATTGAAGAATTGACGCTTTTGAACTGTGGTGTTGGAGAAGACTCGAGAGTCCCTTGGACTGCAAGGAGATCCAACCAGTCCATCCTAAAGGAGATCAGTCCTGAGTGTTCATTGAAAGGACTGATGCTGGAGCTGAAACTCTAACACTTTGCCCATCTGATGGGAAGAACTGACTCCTGGAAAGACCCTGGTGCTGCGAAGGATTGAAAGCAGGAGAAGGGGCTGATCGAGGATGAGATGGTTGGATGGCATCACCGACTCGATTGACATGAATTTGAGTAAGCCCCAGGAGTTGGTGATGGACAGGGTAGCCTGGCCTGCTGCAGTCCATGGGGTCACAAAGAGTCAGACATAACTGAGCAACTGAACTCAACTGAACTGTAAAGTCTGGGAAGGTCTGATTGATCTACAGCATTCAAAATGTGGTATTGCTTGACAAGACTGACTGGTTCTGAGGTGGATCAGGCTCTAAAATTTTAGGGGATTATGGAACACAGTGGGGACTTCCTTTATGGTTCAGATGGTAGAGAATCTGCTTGCAAAGTAGGAGACCTGTGTTCTATCCCTGTGTTGGGAAGATCCTCTTGAGGAGGGCATGGCAACTCACGCCATTATTCTTGGCTGGAGAATCTCGATGGACAGAGGAGCCCGGCAGGCTAGTCTACGGGGTCCCTAAGAGTTGGACACGACTGAGCGACTAAGCACAGCACAGCGCAGGACACAGTGGGACTATTGTCAGTGTTTGGTTATAAGGAGAGGAGCCAAAGTCAAAAAAAAAACAATTCAGACACAAAGGAGGGCAAAGAAGAAAGGATGACTGGGCAACAGAACCAACGTTCTAAATGACAATAAAAACCTTAAATATCCTTCCTCTAGACGTTTCAGTTACATGCACCAATATATCTCTTAGGTGGATTTTCTCCTGTTGGCAGCTGAAAGTTTCCTATGCTGGCCTTGAACTGCATTAATTGAATGATTCTCCACCAGCTATTTAGTCTGTTCATAAATGCAGTTGGTAACATCTCTTAAGCTACTGATCAAATCTCTTGTCATGTCAGGTCTACTTCTAATTTTAAATTTATATATTTCAAAATATTCTTTCATTTTTGCTTAGTTTACACTAATTTGAGTTAAATTTACTCCATCCCAGTAATTTCTCTTTAAATCACTTATCAGCATCTGAATTTATTGTAATAATTGGTTTATTAATTGTCTAGTCCCAATAGACCATAAGCTCCATGAGATGAGAGATCATTACATTGTGAAGAAACTAAAATACCTTCTAACACAAAGGATAGACTCAAGAAGTATTTGAGGGATGAATGACTTGGCAAAAAAAAAAAAATCAAAACTTTAGAAAATGTGCCAGATCTCAAAATAAATGTAACTGTATAGGAGTTTGGAAAGAAAGCAAAATAAAAAAGAAAATATTATTGAGATGGGTTCTTTTCTTTTTTTTTTTAGCTGAATCACAAATGAGTTAATTTCACTAAGGAGATGACGGTTTAGGTCTAGTGTAAAGATAGCTTATACCAAAGAAAAACAAACAGAAATTATTTAAGCCTTTTTTATGTTTTAGGCAAATAATCAGATGTCTGAAAGAGTAGGCATGCATTATTATTTCATAAAATAGTTGCACCTGTCAGCCTGTTTTCATTTTATGGAAACTCTCAATTGTATAATGGGACAATTCCCCTTTCCAGACTAGCAACCATCAATTTTGGAGCCAAATTCTGGGTACATGAGTTTTTCCATCAGGGTATGTTCCCCAAGGGATCCGTGATCACTATCTCCACTCCACAGATCAAACTTACATGTAAAATAAGATATGATGTGAGGAAGCACTTATATTTATAGAACTGTCTCTTACTTTTGGTCAGTTGTATTAACAGCAGAATAAAAACAACCTAAAGAGACTTACTATATACTGTTTGTAACAGATATTTTGCAGTAGCTTTCAAGAAAACACATTTTCAAATATGCACACACTTTGTACATGGTGCACCATGTACATTGTTGATACTTCATGGTCCTCACTCCTTACCACCCACTTTAAAATAAGTCAGATTCTTAGGTATGATGCTCTGCTCCCTTACTTTCTCCCTGGTCTGGCTGATAAAATGATAGACTATCATAGTGAGTCACAGTCGTAGTTAGTGGAGCACCAGAATGAGGGTGTACCATTTGCATGGCTTCCTTCTTCTAACGATCCAAAGTGGCAAAATAGAGAGAACTCATAGTCTGAGTCTTCTCTCTCTTTCTCTCTCTTGCACCTGAGTGAGAGCTAGTCGTGGATCCATTGTTCAGGATGGAGAGGCTCAAGGAAGACATGTACCAGCTGCAGTAGGGTGATCACTTGCCTTGGTAAGTGTGCTGCTCTGGTGCAGGAAGGCATACACAAGGCTGCACTGACCCTGTGTACAAATGCATTGCTCTAAGACTCTGGTTAGTCCTTGAAACAAAATAGATGAAGCAGGCCTTATGTATAGTTTCCATTTAGGATGATCTAACATAGGGAGAAAGTTTATCTGAGATCAGCTCATGCCAGTGGAGTTCTGTACTGAATTCTAGAGCCAAAGCTCTAGCTATTATAACTGACATCTCGTCCTTGACTGTATCTCAGGGACCTCAGAGAGAGAGAGAGGTAGTTCTGGCAAATAGTTAAATCTGATTACTCTTATATCCCCTTGGCAGATACATTTTGTACTTCTAATATTTGAAACAACAGGTCCAAATGGGAACTGCAGTGGTTGCCCCAAGAAGAATGACAATCTTCCCCTTCTCACCACTGTCATTACTGATTCTTTTAATCTGCTCCACACTTTTCCTTTGTTTTCATAACAGATTCCATACTTAATGTTATATAAATAATATATAGTATATATAATGTCATATAATATATATTGCTTTTTTTCATCCCTTCTAATAAATTTAAGTTCCATGAGGAGTTGTTTCTTTGTTTTACTTACTGATATATTCAAGGAATCTAGAATACGCATTATATTTAGATGCCCAATAAATATTTGCAGAAAGAATTATTAATAAATAGTTTTTGGAGTTACATTTCTTCAACTGCAGAACACTCAAAGGTTACAGTTAAGAAACAGATATTTATAAACCTTAAATTCCAATCCCAAAGAAAGTCAATGCCAAAGAATGCTCAAACTACTGCACAATTGCACTCATCTCACATGCTAGTAAAATAATGCTCAAAATTCTCCAAGCCAGGCTTCAGCAATACGTGAACCATGAACTTCCAGATGTTTAAGCTGGTTTTAGAAAAGGCAGAGGAACCACAGATCAAATTGCCAACATCTGCTGGATCATGGAAAAAGCAAGAGAGTTCCAGAAAAACATCTATGTCTGCTTTACTGACTATGCCAAAGCCTTTGACTGTGGGGATCACAATCAACTGTGGAAAATTCTGAAAGAGATGGGAATACCAGACCACCTGACCTGCCTCTTGAGAAACCTATATGCAGGTCAGGAAGCAACAGTTAGAACTGGACATGGAACTACAGACTGGTTCCAAAAAGGAAAAGGAGTACGTCAAGGCTGTATATTGTCACCCTGCTTATTTAACTTATATGCAGAGTACATCATGAGAAATGCTCGGCTGGAAGAAGCACAAGCTGGAATCAAGATTGCCGGGAGAAATATCAATAACCTCAGATATGCAGATGACACCACCCTTATGGCAGAAAGTGAAGAGGAACTAAAAAGCCTCTTGATGAAAATGAAAGAGGAGAGTGAAAAAGTTGGCTTAAAGCTCAACATTCAGAAAACTAAGATCATGGCATCTGGCCCCATCACTTCATGGGAATTAGATGGGGAAACAGTGTCAGACTTTATTTTTTTGGGCTCCAAAATCACTGCAGATGATGATTGCAGCCAGGAAATTAAAAGATGCTTATTCCTTGCAAGGAAAGTTATGACCAACCTAGATAGTATATCCAAAAGCAGAGACATTACTTTGCCGACTAAGGTCCGTCTAGTCAAGGCTATGGTTTTTCCAGTAGTCATGTATGGATGTGAGAGTTGGACTGTGAAGAAAGCTGAGCACCAAAGAATTGATGCTTTTGAACTGTGGTATTGGAGAAGACTCTTGAAAGTCCCGTGGACTGCAAGGAGATCCAACCAGTCCATCCTAAAGAGATCAGCCCTGGGTGTTATTTGGAAGGAATGATGCTAAAGCTGAAACTCCAGTACTTTGGCCCCCTCATTCGAAGAGTTGACTCATTGGAAAAGACTCTGATGCTGGGAGGGATTGGGGGCAGGAGGAGAAGGGGACGACAGAGCATGAGATGGTTGGATGGCATCACTGACTCAATGGACATGAGTTTGAGTGAACTCCAGGAGTTGGTGATGGACAGGAGGCCTGGCGTGCTGTGATTCATGGGGTTGCAAAGAGTCAGACATGACTGAGCGACTGAACTGAACTGAACTGAACTGAATATTATGCTAGATCTCATAATGACTTTTAATGTTTCTATATCTTATTCCCAATGTTTATTCAAAGTACATTTGTGAATATGTTGAATGTGTCCTGCAAGTTTTTTTGTCTTGTCTCACTTATACCATTGACTCACTAAAAAAACAAAAAAATCTTTCCTGGATTCAGTATAACAATCAGTATAAGAAATTTCAAATTGCTGTTTGAATTGATTTTTTTGTTTTTTTGACCAAAAACCACTAGTTTGCTGTTGGTTTGTGACTATGGTTTTGTTGATCTATGCTGATTATTGACTTTCACATTAAACGGCACTTTCTATTTGTTGTTATTGAAAACATTAGCAAAGAAACTGACTTAGCGAGACATAAATCCACATGGAGAATTAAGCATCTTTACTAACTGGCTTTTTTAAGGGTCCCTTACTTTTTTTCATAAAACCCTAGAGAAGTTTCACTTGTGTCCTCGCAAGCAGGAAGTGCAAAGGAATAGTACTTTATAACTGTCTATGGAAGTCTTCCTGTCATAAGCTCCTAATAGCAATTTTGAAGCCCTCAGTTTCCATGAGTAATGACTCTGGATAAGCCATTATTCATGAGTAAGTGGTATGATTATGCAGGAAAATATACAAAGGAACACTCCAGTAAAGAATGAGGTTCCTACAAACTTCTATATCAGGTCTATGATCTTTGTTAGCAAAATTCCCCTCCAATAAAGTTCAGCCAGTGCCCTGACTACATATAACTGGGATGAATGCCTTGCAAATAAAATAGGACATAGATACAAGAGAAACAAGGAAATGAACATCACACTGGGGGCAAATTCAGGATAGTTCCATTTTAGCCCATTAAGACCAGGCTCAAGGTAAATGCACTAACATGTAGTTCAAAGGAAATTATCACATAAATTCTGACAGTTTTACTAAGAAGAGTTAAATTGTGACCTAACTATTCAGTAAGGAGTTTCTCATGGTCAGATTTTAGTAACTATCTATCTGTGGAGACTTGCATCCCTGTGAGAGACATACAGGCTGGAATAAATTGTGATAGGCATGTAGGATTCTATTAGAAATTATTTCAGTGGAGGAATCAGGTTTCAGGAGCCTTTCATGTGTTGCTTTCTCTTTTTTTTTTTTTTACAACACTCCACCCATGCCTTTAATCATATGTCTTATTCATTTTCTTTATTCTCAGGTCTCCCGTCTATTTATGCAAGTTGATCAGTAAATAGTAATGGAAAAATTACTTTTTGTGTTAAAAAATAATAAATCTTTGACTCAAATGGGTCAAGACATAACTAAAACACTCTTTATAAACTTTCAGATGTATTTGGAATTGTTTTGATGTTAATACTATTTCATGAAATCTCACAAGTTGTAAAAAGCCAAGAATAAAGAGTATCACACTGATAAGCATAAGACTCCAATAATATATCGTTATTACTAACATGTAAAATTGCAGAATATTTACTTTATCTGTTTGAGATAATGGAATCACTTCTGGATATCTTTGAGATAACAAAATCACATCCACATGTTGCAAGCACATCTAAGTCTTAATCTCCTGCTGCAGTTAACTCACCATCCAATTCATCATGTCATCTCTCTTTTCAACTATAGCTCTTTCTACTCAGGTGCCAGGCTTCCCAGGTGGCACCAATAATAAAAAATCACTTGCCAATGCAGAGATGCAAGAGATGTGAGTTCAATCTCTGGACTGGGAAGATCCGCTGGAGTAGGAAATTGCAAACCTGCTCCAATATTCTTGACTGGAAAATTCCATGGACAGAGGAGCCTGGCAGGCTATAGACCACAGGATTGCAAAGAGTCAGACTTAGCGACTGAACAACAACAACCCAGGTGCCACCATCTTTGCAGGCTACTTCCAGGCCTTCCTGGCTTTCTAAAATAGAGATATGTATGGAACCAGTAGAGACATTCTTTCTTCTGCTCCACTTACACCTGAAGGTTCATGGAATATAAGCTTCAGAGAGGTCTGACCTTTCCAATATAAATCTTTTCTTAAAATTAAACAATCATTGCCTGTTACATAAAAATGTAGCAGGGATAATGTTCCATACAACTTCTGAGTGCAACAGAGAGAATGAAGAAGTTTTTGGTTCCATAATAATACTAAACAATTACATCACAAAGAATTGTATTGTCAAAATGTAATCAGAACCTAAAAATAAATATCATTTTGTTAATAAACATTGCAATCTCTAGCAAGCGGCTACAAATTTTATTTTATTATTGTTTAATGAAAATGTGTGTTCATTTTGAATGATATATCAACTGAGTGGTAACTACCAAATGGAAATCATATTATAGTAGGCAACTATAACAAAACTTTCCATTCTAATTGCTTTAAATGTGTTAAGTGTGAAAATGCTTTGAGAGTCAATTCTCCCGGTAACTCTAGGAGAGAAATATGAGAATGTTCTCTTTCTATGGATTATATCGAAATATTTCTATATATCCTATTATGCCCACTTCCAGTAACTTCTGTTTCCAAACAACATTTTAATTAATATTGTCTTAAATTCTTTACTTGATTATTATACAGATGTAACAGTCATTCACTGGGCTTACCAAAGCTTGTATGTAGAATAAATGCCAAGGTTTTGCAAGTTCTTCCTGTATGGTGTGGTGCTTAAGAGAATAACATCCATGGGGGTTAATCTCAGAAATTTTTTGGCAGTTCTTAAAGCTTCTTCCATATACTTTGGAATTATCCATATTCCTCAACTCTGTTAAAAAAGCTGAAATTTCGTTTTCAGCCAAGTCAGCTTCTTGTCTGGTCAATTTGGAGTTTTAGTATTCTCCCCTCTCTTCCAAGAAACCAGAAACACATATTCTCAAGTGATATCCAACTAGAAGATTAATCATGCCTGAGAAATCTAGGATAACAATCAAAGTTTGTGAAATTTCATGTTTAAAATTCAGTGCCTTTGATATTGTGCGATGCTACACTAAGCTCTGCCTTATACATTAAGATATGTGATAACTGCAGAGTCAAATGGTATTTCAAATAAGAAATCTTGACTTTAAATAATTCATTTCTCACTTTTTTATTATCTTAGAAAAAAGCCTTTTACAGTTGAAATGTAATTAATATTATTAAAAAATCAAGTGCACCTTTTTGGGAAGTATTATGCTTTTTTTTTTTTTTTTTTTGGTATAGTTCCTCTGTGTTTTCTTGCCACCTCTTCTTAATATCTTCTGCTTCTGTTAGGTCCATACCACTTCTGTCCTTTATCGAGCCCATCTTTGCATGAAATATTCCCTTGGTCTCTCTAATTTTCTTGAAGAGATCTCTAGTCTTTCCCATTCTGTTGTTTTCCTCTATTTCTTTGCATTGATCACTGAGGAAGGCTTTCTTATCTCTCCTTGCTATTCTTTGGAACTCTGCATTCAAATGCTTATATCTTTCCTTTTCTCTTTTGCTTTTCCCTTCTCTTCCTTTCACAGCTATTTGTAAGACCTCCTCAAGCAGCCATTTTGCTTTTTTGCATTTCTTTTCCATGGGGATGGTCTTGATCCCTGTCTCCTGTACAATGTCACAAACCTCCATCCATAGTTCATCAGGCACTCTGTCTAGCAGATATAGTCCCTTAAATCCACTGTATAATCATAAGGGATTTGATTTAGGTCATACCTAAATGGTCTAGTGGTTTTCCCCACTTTCTTCAATTTAAGTCTGAATTTGGCAATAAGGAGTTCATGATCTGAGCCACAGTCAAGCCTATGCCCCAACCAGTCACAATGAAGAAGCTGAAGCTGAACAGTTCTATGGAGACCTACAAGACCTTTTAGTCCTTTTCTTTATAGGGGACTGGAATGAAAAAGTAGAAAGTCAGGAAACACCTGGAGTAACAGGCAAATTTTGCCTTGGAGTACGGCATGAAGCAGGGCAAAGGCTAATAGAGTTTTGCCAAGAGAACACACTGGTCATAGCAACCACCCTCTTGCAACAACACAAGAGAAGACTCTACACATGGACATCACCAGATGGTCAACACTGAAATCAGATTGATCATATTCTTTGCAGCCAAAGATGGAGAAACTCTTTACAGTCAGCAAAAACAAGACTGGGAGCTGACTGTGGCTCAGTTTATGAACTCCTTATTGGCAAATTCAGCTTCACAACCCAGATAATCACGATGGTGTGATCACTCACCTAGAGCCAGACATCCTGAAATGTGAACTCAAGTGGGCCTTAGAAAGCATCACTACGAACAAAGGCTAGTGGAGGTGATGGAATACCAGTTGAGCTATTTCAAATCCTGAAAGATGACGCTGTGAAAGTGCTGCACTCAATAGGCCAGCAAATTTGGAAAACTCAGCAGTGGCCGCAGGACTAGAAAAGGTCAGTTTTCATTCCAATCCCAAATAAAGGCAATGCCAAAGAATGCTCAAACTACCGCACAATTGCACTCATCTCAAACGCTAGTAAAGTAATGCTCAAATCTTTCCAAGCCAGGCTTCATCAATACATGAACCATGAACTTCCAGATGTTCAAGCTGGTTTTAGAAAAAGCAGAGGAACCAGAGATCAAATTGCCAACATCCACTGGATCATCAAAAAGGCAAGAGAGTTCCAGGAAAACATCTACTCCTGCTTTATTGACTATGCCAAAGCCTTTGACTGTGTTGATCACAATAAACTGTGGAAAATTCTAAAGAAGATGGGAATACCAGACCACCTGACCTGCCTCTTGAGAAATCTGTATGCAGGTCAGGAAGCAACCGTTAGAACTGGACATGGAACAACAACTGGTTCCAAATAGGAAAAGGAGTACATCAAGGCTGTATATTGTCACCTTTAACTTCTATGCAGAGTACATGATGAGAAATGCTAGGTTGGAAGAAGCACAAGCTGGAATCAAGATTGCCGGGAGAAATATCAATAACCTCAAATATGCAGATGGCAGAAAGTGAAGAGGAACTAAAAAGCCTCTTGAGGAAAGAGGAGAGTGAAAAAGTTGGCTTAAAGCTCAACATTCAGAAAACGAAAATCATGGCATCTGGCCCCATCACTTCATGGGAAATAGATGGGGAAACAGTGGAAACAGTGTCAGACTTTATCTTTGGGGGCTCCAAAATCACTACTGATGGTGATTGCAGCCATGAAATTAAAAGACGCTTACTCCTTGGAAGGAAAGTCATGACCAACCTAGATAGCATATTGAAAAGCAGAGATATTACTTTGCCAACAAAGGTCCATCTAGTCAAGGTTATGGTTATTCCAGTGGTCATGTATGGATGTGAGAGTTGGACTGTGAAGAAAGCTGAGCTCAAAGAATTGATGCTTTTGAACTGTGGTGTTGGAGAAGACTCTTGAGAGTCCCTTGGACTGCAAGGAGATCCAGCTAGTCCATCCTAAAGGAGATCAGTCCTGGGTGTTCATTGGAAGGACTGATGCAGAAGCTAAAACTCCAATACTTTGGCCACCTCATGCGAAAAGTTGACTCACTGGAAAAGACCCTGATGCTGGGAGGGATTGGGGGCAGGAGGAGAAGGGGAGGACAGAGGATGAGATGGTTGGATGGCATCACCATCTGATGGACATGAGTTTGAGTAAACTCCGGAAGTTGGTGATGGACAGAGAGGCCTGGTGTGCTGTGATTCATGGGGTCGCAAAGAGTTGGACACGATTGAACGACTGAACTGAACTGATGCATCTGTTAGAAGGCAGTCTATTTACATATACTGACAACCAAATCTGCTGAATAAATGTATAATCAAATTCATATAAAATAAATAAATCTATTTACATATATATTACATAAAACTCTATTTGCAAATAAATACTGAATGTTCTGGAAGTATTTCATACCTGGGAAACCAAGTTATCTCTGGAAAGAAACCTGAAGACAAATGCAAAGTAAACTGTCTTTGTGTGAACCCTTAACAAAAAAAGAAAAATGTAAAAAGAGAACTTAGAAAAGAACTCTATTTTACTTTTCAGTTTGAGACTATTTCAGAAGCTTAGTATCTTAAAGCTTCATTCCCTTTGTAGTCAGTCTCAAAACAACCAGAGTATATTTCATATTTTAGTACAGTATTGGAAACGAAGTTTATCCCACAAAATATCAAGTTGATCTTTAACTAGAAGTCCACACTATGCTATTCCACATGACATGGAGTAAACGGTCTCTAATGATTTCCTGCTTAGGTAAGCTATTGACATTCATGGAGAGTCTGTTACTGGACTTGATTACCTTGTGTATCAAAGTGACAGATCTACAGCCTCTGTGACAGTATTTCAGCTCACAAGCACCCATGGCCAATTAATCCCTTATGAATCGGACCAGAGTTAGCCAGTTGTGACAGCTTTGGAAGTGTGTCAGCTCTCCTTGATAAAGGACACCACAGTACTTAAGCTCGCATTAGTGAAAGTCTGCAGAGGTGCCTTAATACAATGCTTCAGGGCTATTTTAAAAGGCAGAAAGGTTAGAATTTCGCAATAAGGCCCAGGTCCCAGGATCTAAACAAAAAAGCACTCATGAAGACTCGACTCTGAGACAATTCTCCTTTTTATTTAAAAACTGGTAATTTGAAAACTTTTTCTAAGAAAATCATTACCTCCTGAGTGGTTTTTTCATTTTGCAATAGAGTTTCAAGTATATCTGATTGCACAATGCATGGAGGATAACCCCACCTCATGACAAGAACAACTGCTCTCAGATTGAGGGGGAGATGCAGTTTTGTGTTTCAAGATTTCAGACTCTGTTATGCAAACAAATCATCCTTATGCACAGAAATGATGATATTACTTATGGCTTTTTTTTTAACCTTTGCCAAATAATCAGAGCAGGATAGGAATAACCTAATCCCTGAATATTCATTTATACTCTAAGTAAATAAAGGAAGAAATTGCAGTACAACACTATTAGATAAATAATTTAAGGACCTTATCAATTAACAGTATGATGAAAGAACTGCTATTTGATAAAGACTTGTAGGGATTTAACTTGTGTTAATAGATGAAAATCATAAAGATATCTGTCCTTTTTAAACCTAGATTGGAGGAAAGTATATATCCTCAAATTCATTCACCAGCCTTAATAATGTATGCACTGGAATACAAACACCATTTAACAAAAAATCTTATGAGTGGATTTTATAACCAAAGAATTGCATTAACCCTCATTTAACCTTTGAAGTGTGGGACTGGCAACTGATTTTTACAGTTTAAACATTAAATATTTACCTCTGGGGCTAATTTGAATTTGCATAAAATTTTTATAACTTTTCCTAATATCCAATGGGCATAATGGACACAGTACTAGTTATATACCCTCTAAAAACACATCTAGCTAACAGTTACTGAGTATATTGCCTTACAGGAATCATCTCTAATGTTGCAATATTTGGGATTTATTTATACTACAAAGCTTATTCACTGTTCATCTGAAATCAAGTGTAACTGGAGGCTCTGTATTCTTATTTGCTAAATCTGGCAAACTGAGTCATCTTAGTGAATTGAAAAAAACATAGAAACTCAGGGTATATTTGGAGGAATTTGAGTTCAAATTTTTTCTTAAACTTTTAGATGTCAAATGTAGGTTATAAGAAGTAGGGGGGATGGTGAAGATAACTTGCAAGAAGATCCAATCATTAATACAGAACTATTATTTTCAGAGTAATGCCCTAATCATTAATTTTTATCCATTTATTTAATTAGTATAATTAAAGATAATTATTCTGTCACAGTGCTTTCATGGTCTTCATTAATTCAAATATGTAATTGCATGAATTTTGGTCAGCTGGAAAGGGAGATTTAAGAATTCATACACAGAAAATTACTCTAACAAAGGGAATTTTTAAAAGCTTCTGACAACCTTAAATATTATATTGAAATGCTCCCAGTTAAAATATCATATTCATATTTCAAATAATACTGATATGTTTACTAAAGACATTTGAATGTTTGCCAAACTCATTCAAAAAATATTTTATTGTGCTGGAACAAATAAAAGCTCTTCTTCCACAATACCCACATGATGCTATTATGCCCTGTTTTGAGCTAAGATTCTTTTAATGACTTGGAGATGTCTAAACACATTTACAACTCTAGGGCTAGAATGTCCACAAGCAGTTTGCCCTGAAGGGACCACCTTTCCAGCTGCATAGAGCCCAGGACTCCACCAATTTCTCTAAGAAGCTGCAAGAGGAGGTTCATGCCAGCACATTTTTCAACAGACTGAACAACATAATGGAAAGTTTTCTCAGGTGAAAGCTGATGAGGTGGATGAATGCCAAATAGATGTAGATGTCACATTGACATGAAATTTTGAAAACCTTGTTTTCTAGCATGAACAGTTGTATTTATGCTAGAGATTGCAAAGATATATTTACATTCTGACTACTGAATTATTTTGATTACTAAAACATTTGGGATTAAATTTTGGCAGTAAAATTTATTATCTGTGGAACGAGTCATAAATGTACCTCCATGAACCTCACTTTCCTCACCTATAAATTAGGCACATGATGACCAGTCCCATCCCATATGTAATCTAAATATGCCATTCTTCCCTTATATGTAATATATACAAGTAATTACTTTTAGTAACAGTTCATTTTCAAGTCATGAAAAACTGGTAGTATAGAAAGGAAAAAACTAGGAAACAATTCTCTATGGATCGCTTTCATTTCTTCTCATTTTATGGGCAGAAACACTGGTTGTCTCTCTTGAAAGGTAAATATTTAAAGATATTTGTATATTAGTAAACCTTGGAAGATAGAGATAGTGTCTCCCTTCCCTCTGGGGCAGGAATTTTTTCAACTGTCCAATATAATAAAGAAATAATTCCCACTAGGGCATATGTGGCTTGCAATCGCTTCTAGAGATTGAGTTTCTTTAGTTCAGTTCAGTTCAGTCGCTCAGTCGTGTCCGACTCTTTGCGACCCCATGAATCGCAGCACGCCAGGCCTCCCTGTCCATCACCATCTCCCGGAGTTCACTCAGACTCATGTCCATCGAGTCCGTGATGCCATCCAGCCATCTCATCCTCTGTCCTCCCCTTCTCCTCCTGCCCCCAATCCCTCCCAGCATCAGGGTCTTTTCCAATGAGTCAACTCTTCGCATGAGGTGGCCAAAGTACTGGAACTTCAGCTTTAGCATCATTCCTTCCAAAGAAATCCCAGGGCTGATCTCCTTCAGAATGGACTGATTGGATCTCCTTGCAGTCCAAGGGACTCTAAAGAGTCTTCTCCAACACCACAGTTCAAAAGATAACACCACAGATCAATTCTTTAGTGCTCAGCCTTCTTCACAGTCCAACTCTCATATCCATACATGACCACTGGAAAAACCATAGCCTTGACTAGACCAACCTTACTCGGCAAAGTAATGTCTCTGCTTTTGAATATACTATCTAGGTTGGTCATAACTTTTCTTGCAAGGAGTAAGCGTCTTTTAATTTCATGGCTGCAGTCACCATCTGCAGTGATTTTGGAGCCCAAAAAAAATAAAGTCTGACACTGTTTCCACTGTTTCCCCATTTATTTCCCATGAAGTGATGGGACCGGATGCCATGATCTTAGTTTTCTGAATGTTGAGCTTTAAGCCAACTTTTTCGCTCTCCTCTTTCCCTTTCATCAAGAGGCTTTTTAGCTCCTCTTCACTTTCTGCCATAAGCGTGGTGTCATCTGCATATCTGAGGTTATTGATATTTCTCCCAATCCCTCAACTCTAATGAAAATCCTTCACTCCTCTGCTTAGGGCCTCTTTCCTATGGCCCCCATGGGAATTGGCAGGTGCAGAGAACAGGTATAAACATGAAGATCATACAGCTTGCTGTTTTTGAGTAATAAAGCACCTTGTCTCCAACCCAGCAGTCTTGATCTTGTACGAAACTATGGCAGACCAACATTTTTTTTTTCCTGAAAGGCAAAAATCTGACTTTTTGTCATTTTTGGTAGGGCACAATCATGATACCTTGAATATGGTAATAGGAAGTATTGTCAGAGTTTATCAATGTAATCCAAGGTGTGTTTGATCCATTTCTTCTAACTAGAATAAATAATCTAAAATAGAGTTCTTTTTAGAGATCAGTTGTGTAATTTCTTCTTTGGGTCAATACTTTAACCTAAAAAGCTCCACTGCCACACTAACATCAAGACTAAATCATACTTATTGAATCTCCGAGTTTCTTGCTTATAGATCAGTGTTATACAACATACAAAATGGAAGCTTCATGAGGAAAAAGGTGTTGTAACTGCTTTCTTCCTTTCCACGGCCGAGAGCAGTGCCAAGCACAGAGTAGACATATTATAAATCTTTGTTGACAGAATAGTTTTTTACATACATACACACATGCATGCACACGCATGCCAATGTATCCGATTTGAACTACTGTTGAGAAACAAAATGAGTATTTTACCTCTTTTATCTTCCCAAATTAATTATCATAATATTTTGATTCAGATCACAGCTAAGAGTATATATTTGAAAATACATAGTTTGAATGAATTATCTGATTATAAAATGCAACTTCCTATGTTTAAGAGAATAGCAATTAAAAAAATTATATTGACCAGAAAGCAATAAAATCTCCTAGAGGAGGACTGTATAAAATGATATAAAGAGTACAGGATCAGATGCTCATAATGCTATTTGATAGCAAGTTATTAACTTCACTGAGCCTCAGTTTCCTCACATGTAAAATGAAAATAATAATTCCCATCTTACAGGTGTGCTGTGAGGTTAATGATTTAATTAATGCAAAATGATTAGTTCTGAGCCTAGTGTATTATAGGGGCTTCCCTGATGACTCAGCAGGTAAAGAATCTGCCTGCAGTGCAGGAGACACAGGGTATACAGGTTCAATCTCTGGGTTGGGGAGATCCTCTGGAGGAAATGGCAATACACTCCAGTATTCTTGCCTAAAAAGTCCCATAGGAAAGAAACTCTGAATATTCACTGGAAGGACTGATGCTGAAGCTGAAGTTCCAATCCTTCAGCCACCTAACGTGAAGAACCAGCTCATTGGAAAAGACCCTGATACTGGTAAAGAGTGAAGGCAAAAGGAGAAGGTGACAGTGCAGGATGCGATGGTTAGATAGCATTACTGACTCAATGGATATGACTTTGAGAAAACTCCAAGAGATAGTGGAGGAAAGAGAAGCCTTGTGTGCTGTAGTCCATGGGGTTGCAAAGAGTTGGACATGACCTAGTGACTGAATAACAACACAGTGTATTATATGTGGTGAATGAGTAAGGTAGAACATCACACAAAAATTTGAGAGTTATCTTAATGTAATACAACTAAAATCAGATTCCATAACTAGTCACTAGCATCAAGATAAAATCAAGGCACATCAAAAATATGAAAAAATATGCAGGGATTTCCCACTCTATGATTTGTTAAACTCAGTGTTCCCTCTGTCCTCTATAAAGTTTATTATGTTCATTTGTAGGATAAGTGAATATCCAGTTTATTTTTATCTTTACTATAAATGATGAACTATGAATAAGTTATCAGTGGGCTTTGCACTGATATATTTCTGTTGTCAAAAGAATAATCAGTGGGTATGGTGGAGAAGTTAGGAAATGGGGTTTGAAATTAGGAAATTGTAATTCAGATTTAACCTTTGCCATTACTAGCTTTGTGACCTTACAAATCTGTGAACCTCTCTGACCATCTGACACATATACAATGAAGGATCAATAACATTTAATTTGCAGTCTAATATATAGATTAGATCTCCATTGGGGATCATAGCCTTGTCATGGCAAAGGGGCTTGCTTAACTCAATGAAGCTATAAGAAATACCTGGCAGAACCACCCAAGACAGATGAGTCATAGTGGAGTGGACAAAATGTGGTCCACTGGAGGAGGGAATGGCAAACTCACTCCAGTGTTCTTGCCTCAAGAACCCTATGAACAGTATGGAAAGACAAAAAAAGATATGACACTGGAAGATGGGCACCCCAGGTCAAAAGCTTTCCAATATGCTACTGGGGAAGAGCAGAGAAACAGCTGCAGAACGAATGAAGAGGCTGGGCCAAAGCAAAAATAACACTCAGTTGTGAATGTGTCTGGTGGTGAAAGTCTGTTGCTGTAAAGAACAATATTACATAGGGACCTGAAATGTTAGATCCATGAATCAAGGTAAATTGGAAGGGGTCAAAGAGAAATAGGCAAGAGTGCATATCAACATCTTAGGAATCCATGAAATAAAATGGACCTGAATGGATGAATTTAATTCAGATGATTGTGGGTAAGAATCCCTTAGAAGAAATGGAGTAGCCTTCATAGTCAACAAGAGTCTGAAATGCAGTACTAGAGTGCAATCTAAAAAATGACCCAATGATCGTGGTTCTTTTCCAGGGCAAAACATTCAAAATCACAGTAATCCAAGTCAATGCCCCAAACAATAATGTCAAAGAAGATGAAGTTGAATGGTTCTATGAAGACCTACAGGACCTTCTAGAACTAACACCCACCAAAAAAAAGATGTCTTTTTCATCATAGGGGACTGGAATGCAAAAGTAGGAAGTTAACAGATACTCAGAGTAGCAAATAGGTTTGGCCTTGGAGTACAAAATGAAGCAAGACAAAGGCTAACACAATTTTGTTTACTGTATAAATGCCACCTTTCAACAACATAAGAAATGACTCTACACATGGACATGATCAGATGGTGAAGACTGAAATCAGATTGATTATATTCTTTGCAGCTGAAGATGGATAAGCTCTATACAGTCAGTAAAAACAAGATCTGGAGCTGACTGTGGCTCAGATTATGGGATTGTTATTGCAAAATTCAGACTTAAATTGAAGACAGTAGGGAAATCCACTAGGCTAATTAGATAAGACCTAAATCAAATTTCTTATAATGATACAGTGGAGGCGACAAACAGATTAAAGGGATTAGATCTGGTAGACAGAGGGCCTGAAGAAAAATGGACAGAGGTTTGTAATACTGTACAGTCGGCAGTGACCAAAACATTGCCAAGAAAAAGAAATCCCTGAAGGTAAAGTGGCTAATGGAGGCTTTATTAATATATGAGAAAAGAAGAGAAGTGAAAGGCAAGGGAGAACGGCAGATACACCCAACTGAATGCAGAGTTCCAGAGAACAGCAAGGAGATATAAGAAAGCCTTCTTAAGCGAACAATGCAAAGCAATAGAGGAGAACAATAGAATGGGAAAGACTAAAGCTCTCTTTAAGAAAATTGAAGAGATCAAGGGAGTATTTCATGCAAGGATGGGCATGATAAAGGAAAAAACAGTAAGGAGCTAACAGAAACAGAAGAGATTAAGAAGAGGTGCAAGAATACACAGAAGAACTGTACAAAAAAGATCTTGACCCAGATATCCAGGATGCTGTGATCACTCACCTACACCCAGACATCCTGGAGTGTGATGTCAAGTGGGCCTTAGGAAGCATTATTACAAACAAAGATAGTGGAGGTGATGGAATTCCAGCTGAGCTATTTAACAGCCTAAAAGATGATACTGTTAAAGTGCTGTACTCAATATGTCAACAAATTTGGAAAACTCAGCAGTGGCCACAGGACTGGAAAAAGTCAGTTATAATTCCAGTCCCAAAGAAGGGCAATGCCAAAGAATGTTCAAACTATTGCACAATTGCACTCACTGCACATACCAGCATGGTAATTGTAAAAGGCAATGGCACCCCATTCTAGTACTCTAGCCTGGAAAATCCCATGGACAGGGGAGCCTGGTAGGCTGCAGTCCATGGGGTTGCTAAGAGTCAGACATGACTGAGCAACTTCACTTTTACTTTTCACCTTCATGCATTGGAGAAGGAAATGGCAACCCACTCCAGTGTTCTTGCCTGGAGAATCCCAGGGACGGGGGAGCCTGGTGGGCTGCTGTCTATGGGGTCTCACAGAATCGGACACGACTGAAGCGACTTAGCAGCAGCAGCAGCAGCATGGTAATGCTCAAAATCTTTATTTTTTTTAATTTTAAATTAGTTAATTTATTTTAATTGGAGGCTAATTACTTTACAATATTGTAGTGGTTTTTGCATACATCAACACGAATCAGCCACAGGTTCAGTAACACATGAACTGAGAACTTCCAACTCTATAACTGATTTATAAAAGGCAGAGGAACCAGCGATCAAATTGCCAACATTTGTTGGATCATCGGAAAAGCAAGGACATTCCAGAAAAATATCTATTTCTGCTTCATTGACTACACTTAAGTATTTGACTGGATTACAACAAACTGGAAAATTCTTAAAGAGATGGGAATACCAGACCACTGTACCTGCCTCGTGAGAAACCTGTATGAGGGTCAAGAAGCAATAGTTAGAACCAGACATGGAACAAAGGATTGGTTCAAACTTAGGATAGGAGTACAATAAGACTGTATATTTTCATCTTATTTATTTAACTTCTATGCAGAGTACATCATGTGAAATGCTGGGCTGGAAAAGCTCAAGCTGGAATCAAGACTGCTGAGAGAAATATCAATATCCTTAGATATGCAGATGATACTACTTCAATGGCAGAAAGCAAAGAGGAACTAAAGAAAGACCTGCTTGATGAAGGTGGAAGAGGACAGTGAAAAAGCTGAGTTAAAACTCAATATTCAAAAAAGTAACATCATGGCATCTGGTCTCATCATGTCATAGCAAATAGAAGGGGAAAAAGTAAAACAGAGAGAGATTGCTTTTCTTGGGATCCAAAATCACTGAGGATGGTAACTGAAGTCATGAAATTAAAAGACGCTTGCTCCTTGGAAAGAAAGCTTTGACAAACCTAGACAGTGTATTAAAAAGCGAAGACATCTCTTTTCTGACAAAGGTCCATATAGTCAAAGCTATGATTTTTCTAGTAGTCATATAGGGATGTGACAGTTGGACCATAAAGAAGTCTGACCACTGAAGAATTGATGCTTTCTAATTGTGGTGCTAGAAAAGACTCTTAAGAGTCTTTTGGACTGCAAGGAGGTCAAACCAGTCACTCTTAACAGGAATCAACCCTGAATATTCATTGGAAGGACTGATGATGAAGTTGAAGCTCCAATACTTTGGCCACCTGATGCAAAGTGTCATTTCGTTGGAAAAGACTCTGATGCTGGGAAAGACTGAGGGCAGGAGGAGAAAGGGGCAACAGAAGATAAGAAGGTTGTAGAGCATCACCAATACAAGGGACATGAGTTTGGGCAAACTCCAGGAGATACTGACAGACAAGGGAAGCCTGGTGTGCTGCATCCATGGGCTTGTAAATAGGCTACTCGATTTGGAGACTGAACAGCAACAACAAGTATAGGTTAGATAACACCATATATCTCCAACATAGTAAGTCTGAAAATAAAAACCATGTTCACTTGTTTTAAAAAGTTATATAAGTAAGTTACTGATTATCTTCAGTTCTTAAAAATATGATTTATATGTTCAGTTCTCCTCTATAATCAGATGCGGGTTAACATTGTCTCTGAGATTGCTCTGCTTGTCACTTCTTAGGAAAGCCCTGATTTCAGCCTCTAGAAGCATTATATGCTATTACAAGCCTGTGAAATATGATCCAATATAGCCAAATTTTGGATCAAAAAGCAGCTCAGTGTCTTTCCAATCAAATAGTGCAGAAGAGATCATTTTCCAGGGTTGAAACAGGACAGAAACCCCAAATCCATCACATCTGCTCGCCTAACAAGCACAATTGAATACCTGTGCCTTCGTAACCCTCAGCTCTTGGTCTTGGGATGCTTTTATCTCAGTAACTCTCCTCCATGTGGGTAGTAAGCACTTGATGTTCTTAGCTATTTGGATGTCTGCAGAGAAGATACTAAGTTGTAGACCAAAGAACTTTAAAGAATAATTCCCAATTTAGTTGATATTTGCTTACCACATACATTAAGTATGGAGAACGCTGGTAGCAACCTGGGGAGGTACTAATACCACAGAGCAGATATAAATAAAATTCAGTGACAGTTTAATACCTAGCCATAATAAGTAAGATTTAAACTACAAAAGGAGAGAATTACCTAACAGCCACATATAACTTTAGTTCTATGTAGCCTCTGCTAAGCAGTCTTTAACACTGAAAATATGTTGGGTATTATAAATGAGTATACATAAGATAGTTGGGGAATATGGGTTTCATTTTGGGAGAAAAACACATACATACATCAAGGGAAAGGTGATGAAAAACCCTATGATGCTGAATTTGTCCTGCAGTAAGCATAATGCATAATCATTTTGTATAGCTCAAGAGTTCTTTGAAGTTGTTTTTACACTTAGAATATAGACATCTTCCTAGAACCATCCATTAAAGTACCCTGAAGAAATGAAACTCAAGTAGCAATGAGTATATCTAGTGTCCAGACATTAATTTCTAAATACTATTACTTATCATATGTTCTTGGAAAAGTGGGTAATTTCAGGTCAATATCGGACAAGTATAAGAAAATAAATTTTTTTCCCATCAGAAAATGAGTAAATTTTTAAATAGAAAATAAGCAAATAGTTCAAAATGGAACATATCATCAAGCACACAGGAGATACTATAAATAATTCCCCCTAATGGAACTTGAAATTTGGGGGGAATAAAGCATTTCTTCACAGGAAAAGCATCAGATACTGAATATAGATGTAATATTAGAACTCAGAAAAAAATACAAATAGATTATTGGGGAAAAGTACTGACACAATTGCAAAGTACGAGATCACTTCTTAATTACAGATGGAAATGCAGATCCTTAAAATGAGGAAATTTTATGGTTAACACAGTAAAATAACCATCACTCATAGTCTCCTCAATAATAGAGTAAACAGATATAATTCCGCCTGATGTGATACAAAAGTAAATGTAAACCAATATAGCATTGTTGCCAAAATGAATCCAAAATGAATCTACACATGAAGAAACTAGAAAGTACATCCAATATGCCTGCTAAGTTGCTTCAGTCATGTCTGACTCTTTGCAACCTCATGGACTGTAGCCCACCAGGCTCCTCTGTCCATGGGATTCTCCAGGCAAGAAAACTGGAGTGGGTAGCCATACCCTTCTCCAGGGGATCTTCCCAACCCAGGGACTGAATACAGGTCTCCTGAATTGCAGGTGGATCCTTCACCCTCTGAGCCACCAGGGAAGCCCATACATACACATATGAGATGTTTTTAAAAAGCAACAGACCTCAACTCATCAAAAATGTCACTGTCAAGAAAAACAAACATCACGGGAGTAGGGGTAGCTGCTCTAGATTTAAGGAGACTAAAGACATAAACAAATGTAATGCTTGTCGCTTCACTGGATCCTGGGCCAATTTTTTTTTTTTTTTAATTGAGAACAGTTAGAAAAATGTGAATATGGACTAAAAACTAGGTAATACTGAGACACTGCTACATACAGGAGAATGACAATCTTGTTACTAACATGCAGGAAAATATCCTTTTTCTTAAGAAAATACTTTATGGTAAGATTTATGGATGCACAACCATGATGTATATAGTTTACTTTCAAATGGTTCAGAGACAGAAAATGTGGCAAAATGTTGACAACTGGTGAGGGGTGGTCATTGTACTATACTATTTTTTCCATTTTCTTAGAACTGTAAAATATTTTCAAGACAAGGTGGAACTAAAAATAATATGTTAAATGACTAGCAAGTGCTAGATACATACCAAGTACATAAGATTTCACATATGGTATCATGTCCTGGGTCTCATAGTTTCTGACAAGTTCCTATGAATCAGCCTTCCCTAAAACCTCAATAAATGATGCCCCTAATTTATTGTGGAGACCTGGAGTATATTTTCCTACACCCTCCCAGAGTCATCAAAAAAGAAGTTTCAAATATATCTAATAACCTTATTTTATGATAGGAATATAAAGCAAGTAGAAAAAAATTTTCCATCAAAGTGATTACATTTTAAAATTTTTTGAAAGGGCAAGCTTCTGTTTTATAAAATATTAATATATATAAAGCATTTTATTTTCTCATATGCTATAGTGATGAGGCCTAGACAGACTCATAACTGGAAGCCTGAAATATAATTCAATTCTACTGCAATGAAACTAAATAAATTCCTCCCTTTATCCATTCATAGACAAGTGCACACTGTCTTCTGGCAGAGACTCCCACAGAATGGAAAGGCAGATAAGTAGACAGGATGAATATATTACTCCTCCATATATCCTACAGGGAAGAATGTGGTGCAACAATAAAGAACCAGTTACACATAAACCTATTAAGCAGAAGACATAAAATTACAATTATCTAAAAGCCTCAGTAAACAAGTGCATTTTATGGTATGACAAAAGCTTACATAAATGATGAGACAAAGAGTAGAGAGAAAACCTTGGTAAAGATCAGTCACCAAATTCTTTTGCTGTAAAACAGCTGAAATTATGCCCATGACTTATCCTGCAAAAATAAAATCAAAGTAAAAAATAAAAGACAGACATTTAAAGGAGGCATTTAATCTTGGAGGAGACAAGATCAACATCATTATCATATTCCCTCATTGTTTTTTGACCAACTGTTATGTAAAATATTCCTATTTTAAAAAAACTACATTAAGTATAGAAAATAAAAATTATTATTAGGCTTACTTGTGGTATAGTTTAACAAGGCTATATATGACCCTGTGGTAATTCAAAACACTATATTTATTCATTCATCTACTGAAACTGTTTTCTGAATGATGAACTTTTTAAGATTGGAACAGTGTTTTCTCAAATTTAGCCCAGCATATAAGAAAATTCCTCTCTTATGCAAACTCAATAGATATTTGTTTAATCAGGAAAATAATAATTCATTTTAAAAATATAGTCTTCATTAAGCTAAACTTGGTTTAATATTAAAGGAAGTTTTAGAGAGAGCATATTAGAAAATAAATATCTGGATTTGATGAATATAAGTTCTTTGAGAGGCTAATTTTGAAAAAACAAAAAACAAAAAACCCTGTGCTTAACAACAGAAGAGTATAGAAATATATAAATTTTATTATTTTTGTCATTCAGTTGCTAAGTCGTCCAACTCTGTGACCCCATGCATTTTAGCCCACCAGGATCCTCTGTCCTCCCCTATATCCAGGGAGAGTTTGCTCAAATTCATGTCTATTGAGTCAGTGATGCTTTCAAACCATCTCATTCTCTGCAGCCGCCTTCTCTTTTTACCTTCAGTTTTCCCCAGAATTAGTGTCCTTTCCAATGAGTTGGCTCTTCTCATTACATGACTCAAGTACTGAGTTTCAGCTTTAGCAACAGTTCTTCCAATGAATATTCAGAGTTGATTTCCTTTAGGATTGACTGGTTTGATCTCCTTGCTGTCTAAGGGGCTCTCAAGAGTCTTATCAACACCACAGTTCAAAAGCATCAATTCTTCTGTAGTCAGTTGTCTTTATGGTCCAGCTCTGATATCTGTACATGACTATTGGAAAAACCATAGCTTTGACTATACAGGCCTTTGTTGGCAAAGAGATGTCTCTGCTTTTTAATATGCTGTCTAGGTTTGTTATAATTTTCCTTCCAAGGAGCAAGCATCTTTTAAGTTCATGGCTGCAGTCACTATCCAGAGTGATTTTGGAGCCTAAGAAAATCAAATCTATCACTGTTTCCACTTTTTCCCCTTCGATTTGCCATGACGTGATGGGACTGGATGCCATAATCTTTGTGGTTTTTTTTTTTTAATGTTGAGTTTCAAGCCAGTTTTACATAAATTCTATTATATAGCATTGTATTTTTAAACACTTCTGTTAATAATACTTTGAAGCTTCTTCTGTCAATATGTTGATGCTGTTTCTCTACCTCTTGAATCTGGGCTAGTCTTTCACCTCTCTGTCTCATGAAGTGCTGAGCTATAGCAAAAGTGACATTGGTCAAACTCTAGCGCTTAGGCCTCTAAGACCTTGCAGTATTCTTTACCCTTTGGAAACTCCCTGTAGTCATTTAAGAAAATTCAGGCTATAATTGTGGGATATATGTTTTCATTTATATATAGTCTGCTTAGTTCTAAAGTAAATTTACATAATAAGGAAGCTATTATTATATTAATTAATAATATATTATTTGATTAATAATATTATTGATTAATATATATTATTATCAATCTAGAAAGTGGTTTTAGTGGACTCAGGAAGAAAAGAATAACACCATTACTGGAGGATTAACATCACATTATTTCAATTTCACAGTCACTCACTGTTGATTCTACCCTAGCCTTTTGGAGAAAGAAATTGAATAACTTAGCCAGTTAGACAAAGGAATGTGATTAAGAATGCATCATGAGCTCCCCAGCAGCAAAATGATGAAGGCAATTCCAAAATCTACCAATTTCTAGCAGAATTTTTTTTTAGCACCCTTCTTTTTATTTTGAATGAAAGTTATTCAGCATATTGATGCAGAAGTTAGGCATGAATGGAATGTCTCTAGTCACAGTAGAGGAAAGGGTGTCAACAAGCAGTCCTGGCATAGTTTGCAGTCACGGGCTGGTTCTGAGACACCTCTGTGGTTCTGAATTCCATGCAAGCCACAGTGAAAACAGCTAAAGACTCTTCATGAGTACAGGCTCTGTCTAAATCATATTTAGATTTTTCCTCACTACCAGAACGATGTTTTGTATGACTTAAATCTTAGTTATTATTTAAGAAGTGAATATAGAGGGAAAAGCTAGAGAAAAAATAATAGTAACAAAATAAAAATAGTGGAATCTCAATTTTACGTACACAGCAGTCCCCAACCTTTCTGTCACCAGGAACGGGTTTTATAGAAGACAATTTTTCCATGGACTGGGGTGGGGGGTGGTTTTGGAATGATTCAAGCAACGTTACATTCATTGTGCACTTTATTTCTGTTATTATTACATCAGTTCCACCTCAGATAATCAGTAGATTCCAGAGCCCAGGGACTTCTGATGTACTATATGCAGAACAGACTTTTGCTTCTTTCATTTTGCGTTATAAGTTTCTATGCCTACCTATACATTACGAGGATTCATGATATCTGTGTGATTTTTCTGATTTTATAAAATCCTTTGACATGCAAATTTCTAATTAATGTTTTCTAAAGGAAAACACTGAATGAAGAAGAGGCTGTGTTCTTCCAAGATTGAACCATTCAGGAAAATGTATTTAGAGACTCTGTGAACTGCAACAATTTTTTCTACTGACTGAGCTTCTGTGTAGTGTTCTATAGCAATATGTACTGAACCAAAATAGCTCTTCCTTTTCATCACTTACCCCAATACCAAGGAATGATTTAAATACTGCAGGAAACAGAAAGAAAGAAAACAATATTTTATCTATTAAAATATATCTCCAAGACTGAAATTTTATTGTGATATTTGCTGCTGCTGCTAAGTTGCTTTAGTAGTGTCTGACTCTGTGTGACCCCATAGATGGCAGCCCACCAGGCTCCCCCGTCCCTGGGATTCTCCAGGCAAGAACACTGGAGTGAGTTGCCATTTCCTTCTCCAATGCATGAAAGTGAAAAATCAAAGTGAATCTGCTCAGTCATGTCCGACTCTTAGCAACCCCATGGACTACAGCCTACCCGGCTCCTCCATCCATGGGATTTTCCAGGCAAGAGTACTGGAGTGGGTTGCCATTGTTTTCTCCTTGTGATATTTAAATAAACATTTATTCAAGAATAGTAACCATAACTGTCTGTTAATATTATGCAGTTTTCCTTATGGTTACCAGGAGGAAGGGTGCAGGCAGGGGATAGTTAGAGAGCTTGTGATGGACATGTACACACACCTATATTTAAAATGGATAACCAACAAAGACCCACAGTATAGCACAGGGAACTCTGCTCAGTGCTACGTGGCAGCCTGGATGGGTGGGGCTTTCAGGAGAATGGATATGCTTAGCTATGAACCTGAAACTATTATAACATTGTTAGTATTATTATAATATTGGTTATACTCCAATATAAAATAAAACCTTTTAAAAAATAAAGTAATAATAATAAAAAAGACATTATGTAGTTTCTTGAGTCCAACATCACATCAGCTAGTATCCCTTCCCCATCAAGATCCAGAACCAAGCTGTAGTCAGTCACCATGTCCCACAAACACAAATTCATTCACGTTACATCAAGAGATCCTTGAACATGATTTACTCTTTTTGTAGTATGACATCACAAAACACTTGCAGAGAGAGGAGGAAATAGGACTATGTTGATCCTTCACAGAATTTCCATTTAGAGGGGTTCAGGTTGGGGAACACGCGTATGCCCATGGCGGATTCATGTTGATATGTGGCAGAACCAATACAATATTGTAAAGTAAAAATAAATAAATAATTTCCATTTGAAATGAGTTTCTGTTTGTCCCACTGAGGCCAGTGTCCATGGTATCAATGTGGAGATCACTAACAGAGCATTCACTTAACAGATGGAATAATACCAAAGTATTTCTTGAAAATCAGATGAATATCCAGAAACTTAATTGGCAGCAGGATGGGTCTTAAATCCTGACCATCATACACATATACTGGCTGAATTTTTTTAACACACTTGAACCCTTTCTAATATATTTGCACACACACACCTCAGTCACCTGGTAGGTAGAAAAAAGGCACTAAGAAAATAATGAAGATATATCTACCAAATCAATTCCTAGTAAAAAATAAAGTATAGCAGAAAGACATTAGGGAACAAGGAAATACAGATGGAGAAAAACAAATTATACTAATGATAATGACAGTGATATGAATAAAAATAATGAGAATAATAATGAACATTCCTTTGTATGCTATATCTCATCTAAGGAACTCACAAGGGACTCAGCATATGAAAAACAGACTGCCTATTAACAGTTCATCATATGGGAAATTTTTCTGGATAACTGAAGGAAACACAGTTTATAAGATAGTAAGGTGAGAAGAAAGGAAGAATTCACTCTTCTAAAAAGGTAGTCAGAAAGTTCCTGAGTAGATGCCAAGGGCCCAGGGAAGGGAGGGCAGGGAGGGAAGTGGGTAACAGGAACAGTACTTAGTGTTTAATGAGGACAGAGTTTCAGTTTAGAAAGTGAAAAATCTGGGAGATGAATGATTGTGGGAGCTGCAGAACAACGTAATTGTACTTAGCACCACTGAAATGTACAGTTATATTGGTTAAAAGAATATGTTTTATATTATGTGACTTTTACCACAATACAGAGCCAGATAGTAAATATTTTAGCCCTTACAGGCCATGTGATCTCTGCTGCAACCACTCAACTCTGTTGTAACAGGAAGGCAGCAGTCTGTAATACATAAACAAATGAGTGTTTCTCTGTTCCAATAAAACTTTTATTTCTGGACAGTTCAGTTCAGTTCAGTCACTCAGTCGTGTCCGACTCTTTGAGACCCCATGGACTGCAGCACATCAGGCTTCCTTTTCCATCACCAACTCCTAGAGCCTACTCAAACTCATGTCAACTGTGTTGGTGATGTCATCCAACCACCTCATCCTCTGTTGTTCCCTTTTCCTCCTGCCTTCAATCTTTCCCAGCATCAGGGGCTTTTCCAGTGAGTCAGTTCTTTGCATCAGGTGGCCAAAGTATTGGAGCTTCACTTTCAGCATCAGTCCTTACAATGAATATTCAGGACTGATTTCCTTCAGGATGGACTGGTCAGATCTCCCTGAAGTCCAAGGGACTCTTTTCAAGAGTCTTCTCCAACACCACAGTTCAAAAGCATCAATTCTTTGGTACTCAGCTTTCCTTATAGTCCAAATCTCACATCCATACATGACTACGGGAAAAATCATAGACTAGATGGACCTTTGGTGGCAAAGTAATGTCTCTGCTTTTGAATATGCTGTCTAGTTTGGTCACAGCTTTTCTTCCAAGGAGCAAGTGTCTTTTAATTTCATGGCTGCAATCACCATCTGCAGTAAAGCCTGTTGCTGATTCCATTATTTCCCCATCTATATGCTATGAAGTGATGGGACCGAATGCAACTATCTCAGTTTTCTGAACATTGAGTTTCAAGCCAACTTATTCACTCTCCTCTTTCACATTCTTCAAAAGGCTCTTTAGTTATTCTTTCCTTTCTGCCACGAGTATGGTACCATCTGCATATCTGAGGTTGTTGATATTTCTCCTGGCAATCTTCATTCCAGCTTGTGCTTCATCCAGCCTGGCATTTCACATGATGTATTCTGCATATAAGTTAAATAAGCAGGGTGTCAAAATACAGCCTTGACATAGTCCTTTCCTGATTTGGACCCAGTCTGTTGTTCCATGTTCAGTTCTATCTGTTGCTTCTTGATCTGCATACAGATTTCTCAGGAGGCAGGTCAGATGGTCTGGTATTCCCATCTCCTTAAGAATTTTCCAAACTTTTTGTGATCCCCACAGTCAAAGGCTATGGTGTAGTCGATAAAGCAGAAGCAGATATTTTTTTTTGGAACTCTCTTGCTTTTCTGATAATCCAGGGATGTTGGCAATTTGATCTCTGGTTCTCTGCCTTTTCTAAATCCAGCTTGAACATCTGGAAGTTCACTGTTCATGTACTATAGAAGCCTGACTTGGAGAATTTTGAGCATTACTTTGCTAGCATGTGAGATGAGTGCAATTGTGCGGTAGGTTGAGCATTCTTTGGCATTGCCTTTCTTTGGGATTGGAATGAAAACTGACCTTTTCCAGTCCTGTGGCCACTCCTGAGTTTCCCAAATTTGCTGGCCTATTGAGTGCAGCACTTTCACAGCATCATCTTTCAGGATTTGAAATAGGTCAACTGGAATTCCATCACCTCCATTAGCTTTGTTCGTAGTGATGCTTCCTAAGGCCCACTTGACTTCACATTCTAGGATATCTGGCTCTAGGTTAGTATCACATCATTGTGATTATCTGGTCATGAAGATCTTTTCTGTATAGTTCCTTTGTGTATTCTTGCCACCTCTTCTTAATATCTTCTGCTTCTGTTAGGTCCATACCATTTCTGTCCTTTATTGTGCCCAGCTTTGCATGAAATGTTCCCTTGGTATCTCTAATTTTCTTGAAGAGATCTCTAGTTTTTCCCAGTCTATTGTTTTCTTCTATTTTTTTTTTTGCACTGATCACTGAGGAAGGCTTTCATATCTCTCCTTGCTATTCTTTGGAACTCTGCATTCAAATGGGTATATCTTTCCTTTGCTACTTTGCCTTTAGCTTTTCTCCTTTTCTCAGCTATTTGCAAGGCCTCTTCAGACAACCATTTTGCCTTCTTGCATTTCTTTTTCTTGGGGATGATCTTGATCACTGCCTCCTGTACAATGTCATGAACCTCCATCCATAGTTCTTCAAGCACTCTGTCTATTAGATCTAATCCCTTGAATCTATTTGTTAATTCCACTGTATAATTGTAAGAGATTTGATTTAGGTCATACCTAGTTCTAGTGCTTTTCCCACTTTCTTGATTTTAAGTCTGAATTTAGAAATAAGGAGTTCATTATTGGAGCCACAGTCCTCTCCCGGTCTTGTTTTTGCTGACTGAATAGAGCTTCTCCATCTTTGGCTGCAAAGAATATAATCAATCTGATTTCAATATTGACTATCTGGTGATGTCCATGTATAGAGTCTTCTCTTGTGTTGTTGGAAGAGTTTGTTTGTAATGACCAGTGTGTTCTCTTGGCAAAACCCTGTTAGCCTTTGACCTGCTTCATTTTGTACTCCAAGGCCAATTTTGCCTGTTACTCCAGGTAGCTCTTGACTTCCTACTTTTGCATTCCAGTCCCCTATAAAGAAAAGGACATCTTTTTTGGGTGTTAATTCTAGAAGGTTTGTAGGTCTTCATAGAACTGTTCGACTTCAGCTTCTTTAGCATTACTGGTTGGGGCATAGACTTGGATTACTGTGATATTGAAAGGTTTGCCTTGGAAACAAACAGAGATCATTCTGTTGTTTTTGAGACTACATCCAAGTATTGCATTTTGGACTCTTTTGTTGACTACGAAGGCAATTCTATTTGTTCTACGGGATTCTTATCTCCAGTAGTAGATATAATGGTCATGTGAGTTAAACTCATTCATTCCAGTCCATTTTAGTTTGCTGATTCCTAAAATGTCAACGTTCACTCTTTCCATCTCCTGTTTGACCATTTCCAATTTGCCTTGACTCATGGACCTAACATTTCAGGTTCCTATGCAGTATTGCTCTTACAGCATCTGACTTTACTTCCATTACCAGTCACATCCACAACTGGGTGTTGTTTTGCTTTGGCTCCATCTCTTCATTCTTTCTGGAGTTATTTCTCTATTCTTCTCCAGTAGCATATTGGGCACATACTGACCTGGGGAGTTCATCTTTCAGTGTCATAACTTTTTGCCTTTCCATACCATTCATGGGGTTCTGAAGACAAGAATACTGAAGTCGTTTGCCATTCGCTTCACCACTGGACCACCTTTTGTCATAACTCTCTGCCAAGACCTGACTTGGGTGGCCCTACATGGCATAGCTCATAGTTTCATTGAGCTAGATACAGCTGTGGTCCCTGTGGTCAGTTTGGTTAATTTTCTGTGGTTGTAGTTTTCATTCTGTCTGCCCTCTGATGGATAAGGATAAGAGGCTTATAGAAGCTTCCTCATGGGAGAAACTGTCTGAGGGGGAAACTGGGTCTTGTTCTGATGGGCGGGTCCATGTCCAGTAAACCTTTAATCCAATTTCTGGACACCCAAGTTTAAATTTGATGTGATTTTGCATGCCAACATTTGTTATTTTTCCTTTTGTTTTTCTAATAATCATTTGAAAAGTGCAAAAAGGATTCTGAAATATTAGGCAGTACAAAAACAAATAGTTGGCCATATGTGACCCATGGAGGACAGTTTGCTGAAACTTAATCTAGACAGACATTGTTTCATGAAATTGTCCTAGCACACTCCATGGCTAGGCATTCCTCTTTCTTCTTTTATAGTACAATACTTTGTTCATAATTCATCACTGTTTATATTACTTTTCTGAAGACTACCAATAATTTCAAACTAAGTTCCTTGAAAATATCAACTGCTACAAATATTTAGTGGTTAAAAACAAAGATTCTGGAGCCAGACTTACCAAGGTTGAACCCAAGTTTCAATACTGTATCATTACCTTTAAAAGCATTTGTTTGCTTTTTTCATTTGTTAAAAACAAAATTAAAACAATAATTTTCCATATAAAACAGAATCATTTTGAGGTATGCTTAAAAATATATTTTATATAATTCATGACACTAATGTAGATTTTAAAAGACTTCTAACATGTTGGTAAGTAGCAAGTGAGAGACTTATAAAACACTATAGCTGACAAAATGTTATCTTCAGTTCATCTAATATAGAAAATGATACATAAGTGATACTCAGTAGTACTTGTGTTGAATGCATGAGTTTTAAATTTAACTATTTTCTATTCTTTCTTCCAGTGGTCAGTATATTGGGAAGAGCATGGGTCAAGATACAAACCCATGTACCATTTACACAAAGTTAAATTAGACATCAAAAAGTGTTTTTTTAATATATGCATAGCACTTTTGCACTCTCATTGTTTGCTTCAGTCAGCACAGATGCACATCATGACCACTGATGTTCATTATTTATTCTCTCATTCAGGAAACTTCCACTGAACCTGTATCCTATGCCAAATATATTGCTAAAATAAAGAATACAACATGGTACATATCACCAAAAAGTTCACAATTCTGCAGTTAAGATAGATACATAAATTAATATCAGTAAAATGCAAAAAGTACCACATAAAGGCAGAAGAAAATCGGCATGTGCATGGTTCATTCAAGGAATCAAGGGAACTCATCAAAAAAGGATTTAAAAAATAAGTTAGTTGAAGATTGAATGAAGTATTGAAGATGGAATAGAATTTGTCAGACAGACAGATGAAAATTCCCAAGAATAGGAACAGTTTTTACAGGAACACCAGAGTATTTTGCAGTTTTCCTTTTTCAGACCCAAAAAAGTCAAAACAGAAAGCTAGGTGTAGGTGAGAGGTCAGGATAAAGCTGAAAGTTAGAAACTGCGGTCGTGGGTGTATGGTATTTCATAAGAGTTTGGCAAACAGAAATCATAGGATTTTCAGAAGAGAGCAGAGTTTGGTATGCAAGGAGAAGGACTCAGTACAAAAGGAGAGGCAGGCAAGGCTAAATTGCAAATTAATGGTAAACCTGCAAAGCGTAAGACCTCTTCTCGAGAGACTACTCAAAGATTAGGAAAGATGGGACCAAAAAAAAAAAAAAATTATCTAATGAATGGGGAATGGAGAAGCTATTCGACAGAATGGTTATATTTAAATGACCACAGGATATCCCCAAAATATATACACCTAGTGAACCATGGAGACATAACACAGCTTATATATCTGACAGGAGAAGGCAATGGCACCCCACTCCAGTACTCTTGCTGGAAAATCCCATGGATGGAGGAGCCTGGTAGGCTGCAGTCCATGGGGTCACTAGGAGTCGGACATGACTGAGCGACTTCCCTTTCACTTTTCACTTTCATGCATTGGAGAAGGAAATGGCAATCCACTCCAGCGTTCTTGCCTGGGGACGGGGGAGCCTGGTGGGCTTCTGTCTATGGGGTCGCACAGAGTCGGACACAACTGAAGTGACTTAGCAGCATATACCTGACAGCCTAGAGGCAGTCTGCCCTTTATTTCATACTGATTTCATAAATACATCTAAATTAAGTTGAATCACCAATGAATTGAAGTTAAATGAAAAAGGAACACACACTTTTGATCCAGGAAGTACAGGTCTTGTTGCTGTGTGACTTGGACAATGTATGACAGCCCCTCTCTGGGGCTGTTTCTTATGAAGTAGGCTTTATATTTAATTTCTTCATCTATAAAGTAAAAATTCTACAAGCTTTATTGAGACATTATAAATTAAGGGAGATGGTATCTATAAAATGCCTGGTGTAGTGCCTATTATAGAATAACTTTTCAATTCCTATCATCCTCTTTGTCTATCTGTGTGCTGTGGGAGTCACAAAAATAAAGATGAGGTATGCCGTACACCTACAGAGCATTCACAGTCATGTTCAGATGAGAACTATTATACTGTAAAACTGAATAACTTAAGATAGTATCTACACAGTTTAAAAATTCATAGAGTAGACTACATTTTGAAGTGGAAAGTGATCAGCAAGACAATATAACTTTAAGTGAAAAGCTATAGATACAAGTCTATAAAGTTTATGGGTATTTTTACACTGAAAAGAAATGCAGTAAAATGTTAACTGCAATGTTTTCTTCTCTCAGCAAAAAGAGAAAAAGGAAAAAATCCAAAATAAAGAATGTACTTTAGTCATCACCAATATTATATAATATATGCAATTACATTAAAATGTATGCTTATATTTCACAACTTAATAAATATAATGTTTAATAGTGAGTGATATATCATATTGTATATATATAATATTATCATATTATCATAGTGTCTGACTCTTGCTACCCTATGGACTGTAGCTCACCAGGCTCCTCTCTTCATGGGATCTCTCAAGCAAGAATATTAGAGTGGATTGTAATTTTCTTCTCCAATAATAATATTAAATGATATATGATTATATATTATTAAGTACATGTATTTATATATGTTCAATAGAATACAAATCATATAAATACAAATGTAATAATATATAATTTGTATATGAATATATAATAAATTATATACATTACATATACATATAGAGGGAGAAGATTGAGATGTTTCTTTTAAAATTTAGAGTAATGAGTATAATATCACATAGTTAGGAAATCTGAAAACTAAGCCAGGCAAGTTTATATTCATGGAGTGAGGTAAAGTTTGCCTGACCAAAAATACTTCTTGCCCATTCACTTAAGTATGACAAAAATCTGATTTTCTGCTTTTCTAAAATTACCATACCTTTGGGGTTCCATGTTACATTTATCTGAGTTAAATCCATATTTTTTACTTCTGTAGAACATAATAAAATATTGATTCAATACTGGTATATAGAAAGTGATGCATTATAAAACATATTTAAACAAATCATTTAAATTTTCATTTACCAAATTGTTTAAATATGTTTACAATCAAATGTATTTATGAAACAGTCATATGTTTTATTTTCTCTGCAATAGAAAGATGCAGAAAAAATATAAGCTTCATATTCCATCACTCAAAGAGAAAAACACTTTTATGATTCAAACAAAAGATACATTAATGATGAATTATTTGTATTAGAGTATTACTAGTTAAAAAATGTTATTTTTTTCTAGGGAACTTTTTGTGTGAGTGGTTTCAACTTGAATCAACAAAATATTATCATACTTGGGAATGTTTTTAAGCATCTTAGATATATCATAGATTTCAGATAATGTACTCTTGGGTCATACATGCTCATTCAGGTCTGATTCTTTGTGACCCTAGGGACTGCAGTCTGCCAGGTTCTTCTGTTCATGGGACTTCCCAGGCAAGCATACTGGAGTAGGTTGCTGTTTCCTCCACTGGAGGATCTTCCCAGCCCAGGTATTGGACCTGCATCTCCTGCACAGCAGATGGGTTCTTTACTGCTGGGCCACCAGGAAAACCTCAATGTACTATAAACATTGGTTTAAAAGAACATAAATATTTGCATAAATATTTTCATCAGTCTTGCTTTAAAAAAAATGCATGTGGCTCCTAATACTTCAAAGAACAAGATGGACTTTTCAATGTGCCCTAAATTTTTTCTGGACCCTAACTTCTTGCACATGCCCCTTTCTAAGTTTTCAAACATAATACTGATTTATATTTGCCCTCTATGGCCAAACAAAGGAAACAACAAAACTCCTTTGTTCCTGCTTTTGGGTTTTCTATCAAGGTTAATGACACCATTACACACCCAGAAGGGAGCAGCTAAGCCATAGGATCAGCATTTCAAACTCTTCTGGTCTTTGGGTTGCCTACTTCCTTCCATTCAGGGGACAAAGTGCACTTTCTTCTAGAAAGGGTCAAGCCCTTTTCAGAACAGTCACAACGATAAAAAATATCAAATTACTTCTCATCTTCCTTTGTATGGACAACAAAATAATGCATCCTTTCTGCGCTTGAACAAAAGGAGAAAAGAAATACATGCCATATAAAGCTATAAGATTGACAAGATCAGTGAATGTCCATAAATCAAGACCAGCAGCACCCCTTAAACAAAGAAGGAAGAGAACACTCCAAACATGATTGCCTCAATTTCTCTAAAAATTGAAAAAAGGCAAGAAAGGAAGTGAGATGGTATGTTTGGAGAAAGATGGTATTTAATATTAATTTTAAATAATTGAAACAGGCATTTGAAGGGCGATCTCACTCACCCCTAAGTGACTCTCTCATTGTTGCCAAAATTAAAACAGCAAGGACCTGGTGAGCATAGAACCTTCACAAGAGTCTACTGAGATAAGAATATTTCCACTGATTAGATTGTAAAAACAATTGCATTTTCCATGTTAACATAAAGAGCTGGTTTAATGCTTTTACTCAACTGAAATGGTGTTTTGTCCCTATGGTTGTTTGTTTAGTTTTAATTTCTACATCTTTTACACAAATTGAACAGAAGAACTGATCAAAAATCACTTCTTGTTTTCAATCAGGAATACAAGATTCTGGCACAGGAGTTCCTCACACTTCACCACATCATCGTCATGTCCTGTCCAAGTCTGAGCTCTGACTGTTGCTCTCTCCTTCTTATAACCTTGCTCGCTTCTGTTCAGCTTCTTATTGCTTTTGCTCAGAGCCTCACTTTACCTTTCCTATTGCTGTTATACCCTAGCCTGTCGGTTTCCCTCATTTTCTCACCTGCTTCAACCTCTGCCCTCAGAATGGAGACAGACTGAATCTTCTCCAGTCAGGTAGGACCACTCCACTTTGCAGATACCTGACTGTGGTCCATTCACTTTGGTGTGACTTTCACAGCTTTGTAATCAAGCTGAAAAGGTAGCTCTAGGTTTATTTCCTAATAAATTTCTCTCCAAACAACCTATGTTGATCAACTCACAACCTGCATCCTACAGATCTTTCCCCAACTCTGTTTCCATTAGTCAAGTAACATCTCTCAATACAGAATGCTTCCTGCCGTATTTTCTAACCCTTCTCATTATTAAACTCTGAAAAGAAAGGTCATGACTCATCTTCCTGAAGCTATCTTCAGAGGAGACAACATGTTCATCGCCACTCCACATGATGCTTCACTCTCTATGTCAACTTGGTGCGCCATGGCATCCAGGTACAGTGTCAAACCTTATTCTAGATATTTCTGTAAGGATATTTTTGGATGAGGTTGACATTTAAAACAGTATCCTCTAAAATGAGAGTGGGCTCATCCAATCAGTTGAACGTCTGAAAAGAATAAAAGACTGACCTTGCTCAAACAAGAAGGAATTCTGCAGTCTGACTGAGTTCACACTTGAACTCTTGATTTGGTTTGTCTCTGAGCCTCCAGCCTGCCAGGCCAATCTGCAGAGTTTGAATATGCGAGCTGCCAGAATTCTATAAACCAATTACTTAAAATATATCTGTATATAGATTTATGCATGTATATGCTGATACACATCCTATTTCCCCTCCCTCTCTGTAGAATGCCTGCCTCTTGAAAAACCTGTACACAGGTCAGGAAGCAACAGTTAGAACTGGACGTGGAACAACAGACCTGTTCAAAATAGGAAAAGGAGTATGTCAAGGCTGTATATTGTCACCCTGCTTATTTAATTTATATACAGAGTACATCATGAGAAACGCTGGACTGGATGAAGCACAAGCTGGAATCAAGGTTTCTGGGAGAAATATCACTAACCTCAGATATGCAGATGATACCACCCTTATGGCAGAAAGTGAAGAGGAACTAAAAAGCCTCTTGATTAAAGTGAAAGAGGAGAGTGAAAAAGTTGGCTTAATGCTCAACATTCAAAAAACTAAAATCATGGCATCTGGTCCCATCACTTCATGGGAAATAGATGGGGAAACAGTGGAAACAGTGTCAGACTTTATTTTTTGGGGTCCAAAATCACTGCAGATGGTGACTGCAGCCATGAAATTAAAAGACACTTACTCCTCGGAAGGAAAGTTATGACCAATATGCTAGACAGCGTATTGAAAAGCAGAGACATTACTTTTTCAACAAAGGTCCATCTAGTCAAAGCTATGGTTTTTCCAGTGGTCATGTATGGATGTGAGACTTGGACTATAAAGAAAACTGAGTGCCGAAGCACAGATGCTTTTGAACTGTGGTGTTGGAGAAGACTCTTGAGAGTCCCTTGGACTGCAAGGAGATCCAACCAGTCCATCCTAAAGGAGATCAGTTCTGGGTGTTCATTGGAAGGACTGATGTTGAAGCTCAAACTCCAATATTTGGCCACCTCATGCAAAGAGCTGACTCATTGGAAAAGACCCTGATACTGGGAAAGATTGAGAGCAGGAGAAGAAGGGGACGAGAGAGGATGAGATGGTTGGGTGGTATCACCAACTCAATGGACATGAGTTTGGGTAAACTCCAGGTGTTGGTGATGGACAGGGAGGCCTGGCATGCTGCGCTTCATGGGGTCACAAAGAGCCAGACACGACTGAGCTGAACTGAGTCCTGATACACTCCACAACATGCTACTGCCATCTAGAGCTTAGCTCATACTTTTTTCAGTTAAAGGTGGAAGACTGTCCATGCCTCCTTCCCTGACTACACAGTAAATCTACTGAGACAGGAAGCACATTTCACTTCCTTTATGGCTAAGTCCTTTAAGGGCTTCTCTTGTGGCTCAGCTGATAAGGAATCTGCCTGCAATGTGGGAAACCTGGGTTCAATCCCTGGGTTGGGAAGATCCCCTAGAATAGGAAAGGCTACCCACTCCAGTATTCTGGCCTGGAGAATTCCATGGACTGTATAGACCATGGGGTTGCAAAGAGTTGGACACGACAGAGCAACCTTCACTTTCACTTTCATTACTAACTCCACAAAAATGTCTGGCACATGAAAAGTACCTAGTGTTTAATTAATCAAATCAATCCACATGGTCTATTAATGTAACTTTAAAAGGATACCTGCACTTTAAAAGGATACCTGTATTATTTTTCCTTACCATAGATGTCCTAATCAGTTCCATGTTTTGGGGGACATCCTGGCTGTGACTTTTTGTAAAGTATTTAAAAATAATTAGCTTGAAATGTCATTAATTGAACCAATGATCCTTGCTAGCATGAAGGCAATAAATGTAAGCCAACATGAACAGGTATTACTAAGCTTTCAAAAGTTTCCCTAATCTCTTATTATCCTTGCTGTTTTTCTCTGTAATTACTTCTTTAATCAACTGATTATCTATTAAGCACTAATATCATTATCTTACATGCAGGTACTAGTTATACTAAGAACCTCTGATGGATTTATTCTAAGAAAATTATCATTATAGTGACTTTGACTCAAACACCACATGAAGAAAAACACGCTTACAATGAAAATATTCAAATATGTAAACAAATATTCCCAATTACAATGTACTAAATTGTGAAGACAATGACACTAAACAGATGTGCAGTAAGGGCAATGGACCTCAGTTTGTTATGGCCTAAGTAATGGGAGGATGTCAGATGATGGGAAAGAGAAGAAGATGGACTCCTTTGCATATGGGCTTTCCCCGACCAAGTCCATCATGGAAAAACAGAAATAGTATAATTTGTATACAACAATATCATTAAGAGACGTTTACGGATAAAAGCTGAAGCATATACAAATTGACAGATAGTGAAACTGGAGGAGAATTTTACAGAATTTTTAGTGTGGTAGATTAAGGCCCATTTTATGCTTTTTAATTTACTTTTCAAAGAAAATATCTAGAAAGTGAAAACAGCTATACTTTTCATTTTGTTGAAACACTGAAGTAAATATCATTTTGTAGAATAACAAACAGATTAACCTCAGAAGAGCCCAATCACTTGATACACACCCCAGAGAAAAGATGGCAGAATAAAATACAGTTTTCACTTTAATGAATAATGCCCAATGTTTAGACAGCTTTGGAGACAGCCAGATGCAGTCCTGCATGTACTAGGAAGAAGCTACGAAACTCATGGATGGTGAATCTCCGTAGTGAACATAGACTATCATATTATGTCATTGTGACTTAAATTTAGCAAATGCCCAAGGAGGTCACATTTGAAATTCATGGAAGTTTATTTAGCATTAATGCACCCTAAGAGAAGCTTGGGCTTTCCGGGTGTCTCAGTGGTAAAGAATCTGCCTGCAATACAGAAGATGGAGGAGATGCTGCACATTCAACTCCTGAGATGGGAAGATCCCCTGGAGAAGGGCACACCAACCCACTGCAGTATTCTTGCCTTGGAGAATCCTATGGACAGAGGAGCCTGGCAAGCTGCAGTCCACAGGGTCACACAGAGTTGGACATGACTGAAGCAACTGAGCATGCACGCAGCCACGCAAGAGAAACTTAGGTGTAATGAAAAGCTTAGAGCATGTCATTAAAAACTGTATTATTAAGACATGAATTAAAATAGTACAAGAAGAAATATGTTGTAAGTTATTTCAGAAGCCATGTTGTTGTTGTTCAGTCACTAAGCCGTGTCTGACTCTGAGACCCCATGGATTATAGCACGCCAGGATTCCCCAGCCTCTACACTTCCCAGAGTTTGCTCACATCCATGTCCACTGAGTTGGTGATTCTAACCATCTCATCCTCTGCTGCCCTCTTCTCCTTTTGCCTTCAATGTTTTCCAGCATCAGGGTCTTTTCCAGCATCAAGATAAGAGACAGTGAAGAGACAGAGAAAGAGACAGTGATAGAGATAGAGACAGTGAAGGACAGAGAAGCCTGGCATGCTGCAGTCCATGGGGTCACAAAGAGTCTGACACGACTCAGCAACTGAACAACAAAGTTAGACTGCTTTACCTATTTCTGTAAGATAGACTCTATCAGAGGTTTTTTATTCAAAAAGAGAGAATGAACATGGAAAAATATAATACCTTAGTTCTCCCTGAGATAGAAATATATTAGGTTGATAGCAATTGATATTACCCATCATTTAGCATCTATATTTTAAAATCATTTGATAGTATCTATTAGTCTTGTAACAAAGAAGGTAAATGCTCTTCCTGATGAAAAGAAGAAGGCCTGCTCTTCAGGAATGGGGATGGTGATTTTTAAAATGGCAAAAATAATGATATTCACCTTCTTAAAATAATTTCTACACCCAAAATGATCCAGACCCTATTGGAGGTATTGTGTGTGTTAGTCACTTAGTCATGTCTGACTCTTTGTGACCCCATGGACTGTAACCCACCAGGCTCCTCTGTCCATGAAATTCTCCAGGCAAGAATACTAAAGTGGGTAGCCATTCTGTAGGGGCTGTTCCCAACCCAGGAATTGAACCTGGGTTTCCTGCATTGCAGGCAGATTCTTTACCACCTGGGCCACAAGGGAGGCCCCTTTAGTGTGTGCATGTGTGTGTGTGTGTATGTGTTGTGTTGTACTGGGAGTTCTACAACAGTAAATCAAACTTAACTAACTTCTGTGTCCCTGTAAATCCTCTATTTGGTTAAAAACGCAATATATCCAGTCAACCATTCCCAAACACCAAGCCAGCGCTGGGCTTTCTTCTTATCTCAGATAAAGTTGACTCTGTGGACCCAGCCAATCAGGGATTTCCTACGTTTTTCATGTTGTTCTTTATTCATTATCCTATAAAAGCTTCTTGCCTCCTGCCACATTTTGCAGTTCTTCACAAGAAGACTGTCTCATTTACAAAGTGTCAAAGTTTGTTTGTATCACCAAAACTGTCTTGTTTAAACACATTTTAGTTTTTGGTTTGTGTGGAATGGGATTGGAAGCTGATGGCTAAAGGCCTTTGGAACACTTGATATAGTGAAGTATCAGGATAAGTCACTCAAATTTGAACTCTGTTCCTTTGACAGATCTTGGATCCAAACAAACTTTATTGTTTTTTCTTTAATTAAAAAAAAAATCGGCTGCATCCCAAGCCTTGTGCGGAGAAGGCAATGGCAACCCACTCCAGTACTCTTGCCTGGAAAATCCCATGGACGGAGGAGCCTGGTAGGCTGCAGTCCATGGGGTCACTAAGAGTTAGACAGGACTGAACAACTTCACTTTCACTTTTCACTTTTATGCATTGGAGAAGGAAATGGCAACCCACTCCAGTGTTCTTGCCTGGAGAATCCCAGGGACAGGGGAGCCTGGTGGGCTGCTGTCTGTGAGGTTTCACAGAGTCGGACATGACTGAAGCGACTTAGCAGCAGCAGCAGCAGCAGCAAGCCTTGTGGGATCTTAGTTCTCTGACCAGGGACTGAACCTGGGCCCTGGGCAGTGAAAGCGCAGAGTCCTAACTATTGGACCGCCAGGGAATTCCCAACTTTTAATTTTTCTTTAAATAAAAATCATTTCCAGAAATGTTCTGGGGTCCTGGAAAGGCTCTGTGCTTTGTTAAACTTCCTAGAAACGTGCTGGATTATGGAAAATTTGGCTTCCCTGGTGGCTCAGAGGTTAAAGTGACTGCCTGGAATGTGGGAGACCCAGGTTTGATCCCTGGGTTGGTAAGATCCCCTGGAGAAGGAAATGGCAACCCACTCCAGTACGCTTGCCTGGAGAATCCCATGGAGGGAGGAGACTGGTAGGCTACAGTCCATGGGGTCACAAAGAGTCGGACATGACTGAGCGACTTCACTTCACTTTCACTATGGAAAGTTTCTGGTGTATTTCTATTAAGAGTTCCCAATGAGTGGTAACTGCTAGGGGACTCACAAAGCCTGGAGGTAAATCCACAGCAAACCACTGCAGGACTCGAGGGTGACATTAGGGGGCCACTACCATAATGAAATCTCCTGAAAGAAAAAAAAAAACTTTTGCTAATGGGAATCTTGGAAGCCAAAGCCACAGAACCAATGGGCAAAGACAACTTGCCACCTAAGTCAGATTCACATCTTAGAAACGTTAGTCACAGAATGGGTTAGATTCAGATGAGCTCAGCACCAAACTCAACAAAATTTCCAAGTTTCAATGTACACTGCAAAACTCCAAAAGGTCCAATCCAGCAGCACATCCCTCCCTCTTAGTTGTGAGTTTGGCTCAAAGAGACCCAAGGCAAGCTAATGAAATGGGATTCTCAAGTTTCAGAAAATCATGCCTACCACTTTGGGCATGCCTGCCTATTTTATGTCCTGAAAACTATAGTTATCAACAGAAAATGACAAAATCTTACTAAGACAACCTAGAATTACAATGGCCCAATGGGGAACGTCCCAATTAGACCAAGATTGTTTAATTAATAAATGCACTTGAAGACAAGATTTTCTAAATCAAACCAACAGAATGGGAAACCTATTTTAATTGAGATGCAAAAGCATCCAAAAAGTTTCAAGATTTCAAAACAGCTTCATTGAAAGGTTAAATTTCAAAAGACTAATGAAAAATTAAGACACAAGTGGTATCTAAAGCAAGACTATACAACCCAATGACTCCTACTATCCTCATTTATCCGAGTACTCAGTCTACTAGTCATCTGTTTGAATTGCTTTTCCACTCAGAAAAGAAAGTACAAGAATGGAAACCAAATTTAAATCCTTCCACAGCACCTAAGATGCTCCCATGTCTACCCTGAAAGGAGGATACCATGTTAGCCCCTATCAAGGTGGATAGGCCTCCTAAGAATTTTCTGGTAAACTGCTACCAGTTATTTCCTTAAAAAGTCAAGGGGAAAACAAAATTAAAATTAATGGACAACCTTGCCAAACTCTGGTAGACACCGGAGCTATATTCTCTACTTTTAATTCCATTTGCTCAGGAACAAACACGCATACATCTGTGCTAAGTCGCTTCAGTTGTGTCCAACTCTTTGCGACCCTATGGACTGTAGTCCACCAGGTTCTTCTGTCCATGAGATTCTCCAGGTAAGAATACTGGAGTGTGTTGCCATGCCCTTCCCCAGGGGATCTTCCTGACCCAGGGATCGAACCCACATCTCTTACGTCTCTTGCACTGGCAGGCGGATTCTTTACCACTAGTGCCATCTGAGAAGCCCCTCACTGGGGATGGGATCCTGGTAAAACTGGAAGAAGTGGGGGAGGGTTAGTCAGCTCTCCTGGATCTTGGCAGTGCCCAGTCAAGAAAGGAAGGTAAAATTTCACATTGTCCTTCTCTTTCAAAATTCAGACTCTTGTGAATGTGGCTTTGGAATATCAATGGTTGCCAATTCTTTCTCTCCAAGGGGCAGCTACTTCCTTCTTGTTTGTCTCCTTTTGTGTGCTGAGAACTCAGCTTAGCTTTCTGGCCACCTGGGACACAGAGGTTAACAGCACTTGTATATATAGGCAGTTCAACTCTCAGGTTGGGGATCTCAAAGAATGGGTGGACAGAAAGCTGGGTTTCACTCTATTTGTGGTTAGGGTCCTACCAACTGTTGCAAAGTCTCAAGGGAAATGTCCAAGTTCCTATTTCTTTTGTCTGTCTTAGACTATGGCTCTAATCTTGGGAGGATAGCAATTTCTGGGGTTAGTCAATACTGCCAGGAATATTGTCCCAGCTGAAACTTGACCACAATTTGTACAACCCATCTTACAAAGTGAGTCTTTACAAGAACAGAAGAAGCACACTTACTCTTTTAATGAATCTCCAAAATCCCTGTTCATCTCAAAAGACTTACAGATATTGTCAAAGATCTGGATATAGGAAATAAAGGTCCTTCTTGTTGAAACTTACATTCTTTCTCTGTGCCTTTTGAGATGTAAATATTCCATCTTGCCTTTTCTAAGAGTTGAGGGTAATTCTAAGAATTTGCAGGTAATTCTTATCAGAAATAAAAGGGAAAAAAAAAAGAAGAAGAACGATCCAAAAATCTGCAAGCAATAAATGCTGGAGAGGGTGTGGAGAAAAGGGAACCCTCCTACGCTGTTGGTGGGAATGCAAACTAGTACAGCCACTTTGGAGAACAGTGTGGAGATTCCTTAAAAAATTGAAAATAGAACTGCCTTATGACCCAGCAATCCCACTGCTGGGCATACACACTGAGGAAACCAGAATTGAAAGAGACACATGTACCCCAATGTTCATCGCAGCACTGTTTATAATAGCCAGGACATGGAAACAACCTAGATGTCCATCAGCAGATGAATGGCTAAGAAAGCTGTGGTACATATACACAATGGAGTATTACTCAGCCATTAAAAAGAATACATTTGAATCAGTTCTGATGAGATGGATGAAACTGGAGCCGATTATACAGAGTGAAGTAAGCCAGAAAGAAAAACACCAATACAGTATACTAACACATATATATGGAATTTAGAAAGATGGCAATGACGACCCTGTATGCAAGACAGGAAAAAAGACACAGATGTATATAACGGACTTTTGGACTCAGAGGGAGAGGGAGAGGGTGGGATGATTTGGGAGAATGGCATTCTAACATGTATACTATCATGTAAGAATTGAATCGCCAGTCTATGTCCGACGCAGGATACAGCATGCTTGGGGCTGGTGCATGGGGATGACCCACAGAGATGTTATGGGGAGGGAGGTGGGAGGGGGGTTCATGTTTGGGAACACATGTAAGAATTAAAGATTTTAAAATTAAAAAAAATAAAAAAAACTGAAAAAAAAAAAAAAAAGAAAAGAAAGGAAAAGCAATTTGGAAGCCAGGTGAGTGAAAAAGCTTCAACATAAATATCCGTGAAAATTTAAGCCATCTGGGCAAGTAAACTTTACTTATTTCATCTATCAGAAACAATTTGGATCCAACACTCCTATTTATAGATTAGATTTGCATTTTTGTACCTGTCTCATGGCTAAACTTTTAAAACAAAATGTATAAGACCTCTGTGTTTGTCTGCATGTTCATGTATGTCTATGCATGTATGGTACAGATGTGTGCTATTTTCTACTTCATAATGGTATTGCCAAAATTAATTTTTCAAGAATTATATGTAATTTGTTTTAAGACAAACATTTAAAATAGAGTATGCTCTCAGAAACACAGAATCTAACTCAAATATTTTTCACATTGACACTGAGTTAGATGGGCCACATGCTGAGTAGCTGGAGTTTATCCCCAGTGGATACTCCAAGATGAAGAAGAGGAGCTGAGCCCTATACAGATAAGAGACCACATATTTCCTTTTCTCAAAGTCAAGGAGACTGCCTGGCCTATACGTGCACAGAAAAGCTCCTTGGAGGTCCAAAAGGGAGTGATGTCATCCTACTCATAGGCTTCTTCGCTACAATCTATCTTGGCTAAGAGATGCATACACACACATGGGAGGACTCTGAGATAAACCAAAACACAGACTCAAAACCTTGAAAAACAAGATGATTGGCCAAAGAAAACCTGTAAGGAATGCCACATATAAGTGATTCAAACAACCACAAGGGCACAGCTCTTTCTCTGAGCCTGCCCATGTGTCTATCCGCATATACCCTTTTTCCTTCTAATAAGACTTTACTTGTTTCACTACTTTCTCTCGGTGGAAATTCATTTCTCCACAGCTAATGGGCCAGGGCCTTGTCTCTGGCCACTGGTCCCTGGGGGTCTAGTGTCTAGGATTCAGTGCACTCACTGCTGCAACCTAACTTCAATCTTTGGCTGGAAATAGAAATCCTGCTTCAAGCCACTGCAGGCTGAGGCCACCCAAGATCAAGATACCATTGATAAATAAAAATCAGTCCATGTTTGCTGGTTTAAATCAAGTGTGTTTTTAGACTTATCAGCATCAAATCGGGTATTTTTATTCTACCAAGGCTTACTAAAAGTCAAATAAGCTCATGTTATTTCTGCTAAATAATTTGCCAGCAAGGAAGATGACTTAAGATCATGTCTTGTGAAAATGTTATGAGTAATCTAAACACAACTGTTGCATGTGTATGTGTTCAGTAGCTCAATCATGTTCGATTTTTTGTGACTTCATGGATTTGCCAGGTAACCCTAGTGGTAAAGAACCTGCCTGCCAACATAGGAGATGCTGGAGATAAGGGTTCAATCCCTGGATTGGGAAGATCCCTTGGAGGAGGGCGTAGCAACCCACTCCAGTATTCCTGGCTGGAGAATCCCACAGAGAAGACTGGTGGGCTACAGAACATAGTGTTGTAAAGAGGCAGGCAGGACTGAAGCAACTTAGCATGTATGCACTGACTGCAACCTCCCAGATGCCTCTGTCCATGGGATTCTCCAGGCAAGAACACTGGAGTGGGTTGCCATTTCCTCCCGCAGGGAATCTTCCCAACCCAGGGATAGAACCCATGTCTCCTTCCCTGGCAGGCAGATTCTTTACCACTGGGCCATCTTGTTAAAAACAAGTGAATTAAGTGGCTGTAAGAAAGATATCAGTTTAAAAGTGGACTTTTCAACAAAAACTATACTCTATGGTAAGTCTTCCTAAAAATAGTTATCAAAATCTTTTTGACAACTTGAAACATTAAAATTATACTGAGATAAGTTAAATGATGGATACTGATTGAACATCTAGATTATTTCTAAATAAAATACTGAAACTCTAAATAATGAACATGGATTTATTCACTTTAGACTTCATTCTACAGAAGAACTAAAGAACATGCTTTGTACTACTTTAAAAAATTTATTATTATTATGACGAAGAATATATTTCTAGAAACTATTATTCAATTCACAGAATGCTAGTGTAACAGAGTCCATAATCACTTACATCTTAGTTTTCAGAAAGAATTAAGTATCTTAAGGGTTAAGAATTCTAATGATTTAAAGCTTCTTATAAACAAAAGAGGTGAAATAAGACAACTGCCTAAGAAAAGTGTATAAAGAAAATAGATTGTGGGTTTTAGATAGGAAAGGTATGGAAAACATGTTTTTTGTTTTGTTTTGTTTTGTTCCACCATGTTCTGCTTTGAAAGAAAAAAATAAAGTGATTTTTTTTTGCCCTAGAGTTAAATGACTGTTCCAGAATGAGAAAAGGAAAGAAAAAAAAAAAAAAAAAAAAGGACAAGTCTGAATGACTATTAAAAAAAAACTACATATAAAATTTGCAGAAGGTTTGTAAAGAATGAGTCTTGGGAAGGAAATTCTGTCAAGCTGGCTAATACTGGAATGTATTTATTTTTTTTAAAAAAGAATACTTTTAATAGCAGTGTACTTTTACTATCCAAAGTACACTGCTGAAAAATTAGCTGCTGGTCTCTCTCTGCTAAAAGGATAAAATTCTCTAAGATTATTGGTCTACTCAATAAAAAATTATAAATAAACCATTTTAATCTTTTAAGTAATCTACCTGGAAAGCAATTTTGTGTCTTACCAAAATAATTTACTATATTGTACCTTGTCTTTAGCAGGTTTCTGATTACTTTTATAAAATCTGGTCTTCTGAAAATCAAGAGGTAAGTTGTGTGTGTTTTTTTTTTTAATGACTACATAATGTTCTATATTTGTCTTTAAAATCATTTGTCCCTTTGATTAAATTGATATTTTTTGACAACCTTCACAAAATCAAATTCTAAATGAAATCTTTTTGACCTGGAACTAAGTGTTCAAGTTTCCAAGGGACTCTTGGTACATCTTAAATTATTTTTTCACTCACCTTATAAAAGGAGAAATATTAAACTTATTAGGCATTTTTGATAGGTTATATTACAGGGGAAGCATTGTCAAATAAGAAGTGATGTTTAAGCTTCTTAATTTGAATATGTTATAGTATCAGTGCCTCAGAAATTATATGAAATTTCTAAAAATCTGATATATTCTGGTACACTATCGGTCATAATTCCAGTTATCAACTTAAAATATGTGTCATAGAAGTAGCCAAATTTCCTTATCAATTTCACAAACTCTCATCATATCTTCAGCTGGGCATTTTTAAGCCTTCTGTTGTTTACAGACTGTTATTAATTAACTTTGATGCTTCTGCAAAAGTGAATTTCATGAAAAAATTCCTACCAAATTACCTACTCTTGACCATAGACCCCATTACCAAATTACAATGTATTAAACATTAGGTGCCTATTTCACAACTGAAGAAGGCCCTACCTGATACCTGCAGGAGACCTCAAAATCAAATTGACTGGGAAGAGAAGTAGCCAACACTGGGGTCAACTAGTTCCTTCCAAGATGTCCAATCAAGAATGTTTCTTTCCATTCCTCTTTCCCTCTCTGACCATCATTTTCCTAATTCTTATACAATGTGAAGTCTTTATGATTCTTTTGTCCATCTTTGTCTTGTCCTGGCCTGAAAATAATAAAGTAATTGTTTACATATCTCAGGCCACTGCATGGGACAATATTCCAAACTCCAACCAGCGTTGAATTGGCTATGATGTTGGTCATACAAATTGGTCATTACAAATTGCTCCCTGATTCTCAGTGCTTCAGCTTCTCTGAAATAAGCTCACTGGATAAACACTTTGTAGAAAGCAGAGATACAGGTACATGAAATACATAAATAGGACCATTGGTTTAAAGAAGTATGCCTCACTTTGGGATCATTTCTGACTTAGTCATTTTAGCTGCTCTGGGTTGTGGGAACCACAACTACTGTCCAAACCATGGGCATAGGTTTATTGCTAGTGATTATCATTGTTTCCCTAACTCTACATTTTCTCAAAATTTTAAATGCATGAAGGCAGTGACTGACCTGCAGACAAATGGTCTCTCTCTGACTGGAGTAACAACAGGAACAGAAGAAGGTAACCACCTCTAAAAATGGTAGCCTGACATCATGTCTTGTTAATACTGCACTGAGACCTGAAGAGACAATGGTAACTGAAAGTCACCTGTATTTTTCATCAAACTTCTTAAATGGTTGAGAGAATGATAAAAAATGGGATCACTGAAATGACTTTCCTGGTCCAAGATGGATGGAGCTGCTCCTGCTAGAGGTACTCTGTCAGCAAAGAAAAGCTCTCACATCCCTATAAATGATCCACTTGATCAGAAATGCAGTGTACCAGTCAGCCAATTGCCAAAGCCAACTCTGAGTCTTCTCACCCCAACAAAGTACACCTTGAGATCCCAGCTAATCAGATATTTTCTATTTTTATCTTCCTTGTTCTTTATCCTAAAAATAGTTTCTTGCCTTTTGCCCTATTTTGCAGTTATCCACAAGGAAGCTGTCCACTTCATGAAGTGTTAAACACAACTTTTGACTCAACTAAATTGTTCTTTAAACATATATGTATATTTGGCCACACAGTGCAGCATGTGGGATCCCAGTTCCTGGTCCAGGGATCAAATGAGTCAGATCTTCACATCAGGGGGCCAAAGTACTGGAGTTTCAGCTTCAGCATCAGTCCTTCTAATAAATATTCAAAACTGATTTCCTTTAGGATGGACTGGTTGGATCTCCTTGTAGTCCAAGGGACTCTCAAGAGTCTTCTCCAACACCACAGTTCAAAACCATCAATTATTCGGCACTCAGCTTTCTTTATAGTCCAACCCTCACATCTATACATGACCACAGGAAAAACAATAACTTTGACTAGACAGAAATTTGTTGGCAAAGTAATGTCTCTACTTTTTAATATGTTGTCTAGGTTGGTCATAACTTTTCCCTCAAGGAACAAGCATCTATTAATTTCATGGCTGCAGTCACCATCTGCAGTGATTTTGGAGCCCCAAAAAATAGTCTGTCACTGTTTCCATTGTTTCCCCATCTATTTGCCATGAAGTGATGGGACCGGATGCCATGTTCTTAGTTTTCTGAATGTTGAGTTTTAAGCCAACTTTTTCACTCTCCTCTTTCACTTTCATCAAGAGGCTCTTTAGTTCTTCTTCACTTTCTGCCATAAGGGTGGTGTCATCTACATATATGAGGTTATTGATATTTCTCCCGGCAATCTTGATTCCAGCTTGTGCTTTATCCAGCCCAGCATTTCGCATGATGTACTCTGCATATAAGCTAAATAAGCAGGGGGACAATATACAGCACTGACATACTCCTTTCCCGATTTGGAACCAGTCTGTTGTTCCATGTCCAGTTCTAACTGTTGCTTCCTGACCTGCATATAGGTTTCTCAAGAGGGAGGTCAGGTGGTCTGGTATTCCCATCTCTTTCAGAATTTTCCACAGTTTGTTATGATCCACACAGTCAAAGGCTTTTCATAGTCAATAAAGCAGAAGTAGATGTTTCTCCAGAACTCTCTTTTTCGATGATCCAGCAGATGCTGGCAATTTGATTTCTGGTTCCTCTGCCTTTTCTAAATCTAGTTTGAACATCTGGAAGTTCATGGTTCAAATACTCTTGAAGCCTGGCTTGGAGAATTTTGAGCATTACTTTGCTAGCATGTGAGATGAATGCATTTCTACAGTAGTTTGAACATTCTTCGGCATTACCTTTCTTTGGGATTGGAATGAAAACTGACCTTTTCCAGTCCTGTGGCCACTGCTGAATTTTCCAAATTTGCTGGCATATTGAGTGCAGCACTTTCATAGCATCATCTTTTGGGATCTGAAATAGCTAAACTGGAATTCCATCACCTCCACTAGCTTTGTTTATAGTGACGCTATATAAAGCCCACTTGACTTTGCATCCCAGGATGTCTGGCTCTAGGTGAGTGATCACACTATCATGATTATCTTGGTCATGAAGATCTTTTTTATATAGTTGTTCTGTGTATTCTTGATACCTCTTCTTCTTCTGAGTGACTGCTTCTGAGAGCCTTCTTCCTCTTCTGAGAAACTTAGGTAACATGTTTCAAGATATCACTCCAACATTGATATCTTCTGCAAATAACCTCACCCATCTGGGTCCAATTCTCTTATCAACAGAATAAAGAAGTTGTCAAATATTTGGTAAAGTTCTGTCAGAATGAAATTTTATGATCTATGCTAATACTTACTGAGCACTTCCTTAGTGTATAGTAACCTCGGATATGCAGATGACACCACACTCTTGGCAAAAAACAAAGAAAGAACTAAAGGGCCTCTTGATTAAAGTGAAAGAGGGGAGTGAAAAAGCTGGTTCAAAACTCATCATTCAAAAAAATAAGATCATGGGATCTAATTCCATCACTTCATGGCAAATAAATGGGGAAACAATGGAAACAATTAAGGAGACTTTATTTTCTTGGGTTACAAAACCAATGCAGATGGTAACTGCAGCCATGAAATTAAAAGACTCTTGCTTCTTGGAAGAAAAGTTATGACCAAACTAGCCAGCATATTAAAAAGCAGAGGCCTTACTTCACCAACAAAGGTCTGTATAGTCAAAGCTATGGTGTTTCCAGTAGTTAGGTATGGATGTGAGGGTTGGACCATAAAGAAGGTTTAGTGTGGGAGAACTGATACTTTGGAACTGTGGTGTTGGAGAGTGCCCCTTTGGACAACAAGGAGATCAAACTAATCAATCCTAAAGGAAATCAATCCTGAATATTCATTGGAAAGACTGATGCTGAAGCTGAAGCTCCAATACTTTAGCCACCTGATACAAAAGACCCTTATGCTGGGAAATACTGAAGGCAGGAGGAGACAGAGATGACAGAGGATGAGGTGGTTGGATGGCATCATCGACTCAATGGACATGAATTTGAGCAAGCTTGGGGTGATGGTGAAGGACAGGGAAGCCCAGTGTGCTACAGTCCATGGAATCACAAAGAGTCGGATATGACTGAGTGACTGAAATTATTTGATTTAAAAATCTGCCATTTCAATGAGTAAAATCAGATTTTATGAAGATAGGTTTTGTCTATGTATGAAAAATACAGATTCCTGCCCCTTCTCTTTTACCACAAATGTGCTGAATCACAACGTGACTCTCTGAGACTTTCATCTTAGTGTGTGTATCTGTGGGCGTGTGCATGTCTGTTTGATCTAGTATCCATCAAAGGTCTAATGTCCCTTTCCTTAACATTTTAAAACTCACACTTCAAAAAAATTCATCTCACAGAATTGTCACAACATTTTGCAGAAATAAAGAAATTAACCATCTGGAACACCTAAACAAGACTCATTCCAACACAGACAATCTGCTATAAACATGAATAGAGAATCCAAATGTGACCCAGCCTGAAGAAAGATAAGGGTTTTGAATGAATTATCGAGATGGTTATAGAAGGAATTATTACCAGATGAGACAACAATGAGCAGAAACAAACATGAAACCTCTCATTCCAAGGAGACTATCCATAAATTCTACACTATTTTCATTAACATTTATTTTAAAAGTAATTTGATGCATTTCTTGGACACAGGCACATTGCAGGTCTGAGAGTCTATGCCATTGATCAAATTGTTGATATAGACAAATAGTATCTATATTAGTCAGGGTTCTCCAGAACAACAGAACCAATAAAACAATATAGATATTTAAGAGGAGATTTATTATGGGAATTAGCACAAGTTGTTATGGTGAAGTATGGTATATATGCTGTCAGCAAGCTGGAGAGCCAGGAAAACTAGTGGCTGAGGCCAAAGACCTGAGGATGAAGAATGGGAAGGGGACTGCTGGTGTACACCCTGGAGTCCAAAAGCCTCAGCATTGGTAGAAGGAGAAGAAACTTCAGCTAACGAAGAGATAGTGAATTAGCCTTTCCTCTGCCATTTTGTCGTACTTGGATCTTTAACAGAGTAAATGATGTCACCTCACACTGGTGAGGGCAGATATTCTTTACTCAGTTTACCAATGTGCATGCTAATCTTCTCCAGGACACTTCTATCAACACACCCAGAAATAATGTTCACCGGCAGTCTTGGACATCCCTTAGTCTTAGTATTTATACGTACAACTAACCATCATGGTATCTTACATAGTCTAGAAATAAGATGAATAGAATTTTTTTTTGTGTTTTTTTTTTAATACTTTCTATCTTTATACTTTTAACACAGGCAACAGCTTAAATATTTCTATAGAATAATCTAAGGAAATATAGAGGTTTTTAATCTTAAATTCAAATAGCTTACAAATTCATTCTTAACACATGAAATCTTACGGCATGCTGTGGTCACAGATAATTGAAATTAAAACAAATGAGTAAATTTAGAAGCAGTAGTGAAAAAGTACAATATAAAAGAAAAACAAAATTGAAACTAAAAACTCACCTTTAAAAATGTTTCTAAAACAAAAACAATGGATTGTAAAATTTAAATATGAATATAATATAATGCTATCTTAGCATTTCCTCAGATATTGACAATAGTGATTCTGCTAATTTCTTGTGTGGGCTAAAACCTATCTGAAAAACCCTTTTGTGTTTTTTCACTTAAATGACTATATTTCAGTTCTAAGTTTAGGTTTCTTTCTTTCTAGGATAGTAAAGTCATCAGTCATTTGGAAACAACTAACAATCTGAGAAGCTGGTTGTTTTTCAATTCTAACGCCTTTTTTTTTTTTTAATTTCCTGAATTTTACTCAAATGTCACTGTTCACTATAAATTTATGAAAAATGCAGAACCTATACCAAATGACACATTTTTGAGTTTATTTTAATACTTAGGTTGTAATAGAGTATTTGAAGAATCATTCTCATTTTTCAGATTTACTGGTCAACTTCATATATGGGGGTCTTAATTCTCATAAATTGTTTGTTCTCATATTATCAATTTATGTCATGTAAATTAGGAAAAAAAAAACATTTTGCCTTTATCTAAATATATAACAAATCTAACAAGATCCAACCCGTCCATTCTGAAGATCAACCGTGGGATTTCTTTGGAAGGAATGATGCTAAAGCTGAAACTTCAGTACTTTGGCCACCTCATGCGAAGAGTTGACTCATTGGAAAAGACTCTGATGCTGGGAGGGATTGGGGGCAGGAGGAAAAGGGGACGACAGAGGATGAAATGGCTGGATGGCATCACCGACTCGATGAAGAAAGCTGAGCACCAAAGAACTGATGCTTTTGAACTGTGGTGTTGGAGAAGACTCTTGAGAGTTCCTTGGACTGCAAGGAGGTCCAACCAGTCCATCCTAAAGGAGATAAGTCCTGGTGTTCATTGGTAGGACTGATATTGAAGCTGAAACTCCAATATTTTGGCTACCTGATGCGAAGAACTGACTCATTTGAAAAGACCCTGATGCTGAGAAAGATTGAGGGCAGGAGGAGAAGGGGACAACAGAGGATGAGATGGCTGGATGGCATCACTGACTCAACGGACATGGGTTTGGGTGGACACTGGGAGTTGGTGATGGACAGGGAGGCCTGGTGTGCTGCAGTTCATGGGGTCACAAAAAGTTGGACACAATTGAGCGACTGAACTAAACTGATAGGAAATTATAGTATCTTGGAGCCTACAAGCTTCTTAGGAAGCATGTCTGGGTAGTATATCTAAAAAAATATATATATATATAGCCTAATCTTCCTAACCAAATTCCTTGTAATGGATCCAGGAGCACTAATATGACCTTGTGTGACAGAAAAGGGCAAGAAAATAGAATGCATAAATATATACATATGAAAATGGGTTATGACAGCCCACATACTTTTGCTTGGAGCAGTACAAAGATTCCCATGTGCTCAAGAACTGAAAGTCGGTCCTTACAAATCAGTGACTGGTAGGGATAATGTAACCAGTAGAAAGCAGGACTTCTGGAGGATGTTATTATCTAGGACATTGAGATTCAAGTGAACCTTCAAAATATAATAACTGGGAGTTTGGTAAACTTCCAGAACCTACATGTGATCCAGAAAAAAAGGTGAACCATAAATGAACTGAGATTATGATTTTGTCACTTAGCAGGAGTTCTTTATAGATATTGAGAAACAGGAGATTATATTTACTAAATGACTAAATCTGCATCCTGAAGTTATTTAGTATACTTAGTAAACTCAAAAATATAACTTTTACAATCTATAAGAATCACTGTTTTTTGTAAAAAGTAGTGACTGAGTTTCATTCTACATTAAAGGAGTATTCCTATTCTGCATAATAGAAAAAATGTACTGAAAAAATATAAGCAACAAATTTAATTGTAGTTAAGGCCTATTCAGACAATCTCTAATGGCCTTTTAGTAAAAACATATTAATTAGATCAGAGGAACTTACTTTTACACAATCACCTAATATTCCAATCAAGCTCTCTTTTTTTATCAGAAATGTTGATAGATGTTGGATAAAGATGCATCATGTTTATCTAGAGGAAAATTATTGTGCATGGAGGAGAGCAATTTGTGAGACTAATCTTTGTGCAAAATCATGGGAAATTTTCATTCAAAACTATATCAGTCTTTTTCCGCTTCCTGGGGATAGAGGGCCAAGCACTTGATCTTTTAAGGTCCTTTTTAAGGTCTCCAAAATGAAGCACATAATGCAACTAGGAGGAGTGTGTATTCCATGCTAATCACATCTTAGCTCCAAGAAGTGTAGATAGTGTGAAAAGAGCTATGTACAAGGTGTGTTGGCAGAAGAAATTAGATTTGGCTTTATCCCTAGTTAATTAGGAGAAAGAATGTGTCCCCTATCAGCCTCAGAGAAGTGTGCAGTAATGGAATGACCTAAAAAGGGGGAAATATTTTGTTAATAGGGGAATCTTGTTATTGCATTTGCTGCTGCTGCTGTTTATCATTGTTGACTTGGACAGTATCTATCTTAACATCTTAGGTTCGAAGTTTTTTCATATAGCACATGAGTGTGTGTGTGCTTGTGTGCATACACACAGGCTCAGTCGTGCCCAACTATTTTGCAGCTCCATGGACTGTAGCCCGCCAGGCTCCTCTGTCCATGGAATTTTCCAGGCAAGAATACTGGAGTGCATTGCCATTTTCTTCTTCAGGGTATCTTCGTGAACCAGGGATTGATCCTGGGTTATAATAATACCAACCTCATATATTAGTGGAAGGGTTAAATAATTAATATATCTATAAGCACAATAAATGTGGATTACACTTATCATTTTAATGTATACAGTATCTTCTCTTTATTAACAATAGCCATATTCTATAGAGGATGAGATGGTTGGATGGCATCACTGGTGGGATGGACATGAGTTTGAGTAGGCTTTGGGAGTTGGTGATGGACAGGGAAGCCCAGCATGCTGCAGTCCATGGGGTCGTAAAGAGTTGGACATGACTGAGCGACTGAACTGAACTGATATTCTACAAAGTCGCCATAGACCATAAAGTAGTGAATACTGAATCACTTTTAATTCTAGTGAATAATCTTATAAATACTCTCTTTGATGACAGAGGGATTTTGCCTAGATATTAAAATGTTGGATCAAGACTATGATATATTTAATATTTTGCTACATATTGCCAACCAATCAACATATAACTTGTTTTGTGTATATTTCTGTCTAAAGACACATTATGTTGTTGTTGTTTCTAAATTGTGTCCAACTCCACGACTGCATGGATTGAAGCATACTAGGCTCCTCTGTCTTCTACTAACTCATAGAATTTGTTCAAATTCTTGTCCACTGAGTCGGTGATGCTATTTAGCCATCTCATCTTCTTCAGTCCCCTTCTCCTGCTGTCTTCAATCTTTCCCAACACTGGGGTCTTTTCCAATGAGCTGGCAAAGAGCCAAAGAAAAGACACATTATAGCATATATTATTGATTAACACTGAACTGATAGTTAAAATCACTATACCTCGGGCCTGAACAAAGCTTATATAACATACACATTTCCTCTGAAAGGCACATCCTAGCCTTCGTTTACTTAGGAATACAGGCGGTACTTAGTACTAAACTTGGGACTTATTTTAAACAGAGAAGTCACCAACAGAAAGCACACGAAAATGGTTAAGTAATCATTTGATAAGCTAAAATCATTTAAAATGATAATAACTATACGAACACTGGAAAATGATTATGTTGCAGCTGAAAAATAGAATACAATATTATGTATCCTATAATCATCATTATTGTTGTAATCAAAAGAAAAGTCTCTGAGTGGTAAGATCACGGATATTTTCTTTCTAATATTCAACACTTCCTATATGTGCCTATATTCATTCTTGGAAGAAAGCATTATTCTTTTTTAAAAAAAATTTTTCTATGCCACAGATTATAATGCCACATCCTTCAAATTCTGCACTATTTCTCTTAGTTTTGCAGAGATTCGTCCTCAGGTAAAAGAGTTTGTGACCAGATTCTTCCAGACACTGACCATGAGCGCATGCGCCAGGTGTGCTAGCAGACACCGCACCCCGCCCCCCCCCCCCCCCCCCCCCCCGCCCCCGCGCATCTCAGCATGAGGTACGTGCTGTCCTGGAGTCATTCTAGGAGGCGGATGACTAAACTGTTAAGTGGTGTTCTGGAGAAAGACGAGTTCACAGGTGAAAACGATACCCTATTTTTCTTCTGACAACCTCAAATTTATGTCTCCCTGTCGTTATCTTTTTAAAACCATTTACCAGATAGACATCTCTAGATTTGGCTAAATCATCTCCCACCTCACCCCCAAATCCCACTCTCAGTCTTTACTTTACAATAGAACCAATTGTGTAGCTCAAACTAAATAGGCTAGGTTTAAACAGTCCTGCACATAAGCAGCAGTCTTTGTGGCTCAAGCAAACCAGAAGTATATTATATGCATATTATCTGTAGTTTGGATCCAACCTTTGATAATCCCCGTGAAGCAATAGCAATAGGTTCCAATGAGCAGTCCTGAACCACCAGCAAATTAGATGTCTTCAGGGTTTTCTGTTTTAAAAATTAGGCAATAATAAACCCGTGCTCTGCTATGCATTACAACAATGTAGAAGGGTTACCTAAATCAATTCTAGCCACACTGTTAAAATGCAAAGCACAGCTTCAAGCTCATTATTTTGCAAAATAGAAGTGAGTTTATAGGATGTAAATAATGATGTAATCCATTTGAAAAAAATAATAAGGCAGTCTAGCAGGTGCTCAGGGGTGTCATAAAAAATAGTTGCCAATACATAGAAAGGAAACATTGCATGAATCCAAGATTTCATAGATTCTGCTTTTTCACCTATTGTCATAAAAATAGCAACTCTGCACAGAAATATATAATTGATGTTTTATCTGTAATTTAATGTTATAGTTTGCATAAAGTGTAATAACCACATAGTATATGGTCATATAGTTATAAGTTTGCAGACATTTGGTCCTGTTCAAAAAGTCCATAAGACATTTGTTTTTTAAGATATTTGGTCCACACCAAAAAGTCTGTTAATTTTAGTACTGTCCAAAACTATTTGTCATGGATTAAATATGCTCATGGATGTTCACATAGGACTAAATGTCCCACAAGGAGTTATAACATATATGGATAAAAACGTGTTTTCTTAATATTAAGATGACTTCGGTATCTCTAAACAATATCTTTTAAGAAAACCCATCAACTTATTCATGTTCTGTTCTTGTTTCCAATTATTTTTCCACGGAAAAAGAGCTTTCTTTTTAAATAAAAGAGAAGACTGCATTAAGTCTCATAATCACCAATTCTATATTCAACCCCTTTCTGGTAAGGTTTTAGCCTCTGCACTATGCTGATCGAGGGTAACAATAATTTCCAAGTTACAAAATCACTTTTGTCCTCAATTTACCTGACCTGTGAGCATCTTTCAACAGAATCTATATTCTCTCCCTCTTTAAGCACCTTCTCCCTTGGATTCCAAAATTTTCTTTTTCTCTCAGTAACCACTTTTCCATTCCCTTTGCTTGCTTGTCATTTTCTTCATCTTTAAATTTTGTAGGTCTAAGACCTTGTTCCAAACTTTTTATTTGATAAACTCTCTTTGTATTTGATCTCAAGATTTATAGCTTTAAATACTTTGGATATCCTGATGACAATCAAATATATATTTACAGCTCTGACCTCTCAATCTTATCTCGACTCTAACGTTCATTTAATATCACTATTGAATCTTTGACAGGTATCACAATAGATAGGATCCAAAATAGGATTTTTTATTTATACTCTCACCATGTTATTATATTCTTTCCAATTTCAGAAAAATAATACTCAGCTGATTAAACAAAACAAAATTCTCAGACTTTCTTTTCTTTTCACTCCCAATATTTATCAGCAATTTTGGATCGTATCTCCTGAATGCAATTGAAACTACTCACTTTATCTTCACTGCTACCACCTTGCCCAAGGCATTATCCTCTCTTGCACTGACTACCGAAATAATCTGGAACTGACGTCTTGCTTCCACTCTCATATCCTATTAATCCAACTTTTGCACAGTGACCAATGGAATTTATTCAAATGTAATCCAGGAACTTCTAGATTAAAATGATTGACCATATACTTCTAATTTTTCTCTTTTTAAAAACTGCATAAACTACATCAAGTATTTTTAAAAAAAAAATACACAAACCACAAATATGAGACTGCAGGAAGGGAAAGACAACAAAATAATTTTGGAAATTTGAAAGCAGTTGGACAGCATGTTTGAGAAAGTTACTTTCTTAACTGGCAGTGAGGAAAGCTGAGGAAAAAATCCAATGAAGATGGACAATTACTCAAAAGTTCTGGGAACTAGCAGATCTAGGAACTCTAGGAATTTAGGGTAAAAGGTACACCAGATGAAAATATGTGGGTGAAAGCTATATGAAAAGCAAATAGCTAGATTACTAGATACCTACATCCTTCGAGGTTACTGATTACTAGTATTTCATCTTGGCAGAAGTCTAGAGGTTTTCTCTTTGGAAAAGGTAAAATAGAGGGTCTCTGGACTAGATGACCTGAAATATATTAAAATATGAGAAATAGAAACAATATGCTTAAGGAATACAAAATTCTCAAGCTTTTAGTCCGATTCTCTTAGGCAGGGTCAGTTTTGAGAATCTGCAGAAGAAATGATGAAGGAGAATGAAGTTTGAATAGCAACAAATCATCTTCCACAAAGAGAATGTTGAAAATGTTGAACTACTTGGGTATGTTTTAAGCAGGCTCAGCAGCTAAAGAATCTGCCTGCAATGCAGGAGACCTAGGTTTGATCCCTGGGTTGGGAAGATCCCCTGGAGGAGAGAAAGGCTACCCACTCCCCCTGGAGAATTCCATGGACTATATAGCCCATGGGGTTGCAAAGAGTTGGACACGACTGAGAGGCTTTCACTTCATAACACATACTATAATTTGTCAAATATTATATATAAATACCAATAAATATGTATTTATAGATACTTGCACTTATATATTTTATACTATGTATTTATATATATATTATATATGCAATTTATTAAATTGTATATATATATAATTTGTCAAAACTTCACTTTCTATGGTAATAAAAATTACAAGCTTGGGGTTTTTTTTAATGCAGAAAGTTTTGACAGTATCTCAGCTGTTGCCATTAAATTATAACATTATTGTGAGATAAAAACGGGCAGAGCACAAATATAAGACACTCAGTTCTCTGTGGGTTAAAGTATACAGTTCTAACATTATCAAACAACTAATGTATCTATAATTTAAATGTGAAGATAGAAATATAGGTTAGGATAAGTGACTGCAATACACATGAAGAAGAATCACTCACTCTCAGGGAAAATCTTTCTCAATCCTATACTATTGATTGTTGTTTATTTGCTAAGTCATATCCAACTCTTTTGTGGTCCCATAGACTGCAAGACACCAGGTTCCTCTGTCCATCGGACTTCTCAGGCAAGACTACTGGAGTGGGTTGCCATTTCCTTCTCCAGGATATCTTCCCAACCCAGGGATCAAACCCACATCTCCTGAATTGGCAGGCAGAATACCACTGAGCCACCAGGGAAGTCCAATACTATTGATACTGCAACATATATGTTAACATTAGCAAGACACTACAAAAGTGCGATGAATTCTATTGTTTGAAATACAAGCCAAAAGTAGTGTTTTTGAATTGTAAAAGGCTAATATTTGAGGTGTTTATAACTGATTTGGTGACATTATTTAGATGTTCAGAATCTTCATATTTTCCTGTGGCCTGTTTGTCAATTTTAAGGAACTCATGGAGGCATATATATATGAAATGTTTGACAAATGACAAAATATATCTTTTATTGATATAGCAGTTTTAACAGATCCTCATATAATCTTAGAAAATTCCAAGGTTTTGCTTGGTTGTTTGTTTTCCATTTGGCCTGTTATTAAGCACTTAACAACACATCACTGACCATAACACAAATATTTCAAGATTTTTTTCTGCATAACTTAGAAAATTAAACCTGCCTAAAACCTGTCATTAATTCCCTCTACTCGGAAAAATTTTAAGAGAAATGTGGGCAGCTCACAAATATTTTGTAAGTGAAATATATTGACATAAAATTTTCTAGTGCTTCCTTTTTAAAATTTCTGGACTAGAGTATCTTGAAATAGAAAACCATGCCCCACCCCCCCCCCGCCAAAAAAAACAGTTTTTAAAAAGTACTGGCATGATTTTCTGGAAATAGTAGACAAAAACAAACTGGAGTCTAATATTAATAAAATAATTTTTCTGTTAAGCATAAACCTAATTTCAATTTTTTATTTCATTAAAATGAATTGTATTTCATTTAGTGTCTTTATAATATATAAAAATGATGAATTGGAACTTATAAAACAATTTATGCAAATAAAATTTTACTGACATATCTAGGTAATTATGCATAACAAATTGCAGTAAAGATTTCATATGAATAAAGGAGTTATACTGCTTATATTTATCTGAAAACTATTGGTGTAATCCAATCAATCACCTTGCTTATAAATTAAACATAAAGCAAACATAAACATAAAACTAGATGGCAAAGATATGAAGTGACTCGTCTACAGTTATATACTTACAGAGAGACACAATATATTTTTATTTTCATTCAAACTTTATATCTCATGCTTCTTGTAGGAGAACAGGAAAAACTTCTGCTTGAATAAATCTTTTCCCCACATAAATTGCATGAAAATTACGAAAAAGTCAATGAAATCACCCACCATCTCCTTTCCCCAAAAGCACAGCTCCTGACTGTTAGATGCGCTGCTCATGATCAAAAAGAAGTAATTACAGATTTGAGAAACTACCTCCAAAACTATTCACCTGAGTCATTTTCAAAGCTGCTATCTTAATTCTGTTTCAGATGAAATAGAACTCTGGAAAAATAAATGTTTTTAGTAGAACCACAAAGGTAGACATTCTTGTTTTTCTCTTGTATATCAGCTTTGGTTTTACAGTAATTATAACTCTGTTCCCTTCCATTCAACAAATAATTCTAGTAGAATGCAGCTGCACAGGCATTCTAATGCACTTTCCTCTTCTTATCTTTTTTATTCTACTTCATGCCCCAGATTCTTGAGGAGGATATCTTTTTCTTTAGGTTGTGCACTCCTAAAGGTATTGTTTCATTTTTCTGAGCTATAGTCTTCATTTGTACCATGATGGCAATGAAATGTGCCTCAGGAGTAGTTATGGAGATGAGATGAGAAACTGGTTTTGGAGATAAATAGGGGCCAAGTTTATCATTAGCAAATATTTTTCTTAAACCCAACTCAAATGATACAAATTTTGAAAGTAACTTGTAATATTTTGATGTGAAAAAATTTACCTTTCAAATTATCTGTTGTGCCACACTGATTCCCATTTAACTCTTAACCTGTGTCCAGAGAAAATCTTGGCCCTGATAAAAACAACAGGAATATTAACAATTGGTCATCATTTAAAATTCAAATATCTCTGTATTGATACATAAATCATGCAGTTCCTCCAGACCTTTTGAATACATTATTGTGTACTTGTTTGTCAGCAATATAAAAGGGCAGCCCTGAATATGACCCAGTGGAATGACTCAAGAATGCATTTCATTTGAATATTTAAGCTCCTCAAAGTTTTAGTTCATTTGAATTCTTCCCGTAATTTGAGACTGAATATCTTGTTTTGACAATATCATAGCTTAAATGGATACAAATACAATATATAATAATATACACATCACAAAATTGTACGAGTGAATTGAAACACCATATGATTCATGTGCATTACAATGAATGAATACCTAGATGATTCTGGAGACAAATAGTTTAAATGACTATTCTACATTCATTCTCCTATCTTTTTTCTAGGAGATTTAAGTTAGCTATTTTTATAGTTATTACTGAGTATCTCATTTATTTAATGTATCTTCTTGGTCACTCAGTCGTGTCCGACTCTTTGCGACCCCATGGACTGTAACCTATCCGGCTCCTCTGTCTATGGGATTTTCCAGGCAATAGTACTGGAGTGGATTGCCATTTCCTTCGCCAGCGGATCTTCCTAACCCAGGGATCGAACCCAGGTCTCCCGCATTGTAGACAGACGCTTTACCGTCTGAGCCACCAGGGAAGTCCTTATTTAATGTATGAGCTTCCACAATTATCAGCTTTGAAAAGACAACTGCATTTTTGCAAATCTTCTCACACTAGCACTCTGAAAACTCCTCTGAGTATATTCACTAATCTGGCAGAAAAATCTTTCCTCTCTGGAGTTTGTATTGGGCTTCCCTGATAGCTCAGTTGGTAAAGAATCTGTCTGCAATGCAGAGGATCCCGGTTCGATTCCTGGGTTGGGAAGATCCGCTGGAGAAGGGATAGGCTGTCCACTCCAATATTCTTGGGCTTTCCTGGTGGCTCAGCTGGTAAAGGATCCACCTGGAATGCAGGAGACTTGGGTTTGGAAGATCCCCTGAGAAGATCCCCTGGAGAAGGGAAAGGCTACCCACTCCAGTATTCTGGCCTGGAGAAGTCCATGGACTGTATAATCCATGGGGTCACAAAGAGTTGGACATGACTGAGCAACTTTCACTTTCACTTAAGAAATAGTTCTATAATGCAAGGCATGTCTTCCCAAGTCCCTCAATACCATGTCAAAGTAAATACAAAGAGAGTCTAAAATATATATTGGGATTATTGAAATTTTAAATGTTTTTAAAGTCACAAAGTATGAAGAGTTTGAGGTATTTTGTTGGCTGGGGAAAACTGTTGCATTGCAGATACTGGGGGAGAGCCATAGCCAGCTATCTGACACCTCCAGGAGTTTGAATATGATGATTTGTTTTTCAATGCACAAAGTACACTGAGATGTTCAGGATTTATCACTCATCTGAAAAATTTCCTCTTTAATATACACTACATTCTTTTCATTGAAATTTCATTGGTCTCTTTTATAATCACTACTTCAAAAGAGAGGAAAAGAATTTTGAGTCTTAATTCACTCATTCCCAGATGAAAGAGAATAGAAAAAAATTCAAGAAAAGGCATGGAAAGCAGAGTAGGCAGGTTAACTCTTCATAGTCAGGGATATGCATCCTGAAATTTTTCATTACACAGTGCTTCTTTGCTCCTTTGGGGGAAATGATATATATTTATTTTGTTTAATAATAATAAAATCAAGTAAGACCAATAAAAGGCTTTAGGTTGAGAAAGCCCAGTTCTGGAACTTAAGTTTCACAATAAAGTAAGGTTATCCAAGTCCTTTCAACTTCTGGGTTCATCATTACCTCATCTGTGAGCTTAGGGAAATAAGACTGAAGACTCACCAATACTAGCAAGGCTAAGTAAGTGCTGGTGTGGAGCCCCTCAAACAGTCTCCAATACTTACTAGATGTTATCTTTTGTAACATACACATAAAATAATTCCAAACTATATTAAGGACTGAATATAGGAAAGAGAATTTCACTTTGAGAGCAAAATAGTTGATAAAATACAGAACAGTTAAGAAAGAAGTGATTGGTGTTAACATAGCTCAGAACAAAGTCATATTCGCTTTATTTTTGAAAGTCTAAGTCAATCCAACTGCAGATAGTGAACTTGAGGGAGGGTAGCAGGAGAGACTCAAGTGCAAGAACAAGCGACAATATTTGAGTTTCTCCTAAGCATGGGGAGCAGGTAGGAGGGGGAAAGGCAGAATTTCAGAGCTATGGAACATCCTAGCATTGTATTTCTTGCCATATATATATATATATATATATATATATATATATATATATTTTTTTTTTTTTTCAGTCGTGTCTGACTCTTGGTGATCTCATGGACTGCAGCCCGCCAGGCTCCTCTTTCCATGGGATTCTCCAGGCAAGAATATTGGAGTGGGTTGCCATTTCCTTCTCCAGGGAACCTTTCCAACCCAGACATCTAACCTGTGTCTCCTACATTGGCAGGCGGATTCTTTAACGCTGAGCCACCAGGGATTATATATATGTAATCATTTTGTCCACTAATATTTACAGCCATTACTCATGGGTAGCATAAAAGTTCTTCATATTCAGGAGGCAACAGGAAGATACTGCTCCCTGAGAGTGAAGAATAAAGGCTTCTGAAAGAGAACAAAGAAAAGTCCTGAGAAGAGAGATCTAACTCTTATCCAAAAATACCTAGCCTCATCACTTTGCCTGACTAAACCTGTCATTCTATCTGTGCTGCAAATGTTTCCATGACCTTGCAGTGGCCAGTTATGGTTTTGTTTCTTTTTTATGTGAGCAGGGTATTATAACTGGAAAAATAGCCTTTTTTTTTCTTTTTACCAAACCCTGGTATCTCTGTATCACAGCAATTTATGTCATACATTAGAAATAGACAACTTAATAGATGCAGTTATGGTTACCAAAGGGGAAAGGGGAGAGGAAGAGGGCTAAACCAAGAATTTGGGATTAACAGATACATATGACTATGTTATAAAAGAGAGAAACAACAAGGACCCAAGGTACAGCAGAGAACTATATCAATTGTTGTAAAAACCTATAACAATAACTTAAAATAACCTGTAATGGAAAACAATCAGAATTGTTGTATACCTGAAACTAACACAATACTGTAAGTCAAATATAGTTAAATATATAACAATATTTATATATAGTTATACATATGTATATAGCTAATATACATACACATAGTTGCTATTTTCTCCAAACTAATTTCTATTAATTGCACATAAATATTACTATTTCTAACTTGGTTACTTCCTCTTCTTCCCCCATTTTCTTGTTTCTGATGTGTCTGATTTTAATGCTGAGATACTCTGATGTGTGGTAACTCACTTTATTAATTAGAGCAATTTGTCCCAACATGACACCCTGTCAAAAGCTAGTTCTGTTTATGCTTCAGTTACTCAGTGTACACTGAGAAGAAAGTGCTCAAGATCTTAGTAGATGGCTTGGATTATTTTACTCAGTCATTCACTTAATGAACAGTTGATATCCCAGGCTTTTTTCCTTTTAGCCTTTTATTTTAGAAGCAAATAAACTTGAAAGCAAAAATATATTTTATAATCTTAGTTTTTAGTGGAAAATGTTAAAAGTAAAAAAAAAGCCAACTTATTACATTTGCCAATTCTTCAAGCAATTTGCATCATATCTTTTGCATATGGTTCATAACTGCCTACTTTAAAAAACAGGACTACATCTATTTTGAGATGGAGAAATGGGAATAAGATACTTAGAAGAAAATATCCCTGTCAGTGTTTCTGATGGGAGTAAATCTCTCTGGAATCTTCTGACTGTTGCAGTTATGCCAGAACTTCATGCTTAAATGTCATAGTAATATTAGATTTCAACAGGGCATTCCTCAGTTTTCAGTACTGAGGCAACAACTACTGCTACCATCACAGTAAAACAAGTAGGTAATTTTTGAATATCTCTTCCTGTTCGAGCTACTGTATCAGAAATAGTGCAAAGTGATTCCATTCAGAATGATGCTTCCAGGCAGACAGGGGAGAAATACAGGTAAAGATTTCTTCACAATTGAGGGTAATCTAGGATACTGCATGATAATACATGATATTAAGTGTGATGTTAGGAGAAAAACTGGCTTTACGGAGGACAGTATACAGGAGATTTTCAAGACTTCACTCAGAATAGTTGTATGCATAACATATTCCTAGCAAAGCAAACACAATCACCATTTAATTCATTAAAGCCAATATTTGGCTTCAGTTTACTTTCTCTAGCAGCAATGTCAAATAAAAATATAAGAGTGACATATGTAATTTTGAATCTGCTAATAATCCCATTAAAAAATTAAAATAAGTTGCTGAAATTAGTTTTAATAATATATTTCATTTAACACAAATATTTAAATTATTGCAACTTATAATTACTCTAAAATTTTTAATAAAATATTTTACCTTCTTTTTCATATTATTTAAATCGCAGTGTAAATTTTATACTTTATACTTTATACTTTTATCATATCTCAGTTCAGTTGTGCTATATTTCAAATGTTCAATAATCACACATGACTCTGACAATTGGGATTGGATATCACAGCTCTATAGCACGTGTTCAACACCTTTCTACTTGTTTTTATGCTTCCTTTAGGCTAGGAAACACAAAATCAGACTTTTAAAAAATACTTCAAAAATTTGATGCTATAATCATTGTTTAGTTATTTTTTGCTCTTTTATGTATAGGCAAGGAGTACATCAAGGCTGTATATTGTCACCATGCTTATTTAACTTCCATGCAGAGTACATCATGCAAAATACTGGGCTGGATGAAGCACAAGCTGGAATCAAGATTGTTGGGAGAAATATCACTAACCTCAGATATGCAGATGACACCACCCTTATGGCAGAAAGTGAAGAGGAACTAAAAAGCCTCTTGATGAAAGTGAAAGAGGAGAGTGAAAAAGTTGGCTTAAAACTCAACATTCAAAAAATGAAGATCATGGCATCAGGTCCCATCACCTCATGGCAAATAGATGGGGAAACAGCGGCAGACTTCATTTTCTTGGGCTTCAAAAAATCAATGCAGATGGTGATTACAGCCATGAAATTAAAAGACGCTTGCTTCTTGGAAGAAAATCTATGACAAACCTAGACAGCATATTAAAAAGCAGAGACATTACTTTGCTGAGAAATGTTCGTCTAGTCAAAGCTATGGTTTTTTCAGTAGTCATGTATGGATGTGAGAGTTAGACTTGAAAGAAAGCTGAGCGCAGAAGAGTTGATGCTTTTAAACTGTGGTATTGGATAAGACTCTTTAGAGTCCCTTGGACAGCAAGGAGATCAAACCAGTCAATCCTAAAGGAAACCAGTCCTGAACATTCTTTGCAAGGACTGAGGCTAAAGCTGAAGCTCCAATACTTTGGCCACCAGATGCAAAGAACTGATTCATTGGAGAAGACCCTGATGCTGGGACAGACGGAAGGTGGGAGGAGAAGGGGACGGCAGAAGATGAGATGCTCAGATGGCATCACCAACTTGATGGACATGAGTTTGAGCAAGCTCCCGGAGTTGGTGATGAACAAGGAAGCCTGGCATGCTGCAGTCCATGGGGTCACAGTCAGACACGACTTAGCGACTGAACTGAACTGATGTGCAGTCATATAGCTAATTATGGAGCCCAATTTTGGGGTTATGAACATAGGTAAATCCCATCCCTTGAGTGCTCAGTTGTGTTCCACTCTTTTTAACCCCATGGATTGTGGCCCTTCAGGCCCTCTGTCCATGGAACTTTTCCAGGCAAGAATACTTTAATGGGTTGCCATTTCCTACTTCAGGCGATCGTCACAACCCAGAGACTGAATCCACGCTGCCTTCGTCTCTGACATTGGCCAGTGGATTCTTTACCATTGTGTCACCTGGAAAGCCCAATACAGGTAAATATGCAAATGTATATCATGAAATGCAAAGAATGGAAATGAATTTAAATAAAATTTTTCAAGACATTAACTTCTCAGTTACTCTGCTTCAGTGCATGATTATTAGATTATGAGGTGAATACAGGAAATACAAGAATAGACCATATAAAAGTCACAGGAAAATTTAGCAATACTGAATTCACCAATAGAAGTCTACTAATAAAATAATTATAGGCTCCATATAGCCTCCCTTACATATTTTTAAATGACTCTAACAGTGTCGGACTTTATTTTTGGGGGCTCCAAAATCACTGCAGATGGTGACTGCAGCCATGAAATTAAAAGATGCTTACTGGAAGAAAAGTTATGACCAACCTAGATAGCATATTCAAAAGCAGAGACATTACTTTGCCAACAAATGTCTGTCTAGTCAAGGCTTTGGTTTTTCCTGAGGTCATGTACGCAAGTGAGTTGGACTGTGAAGAAAGCTGAGCACCGAAGAATTGATGCTTTTGAACTGTGATGTTGGAGAAGACTCTTGAGAGTCCCTTGGACTGCAAGGAGATCCAACCAGTCCATTCTGAAGGAGATCAGCCCTGGGTGTTCATTGGAAGGAATGATGCTAAAGCTGAAACTCCAATACTTTGGCCACCTCATGCAAAGAGTTGACTCATTGTCTGATGCTGGGAGGGACTGGGGGCAGAAGAAGGGGACGACAGAGGATGAGATGGCTGGATGGCATCACTGACTCGACGGACGTGAGTCTGAGTGAACCCCAGGGGATGGTGATGGACAGGGAGGCCTGGCGTGCTGCAATTCATGGGGTCGCAAAGAGCTGGACACGACTGAGCAACTGAACTGAACTGACTTAGCTAAATGTATGAAATAAAGAATATGTATCTACCAACAGGACAAAGAGGAAAGTTCCTCTATGTTAACATTTATTAATTTCAGTCCTAAGACTAACAGAATTATTTTTCAATATGAATTATTTTCATATGACATACATAGAATTAATTTTTAATATGACTATGTCTAAATTCACAGTTGATACCAGGGATTCAGAGAGAAACTGAAGGTCAGATGATGTCATTATTCCTCAAATCCACATTAAAAACTGTGCCTGTTTCATGACCGAAGGTGCTAGCACTTTCCACATTCCATAATGACTTCCGTTTCCTTGCGCGTCCCAACCATCACACCAGAGCTTCATTATACTTTGCACACTTGGCCTCACTGAAGAATGCTCCTTCATCCTCCTGCTGTAGAGGAAAGAGCCTGATGCTGCATATACTGTTCCCTTGTCCTCATTTATGTGTTCATCTATTCATTTTCATCTACTAAGCTCTGTATATTTCCGAATGATCATTGAAACATGTGACTCATTGGTTATAATGTTTTGCCTTCTTAGATTCTGTTATCATGCCAAGCAATCTCAACATTACTATGAATGACTCATTTACCACCTAACAGATCCTCAGACTCTTATTTTTCTTAAGCTTAAGAAACTTCATGTCTACCCACACATACAAAAGCCAAATAATGTACCCTGTCACCACTTTAAGTTTTTCCATATAGTAAGTCCTAAAATCCAAGATCTTACTCTCAATATAATCTCCTAATTCCCCCATGCCCTAAGTCCAATAACAAAGATCATCTGCACTTTTAAAGACCTCATTTGTTTACTTACCTTGTGAAGACTAACATCATGTATAAACTACATTCTGTTTTTACATCTGTCTGGCAAGACCTAAACCCGGATTAATCCTAAAGACACTATTCTTTCTTTATTGGTTATTATTTAACAAATGTTCCTGTTATTTGGGTCAAGACTGATCATTAATATGCTTAATTATTTGTGCTGCTTGGAATCTATTTTCTCCAGATGTCCTTATCCCCAAATACCTTCTACCCAAACCTCTTAAATGTGCAGGGACATTCTCCCAGCATCCATTTTACCACTTTCTTCTCATTCCATGGATTCTCCTTGACCAATATATTCCTACTCTGAATTGTTGACTATGGGTCATATGCTTATGGAACTCAAGTTTTGATCTGGACTCTGGTCTTGTGAGCCTTAAACTTTGTCTGTTGTATGTATTCACCTACAAGACCAACAAACAGTCCCAAATTAGTACAGACCCAAACTACAAATATTATTTCCACACTACCCAAAATTGCAGCTTAAAGCTCAACATTCAGAAAACTAAGATCATGGCATCTGATCCCATCACTTCATGGCAAATAGATGAGGAAACAGTGGAAACAGTGTCAGACTTTATTTTTCTGGGCTCCAGAATCACTACAGATAGTGATTGCAGCCATGAAATTAAAAGACGCTTACTCCTTGGAAGGAAAGTTATGACCTACCTAGATAGCATATTCAAAAGCAGAGACATTACTTTGCCAACAAAGGTCCATCTAGTCAAGGCTATGGTTTTTCCAGTGGTCATGTATGGATGTGAGAGTTGGACTGTGAAGAAAACTGAGTGCCGAACTGTGGTGTTGGAGAAGACTCTTGAGAGTCCCTTGGACTGCAAGGAGATCCAACCAGTCCATTCTAAAGGAGATCAGTCCTGGGTGGTCATTGGAAGGACTGATGCTAAAGTTGAAACTCCAATACTTTGGCCAATGCAAAGAGTTGACTCATTGCAAAAGACACTGATGCTGGGAGGGATTGGGGGTAGGAGGAGAAGGGTAAAACAGAGGATGAGATGGCTTGATGGCATCACTGACTCAATGGACATGAGTTTGTGTAAACTCTGGGAGTTGGTGATTGACAGGGAGGGCTGGCGTGCTGCAATTCATGGGGTCACAAGGAGTCAGACACGACTGAGTGACTGAACTGAACTGAACCCAAAATTGCAACTCCTTTTATGTCTTCTTAGTTAATGTAAAAATATAGCAAAATATAATAAGGTCACATCAAGGACATTAAGTAAAAATGTAGAAATGTGGTGGGTTTCAGTGGAGATCACAAATTCAGGTACCAACAGGGTGTCACTTTATAAATGAAATAGCTGCAGGCAGGATAAAATTTAGCAGTGGAGGCTGAAGTCAACTAGAGAGGAGAAATTCAAGGCACTCCAATTCACATTTTATTAAAACTCTGAAAGGACCAAACAGTAAATATCTATAACTGCAACTCACCTGTGTGTTCATGTTTATAATGTACTTTAAGTGAAGGTTTCTGATCAGCTGGCACAGGTGCAAGAAACATGGGGTTGAAATTTCTGGTCTTCTCTGTGAATGGACACTTTTGCCAAGATTGATCTCACTTATTTCTGTACATGATCTGAAAGGGAGGATACCTTCAATACCTCAGTTGTTCAGTTGATTCTCAGTTAACATGAATAAACTGCAAAGTGAGAAAGTGCTATAATGGAGGAAAAGGAAGGCGCTCACTCAAGTAGCTGCATTTCATTCTCAAGGAACAGAGAGAGATACCAAAACAGGTTGAAGAAGAGGAAAAATCTCCAAAGAGAAAGGTGAGTAGGAGTCTTAGGTCTAGGGAAAAAAGGAGATATAATGGAGTCTGGGATGGTTCGGGGGGAAAAAATGCCATTAAATCAAATAAAGTGAGTGAATTCTCCTAAGAATGCCTACAAAAGTGAAAAGACAATAGTTTGGGTGGGGGAAAAAGTGAGGAAAGTATGTTTTTAGCCTCATCTAAAAATATCAGAAGGCAACTTTGAAAATGAACATGACCTTCAATAATTCCCAAACAATAAAATAGTGTCTTATTTGGAAACAGGATACATGACAGGAAGTGTACTATCTGCTATAAGAATGAAAATATAAATAAGTTGAGAAACACTTTAGATTTTTTAAAACTCAGGACTCTTAAAACATTAATGTAAATAGTTCACAGTATTTTACATATCAACTATGTCTTTCCTTAAAGAAATTCCTGAGGTCAATAGATAAATGCTCTTGGATTCCACAGATTTAAGTTGTGTGAAATACTTATAATACTCAGTACAGCCATTTTATTTATATGATTAGAATCGATTTTACTTCTGTCTTAAAAAAAAAAAAAATGCCATATATGGCCACCCAAAACTGATGGGTCATAGTGGAGAATTCTGACAAAATGTGGTCCACTGGAGAAGAGAATGGCAAACCATTACAGTTTTCTTGCCTTGAGAACCCCATGAACAGTATGAAAAGGAAAAAGATATGACACTGATAGAGGAACTCCCAGGTCGGTAGGTGCCCAATATGTTACTGGAGAAGAGTGGAGAAATAACTCCAGAAAGAATGACGAGATGGAGCCAAAGCAAAACAACACCCAGTTGTGGATGTGACTGGTGATGGAAGTAAAGTCTGATGCTGTACAGAGCAATATTGCATAGGAACCTGGTATGTTAGGTTCATGAATCAAGGCAAATTGGAAGTGGTCAAATAGAAGATGGCAAGAGTGAACATCAAGAGTTTAGGAATTGGTGAACTAAAATGGACAGGAAGGGGTGAATTTAATTCAGATGACCATTATATCTACCACTGTGAGCAAGAATCCCTTAGGAGAAATGGAGTAGCCATCATAGTCAACGAAAGAGTCCAAAATACAGTACTTGGATACAATCTCAAAAACGAAAGAATGATCTCTATTTATTTCTAAGGCAAACCATTTAATATCACAGTAATCCAAGTCTATGCCCCGACCAGTAATGATGAAGAACCTGAAGTTGAATGGTTCTATGAAGACCTACAAGACTTTCTAAAACTAACCCCCCAAAAAGATGTCCTTTTCATTACAGGGAACTAGAATGCGAAAGTAGGAAGTCAAGAAACATCTGGAGTAATAGGCAAATTTGTCCTTGGAGTACAGAATGAAGCAGGGCAAAGTCTACTAGAGTTCTGCCAAGAAAACACATTGGTCATAGCAAACACCCTCTTCCAACAACACAAGAGAAGACTCTACACATGGACATCACCAGATGGTCAATACAGAAATCAGATTGATTATATTCTTTGCAGCTTAAGATGGAGAAGGTCTATACAGTCAGCAAAAACAAGACCAGGAACTGACTGTGGCTCAGATCATGAACTTCTTATTGCCAAATTCAGACTTAAGTTAAAGAAAGTAGGGAAAACCAGAAGGCCATCCAGACCACGAGACCTAAATCAAATCCCTTACAATTATACAGAAGTGATAAATAGATTCAAGGGATTAGATTTGATAGACAGTGCCTGAAGAACTATGGATGGAGTTTTGTGACACTGTACAGGAGGCAGTGATCAAGACCATCCCCCAGAACAAGAAATGCAGAAAGGAAAATGGTTGTTTGAGGAGGCCTTACAAATAGCTGAGAACAGAAGTGAAGCAAAAGGCAAAGAAGAAAAGGAAAGATATACCCAATTGAATCCAGAGTTCCAAAGAATAGCAAGGAAGAGATAAGAAAGCCTTCTTCAGTGGTCAGTGCAAAGAAATGGAGGAAAATAATAGAATGGGAAAGGCTAGAGATCTCTTCAAGAAAATTATAGATAACAAGGGAACATTTCATGCAAAGCTGGGCACAATAAAGGACAGAAATGGTATGGACCTAACAGAAGCAGAAGATATTAAGAAGAGGTGGCAAGAATACAAAGAAGAACTATACAAAAAAGATCTTAATGACCCAGATAACCACGATGGTATGATCACTGACTGAGAACCAGACATCCTAGAATGCAAAGTCAAGAGGGCCTTAGGAAGCATCACAATGAACAAAGCTGCTGCTACTGCTGCTGCTAAGTCACTTCAGTCGTGTCCGACTCTGTGCGATCCCATAGACAGCAGCCCACCAGGCTCCCCCATCCCTGGGATTCTCCAGGCAAGAACACTGGAGTGGGTTGCCATTTCCTTCTCCAATGCATGAAAGTGAAAAGTGAAAGTGAAGTCGCTCAGTCATGTCCAACTCCTAGCGACCCCATGGACTGCAGCCTACCAGGCTCCTTCATCCATGGGATTTTCCAGGCAAGAGTACTGGAGTGGGGTGCCATTGCCTTCTTCGATGAACAAAGTTAGTGGAGGTGATAGAATTCCGGCCATTTTAGATCCTAAAAGATGATGCTGTGGAAGTGCTACATTCAATATGCCAGCAAATTTGGAAAACTCAGCAGTGACCACAGGATTGGGAAAGGTCACTTTCATTCCAATCCCAAAGAAAGGTAAGGATGAAGAATGCTCAAACTACTGCATAGTTGCACTCTTGTCACATGCTAGCAAAGTAATGTTCAAAATTCTCCAAGCCAGGCTTGAACAGTATGTGGACCGTGAACTTCTAGATGTTCAAGGTGAATTTAGAAAAGAGAGAGGAACCAGATCAAAATGTGAACATCCTTTGGATCATTGCAAAAGCTAGAGAGTTCCAGAAAACATCTATTTCTGCTTTATTGACTATGCCAAAGCCTTTGACTGTGTGGATCACAACAAACTCTGGAAAATTCTTAAAGAGATGGGAATACCAGACCACCTAACCTGCCTCCTAAGAAATCTGTATGCAGGTCAAGAAGCAACAGTTAGAACTGGACATGGAACAACAGACCGGTTCCAAATAGGGAAAGGAGTAAGTCAAGGCTGTATTTTGCTACCCTGCTTTTTTAACTTATATGCAGAGTACATCATGAGAAACGCCGGACTGGAGAAAGCACATGCTGGAATGAAGATTGCCAGGAGAAATATCAACAACCTCAAATATGCAGATGACACCACCCTTATGGAAGAAAGTGAAGAAGAACTAAAGAGACTCTTAATGGAAAGGAAAGAAGAGTGGAAAAGTTCACTTAAAACTCAACATTTAGAAATTTAAAATCATGGCATCTGGTCCCATCACTTCATGGCAAACAGAAGGGGAAACAGGGGAAACAGTGACAGAGTATTTTGGGGGGCTCCAAAATTACTGCAGATGGTGACTGCAGCCATGAAATTAAAAGACACTTGCTTCTTGGAAGAAAAGCTATGATCATCCTATATAGCATATTAAAAAGCAAAGACATTATTTGCCAACAAAGGTCTGACCAGTCAAGACTATGTTTTTTCCAGTAGTCATGTATGGATGTGAGAGTTGGACTATAAAGAAAGCTGAGCACCGAAGAAATGATGCTTTGGAACTACTCTTGAGAGTCCCTTGGACAGCAAGGAGATCCAACCAATCTATCCTAAAGGAAATCAGTCCTGAATATTCATTGGAAGGACTGTTGCTGAAGCTGAAACTCCAATACTTTGGCCACCTGATGCATAGAACTGACTCATTGGAAAAGACCCTGATGCTGGGAAAGTTTGAAGGCAGGAGGAGAAGGGGACAACAGAGGATGAGATGGTTGGATGGCATCACCAAATCAATGCACATGAGTTTGAGTAAGCCCCGGGAGTTGGTGATGGACAGGGAAGCCTGGCACGCTGCAGTCCTTGAGGTCGCAAACGAGTAGCACACGACTGAGCGACTGAACTGAACTGAACTGAGGCTAAATAATACTGAATTAACAAATCATTTCCTAATACAGCTCTTTGTCACCCATGTTTTCTTCATCACAGATTGAACAAGGGCCTTCCTATACATAGTTACTCAGGGATTCAAGCTGTCAAATAATTCCCCATCTGAAATGAGGCTATTCCTTACAGCAAGGGGAAGAGAGAAACTGGAGACTATTTCATGAGCCTTTCATGGACACATTCTAGACAATTTCTGCTCCAATTTCATTGACCCACCTTTGTCACATGGCCCCAATTGTGAAGAAGCCAGGAATCATAGGGAAGTAAACAGAATGTTTTCAGATCATACATTCCCTGATAAAATGGAAAGAGCATAGAGCCAGGTGGTCAAGGGACCTAGATTCTGGCTGTATCTCTGCCAGTCCCAGCGCACAGGAGCCTGGGCAAGTCATTGCCTTCCAGGGCCCAGGACTGCATCACCTGAAAAAAGGAGCCATTCCCTCTCCTGTTTTTTGGTTTTTTTTTTTTAAAGCAACATTCTCAGGAAAATATGTTTATATTTTTACCTCCAATAACGAAGCAGATAAAAATAAATTCTCCTCTTTAGCCTATCTCACCAATTGTCCTCTGAGACATCTGAGGCATCTCTGCTGATGACACTGAAACATCTCCTTTCTAAAATTAACATGAGGTTAAAAGGCCCCAAATTTTGTTCTTCCCTTCTGAATCTGTGTATTTCCATATTTAATCAAAGAAATTTGCTAGGAGATTTGTCCAAATATGAACTTTTCTTAAAGCACCCCAATCTTTCTCCTTGAATGGGTTATGGCTATGGGGAGATGTTTACTTTCTCAGTGCTTAAGCAGCTAGACATAGCCTGTAGCAGCTGAAAAATGCCATTTGCCGAATAACCTGACCCTTCCTTTTAAACAAGGTTTCCACATAAACACTATTATAACTTTATGACTTATGTATTAACAAGTTGGAAAATATTAATCCAAATGATGACATGTATATTCTGCTACTTACTTTCCAGTTATGTAAATCTAATTACCTAGAGCACAAAATGACATAACTTTTTACTCCCAGTTTCCTTGAAACTATATTTTGGAATTCAAGGTGCCTGCAGGTGATTGCATTCCCCTCTGCTTTTCACAACATCTCTTCAAGCCTGACATAGTGCTTTACCTGCTTTTCCAGGTCATTAATGAGAGTGTTAAATAAGTCTGGGCTCAGTACCAATCTTCCAGGCCTCCTGCTAGACACCTGCTCTAATTAGATATCCCACCATTTATCATTACTTAGTTTGCTGTTCTTCAGCCAACCTGTGCTTGGCCTCACAACAGAATCTCTGTGATCCTTGGTAAAGCTGACTGTGTGAAAGTATTTACAGTCCTGAGGCCAAAAGCCACCAATTTCCAGTCTAATGGGAGATTCATTCATGCTTCCAATGACGGAAAATGTTTCCGGTAAAACTATTAATTACAAAATCTTAAAAATAATATTTTGTAAAATTAAGAATATGGAAAGGAATAAAGCTGCTAACTAATCTTCAACTGTAAATTAGTAACTGGAATCAAATTTCAGATAATTTGCTACACATTAATATAAAATAAGTTGCCCAGAACTTGAGATATCATTCCTGTCTCCCTTGGTGAATCTATTCTTCCCCATAAGCCCTCTATCTTGATTAATACCATCAATTACCATTAACACTTCACCCCTTCTTTTCTACTGCTTCACCTGTAATTCACCTTCCACCCCACCATCAACTGACACTGATAAATAGGCCCTTTTAACCTTGACAGGCTCTACTGTGCTGCTTGTTATGATATCCTAAAAACACAAATTCAGTTTATAGGTACACAGATTGGAGCCAATTATTAACGCTATAATCTTGAGTAAATTACTTCTTTTATGAAATTTTTTACCCTTATCTTTATTTATTATTATTATTATTCTGACTGTACCACACAGCACGTGGGATCCTAGTTTCCTGACCAGGGATCAAACCCATACTCCCTGCATTGAAAGTGTACAGTCTTAACCACTGGACTGTCAAGGAAGTCCCTATTACCTTATCTTTAAAAGAAATGGAGATAATGCCTATGTAACCAGATTGCTCATATTAAGGTAGAAACATTATTAAATACTCACTATCCTGCCTGGAAAACTGAGGTGTTACAATATATTTTCCTTTTTGGTACCATTTCCTGCATCCCTTCTTCTAGACTCTCCTTTTATCCCTGTCTGCATTCAAACCACACTCACAATTATTTTTGTTAATAACAGATTAAATTATGACATTTCTTGTTCAAAAATATTTTATGACTGTTACTTTTAAGGAAAATAATACACACAGGCCAGAATGGAATTTCGTACGAACCCACTTGTACAGCTTGAAATTAGAGTACATTTATTCCCTACTTCTGAGACTGTATCAGTCCCTGCATGTTTGTTCAAAGAATTTATGCTTCCTTACCTGTGTCAAATGATCTTTGTTGTTGTTTGTTGTTGCTGTGTAGTCACTAAGTCGCGTTGACTCTTTGCCACCACCAGGTTGCTCGTCCATGAGATTATTCAGGCAAGAATTCTGGAGTGGGTTGCCATTTCCCTTTCCAGGGTAGCTTCCAGACTCAGGAATCAAACCCATGTCTCCCACGCTGACAGATGGATTCTTTACCATTAAGCTACCAGGGAAGCCCCAAATTATCATTCTTATCTTAATTTTCAAAGTCCTAAATTTAAAAAGTTTTAGCTCCCAGAAATTGCTAGTCACTGGATTTAGCACTAAGGACATAGCAAGAAATGAAACAGGCCATCTTTGAAACTGTATTGTTGGCTTTCTCCTGGGCACAGAGTAAATAAACAGGAAATCAGTGCTGCAGTATCAGTTAGGTGCTATCAAGATATCATGTATGGTCAGAAAACCATTGCGGATAGGTGATGTTTAAACAAAAACAGAATGAAGTGAAGAAATGAGCCATAAAGAGGTCTGAGAAAAGTGTTCCCAACAAAAGAAATGTCTAATAAAATGCCCAGCAAGAGACCACTCTTAGTGTTTTAAAGAATTAGCAGGTAGGCTAATTAGACACAGGGGGCTCCACCCAAGATTCATTCGTGCCCCCTACGAGAATGTAGAGTTACTTCTGGAAACTGGCTGCCTGTCCATGGACTACATTTCCCAACTTCCTTTATATCTAAGTGTGTACCCTGGCTACACATTTGAAAATAAGAAAATGAAAGTGAAAAGTGAAGTCTCTCAGTTCTTTGGATTGTAGCCCGTCAGGCTCCACCTGCCACAGGCTTTTCCAGGCAAGGATACTGGAGCGGATTGCTATTTCCTTCACCATGGGATCTTCCCCAAACAGGAATGGAACATGGGTCTCTTGCACTGAAGCAAAAATGATGTGATAAGTGACACATCCTGGACAAAGTGGTAAAAAAAAGGGATGTGTCACTCTGCTTTCTCTTTCCTCATTTGAATGTAGAAGAATCTGTGCTCCTGTATTGTTAATTTTTTGTATATTATAATGTTTTAAATCTTTAAAAAGTTCTTTTTGGCTGGGGAAGAGATGGTCCCTCCTGGGGCTAGCCAATTCCTAAAGCAAAGAACTCAATAGGAAGTGTGTCTTTGATATGCAAACTAGCCAATTCATAGCCATAACCTGTTCTATCTCACCATGCATCCTTGGAACGCACTATTCCTCTGTCTCAATCATTCCCAGGGCCAGTTACCAAGTATCTGGGGACCACTCCTTTAACTTAAAGGCCTCTGAAATTACTCACAATGGCCAATCACAACCTGCTTGGCCTGCTCTGTCTTGCCTTCCTGTAAAAATCAGAATAAAGGTATTAAGTCTTCCCCTTATTATTGTCTTCTCAGTTCAGTTCAGTTGCTCAGTCGTGTCCAACTCTTTGCTACGACCCCATGGACTGCAGCATGCCAGGCCTCCCTGTCCATCACCAACTCCAGGAGTTTACTCAAACTCATGTCCATTGAGTTGGTGATGCCATCCAACCATCTCATCCTCTGTTGTTCCCTTCTCCTCCTGCCTTCAATCTTTTCCAACATCAGGGTCTTTTCAAATGAGTCAGCTCTTCACATCAGGTGGCCAAAATATTGGAGTTTCAGCTTCAACATCAGTCCTTCCAGTGAACACGCAGGACTGATCTCCTTTAGGATGGACTGTTTGGATCTCCTTGCAGTCCAATGGACTCTCAAGAGTCTTCTTCAGCACCACAGTTCAAAAGCATCAATTCTTTGGCACTCAGCTTTCTTTATAGTCCAACTCTAACATCCATACAAGACTACCGGAAAAACCAAAGCTTTGACTAGATGGACCTTTGTTGGCAAAGTAATGTCTCTGCTTTTTAATATGCTGTCTAGGTTGGTCATAACTTTTCTTCCAAGGAGCAAGCATCTTTTAATTTCATGGCTGCAGTTACAGTCTGCAGTGATTTTGGAGCCCAAGAAAATGAAGTCTGTCACTGTTTCCACTGGTTCCCCATCTACTGGCCATGAAGTTTTGGGACCAGATGCCATGATCTTAGTTTTTGAACATTGAGATTTAAGCCAACATTTTTACTCTCCTCTTTCACTTCTATCAAGAGGCTCTTTTGTTCTTTGCTTTCTGCCATAAGGGTGGTGTCACCTGCATATCTGAAGTTATTGATAATGACTGACTGAACATGGCCTACCCATCAGAACAAGACCCATTTTCAACCTGAGTCAGTCTCTCCCATCAGGAAGCTTCTATAAGCCTCTTATCCTTCTCCATCAGAGGGCAGACAAACTGAAAACCACAGTCACAGAAAACTAACCAATCTGATCACATGGACCACAGCCTTGTCTAACTCAATGAAACTATGAGCCATGCTGTGTAGGGGCACCCAAGATGGATGTATCATGGCGGAAAGTTCTGACAAAACATGGTCCACTTGAGAAGAGAATGGCAAACCGCTTCTGTATTCTTACCTTGGGAACCCCATGAACAGTATGAACAGTATTCTTGTCTTCTACCACCGGATTAAAACCTGGCACTTCCCTGTGACCTGTATGGCATATGGTAATCCCATCTCTAGGACCTGAGAGTAAAATAGACTTTGCTTTCCTGAGTGTCCTGTGTCTCCTCTTGTGGCTACACTTGACTATCTCATGAAAGAACAGAAAACAGTTCTTCAAGATTGGTTCCAGAGCATTACATTGATGAATCTGAGTCAATGAAGTGATACTGGTATCAGAAGAGTCAGAAAGGTGGCCAAGAAGAAGGCAGACCAAAAAGGGACATGTTAGGCAAGTTAAGGCTTTGGGTGACTTTCCTGGTATGAAAGGAAGACTCTGGTGGAGTTTAAGAAAAAAACAGAAAAAACAATTTGATTTTAGAAAAGATAATACTGATGGAGATTGACTGTCAAGAGGTGGTAGTGTATGGTGTGTTTGTGTGTGTGTTCAGTTTCTCAGTCATGTCTTACTCTTCGCAACTCCGTGAACTGTAGCCCACCATACTCCTCTGTCCACTGGAACTTCCTGGCAGAAACGCTGGAGTTGGTTGCCATTTCCTCCTCCAGGGGATCATCACAACCCAGGGATCAAACCTTCATCTCCTGCATTGCAGGCAGATGCTTTACAGCTGAGCTACAAGGGAAGCCAAATTCAGTGAGTCAACAGACTGCAGTAATTTACCTGAGAATGGATGGTGACTTAGATTACAAGAGCATGATAATGATGAAAGTGGAGAGAAGTTTCATATTTTAGTGATATTTTGAAAGCTGAATTTAAAAATATTTGATTTGTGAGAGAGAAGTGTCTATTATAACTCCAAGCTTTATGCATGAATAGTTGGGTAAACAGAGGTATCACTTTCTGTGAGTGTAAACATTAGTTAGAGGACCAATTTGTGGGGGGCATGTGTAAAAGCTCTGTTGAGAAATATTAATACTGAGATATCTTTGAGACATCCAATAATAGATGTCATGTAGGCTGTTGGATTTATAAGTATGGAGTTCAGGAGAGAGGTTAAAAATAGAGATAAATTGAGAGTTATCAGAGTACCCATGTATTTACGGCCATAGTATGTATGTTTCTTTTTATGATACATTTCTATCATTTTTCTGCATGATACAGTATAGTAAACACTTTTCTTATACCATCCCCCATGTTACAGTGAATGCTTTGTGTTCAAGATCCATTCACCCAGCAATACTCCGATTTCCATCCTTCTTAAAGCTTTACTTTAAAAAAATTTTTTCCTCTGATATTTTGAGTTAATTCTAATAACTGAAAGAATTATTGAGATATTAGAATTATCTTTTGGTTAAGCCATCTCATTTTGGTATCCATTATTTACAAACCCAAAGAATCTTGATTTAGACAACAGCAGTCATTCATTTATGTATCTATTAATTCATCTATTCTATCCTATTTACTTGCATTCATCTACTTGGCAAGGGTTGAAAAGGATGCATGTGTGCAAGGAATCAGTGGTTGGACAGGTGAGAAGGAAGGGATACTTTTCTATTTCTATCAACATTTTCTATTGATCATGTGTAGCTTCAGTATTAGCAGTTACCTATTACTTTGTCAACAAAGGTCTGTCTAGTCAAGGCTTTGGTTTTTCCAGTAGTTATGTATGGATGTGAGAGTTGGACTATAAAGAAAGCTGAGTGCCGAAGAATTGATGCTTTTGAACTGTGGTGTTGGAGAAGACTCTTGAGAGTCCATTGGACTGCAAGGAGATCCAACCAGTCAATCCTAAAGGAGATCAGCCCTGGTTGTTCACTGGAAGGACTGATGTTGAAGCTGAAACTCCAATATTTTGGCCACCTGATGTGAAGAGCTGACTCATTTGAAAAGACCCTGATTTTGGAAAAGATTGAAAGCAGGAGGAGAAGGGGACGACAGAGGATGAGATGGTTGGATGGCATCACCAACTCAATAGACATGCGTTTAGGTAAATTGCGGGAGTTGGTGATGGACAGGGAGGCCTGGTGTGCTGCAGTTCATGGGGTCACAAAAAGTCAGACATGACTGAGCGACTGAACTGAACTGATAGACCATAAAGGTTATAGCCATAGTCCTAAAACTTATTAGGAAAATTTCATTAAAGTCTTAATTTTTGGTAGCACAAAGGTACCCAGTGAAATGATTAGCTTGCTACTAACAATGCTTACTTTGCCAATTCAGCCTCTTCTCTAATCCATTCTGCAATGTTGGAGTGAGCTATCACTTTTACTACCTCTCCCAAAACTGATAGTGTGGAAAAGGGGCACATTGTTAACCACTGCTAAATACTTGAGAGTCATAATTTATTTAAGGCATAAAATATGGAATTGGGAAATACTGATGCACTTAAGCAAGTTTTGTATATGATCCTAATACAAATTAGAATATACCTTAACATACATAGCAAAGTTCCTACTATTTCACAATGACTCTTGTAATCATATCACTATTAAATCTGTGTCATAGAGGATTCATATTCTTACATATTTTTAGTCTTCACTGGAGAGCCCCCTTCAGGCAAGTCAGAGACATGTTCATTTTTTTTAGTTTCATGTTATAATATCATCACCCATTTAATAATTCACAGTATGCTTTCAAGAATAGAGTGCATCCTATTTTTCCTCTACTTTTTACAACGTTGCTTCACAACTTCACAAAGGAAGTTCTGCAGCCAAGTTTTCAAATTAACCATTTTCCACATTTTCTGACTGTTCCTTATTGTTTTTTTCTACCATCTTGTCATTGACAGTTACCCCATATAACTGCTTTCTCTTCAAACTAACTGCATAGCAAACTCAGACATTATCTTTGAAAATCCTTTTTTCAATATACAGTCAGTGCCATGAACACTCTCAATATCAGTCTTCTTTCTATCCCAAGGCTGAAGGATGCTAACCCACCAGGAACCCTGATCACTTTCCTGAGGAAAAAGATAAAGCCCCAGTTAGTACTAAAGAGAAGTGGCTTCTTCCTCCATCCCATTCACTCTCTTACTGAATCACTGGCAAGTAATCAGCCAAAGACCAGTGAGCATGGTCAAAGCAAAGGGGACAGCGTGATTTCTTGGAATTTTCATATCTAAAGATTCATCTGCTTTGCACTGCAGCAGTAATGCAAAGGAACCAAACAAGACTATGAGACTTGGACTGCTCACATTTTATAAACATCTGAATTACTGAAACACATCTTCACAAACAGGTGAGCCTTAAGTATAGCAGATGACCAGTAAAAGAGTGTTGATATGACTTGGTTATAATTATCTGCTTGAAAGTGAAAATAAGACTACATGTACTTAAAGAATTTTAAACACAAGAGAACTGAGTATTGATCAGAAGGATCAGGAAAGTCTTCTTGCCAGCTATTATATTTTAAGGGATAAGTATTAGATAAAGCAATATTAAAATTCAAAAGGGAAATATTCATATGAGACATAAAGACATTATTTGAATTTGAATAGATCATGCTTCAGTGGTAATAAGAAAACAATTTTAAGAAATATATATGATGCAATAGCTAGTAAAAACCATGATACAGGGTACTTTATTGAATTCCAGAAAACATTATTTCTAATGTCACCCATTAAAATTCTGTACCCAGGTAATTAGGGCTAATGGAGAAGATGATCAGAATCAATGTCAAAGCAATCCAATCTTATTTCTCTCAAGCAAGCCTGTCTCCTTTGCTGGGAACTATCTCTAGGCCACTTAGAAGTAGAGTATGACATGTAAATTAAAGAGAATTAAATCATGTCTTGTCAGGAATTATTTTTTATAAGCCATTTACTCTTTATAGAACATAGTTTCATCTATAAAAGGAAGGGATTTGATTAGAAAATGTCTTAAATTTATTTTTACGTTAGTCTTGTAAGGCTCTAAAAACTGTCAAATTTATTGATGTGTTGCTTTTGTGCATTTATATTTGGTAGTAAGGCATCGATACTGTAATAATAATTATTGCATTGAGTACATCTATATATAGATATATAATACCTGTATTTTAGGTAATTTATCAAGAATGTTAACTTAATCTTATCATCATCTCTATGAAGTTCAGTTAAGTTCAGTTGCTCAGTCGTGTCCACCTCTTTGCAACCCCATGAATAGCAGCCCGCTAGGCAACCCTGTCCATCACCAACTCCCGGAGTTCACTCAGACTCATGTCCATCGAGTCAGTGATGCCATCCAGCCATCTTACCCTCTGTTGTCCCCTTCTCCTCCTGCCCCCAATCCCTCCCAGCATCAGAGTCTTTTCCAATGAGTCAACTCTTTGCATGAGGTGGCCAACGTACTGGAGTTTCAGCTTTAGCATCATTTCTTCCAAAGAAATCCCAGGGTTATCTCCTTCAGAATGGACTGGTTGGATCTCCTTGCAGTCCAAGGGACTCTCAAGAGTCTTCTCCAACACCACAGTTCAAAAGCATCAATCCTTCAGTGCTCAGCCTTCTTCACAGTCCAACTCTCACACCCATACATGACCACTGGAAAAACCACAGCCTTGACTAGACGGACCTTTGTTGGCAAAGTAATGTCTCGGCTTTTGAATATGCTATCTAGGCTGGTCATAACTTTTCTTCCAAGGAGTAAGCGTCTTCTAATTTCATGGCTGCAGTCACCATCTGCAGTATTTTGGAGCCCCAAAAATTAAAGTCTGACACTGTTTCCACTGTTTCCCCATCTATTTCCCATGAAGTGATGGGACCAGATCTTACTATTTATTTCCATCTTATCAATGAAGAAATATTATCAGAGAATACAAATATTTCACCTGAGGTCCTAGAGCAGAATAATGGAGAATTGAATTCATTCTAACAATTTTAAGAATAGGGTATAAGAAGCACAAAAAAAAAAACTAGGTTTCAAAATTGGACTTCTTTACTTTAAATATCGCATGCTGAAAAAACAGACTTAATGCTATGCTACGTCTTCATAGAATCTTCAAATAATAAAATATTTCAAAAATTATTAGAAATAATATTTAAAATCTTCAAATGCAAACTAAAGAACTATGCAACCAGATTCTTATCTTCTGCTGCATTTATAAGCGCAAGTTCAAAAAAGGCTTATATGCAAACCTAATGCAAAAGACAAACAGTTGTAAAAGTCTACTATCTAGAATTTTATTAATTGGATTTTGCCTTGCATTTCCACAAAAGTTGTAATGAGAGAATTCATATTCATGGCATTTAAAAAAGTACAATTCTATACTTTCTGAGACTCCTACTCTTCACATAATTACATGATTGGTCAGTAGGAAGTTTCAGCCACTGGAGCAGGAAATGTAACTGCTAGGGAGAATTTTAAATAGTAGGTCTCTAGAAAACAGTGTAAGTTGCATATCATATAATAGTCATTTCTTTCAACTTTAAAAAGTTCTCAAATTTTTAATGTCAATGTCTAAGATTTACATTGTGGGTGCTAAAGAAAGAAGCAAGCTCATGTAAAATGGAATTACTGTCAGAAATAGTATAATAAAATAAAAATATAGTATTAAAATAAGATATAATACATTGAAAATTGTTATAAAATCCTAGAATCTTAGGGACTTCCAAAATTATTTTTTCCAGTGTTCTCATTCTACAAGTGAGAAAAATTGAGAGCTGGATGATTTTTTTCTTATTCAAATCAAAAGGTCAATGTTATAGGGATAAGTAAGAACTGAACCTTCTAACATACAACCAAGGGCTCTTTGCATTGTTCTGATTTTCACGTTAGGGTTCACATTCCTGACCTGATCCAGGAATTCCAAGCCTAGGTCACCTGGGTGTGGGTGTGGGTATAGGTGTAGGTGTGGATGTGAACACAAGTTTTATTCATTTAGCAAGTAGATGTTAAGCCTACACTTTATAGAGACCCTGCAGGAGACTCTAGTAATACAATGGTAAGAAAAAAGTGATAAAGTGTCAACCATGGAACCTTTGTCAGTGGATAATTACATATTAGGGTAAATGTACTGAGGAAAATAAGAGTTGGAAGGGGCAACTGAAAGAGAGCAGTGAAATGTTTTTCTGAATAGATGATACCTGAACTGAAATATGAAGGATAATTTTAAAAAATCCAAAAAATAGATGATGGTTTTTAAAGGGCAAAATATGAGCAAATACCATGGTCAGGAGAAGAGATTTTTTTTTAAAAGAAAGGAAGGAAGGAAGTTTGCTTAACAGGACATAGAGGACACAGGGCAGACTGATATACAATGAAACGGAGCCAGGCAGGGTCTACAGTACACAGGGCCTATAAATCGGTGGTGGTAAATAATTTTTTTGTGTCAAGGTGACTGAGGCATGAGGTACCAGGCTCTTTGGTGATATTAGGTTAAACATTATTCTGGATGTATCTGTGAGGATATTTCTGGGTAAGAGGAATATCTGAATTGGCGGTATGAGTGAAGCAGATTGCCCTCCTCACTGTGGGTTAGTATCACCCAACCCACTGAAGAAAGTGAAGTTAGAAAATTCACTCTCTCTACCTGTCCTCAAGTTGGGCCATCACTTCTCATGTTTTCAGATTGGACTAGAACTGGACTTTCTACCTTCGGCTCTTACTAGCTCTTGCACTCAGACTTGGGCTGGAGTATACACTCTTAGATCTTCTGAGTCTCAAACTGCCAGGCTTCATAAGATACACACAGCCTACACAACACTATTCTGTCCATGAGACTTCCCAGGCAACAATACTAGAGTGGTTTGCCATATCCTTCTCCAGGGGATCTTTATGATCCAGGGATCAAACCTACATCTCCAGCATTGGCAGGCAGATTCTTTGCCACTGAGCCACCAGAGAAGCCCAAAACAATAAATAACATAAAACACAAACATCGCACACACCTTTTTGGTTCTGTTTCTCTGGAGAATCCAGACTAATAAATCTATTTAGGAACTGCTTTTTATCTTTATGGAAAGAGAAACCAGAAATTTTGAAACGTGTAAGCCCAACAAGTAACATGATCAACTTTGCATTTTGAAAAGGTTGTTATGCTTGAAATTTGTACAGCTGACTTGAAAAAGCCCACACAGGATAAATCAAGACTTTTCAGGGAGAAAGGCTATTTTAGCAGTTCAGGTTAGTGGTAATGGCAGTTTGGGAGATTAAGGTTTCCAGGGAGACTGTGAGATTCCATGCCTTTTTTCATCCACCAGTGATAGTTATTTTCTTCCAAGTCATCAGAATACTAATTTTCTATGTACATAGATATTTGTAACAAGAAAAGCAGTTTAAGCCTTGTTATTTAAGCAAAGAGTTGAAAACAACCCAGAAGTAATTCTCAAAACTACTGTTTGATTTTTCCTGATATACAGTCTTATATGCAAATGGTAAAATCAAGACAGACTGACCATCTGTTATGTGAAAATGACTCATATCTGCACACATACCTTGTTTGTACAGCATGTCATGGTTAAGTATTTATTAAATGCCCTACAAAGGCATTAGTCTTTAGTCAAAAGTTATGGTTTTTCCTGTAGTGTTGTACAGATGTGAGAGTTGAACCATAAAGAAGGCTGAGCACCAAAGATGCTTTCAAATAGTGGCGCTGGAGATGACTCTTAAGAGTCCCTTGCACTGTAAGGAGATCAAACCAGTAAATCCTAAAGTAAATCAGTCCTGAATATTCATTGGAAGGACTGATGAAGTTGAAGCTTCAATACTCTTGGCCACCTGATGTAAAGAACTGCTTCACTGAAAAAGACCCTGATGCAGGGAAAAATTGAAGGAGAAAGGGCCAACAGAGGATGAGATTGATAGCATCACTGACTCAGTGACCATGAATTTCAGCAAACTCCGGGAGACAGTAAAGAACAGAGGAGACTGGTGTGCTACAGTCCATGGAGTCGCAGAGCTGGACATGACTTAGCAGCTTAACAACAAATGCCCTATAATCATTCTTTCGTGCTGCTGCTGCTGCTAAGTCGTGTCAGTTGTGTCTGACTCTGTGCAACCCCATAGATGGCAGCCCACCAGACTCCCCCACCCCTGGGGTTCTCCAGGCAAGAACACTGGAGTGGGTTGCCATTTCCTTCTCCAATGCATGAAAGTGAAAAGTGAAAGTGAAGTTGTTCAGTTGTGTCCGACTCTTCACTACCCCACAGACTACAGCCTACCAGGCTCCTCCGCCCATGGGATTTTCCAGGCAAGAGTACTGTAGTGGGGTGCCATTGCCTTTTCCGCTAACCGAGCACTAATTTAAATATTCTTGTTTCTTCTAAAGTCAAATTTTAAAAATTGTTTCAGTTAAAAATAAAAAGACTTATGTGTAAGTAATAAATGTGTCTGCCTAGAAATAGGGAAAATCGAATACACATGGCATATCCTAATTAGAGAATATGATTCTGAAAATAAAATCACCAAAAATCAAATACTACAAAGAGAGGACTGAATATGGTGTTTATGAAACACTTCTAAGAATTTAAGAAATATTCATAGATAGTCACACATCGTCGTCAGTCATGTCTGACTGTGTGACCCCACAGACGGCAGCCCACCAGGCTCCCCCATTCCTGGGATTCTCCAGGCAAGAACACTGGAGTGGGTTGCCATTTCCTTCTCCAATGCATGAAAGTGAAAAGTGAAAGTGAAGTCACTCAGTTGTGTCCGACTCTTAGCGACTCCATGGACTGCAGCCCACCAGGCTCCTCCGTCCATGGGAGTTTCCAGGTAAGTGCTAGAGTGAGGTGCCATTGCCTTCTCCAATTCATAGATAGTAGACTTAGCTTATTATTCTCATATTGCTTTATCAACTTTTAAGCCTGATCAAAATCAACATCACTTGTGTTCCTATGCTAACCTTAGTTCTTTTCAACAGAAAAGTGAAAGTGAAGTCGCTCAGTCGTGTCCGACTCTTTGCGACCCCATGGACTGTAGCCGACCAGGCTTCTCCCTCCATGGGATTCTCCAGGCAAGAGTACTGGAGTGGGTTGCCATTTCCTTCTCCATTTCAACAGAAGGCTGCCCAAATATTATGTTTTCCTATGAACGGTTGTATTATGCCTCCAAACAAGATACATTTTAGGGAGTTAAGAAAGTTTTATATTATTGGGGGTATTTGTTTTGTTTGTATCCCAGTGGGATATATATCACATAAATGATATATTGTTTATAAATATATACAATTTATATTATTTATAATTTTCATGTTATATTTATACATGATATATACATATATAATTTATGTATTAATTATAAATAGAATAAAAGCAAGATTTCACAGAAAATTTTTACTTTTTAAAATATGAGTAAATATGCATCAAGAATTTATTTTGTGCTAGATACTAAGTGCATCAAATGTATTAACTCCTAAAGTACTCATATCAACTCTATGAAGCAGGTATTACTATCGTCTCTTAAACAGATGAGAGAACATCCTCAGTGATATTAAATGACACACCTAGGGTCCCCAGCTTCCAAGTATTAATAGAAGAATGATGATTTAGATTCAGAAGACTTTCTCCATGGCTAGCCTCACTGGACTGTTCCTTTTGGTCAAAACTGCCGCACAACTCTAACAGAGGCAACTGATTTTTATCTACAAATTCTTCAAATGTTCTATACTCTTCACTTAATGTGTATTTCTCTTATGGGATTCTATTGAAATAAGTATGAATTAAGTATGGAAGAAAAAGTGTTTGATACTGTTTACATCATAAGCATTTAAAATGTTGTACAGGAAAACAATTCTATTGCTAATCATTATTATATTTATTCCCTACATACTCTTAAAGAGTAGTTACAAGAGTAGGGTAGATCCTATTATTGTTGCTAATTATTCACTTTCCCCTTCCCTATACAGGAATGATATAATCTTTCCTATTGCCTTGTGATTTACAATACCCTGGTGGGAGGAGTATATCTCTCTAGCAGAACCAGTTTTCCCAATGGTATGTAACATGTACCATGCCCCAAGATAAGCAGCTTCAAATGCTGTGACATCATTGGTTCCAGTCTTATTTTTTTTCCTACTATGAAAATTGTTATACTAGGAGGCTCCTTTCACCTAGATATTGGAATGAAGGACACACATGCAGCAGAGATCCTCAGCTGACATGCAATGTGAATGAGAAATAAATTGTTACTGCAGAATGAAGAGATCTAGGGCCTGTTTTATCAGGTGGTGGTGAAGGTAGAGAACATCAAAACAGAGCCCAGTAGAATCCCTAAGTTGGAAACATGAGAATCTGTGGTGGAAACAGCAGCTGTACTTTGCAGTACAGAATCCGAGAGAGGACAGAGCTGCAGAGAGAGCGAGCTCTGGAAATGTGCTGAATTCCTACAGGAGCACTCACCCAATTAAAGGAGGAAATCACCCAACACTAGTCAAAGAACACAGCTTGGTGCTCAGTATTCACACTGGTGGGACGTGTCTAGTCCCTCAGGCCAGACTGGAAAAACGTATGACTCACAGGTACCCAGCAGAACACATAGAAGCACCTTGCTTCATTGGTAGAGATTACTATTCCAGATATGCTTAACAACTTTCAAAAGGAGACTGAAATTATCATATTATTTTCAAGTAACTTAACTGCATACTAAACAAGGTCAATAACATTTCTAAGAACATAAAAAACAGCACCAAGACAGCAAAATTCACAATGTCTAGAAACTAATAAAAACTACAGGCATGCATAAAAGCAGAAAAATATGACATAATGAGAAAAATCATTCAACAGAAACTTACCTATAATTGAAAAAGTTGTTAGAATTAGCAGACAAGGAAATTAAACAGTCATTTTAACAGTATTCCATATGTTCTATGACTTATAGAGACACGGAAGATGTTTTAAAAAATACTCATATTAAACTTTTAGAGATGAAAATTAGAGCATATGAGGTTAAAAATTCACAGCATGAAATTAATGATAGATTACATATTAGAAAAAGATAAAAAACTTAAATATGGAATAATAAAGCCTATCCAAAATAAAACAAAGAGAGAAAAGAATTTGTCATAGCAGGCAAAAAAGATAAGACATAACTATGTGCTTCCCAGAAAATACACTACAAATAAAGACACAGTGAGAAATGGATAGAAAAAGATGTAATATTAACATAAGTAAAAAGAAAGAAAAAAGGCTATATTAAATCAGATAAAGTAGACATCAGAACAAAGAATATTATCAAAAATGGCCATTTCATAAGGATAAATGTACTAATTCCTCTGGAAATATCACAATGCTAAACATCTGTGCACCTAATCACAGAGTTTCAAAATATAAGCAGCAAAAACTGATGGCATTGTAAGAAGAAATAGACAAATACATAATGATAGTCAATGATTTTAATCCTCTGTGGAGCCTGACACCAAGGTTACAGGTGCGAGGCCCTGTACCAAGCCTGCAAATGTGAAGCCCAGCACCAAGGTCATCTCTGGAACTGACTGAGCCCCACTGGAGCCGTTGCCACGAGCTGCAAGATCCTTACCAGCTAGTTAACTAAACCTATATTAGGCAAAAATCCCCACCCTGGTGCTCACCCTATAGCGCCCAAAGCAATCACCTAATGCCGTATTTCCAGCACGAATATTCTTTGCCTTGAGGCTATCAAAATTGGCTACTAATCCACGAAAAGCGTTGATTCTCCTTGGTCTGTCAGAATGTTGGCCCACTATGCTTGCATGCCCACATTATCTCTGCTTTTAATAAACTCACTCCCTTCTGAACTACTTTGTGTCTGGAAATTCTTTTCCAACCTGAGCTTGGACTGCCATGACATACTCCTATCTCAATAACTGAATGAAAAAGAATACAGGAAGTCAGTTAGCTTTTTACCAGACTAGAATACTATCAACCCACCTGCTTAATTTACATTTATGGAATGTTTTATCCACTAAGCACTATGTTGGGAAAAAAAAGGAAGGTTGTAAATCAATTTTCTCAGCTTTCATCTCAAGATGCAAGGAAAAGAAGAGTTAATTAAGACTAGCATACATAGAGAAAGAGATATAATAAAGACTAGAGTGAAATTAAATGAAAGAGAAAACAAATACTACAGAAAAAATTTTAAGAAGCTGAATCTCTGAGGAGATGAGTAAATTAATATCCCTGCCAAAATTACCAGGAACAAAAATAATGAAAAAGTAAATTATCAACATTAAGAATGAAATTATATCATTAAAAATTCTACAGATATTAAAAGGAAAATAACTATTATGAAAAACTTTATACCAATAAATCTGACCACTTAGAAGAAATGGTGAAAATAAACGAAGTGTTAGTCGCTCAGCTATGTCCAACTGTTTGTGACCCCATGGAATGTAGCCTGCCAGGCTCCTCTGTCCATGGAATTCTCCAGGCAAAAATACTGGCGTAGGTTGCCATTCTCTTCTTCAGAGGATCTTCCTAACCCAGGGATCAGACCTGGGTCTACAGCACTGCAGGCAGATTCTTTACTGTCTGAGCTCCCAAGTTTCTTTAAAAACAAAAACAGCAAAAAGTCCCTCAAGAAGAAATGAAAAACTCAAGTAGACCTATACCTACTTCAAAAATCAAATGTGCATCTAAAAATCTTTCAATGGGAAAATAAACTTCAAGCCCATGGCTTGACTGGTCAATTCTACCAAATATTTAGAGAAAGAAAAAAAAATATTTTGGCTTCCAGAAAATAGAAGAGAAGGTTCTACTACCCAGTTCATTCTATAAGGCTAACTTACTCTAATTTTCAAACTTGACAGTCATTTTTATAAAAGAAGTTTGTAAACCAATATCCCTTGTGAACACAGATTTTAAAAGCCCTATTTTTTTTTCAAATTGAATCTACCCAACAAAACATGAAAAAGGATTATATAATATGACCAAGATAGTTCATCACAGAAATGTAAGGATGACTTAAAATTAAGTGAATCTGTGTAATCTATCATCTTAACAAAGCAGAAAAAGAAAAGCATGTGATCATCTCAGTAGATACAGAAAAATAATTTAACAAACCCAGCATCCATATCCACCCTGATAAAAATTCTCAGCCAATGAGAAATAGACAATTCCTCAATTTGATAAAGGCTTTATATATAACACCTGGAGCTAATATCATACTTAATAGTAAAAAATCTGGGTGCCTCCTCCCTAAAATCAGATAACTCAAGTATGTCTGCTCTCACCATTGTTTATTTTTGATTGAGATAAAATTGACATATAACATTATATTAATTTCAGGTATACAACATAATAGTTCAAGCCTTGCAAATATTACCAAATGATCACCTCAATAACTTTAGTTAACATTCAGTACCACACATAGCTATAATTTACTTCTCCTGTGATGAGAACATTTAAGATCTATTCTCATAGCAATTTTCAAATTTACAATACAAAACAGAGTGCCTGATGAGCTATGGATGGAGGTTCATGACATTGTACACGAGACAAGAATCAAGACCATCCCCATGGAAAAGAAATGCAAAAAAGCAAAATGGCTGTCTGAGGAGGCCTTACAAATAGCTGTGAAAAGAAGAGAAGTGAAAAGCAAAGGAGAAAAGGAAAGATATAAGCATCTGAATGCAGAGTCCCAAAGAATAGCAAGAAGAGATAAGAAAGACTTCCTTAGCAATCAATGCAAAGAAATAGAGGAAAACAACAGAATGGGAAAGACTAGAGATCTCTTCAAGAAAATTAGAGATACCAAGGGAACGTTTCATGCAAAGATAGGCTCAATAAAGGACAGAAATGGTATGGACCTAACAGAAGCTGAAGATATTAAGAAGAGGTGGCAAGAATACATGGAAGAACTGTACAAAAAAGATCTTCACAATCAAGATCATCACGATGGTGTGATCACTCACCTAGAGCCAGACATCCTGGAATGTGAAGTCAAGTGGGCCTTAGAAAGCATCACTACGAACAAAGCTAGTGGAGGTGATGGAATTCCAGTTGAGCTATTTCAAATCCTGAAAGATGATGCTGTGAAAGTGCTGCACTCAATATGCCAGCAAATTTGGAAAACTCAGCAGTGGCCACAGGCCTGGAAAAGGTCAGTTTTCATTCCAATCCCAAAGAAGGGCAATGCCAAAGGATGCTCAAACTACCACACAATTGCACTCATCTCACATGCTAGTAAAGAAATGCTCAAAATTCTCCAAGCCAGGCTTCAGCAATACGTGAACCATGAACTTCCAGATGTTCAAGCTGGTTTTAGAAAAGGCAGAGGAACCAGAGATCAAATTGCCAACATTCACTGGATCATGGAAAAAGCAAGAGAGTTCCAGAAAAACATCTATGTCTGCTTTATTGACTATGCCAAAGCCTTTGACTGTGTGGATCACAATAAACTGTGGAAAATTCTGAAAGAGATGGGAATATCAGACTACCTGATCTGCTTCTTGAGAAACCTATAGGAAGCAACAGTTAGAACTGGACATGGAACAACAGACTGGTTCCAAATCGGAAAAGGAGTACGTCAAGGCTTTATACTGTCCCCCTGCTTATTTAACTTCTATGCAGAGTACATCACGAGAAACGCTGGGCTGGAAGAAGCACAAGCTGGAATCAAGATTGCTGGGAGAAATATCAAAAATCTCAGATATGCAGATGACACCACCCTTATAGCACAAAGTGAAGAGGAGCTAAAAAGCCTGTTGAGGAAAGTGAAAGAGGAGAGTGAAAAAGTTGGCTTAAAGCTCAACATTCAGAAAACGAAGATCATGCCATCTGGTCCCATTGCTTCATGAGAAATAGATGGGGAAACAGTGGAAACTGTCAGACTTTATTTTTGGGGGCTCCAAAATCACTGCAGATGGTGAGTGCAGCCATGAAATTAAAAGACGCTTACTCTTTGGAAGGAAAGTTATGACCAACCTAGATAGCATATTGAAAAACAGAGACATTACTTTGCCAACAAAGGTCTGTCTAGTCAAGGCTAAGGTTTTTCCAGTGATCATGTTTTGATGTGAGAGTTGGACTGTGAAGAAAGCTGATTGCTGAAGAATTGTTCCTTTTGAACTGTGGTGTTGGAGAAGACTCTTGAGAGCTCCTTGGACTGCAAGGAGGTCCAATCAGTGGATTCTAAAGGAGTTCATTCCTGAGTGCTCATTGGGAGGACTGATGGTGAAGCTGAAACTCCAATACTTTGGCCACCTCAGGAGAAGAGTTGACTTATTGGAAAAGATTCTGATGCTGGGAGGGATTGGGGGCAGGAGGAGAAGGGGATGACTGAAGATGAGATGGCTGGATGATATCATCGACTTGATTGACATGAGTTTGGGTGAACTCCAGGAGTTGGAGGCCTTGTGTGTTGCGATGCATGGGGTCGCAAAGAGTCAGACACAACTGAGTGACTGAACTGAACTGAACTGTTAACTATAGTCAACAGTTATGTTAGTGTACATTTACGTTAGTGTACTTTTATGAACACCCAGGACTGAACTCCTTTAGAATGGACTGGTTAGTGTACAATTATGTACATTATATACATAATGTACATAATGTACAGAGACATGACATTTATTTCACAATTGGAAATGTGTATCCTTTGACCTCCCTCACCCAAACCTCACCCTCTGCCTCTGGCAACCACCAATCTGTTGTTTACACACACATGCCGCTGCTGCTGCTAAGTCGCTTCAGTCGTGTCCGAACCTTAGCAACCCCATGGACTGCAGCCCACCAGGCTCCTCTATCACTGGGACTCTCCAGGCAAGAATACTGGAGTGGGTTGCCATTGCCTTCTCCCTTCATACCTGAGTCCAGTTATTTTGCTTATACTATTTTTATTCAACATTTGTATTCAAGGTACACGTGGTGATTTCATAAATAAAAAACACCCAAATTGAAAAAGAACTAAAAATGTCTTTTTTTCCAGACAACATGGTCATCCACCTAGACTAGTAGAAGCCAGCTATAAAGAAGTTACCAAGAGAAAAGGCCATCATTAAAAACTCTATAAATAACAAATGCTAGAGACACTGTGGAGAAAAGGGAACCCTCTGACACTGCTGTTGGGAATATAATTTGGTACAACTACTATGCAGAACAGTGTGGAAGTTCCTCAAAAAACTAAGAATAGAACTACCATATATCCAGCAGTCTCACTCCTGGACATCTATCCAGATATAGTGAAAGTGAAGTCACTCAGTTGTGTCCGACTCTCTGTGACCCCATGGACTGCAGCCTACCAGGTTCCTCTGTCCATGGGATTCTCCAAGCAATAGTACTGGAGTGGATTGCCATTTCCTTCTCCAGGGGATCTTCCCGACCCAGGGATTGAACCCGGGTCTCCCACATTGTAGACAGGTGCTTTACCGTCTGAGCCACCAGGGAAGTCTATCCAGAAATAGCTATAATTCATATACTCAAAATAGATAACCAACAAAGACCTATTGTATAGCACATGGAACTCTGCTCAAGTTGTGTGCCAGCCTGGCTGGGAAGGGGACTTGCAAGGAGAATGGATACATGTATATGTATGATTGAGTCCCTTTGCTGTTCATCCGAAAGTACCACAACATTCTTAATCAACTATACCCCAAAGTTTGGAAAAAAATGTTCATTTAGTAAGAGCAGCCAAAATATGCAGGTACTGTACTGAATTTGTGAGGTTACCATATTGAAAAATGGCATGGTCTTTTTTCTCAGTAGTTGGAATCATTTGAAGGGGAGAGTCCTATGCAGATGAATAACTGATAAACTGCAGGTCATTTAGTTGCTAAGTCATGTCTGACTCCTTGCGACCCCATGGACGATAGCCCACTAGGTGCCCCTGTCCATGGGATTCTCCAGGCAAGAATACTAGAGTGGGTTGCCATTTCCTTTTCCAAGGAATATACAGTATTATACATGTGACCATTGAGAATCATAAAACTGTTGAGAAACAAAAAAATGATTAGTTTTGACTAGGGAGTTGGTGGAGTGCCAGCAGTGCAAATTTCATGGAAAGTTTCTGGAATTAGAACCAAATTCTTCTGGAATTAGAATCAAATATATTGAGTTTTGAAGGGCGAGAGTTGGTGGAGTATACAAATATAAGGAAAAGGATAGCATATACCGGACATGAAGATGCATCAGACAACTTGATTAAGAGGTAAAAATTTGATGATAATGACTGGTGTGTAATATTCCATTGCCACAGAGTTTGATCTTTGTTCTGAAAGTAGGGGCAAACTTATGAAGAATGTATGCAAGATAGTGACATGATCACACATACATGGAGAAGATATTAACACATTAATATTTATCCTTGGCTTCTTACAATATAAGAATACTTCTGCCAATCAAATATCAATGATATCTCTAAATCTTTTTAAAGTGATGCTTTGTTGATGACTTCAAGAGCCAAATATTTTCAGTATATTCAGTGTATTATTCTGTCACAACACATTATTGACTAAAGAGATGACCATAACATTTTACATGGGAAACAGATCTTAAAACTTTTTGTATCTTTGAGGTAATTCATAGGTAGAATGGTGTTTTCCACTTGTATCTATCCTCTGTGTCATTACTGTCTTAAACTATTGCTGGACACTTCTGAGGTTTATAGGAAACACTTTCTTGGAAATCTAAGTTGATTAAGAAAGGAAATTGTGCCCATCTTCTCTAGTTTCATAACTTTTCTTTCCCCGTAAGAATAAAAGCAGGAGTATGCACAGGATAACTCATTTCATTGCAGGGAAATGAAGGTAGCTGTTATCCTTGAAAATCCACAGAAGTAAAGTATTGGACAGAAGGAAGTTCATTAGACCCATCTTTGACATTTCTTCTCCGAAGGAAAAACACCAACAATCTATTTGTCCCCTCAGATTAAAGGCTCTTCGGCTTAGTATTTTTTATGCTAGGAGGATTGTTGATCCCTAAACTTCCATGATCAAATTTTTAAAAGAGACTATACCTTAAAACTTCCCTGCCCAAGTCATCTTGGGAAATAAAAGCACAAACATTCGAGTGCAATATTTCTCAAGGCAGTATAAAATAATACCTCAGTATTTGAAACATGTACAGTATAGCCTTAAGCTTCAAGTCTAAAAATCATGTAGAACATAGAAACATTGTAGCAAAGTATAAAATATTTTAGAAAGTCTTGACACTTTGTAAATAGTTGATAGAATATCACTTTGTAAATAGTTGATAGAATATAAAATATTCAAAGATATCTCTAGTTGATATATGCTTAAAGAATATTCTGATTTTTCTAAATATTAGAAAAATATTAATAGAAGTTCTTATTTTTATATGATTGAGTAAAAATCTATAAAAATAAAAACTTTATTCAACAAGAGTTACTATTGAATACACATAATCCTGAGGAAATGCCCCCTTAACAATTGCCTGAAGACATTTCTAAAACTTTTTCATATCAATTAAACATTGACATTTTTTTCCTTATCACCAGGCATCTGTAATCTTCCCTATAAACATCTTATCTTTTACATTTTCACTCATATTTACTTTCTGGCAATAGCAGCTTGTACAATTATGTTTGAGCAGAACCAACTTTAGGAAAAAATGTAAAAGGAAAAAAAAAATTCTCTTTGGCTCACCTCCAACCTCTAGGGTTTCATGGAGTAAAAGCATTTCTCTCTCTCAGTGTCTTTTCTGGATTCCTGGGGTATTGCTCCCAGATTCTCTTTGACTAAATTCTACTGAGTCATTAGTTCTTACACTGATACTTCTATGGGACTTTTGTTTTCTTGATATTGGGAATCAGAATGGAACCTGATAATAGAAGACCAGATGTGCACTGCTCATGATGGCAGCCACATTTATCATCGAAAAGCCATCTCTGCCTTCTGAGGGTACATAGATAGTGTCTTCCAATAATAATCAGATCCTTCATGAATTAAATCAGCATCCATGTTCGAACAAATTAAGATGAAACTATGCATAAGTAAACCTGTGCTATTTGAGGTTCAGTTTTGTCCATTTCTAACTTCTGCATATAATCTTATTTTCTCTTTATAGTATAGAACTTTCAGAGAATGGTAGGAGGAAATAACAATAAAAGTGTTCCCGTGAGTAACAATTAGGTGGTTTAAGACAAAGACAGGCTTCTAAACACAGGTCAAACATCGTCCTTCGCATCTCACCTGAAGCATGCCGGCAACTCCAGTCCACCAAATGCAGTTCCCTTGGGACCTACGCTGGATGGACACACAGGGTCTCATGAGGTAAAAGGCTAGGACACTTGCTCTTTCTGACCAGGCAGTGCTGTGGCTGATTAATATCCACCCAAAGCCACAATCACCTTCTGATCTGAGGAGCAGGTGACGTGGAGATTCTGAAGTGTCTTGATAAATTATGCAGGCATATCAAACAATACACACAGCAGGTTTAAAATAGTCAGTCACTAAAGTGGTTTGCTCTGTCCTTTTACAAACTGAATCTGGATAGCTCATCATCAATCATTGACAACCCTTAGCACGATAATACTGGGAAATCAGTGTTACATGGCACCAAATAATGAAACGTTTGGGAAAGGAGAGAGAAAAGGAGGAATATAAACAAGGTTATTTTAACAGCCTTTGAAATTTTACTTTTTCCATTCTTTCTCTGGGAGAACAAGAAGACCAATTTATTCACAATATGCAATGCCTTTCCTTTACACCATTTCATCCTAAGCCTTTCCTCCTCCTTGCCAATACAAATTACCACCTTTCAAGCATCTTTCAAGGCCCATATTAAAGGTCAAACGTTATCTGCTCCATAGTCATCCATTTTGTAACAACCTCAATTTGCATGTGATTCCTCTGATAGTTGTATATATGCTGTCTGAATTTATAAAAATCTATTCTAGTACAGTTACAAAGTATAATTGAAATATATAATTCCTATTTTGCTTTTTCTGTGTTTTCCTCATCGCCTTAACTATTTGGTAATCCTTATGCATAAAGGCTTTCATCTTGTATACGCTGGGTTTTTAACAGATTAGTGTTTTAAAAATCATAGGAAAAATGATTCACCATACCACTTCATTCAAATTCATAAAACAGCACATGAGTTTGCATTACATAAAATGAGATAATACATGGGAATTTTTAAAGTATATATATATATATATAATTTATAGTTTGTTAGACCCCACATTATTTCATAAAGAATTTAAAGCAGTAAGTAAACATAAAAATGTACACATTTATTTCAGCAATATATACTAAGAAAAAATTAGTGAGTTTTCCAAGTCACTTCTAAAACCAATTTATGCAGTTTGGTAGTCCTTAGCTTTGGTCTCATCATAGGAAACCAACCAGTTGTTTTCATTAGCTATCAAGTCTTTCTAATATCAAGATTACAATAAATGTAAAGTATTTATTTATCTATCTATCTACCCAGGTTTCTATGTTACCAAGAAGAAGGGGAAGGGTAACTTAGTCTTCTGATTATTAAAATATTTTTGTGGATCTTCTTAGGAACATCAGCAAGAATTTTGCTTGCTTCCATTTTATTATTTCTTTCATGAGAAGGTATGAGGACAGTGTGTCAACTGACACCAGGATCCTAGCTCGGCACATAAGCCCTTCAAGTTGGGGCCCTGTCCATTCTTCCTCACTCAGCCATCAAATGCCCATGACCACTATTCACACAGGTCATCGAGGTCTCTGGGCATCCTACTGTGGGTTTTCCTAGGAAATCCTGACCTTCACTTTATTAGGCTGACTCACTCTTCCTCCAGTATCCAGATTTGATGTAAATATCTAGGAGACTCCATTCTTATTTTCCTTGGTTTGGGAATCAAAATTCTGTACTTAGCTCTCTCACTATACCTGGCCCCATCCTAGCTTATGCTTGGTATTCTCATGCAAAATCAGCATCCCGTTTTACTCTCAACTGTGTCCAGGCTGGATGATAGATTATAGTCATGTGGTTCAATTTAAAACCAGCCTTGGCTGGAAGGTCAACTCTTGGCCTCTCATCTCAAGGCACCTCTGCCAGGTACCTTGTGGCTTTTATCAACTAGCTGAAGCCAGCTCTGAAAACTTATCAAAAATACTGAAAAGAAACACATGGTCAGACTGTAGTTGTATTAACTACAAAGGCCCATAGAGGCAGGAGGTTTAGGAAATTTTCCCAGGAATATTTCCCTTTCAGTTTTCATGAGCTTGAAAGCAGAACATGCCCAGGAACATAATAGTAATGTCAAATTCCAAAGGCAGCCTTAGATAGCTCTGCCAGCATATAATTCACTTGACAGAATTCTAAGGCTTTCATTTCTCATGACTCACACTGTTGGCGATTTGAGATAGGGCCACTAAAGGAACAGACCCCACTTTACATAAGGGTCTACCTGAATTTTGCAAGACATTTTCCAGTGATAACAAACAAGGTATAACATAGTTATTGATAATTCAATTCTTCTTTGCAGTACATAATTTCCCCAGAATTTTCTTTCTTTTTTCTTTTAATGGCAAAAGGAGTTTTATTTCTATCAGCAGCACCAGTCCTAATGGTAATGCAAGAGTTAACAAATCAATTTAACCTTTCTAAATTAATTTCTCTAGAATTTTGCCTTATTTTTCATTGGAGTTAATTGCTTTACAATGTTCTGTTGGTTTCTGCTGTATGGCCATGTGAATCAGCCGTAAGTACACAAGTATACAATCAGCACTCTTGAGCCTCCCTTCCACCCACCACCATCTCACCCTCTGGGTTCTCTCAGAGTACAGCCTAAGCTCTGTTATACAACAATTTCCCACTAGGTGTCTATTTTATACATGGTAATGTATATATTTCAACGCTACTCTCTCAACTCATCCCACCCTCTCCTTCCCCTGCTGTGTCCACAAGTCTGTTTTTTATGTCTGTGTTTCTACTCCTGACTTGCAAAAGGTTCATCGGTACGATTTTTCTAGATGCCATACATATGCGTTAATATTAACATCACTCATTATTAGAGATATGCAACTCAAAACTACAGTGAAGTACCACCTCACACTGGTCAGAATGGTCATTATCAAAAAACGTCTAAACAATAAGTGCTGAAGAGGGTATGGAAGAAAGAGAACCCTTTTGCACTATTGGTGGAGATGTAAATTGATACACCCACTATGGAGAATAGTATGGAGATTTCTCCAGAATCTTTAAATTTATGATCAGTATTCTCTGAGTTAATCAAAATAACACATATCATTAACTATTTAATTTGAGGGCAGGATTAATGATGGTAGCTGGAGTCAAGACATCAGTTCAGTTCAGTTCTCAACACGTCTTGTCATGTTTGAAATTTGGCTAAAAGATGATGTAGGACTGCCACGTTGTGACTCAGTTACAACAAATGGAGGAATCACCACATTGGCACATCAATAGTATGTTGCTATTCTGTCACTAAGTCGTGTCTGACTCTTTACAAGTGTGAACTACCATAAATTTCCCATCTGGCAGTGGCTCCAGGAGGACATTTTGATAAGTTCATACTAATACTGATGAATATCCACCTCCAATGGTTCACGTTTGAGGTAAAGGGATTCAACAAAAAAGAAATGCAAGTGCATAATTAAAAATATATATATATTCAACTCTATCTAGTTCTAAATTGCAAATTACTATACTTGGGCAAATGCAAAGAAACAGAGGAAAACAATAGAATGGGAAAGACTAGGGATAAGAAAACTGGAGATACCAAGGAAACATTTTATTCACGATAGGCAAAATAAAGGCCAAAAAGGGCAAGGACCTAACACAAGCAGAAGAGATTAAGAAAAGGTGGCAAGAATATACAGAAGAAGAGTACAAAAAAGCTCTCCGTACAAAAACAATACAAAAAAGATCACACCAGATAAACACAATGCTGTGGTCACTCAGCTAGAACCAGACATCCTGGAGTGTGAAGTCAAGAGGGCCTTAGGAAGCATTACCACAAGCAAAGCTAGTGTAGGTGATGGAATTCCAGCTGAGCTATTTCAAGTCCTAAAACATGATACTATTAACGTGCTTTATTCATTACGCCAGGAAATTCGGAAAACTCAGCGGCAGCCACAGGACTGGGAAAGGTCAATTTTCATCTCAATCTCAAAGAAAGGCAATGCCAAAGAATGTTCAGAATATTGCAAAATTTTACTGATTTTCATATGCCAGCAAGATTATGCTCCAAATGCTTCAAGCTAGGCTTCAGTAGTATGTGAATTGAGAACTTTCAGATGAGCAAGTTGGATTTAGAAAAGGCAGAGGAACCAGAAATCAAATTGCCAATATATGCTGGATCATTGAAAAAACCAAAGGGAATTCCAAAAAAACATCTATTTCTGCTTCACTGACTATGCCAAAGCCTTTTACAGTGTGTATCACAACAAACTGTGGAAAATTCTTAAAGAGATGGGGAAACTAGACCACATACCTGCCTCCTGAGAAATCTGTATGCAGGTCAAGAATCAACAGTTAGAATTGGACATGGAACAACAGACTGGTTTGAAATTGGGAAAGGAGCATGTCAAGGCTGTATACTGTCACCTGCTTATTTAACTTATATGCAGAGTACATCATGAGAAATGCTGGACTGGAAGAAACACAAGCTGGATTCAAGATTGCCGAGAGAAGTATCAATAACCTCAGATATGCAGATGATACCACCCTTATGGCAGAAAGTGAAGAGGAACTAAAAAGCCTCTTGATGAAAGAGGAGAGTGAAAAAGCTGGCTTAAAACAACATTCAAAAAACAAAGATCATGGCATCCAGTCCTATCACTTCATGGCAAGTGGATGGGAAAAATGTGGAAATAGTGTCAGATTTCATTTCCTTGGGCTTCAAAATCATTCTGGATGGTGACTGAAGCCACAAAATGAAAAGATGCTTGCTCCTTGGAAGAAAAGCTATGACAAACCTAGACAACATATTAAAAAGCAGAAACATCACTTTGCCAACAATGGTCCTTATAGTCAAAGCTATGGTTTTTCCAGTAGTCATTTATGGATATGAGAGTTGGACCATAAAGAAGGCTGAGTGCCAAAGAATTGATGCTTTTGAACTGTGGTGCTGGAGAAGACTCTTGAGTGTCCCTTGGACTGCAAGGGATCACACCAGTCAATCTTAAAGGAAATCAACTCTGAATTTTCACTGGAAGGGCTGGTGCTGAAGCTGAAGCCCCAATACTTTGGCTACCCGATGTGAAGAGCCAACTCGCTGGAAAAGACCCTGATGCTGGGAAAGACTGAAGGCAAGAGGAGAAGAGGGCAACAGAGGATGAGATGTTTGGATGGCATCACTGACTCAATGGACATGAGTTTGTGTAAACTCTGGAAATAGTGAAGGACAGGGAAGCCTGGAGTGCTTCAGTTCATGGGGTCTCAAAGGGTCGGATACAACTTAGAGACTGAACAGCAACAACAATACATGGGTAACATTTTTCCATATTAGCTTCTTAAAGTTTTTAATAAGATTGTAATATATACTGCTGATAAGTAGCTGGGGTATCCTTGTGATCTACTGAGAATGTAATTGAACAGATCTTTTTTAGAGAACAATTTGACAATAGTAAAGATATCTCTAAAATAAAGACTAAAAGTTTTACTTCCATAGTGCCTACTGATTATTCCAATAAAAAGTAATTAAAAAATTAAATCAGTGTCTCTGGGCATGAGGCCCAGGAAGCAATGTTTCTTATCTTCTCACCCTGCCACCCCTGGGTCAACCCTGAGTAATTATGAAATGGAAAATATAGGCTTATTTTATCTCTTAGGGTCAGAGAAATAAAGAATAGGCGACATGTGCAAAAAGAGAAATTCTACCTTGATTAAGAAGATTTCTCCAAGTCTAAAATCCAATTAAATCAATTGAGCCAGGTGATTGACTCTTATAAAACACTATTTCCCAGTGTGAAGAGAAATCTCAACATAGTTGTCAAAACAAAGGGAAATAAGTATCAATAATTTAACTGCTTATAGTTAATGAATTGTTCTAGATTTTTCAAAACAAACTTATTTTTTTCTGTTGAATTTGTTTTAAAGTCACAACAACACTACCATTCTCTTTAGAATTATTACAATATAAAATAGAAGGGATGCTTAAACAAATGGTTAGAAACAGAAAGCTTGTTGATAAAAAAAAAAATCAAATTTTCCTCCTGCTCTAGTCTGGTTCCTGATTTTTGGTTTTGTCAGTCATCTTGCAGTCATGACTTTCAACTGGGCTTTTATGAAACTTTCTGTCTGGTATTTGTGGACTTCCTTCTCCCTGTCCTCAGTTACTTCCTATACTCTGCTGTAAGATTCAAGTTTTGGTCAGGGAAGCATGATATGATAACAATACTCATTACTGAAAATGTTTAATGGCTCCTGCTAACTATAAAACAAAATACATTATCTTTAGCATTCCATTCAAGGTCCTTTATCAATAGACTCAATCTACACCACCATTCCTTTACTTTGCTTTCCTCTTCTCCTCCCACTGTCCCACTTCTAGATTGCTTCTGCGCCTTACTCCAGTTAAACTGCTCTGTCAGAACATACCCCTTGTTCCATAAGGATATTGACTCCTTCTTCATGCATCTCTTCTTTCTAGAAAGCTCTCTCTCTTACCTCCGTATGATGTCTATCATTAAACCAAAAGATTTCTCCTCTATAAGTTAATTACTTCTTCCCCTGCCAACAGAAAAGAAGCACAATAAACCCCTTGAATAAGTCAGTCTCCGTGTTACGCTGGTGATGGAGTGGAGAAGGCTGCCTCAAAGAGTGTGGCGGTGGTGTGTCTGTTTATAGACTGTAGGTGCAGGCGTCATTCATCTCTGTGTGCTCCTTGACCTAACCCAGAGCCTAGAATGATGTTCAGGGAATCTTCACACGCTTGCATAAGGTAATGGATCAGGCAGGAGATCTGCATAAAGACAATACTTAATTCAAAAACTTAAAAACAGAAACAGGATAATGTTCTAAAAGGAGCTATGAGGCTTCCTATTCTACATTCCCTTAGGGAGCTCGCTAATTAAAGAATCCTTCAGTGAATTTCCTGTAAAGAGAAGAATTTGTTGACAAAGCACATAACCAACCCTTAGTTTATGAAGTACTTAAGGAGTTGGATGCTTACAGTATCATCACCTGGTACTTTAGAGACCCCTCATCATTAATTTGCCTCTGTAAGCACCTAACTGAAGGAATCTCTAAGATTCTGGAGAAAATTGGGTTGTAGTTGATTTAAGCTGTTAATTTTGATCTCCTGTAGAAGAATGCTGATAAGACTATATTTGCTTTCCTATTTAAGCCTTAAAGCATAGCATAGACAAAAGTATTCCATTAAGTAGCATTCTCATATTAAATTCATTTTGATTCAGGAAAAACAGCTTTCTATGACTAAAATAAACAGTCTATTTTGTTATTTATACATCTTTGATTTGGGAGCAAAATTTTGGTACTTTGTTTTCAGTGTAAGTAATGATAATTTTTAAGGTCTACTGTGAAGTTTATTGGAGAAGGCAATGGCACCCCACTCCAGTACTCTTGCCTGGAAAATCCCATGGCCGGAGGAGCCTGGTGGGCTGCAGTCCATGGGGTCGCTAAGTGTTGGACACCACTGAGAGACTTCACTTTCACTTTTCACTTTCATGCATTGGAGAAGGGCAACCCACCGCAGTGTTCTTGCCTGGAGAATCCCAGGGATGGGGGAGCCTGGTGGGCTGCCGTCTATGGGCTCGCACAGAGTCAAATACAACTGAAGCGACTTAGCAGCAGCAGCAGCAGTGAAGTTTATTACTGTTGTGATCTTCTTTTTAAAATAATTCTCCTTCCAGGGACAGATTAATTGAATTGTTACTATTGATTAAGAGTTAAAGCTCTGGTTTTACTTTGAGGATTTTATTATCAACATTCAAAAGCTTCGAACACAAGCCAGGTATTATGTTGGTACTGTGAATATAAGAAAGAAAAGGAACACACATACACCTGTACTTGTTTATTGAGCCTTGTTTTTCAAAAGATGTCAGATCCAGAATTTTCATATATGACAGGTTTCAGGGGTGGTGATCCGCCTAGGGCAGGATGAAGTAATATAAATACCAGGATATTACCCCCAAATTGAAGTTTATCTTATAAACCACATTGGCTTCTGTTTTCTTTATGTAGGATACATGTACATGCAGGGTTTGGGGAAAGCAATTGAAATTCTAGAGAAATTAAAGTTTTCACAACCCACTTCCTGGTATCAGTCTTATTTCCCAATTTCTAGGCCAATCTCTATCACAAATGCAATTTATTTGATATTTGTCATCCTTTCCTCCCTCCTTTCTTTCTCTCTTGGAAAAGTGAAGACATATGTTTCTAAAATTTGTGTGTGCATTAAATATTAAAATAATAAAGTTGAAATGCCTGAGGAAGTAACCATATGGTGAAAATCTTTGTTGGAAAATCCCATATAACATGCAAAACTCCCCATATTTGAATTTCTGCCTCCCTCATTAGCATCTTCTCTCCTTGGCTAATGTCAATTTCAAGAATCTGTCAAAACTGTTTCACACTACCATGCCTTTGCATTTGCCATTTTCAATGCCTGGAAATCATATTTTCATTGAATATTTTTACTGAAATCTACTGCCTGTAGAGAACGGTGCTACGTCCTGGGAAAGACAGCAGTGCAAACGATCTTCTCATCTGCCGCCCACATATGACTCACCATCCTTCATCCCTGGCAAACTGCTTGCATCTTGCATCTTTTGTGCTTTTGTCTCTGGGACCTGTTCCCCAACTGGTCAAGACTTATCAATCCTTCTTTTGAGACACGGATACAGCTTTACCACGCCTGTTATAGTCCTGGTCAATGTGCTTTTAATATGGTCATTTTCCATAATTCTTGATTCCCTTATGAAACGGTGAACTTGCTGTAACTCTTTCATTTTTGTATTAGTAGCATAGTGCTTAGCATTGGATGAATTAACTGAAAGAATGACTAAACTAAGTAACTAATTTTTCTGGAGAGAGTAAATTGAACTTCAATCTCAGTATTGTTTTACATGTACTAATTTAAGCCTTTGCAAAGCACATATTTGGAGAAAGAAACGGCAACCGGCTCCAGTGTTGTTGTTGTTGTTTTTTTTTCCAACTCCAGTGTTCTTGCCTGGGCAATGCTATGGACAGAGAAGCCTGATGGGCTACAGTCCATGGGGTTGCAAAAGAGTTGGACATGACTTAGTGACTAAACATCAAAGCAGATATTGATATGAAAGAGACAATTAGCACAGAATTTTAAAATGTGAAGCTACAATGCATGTAATCACTTATATGGTATGATATGCTCTTATAATAAACCTCTAGATTCTTCAATTCTGTTACCTAAAATATAAGAAAGATGATGTTCTTCTTCTACTGTTCTCCAAAATAATCACAATTATTATGTGGCCCCAGCTGTAAAGGTGGGTATTTTTATTATAAAGGTGCTTACTATTAATAGCGAGTGGTTGAACTTTTCAGAAGAAATATGCTATTTAATTGGAAATTCACAATAGTAACAGAATCAGCAGCTTTTATGAAAGCTTAAAAGTTGGTCTTGGGGAAAGAAGATTTCTAATTCTCTATGAAAAAAAATGCAGTTTAGAAATTTGTAGGCAGCTCTTTAGAAAACACAATATTTGTGTAAACCCGTTAGATCTCAACATAACCTAAAGACATCATAGACCATTCTAGGCTTAAGTTACCAGTTAATTTTTTTCTGTCCTTCTTGGAAATATTTTTAATTTCAGAGCAGGATACTTTATTGAATTCATTGCAAATTCCTTGAATACAGCTGTATTATTTATTAATCATTATATCTACCCCACTTCCTAGCACACTGAACTTCACTATAGTAAATTCTCAATAAATAAATCAATTTTATTTAGTTTACGTACTTCTACTTAAAGAAACTTGGGCAAATCTCACTGATTTCAGAAATTAGAAATAAAATACGGGATGAGTGTTTAATATTTTTTCCAAATACCTGACAGATTTGGAACTATGTGTGGTTCCAAAGAGCCATGTAGATCCATGTCATATGTTTGATAAAGTTAGATTTGGGGTAAATTTAATGGAATCTGTTTCCAGAATAGCAGTTGTCTAATAACAGGATGGATTTCACATAAGGTAAGCTCTCAGTGGTGGACACTGTCAAAAAGAATGCCTGGAAGGCAGCAGAGAACCCTCTTTGACGGACAGTCTGAGATTCTGTGAGATAATAACTGTTCTTTAAGGCTGTAAAAGAGAAAAGGGCATAGATGGGTGCAGTCACTCCTTGGTATCTGCACAATGTTGATTGTAGGACCAACAAGAATACCAAAATTGTCAGATACTCAAGTGCTTTATATAAATGGTGGATTATTTGCATATAACCTACACACATCCTCAGACCTCAGGTCAGGTTTCATGAGTAATCTAGAGTAAACGATTTTAGCTTAGTCATAATACCTAATATGGAGAAGGCAATGGCACCCCACTCCAATACTCTTGCCTGGAAAAATCCATGGACGGAGGAGCCTGGTGGGCTGCAGTCCATGGGATTGCTAGGAGTCGGACACGACTGAGCGACTTCACTTTCACTTTTCACTTTTATGCATTGGAGAAGGAAATGGCAACCCACTCCAGTGTTCTTGCCTGGAGAATCCCAGGGATGAGGGAGCCTGGTGGGCTGCCGTCTATGGGGTCGCACAGAGTCAGACATGACTGAAGCAACTTAGCAGCAGCAATACTAATATATTGTAAATGCTATGTGAATAACTATAAATACAATGTAAATGTGATGTAAATGCTAGCAAGGTAATTCTCATCCAAATCCTTCAAGCCAGGCTTCAACAGTATGTGAACTGGAAACTTCCAGATGTTCAGGCTGGATTTAGAAAAGGCAGAGGAAACCAGAGATCAAATTGCCAACATCCACTGGATCAGAGAGAAAGCAAGGGATTTTCAGAAAAAAAATCTACTTCTGCTTCATTGATTACACTAGAGCCTTTGACTGTGTGGATCACAACAAACTGTGGAAAATTCCTAAAGAGATGGGAATACCAGACCACCTGACCTGCATCCTGAGAAACCCATATATAGAACAAGAAGCAAGAGTTAGAACCGGATATGGAACAATAGACTGGTTCAAAATTGGGAAAGGAGTATGTCAAGGCTGTATATTGTTACCCTGTTTATTTAACTTATATGCAGAGTACATGGTGCAAAATTCCTGGCTGGATGAAGCACAAGGTGGAATCAAGATTGCTAGGAGAAATATCAACAACCTCAGATATGCAGATAAGGCTATGGTTTTTCCAGTAGTTATGTATGGATGCGAGAGTTGAACTGTGAAGAAATTGAGTGCTGAAGAATTGATGCTTTTGAACTGTGGTGTTGGAGAAGACTCTTGAGAGTCCCTTGGACTGCAAGGAGATCCAACCAGTCCATTCTAAAGGAGATCAGTCCTGGGTGTTCTTTGGAAGGAATGATGCTAAAGCTGAAACCCCAATACTTCGGCCACCTCATGTGAAGAGTTGACTTATTGGAAAAGACTTTGATGCTGGGAGGGATGGGGGCAGGAGGAGAAGGGGACGACAGAGGATGAGACGGCTGGATGGCATCACTGACTCGATGAAAATAAGTTTGAGTGAACTCCGGGAGTTGGTGATGGACAGGGAGGTCTGGCGTGCTGCAGTTCACGGGGTCGCAAAGAGTCGGACAGGACTGAGCAACTGAACTGAACTGAACTGAATGGCAGAAAATAAAGAGGAACTATAGAGCCTCTTGATGAAGGTGAAAGAGGAGAGTAGAAAAGTTGGCTTAAAACTCAGCATTCAAAAAATGAAGATTATGGCATCCTGTCCCATAACTTCATGGCAAATAAATGGGGCAAAAATGCAAACAGTGACAGACTTTATTTTCTTGGGCTCCAAAATTTCTGTGGATGGTGACTTCAGTCATGAAATTAACAGACACTTGCTCCTTGGAAGGAAAGTGATGACAAAGTTGGTGGTGGTGATTTAGTCACTAAGTTGTGTCTGACTCTTGTGACTTCATGGACTATAGCCTGCCAGGCTCCTCTGTCCATGGGATCCCCCAGGCAAGATTACTGGAGTGGGTTGCCATTTCCTACTCCAGGGGATCTTTCTGACCCAAGGATTGAATCCTGGTCTCCTGCATTGCAGGCAGATTCTTTACCGACTGAGCTATGTGGGAATGACAAACCTAGACAGTGTATTAGAAGCAGAGATGTCACTTTCCCAAAAAAGTTCCCTATAGCCAAAGCTACGGTTTTTCTGAAATGGAGCAGGACCCTATTGTCATTGCCCTGCCCCCATGTCCTCTGCCTGTCTTTTGTCTGTGGAAACTTTGGTCAAAGAGTAAGTTTAATCAGAGAAATGAGAACATGAGAAAAAAAAAAAAAAGAAAAAGAAAACAGTCAAAGAAGACCAAACAATAATAATATAGTCTTTAAGTAAAGTCAAAGATCTTAGTTCTTGCCCTAGGACTATAGATAAATAATATTCTGAGCCATATCTTGTGAGCTGTCTTGTAGATACCAAAATGCCAGGTGGAAAAGTTAACTACATGTTGACCAGACAGTACCCAGGACATGGGCTGCCACAATTCTGAGAACTGACCACAAAGAAATGGGAACAAATGGTCCCCGGAACTGAAGATTAACTACCTAAAACAATCAAGATGATGCTGGTCAGACCCATTGATGACCAATTTGAAGATGACTGCTAGAGATGACTATGCTGTTCCTGCATATAACACCCCTCTCCCCGACTCTGTCTATAAGAGCTCTCACCCCTTGCCTGTCGGGGTGGGTGGGGAGTCAACCTTTGGACAGATGTTGGCAACCCTCCTCCTACCCGCAAGTCACCAGCATCTGAAATAAAGCAACATTTCTCTTCCACCAACCTGGCCTGTTTATTGACTTTTGAGCAGCAAGTAGCCGAACACCACTACAAACCTCTTGGTAATATTTCCGGTAGTCATGTGCACATGTGACAACTGGCATAAAGAAGGCTGAGCACTGAAGAATTGATGCTTTCCAACTACAGTGCTGGAGAAGACTCTTGAGAGCTTCCTGGACAGCAAGGAGATCAAACCAGTCAATCCTAAAGGAAATTAACCCTGAATAATCACTTGAAGGATTCACGCTAAAGCTGAAGCTCCAATACTTTGGCCATCAGATGTGAAGGTCTGACTCCCTGGAAAAAATCCATATGCTGAGAAAGATTGAGGATAGGAGGATAAGTGGGTGACAGAGCCTAAGATGGCTGGATGGCATCACCAACTCAATAGAGAGGAGTTTGAGCAAATTCCAGGAGATAGTGAAGGACAGTTAAGCCTTATGTACTGCAATTCATGGGGTCACAAAGAGTCAGACATGACTTAGCAACTGAATAACAAGTAGTTACAGGCATGCAGCAAATTCAAATCTTGCTTTTTCAAAACTCCTGGGTTTTTTAAAAAACAGTTTTGATCTGGGGTTGGTTGAATCCACAAACATGGAACACCACATTTATGGAAGGCTGACTATATTTAGTGCATGTGTTGATTTATTCAATTGTTATAATGATGGCGGTGGTGGTGGTTTAGTCGCTAAGTGGTGTCTGACTCTTGTGATCCCAAGGACTATAATCTGTCAGGCTCCTCTGTCCATGGGATTTTCCAGGCAAGAATACTGGAGTGGTTTGCCATTACCTTCTCCAGGGGATCTTCCCAATCCAGGGATCAAACCTGGGTCTCCTGTACTGCAGGCAGATTCTTTACTGACTGAGCTTCCAGGGAAGCTCATTATCATAATAAACTGATATTAAACATTTTAATATCTGTGAGATAAGTTGCTTTAGACATGATTGACTCTTTGCAACCCTACAAACTGTAGCCTGCCAGGCTCATCTGTCCATGGACATTTTTATAGTCTATAATATGATTACATGTCCCCAGTGTTACTGAGTTATAGATTGCCTCTGGACAACTTCCAAGAGTCTGTAGAATCCTGTGAACTACAGGACTGGTCATAAACTACTCTACAAATGATCACACTTTTCTAGTGGGGTGGCTGGAGTCCTGAAAAAAAAATTCCTCAAGTTGAAATACACAGATGATCATTATTTAAGATAAAAGGAGTCATTACAGGATTATGTTTTTTCAGAGTTAAAACACTTAGATAAGTTCCTGGACATAACTCATTGATAGAATAGAATTTCTTCAGTGAACCAAGATTTGATTACAATTTCTACAAGGATAAAGATGAGAAGAGGTTCATTTTTGTTGCAATTTTATGAGAAACTCCAGTATCTGCAGCTGATGGTGGTGAACCAATATTCAGATACTGTTTAAGGAACATCATTTTACTTTTAAAAACTCTTGTCCACATGCATACCTAATTAGAAAAGCAACGTTTAAAAATGGAAATTAAATTTCAAAAAGGTGATTCTGTAGTATTATTTCTCCACTATCATTCTCTTACACTCCTTGGAAGCAGTAGGGATTTATAACTTGTAGAAAGAAAGGTATAAACTGAGATATTTGTCCTTGCTTCTGCCTAGTATAAGATTTAACAACATTATAGGACAAAAGTAATTATAACAAATGCTGAAAGCAAAGGAAAATTGTGATTGACTTGTGGAGTTCTGAAGAAAAAAAATTAAAGTGTAATAAGTGTCAGAAACACACTTTCAAGTGAAAATACTATTGAGCAATTTGAGAAATTCTAACTTCATTTTCTTCCACTGACAAAGAAAAATGTCTTCAGTAACGGGACATTTCAGTTCTCTCTGGAAATAATCAATGTATTCAACATCTTTGAAAAGAAAATGGTCTTCTTACAGTCAACGTGACTATTATGCTATATTGTTTAATTAAACATAATAATTTACATTGGATTGCTTAACAGTCAATTGTAGAAGCTAAAAATGACTTGGGTCATAATTGTTACCTGGCTTCATCTACAAGCACATTTTTGCAGATAACTTTTGGTTATAGTTTTACAAAGGAAATTTGTTACAAAATATAAATTCTTGAGGGTGTAGGCTGACTTTTTTTTAACTCATCAACTGGTGTTTAACTAACCAACAAAAACTACAGGTTTACATTTTAGTAAATTTGATTCAAGTGGGGAAAATATACTGTATACTTAAAATATGCATTATGTTTGGGTTTCCCAGGTGGCTCATTGGTAAAGAATCCACCTACCAATGCAAGAGATGTGGACACAGGTTCAATCCCTGGGTGGGGAAGATCCCCTGCAGAAGTGAATGGCAACTCACTACAGTGTTCTTGCCTGGAAAGTCCCATGGACAGAGGAGCCTGGAGGGCTATAGTCCATCGGGTCACAAAAGAGTCAGACACACACACACACACACACACACACACACACACACACACATACAATGTTTTTATTATCTTTTAATATTATATTATAATATATATGATTTACATTGTTTTCTCTATGTGCCCTTGACATGCAGATTCTCTTCTATCTACTAATATCAAATCTAGGCTGAACCTTATGTTTCTTTCTTAAACCCAATGACAACTGGGCATAATGAAATTTGAAGTGTGTATCAGGTTATGTACTATCTTCAGTGAATGTGCATGGGCCAAATAATCTTCTCTGAAAGCCAAATAAAATTGTTAAAAAAGAAAAGAAATGTATATCTATTGCATTAGAATTTTAAGGTGGCTTCCCAAATTTCCATTCCTTTGGGCACATTCATTTTCTCCCAGTTATCCAGTCAAAGCATACTCTCTGTGAAACATGCCTCTGTAAAACAATTTTATGGATAGAATTATGGTCTCTAATCAACTGATTCTAGAAAGGACATTATCCTAGGTGAGTGTGGCTAATCAGATGAGCTCACCCTTAAAAGAATTTAGCTCTTGAAGAGATTTAAAGCATAAAAGGGATTCAAAGGGAGGAAGAGTTTTCACTCAAGGCTTTGGGAAAATAACTGAGAGTAACCCTCACTTAAAACCCAGAAAGAGAACAGAGACCTAATCCCTATGACTACAAGGAACTAAATTTTGCCAACAACCTGAATGAGTTTGAAAGAGTACCCCAAGTCAACACATGAGAATGTATCCTTTCAACATTTTTATTTTGGCCACGTGATTGTGTGAGAAGATTAACCAATCAAGTCATGCTTGTGTGTCTGAATACAGAACTATGAAATACTACCTGGTATTGCTTTATGCTGCAAACCTTGTGGAAGTTTTTTACACAGCAAAAGAAAACAAATACATCTAAGAGGTAACTAGAGCATCACCACTCTAGAAAAAAAAATGAAATTTGTAGGACTGTACTGAGACTCAAATCAGAATAAATAATTGATTTGAAGATAGTAATTGTCTCCTTATGTCTACAATAAATTTCTTCAGTAACTCACCATTCAATTGGAGTCAGTAGAAGATATAAGCATCTGAATGCAGAGTTCCAAAGAATAGCAAGAAGAGATAAGAAAGCCTTCTTCAGTGATTAATGTAAAGAAATAGAGGAAAACAATAGAATGGGAAAGACTAGAGATCTCTTCAAGAAAATTAGAGATACCAAGGGAACATTTCATGCAAAAATGGGCTCGATAAAGGACAGAAATGGTATGGACCTAACAGAAGCTGAAGATATTAAGAAGAGGTGGCAAGAATACACAGAACTGTACAAGAAAGATCTTCACAACCAAGACAGTCACGATGGTGTGATCACCCCATCTAGAGCCAGACATTCTGGAATGTGAAGCCAAGTGGGCCTTAGAAAGCATCACTACGAACAAAGCTAGTGGAGGTGATGGAATTCCAGTTGAGCTGTTTCAAATCCTGAAAGATGATGCTGTGAAAGTGCTGCACTCAATATACCAGCAAATTTGGAAAACTCAGCAGTGGCCACAGGACTGGAAAAGGTCAGTTTTCATTCCAATCCCAAAGAAAGGCAATGCCAAAGAATGCTCAAACTACTGCACAAATGCACTCATCTCACATGCTAGTAAAGTAATGCTCAAAATTCTCCAAGCCAGACTTCAGCAATACATGAACCGTGAACTCCCTGATGTTCAAGCTGGTTTTAGAAAAGGCAGAGGAACCAGAGATCAAATTGCCAACATCTGCTGGATCATGGAAAAAGCAAGAAAGTTCCAGAAAAACATCTATGTCTGCTTTATTGACTATGCCAAAGCCTTTGACTGTGTGGATCACAATAACCTGTGGAAAATTCTGAGAGAGATGGGAATACCAGACCACCTGACCTGCCTCTTGAGAAATCTGTATGCAGGTCAGGAAGCAACAGTTAGAACTGGACATGGAACTACAGACTGGTTCCAAATAGGAAAAGGAGTACGTCAAGGCTGTATATTGTCACCCTGATTATTGAACTTCTATGCAGAGTACATCATGAGAAATGCTGGGCTGGAGGAAACACAAGCTGGAATCAAGATTGCTGGGAGAATTATCAACAACCTCAGATATGCAGATGACACCACCCTTATGGCAGAAAGTGAAGAGGAACTCAAAAGCCTCTTGATAAAAGTGAAAGAGGAGAGTGAAAAAGTCTGCTTAAAGCTCAACATTCAGAAAACAAAGATCATGGCATCTGGTCCCATCACTTCATGGGAAATAGATGGGGAAACAATGGAAACAGTGTCAGACTTTATTTTTGGGGGCTCCAAAATCACTGCAGATGGTGACTGCAGCCATGAAATTAAAAGACGTTTACTCCTTGGAAGAAAAGTTATGACCAACCTAGATAGCATATTCAAAAGCAGAGACATTACTTTGCCGACTAAGGTCCGTCTAGTCAAGGCTATGGTTTTTCCTATGGTCATGTATGGATGTGAGAGTTGGACTGTGAAGAAGGCTGAGTGCCGAAGAACTGGTGCTTTTGAACTGTGGTGTTGGAGAAGACTCTTGAGAGTTCCTTGGATTGCAAGGAGATCTAAGCAGTCCATTCTGAAGGAGATCAGCCCTGGGATTTTTTAGAAGGAATGATGCTAAAGCTGAAACTCCAGTACTTTGGCCACCTCATGCGAAGAGTTGACTCATTGGAAAAGACTTTGATGTTGGGAGGGATTGGGGGCAGGAGGAGAAGGGGACGACAGAGGATGAGATGGCTGGATGGCATCACTGACTCGATGGAAACGAATCTGAGTGAACTCCGGGAGTTAGTGATGGACAGGGAGGCCTGGCGTGCTGCAATTCATGGGGTCACAAAGAGTCAGACACGACTAAGCGACTGAACTGAACTGAGGCCAAAGTGCACAGAGCATGCATTAAAGTGGCTAGCAATAAAACCTCTTGCAAGGCACTTTACCTCTTCAGACTGCAGCTTCTTCATCTGTAAAATAAGAAGCTGGAACCTGAATATTTCTGAGATTTATTCCAGGTTAAGGCATCTAAGATTTAAGTAAATAGTAGTAAAATGAAGGAGCTGTGATATGGTGAAAAGAATATGGTACTAGAGAAAAGGAATAAAAGACTTGGTTAAATTCTGTTATAAACAAGGAGCATGATCTTAAATAAACTGTTTCATTTCTGGACTGTGATTCACTTCATTGAAAATGGAGATTAAAAACACCATGACTCAAAACTCTTTGTGAAAATTAAGTCATTCTGGGAAATTTGCTTTCAGGATAGCAGTGAGCAACTTTGTGAACTCACTCACTCTCTACTACTAAGTCACTTCAGTCATGTCCAACTCTGTGCGACCCCACAGACGGCAGCCCACCAGGCTCCCCCGTCCCTGGGTTTCTGCAGGCAAGAACACTGGAGTGGGTTGCCATTTCCTTCTCCACTCACTCTCTAAAACAACGAAAATATGGGCAAAACAACTACCATGCACCATTTCAGAATCCTGGTAAGTAACAAAGACTCAGAACAAATGAAATATCATGTTTTCAAGAGAAACCGCTGAACATCTGTAAGACATAAGGTCTGCGACATTTTCACATTTTCACTATTCTTTCTCTCCTCCCGGATCAGTTAGTACGGTAGCCCAAATTTAGCAGCACTGTAGGCAGTAAAGAGATCTGATCATATTTGGAACGCCTTAAAAGCACCATCCCTAGAGCACACTTAAAACTTTGTTGAAACACTTAGATCTCTGTAAAGTATACAAACATGTATAAATCAAAAAACACAGGTCTACATAGCCAATAAAACAAAGAATCAAAGAAAAAAAATCACAAAAGAAAATACTTTGAGATAAATGAAAATGATATATTATTCCATAAGTTATGTGACACAGATAAAGCTGTTCATAGAAGAGAACTGATATATGTAAAGGTGTACATTAAGAAATAAGAACTCAAATTAATATTCCCATCTTCCACCTCAAGAAAAAAGAACAGCAAAGTTAATCAAAGGTAGAAAGAACTATAAAGATTCGATTAGAAATAAATGAAATCATGAATAGCAAAACAATAGAGAATATCAACAAAAGCAAAAGTTGGTTCTCTGTAAAAAGAAAAAGAAAAACTTTCTATGCATTAGCAATGAACAATCTGAAAACAAAATTCACAAAATAGACTCAAATAGTAACAAAAATAATAAAATTTCTAATATTAAAAAAATAAGACATACACTAAGTATTTAGAAGAACTGAAAAAAGAAAGATGCCCTAAATATACAGAAATACCATGTTCATGGGTCAGAAGACATGATAATGTTAAGAAAGCAATATTTTACAAATTAATGCACAGAGTCAACACAATCATTTTCAATATCCCAGCTTTTGGAGAGAGGGCAGGAATTTACAAGCTGATTTCAAATTAATGAACCTGTAATAGGAAACCCTCAAAGAAAAAATAGAAGGGACCAAAAAATAAAAAACACAATCTTCTTGAAAAAGTTGAAAGTCTCACTTTCTAACTTCAAAACCCAGGACAAAGCTACAGTAACTAGCATTAACAATAGACATACATATCAATGGGACAGAATTGGGAGCTCAGAAATAAACCCTTACACTTAGGAACAAGGATAAGAATAATTTATAAAGAAAAGTAGAGCCATTCAAATAATTCTGTGGGAACAACTGGATATCCACATTCAAAAGAATGAATTTAAAGTCCTCATAACACACACACAAACAAATAATTTGACTAGATCATAGATTTAATTTTAAGAACTAAAACTATATAACCCCCTAGGAAAAAACACAGAAGTAAATTTTCCTGATCTTGGGCCAGGCAATATCTTCTTAGTTATGACACATAAAATAGAATATATAAAATTTTTCAAAAGCTAAGTTGATTTAGTTAAGTTTTTAAAAAGAAATCTGTGTCTCAAAGAATACCACTAATAATGTGAAAAGATAACCCACAGGATAAGATAAAATATTTGCAAGTCATATATGTGACCAATAACTTTATACAGAATGTATAAAGAACTCCTATCATTCAACAGTAAAAAGAAAACTAACCCAATTAAAGATGTGACATACACAAAAGATTTGAATAACTACTTCTCCAAAGGAAATAGTCAATGAACACATGGTGCACTGGGATGACCCAGAGGGATGGGATGGGGAGGGAGGTGGGAGGGGGGTTCAGGATGGGGAATAGATGTACACCGTGGCAGATTCATGTCAATGCATGGCAAAACACTACAATACTGTAAAGTAATTAGCCTCCAATTAAAATAAATAAATTTATATTAAAAAATAAACACACAGAAGAATGCTCAAATCGTTAGTCATTAGAGAAATGCAAATCAAAACAAGATGAGATATTACTTCACGACTACCAGTATGGACAAAATATAAAAGGGAGGAATAATAAGTGTTGGTGAGAATGTGGAGAAAAGGAACCTTCATACATTGCTTCTGGGATTGTTAAAACAGCATAGCTATTTTGGAAAACAGTTCAGCAGTCCCTCAAATAGGGTTAGTTTATGACTTAGAGTTCTACTGCCAGATATATGTCCAGAAGAACTGAAAACATGGGGTCAACACAGAAACTTCTGCATGAATTTTACAGTAGCATTTTCCATAGTAAAGAAAAAAGTGGAGAGAATCTAAATGCCCATCAATTGATAAGTAGATAAACAACATGGCATATTCAAATAATGGGATATCATTGAGCCTTAAAAGTAAATGTAGTACTGCTGCTCCTGCTGCTAAGTCGCTTCAGTCGTGTCCGACTCTGCGTGACCCCATAGACAGCAACCCACCAGGCTCCCCCATCCCTGGGATTCCCCAGGCAAGAACACTGGAGTGGGTTGCCATTTCCTTCTCCAATGTAGTACTAATATATGCCAAAATATGGATGAATTTTGAAAATATACGGAGTAACAAACACAGTCACAAAAGGCCATCTATGATATTAATCCATTCATATGAAATGTCCAAAACAGGCAAGTCTGAGACAGAAAGTAAACTAGACTTTAGTGACAGTGGCACAACCCCATCGAACTGTATGCTTCCACTGGGTGAATTTTATGGTATATGAAATGTACCTCCAGAAAAGAGATGTATCTCAGCAAAACTGCAAAAAAAACAGTTGTATTAGTTCTGGACAGTTTTTTGTTTTTTGTTTTTTTAGTTATACAATGTGAAAGAAAAGTTATCGAAGTAAATATTGAACAGCTTTTATTTGCTTTGAACCAGAAGGTTGAAACAATTATGAGACAAAAGAAAATACCAAAACTAGAAAATAGAAACTATATATAACGAAGAGGAAATCAGAGCTAGTAGATGACATAATTAACTTCTACTGTTCCTCAGGACACCTCACTAGAGATTCCCTCCTCTGCAACAGATTTTGGACCAAGCAGAGAACACTGGAGTGATTGTCCTGATGTTTCTGAGATCACAGATGGGCAGTGGACCTATTATGTCTGAGAGTCTATATTTATATATGTATTTATTTGAGTAGGCAAACATCCTCATGTATGATAACACTGCAAAGAAAAATTCTTTTGCAGATGTAACACTTATATTTTAATGTCTCAAGTGCATTCGTGTGCAAATATGAGGTAAGCACTTATTAAAAATCAAATTGCTTCTAAGTCTTGACAATTTCCTAGACTTTATTTCAAGATAGGCATTTAATAGGTGTCCCATCACACATTATAAGTTTTGAACAAATTTATGGCATTTGGTTTTTGGTACCTACACAAAGATATTTCTTTAAAGTAATAGAGATTTTAAAGTTATAAAAGATTGTATTTCTGTATTAGACTAGCTTGTGAGAACTCTCCCTTTTGCTGTTAAACACAGATGTATAGATTCTCTTTTAATTCATCCTTTTGAATTTTTAAGATAAGCCAAATTAGTTTCACAATTGAAGCATTCATTATAAAACAAATAGGTTTATTTCTTATGGAATAAATGATAAGGAAATACTGATAATTCCGGTAACCTGCAATGATTCCAATGAATCTCTTTCTGTTATCCTTACATTAGTGCAATTTTTTTAAAAGAAATGTAAATATGGAATTCTGGACCTTTGGTAAATTAGTGCATTCCTGAGACTGAACAGTCTTTCATCAAAATCCAAGAGAGCAAGGGTAAGGATCATCTTTTTTCCCAAATGAATGACTTGGATGCTCCATGTCTGAAGTATTAGAAAAGCGACAGCTGAATTCAGTTCCTTCTTGAGAGTAACTGAGAAGTAAAAACTTGAAAGCACGTAGGAAGCTTACACAGTTTTTAGTTGAAAGCTAAAGCAGGAACAGTCTTCTCTTTTTCTTTCTTTTATGTTAACATTAGAAGACATAAATTATTGATGCTATTCAGAATCTTTTCTAAAAGTTTCCTATTTTAAGAATCTACTGTGTTTTAGACAAATGTCTACTATAATTTTTCTACATTATGCAGATATATTATTCAAGTTACAGTATAATTAACAACTGTGGCCAAAAAAAAAAAAAACAAAAGCAGGGGTTATTTGGAAAAAAAAAAGGAAGTAGGAATATTTTATTAGCTATAGGGGAAAAATAAGTAGCATGGTGGTTCTGAAATAGTTTGCCCTTGGCCTGTATTCTCTGATGTCTCACTGGCTGGGAATGAGATGATGTTGGCCTATATACAGTATTTAAGCTGAATGTTAATATCTTCCAAAATAATGCACTGGTGTTAAGCATGCTAGTGACTTGAGAAATGTATGCATATGGATGACTTTTCAGAACAGCTTATGTTGAGATCTATAAGAGGAACTGAGCAAAGGAAGGCTATAATGAGAATGACTCCTGTGGTGTCTAAGAGGCAAACACTAAATAAAGAATGGCAGAGGCAATGAAGCACCAATCACCACAGTGTAAGGAAAAAACAGTGGTAACAGGAAAAAGGAGTGTGATTTCTACTTCTGTGAAAAGAAAAACAGTTTCAAGAAACACTTGGATAGCTAAAATGAACACATTAGTGAAAGCAGTACTATGGAAAGACGAATTCTTAGTTATTTTGTGTTACTTTCATAAAGCTTAGATTTTTAATTGCTCATACCTATATTAAGAAGTTGGAGAAGGCAATGGCAACCCACTCCAGTACTCTTGCCTGGAAAATCCCATGGAAGGAGGAGCCTGGTAGGCTACAGTCCCTGGGGTCGCGAAGAGTTGGACACGACTGAGCGACTTCACTTTCACTTTTCACTTTCATGCATTGGAGAAGGAAATGGCAACCAACTCCAGTTTTCTTGCCTGGAAAATCCCAGGGAAAGGGGAGCCTGGTGGACTGCCGTCTACAGGGTTGCACGGAGTCGGACACAACTGACACAACTTAGCAGCAGCAGCAGCATATTTAGAAGTTAGAGCATTCCCAGGCAAAATGTGAATGTATTGTTTAATCACAGAATTAGAAAACTATGAATAATGGAGATCATTACCAATATATATATATATAACTGGCTATGCTCTTTTATATTCCAAGAAGAGAGACATACCCTTGGGAGGCCTTTGCTCATATAGTTTATTGGTTTGGTCTAAAAGTTTCTTAACTATAACACACTGGTAGGTGCTAACTCAATAATATGCATAAATAATATTACTATTTAAACAGTTTCTAGTTGTTTTGTTGGTAGTACTCTGACGAACAACCTCCAGTTTTCTTAGCTGCTACTATAGAACTCAGTGTACAGCACACATGGGGTATTCTTCCCTGCTGATCAGTAGTTAGATTCTGACTTAAGCTTGTGGATGTATTGATATCGATTCCAAAAACTGCATTGGACTTGAGACAGGCTGAGACCCAGGATCCTTTGCTGCAGTTCTGCCATATTTGGACCTGGACACACCTCTCCTCCAGCAACAAAATAGAAGGAAACTCTACAGAACTAAATATAACTGTGTGCATGGGCAGTTGGGACAAATTCTGGGCAAAAGATACAAAGAAACCAAAACACACAGCTGCCACTTTTGAAGAGCCTGGAGCAGAAGCAGGGTACTGTGCATGTCTCCTGCACACACCACCACCTAAGGGATGGGCAAAACATGAAAGCCATCTCTTCACCCTGACTCTTGGACATACCCCTACCCTCAGCCCATATAACGAACAAGCTCGTGCCCATCCCCTCCTTGGGGAGTCAGCAAGCAAGGGAACCTATGGTTCGTTCTCCTTTCTCCTGCTGTAACAGGGGCCTCAATAAAGCCTTGCACGAATTTCTTGTCTGGCCTCTAGTCAATTTCTTAGGATTGGGAAGGCAGAGGATGAGATGACTGGATGGCATCACTGACTCAGTGGATATGAGTTTGAGCAAGCTACAGGAGGTGGTGAAGGACAGGGAAACCTGGCGTGCTGCCATACATGGGGTCACAAAGAGTCAAACGTGACTTAGCAACTGAATAACAATAGACTTAGCAACTAAACTGCACTTGTATGTGTTCCTGCCCTACTTATCAATATGGGACTATCTCGTGCACAATTTAGATAAGAGCACAAAATCTGAAATCAGAGTCTTAGTTCAAGTTCTGTTATGTACTAGCTGTGTGACTTGGCATGTCACTTAACCTCTTTGAACCTCAGTTTCCTCTTCACAGCTGATAGCAATAATAATGCTTTCCACTTATTTTACATAAGAAAATGAAAATACAATTTCCATGATAATATTATGCTTATATAAAGCAATTTCTTTTAGAAGCCTTTAAACAGATTAATCATAATCATTATTTAGTGGCATAGAATCATTATTAAGTGCATACAACTTTATTTGTATTTACTTCAAATAGACATTACTTTTTGTTCCCTTTGTTTTATCCCCAACCCCGGTTGAATTTTCCAGGAAGCAGACTCTGAGATAGAATGTAATGGATGAGATGTTTATTAGGGAGTATCTCATGGAAGGGCTTCCTAGGTGGAGCTAGTGGTAAAGAACCCGCTTGCTAATGCAGGAGACATAACAGATTCAAGTTTGATCCCTGGGTCGGGAAGATCCCCTGGAGTAGGAAAACAGCAACCTGCTCCAGTATTATTGCCTGGAAAATTCCATGGACAGAGAAGTCTAGCAAGCTATAGTCTATGAGTTCGCAAAGAGGCGGACAGGACTGAGCATGCACACACATGTATTGAGTGCGGCACTTTAACAGCATCATCTTTTAGGATTTTAAACAGATCAACTGGAATTCCATCACCTCCACTAGCTTCGCTTGTAGTAAAACTTCCTAAGGCCCACTTGACTTCACACTCCAGAATGTCTGGCTCTAGGAAATCCTTAAAGAGATTAATAAGTGCCTGGAGACTATGCTTCACAATATTCCCAGAAGTTGGAGCAATTCATCCTTCCTTGAGAGGATATGCAGACAGTATCATACTAGTTATCACAGACTCCAAATTCTATGCATTTGAGTATATATATGGCAGTGTGTACAATATTTTGATCTATTTCTAGTTTACCTTTAGTGTATGTCTGTCAGATTTATCCACATTCATAGCTGTAGATCGGGTTAATATAAAATTATTTTCTATATTTCCTTCTATGTAATAGAAGGAACATTGCTGGTGCTGTATCAGTAGACAAAATCCCAACACATTTGTCATTGCTGGGTAGAAGAGATACTATTATAATGAAATAGATTTGTTTGTTGCACACACAGTGGTTAGGTTTTGAATCAATTAACCAATCACTCAGAACAGCAATTCTGCCACTCCAGCTTACTTTGCATATTTCTCACTATCTATATTTTTTCCTTTAGCCCCACTGTTTGACTAGAGCAGTGTGGTTCCTGACAGTAGCATGACACCTTCCAATAATTTCTTCAGTGCACCTCCTGCTTTGTATCTCCAGTTCCACTCTATTTTGGCATTTTCTCCTTTCCTCCTTGTCTTTGCCCCTGCAGTATCAGCATCATTTTGGAGTCAGGTCCAACTTTATAAATGTCTTCCCACAAAATGTAACAAAAATATATGAAATGGAACAAGTGTACAATATTGTTGATTTTTAATGTCTGAGCATTTCTAATTTAATGGATTGCATCAGCTTTTATATGTATGTAAATTACACATAATTTTTTAAATGAATGGGATCATGAAATAAAGATTTTTTGAAATAAATCACATCTATCATTCTTGGTAGGACAATGCAAAAAGGCCAATGCTTCCCTACTCTCATGTTCTTGCTTCTGTTTTCTCAATTCAGAGGCAAACCCCTTCTGATTTGATACATTATCTTTCAAACTACTGCCTCTACTGACATGAACAGGGAAATCTATGAACTTGCCTCATCTCAGCGTTGGCCTTTCTTTAAACAGAGCACAAGGTAAGAACTAAAAGGAAGCTCTGCCTAGGTTCCTCAGCTGTGTTGCTTAGACTCCTGGGTTAGTAAGGATTCAGGGACCATTGCAGGGTGAGAGGCTGCTAAATGGCAGGACTCTGGGCTCACCTGGGTTTATGCTTCCATTATATTAAATATAATACATTAAATTCATATAACACTTACTTTAAAAAAAAAAGTTTCCCTGCTAAAAGAGAGATAGACAGAGACAGAGTTGAAAATTACTGATCTAAGCCTTACCTCACTTAATGTTAAAATACACAGTCCCAAGGACTTCCCTGGTGGTCCAATGGCTAAGACTCCACACTCCCAATGCAGGGGCCCAGGTGTGATCCCTGGTCAGGGAACTGGATCCTACATGCTGCAACCAAGAGTTCCCATGCTGCAGCAAAAAATCCTGCATGCTGTAACTAAGACCCAGGGCAGTCAAATAAAGAAATAAATATTAAAAAACAACAACAACAAAACAGCCCCAGCATGGGATTCACTTGTCCAAGATTCAATGAGACTCTCTAACTTCACCTTTTATTCTATTCACAGTGTATTAACAGCTATTGGCTGTGTCCCGAAATCATAACCAGGCCCAGTTTCTAGACTCCGGTTTCTACTAAGGAAGACTGTGGCTTTCACCTGGGCTGGAACTCTCGTCTATTCCTCATAGCTTTTCTCCCTGATTGGCTTTGGTTTCTGTTTCTTTGCAAGCCTTTTCTTGTTTGGTTTCTCTTCTACTCTTAAATGCCATAGGCCTTTGACAACAACATTACAGATTCTCTTTTCTGTTAAGGGAAGTAAGTACTTGTAGGCAGCTTGGGATAGATATGCTGATGGAAGCATTATCTTCTTACTATATATTTAGAATAGCAATCAAGTATTAACAAAATGAATTGTAATGGAGCCAACCATTTGTTTTGTCATCCTTAAATTTCATATGGAGAGTTTAGCATAAACTAATTACTCTTGATGATTATTTGACAGATTGGTTTCAAATACTATGGAAAGAGATAATTTGAAGCATTGGGTTGAATAAACAATCACTATGTTTCTCTAAGAGTCTGATTAATTCTAAATATACATGTCTTGTTTAGAATGCACTGCACTGGATAAATGCAATGCACATCTTTTCCTTAATGCCAAAAAGCTTTCCAAACCAGTCCTATTTTTGACACATTTTATTGGGCTAAGTCGATTGTAAGTTTAATAAAGACACTGAATTAAGGACAATGTCATATATAATCTGTATTAATAATGTTCACAAGTAATTATTTTCATATTAATATAAGTGAACTATTTCCTTATGTAATCAACCATAAATAAATGGGATTTTTATTTTTAGTGTACTTTTCTTCTTGGTGGGTGGATGGTTAAGAACTAACATGTACTCAGTCTCTATTTCAGATTCGACATTTGGCATATATTAAAGTTTTCTGCAAAATAAAATCTCCATCAAAATTAGAAGCTGTATTATGTTCATGATTTTTAAAGGCTTTCCTGCTTCCTGAAAAAAGTTTTGGGGGCTTCCTAAGTGTATATAATACCAGAAGGATAAACATTACCATTCCATCACTTAAAAAGAGGAAATTAGATATTTAGAAATTGACCAGTTTTAATACACATTTTCACATTGTATATTATGTTGAAAATGATCACTACAATATACCTCATGTTAAAATAAGACCCCAGAGTCATTTCTTCCTATTTGTCCTTCCTTTTTTCAATCCTCCAGTCTCCTTGGTTCCAATTATACTGAAGTCACTGTGGTTTTCTTTGCTCCCAGGTGTTTGTTCGCTCTCTGTTCTGTCTGTCTCACTAGCTCCAGCGCTCACTCTCACTCCCCCTCTCCCACTCCCCCACCGCCTTCTCCGTCTCAGCTAGGCCTGTGCATCATCTTTCTTCTTCCAGAAAGTCTACAGCAGTCCCCACCCACTGCCATGACTTCTTCTTTGTCTTCAAAAATCCCTAGTTGTATTTATTTCTCCATTCATGTATCACCTTCTTGGGACTTCCTTGGTGGTCCAGCAATTAACAATACCCCTTCCAATGCAGGGAGTTTGATCCCTGGCCAGAAACCTAAGATCCCACATTCTGTGGGGTGACTAAGCCTCCATGCCATATTTAGAGAAAAATCCAAGCACCACAGTTAGATTCAATGCAGCCAAATAAATAAATATGAAAATAAAATACAAATATCACCTTCTCTGGAAAGGCTTCCATGACTTCTATACTGAAAAATCTCATCCTAGACTGTGTTAAATATTGCTCCAGTGGATTTTCATAATCAAAATCTCCCTAGATATTCCCCCTTTGTGCTCCATACCACTTGCTGTTTAATATTCCCATGTACCTATGTGTTTCCAAACTGGTTCAGTTATCCCCTTGAAGAAAAGGACTGAGTCTTGCCCAGCATTGTATCACTGGCACCAGCACAGTGCTTGACTGACACTGGTACCTGGTGTTGCGGGATTAATGGATACCCCAATGGTTGTATGTAGAGCAGCATATTACCTACTTGTTAAGTCTATGTACTAGCACTACTTTTACTTGTCGTTTTAAGGGCTCTGTAGTGTGATTATTGAGTGTGATACATTAAATACGTGCTGTCATGCAAAATGTATAATTTTGTTGGACCCTTCCCTGGTTGAAAATTTTTCAAAATCAGAGTGATTTCATTTTCAATAGCTCAGCAAGATGGGATCAGCATTCTCCCTGTCCTGTCTAACACTTGTGTGGACCTCCATCACAGCCTGCGTTACAATCCCTTGTAGTTGATGGACTGTGTCCTTGCTTTCTTAATTTAGGCCTTGAAGATAGGAGAGGATCTTTTGCAATCTTATATTTCCCACAGTGCCTGGCACACAGAAGAGGTAAAGCGATTATAGAGCTGAGCTGGTACATGACTAAGCAAAGGCCAAGCTGATGTCAGATCTTTCAAAATCAGTTCTTTTAAAATATGTGCAGAATGTGTGGATTTTTTCTATCATTGTTTTTATACTTTTCTGATTAAAAAAATAGTGTGACTCATTGTATTTGGAAAATTTTAGAAAGGACAGAAAATTATATGAAGAAGCAGAATTAAAATTACCTGGACAATGGAAATTAGTTTAGGTTAGAATTTTAGTGCATTTCCATCCAATCTGTCTTCTTCAACCAAAGATAAACTTATATCATACAAATTATCTAATGCTTAGACTTTTATTTACTATAATAGCATATTATTTTCTATCACTATAAATTTTTCAACCGCATCATATTCTACCTCATAAATAACCATTTTTTAAAGCTAGTTCTTCAGTAATTGAATGCTGTTTGTTGAAGACTGTTAATAATTTTTCAAAACTGTAAATAACTTTGTATTATTTCAATGAATAATTACTGAGGGTTTTCTGTATAGCAGGTATTGTTTTACAGGCTGTGATATAGGATGGAAGAAACTGACAAAAAATATCCCTGCCCTCATGGAACTTACATACTAGATGAAGAAAATAAATAACATGTAGTCCATTAGATAGAAATGGATGCTGAAGGGGAAAAAATATGGTAGGGAAGTGTAAGAGAAAATATCAGAGGGTGGCCACAAAAATCCACACATCTGGATGTTTTGGGATGGCCAGAGAAGGTCTCACGGAGAAGAAATTTGGGTGAAAACCTCCAGGAGATGAAGGAACAAAATCAACTTGATATGGTGAGGAGTTGGGAAAGGTAGAAAGACCAATTTCAGGGAAATGTATCAGCAAGGCCTGAGAAAGAGCATGCTCAGCATGTGTAAGGAGAAGCAGAAGCTCACATTGGGTGAAAGTGAGTGTGAAGTCGCTCAGTCATGTCAGACTCTTTGCGACCCCGTGGACTGTAGCCCACCAAGCTCCTCTGTCCATGGAACTCTCCAGGCAAGAATACTGGAGTGGGTTGCCATTTTCTTCTCCAGGGGATCTTCCCAACCCAGGGAATGAACCCAGGTCTCCCACATTGCAGGCAGACACTTTAACCTCTGATCCTCTGATTAATAAAGCCTACCCCATTCTTCAGTCTGATTGAAAGTTCTAAAGAACAGGAACTTTAGTTCTTAACTACTCTCAAAATTCCACAGTATTTTCAGCAGGCCTTCAGTGTATTAAAAGTAAAAAGGAAGGGGGCAGTAAGAGATAAAAATCAGAGCTATCCCAGGAGGACTGTTTTTGGCCACTGAAGCCTGGCTTTTAAGTGAATGCAGCAGCCTGATACACATGGCTTTTGAAGAAGCCCATTCTGCTTCTGGGGAGGAATAGACCAAGAGGGAAAAGTGGGAGACAGGAAGGACAACTGAGAAGCTACTGAAATGAAACCAATGAATGAAATAATTTCCAAATGAAATGACATGGCCAGTGGTGATGGAGGTGGCATAGGGTAGTTAACTGTGGAATTGATTATTAGATTGGATGTGGGGTATGAGAGATGTAAAGGGGTCAAGTATGATGTCAGATTTTTAGGCTTGAGAAGTGGGAAGAAAGGAGAGGCCATTTAGTCAGATGAAGCAGATGTCTGTAGGGACAGGTTAGAGTCATGGTCATGCCTGTTTTCCACATCCTCAAATTTGTTATCTAAGTGGAGATGTCAAGCAGTCAGTTGAATGCATGAATTTGGAATTCAAAGTCCTTACTGGAGATATATATTTAGGTGTACTCAGCATAGAGATTATACTTAAAATAGAACATTCTCATGCATAGAACTTTATTAGGTTTTTTATCATATGATTTTCATAACTATCCATGGGATAGAAGAATTGGAGTTTCCTAATTAATTCATATAACTTATTTCCCCAAAACTGTGACAGTTTAAGTTTTCTGTCTGCATTATCATCTTGGATATGGTAATTTAAAGAACAAAAATGACATACACACATATAATTTTGTGCTTTCATTTGGCATTATTTGATGAATGCATTCTTAAATTAGAAATTAAAATGGAAACACAATTCTATCAAAAAATAGCAGAATCTTCAGACATGTGCTATGTATCTATGCAGCCATGGAATACCATTTTATAATATTTAAAATGTTAATTCAGAGTCTGTTTGAAAAAATAGATAGGTTTTACAAAAGGACAAAGAGTAATAGAGCATTTGTTGTTGTTGTTTAGTTGCTAAATTGTGTCCAACTCTTTGCAACCCCATGGACTGTAGCCCACCAGACTGCTCTGTCCATGGGATTTCCCAAGAGTGGGTTCCCATATCCTTCTCCAGGGGATCTTTCTGTCCTAGGGATTGAACCCGCATCTCCTGCATTGGCAGGTATATTCTTTATCACTGAGCCATCATGGAAATCCCTATAGCAAACAGATAGGGAAACAATGTAAACAGTGACAGACTTTATTTTCTTGGGCTCCAAAATCACTGTGGATGGTGACTGCAGCCATGAAATTAAAAGACCCTTGCTCCTTGGAAGAAAAGCAATGACAAACCTACACAATGTATTGAAAGACAGAGACATTACTTTGCCTACAAAGTCCCCTGGACTGCAAGGAGATCAAACAAGTCAATCCTAAAGGAAATCAACGTTGAATATTCATCAGAGAGACTGATGCTGAAGCTGAAGCTCCAATACTTTGGTCACCTGATACAAACAGCCAACTCATTGGAAAAGACCCTGATGCTGGGAAAGATTGAAGACAGGAGGAGAAGGGCATGACAGAGGATGAGATGGTTGGATGGTATCACTGACTCAATGGACATGAGTTTGAGCAAACTCTGGGAGATGGTGAAGATGGGAAGCCTGTGGGGCTGCAGGACTTAGTGACTGAACAACAACATCGTGTTTACTTAAATTACTATACAACAAAAGAGGTATCACAAACTGGGGGAAGACACGAGAGAATCAAGATACTATAAGAAATAGTCTAACATTCTGCCTCCTGCTAAATACAGCATAAAGTATATACAGACTTAAAATCATTATTTATGTAAAATTTAACCATAGATTTTTTAAAACTGGAGGAACTTTGGAAACTGTTTCTTAACTTCTAATTAGGGAAATAAGTTTCTAAACTTAAATGAAGGAATTTACAAAACAATAAAAACAGTTCTGTGTGTATGCAAACAATATTCAGTTGTCAACAGCAATGGAAAAACAGTTGTAAAAAGACAGGAAAATTGATCATCTTGTTAGTTAAAGCTCATAAAACTTTATTAGAAAAGTATTAAGGCTCTTAAAAGAAATGGGAAAAGATATAAACAGGGGATCAGATTCTTTTTTACTAAGTGAAAGATCAATACACAAAATAGTGACCTTTATTCTTAAATTAAAAAGTTGTTAATAAGTTTGCAGGGCACTGTTTTGTGGGTAGAGTATAGGATTGGGCTGATTAACAGAAGTAAATATCTGAAAGGTAGTCTTTTGCCAAACATGATTTCACCAAAATCTCTAGCTTTCATGCTGTTATGCCCATATCTGAACCTCATCATCTTTTATTAACGTTTTCTATCCTGAAATTGATTATGATCACTGTCACTGAAGTGATTATGATTTAAAATAGTTGTCTGATCATATTAAAAGAATGAAAGAACATAATTGAGAGATTGAATATAGAAAGGTTAAATGATCATTTTATGGGCAAAAAAATTAAGGAAATAATAATAAAATTTATTATGATTTTCAAAGACATAGAAGCTCATGAGAAAAATCCATATAAATCACTAACCTAAGAATGAAAGAAAAATTGATTTCTTCCAAAGTAATTATGCAGTGCATATTAAATTGCCTCAGTTTGTATGAAGCAAAATAATATTAAAAATATCAATTCTAGCTCATTTAATAAAGCACAGTGCCATTGATCTGCCAGTGAAATCTACAGTCTCTCTTCTTATATTTGTTTATCTCAAAACTACACAAGTTTAATGCAACTTGTTAGGTAACAGATAAGGATGATTTTCCTTTATAGGTTTACTTTTTAACAGGTGGTGATGGATATGGTTTAAAATATTAAACCATATGATACATTGCTACATAACTTTTCCCTTTTAATAAAACTTTGTGCACATTTCCATCAGTCAATATGAATCAAAATATTATCTAGTCCATTTACCTTTGTGCAAGGTGTATTCAAATTAACATGGCTTCATGGATTTCCCCAACCCCTCACCCCCACCTCCAGCATTTTTTCTTAGAGTTCTTATAATAAGCATGATACTCCTAGAATCTATTGTAGATTCTTCAGCTTCAGTTTAAACCATTTAATTTCATACCTTCTCCCACTCAAAAGAAAAAAAAATGCTAATGGTACAATATATCATCAGAATATGAATGCGTGGTATTTGTGACAAGAAATTATTTTACAATTCCACCTCCTCAACTTTCTTTTGCCAAGTTCAGCTCTTCTTTATCCAGGAAGGACTGAAAAAATGTCAATAGATTTAAAAAAAAATGCTGTAAAAGTACTTTGCTTCTATTTGAATTTTTAAAAATTATAATTAGAGGTCTCACCCCTCCCTAGGCTTACTGTTTCAAATTTAGTAGATGCTGAGGAACATGAAATGGTAAAGAAAGGACCTCTGAAAACCTGCTCTTTTTAAAAGCGACCAAAACACAATTGTTGAGTTAAACTCATTCAGAATTCCAGGAATTAACCAAAGGTTTCAAACACTCTGAGAAGCATGTATTGAACAAAAATGGATGACTCTTGCTAAGAACAGTGAGCTCATGGCATTTCCAATTATCATCTTGGAAAACAATTTGATGCTTCTTGAAAAGATTAAATACAGAATTCTCATATGACTCCACAATTACACTCCTAGGTATATACTCAAGAAATTTGAAAACATAATGTCCACACAAAAATAATGGTCATGACAGCATTAGTCATAATAGGCAAAGAGGAGAAATAACCCAAGACTCCAACAACTGAAAAATGAATATGATATATCTATAAAATGGAATTTTATTTAGCAATAAAAAGGATACAAGTTCTGACACATGCTACAATATCAGGAACATTGAAAATAGGCTGAGTGACGCCAGTACTAATAGGCCAAATATTGTATGATTCCATTTATATGAAGTGACCAGAATAAGTAAATCCACAGAAGGAGATTAAAAGTAGATTAGTGTTTCCTAGGGCTGCAGGAGAAAAGGTATAGGAAATAAATGCTAAAGAGTATGGGCTTCTCCCTGGGGTGATGAAAATACTCTGAAATTGCAGAGTGGTGATACTGCCCAACTCTGTGAATATGCAAGAATTCATTGAATTATACACTTTAAAAGATAACCATGACCCAGAGGGATGCTGTGGGGAGGAAGGTGGGAGGGGGGTTCATGTTTGGGATCGCATGTACACCCGTGGTGGATTCATGTCAATGTATGGCAAAACCAATACAGTATTGCAAAGTAAAATAAAGTAAAAATAAAAATTAAAAAAAAATAAATAAATAAAAAATAAAAGATGGGCATTTATGGTATATAGATTGTATCTCAATAAGGTTATTTTTTAAAACAAAAAAAAGTGTTAAAAAAACATTATTTTAATATTAGTTGTACATAGAGGAAAAAGCTTCTATACGGAAATCCTGAAATAGGATGTGGAGTTCATATTTATTTTATATTAATACATTGTTAGTGATATACGTTATAAGCACTTGCTGACTGGCTAAGGAAAATGGAAGGGTGGTTAAGGGCTCAAAGACAGGCCAAGCAACTTCATCTGGCCTCAAATTCTCATCTATAAAATGACACCACCACCACCCAACATATATATTCTCTCGATATATGCTAAATTTGCTTCCCTTGTGGCTCAGCTGGTAAAGAATCCACCTGCAATGTGGGAGACCTGGGTTTGATCCCTGCATTGGGAAGATCCCCTGGCGAAGGGAAAGGCTACCCACTCCAGTATTCTGGCCTGGAGAATTCCATGGACTGTATAGTCCATGGGGTCACAAAGAGTCAGACATAAATGAACAACTTTCACTCATTCACTCATCGTAAGCATGATTTTTCCCATCAGAATTTATCTCAAATTTAACTTAGGTTTAATTTTAGGTTAAAAAATTATCTTGCAGTTCCTAGACAATTTTAAAATGTTCTTAAATGATTTTGCCCCAAGTCCCCATCTTTTCTGGGCTTCCCTAGTGGCTCAGACGGTAAAGAATCTGTCCACAGTGCAGGGGACACAGGTTCAGTCCCTGGATGGGGAAGATTACCTGGAGAAGTGAATGGCTAGCCACTCCAGTATTCTTGCCTGGAGAATTCCATGGACAGAGGAGCCTGGCAGGCTACAGCCCATGAGGTCTGAGAGAATCAGACACGATTGAGCAACTAACACTTACTTTTCTTCACCCCATCCTTTCTAGGCTACATTTTCAAGCACTCCTTGGGTCTTCAAGTAATGTAATATGTGACATCAGAATGTATTTCCTGAGTGTGGGTATAGCACAACATACTTCATTTCCCCCTCTGATACTTCTCTCATTCAACAGCATGACACACAAAAGTAAATAAGAGTGAATTAATTCCACTGAAGCTACCTATTCTTCTGAATATCTGATTTCTATAAGATACGACTGCAAGAAAGGACTCCATAACATTAAAAAGTGCAGTCTGGAAATCCCAGAAACCACAAGAATGTTTCATTGTATCACTCTTCTTCGTCAAAAGCCAAATTTCTGTTCTCTTTTTTTGTAAAACCAAGGCTAAATGTTTATTTAATAATTTATTATTCAAAAATATTATTGTGTGCATGCTATGTCACTTCAGTTGTGTCCGATTTTTTTGCAATGCTATGGACTGTAGCCTGCCAGGTTCCTCTGTCTATGGGGTTTTCCAGGCAAGTATACTGGAGTGGGTTGCCATTTCTCCCTTCAGGGGATCTTCCCGACCCAGGGATTGAACCTGTGCCTCTCATGACTTCTGCATTGGCAGGCAGGATCTCTACCACTAGTGCCACCTGGGTATACCAATATCATTAGGTTTAAACATTTGCTGAGGAACAGTAAGTACAGAAGAAAAAATAAGGCTTGTTTCACACATAGAACTATATTGAAAATTATTTTTTAATTAACATAATTTTAAAAATTATTTGATAGGAAATTAAATTGGGAGACATGGTCATCGCCATTAAATAAATAATGCGCTGACACCACTAAGTGCTGATGAGAAAATGGAGCCATAGGGACCCTTGTTCATTGCTGATGAGAATGTAAAATGATACAGTCACTTAGGAAGACAGTTTGGAAAATTCTTACTCTCACCATAAGATCCAGCAATATGACTCCCTGGTATTTATTCAGAGGAGCTGAAAATGTATGTTCACACCAAACCTGCACACAGTGTACTTATAGAAGCTTTATTCCTAACTGCAAAACTTAGAAGCAGGCAACACACCCTCCAGTATGTGCTACAAACTGAAAGTGTCTTCTCACAATTCAAATGTTGAAATCTAATCCTCAGTGTGACAATGTTAGGAGATAGGGCCAATGAGAAGTGATTCATGAACACAGCCCTCATGAGACCTCAGAGAGGTCTCTTGGCCCTTCTGCCAATGAGAATGCAGCAAAAAGACGCCACCTCTAAAACAAGAAACAAAAGAACCATATCCTCACCAGGTACGGAATCTGCCTATGCTTTGGTCTTGGACTTTTTCGCCTCCAGAAATAAATTTCTGCTGTTTGTAAGTCTCCAAGACCATGGCTTTCTCTGACAAGCACCATGAATTGACTAAAAGAATAGGAATAGGTAAATAAAATGTGGTACATCCAGACAATGGAATATTACTCAGCACTGAAAAGAAATAAGATATCAAACCAAAAACAAAACATGGGGGGTACAAATGCATATCACTAAGTGAAATAAAACAGTTTGAAAAGGCTACTTGCGTGATTCCAACTATACAACATTCTGGACAAGACAAAAGTATGGAGATCATAAAAAGCCCAGTGGTTGCCAGGGGTTGGCAATGAGGAGAGATGAACAGGTGGAAAACAGAGGATTTTTGGGGGGCAAGGAAACTATTTGATAACATAATTAAAGGTACATATAATTATGGTGGTGTTCAGTCGCTAAGTCATGTCTGTTTCTTTGTGACCCTGTGGACTGCAGGATTTCAGGCTCCCCTATCTTTCACTATCTCCAGGAGTTTGCTCAGATTCATGGCCATTGAGTCAGTAACATTCTCTAACCATCTCAGTTGTCCAAAGTTTCAGAATATACGATACTCGGAAAAAACCCTATTATAAACTATAGACTTTGGGTGATAATGATGTGTCAGTATAGGGTCATGGTTGGTAAGGAATGTACCACTATGGAGGGGAATATTGATAATGGAGGAAGCTATGCACATACAGGGGTGGGAGATATAGGAGAAATCTGAAGTTTCTCCTAAATTTTGTTGTAACCTAAAACTGCTCTAAGAAGCAGTCTTTTTTTTTTTTTCATTGTATTTATTTATTTTTATTTTATTTTATTTTTTTAACCCCCCTCCCACCTCCCTCCCCATAACATCTCTGTGGGTCATCCCCATGCACCAGCCCCAAGCATGCTGTATCCTGCGTCAGACACACACACACACACACACACACACACACACACACACAAACATACAAAATACCTTTAAAATGGAAAGTTTGAACTAGCTGATCTCTATGTTTCACCTCTAAATCTAACATTTAGAAGAGAACTCTAGATATGATTGAGTGGTGACTAGAAAAAGAAATTCCCACCCTACAAGTAACAATTGCTAAACCAATAGCCAACGGCAATGGGACAATTCTTCCACATAGTCCATGTGTTGGCAGAATAATGGCAAGGTCCACACCCTAACCCGATGAGTATGCACCTTACATGGTTAACAGGACTTTGCACATGTGATGAAGTTAAGGGCCTTGAGGAGGGCAGGTTTTCATGGATTATCCAAATGGGTCCAATCTAATCACAAAAAAAATATGCACTCTTTGCAACCCTATGGACTAGATCCTGCCAGTCTCCTCTGTCCATGGAATTTTCCAGGTAAGAATATGAGCATGGGTTCCTGTTTCCTCCTCCAGGGGATCTTCCCAACCCAGGGATCAAACCCGAGTCCCCTGTGTCTCCTGCATTGTGGATAGATTCTTTACTACTTGAGCCAACAGAGAAGTTACAGGGGTCTTAAAATTAAGTAATCTTTTCAGTCAGTGGTCATAAAGAGAGCTCAGTCAGCTACAGTAGGGTCAGAGAGATGCCACCTTGCTGGCTTGAGGACAGAAGGTTGGGGACAAAAGCCAAGGACTGTGGGTGGCGTCTAGAAATTGGAAAAGGTAAAGAAGTGGTTTCTTTCATGAAGCCCCATAAAGGAAACTGTCCAACCAACAACTTAGATTAACCCAGTGAGGCTCTTGTAAAATTTCTGATGTCTGAAGTAGTAATACATTTAATGTAGTTTTTAAACTACAACATATACCAATTTGTTTCAGCAGTGATGGAAATTAATACAGTCCAAAAAATGACAAATGTATTTTTTGCTCTTTAAAAGAAGTGGTTTGTGCTATATTACAAATGATCTGACCTCCATAATTTAAGGATTTTTTTCATAAAACTTTATAAATGCTATTATTTATCAGTGATCTAATACTGTCAAGCAAGAGGTAAGAACTACACTGATAAGTCTCCACGACCTTCTTTAGCTATAATATATACCTTACCTACCAATGTCACACAGAATCCTAAATAGTATGTTAAGTAATTTAATACCCTCACTTTGCTGATTTGCAGAAAACATCACTCACAATCATCTCTTCTCAAGACTTTGGTATTTTTATGATATCAGAAGTCTGAAGTGCCAACTTTACCTGATAACTTCAGCTTTACTCATGCTATTTTATTTAATTTTATTATTATATTAGCAACAGTTTCCTTCCTCTATTTTTACTCCTAGGTCATTTGTAACATTCTTGCTGCTGCTGCTGCTTAAGTCACTTCAGTCGTGTCCGACTCTGTGCGACCCCATACATGGCAGCCCAGCAGGCTCCCCCATCCCTGGGATTCTCCAGGCAAGAACACTGGAGTGGTTTGCCATTTCCTTCTCCAATACATGAAAGTGAAAAGTGAAAGTGAAGTCGCTTAGTCGTGTCTGACTCTTAGCAACCCCATGGACTGCAGCCCACCAGGCTCCTCCCTCCATGGGATTTTCCAGGCATGAATACTGGAGTGGGGTGCCATTGCCTTCTCCAGTAACATTCTTAAAACCATAGAATAATTGATAACTATATCACAGAAGCTGCTGATTGTCTTGAGTTTTTCTTTAAGTAAGACTGAAACATTCCCATATAAAACATGGGAAATATTTAACTTAATATACACAGCTGTATGAAGCTAAATTTTATAACATGTTTTATCAGAGTTTTAAGATACTTCAGAAAGTTCAAACACAAAACATTCAGTAAATAGAGGAGATATGCCATGTCCTACATTACTTTTAAAAAATTCACTGTAAGTTTTCAAATAAAAAACTGCTTTGAGAAATTAAATTAAGCCTCTACAATTAATGAAATAAACACCTGTCTTATAACCTCTGTCAGTTTTCTTGTAAAGATTATACTTCAAACTATATGAATTCATCATTATAAAATCCATTTCCATCTGGCAAAGATAATTGAATGTCAATGTGCAGACTGAAAGGGAAAGATGGACTATGCCCTTGCTTTTAAAACCACTATCAGCGTCCCCCTGGTGATATATCCAGACAGAAATGGACAGGGATTCCCCAGACGTTCTCCCCAAGGGTCCTCAGTTCAGGTCACAGTGAACATGTGTTTGTTTGTTTGTTCTCTTTGTTTTTGATATTTGTTGGGCTTCTTGTACTAGTTATATAATTTTTACATTACTCAAAAAAGACATTATTGATCTCACTGAGCAACTATTTAAATTCCCAGATGAACCAAAACAAACTTCTCAGGTCAGGCAAAAAGGAACAGTTTTGTTGGTTTTTGAAACTACTTCAAGTAAAATGTTTGTCATCTTTATACCAAAAATCATAAATAAATAAACAAATGGCATGATCTCTCCCTTGTTAAAATCAAACACAAACATTTCTTTCCTTTTCAGAAGTTTCAGATGATTCAAAGGCTACAGAGTGAAAGAGAAGCATGTTAAAAATATAAATAGCGTGTAAACTGGAGTACTGAAAACCAAGTAGATTCTAAATCCAAATAAATCTTTATATCTTTTAGATATAATGTTGAAATTTTAAGGGTCAGAGTAGTACCAAAAAGAAGGATATATTACTTACTTTGATTCAAACTTTACTTAGAATAATATTCAGTTCAGTTCAGTCGCTCAGTCGCGTCCGACTCTTTGCGACCCCATGAATGGCAGCACGCCAGGCCTCCCTGTCCATCACCAACTCCCGGAGTTCACTCAGACTCATGTCCATCGAGTCAGTGATGCCATCCAGCCATCTCATCCTCTGTCGTCCCCTTCTCCTCCTGTCCCCAATCCCTCTCAACATCAGAGTCTTTTCCAATGAGTCAACTCTTCACATGAGGTGGCCAAAGTACTGGAGTTTCAGCTTTAGCATCATTCCTTCCAAAGAAATCCCAGGGCTGATCTCCTTCAGAATGGACTGGTTGGATCTTCTTGCAGTCCAAGGGACTCTCAAAAGTCTTCTCCAACACCACAGTTCAAAAGCATCAGTTCTTTGGCGCTCAGCCTTCTTCACAGTCCAAGTCTCACATCCATACATGACCACAGGAAAAACCATAGTCTTGACTAGATGGACCTTAGTCGGCAAAGTAATTAATAATTTGAATTTTGATAGAATTTTCTACACACAGAATTTTGATTAATAAAGTATTATAATAACAAATATTATTATTAATATTACTAATAATTTTGCTTTTACTGGTAACATTTCTTCCCAATAAGTTCTGTCATTTGATGTGATAGTTATAGACAGGAACTCCAAAAGGATAACACCTGGGTTCAAATCTTACATCTCCCCTATCATCTTGTATAAACTACTGAAATCTTCCAGGTTCTTAGTGCACTCACCAATAAACTTGATCCTTGGGTTGGGAAGATCCCCTGGAGAAGGAAATGGCAACTCACTCCAGTATTCTTGCTGGGATAATCTTATGGACAGAGGAGTCTGCTGGGCTACAGTCCATGGGGTCACAAAGAGTCAAACACAGCTGAGCATGCTGACTCTGTATATCATCAACAACGGCTACTGGAGAACTTTATGTTGAATTGGGAAGACCAAAGATCTGGGGCACAGGGAGACCGAAGATTGGGAGGAAGACCAAAGATTCTGGGTATTGCATCTCAGTACCTGAAGAAATTACCGAGAGAAAAGGGTTTAACATGATATTAATAATTATTAACTTCTACTACATGCTGCGCATGTAGCTATGAGTTTTTGAACAGGTAATATTAATAAGTGTCAAACAGTAAACAAAGCGGCAGATGACAGTGAATCCCAGCCCAGACTGCACTCTGGCTTCCCCAGGTCAGTCTTTTAAAACGTCAAAGCCTGAGTTGTACTCCTGGAGAGTCTAGATAATATATTTAGTGTAGAAATTGGGCCTTTGTATTTATTAAAAGCTCCTCTGGTTCTTATAATATGTATAAGGGGTTGAGGATCACTTCATTAACATGCTTTAAGTATCTATCTGTCTATATACATACAGGGTAAAGGCAGACAGGAAAGACAAATCCTCCTCCCAATGCAGCACTCACTTAGGTTTTTGGACCAGTTTTTGCTAACACATTAAACTCCAAGTACAAGATCCATATAGTCAAAGCTGCGGTTTTTCCAGTGGTCATGTATGGATATGAGAGTTGGACAATAAAAAAGGCTGAACACTGAGGAATTGATGCCTTTGAACTGTGGTGTTGGAGAAGACTCTTGTTGAAAGTCCCTTGGACTGCAAGGAGATCCAACTAGTCAGACCTAAAGGAAATCAGTCCTGAATATTCACTGGAGGGACTGATGCTGAGGCTGAAGCTCCAATGTTTTGGCCACCTGAGGCAAAGAACTGACTCATTGGAAAAGACCCTGATGCTGGGAAAGATTGAAGGCAGGAGGAGAAGGGGAAAACAGAGGATGAGATGGTTGGATGGCATCGCTGACTCAATGGACATGAGTTTGAGCAAGCTCCGGCAGATGGTGAAGGACAGGGAAGCCTGCTGCAGTCCATGGGGTCGCAAAGAGTTGGACGCAACTGAGTGACTGACCCACAACAGCAAAGTGTAGGATCTGGCTGAGAAATTGTGCTCAGGAGTCAGAAGGTATGTTTTACATCTCCTGCCTCTAGTAGCTCTTGCAATAAAAACAAAATTCCATCTTTATTAACCTCCCAAAATAAGAAGTAGAGAAATTACTATTGATAACTGAGTCAAATTTTGGTTAATTTGCTTTTATTTTGGTCATGTTGTAGGTTCTCTTTTTCTTCCCCTGGGATGCTGACTTTCAAGAAAGCTAATGCACCTCTTTAATTGTTTCTTATCCCCCTAAATTAAGGATGTCTGGGTGAAGGAGAGTGCCTGGTTCCTAGGCTCCTGTCTCCTATCCCCTCATGTAGCATAATGATCAGCCGCATCAGTTCTGACGTCAGACATGGTTATTGGGGGTAAATATTGATTCTACATTTCATGTTGACTAATCATGGGAAACCTTCTTAGCTTCTCTAGACCTTTCTTTACTCATCTGCATAAAAGGGGATAACAGTACTAGTTGATAGTATTCAAAGAAACAAATGAGACAATCATATAAATATTTTAACTAATATGCCTAACACAAAGTAAATGGTCAGTGAAGGTCACACATAACAATATACATAATGAGCCACTGATGACAAAATTAGTGTGTGGTGTTCTGCAGGAAGTTCTTGTCTGATAACAGGCAAACAGCAAAAGCAGAGCTTATTAAATGACAGTTGAAGTCAATCCGTTATACCGTTCTTCTGTAAGAACAGTTTGTAACATTTTGCCCTCTCCCTTAAACTTTTTGCAGTGTTTCCTTGCAGATATACCCTACAGGTAATGATGATCTGTTTCCTCTATTCTCAGAGTTCCTTCCCTCCTCAACATGTAGATGGTGAGACAGTCTCCCAAATAGTGCCTTCAACATAGTCATGTATGGTACAAGTTGAATTAGAGTTCAGTGATATTTCTAGCCACTAACTAATCACCAGGTATATATTATAATGAAGATTATAAGATATAATACACATATATCTGCATAGACCACAGAGCCACAAGTTAAACTTTTTGTTTTCCTACAACTTTATCTTATCAACTAAAGACCATCAGCATCCTCTCCAAAAGCTTTTGGCATGAGTATACATATCATTGAGTTTGAAAGTGTCAGATGTACACCTGTCAACAAAAGAGAAATACTCCTTGTACTCATGAAATTTATATTGTATTTTAAAATTAATGCTAAGATAAAATAATTGAATTAGCACTGCGATTAAGTGAAATAGAACAGATGTTCTTATGGTATATAGAGTGGGTCATCCAATAAGGTACTCTGGGGAGGTAACTTTTAAGAGTGTCAACAAAGAGCAGAAATGATACAGGCCCAGAGTGATGGAAAGAAATACCTGTGTAATAGGAAGAGCCTCTGTCAAGGTATGGTGACAGAAGGGAACAACAGATGAGATGGCAGCTGAATCTCAGAATGCAACAGCAAATGTGGAACCAAGAACTAGAGAGGTCTGGAAGGCTGGACTTTACATAAGCATGTAGGTTCAACTAAGGATTTGACACTTTATTCTTGAATCAATGAGAAGCTATTGAGCAGGGGAGTGATATGATCAAGTTTGTATCCTTAAAATATTCTTTGGGTTTCAGTATTGAAAAGAAGAGTTAAAAAAGCAACAGTATTATGAAAGACGATTTGGGGGCTTGGATGAGAGGAGTAGAAGTGAAAGGATTCTACAATGTGTATGAGTGGAACCAAAGGGATTTCATAAAGGATTCTATGTGAGAGGTGAGAGAATGGTTTAAGAATAATACCCTGCTGTTTGGGTTGATAGGATGAATAGGGACGCTAATTTGCAAGATAGAAAATACTTGTTTGGGACTAGGTGTGGGCATAAAAGAATAATTCGGTACGTGACACATTCTGTTGAAGATGACTATATATCACGGGCATCCAAGTGAGAAAGTTCTGTAGGCAGCTGAATAATTGAGCCTTGAAGTTGGAGAAGAAACTCATAAGGAAAATAAATAAAGGAGATTTAGGTTTATCAATCAGTAAATGTATAAGAACGAAGAGAATATAGAGTAATACGAGGTTGCCAAGACAATTGGGTCTATTTGAATAATAGACTTGTTGCCATATTTAGTTTTAGTTATTTTTGAAAAGAGAAACATTTTATTGAAAAAAGAATTGTCAGTGTTTTCCTGGAGTCAAGGTTAGTGACATAACAGTGTCTTAACCATCATTTATCAAAAATCCTTACATAATTCCAACTGGGTGCAATGAACATATATTTTAAGAGAAATTATGGGTTAAAAAGTTTGACAATTCTCATAATCACTATAGCAACTTGCAGTTTAAGTATTTTCTGCCTATAGACCTTCCTTTCCAGCTCTCTCCCTCCCTTCCTTCCATCCATCCATCAAATATTTATATAAGAACTACTGCACTTTGAAGATGTATAAAATGAGTATATAAGAACTTCCTCCCTTTAAAGACTTTATAGTCCAAGAGATGTGTAAATTGCTATAATAAAGGAGGATTGACTATGACTCAGAGAAGGCTCTATAGAGATGCTGATCTTTGAAAATAGAGGCTACTTTGAAAATAAGGAGCCATTTCCTCCACTGACAAAAGAAGAACACTGGACAAGCTGGAGTAAGCTTTCCTTTCACTTACCTCTGCAAAGAAAAACAGGTTCCCTGCAGTAAATTGCTATGCTATGTCAGCATCTGAACTGAAGGACTCAATGAAAAAAATCTCTCTCTTTTTTTTTTAATTTCACCTGGGAGGTTGAATAGGAAAGAAGAGGGTAGAAAATTAAGGCAACAGCTACACAAGCCTACAGGGCTTCCCTGGTGGCTCAGTGGTAAAGAAGTGCCTGCCAAGGCAGGAGATGTAGGTTTGATCCCTGGGTCGGGAAGATCCCCTGGAAGAGGGCATATCAACATGCCGGGGGCCAGCGTGAGGAATCCCGCCGTGACAAGGTCATGAGAAAGGAAGCCTGACAAAACACAAGGACATGATCAGGCTTCAGGGGTTCCCCCTGGAATTTCCTGAGCATCCACCCCCCCAAAAAAATAAGAATCTTCCTGCTTTTCCACTCTTCTAATATTCTCTGGAAAAAGTCAAATCAGGGCTTTAGTCTTCTGCATTTGAAAGGGATGTTTCAGTTAAACCCCTCTGATAGCTCTCTAGCTTGCCTAACAGGTTCCCCCGGATCTCAATTGCTTACAGCCCCCCAACCTCGAGAGGCACAAAGCTTAAAAGCATCTTAAAGATACAGAGCCTTTTCTAGAGAGTTAAAAATCATATTGGTGATGGGTTTTCACTGTTGACTCAATGATTGCTGCCAGGCCTCCATATTCTTTATCTTTTAGGCACCTGGGAGGATGTTAATCAATGTAAATGGGATATGGAAAAAGATATATAGTAGTTTTGGTGTTAGCAACACTAGATTTTGAGTTAATTACTTTTCTTTTGTTATAAATCACTGTACTCCTTTTACTTGTTATAAATTGCTGTATCTTTGCTATGTAAGAATGTAACTTTATTTAGAGCTTTCTGAGAGTGGCACCAGACTTTGGGAAGATCAACACAAATAAGTCTTCTGGTTGACAAACCCTTATCAGAAAAAAGGCTGTAAAATGTTAATTGGCCCTTTTGGCCAGAAGATGATGTAAATCACCTAAGACTTGTATGCAGAGAGAAAAGCCTGGTTTTGATAAGAGTCTGGGCTGCTAACGCTGCATAACTTTGTGTTACCCATTGATCTCTATGTATAATCAAAAAGTATAAAAGGCCTTCTGAACAATGGAGGACAGGCAAGTCGCTAGACTGCTTTCCCCCGTGTCTCCTCTTTACTCTAATTTCAGGCTGAATTCCCATCTGGAGTGGGGCGGCTCACCAAGTCTACTTACTTGTCCTGGCTTCTAAGACCCACGCGAAAGGGAGCCTAAGGCGGGGCACCCTTCGATATTCAAGTGGGTGCCAGTGGTCCAACATAGATGGTGCAAATCTCTTGTCTTGAGATTTTATTGGTCTTCCCCGTAAGCCAAGTTATTCAGCCTCCTTTCTCCATTTAATTTTCCTACTACACTATTTCTTCCTAATCTAATCTTATATTAATAAACAAATAAGTCTTCCTCTCCTATGCCATCCACACTTCGAATTTCCCTGGATCCACTGGGGCTGGACCCCGGCATCAACCCACTCCAGTATTCTTGCCTGAGAAATCCCATGGAGAGAAGGGCCTGGTGGGCTACAGTCTATGGGGTCACAAAGAGTTGGACATGACTGAGCACGCAGGCATCCAAGCCTATATCCCAGAAAGAAGGAGGGAAGGAGAGGAGGAAAAGATGGAGGGAGGGAGAAGGAAGAAGGAAGGAAAAGAAGGGAGGGAGGGAAGGAAAAAGGGGAGAAGAGACGAGAAAGAGGATGAGAAGAGACAAATGTTTAAATGCTGCAACAGGAGCAAAGAGATGAAGGGGCATGGACACCTGTGAGTTATTATAGCACAGGGCACCTAAATGGTGACAAATGGACGTTATGGGAGATCTTCCTTATTCTCTGAGAGACCTTTCAGTGAACCCAGTTTTCCTCCAGTTACCCTCTGGAAGTTGGATATTTTATAAATACCATAAACTCTTCAAAGCTATCACAGTAATTTTTGATACATTTTCCATAAAAAATGTATCTGTATAAATGATCTCTATTTGAATCTAGGTATAGCTTTTTAAAAAATCAAAATAGAGAACATTGATAACTATAAACACTGAGTACATTTTACAAGGAATTATTTATGTAGGGAAAATATCATTTAAAAATAAAGTCATTTACTTTCCCTAAATAATGATTTGATAAATCTCCAGTGAAGTTTCTACCATTTCTTCATTCATCTGGAGAGTGAATCATGCCAAAAGGGATACTACAGTCAATAACACTGGGCTCAAGGCTTATACCTAACAGTGACACTCAGCAACCTGCATGGCACAGAAACCAAACCATCTAAATCAACACAACAACAGCACAAAGGATTCTGTTTCCTAAAAAAACAATTTGACTCTATTGCTGTGTACTAGCTGAATGAAAGCCCTGATTGTATCTATCAGTCCATATATTAATATAAAAATCAGTTAAGCCATCAATGTTGAAATCATTAAGACTTGTCATACTAAACTAAATATTAATTTGATTTTGATTCAGACATCAATGAAATTCATGTTGAATCTCATTTTTAGACTACAACAAGAAATCTGGAAGATATTTGATCACTAAAGTCAAATAAAGACAAAATGCAATCGAATTATTATTCATGAGTATCACTGACATGTAGCCACACTTCCAAAAGTAACACATGCCAAAATTCAGCATCTCTTAAAAACAGGCACTTTCCATATAAACACACTGTAGGAATGTAATGTTGAAATGAAAATGTTTTGATTAATTTGTACTTGCTGATTCATAAGATTATACTACAAATTGAAAACTTTGTCTACCAAATACTATTTTTCCCTTCAGACTGTTTGAATAGCTCAGGTTTTGAGACTTTATAATTTGAACACTAAGATTTTGCTTAATAAGTTGTAATTTATTTTGTGAAAGAATGCTTACTCAAAGGAAGAGAGTTTTAATTCTTGTTACTCTTAAACTTGGCACATTCTTAAACTTGGCATGTAAATATTAGTTCAATTATATACATGAACTATAAAATCTTGGACCAAGTTGCAACTTCTAGTTGGAAGACTCTTCTATCATTCTTAATGAACCCTAAAATAGATAAGCATACTTAGGAAGTAATTGGCCAAAAAATTCCTCCTGTGAGGACTCACTGGTGGCAGCAATTTTATGATGATTTGAAGAAACAAAAAGAAAACTCTCCATTATCCAGGGAGGTACCTCACAAACAGGACTAGTGAGTCACACACACAAGGTCATTGCCCTGTGCTGATAAGAAGACAAGGACGTTAAGAGAATGAAATTTAAGGGTATAAATTTTTTCTCTGTGATAGTAGAACATATTTAGTTACCATGAAAAGTTTACTTGTTATCAGACTGAAAAAAATTGCGACATCAAAATTTTATTTAAAGATTGTGTATATATGATGTAAGTAGGACTGCAGTTACTTGAGGAAAAAATTCATAAAACTGTGCCAAGAAATATATCACACATGTATACAAATGGGAGTTAAACAACTGATTGTACAAATTACAAACTATATATATTTTTTTTCTTTTTTCATGTGCAAGAAATGTCACATTAATGAAAAAAAATGTGCAGGAGAAGGAAGTGTTCTGTCTAAACAAGGGAAAATAAGACATGAAACAAGTTATGGAAAAATGATTCTTGTTTATATCTAGTACCAGGACTAAATGTTGACAGTCAGTCTTTCAGTGGAGGGGGCAAAATCACTCATAAATTGGTAATACGGCTCAGCAGTAAAGAATCTGCCTGCAGTGCAGAAGACACAGGAGACACAGGTTCAATCCCTGGATTGGGAAGATCCCCTGGAAGAAGGGCACAGCAACCCACTCCATTATTCTTGTCTAGGGAATCCCATGGACAGAGGAGCCTGTCAGGCTACAGTCCAGAGGGTCGCAGTGTCAGGCACGACTGAAGCAACTGAACTCACATATCAGTAATTGCAACTCATCATTTAAATATATAAATCAATGTCAATATTAACAGAGGCATCTAACTTATTTTAAATAATTTTGCTCAGTAGATGCCTATGCCCACAATAAGTTTAATTAAACTCTGCCTCTAGATACTATAGCATGTGCCTCAATGATCCTTTTATGTATTAATAACACATTATCAGAGCAACTAAAAGAACAGAGAACGGAAATTTCATTAAGCAATAGATTTTAGCATGTTCACACAACAACTGGCAAATATATGATAATATGTGTACCAAGCCCTTTCTAAGACCTGCCATCATATCTAATAGAGATATGTGTTGTTGTTGAACTCACAAAGTCTGAGTCTTTTGTGATCCCATGGACTGTAGCACACCAGGCCCCTCTATCCATGGGATTTCCCAGGCAAGAATACTGAAATGGGTTGCCATTTCCTTCTCCAAGGGATCTTCCCAAACCAGGGATCACACTGGTGTTTCTGGTACTGGCAAGCGGATTCTTCACCACTGCACCTCCAGGGGAGCTCTAATAGCAAAGCTGTGTTGTGCTTAGTCGCTCAGATGTGTCTGACTCTTTGCGACCATATAGGCCATAGTCCACCAGCTTCCTCTGTCCAGGGATTCTCCAGGCAAGAATACTGGAGTGGGTTGCCATGCCCTTCTTCCTTCTTTCTGTGTAACAGAAAAAATCTTAAAATCCTGATACCTCCAAATAAAGGTATAAACCAAACAAGTGTATGCTAATAGGATGATTATTAAAGTAACTTAAGGCGTATTTGAGTTGAAGAGTAGACAGACAATTTTTAGGTGATTAGATAGACATTAGCCACTACGATAGATAAAAAATTAGAAAAGTTTCAGTCAGTTCTAAAAAAATTAAGGAAAACTTTTCTGAGTTGAATCTCAGAATTTGGAAAGACAGCTGGTATGGGAGCTACATGTGGCCACATGGGCCAGTTGAGGTATATTATACAGTAAACCAAGTATTATGATTATTCCAACAGACCATGAAAAAATTCAGGAATAGTAGAAAGAAAGGAGATACACTCCTGGACTTGGTTAAACAATTAGAACTTAGAAGAAATAGCAGAAAAGAAGGAAGAGACCTATAGGAAGTGTATCTCAAGAGGGTTAAAACATAAAGCCTAATTATACCCTTCCTCTTAATTAGTAATACTATATGTCAGGAACTCCGAGTCATTTATTCAATATTATTACATGATGGAATGACCATTTACAGCCTGGACTAATTGAAAAATTAAAGGAAATAGCTTATTAATTTTGCATAACAATAGTCATATTCTTTCTCAGTTTATAATCTTATACTGTTATTTACCTTAGTGTTCTATAAAGAGTGTTTATCTTAAAGCAGGTTAAGCTGGACATAAGGAAAAATGATTCTTGAGTTGCTGTCCTCAGATTTTTCTGCAATTCTTTCCCGTAACTTTGTTTCTTTGGATACACTTCATCTGTCAATCCCTTATGTCTTCAAAGAAAACAATACTGCTTCCAAGTTCACAGAATACAGAGTAATTGTTTTGATATAAAGGTCAATGTTATTCCCAAATAACTTAATCCTTTTCAAAAAAGATTAGACATGATCCAAAATGTCATGCAAGCTATCGTATAATATGCATACTTTCTTTTTCTGTGAACGTAAAGCAAAATTTTACCTTTTATTTATATACTAAACTCAATAAAAATAATTTCACCAGAAATGTTTAAAAATTTAATTGTAAAATTATATAAATCTGTATGCAGGTCAAGAGAAGCAACATTAGAACCGGACATGGAACAACAGATTGGTTCCAAACTGGGAAAGGAGTGCATCACCCTGCTTATTTAACTTATACGCAGAGCACGTCATGTGAAATACCAGGCTGGATGAAGCACAAGCTGGAAACAAGATTACTAGGATAAATGTCAATAAACTCAGATAACCAGATGACACCACTCTTATGGCAGAAAGCAAAGAAGAACTAAAAGCCTATTGATGAAAGTGAAAGAGGAGAGTGAAAAAGTTGGCTTAAAACTCAACATTCAAAAAACTAAGATCATGCCATCTGATCCCAACACTTCATGGCAAACAGATGGAGAAACAACGGAAACAAGGTGACAGACCTTATTCTGGGGATATCCTAAATCACTGCAGATGGTGACTGCAGCCATGAAATTAAAAGACGCTTGTTCCTTGGAAGAAAACTTATGACCAACCTAGACAGCATATTAAAAAGCAGAGACATTACTTTGCCAACAAAGGTCTATCTAGTCAAAGCTATGGTTTTTCTAGTAGTCATGTATGGATGTGAGAGCTGGACTATAAAGAAAGCTGAGCACTGAAGAATTGATGCTTCTGACCTGTGGTGTTGGAGAAGACTCTTGAGAGTCCCTTGGACAGCAAGGAGATCAAACCAGTCAGTCCTAAAGGAAATCAGTCCTGAATATTCATTGGAAGCACTGATGCTGAAGCTGAAACTCCAAAACTCTGGCCACCTGATGTGAAGAACTGACTCGTTTGAAAAGACTCTGATGCTGAGAAAGATGAAAGGCAGGAGGAGAAGGGGACGACAGAGGATGAGATGGTTGGATGGCATCACCGACTCAATGGACATGATTATGAGTAAATTCCGGAAGGTGGTGATGAACGGGCAGGCCTGGTGTGCTGCAGGCCATGGGGTCACAAAGAGTTGGACATGGCTGAGTGATCGAACTGAACTGAACTGATGCTGCATACCGTTCACTGAGATAAACAAAATGCTGTGTGTTTGAAACACAGAAAGAAAAATGAAAGCAATAAAAAGGCCAATAATATATTGATTATCAGCACTCTGTTTCACTTACTGCAACAGCTACAATTTCTTAGTTTTAAGATGGCCCCTATGCTTTATATAATTAACTTCTTGTGAAAGCTATAAGGATCATAACAAATGTGCATATTCAAATAATACTCAAGACTATCTAAATGTTTAATAAATACTTCTGGATGATTTTTAGAAACATAATATTTTTACATAAATGCCTACAGACCTTAAAGTAGAACTTCAGAGACACTGCTGCTGCTGCTAAGTCACTTCAGTTGTGTCCAACTCTGTGTAACCCCACAGATGGCAGCCCACTAGGCTCTGCCATCCCTGGATTCTCCAGGCAAGAACACTGCAGTGGGTTACAATTTCCTTCTCCAATGTATGAAAGTGAAAAGTGAAAGTGAAGTCGCTTAGTCGTGTCCCACTCTTTGTGACCCCATGGATTGCAGCCTACCAGGCTTCTCCAGCCATGGCATTCTCCAGGCAAGAGTACTAGGTGTCCACAAAACCAATCGCTCTTAAACCACCACTCTGAAGATGCATCATTTCATCCACAAGCAGAATTTTGTTTGTTTTTATCAAACGATGAAAATTTACATTGCCACTAAAAGACTTTGGCTTCTAAAACATTTGAAAGTTATTCTAGAAAAGAACTACTCAGTTGAGTACTTCTCCTTTATCCACAGACACCTTATGTCCCTCAACCACACTGAAATCAATTAGCAAGGATTGATGAGAATGAAACGTAAACCACAGAACATTGCGTGAGCACCCACTTTTGTGAAGTCAGCTGAAGACCATCCCTGAGGTTTGTGTAGTTCTGTTTAGCTTTAGAACACTATCTTTTGCCTCGCTTGGGTCCTTATAAGAAAAACCATTTCTTTGTGAGTAGTATATGTCACAAATAGAGTAACTAATGTAATACATTAAACTATGCTGTTATTGTGAAGTCAAAGTATTTTCAAATATATAAAAATATCAGTGATATTTCTGCTACTCTCAGAAACTGTTATAAACAATTCAATAACTTTAAATTATGTCTCATAAACAACTCAAACTGTTACCATAAACATTCTTTTAATTTTATTCTGCCTGCAAACATGATACTAGTTTTATACATGTGAGTGCATCACTGAAATGTAAATCATTTGTATATAAAATAATGGTAATTTTCCTTACCCAAGCACCTCCAAAAATAGGGTGTAACATTCTCCAAGTTTTGTTTTGTTTTTTTGCTTCCAATTAATTATCAAAAAGTACTGCTTCACCTATGATAGATGTCTTCAGTAACTAGCTTGTATGTGTTAGTAATTTTTTTTTCTTAATGAACAATAAAAACTTCTTGCAATCATTAGTTATGTCTCCATCTCTTTCTCTTCATTGAGGTGGGTATAAGCTATATGCATAGACAAAAACACAATTTAGTAATATTTCTGGAGTAAGATGGCTAATTATACCTATCCTACCTTCTATTATAAAAAATACTAAATAATATTTAAACTAATACTCATGATATATACAACCAAGGGAAAATAACAATTTGGAGTGTAGGTACGGTGTTAATATCATTAATGAATGCTTTTTGGAAAAGAGAATTTGTACTAGGAAAATTTCTGTATTAGCTTGCATCATGTTAAATCTCTGTACTATTTTTCTCAGGTCAAAACCAAACAAAGAGTGACCATTAGAAAAGTTTTGGTTTGTTATGTGTTGCTGTATATTGTGTTTGCAGTTGATAGAATTTTTCATATCTCTTTGATAAGTTGATAGGAATAAATTATAACAATTATACAATATATTTATGTAACATGATGATTTCAAATTACTTTTATCTAGTTTACTACGATGGGTACTCAAAATATTCAGGAAGTTTGGAAAGATAGGTATGATACTTATTTTGAAAAGAAGAGGAAGAAAAGATTTATTTATTCAACCTGTATTTAACTAGTGGCCATTGTATAATACGTACTAAGTATATTCAAAAGCAGAGACATTACTTTGCCAACTAAGGTCCGTCTAGTCAAGGCTATGGTTTTTCCTGTGGTCATGTATGGATGTGAGAGTTGGACTGTGAAGAAGGCTGAGCACTGAAGAATTGATGCTTTTGAACTGCGGTGTTGGAGAAGACTCTTGAGAGTCCCTGGGACTGCAAGGAGATCCAACCAGTCCATTCTGAAGATCAGCCCTGGGATTTCTTTGGAAGGAATGATGCTAAAGCTGAAGCTCCAGTACTTTGGACACCTCATGTGAAGAGTTGACTCATTGGAAAAGACTCTGATGCTGGGAGGGATTGGGGGCAGGAGGAGAAGGGGACGACTGAGGATGAGATGGCTGGATGGCATCACAGACTCAATGGACGTGAGTCTGAGCGAGCTCCGGGAGATGGTAATGGACAGGGAGGCCTGGCGTGCTGCGATTCATGCGGTTGCAAAGAGTCGGACATGACTGAGCGACTGAACTGAACTGAACTGAACTGAGGACATGGGAAACTCCCCATGAGGTCACAACCAGTTAGGGATGTGATAAGCAAAGAAACATATGAATAGGCAAGTTATAACTTTTCATGAAGGTTCAGAAAACTTCATTCAAATTGTCAGCAAATTATAAGTCAATGAAATAAACTTTCTGATATTCTGAATTTCTAGATTCTTATTATACTAATATGACACCAATAATTAGTTACTTAATTTCCTACTTCAGTGTTTGGTGTCCTCTAATTTTTTTTCTTTCATATTAAACTTATCTCCCTAATTATTCTGTAAGAATCTGATGACATGGGCCACATATAAGATGTCATTATCTCTCTCAAGCACCTGGGACAATACTTGGCATAAAACAGGGACTTGGGTGTTGGATCAATTTTTCCAAAATTATTAAGGACAGATTTGCAAATTACTTGTATCAACTTGATTAAGTATTTCATCTTGTTTACACTATTAATCCATTCAGTTAATGATTTTACCTTACCTTCCAGCCTACTCCTTATGTCATTACTATAATTTTCGATTAGCAGAGCCCAAATTAAGTAAGGATTTACCTGGTCTCAAAGCAAAAATTCTGGTAGATTCTCAACCAGTGTTTTAATCCAATTTTCTACTTTTCCAAATAAATCACTTTTAGATAATTCCTTTAAAAATAGTTATTTTCATTCATGTACAGTTCTTTATTTAGCAAAGTAATTCCATGTTTTAATTTTGTAATGTCTGCCTTCTTTTGAATAGCAATATGTCTCAATTTTTGCTTGTTTTTCCTTTCAAAATCTGAAGAAATTACCTTAACTACCTCACATCTGGTTTATCTTTGTCAATATTCAAAGTCTTAACATCATGTAATATTATTTTTCAGAAAATTTTGTAAATAAATATGATTGAATTATTAGACTTTTAACATTTTATTCCTTTTTGGTCTATAACAGTTTTAATTAAGAAGGCACAAGTATACTTTTTATCTGCCAAAAAGATGAGTGTAAGTAAAATCAAGTGCAAATGGAATGGGCACTATACAAAATTAACACACTGTACTCATTATGTATCACTAAGGACTTTTTTTTGCAGTATAATTGTCACACAATATCATATTAATTTCAGGTGTATAACATAGTGATATGACAACGGTATATATGGAAAATGATCACCACAGTAAGTCCAGTGATCATCTATCACCATACAAAGCTAATGCAATATTATTGACTATATTCTCCCTGCTGTACGTTATATCTCCATGACTTATTTATTATTGGAAATCTGTCCTTATTAATCTCCTTCATCCATTTCCCCCATACTCCATACTTAATCCATTTCCTCCATTCTCTCCTCTGGCAACCGCCAAGCTATTCTCTGTATCTATCAGTCTGGGTTTTGGTTTTGTTTGCTTATTTTGTTTTCTAAATCCAAATGTAAGTGAAATAATATAGTATTTTTTTGGATCTGACTTCAAAGGCAAGAGTTACAAAAGCAAAAATAAATAAATGGGACTATGTCAAATCAAAAAGCTTTTGCACAGCCAAGGAAACCATCAACCAAACTAAAAGGCAACCTACAGAATGGCAGAAGATATTTGTAAAGCGTATATCCAGAAAGGGTTAATATTCAACATATGGGCTTCCCAAGGAAATGGCAACCCACTCCAGTGTTCTTGCCTGGAGAATCCCAGGGACGGGAGAGCCTGGTGGGCTGCCGTCTATGGGGTCGCACAGAGTTGGACACGACTGAATCGACTTAGTAGTAGTAGTAGGTGGCACTAGTGGCAAAGAATCCTCTTCCCAATGCAGGAAATGTAAAAGACGTGGGTTCAATCCCTGGGTCGGGAAGATTCCCTGGAGGAGGGCATGGCAACCCACTCCAGTATTCTTGCTTGGAGAATCCCATGGACAGGGGAGCCTGGCGCCTTTGGGTCCAGAGGATTGTAAAGAGTCAGACACAACTGAAGTGACAGCATGCACGCAAGCATGCAAAGTACATAAAACTCATGTAATTCAGTAACAAAAAACCCACTCTGATTAAAAAATGGGCAGAGGATCTGAATCGACATTTTTCCAAAGAAGACACACATATGGCCACCAGGCAGGTAAAAAGATGCTCAACATCACCAAACATAAGGAAAATGCAAATCAAAACCACCAAGAGATATCACCTCATACCAATGCCTGTCAGAATGACTATTATCAAAACAATAAATGACAAATACTGGTGATGATGTAGGAAAGTGGAAACCCTCATCAATAGTTGATAGAAATCTAAATTGGTACAATCACTATGGAAAACAGTATGGAGTTTCCTCAAAAAATTAAAACTAGTGCTACTATATGATCTGGCAATTCCACTACTGTCTATTTATCTAAAGAAAACAAAAGCACTAGTTTGAAAGATATATGCACATCTATGTTCACTGCAGATTATTTACATAGTTAAGATAAAGAAATAATATGTAAAATGATGGATGAATGAATAAAGAAACTTGTGAGTTATGTACACACACACACAGGAATACTACTCAATCATAAAAAGGATGACATTTTGCCATTTGGGACAACAAGAATGGACCTTGAGGGTATTAGACTAAGTGAAAACTTTTCACATAAATACTTACATTTGGAGAATTCTTTGTTGGCCAATATGTCAGATGTTCAGTTGGGAAAATATGATGATTTAATTATAAGGCATATTTTTAACTACTGAGTCAGGCTGATCACTCCACTCTAGGAACTCTGGCTGGTCCATATATATACAGTGTTTAAAAACATCTCTTAATTCTGTCGCCTAGAAATCAGCAATTCTCCAAGTATTCTTTGAATAGGGTAGATACATAGTGAACATTACATGTACAGCCAAAAACTGAATCATGCTTTTAGTAACTGTTAGTGCTTTCAGAGTTTATACTCCAATAATTCCTCTATTTGTCATATAATACATGGACTTTGGGGTTTCCCAGGTGGTGCTAGAGGTAAAGGACTCGATCTAAGAGACACATATTTGATCTCAAGGTAGGGAAGATCCCCTGGAGGAGGGCACAGTAACCTACTCCAGTATTCTTGCCTGGAGGATGCCATGGAGAGAGAACTCTGGCAGGCTACAGTCCATAGGGTCGCACACAGCTGGACACAACTGAAGAGACTTAGCACATGAACTTCTACTACATCAATGATATCCCCTCTCTGTGCTTTAATCAGAAGCTGTCTTATCTGAATATAAAATGCTATATGTGTTATAATTACTTTTCATCTTATTTAAGTTATGGCAGTCTATCAAGGCTATGGTTTTTCCAGTAGTCATGTATGGATGTGAGAGTTGGACTGTGAAGAAGGCTGAGCACTGAAGAACTGATGCTTTTGAACTGTGGTGTTGGAGAAGACTCTTGAGAGTCCCTTGGACTGCAAGGAGAGCCAACCAGTCCATTCTGAAGGAGATCAGCCCTGGGATTTCTTTGGAAGGAATGATGCTAAAGCTGAAACTCCAGTACTTTGGCCACCTCATGTGAAGAGTTGACTCATTGGAAAAGACTCTGATGCTGGGAGGGATTGGGGTCAGGAGGAGAAGGGAACGACAGAGGATGAGATGGCTGGATGGCATCACTGACTCGACGGATGCAAGTCTGAGTGAACTCTGGGAGTTGGTGATGGACAGGGAGGCCTGGCGTGCTGCGATTCATGGGGTCGCAAAGAGTCGGACATGACTGAGTGAGTGAACTGAACTTACACTTATGACCCTGGTCTTTCAAGAGTGTATCATCAAAACCAATGATGTAGTTTTTATATCATCACTTTCACAACATAAAAATTAATAAGGTAACTCTCAATTTGCCAAAATAGGATATGTTCAATTAGCAATAATTTTCATCAACATATATTGAGATAAATTCATTCAGCTAGTTAAACTCAATTATACATTCCTCATATCACCATTTTACACATAAAGAATATCAGGAAACAACTTGCCAATTGATTGACTATTTGTGGCATATCCTCAAAACTTATTTTAATTTATAAACTTGTTGCTAAGTTTTTAAAGTGTACATGAACATTGCATTTACTAATGTTATCATTAAATAAATAATGTTCTCCCAACAAATAATGCTGAAGAAGCTAAAGTTCAATGGTTCTATGAAGACCTACAAGAACTTCTAGAACAAACACCAATGTCCTTTCATCATGGGGACTGGAATGAAAAAGTAGGATGTCAAGAGATACTTGGAGTAACAGGCAAGTTTGCCCTTGGAGTACAAAATGAAGCAGGGAAAAGGCTAACAGAGTTTGGCCAAGAGAACGTACCAGTCATAGCAAACCCCCTCTTCCAACAACAGAAGAGACAGCACTACACATGAACATCACCAGATGATCAATACTAAAATCAGATTGATTATATTTGTAGCCAAAGATGGAGAAGCTCTATACAGTCAGCAAAAAAAAAAAAAAAAAAAAAATGACCAGGGGCTGACTGTGGCTGAGATTGTGACATTCTTATTGCAAAATCTAGAATTAAATTGAAGAAAGTAGGGAAAACCACTAGAACATTCAGGTGTGACCTAAATCAAATCCCTTATGGTTGAATATACAGTGGAAGTGACAAATATATTCAAGGGATTAGATCTGATAGAGTGCCTAAAGAACTATGGAAGGAGGTTCGTAACATTCTACAGGAGGTGGTGATCAATCCATCTACAAGAGGAAGAATGCAAAAAGGCAAAATGGTTGTCTGAGGAGGCCTTACAAACAGTTGAGAAAACAAGAGAAGCAAAAGGCAAAAGATAAAAGGAAAGATATATCCATCTGAATGCAGAGTTCCAAAGAATAGAAAGGAGAGATAAGAAAGCCTTCCTCAGTGATCAGTGCAAAAAAATAGAGGCAAACAATAGAATGTGAAAGACTAGTGATCTCTTCAAGAAAATTATAAATACCAAGGGAACATTTCATGCAAAGATGTGCACAATAAAGGACAGAAATGGTATAGACCTAACAGAAGCAGAAGATATTAAGAAGTGATGGCAAGAATACACAGAACTATACAAAAAAGATCTTCCCAGATAACAAGGATGGTGTGATCACTCACCTAGAGCCAGACATAGAATGTGAAGTCAAGTGGGCTTTAGGAAGCATCACAATGAACAAAGCTAGTGCAGGTGATGGAATTCAAGCTGAGCTATTTCCAATCCAAAAAAGATGATGCAGTGAAAGTGCTGCCCTCAATATGCCAGCAAATTGGAAAAACTCAGCAACGGTCACAGGACTGGAAAAAGATCAGTTTTCATTCCAATCGCAAAGAAAGCTAATGCCAAAGAATGTTCAAACTACCACACAATTGCAGTCATCTCACAGGCTAGCAAATTAATGCTCAAAATTCTCCAAGCCAGGCTACTAAGATGTTCAAGCTGGATTTAGAAAAGGCAGAAGAACCAGAGATCAAATATTCAACATTTGTTGGATCATAGACAAGAGCAAGATAATTTCAGAAAAACTTCTGCTTCATTGACTACACTAAAGCCTTTGACTATGTGGATCACAACAAACTGTGGAAAATTCTTAAAGAGATGGGAATACCAGAATACCTTATTTGGTATTCCCTTACCTTTTCATGAGAAATCCATATGCAGGTCAAGACGCAACAGTTAGAACTGGACGTGGAACAACAGACTGGTTAAAAATTGGGAAAGGAGTATGTTAAGGCTGCATATTGTCACGTTGCTTATTTAATTTATATACAGAGAACATCGTGCAAAATGCTGTATGGATGAAGCATAAGCTGTAATCAAAATTGCAGGGAAAAATATCTATAACCTCAGATATACAGATGACACCACCATTATGGCAGAAAGCGAAGAACAATTGAAGAGCCTCTTGATCAAAGTGAAAGAGGAGAGTGAAAAGGCTGGCTTAAAACTCAACATTCAAAAAACAACGATCTTGGCAGCTGGTTCCATCTCTTCATGGCAAATAGATGGGGAAACAGTGTAAACAGTGACAGACTTTATTTTGGGGGGCTCCAAAATCACTGCAGATGGTGAGTGCAGCCACAAAATTAAAAGACACTTGCTCCTTGGAGGAAAAGTCATGACCAACCTAGACAGTATATTAAAAAGCAGAGACACAGAACTTTACAAAGTTCTGTATAGTCAAATCTATGGTTTTCCAGTGGTCATGTATGGATGTGAGGGTTGAACCATAAAGAAAGCTGAGGACTGAAGAATTGATGCTTTTGAACTGTTGTGCTGGAGAAGACTGTTGAGAATCCCCTGACTGCGAGGAGTTTAAACCAGTCAATCCTAAAGGAAATCAGTCCTAAATATTCATTGAAAGGACTGATGCTGAAGCTGAAGCTCCAATAATTTGGCCACCTGATGGGAAAAACTGACTCATTGGAAAAGACCCTGATGTTGGGAAAGACTGAAGGCAGGAGAAGAAGGGGATGACAGAAGATGAGATGGTTGGATGCCATCACAGACTCAAAGGATATGAGTCTGAGCTAGCTGAAGGAGTTGGTGATGGACAGGGAAGGCTGGTGTGCTGTAGTCCCTGGGGTCACATAGAGTTGGACATGACTGAACAACTGAAGTGAACAAAAATATTTTTCTTAGTAGCTCAACCTAGAGTTTCGGTCTGACTTTGGTCTGTTAGTCTACTGATATTTAACAATACATATTAATTGAAAATATTGTTAATGTAAAAATAGACTGAGTTACTGATTTCTTTAGACTTTTGTTGTTCTGTCACTAAGTTGTGTCCAACTCTTTGCAACCCCAAGGACTGTAGCATGCCAGGCTTCCCTGTCCTTCACTGTTTCCCAGAGTTTGCCCAAATTCATGTTCATTGAGTCATTTATGCTATCTAGCCCATAATTTCTTCAAATTTATATTATTTTTAGATACCTATTATGCTGAAAAGAGGATGATAATGATGTAGTGAGTGACTTATTAGTCATGAGTAAAGTTTTTTAACTTGGTTTATATTGCACTTCAATATTCTTATTAAAAATTAAACAATCTTTTTCAGGTGCAAAAACAGACAAATATATCTTGGAAGATACGACAATTTGAGCAATAACCTTAAAGTACATATAGTAACAAATACATTCAGTAGTCCATATTAGAAATTTCCTAAAAAGTTCTAACAATCATATCACTAATGTGTTCAAAAATGATAAAATATTCTGAATTTCATTGTGATGCCATATATTAGATGATACTTCTCATGTGTTTTTTATTTTGTTCTGATTTGTTTTGAGGGGTAGTGAGATATAGATAACTTCGTCTGTCTTCAACAGACTAGAAGCATTCTGAATTCTTTGACACATTTCAGATTTATTTTGCCACCTTCTGAGAAGTGATGCAGTGAGCAGAAAATGGATGTGGGTAGTGGGTATAATTCAAATTGTCAGAGTGAACACCGTGCTGTCCAGATTCAGATCACTCGATATTAACGGCTTTATGTTGCTAATCTCCTGCAATCTACTACAGCTCAACAAAATCAGTGGATCCTGGCTTCCTGCTTCCTTACCTTATTAGAATATGCTGACACTATAGACCATTCATCCTATGAACAGACAGCATCAAACCAGATCCTGGACACTAGGGTATCTACCGAAAAAAGAGAAGTTACACTTATACACACACACACACATTTGGTAAACAAGAAAAAACACAACATTGTATCAATTACATAATCCCTAACAGCTAACCTTGGACTACCAACCATTTGTAAATTTAAGAATCAGAAATAAAAATTTTAATAAACATAAAATTTCAGAAATAATGAATGTTCTATGGAGATATTTAACTTAAGATCTCTTATCAAAACCTGCTTTCAGAAGTGCTTCATTTATTGAAGTAGTTTGTGACAATGAGGCTGTATCTTGAAATATGTACACATAGGACTATGAAGTGCCAATGTCTGAAGTATTTTATATATGTGAAAGTGAAAGTCACTCAGTCATGTCTGACACCTGTGATCCATGAGTCACAGTCCATGGGTCTGTCCATGGAATTCTCCAGGTAGCCATTCCCCTTTCCAGGGAAGCTTCCCAACCCAGGGATCTAACCCAAGTCTCCCACGTTGCAGGCAGATTCTTTATCAGCTGAGGTACCATGTAAGCCCAAGAATAGTGGCATGGGTAGCCTATCCCTTCTCCAGTGGATCTTCCTGACTCAGGAATCAAATCAGGTCTCCTGCATTGCAGGCAGATTCTTTACCAACTGAGCTATTAGGGAAGCCCTATTTTATTTTTCAATTAGCATTAGCATATATATGTATAATACTATTTTAATTCTGTCTTTCAATCTCCTTTTTATGTACTTCTTAAAATGCTAATTAGTTTCAGAACCTGAGCATATTTTACGTCTTACATGCAAATTCAAATAAACTTTTGAAAGAATATATAATAAAAATTAATGTGAAGTAACTTTTATCTCTATATTGAAGTGATTAAAGAATCTGGCACATGTCAAAAGATTTTTTTTAATGATATTCTAATAGACTATCACTTTAGTTGTTTTGTTTCTTCATTTATATATCCAAAGGGAAGAGTAGCTGCTTTGATACTCTGTAAGCTATCTATTTTATTTACATATAATTTTTTCTGGTTTACAGGTGTTTAAGTACCAAAAATAACTTTAAAAGATAAAGTGGTATTTTAAATAATAAACTAGAGATATAGCAAGAAAACATTCCCTTTCAAAATCCTTCCTTGACAATTACACATACCAGGCAGATGCTTGCTGCTGTTCAACTTAAATGAAGTTTATGGGGTGTAGGTTTTCTATGCATGTGAGACATTCCAAAAACAACTTAAGACTCCAAAACAAAAGTCTTCCAGATGAACACTGCATAAACCGTCCCTTTGGAAGAATATAAAATCCACCTTACCTTAGCACAAGAATCATTAAATATTATTGTACATGATTCTGTATGTTTAGAACTATAAAGGTTTAGAACACATTCTTTCTAATGTTTCATTTCAATAAAAGCATTTTAAGTAGTTGTACACTTCAAATGAGGACAAAATAGAGTGGAATATGGTCATGATGTTTCCAAGTTGTCATGGTTACTTGCTTGTCAAATAAGGTTTCTACCACACAACCATATCTGTCAGCAATAGAACAGCATGGTTAAATTCTGAAAGTCACCAATCACCTGAGAAAGCCAAGACAAAAATGTCAAAAATGATGGCCTATATACAGATTTTGGCTACAATGTGAAACACCACTCTTTCGCCAGAACCCAGAAGCTTCCAGAACTAATGAAAAATGAAATTTTGAGTTGAATGTGATCTCAACAGGAAATGAAATACATCTTTCAGTTTCTTTGGAGGACTACCAACAATATCTCCTTGTATCAGATCTGCTTCCAATCCTTAATTGGGTTCCAGAAAGGAAAAAAAGCTAACACCCCACAGGGAGAGAATACAGTGTGTAGCTACCCACTTATTTAATCATTCTTGGTTTGGTTTAGACTGCAGTTTAGTTTGTTCTACTTAATAAAAATATTTTGATAAATTTTATAATACATGTCATAATAAATGTGCCTAATGTGATAAACAGAAACAAAAATAATGTGGAAATGTTTTTCTGTATTGGCAAATATTTTTATAACTCATTTGCAATTAATGAAAAATAGAATCTCATCTAATTATTCAGTGTCACCTTTACAAATTAGGATTTTGATATTAAAAATTTAAAATACATATTTAATGACTTTAAAAACAAAATGTGATTATTTAATAAATGCAATGAGTAGAAAAATGAGTAATTGTATACCTTCTTCTAATTATGTAGACTGATACCTCCTAAACTGTGTGATAAAAACCACAGGGTCTTTGACAAGGTCTTGAGTTAAATAAATTTGGGAGAACTACATTAGTGACTATTTCTAATTCCTCTTTGCATGCTTTGAAAGGCTTTAGCAAAATATAACAATACTAGCTTACTTTATTTCTTTTAATTAATTTATTTTAATTGGAGGCTAATTACAATATTGTAGTGACTTTCTCCATACATCGACATGAATCAGCCACGGGTTTATTTCATAACATTCTTTTTCATAACAAACCTTCATCATATGGGCCTGAAAAGTTTAATGTTTCTCTGGAAGAATAATCAAACATGTCTCTGAGACAAAAAGATGAAACAAGTGTTCCTTCAGACAAATTTCTCTCCACCAGAGCGCTGCCTATTTTTTTTAATTTCTCACAAAAGTTATGTAAAAACCTATTAATGCAACCATTATGGTAAATTTTGCATGTGGCATATTTAATAAACGAGACTATTTAGCTCATTAAAAAACATTTGTATTTAGTAACAGGTCTCGGAAAAAATACCAGTCGGAAATCAGTGTGGGAAAATGGCTGTGGGCAGGAAAGGCAAAGAAGATATCTTTAGTGATAGGTTTTCCAAATGCAGTTGCTTAAAAGAAAAATCAATACAGCTCTTTGGTCATTAGGATGAAAAAATTAAAGCTATCATGCTTCAGAGCAATACCTAGGGCAGCTGATCTTAATAAACTTGAGAAAAAAATAGTTTTTGGAAGATAAACAAAAATGTTCTAGTTTAGAGCACACTCATGAAATTCACATTTTCCCCAGATTTATACAGGTATAACTAATGATTGGGCTTCCCTGGTAGCTCAGCTGGTAAAAAAAAAAAATCCACCTGCAATGTGGGAGATCTGGGTTCAATCCCTGGATTGGGAAGACCCCTGGAGAAGGGCATGGCAACCCACTCCAGTAGGTTGAGCTTCCCTGGTGGCTCAGATGGTAAAAGCGTCTGCTTGCAATGCAGGAGACCCAGGTTTGATCCCTGGGTCAGGAAGATTGCCTGAAGAAGGCTATGGCAACCTACTCCAGTATTCTTGCCTGGAAAATTCTATGGACAGAGAAGTCTCATAGGCTACAGTCCATGGGGTCACAAAGAGTCGGACGTGACTGAGCAATTTCACTTCACTTCACCTGGAGAAGGGAAAAGCTACCCACTCCAGTATTCTGGCCTGGAGAATTCCATGCACTGTATAGTCCATGGGGTCACAAATTGACAATTTATAATCATTCATATTTAAGATATGCAACTTGATGATTTGATATTGTAACAGAGCAGGATCCTACGAGGCCCTCCCAGAACAGAACCCTGCCCATGTTCTCTGCCTGCCTTTTGTCTCTAGAAAAACTTTAGTCAAAGAATAAATTTAATCAGAGAAGTCAGAAAATACAGAAAAAGGAAAACAGCTTATCAAGGAAAAATAATACTTCTTTAGCATTAAACAAAGTCAAGGACCTTTTAGTTCTTCCTTAAGGACTACAGATATTATTCTCAGCCATATCACCTGAGCTGTTTTGCAGACACTGACCCCCACACCAGGTGGAAGAAGTTAAGTATATGCTGGCCACAAGCACGGAGACCCAGACAGGTTGGAAACAGAAGGTTAATGATGCTGACTCTCAATTATGTGACCGACCACCAACCAATCAGAATGTCCATGAGCTGATTACACCCATGCACCTAGAACACTGGAAGACTCCTCACTACCCACTCTGGATGAGATACACAGCCTTGAGGCTCGTTTCCTTCTAATTCACCCAAAACTCTGTCTCTGAGATTTAATCTGGCACCAGTGTACAGAGGCCACATTTTGGCAAAATTACATGTATATACATTGTGATATAATAGCCACAATCCAGCTAATTAACATACCCATCCCCTCACACAGCAACTATCTTCTTTTTCACATTTTTAAGAGTGAATATATAATGTAGAATATAGATGGATAATCCCTGTTATGAGAACGCTTTCCTCTCAAAGGGTATGAGAGATTATTCAGAAACAAACAGTTAAAGAGTCGGACACGACTCAGCGACTGAACAGCAACAGTAAACACTTCTAAAGTGTAAAATGTGTTTGAGAAACTGTGTAACCTACAAAGAAACTTACATATTATGCAAACACACACAGAAGGCATGTACATATGGGCATACATATACGTAATATTAATGTATTAATGTCATAAAAAATAAGGGAATATCCAGGGCATGAATATCTTAATTTCATTTTCTGTCTCTATAAACCTCTGAATCCCTTAATTTTATGCCTAATTTCTTCTCACACTGGCAGCTTTAGCGTCTCCCAATCAACATACACCAGTGCTCCTGTTTACACCTGAAAGCTCTTAAGTCAGGGAATTTTCTCTGTTCACTTGCATTTCCTGGCAACAAAGAAATCTATAGGCAGAAGGCTGTTTGGAAACAGGTAAGATCCAGTGAAAAATGCCTACACTAGAAGTATATCAAGAAAGGTCTTTTAGCCATAGTACATAAATTCCAAGAATAATACCTACCGGAATGATACATTAAAATCCAAACGAGAAAACATACAAAATGACCCAGGCACTTAATTAGTAAAATGTTCTTTGAAATGTTTCCAGAATCTTATCAAACTAAAAGGAAAGGTCCAGGAACATATTCTCTACAAATATTAGTAATTCCTCTGTATCCTTTTGGAAAACACATCATTCCTTTAATCACACTAGGGAGCTATTTTGGGATATATTGTTATAGTGCAATTCAGAAGGTCTCACATTACAGAAGAGTTTGTTACTTTGTTGGGAGCTGACCTAACAGCCCCCAGATCATTCCATTAGGTTGCTAACACTGCAAAGCCTTTGCAAGCCAAAGGAGGACTGACAGGTGGCATCATTTAGAACTGAGCCTGGCACATATTTGTTTCATCTCATCTGTGTTTCTTACTGAAGTAAAAATATTATTTTCAGCCAGTAAAAGCTCTTTCATATTTATATTTACTGGTTTTCCATCCCCTTTCCTGAAGAGAGTTCAGAGATTAAATATATATATGGATATCTTCCATAATTTTAAACATGTAGGAAGTTTACAGCTATGCATCTAGATAAATGGCACCACACAAAAATATCTGTAATTTCAATATCAATCAAGCCATTTGGGGAAAAAATGTCTATGTGTATGTGTATATCAACTATTTAGCAATTTAACTTGAGAGACTGTATACTTGAGAAATAAAATATATCTAGTTTTCCATTTCTAATAAATATTAACCATTTTAATAAGTTTCTCAGTAGCTTGATGAAGCTGTTGGGATTTTTTAAAAGTCACAACTAGCTTTTGTATTTAAAGTACAAACTAAACGCAGACTATATTAATATACATGGAGGTTTGTAGAATCAGATAACAGTGGCACTACTTACATGCTAAATTAAAAGCATTTGCGCATGGTAGGGAAATTTCAAAAATGAGATTTTAAAGCAACGTCTATGAGCAATTGGTGAATAAAAAGTAATATATCAGGTTTCTACTAAAGCTCTTTGATTTCTTTTCCACTACCTTAAGATTATAAAATATTTGTAACTAGAAATAAAGTAACAGTCATGCTGTTTAGATAATATAGGTATAGCATAAAGAAACAAAATTCCATACTTGAGAAAGCCAAAAATAAAAAATTTGACACCCCAGACAACAAAGAACTTTTAGTGAATATCTGATACAGGTCCTACGTGGCTGTAGATACCGTGGAAGATAGAGGGAAATTGCTCAAAAATAAGATGAAAAAGCACAACACCCCCGGTCCCCATCACAGGAAATACATTCCAAGACCGCCAGTGGATACTGAAACCGCAGGTAGCGCCAAACCCTTCATATATTATGTTTTTTCCCGACACGGATTTATCTATGATAAAGTGTAATTTATAAATCAGCCACTTAAGAGACTGACAATAACTAAAAATAAAATAGAACAATTGTAACAATATGCTGTCATAAAAGTTACATGAAGGTGGCCTCTCTCAAAAATACCTTACTGTACAAATTTAAGGCTTTTTCCTTTGTAACTTAGCACTTACTGAGCTCTGTGCCTGGCACTTCATCCGTCTGAGGTGCGACAACAAAATTAGAGCAATTTTTCTCCCTCTTTCACAGTTTCAAAGTTTCACTTATTCAAAGTTTCTCACAAAGTTTAATCAATAAAACTACTGGGCAAAGAGACTCTCCTAGTAATATAACACTAAGATTAGATTCTTTATTTGAATTTTCAATTCTTCCATTGGTTTAGACATTTCCCAGTGATCTATTGATCCATGGCAAACACCTCTTTTTATAAATTAACCAACCAAATGCCGACTCTGTCAGTTCTGAACTGTGTGCTAATAGATCACTAACTTTGCATCCTATCTCTATGTATATAAGGTCCTAGAAACTCAACAGAGCTGAACTGAAGGAAGATTATATATTTGTAAGTGTGCATTTTCTCCAAGTGTGTGCATTCTGATTATATTTAAAAAAGAACAAACAAAATGATTCTTGTTGCCTTTTTCATTTGTATCCTATTTTTTCACATCATTAAAATAATTGAGTATAAAATGTGAAATAGTAATGTACCATATTTGTTTGGCCTTTAACACTTCAGGGTGATTTCAGTTTTACTATCTCATGGTACCCATGGTACACTTCTGTAAGATTTTAAGGCATACTAGTTATCATACTAGTTATGACTATTTCCTTTAAATATGGAAGATAATATTCATAAAAAGGAACCCCAAAGTTGTTGCTCTCTTGGAAATCATACAGATAGTAACAAAGCCAAGACTTCTATTGAAAGTGATTGTCTAATTTTGTACTTGAGATTCAAGAAGATACTGTGCAGTCTTCTTTAGGGACAGATGAGATGAATATCTTCATATTTTCCTCTACCCAATTTTCTTTACTCAGTCTTCTAAGGGACAATGTGATTAGATTGCTGCACCTGAAGTAAGTGTAGCACAGAGCATCTGTACCATCTATTGTCTTCATCTTACTAGTTCTCAGTTATGGATGGTTAAGTTAGGAACACTTTAATTCATGAAGGATTAAACACACTTCTCTGAGTAGTATTGAAGCCTCTTTCAATGTCATTTTAAAATAAAATTCACCATTTCACTTTCAAATTTTATATAACTGTTTTATAAACCCAAGCATCTTCTAATAAGAAGGATAGCCTTATACCTTTGAAATTTGCAATACTCTTTTGAAGTGTAAAGATATTCATGTACAGTAGTCACCACCCACAAATGAAGTCCATCCCAAAGCACATTTGTAAGTCCAATTTGTTTAGAAGTCCAATAAATTTAGCCTAAGTACCCAACTAACACAATTAGCTGTATAGTACTGTACTGTAATAAGTTTATAATACTTCTCACACCTGGGCTTCCCAGGTGGTGCTAGTGGTTAGGAACCTGCCTACCAATGCAGGATACATAAGAGACATGGGTTCAATCCCTGCACTGGGAAGATCCCCTGGAGGAGGGGGATGGCAACCCACTCCAGTATTCTTGCCTGGAGAATCCCATGGACAGAGGAGCCTGGCAAGCTGCAGTCCATGGGGTCACAAAGAGTTGGACACAACTGAAACAACTTAGCACGCCTGCACTTTTCACACCAATAAAAAACAGACACAAAAAGTAAAGAATTCATTTTTAGTTTTATAGTACAGTACCTTGAAAATTACAGTAGTACAATACAACAGCTAGCATACAGGGGCTGGCATTGAGTGAACAGGCAAAAAAGAGTTACTGACTGGAGGAAGTAGGGGACGTGGGAAATGATAGAGCTGAAGGATAGTCAGCAATAGGAGATGAAGGGCAAGCTGCAATTGAACATCAGCCTTGAGTTAATGGCACAGGTTCAAATTCCATGCTAGATTCAATTTTATCTACCCTCTTGAAAAAATGATCCACTGATAGCTACTGGTGGTAGCTTTTCTCTTCTTCTTCTTCTTCTTTCTCATCGTAGATGTCTTGGGAGCACTAGATTGCATTCTGAACGGCTGCTGCAAACTTTGTGCACAGTTCTATATTAGGGTCTCGTTCTTCAAAAACTAACAATGCCTCCTCAAATAAGAAAAATCCCCTTACCATCTACTGTCCCAGGAACCTCTTCAATTTTTCAGTTAATTTTTCTTCCTCTTGACTCTCTTCTTCCTTGCTCTGTGCCTCCAATTCCATCAGGTCTTCATTACTGAGCTCCTCGTGTTGTGCAGCAAGAAGTTCAGTCAAGTTGTCCTCCATCAATAAGTTGCTGAAGACTTCTCTGGACTCCTCATCCTCCTCCTCAAGTCCACAAAAATTGCCAGCAAACTGCAGACCACAGTTCTTTTAAACCCCATTTGTGGTGATGGCCGTAACCTCACACCAAGCAAAGTTAATTATTTTTTATGACTTTGTAGATGTTGTAGTCCTTTCAAAATCATCCCTAGGTTATTCCTGATTTGTCACTCACCTTTACTGCCTGACAAACAGTGTGATGTAAAAAATATCTCTTGAAAGTCACTGCAACTCCTTGGTCTATAGGTGGGATGCACTACTTTGATGTTGGGATAAAAGTTGTCCATGAATGAAGGGTGGTCCAGAGCATTGTTGAGCAGCAAAAGAATGTTGAATTGGACATCCTTCTCCAAGCAGTATTTCTCTGTCTGGGATAAAGTGGTAGAAAAACCAGTCCTGGAAAATGACCTCTGTAACCCTGGTTTTTGGGATTACTCTTCCACACAACAGGAAGAGAGCCCTTGACTGCGTTTTTAAGGACTTTGGGTTCTCTGAATGATAAACTAAGAGAGGTTTTAGTTTCATATCACCAGAAGCATTACCATCAAACCACAAAGTTAGCTTGTCTTTTGCAGCTTTATAGCCTGGTATCAACTTTTCCTCCTCACTGATGGAATTTTGGTACGGCATCCTCTTCCAGGGCAGTCCCATCTTATCCACATTAAAAAACCTGAGAGGGTAAATACTTGCCTTCATCAATAATTTCTTGAAGTGCTTCCAAGAATTCCCAAGCAGCTACCATATCTGCACTAGCTTCCTTGCCACTAACTTTTATGTTGTGAAGATTGGTTCTAGTCTTGAACCGATGAAACCAGCCATGGCTGGAATTAAAAGATTCTCCGCTGTGTTTCTACTTCAGGTCTTCATAAAGGCTTTCTGTTTTTTCCTGAGTCAGCATTAAGCTGAGTGAGACTCGATGCTGATGCTAATCCTGTATCCACACACTGAGAAGTTTCTCTGTCTCCTCCACTTTTCCACACCTATTAGTGTCAACATCATTGGCACAGATTGAATGATTCATGTTGTAAGAATTAGTGATGCCTGCCATCTTTTTACCTTGCTCTACTGCTTCAATTATTCTCTTTCATTTCCATCATTATCGCTTGGCAGTTCTTAGCTGCACCAGCAACATCACCACTGCTTTTCTATTTGCTTTCAGACATCCTGGACTTGAAATAAAGATACTGTACTGCTGTACTCTATACAGTCCTATACAGTACACAAAGGCACAACCACTTATAGACGATTCATACAGCTGACAATGTACACAAGCTTTGTAAACTAACTTACATGATTGGAGATGCAAAAGCACATTCACATCTTTGAAAGTTCGCAACTTGGAGGTTTGTATGAAGGGGGACTTACTGTATAAACAAAACAAATGATGATTGATCAATCAATTAATGGGAATAGTTTGTTATAATGGAAGCAACTCTGTATTTTACATCCTCACTGAAACTTTTGAGAAGATTATTTCCTCTGGTTAAACAACCAATTATTTCACTTCCTAATATATTTGGGGAGGGTTTCCTTACTCTCCCAAAGACCTTAGATGGGGTTCCTACTTCTCCCACTGCTTTGCATGGAGGCATAAGACTGTCTAGTTATATTCAGAGAATCAGTCTTCCTCATTTTAAGAACAACAATACTGACCAGTGTTCATTACAGGATTGCTGCTAAGAGCTAGCTAGTGGGAAAATATATTGAAAACTAAATTGATACATAAACATGATTAAGCGACCTGGAGGGAACTTGTATTTTGGTTAGCGATGTAGACTGAATGGTTTCAAACCTTTCCCGTGATATTCTGTGACCTTACATAAGATTTTCACACTTCTATATATCAGTGGGAATAATAACATACGTAGTTTTTGTATTGTTAGGATGGTTTGAACTAATTTTAAATTTGTTTAGAACAATGTATCTTACATGGTGGTAATGTGTATGTTTGTTAAATAAACAAAATAAAAATATTCTAGATGTCAAGCTGGAATCAAGATTGCCAGGAGAAATATCAGCAACCTCAGATATGCAGATAATACCACCCTTATGTCAGAAAGTGAAGAGGAACTGAAGAGCCTCTTGATGAAAGTGAAAGAGGAGAATGAAAAACCTGGCTTAAAACTCAACATTCAAAAAACTAAGATCATGGCATCCGGTCCCATCACTTCATAGCACATAGATGAGGAAACAATGGAAACAGTGAGAGACTATTTTCTTGGGCTCCAAAATCACTGCAGATGGTGACTGCAGCCGTGAAATTAAAATCTTTTACTTTGCTTGCTCCTTGGAAGAAAAGTTATGACCAACCTAGACAGCATATTAAAAAGCAGAGACATTACATAGCCAACAAAGGTCCATATGGTCACCATATGGTCAAAGCTATGGTTTTTCCAGTAGTCCTGTATGGATGTGAGAGTTGGACCATAAAGAAAACTGAGCATGGAAGAACTAATGCTTTTGTACTGTGGTGTTTGGAGAAGACTCTTCAGAGTCCCTTGGACTGCAAGGGGATCCAACCAGTCAATCCTAAAGGAAATCAGTCCTGAATGTTCATTGGAAGGACTGATGCTGAAACTCCAATAATTTGGCCACCTGATATGAAGAACTGACTCATTTGAAAAGATCCTGATGCCAGGAAAGATTGAAGGCAGGAGGAGAAGTGGATTACAGAGGATGAGATGGTTGGATGGCATCACTGACTCGATGGACATGAGTTTGAGCAAGCTCTGGGACAGGGTGATGGACAGGGAAGCCCGGCATGCTGAAGTCCATGGGGTTGCAAGGAGTCTGACACAACTGAGCAACTGTACTGACTTAGATGTCAATTACATCTCAGTATATATATAGTTTTTGTACTCATGTTGGAAAGCACACAAATTGAATTATAAAGATGATAAAAGTTCAAATGCAGTTTCTGTTTAAAAGCAATTACAATTATTAGCTCCATGATATTTTTAATAGTCTTGATAAAGATGTCTACAATTTATTAAACATCTCCTAGTGATATTTACTACACTCTTATCTTTATACATCTTTCTATTTAGCTTCACCATAATCCTTTGCACAGAGCCTATTTTTCTATTTAAAAAAATGTAGAAACTAGCACCAGTAAATGGTAGAGGTAGGACTCCCATTTAACCGGGGTGCTTTGGGTATATTATTTGTTTGAAAACTGGATGAACTAAATAACATTTAATAATTCCCTGAATTACTTTTTTAACTGGAGGTGTGCTCAGTTGACTCCCAAATATTCATTGCTCCAAATCCACAGACTATTTCCTCCTTTAAATATAATCTTTGTAAATGGTTCACAACTTTTTGATAAAAACAGTGAATTACAACAAGACTGCCCAGCTTTCCTTGTGATGCAGACAGTGATATTTGAAGTGACAGATTTGCTGGCATGCCATCTAGGAATCATTAAGTACCACTTTCAAGTCTTATTATAGCAGTTCTTCAGCTTGGGTTATTATGATCTGAGGCTGTGCACCAGAGTGTCAGACAGCCTAGTCCACTAGAGAGGAATCCCAACCCAACACAAATGGCTGAAGGGTCATCTCAGCTGCAGAATTTCTCCAGATTATCTGAGGACCGTGTTACAACTGTGTCATAGCACAACCTCTCCTTCTGCCCAAATCTGGCTTTCATCATTCCTTTAAGAAAGTTTGAGAGAACTCTCCAACAATGCCCCTGCCTTCCAAGCTCCGTTTTAGAAACTAAGACAATCTGAATGTGGTTGAAGTCCTCCTGAAGAGTGTAGGGGGTCAGCTCTTGAACACTCAAGTAAAGAAAACCGAGTTCAATTATCAGCTCTTCAGTTACAATCTTTGTGCTATCAGGCAATTTCTCAATTAAATAATCAGGGAAATATGAGTCTCTACCCATAGAGTTGTTGTGAAGATTAAGTAGCCTAATGCACAGGTGTACAACATAGAAAGAAAAAGTGTGAAATAGTCACTCAGTTGTGTCCAACTCTTTGTGACCCCATGGACTGTATGGACTGTAGCCTGCCAGTCTCCTCTGTCCATGGAATTCTCCAGTCAAGAATACTGCATTAGATTGCCATTTCCCTCTCCAGGAAATCTTCCTGACCCAAGGATTCAAAATGGGTCTCCTGCATTGTAGGCAGATTCTTTACCAGCTGAGCCCCCAGGGAAGTCCCAAAGTACATTCATTGGCTGGGAATCCTTAATAAATATTAAATATGTAATAACTGTTGGCTGGAGTTGTACTTGTGTTTCTCTAAATCCACATAAAAAAAAAAAAAAGCTACACAGTGGACATTTTTTCTCCTAGATAAACAATTCAAGCTGATTTTTGGCACACCCAAAGTTGAAGCATCAATAGTCAGAATTTACTTTCAAAGGAATTGCACAAGTCCCCTGACATTTTACTGACGAAATGTTTGCAATGACCAACAATTTGAGCAACTGATATACTGATGACCTTTCCATAGATTTTGTTACAATTTAATAAAGGATCCCTTTTTATAGGAGACCAAATATTTTCAGCATACAAAAGGACTTTGACATTTAAAGGATCAACTGAACAATGAAAATTATAGATGAGAAAATAAAAGCAAAAATGGCACTAAGAAATTTGCATGGTTATTACATACCAAGTGATAGTAATTCATGAAAAGATACTTTAGGCCATATTATAGAATAACAAATCATTTCTGATGATTTAAGAGCATTCAACTCACTTGTCATTTCTCTGAATACCTTTAATTTTATTATCCTATCCACTAAGATGGTGATGGGACTTGAAATAATTCCAAATCATGCTCATCCCTGTGTTGGCTTTTATTTCAAATATCCCTTAGTCAGCTTCAGAATTTGTTTTTTCAGAACTAGGTAAGTAAGAGAGAAAGTAGTGGGAGCTAGAGAAAAACCCAAGCACAAAAGGACTGCTTACAACTACCTTTTATAATGACATTGGAATAGGCAACCAGTCTTGTTTCTGCTATGTCCTAAAAATATATACTTGATATCAAAGGATTAAATAAAAATAATCTTTAAGAAGTGAACCCTTAGATTTTAAAATATCATCCATTCCATCCAATGTGTTTTCAGAACAAATATTACTTTTACTAAATTAATAGTATTTGAGAAAATAGTGATTCTCAAATACTATTGAAAGTTAGATAACCTATATAGATGGCTATCTAACCTATATTCCCACTTTCCCAAATAAAGTGTTTATGTTTACATCTTCAGACTCATGGGACAAAAAAAATATTTTTACATGGAATTTACAAGACCATACGAATGCAAAACGATATAAGAGATGATCCTAGCCTTCCAAAATGTAAAGTATTTTGTGTATATCTAAGGAAAAAAAAAATTTCAAGGCAACATGTATGTGTAAATATGTAGAACAAAACAAGAGGAAACAAAAACTTAAATGCCAAGATCCAAGGAGGTCAAGGAAAGGATCTTGGAGGAAGTCTTCTTGTACAGATTTATGTATTTAAACTCAACCACAGAGGAAGAACTGAAATCTCCATTATCAATTTCTAACACTGATTGGATTAATTTTACAATTTCAAGTTGAACTTCTACAAAGGATATACCTTTGTATTTCAAATGGATTTGAAGTTTTAAAAATGAAATGAAATATGTTTTTCTGAACTAGAATTTAGAAATGTGTGGCTTCCCTCCTGGCACAGTGGCAAAAATCCACCTGCCAATGCAGGAGACGTGGGTTGCAATCCTGGGCTGGGAATAGTTCCCAGAGAAAGAAATGGCAACCCACTCTAGTATTCTTTCCTGGGAAATCCCATGAACAGAGGAGCCTGGTGGGCTACAGTCCATGGGGTCCCAAAGAGTTGGACACAACTTAGCAACTAAAATACACATATGTTTTAAAGGTCATTTTCTGGCAAGAAACTGTGAACTGAAGTACAATTGCCTTGTAACTTCAGAGTAGTGGTTTGGGTAACCGCAGCTTTCACAAGCAAAACAGTATTGGCTTCTGGAAGACTGACTAATCCAGAAGTCTTTTAATTCTGCCTTGACTTAATGAAATGGTTGCTATTACATACTGTGGTATTTCTAATTGAAAATTTCTTTATTCAGCATATATTTTTTACCAAAAATGTGTAATTTAGCTCTTTTAACATTTAGAGGGGGATAAAAAAAATGAACCTCTTTGAATGTATACCCAGAGTGACTGAAGTAACAGAATTGGATGTGCAGAGACAGAGATAGATATGGTAGCAGTTAAACAGATGAAGATTGCTCCCATAGTGCTTTCTTTTCATACGAAATTTTTCTATAGCTACAAAATGCAAGTTATATTATATACTGAGCCAAAAAAGTTCTCTTTTTTTTTAGTACCGTGCAAAACTCCCAGGAGATCATATATGAATTGTACCCCTATCTGTTCCATTTATTAAAAATCACTTCAAGATTCCTTCTCTACTTCACTCTCTGTGGGATGGAATTCAAAGCCAATGAGCAATTTCAAATCCATTGGAAACATAAAGCATGGTAAGCTGTATCAGAGGAGAGCAATTGTCGCTGCTTAAGCAAAAGCTTAGTCTGCCGTATGTTTACCGGCTATTGTCTTATTTTAAAATCATATTTTCAGATTTTATTTTATTAATCATCAGCACAGCTAGTGATTTTGCCACAAGGACATCTGAAACAGAATTGGAGACTTTCCAGTGTGGAACCTACTGAGAAGCCCAGAGTTTGATATGACAATTATTTTAGCTGAAGACACTTAAAATTCAACAGATGCAGAAAGAACCCTTCTCAGGGCTTCCCTTACTTGACTAAAAACAGCAAATTCTAGAAAATGAGGTGGCCTAAAATTATTCTCAGAAGAGAGACCAAGAGTGAACCAATCATAAATCTCTGAGGGGAAAGACCAGTTTGTACTGTTAGTTCTCCTAGAAACCCACTAGGCTTTCCTAAAGAAACCTATTTGTTCCTCATTTAGAAGGCTTTTCTTCCCTTTATCCTACTAAATTAGGTATATAAGCTTTTAACTATAACCATTTATCAAGCTATCTACTACTTTTATTAGCCCTTCCATGCATAAGAATAAATCTTATTTTTTTCTCTCCTGTTAATCGCCTTTTGTCAATTTAATTCACAGGCAAACATTTACTAAACTAAGAGAGTAGAAGATACATTTTTCTCCCTCCCAGACAACAGCAGTCAAGGCACATAAATAATGTTTCAAGTATCAGATACAATAAACTGGATTCATGCATCAGGACCCACAGAATGGAGGCTGCCCCATTGGCTGGGCCCACAACACACATCTCAACCCAAGTCAGCCTGCATTTATGAAAAACACCTGTCAAGGAAAACTGAACATGTATCAGTTACAATCCTCCAACTCAACTTTGGCTAACTTCTCTCTTCCTCTTGAAAATAGGACCTTCAGTCCTTGTAAGGAAATCCCTCACCTCCTGGACAATTGTTCCCAGTGTCTGCATTACCTATTCAAAGCTCTAGAAAATCCATGTTTGCCCCAAATTCCTGGGGAGGAGGACAACACTTCTTGTGAGCCAATGTACTCCCTAATCCATGGACTGTTTTCCCTTGAATAAAGAACATCAAATGCATTATTAGCTTGTTTTAGTTTTGTCATCTCACAATTTTGGTGACAACATGGGACCCGAAGACAGCTGCTGCAGAGTCCAGGGGTGGCTCCTGGATGCAGGTTGTAGTACCTGAAGAGCCATTTGGTTTGTTGCCTCTTGGGCTTCTCTCCAGAATCTCAGGTAAGCCTTTCTCATATGGAGCTCTGCTTATTTTGCCATCAGAGCTCTTTGAGTTTGTCTTAATCCTCCTTGGGGGCAGGGAAACTGAAGGGTGAGAGAGTTTAGGGTTTCTGGGTGAGATTTGGCATTAGTTCAAGTTGTGTGCGTGTATGCTCAGTCTTGTCCAACTCTTTTTGACCCTATGGACTCTAGACTGCCAGGCTTCACTCTCTATGCAATTTTCCAGGCAAGAATACTGGAGTGGGTTGCCGTTTTCTACTCCAGGGGATCTTCCCCACCCAGGGATCTAACCTGCCTCTCCTGCATCACCTGCTTGGCAGGCAGATCATTCACCACTGCACCACCTATTAGGCCACAACATTTGGGTTTGTGGCTGACGTCATTTACAAAGGAATGCCTCCTGGAGATTCTGAAGAGTCTAAGGAATTGTGCACCTGGTGTCGGAAACAGTAAATCTGATTGAATTAGGAAACATCAACAAGAGGAAAGAAATAGGTACCCCTCAATATAAGAAGGCGAGAGGGCAGTAGTCAGGGAACTCACAAAGCCTCAGGTAAGTCCACAGCATAAAGCACTGAGGGTCTTGGGCAAAAAGACAGGAAATTCAAACTGCTTTGACCTGTGGCACATCATAATATAAGTAGGCATAAGTGAGACTTTTAAAAACCATTAAGGTGTCACTACTATAAAGAAATCTTCTCCTGCAAGGAATAACAAGTCTAATGATAATAAGAAGCTCAGAAGCCAAAGCTATAAAATTGGTGGGCATAGAGGAACGCTTAAAAGCTGTTAGAGTGCTTACCATTTTGTCATTTGACAGGTATAAGGGATATTAGGAAAGCATAACTTGATTATTAAGAGCAAAGGTCATCCATGAGTTTCACATATTTTGGTATCCTTTAATGAAGATAATTCAATCAAGACGATATACCAAAAACAGCATGGCTTCCCATTTACATGAAACAAAGTCTTATCCATATAATTCTGGATTCTGAATCCAACAACACATTAAAAAGATCATACACCATGACCAAGTGGGCTTTATCCCAGGGATGCAAGGATTCTTCAGTATCCACAAATCAATCAATGTAATTCACCACATTAACAAATTGAAAAATAAAAACCATATGACTATCTCAATAGATGCAGAGAAAGCCTTTGACAAAATTCAACATCCATTTATGATAAAAACTCTCCAGAAAGCAGGAATAGAAGGAACATACCTCAACATAATAAAAGCTATATATGACAAACCCACAGCAAACATTATCCTCAATGGTGAAAAATTGAAAGCATTTCCCCTAAAGTCAGGAACAAGACAAGGGTGTCCACTTTCACCGCTACTATTCAGCATAGTTCTGGAAGTTTTGGCCACAGCAATCAGAGCAGAAAAAGAAATAAAAGGAATCCAAATTGGAAAAGAAGAAGTAAAACTCTCACTGTTTGCAGATGACATGATCCTCTACATGGAAAACCCTAAAGACTCCACCAGAAAATTACTAGAGCTCATCAATGAATATAGTAAAGTTGCAGGATATAAAATCAACACACAGAAATCCCTTGCATTCCTATACACTAATAAATAAGAAAGTAGAAAAAGAAATTAAGGAAACAATTCCATTCACCATTGCAACGAAAAGAATAAAATACTTAGGAATATATCTACCCAAAGAAACTAAAGACCTATATATAGAAAACTATAAAACACTGATGAAAGAAAACAAAGAGGACACTAATAGATGGAGAAATAAACCATGTTCATGGATCAGAAGAATCAATATAGTGAAAATGAGTATACTAGACAAAGCAATTTACAAATTCAATGCAATCCCTATCAAGCTACCAGCCATATTTTTCACAGAACTAGAACAAATAATTTCAAGGTTTGTATGGAAATACAAAAAACCTCGAATAGCCAAAGCAATCTTGAGAAAGAAGAATGGAACTGGAGGAATCAACTTGCCTGACTTCAGGCTCTACTACAAAGCCACAGTCATCAAGACAGTATGGTACTGGCACAAAGACAGACATATAGATCAATGGAACAAAATAGAAAGCCCAGAGATTAATCCACACACATATGGACACCTTATCTTTGACAAAGGAGGCAAGAATATAAAATGGAGTAAAGACAATCTCTTTAACAAGTGGTGCTGGGAAAACTGGTCAACCACTTGTAAAAGAATGAAACTAGATCACTTTCTAACACCGCACACAAAAATAAACTCAAAATGGATTAAAGATCTAAATGTAAGACCAGAAACTATAAAACTCCTAGAGGAGAACATAGGCAAAACACTCTCAGACATAAATCACAGCAGGATCCTCTATGATCCACCTCCCAGAATACTGGAAATAAAAGCAAAAATAAACAAATGGGATCTAATCAAAATTAAAAGCTTCTGCACAACAAAGGAAAATATAAGCAAGGTGAAAAGACAGCCTTCTGAATGGGAGAAAATAATAGCAAATGAAGCAACTGACAAACAACTAATCTCAAAAATATACAAGCAACTTATGCAGCTCAATTCCAGAAAAATAAACGACCCAATCAAAAAATGGGCCAAAGAACTAAATAGACATTTCTCCAAAGAAGACATACGGATGGCTAACAAACACATGGAAAGATGCTCAACATCACTCATTATCAGAGAAATGCAAATCAAAACCACAATGAGGTACCACTTCACACCAGTCAGAATGGCTGCGATCCAAAAGTCTACAAGCAATAAATGCTGGAGGGGGTGTGGAGAAAAGGGAACCCTCCTACAGTGTTGGTGGGAATGCAAACTAATACAGCCACTATGGAGAACAGTGTGGAGATTCCTTAAAAAATTGCTAATAGAACTCCCTTATGACCCAGCAATCCCACTGCTGGGCATACACACCGAGGAAACCAGAATTGAAAGAGACACATGTACCCCCAATGTTCATCGCAGCACTGTTTATAATAGCCAGGACATGGAAACAACCTAGATGTCCATCAGCAGATGAATGGATAAGAAAGCTGTGGTACATATACACAATGGACTATTACTCAGCCATTAAAAAGAATACATTTGAATCAGTTCTGATGAGATGGATGAAACTGGAGCCGATTATACAGAGTGAAGTAAGCCAGAAAGAAAAACACCAATACAGTATACTAACACATATATATGGAATTTAGAAAGATGGCAATGACGACCCTGTATGCAAGACAGGAAAAAAGACACAGCTGTGTATAACGGACTTTTGGACTCAGAGGGAGAGGGAGAGGGTGGGATGATTTGGGACAATGGCATTCTATCATGTATACTATCATGTAAAAATATAAATAAATAAATAAAAGTAAATAGTGCTCAGAGTAGGGAATGTTAGTGACATTTATTTAGTCTCCATTTTCTATATAAATAACTTCAGAAAGATAATGTAAGATAGAATACATTCCTTAAATGATTTTCAATATGGCAAGTTGATTTTTAAGCTAAAAATTCCAACATTAAAAGCTTAATTTGTTAAAGTTTTAGCAATAATACTAATACTAATGATAATAATATCATCATTGAATTATGTTTATATCAAGTATATTCTCTTATATTTTAGGTATGTAAGAAATTTTCTGTACCAGAGTAGTTAAATTTAAAATTTGATTGTCTTACTTAATGCATTTAATTGTATTTAACATACAGTTTTAATATGGTCCCTATCACTATCAAAGATAAAAAATTTTCAAAATTCCCCTTTGAAAAGAACATTATTCTACTTCACATGGCATTTTTTGCTTTAATTTCCTAATATCAAAAACTTTACTGCACTCATAACATGAGAGTTTCAGCTTAAAGAAAAAAAAGAAAGTTGCATGCTAAGAGTTCTGTCCTTTACTTTTGTATACCAATAATCAAAATGTTTTAAGAATTGGCCTAACAGAGAAATTCATAAAAAGATGCTTCTCAAAGGCTTTTTTTCTCAAGAAAATTCATGCTTATAAATAGAAGGGTAGAAATGGTAAAGACAACAGCTGCCTGAGCTTGCTTGAAAAGGTAAGCAACTCCTTACAGAACCCTGATATTCCTGGTTGAGATGGCAAGACTCCTGCTCCAGGAACAACAAAGCTGATGTTTACCCTGGGTTTGGTTTGGCTTCACTTTTCCATAGCTGCCCCAGATGAACAGAAAAAGCACAGACCAATCAGTACCATGGTCCTTGTTTTCTGTGAACATCAAAGAAGGAACGTGATGGACTTCCCAGGTGGTCCAGTGGTTAAGAACGCACCTGCCAATGCAGAGGACACGCAGTCAATTCCTGGGAAGATTCCACATGCCTCAGGGCAACTTACTCAATGTGCCACAACTACCGAGTGCTCTAGAGCCAGTGAGTTGCGACTGCTGTGCCCTAGAGCCTGTGCTTTGCAACAAGAGAAGCCACTTCAATGAGAAACCCACCCACCACATCTGTAGAGTAGCCTCCCCATGATCACAACTAGAGAAAGCCCCCAACGCAACACAGGAAGACCTAGCACAGACAAAATTTTAAATAACAAAATAAAGAAAGAATGTGAAGTCCAATAACAGGGGAAACCTTAAGAATTTAGCGGACAAAAATGAGTAAAGGGAAATGTAACTATTCTGAACGTATTTTATGAACAGGATAATTGCAACAGAGCAATGATGTTTTTACACTGGTGAACAGCAAGGATATGATTTGCAAGCAGAGAGCTGAAGTGCAGATTATTTTGATGGGTCTTAAAGTTAATAATCTGAAAACTGTGAATGAGTTCACAAAAGGGGACATATAAGTTAAAATTAATGTATAGGACAATCACAGCGAAGAACACTGGTCATTAAATTTAAGCTTTGATTTCAAGGAAAATATTTCATATTTCAGCAACCCAGATATTAACTGAAAGTTTTTAACAGCACTCACGTATTCTTTCATTAACTTGTAAGGTCAATTTCAGCCAATTTTATAGAAAATAAGCATATGGGATACTAAGTGGATATAAGGAAGGCTTTTTGTCATTGTGTTTCCCTTATACAAGTTATTGCACCTAATCCAGATTTTTACATTAAATTATATTGAAAAGGTAAATATATATATATACATATATAAACATCAATGTTACAACATTATTGTTTGACTTTGCTAAGTTTTTAGATCTAGGTAAGCATCATTCTTATGAAAAACTTACTGGAGCATGAATACTTTTCATCTAAGCATCTCAAGTGCCCTGAGTTTCTTAATTTTAAACAATGATACTATATTTTGTTGTGCTGGGTGAACTCAGTTGATACTTTGATTTTGAAAAAGAACTGGAATTAACTTAAATTTCCTGAATGTCAGAGTCTAGTAGACAGCACCATATAGATGGTCTCTAACTATCAACTCTACTTTGATAGAAAATTTAAATTTGCTTGTTTATTTTTGAGAAGAGTTGTTTGTCAGTTGCTTCATTTGCTATTATTTTCTCCCATTCAGAAGGTTGTCTTTTCACCGTGCTTATAGTTTCTTTTGTTGTGCAGAAGCTTTTAATTTTAATTAGATCCCATTTGTTTATTTTTGCTTTTATTTCCAGTATTCTGGGAGGTGGGTCATAGAGGATCCTGCTGTGATTTATGTCGGAGAGTGTTTTGCCTATGTTCTCCTCTAGGAGTTTTATAGTTTCTGGTCTTACATTTAGATCTTTAATCCATTTTGAGTTTATTTTTGTGTGCGGTGTTAGAAAGTGATCTAGTTTCATTCTTTTACAAGTGGTTGACCAGTTTTCCCAGCACCACTTGTTAAAGAGATTGTCTTTACTCCATTGTATATTCTTTCCTCCTTTGTCGAATGGGCCAAAGAACTAAATAGACATTTCTCCAAAGAAGACATACGGATGGCTAACAAACACATGAAAAGATGCTCAACATCACTCATTATCAGGGAAATGCAAATCAAGACCACAATGAGGTACTATTTCACACCAGTCAGAATGGCTGCGATCCAAAAGTCTGCAAGCAATAAATGCTGGAGAGGGTGTGGAGAAAAGGGAACCCTCTTACACTGTTGGTGGGAATGCAAACTAGTACAGCCACTATGGAGAACAGTGTGGAGATTCCTTAAAAAATTGCAAATAGAACTGCCTTATGACCCAGCAATCCCAATGATGGGCATACACACCGAGGAAACCAGAATTGAAAGAGACACATGTACCCCAATGTTCATCACAGCACTGTTTATAATAGCCAGGACATGGAAACAACCTAGATGTCCATCAGCAGATGAATGGATAAGAAAGCTGTGGTACATATACACAATGGACTATTACTCAGCCATTAAAAAGAATACATTTGAATCAGTTCTGATGAGATAGATGAAACTGGAGCTGCTTATACAGAGTGAAGTAAGCCAGAAAGAAAAACACCAATACAGTATACTAACATATATATATGGAATTTAGAAAGCTGGTAATGATAACCCGGTATGCGAGATAGCAAAAGAGACACAGATATATAGAATGGACTTTTGGACTCAGAGGGAGAGGGAGAGGGTGGGATGATGTGGGAGAATGGCATTGAAACATGTATATTATCATGTAAGAAACGAATCGCCAGTCTATGTTCAATACAGGATACAGCATGCTTGGGGCTGGTGCACGGGGATGATCCCGAGAGATGATATGGGGTGGGGGGTGGGAGGGAGGTTCAGGATTGGGAATTCATGTACACCCGTGGCAGATTCATGTTAATGTATGGCAAAACCAATACAGTATTGTAAAGTAAAATAAAGTAAAAATTAAAATTAAAAAAAATTTTTTAATGAAAATTTAAATTTGACATATGCCATATTAAAGTATCTGATTCTTAAAAAGATAAAACATTTGAAAGCTGGATTTTATTTATAGTAAATAAATGTAAGGGAGGAAGAGAATAAAGAAGGAACGAGGAGAGAAATTACATAGAGAAAACAGAGGAAAAGAAACTCGGATAGAAAAATTGCAGGAGGGAGAGAGCTATAAGGAAGAAGGGGACAGAGCATTAGAAGGAAAATATCTGGATATTTATTTGAGGAAATTGTTGAAATAATGTTTCTAGGATATTTCCTTATCTTTTCAATGTTAGCATGTTGAAAAAAGGAAAATCTACTTGAGACGTGAAAGACATAAATGACATAGCACCATCCTGCTTCCTTAAAGGGGTTAAGTTCTACTCTATGTTTTCCTACTATCAACAATTAATATCAATAAATACCAGGAGTTCCCACATAGAGCAGGAAGAAACAGCTACCAGGGGGTTCAATCACCCTTATTAGTACATATTATTTATCATCTTTGGAACATCCCAAGAACCTGGTCATTATTGATTAGTCATAGATGACTCCTTCTGGCCTTAGCTGACCCCCAGAGACTTGATTATCTGTCCATATCTGCCAGATATCTGTGCCTTTACATAGTTTCAGGTCTTAGTCCCTCCTAACTGGCTTGTCACACTGCCACCCATGCCAACTGAAAATATTTTATGAAAGCCAAAATGTTTCCAATACATTTATTTCTTGGCAGGAATTTCCCAAGTCATAAAAAATTTATATCAATGGCATCAGTCAAGACTGAAGGTTGACCATGTCAAATATTTAAAACTAAATACTGGCATGTGACTTAAAGTTGCAATGAGCATATGTCTTAGAATTACTAATTCTCAAAGTCAAATATTCTGGCCATTCTTCTTAGAAATATGTCTATGCTCAATGATACAATTGTGGTAACTCTCTTATATCCTATAGAGCTCTAAGCTAATTGATGAAATGGATGTGAAAAGTAATACAAAGAAATACAAAGGGAAATAAAAATAGAAACTGCCTAAGGGCATAGGAGAAATATATATTACCAGACATAAGAGACAGGCAGATTCTTATAATTTTATCTTTGAATTTGGCTTTAGGTTTGCTGCTAGTTAATGTTTAAAAAAAGTGAAGTAAGTAGTTTACACAGCTTTCATTTTATTAAATTATGGTAGAAAATTACATTGTTTGGGTCCTCACTGGCAGAAAATATTTCACTGCAGACTTATTAAAGACAGAATTGTTACACAAGTTGACATTTTAAAATATAAAATTGCTATAAATGCTACAGGCATAACAACTTTGAAGATATTCCTACATGTAGGGCTTGTGACAACTTAGTCTATGTATTTTCCTTCTTGGAGATCGAACTGTATGTAGACACAAATGTGTTACTTTAATATAGAGAAGTGGATGTCTACCATGTCCATTAGATCATCTCTCAAATATCAAATTTTTTCAAATATCAAATGCCTTTATTTGATAGCTTGATTATATTTAATTCCGGATTGCATTTAAAAGTGCCCCTAGTGTGGATAATCTGTGCTGCTGTATCAAGTAAGAGGTGTGGGCTTTGAATATGAAGGGGAGACCAAAATGCTATTATGCTCTGAAAGTTTAAATGCCAAGCTTATACTCTCATTCTGACACATTGTGATGAAAGTGCCTTACGGGATACTTACAGCAAAATAAACACTGTGAATGTTAGCAGGATGATGGCACAAGTAGTAAAGTACCTGCCTGCCAAAGCAGGAGACGTGAGATGCAGGTCCCTGGGTGGGGAAGATCTCCAGAAGGAGGGCATGGCAACTCACTCAAGTATTCTTGCCTGGAGAATCCCATGGACAGAGGAGCCTGCTGCGCTATGGTCGATAGGGTCACAAAGCGTCAGACATGACTGAGGCGACTTAGCAAGCACTCAGGAGGTTGAGGCGATCCAACACACTGATCATTGCCCACGAGCCTCAGGGCTGTGTGCTGTGCTGTACTCAGCTGCTTCAGTCATGTCTGACTCTTTGAGACCCTATGGACTGTAGCCTGCCAGGCTCCTCTGCCCAGGCAAGAATACTGGAGTGGGTTGCCATGTCCTCCTCCAGGGGATCTTCCTGACCCAGGGATCGAACCTGAACCTTCTGCATTACAGGCAGACTCTTTACACACTGAGCTACCTGGGAAGCCCTAGGCCTCAGGGGGTCTGAATCAAACCAATATAAAGAAAGCGATTTCCTTAACCTATCCTTAGTCTTCCAAAGAATGAAAACACACCTAGCAGCCCACCTCCCAAAAGATCTTAATATATTTTAGCAACCTGGTCTTTGTTTGCAAGAGATCTAATGATGATTCCATCTTTCAAAGTGAAATATAATTTAAGATTATTATACTGAATAAATAATTTTAAGATTATTATACTGAAAATATTATATTACATAGGTAAATTATTTACAATTACAAAATTAATAAAGTCGATCAAACACTCTTTCTTCTGATATTAAGGCTATTTTTAGAGATAAACATTTAATGGGAATTTTTGAGTAAATCACTCTCAACAATATTATGTCACTTTTTTCAGTAAACTCTTAGTTTCAATGTTTGTTTTTTATTCAAAAACAACTTTTGTTTAAACCTTGACACTGCTGTGATCCGTGCTTGAAATACTATCGTGAAGAATTACTGATAATATGTTTTGTAAGTGTGTCTCTGTGGAGATAGCTTATATAATATTAAAGTCATATCCTAATGTCATATTTTTATCATTAAATATATATTTTGTAAATATAAACTATATTAATTATTTCCTAAATATTTTCAGTTGTGATTAGTTCATCATTATCACTGTCCCCCTGGCAATAGAATCTGACCTCTGTGAATTTTATTTTTTGAAATTTGCTTCAAATTTCCTTTAATAAGGAAAATTATATAGTGTACATTTTGCTTGTGATAGTTAAAAATTATGTCTGCCCTAATAAAATTAAATCAATATTAATGTATTATGAAAGTTAGAATGCTTAAATTTTTAAAGTTTCAAAATAACATAAAACCACTGGTTATAAAAATTCTCAATTTATACCTAAGTGGCTTCTGGCAAACTCTAATAACAATTTCGCTTATTCATCTCAGAAAACAGAAGTTGTTTGTCCTCTTAATATAACTGATGAATTGCAAAATATCTTCCATCATGATGCAAGGAATGCAATAAAACTGAGCCTTACTTCATGCTCTATAAACTAAAATTGGTACATTCATTCTGTATAAAGAATTTGGCCTTCCAAATTTTCACTTACTTAATTTGGAGAGAAGGAAAGGGCACTTACAGACTCAATATTTCACCTTAGCTGTTGACATGACAATTTTACCTACAGAACAATGATCCTGACAATATATACCAGCTAAATAAGGCAAAACAAAGAAGTAAGCAGAAAGAGCTAGAACTGTGTATCCAACAGAAAATACACATTACTTTCAAAAATGTATGTAATTAAAGGAAATAACAACCTAAACAAACTTCTTACACCAAAATAACTAAAATTTCTGGATTAAAAAGAAAAATTTCTAAATTCATTGTAGAGCTTAAAATAAAACCAAAGATGCTGAAGGTTAAAAAAGTCCATTGAAAAGTGTGTATCTAGTGTGAGAGGGCATGCAAGCAAGGATTCACTTCCTGGCCATATGCCAAAACCTACAACTTTGAGCCTGCCTTTTGAACACTGCCAGACACAGAAAGAGAATGCAGAACCTAGGTCTCATCCTAGGAGAGAGAACTGAGAGGAGACGTCTGTGGACAAAGGGAATCCCAGATGGTTTCACCACTATCATTGTTTTTCTAAGACCTAATACCCAATCATTCATCTTAAATGTTCCCAAGTTATTAGTGCTTCCAAAAACAGTCTTTATTGAGATGCATAGTCTCAAATAATCCTTTCAGTAAAGCTCTAAAGAAGATGTATACACAATCAAAGGTCACCAAACACAAAATAAGAGATGGAACAAGGAAAATCTGCATGAAAACTACAAGAAATAGTAGATAGCAAAATCAAATCTGTGCAAATATTGAATACTGGGAATATCATGTATGGAATACATATTTGGGATCTGCCCTGGTGGGGACCTCATATATATATATATATAATCTATGTTTATTATATATACACATATATAAAATAGATAATTAACAAATGTAAAGATGTACATAAGTGTGAGGCCTGAATACGTGAATAAGGAATAAGACATTATAAAATGACCAAGATTATTTTAAAAAAGATCCAAACGGAACTTCTAGTAATTAAAAAGTAGAGTAATTTAAAGTAGCAATTAGGTAGTTTAAACAGCAATTTGCATAGATGAAGAGTTCACAAATTGGAAGAGAGAGCTGAAGTAAGTACCCATGCTGCTTCTCATAGTTAAAGAAAAAAGCAACATGAAGGAGAGGTTAAGATACATGATGATAGACTAAGAACTTCCTACATAAAGACAGAATGAGAGAGGAACAATATGTTAAGGAATAATATTGAAGAAGAATTTTAAAAACTGATGAAAGTAGTATATCTTCAACTTAAAGAAGTCTAAAGAAATCTCAGACCTAGCCAGGCATACTGAAGTGAAACGAAAAACACAAAGACAAGGAAAAGGCCCAAGTGCATCCCGAGAAATATCACAAGTTATTTACAAAGGAACAACAGCTAAACTGACAGGTGTCTCTTAAATATGAGCAGCAAAAGCTTGAAGTCACTGACTAACAACATCACTGTAAAAGACAAAAAGTCAACCCAGAATTGTTTATCCAGGAAGCGTAGCTTTTAAAGAGGAAGATAAAGGAGAGAAAAAAAAGGATAATTTTATAAAAGCAAAACAATGATAACTGCCAAACATGAAAAGTGTAAGAAGAAATCATCATGTTTATTTGATGTGTTTTTAGAAAACAATATCAATGTCTTATTTAAAATATAGAGCTAAAGATAGAACCACCATGTGACCCAGCGATTTACTTCTGCTGCTGCTGCTGCTGCTGCGTCGCTTCAGTCATGTCCGACTCTGTGCGACCCCAGAGACGGCAGCCCATCAGGCTCCCCCGTCCCTGGAATTCTCCAGGCAAGAACACTGGAGTGGGTTGCCATTTCCTCCTCCAATACAGGAAAGTGAAAAGTGACAGTGAAGTTGCTCAGTCGTGTCCGACTCCTAGTGACCCCAAGGACTGCAGCCCACCAGGCTCCTCCGTCCATGGGGATTTACTCCTGGGTATATATTTAAAAAACACTTATTTGAAAAGATACATGCACCCCAGTATTCACAGCAGCACTATTTACAGTTGCCAAGACTTGGAAGCAACCTAACTGTTCATCAACAGATGAACAGCTAAAGAAGACGTGGTATATACCTATCATGGGATACCACTCATTCATTAAAGAAGAACAAAATCTTGCCATCTACAGTAACATGGGTAGACCTGAGGGGAATTACCCTAAGGGAAATAATTCTGACAGAGAAAGAGAAACACTGTATGATATCACTTATATGTGAAATCTAAAAAATACAACAAACCAGTGAGTATAATAAAAAAGACGCAGACTCTCAGATACAGAGAACAAACCAGTGGTTACCAATAAGGAGAAGGAGAGGAGGGGAAACACAGTGGTTAGGGGAGAAAGAGGAACAAATTATTGGGTATAAGATGGGCTATGAGGATGTATTGTACAACCCAGGGGATATAGCCAATATTTTGTATATTTGCTTACCATAATTTATCTTATAAATTTATTTTACAAATTGTTTTTCTTAAAAATGGCACTTTTCATCAAGTAAATATTCTGACCATTTTAAAATGTTATATAACATCCATAAATTATCTCAAAGATGAGAGTAAATTGTAATGAATAAAAATATAGGACTTCCCTGGTGGCTCAGTAAAGAACCTGCCTGTCAATGCAGGAGACACAGGTAAGATCCCTGGTCAGGGAAGATCCCACATGCCGCAGGGCAACTACCAGGCCCACGTGCTGCAACTACTGAAGTTCGGGTGCCCTAGAGACCATGCTCCACAACAGGAGAAACCACTGCAATGAGAAGCCTACGTTCTACAACGAAAGCGTAGCTCCTTCTCCCAGCAGCTAGAGGAAAGCCCAGCACAGCCAAAATAAAGAAACAAACACAAATTTAAACTATATATACATATATTGAAGTATCAAACATGTTATAGAGGGTAAAACCAGAGATTTTTAAAATTTCATAATAAATGGATTAGTAAAATAATATATTTGACTAGTAGTAATCTAGGAGGACAGGATTTATGAGCTTAGTACATATTTTCATTTTGCAAAGTCAGCTAACGAAATATTTAATTGGAAAATACTTGAAACATTGGAAATTCATCTCCATAGCTCATCCACTCTTAGAAAAATATATATACACTAACAGTGTATATTTTATTTATAAAATGTGTTTTTTAGGTGTTTTTCACTGCTTCATATTGGCTAAGGTAGATTTTACATGTTAAAAGAAAGTAGATTCACCCAGTGTGATAGTGTAACTATAGCAGAAACAGCTTTAGATACAGTAAGCCAGAAATGCAAATTAGAAAAAACTATGAGTCAAAAAGTACATATATTTGCCAGTCACTATGTATGAGTTGAATATGTAAAAATACACACATACATACTATATATAATATAAATTTATATATAATACTATATATATGTACATAAGCTGGTTAAAGAACCAGCTTAATTAATTAAATATATTTTTAGAATTTATCTTAGAAGTTCACTTCAACGTTTTGTCAGAATTAATAGAACTTTGAGTATATTCTTTATAAAACAGTGAAACAAGAGCAACTGATACTTTTCTGATTTCAAATGGCCTAATAAAAATGATTTTCTTTATGTATTTATACTAGCAATGATTAAAAACTTATACACATTAGAAAAATTGACTTTATTTTTGAAAATTAAGGTTTAAAATATATTTTAGTTTAAGAGTTATATTGCTTCTCATCACATATAATTCTATAAATAAAATTCTATTAATTTCTAAAAACTGAAATATACAACTGAATTATTAAACTTTCAGCTAACAAAAAAGAAATTTTGATTTTTTTTCTGTATCCATTATGTTTATGGTTCAATTTCCCACATATAATACCTTTTTATTACCTTTCTCATTTATTTCATATTCACCATACTGCAAAATACTTCCTTATGGTGCATCAACTGTTTCAGAAAAATGAACTGAAACAGGTATGACAAATACCTGGGTAGTTCACAAGTCCTCCCGGCTGAGCCAGAGGAGACATTACTAAGGATAGACTGCAGTCTCTCCCGGGAGGCCCAGCACTGCTGTGGTTGGTACCTCTCAGTCTACGCTTCAGCCCTGGCAAAGCTGGACCAAAGCAATGGAGACAGTCAGTCAGAGCTCCCACACCACACAGAGAACTCATTCACTACCTCGAGAGCCTTTTAAGGTACTTCATTCCAGGATTCCTGAGTTCTATTACAATGTTGGATGCTCTGTTCTAGTTAGCATCCTATTTCAGCAAACACTAAGGACTAAAGAGGTTATGCCTGCTCCAGGTCCAGGGCACCCTTGGCAGAATAATGACCAGCTGGAATCCTGCACCTAAGGCTTGATTTGTACTCTAAGGATCACTAAAGCCAACTCTAAGCCTGATATGTACAGAAGTAAAAAATTTAAACTAGCTAGAATTACTAAGTACCTACCTGACTGTCAATATCTTCTTTAAAACATGGTTGGGATTAATATACCTCAGCATATAATGCCTTCTGAAACAGTGATTTCCAAAGTTATGAATCTCACAGACCACCACCACACACAGACACACACATACACCCATGTCCCTAGGCAAATTTAATAAGTTAATAAAATGGAGGAGACTTTTGTGATGTAAGGATGGTTAAACAAAATTAAATAAAACCAATCAAGCAACAAAAGTGATCACTATGGCTTCATAAAATGAATGGTACTTTAACAAATATAGAATAAGAGAATGACATCATTTCAGAATACTGGACCACTGCAGATTAATACTGCCCTAGGTAAACATTCATTTGGCTAAGAGCTGGTGAAAATTCATCCATAGTCCACAGATATATTTGACATGAAAACAAAGGAAATCCAAGGTAAGACTAATGCAAATAGGGGAAGCAGCTTCGGGGATTTCAGCTTCTTTGTGTGCTTCTCTCCTGATTTCCTCTCGACTCTACCTTCCATCCCACTTTGCCACAATTAAAAGAACTAAAACTATATTGATTTCAACTAAGTATTCCTCACTGTCACTCCTACCTAGTTTAACAAAATAGTTATAAACGGGGTAATCCTTTTATCGAATCATTTATTTCAGTGGTTAGGGAAACAGCACAATATATAATCAAAGGAATGAATTCAATTAGCCAGCTGTTCACAGGTTTTATTTATGTTTATATGAATATGTGCTTAAGGCCCATTCTTAAATGGGAAAAATCTTCCCTTTTAACCAATTAATTCTACCTTACAATACTTATAACCAAAAAGTCAGAGTGGCATAGCCATCCAGGCTCCTGGGATTCATCCTAGATGAGCCAAAAAGCCTGGAAGTTGCAACTGAGCAGGATCTTATGAGGCCTTCCCAGGATAGACACCCATGCACGTCTTCCGCCTGCCTTTTGTCTGTCTGAAAGCTTTAGTCAAAGAATACATTTAATCAGAGTAGTCAGAAAATGCAGAAAGGGCAATAGTCAAGGAAGACAAAATAATACTACTTTATCCATTCAACAAATTCAAGTATCTTTAGTTCTTCCTCAAAGCCTAGAGATAATATCCTCAACCATGTCCTTTGAGCTGTTTTGCAGATACTGAAACCCTCTCTCTAGGTGGAAGAAGTTAACTGTATGCTCCCCACAAGCATGTAGACCCCAGAGGGGTTGGAACCAGGAGGTTGGTGATACTGACTCCCAGTTGCTTAATCATCAGCCAATCAGAAGAATGTCCATGAGCTGATTACACCACACACAGTCTTGAGGGCATTAGCCTGCTGTGGCCCCTTTTGCCTGGCAAAGCAATAAAGCTATTTCTTTCTACTTCACCCAAAACTCAGTCTCTAAAAATGTACTCCGGCACCAGTGTGCACTGCTGGGTTTTGATGTCCCAGAAACATCCCAAGATTTCATAAACTAGAAAGTAGCAATCTGTAACATATCACTATAAGGACAATAAAATAACACACCTTCACCTTTCGACCACCTGAAATATTTGCCATCTTACTTAATGTATTATGCAGCACATAAAATATCAACATGTCCTCAGATTTGAAGATCAGCAGTCTAAATAGTTTTCAGTTCAGTTCAGTCTCTCAGTCGTGTTCGACTCTTTGTGACCTCATGAATCACAGCACGCCAGGCCTCCCTGTCCATCACCAACTCCCGGAGTTCACTCAGACTCATGTCCATCGAGTCTGTGATGCCATCCAGCCATCTCATCCTCAGTCGTCCCCTTCTCCTCCTGCCCCCAATCCCTCCCAGCATCAGAGTCTTTTCCAATGAGTCGACTCTTCGCATGAGGTGGCCAAAGTACTGGAGTTTCAGCTTCAGCATCATTCCCTCCAAAGAAATCCCAGGGCTGATCTCCTTCAGAATGGACTGGTTGGATCTCCTTGCAGTTCAAGAGACTCTCTAGAGTCTTCTCCAACACCACAGTTCAAAAGCATCAATTCTTCAGCATCTTACTTTTACAATAAGTTTATTTCTTGATTAGATGCTCTATTTATGCTCTCAAAGATATACGAATAGGCAGCAAAGAATGTATATCTTAATATCATTAGTAATGTTCTGAGTTTTCCTACCTAAAATATATGTACTAAAAAGAAAACAAACTTGGACTCCTAGGTCAAAGCGTGAAATTTAAATTGGGGTAGGATAATGATTTACAGGGTTTCACAAGTGGCTCAGCAGGAAAGAATCCCTCTGCCAACCAGGAGAGAGGGATTTGATCCCTGTGTCAGGAAGATCCCCTTGAGAAGGAAATGGCAATCCCCATCCAGTATTCTTGCCTGGGAAATCCCACAGACAGAAGAGCCTGGTGGGGTACAGTCCATGGGACCATAAGAGTTGGATTTGACTTAGCAACTAAACCTCCATCACTATGTATAAAACAGATAAACCAACAATGATTTACACATATACATAAGAGGATAAAATATTATAATAAATTTATAAAAATAGTCTGTTAACTGTTGGGAGAGTTCTGTAAGGCAGGAAGCCTGGAGCCAAAAGTAACAGAGTATATTGGATAATTTATGAATAAAATATACGTATTTATAGATAAACCCAAGTCACCAAAAATGAAGTCAGAAGAGGAACCACAGAGTAGGGGGAGAGATTTATAACATATATGAACAAAAAAGATACTACAGTGTTAGCACAAAAAAAAAAAAAAAAAAAGGGAGGGGGCACCTACAAATTAATAAGAAAAAAGACATTCTGATAGAAAAAAAACATGTAAAAAGATCTTTTGGAAGAGAATAAAAATCTCCAAAAAACATATAAATAGATGTATAATCTGTTTAATATTTAGTAAAATGTAAATTGCATGCATGCTTAGTTGCTCAGTCATGTCTGACTCCTTGCAGCCCCATGGATACAGCCTATCAGGCTCCTCTGTCCATGGTATCTTCCAGGCAACAATACAGGAGTGGGTTGCTATTTTCTTCTCCAGGGGATCTTCCCAACCCAGGGATTAAACCAGCACCTTCTGTGTCTCCTGCATTGACAAGTGGATTCTTTGTCACTTTGCCACCTGGGAAGCCTAAAATGGTAATTAAGGTGACCAAAAAAATACCTTTTTCCCATCATATAAGCAAAATATACAAGGAGAGTTAGCATCAAGAGTTGGTAAGGAAGCTGGAAATGAAACACTTTTAAACATGCAGAAGTATAAAATATTAATATCATTTTAGAAAATAAAATGTGATGTAGCTTTCACATATTTAAAAAATGCAAATTTTTACATAGCAGTACCGTCTTTAGGAAGCTATTCTACAAATATGAAAATAACAGTGTGAAAGCATCTCTATCTAAGGATACTTATTACAATTTTACTTATGGTGGCAAAAATAGAAAGCCATCTGAATATTTATCTAGACAAAATCAAACAAATGCATTAATGGTACAAGCTCACTATGAAATAGTATGCACTTATTTAAAAAATGCTCTTTAAAATCTTATTTGCTTTATTAACAGGAAAATAACTACATTGGCAAAGTACCATGTATAATGTTTATACTCTTCTAACAGATACTAAAACGCCGACATGTGTAGAAAATTATGGGATATGGAATAAAGCTTGTTCTAGTCGCTCATAAATCTGTCTGCTGTCACCCTGTTTATTTAACCTATATGCTGAGCACATCATGAGAAATGTCAGGCTGGATGAGTTACAAGCTGGAATCAAGATAAGCAGGAGAAATATCAACAACCTTAGATCTGCAAGTGATACCACTCTAATGGCAGAAAGCGACGAGGAACTAAAGGGCCTCTTGATGAGTCTGAAGGAAGAGAGTGAAAGAGTTGGTTTAAAACTAAATATTAAAAAAACTAAGACCATGGCATCTGGCCCCAATACTTCATGGCAAACAGATGGGGAAGCCATGGAAATAGTGACAGACTTTATTTTGGGGGGCTCTGAAATCACTGCAAATGGTGACTGCAGCCATGAAATCAGAAACTTCTTGGCAGGAAAGCTATGAGAAACCTAGACAGTGTGTTGAAAAGCAAAGACATTACTCTGCCAACAAAGGTCTGTATAGTCAAGGTTATAGTCTTCCCAGTGGTCATGCACTGTTGTGAGAGCTAGACTATAAGAAAAGAAGAGGGCTGAAGGATTGATGCTTTGAACTGTGGTGCTGGAGAAGACTCTTGAGAGTCCCTTGGACTGCAAGGAGATCCAACCAATCAATCTTAAGGGAAATCAACCCTGAACACTTACTGGAAGGACTGATGCTGAGGCTGAATCTCCAGTATCTTGGTTATCTGATGCGAACAGCTGACTCATTGGAAAAGTCCCGAATGTGTGAAAGATTGAGGGCTGAAGGAGAAGAGGGCATCAGACGATGAGATGGCCAGGTTGCATCACCAGTGCAATGGACATGAACTTGGGCAAACTTTTGGAGATGGTGATGGAGAGAGAGGCCGGGTGTGCTGCAGTCCATGCTCACAAAGAGTCGGACAGGACTGGGCAACTGAACAACAACAAAACCTTATGTATATACTAAATATAATAACTATATAAGGTAAAGTAGTTCAAATTTTTTAAAGTAAAAATGCAAAATTCAAAATGCATGAGCCCAGTGGGATAGTTACATAACTTCACTACACTTATGTTATCATACAATATTGGAGCTTGCTAAGGAAAATTTGCTAAGGTCCGTCTAGTCAAGGCTATGGTTTTTCCTGTGGTCATGTATGGATGTGAGAGTTGGACTGTGAAGAAGGCTGAGCACCGAAGAATTGATGCTTTTGAACTGTGGTGTTGGAGAAGACTCTTGAGAGTCCCTTGGACTACAAGGAGATCCAATCAGTCCATTCTGAAGGAGATCAGCCCTGGGATTTCTTTGGAAGGAATGATGCTAAAGCTGAAACTCCAGTACTTTGGCCACCTCATGCGAAGAGTTGACTCATTGGAAAAGACTCTGATGCTGGGAGGGATTGGGGGCAGGAAGAGAAGGGGATGACAGAGGATGAGATGGCTGGATGGCATCACGGACTCGATGGACGTGAGTCTGAGTGAACTCCAGGAGTTGGTGATGGACAGGGAGGCCTGGCGTGCTGCAATTCATGGGGTCGCAAAGAGTCGGACACGACTCTTTGAGCAACTGAACTGAAATGAACTGAACTGAACTGAAAGTTGGTTAAAATCCTTGCAATGGGTCCAGAACATCATTAGGAATCTCCAGCAGGAGACATACCTTGAAGCTGGGCTGTTTCCATAGAACCCTCTCAGGCTAATGAGGATTGTCTGGGTCCTAGGTCTGATTCTGTACCTCGAGTATACCTTAACCCCATTCTGTCCCTGTAGAGACAAGGACCCTTCTCTCATCGGAGAGCGCATGTTCGACTGAGAGAGATATATAACGTCAGAATGCCAATGTACTCATTTAAAACATAGTTCCAATCAGGATAAAATTCAAACCCTAATGTATTTACTTACCATGAGAAATAATAGTAACACTGATTAGAGAAATTGAAATTTGTGCTGACATAAATGGGAAGTCAAAGAATAATCAAAAGACTGCTCAACACCTAAGTATTCAGATATTTAAGGCCAGTTAAATTACCAAATATTTCATGAACTTATTTGCAAAGCATAAATAGAGACACATACAGATGTAGAGAAGAAACATACAGATACTGGAAAAGGGTGGGGGAGACAGGGGTGGGATGATTGGGTGATTCAGATTAACATATATATACTACTCTGTATAAAATAAAACTGGGGCTTCCCCAGTGGCTCAGTCGGTAAAGAACAAGGCTGCAATGCAGGAGACCTGGGTTCAATTCCTGCGCTGCCAAGATTCCCTAGAGAAGGAAATGGCAACTCACTTCAGCATTCTTGCCTGGGAAATCCCATAGACAGAGAAGCCTGGTGGGCTACAATCCACGAGGTTGCAAGAGCTGGACTTGACTTAGCAATTAAACCACCACCACCATGTATAAAATAGAAAACTAACAAGAACTAACAGGAACTCGACTCAGTACTCTGTGGTGACCTAAATGGAAAGGAAATCCAAAAAAGAGGGGATATACATATACATACACTGATTCACTTTGCTGTACAGTAGAAACTAACACAATATAGTAAAAGAACTATACTTCAATAAAAATTGATTTAAAAAATACTTTGAAAACGCAAAAAAGCGATCAATTTATCAAGGTAAGACCATCCATTGGTGAAAGTGCCTTCTGTTTGGCAGCATTTGAATGAGCCAATTTTCCCTCTGAAATACTCATTTTTCCCCTGTCTCTCCAGTCAACGAACTCTTTCTCAACTATATTTTCCCCTTTGGATATACTAATATATTTATTCACATTATAGCCCCAATATCACTATGGTAAAAACAATTTTGTCTCTTTTAGGTGATTCCATACCTACGCATTGATTCATTGGGCATTTATCCTGCAGTTAAAAGAAAAGTCATCTTACATTCCTCATTTTTCTGTTCTTAGAGGTACTTTATTGCAGTTCCCCAAATACTGACAATAGGCTATATTACTACTCTTCAGAGAGTGTTGCTTAACATATGCACCCATATTTTCAGATTGATTGCTGAATCATGCCAGTCTTATTCAGACACATTCAGCCCTTATATCTTCTAACTGTGAAAAATAAAACATTATTTACAATGAAGAATCGTTATAATGCAGTAATATTTCACTAGTATTCACAGAATATACAAAAAGTGATTCACAACATTGCATTCAAAATACTTGTACTGTTCCCTTGACTCACTAAATCTAGACTATTTAAGTGTCAGCAAAGGATCCATTTTCAAAGATATAAAACAGAGCCTCTGAATGAAGATGCAAGCAACATTCTTAAAATGTGGCTATATTCTTTGAAGAAGGGAAATATAATTACTTTATTCTTCCATTTTAAACATGTAACAAGCAGGATGGGGAGTGAAACAGGGCTTGTTGCTCCTAAACTGTCAAACAAGTTTAAAAAAAAAAAACACAAGAAAACACCACCAAGTACCTCACAGCCTAAGTCAAGCCACTGACACTTAGAAGGAGCAGATTGTTGAGTCCTTGGAAACATATTGACTCCATGGAGCTTGCTGGGTCCAAGCGAGAATTAACTAGCCCTTTCTTAACCTCTTTCTCCTCATTGTGAATGGAAAGGAAAAGCCAATGCATTTCCTGCTAAACAGAGAATTTGAGATTCTGATGCAACCCTTGTCACACCTCTTCATTCTGATCATTTGTGGTTGTTTAGTTGCTCCGTTGTGTCTGACTCTTTGTGACCCCATGTACCATAGCATGCCAGGCTTTCCTGTCCTTCACCATCTCCCAGAGTTTAGACTAGAAAACATGGAGCCCACAGGCTGAATGTAGCTGACTCCCACCTCTTTTAAGTTGTAGGGGATGCTGCCGCAGTTTTGGCAGCTCTCTTAAGCACATTTTAGTCCTCTGCTTCAGAACCTAGTTGCCAATCTGGTGTTAATAAGATAAGCCCTTTTCTCATATCAGTTCAGTTCAGTTCAGTCACTCAGTTGTGTCTTACTCTGCAGGCCCATGGACTGCAGCACTCCAGGCCTCCCAGTCTATCACTGACTCCCAGAGTTTACTCCTCATGTCCACTGAGTCGGTGATGCCATCCAGCCATCTCATTCTCCGCCATCCCCTTCTCCTCCTGCCTTCAATCCTTCCCAGCATTAGGGTCTTTTTAAATGAGTCAGTTCTTCGCATCAGGTGGCCAAAGTATTGAGATTTCAGCTTCAACATCAGTGCTTCCAATGAATATTCAGGACTGATTTCCTTTAGGATGGACTGGTTGGATCTCCATGCAGTCCAAGGGACTCTCAAGAGTCTTATCCAACACCAAACTGTATTAGTCTTACGAGTCCTCTAATCACAAAGTACATCACTACACAAATCAATGATGCTGTGTCACCAGGTAGTCATGAATAGGAAGCGGGGAACAGGAAACTACTGCCCTTTCTGTTCACAACAGTCATGTGTTCAGTTACATCTGACTCTGTGCAACCCCTTGGACTGTAGCCCATCAGGCTCCTCTGTCCATGGAATTTTCAAGCAAGAATACTGAAGTGGATTGCCATTTCCTACTCCAGGGGATCTTCCTGACCCAGGGATCGAACCCACATCTCCTGTGTCTTCTGCTTTGGCAGGATTCTTTACCACTGTGCCACCTGGGAAGCCCATATTCAAAACAGTCAACACAAAAATGAAACTGTGATCAGATTTTCTGAACAATAAAAATATAACATGGTCTGCCAATAGGGGTGTTATTTTGATAATGATGGACTGTACTCAAATGTGAGTGTACTCAAAAAATTTAAGAGATTTTCTTTGCTCATTTACCCTGGAAATGAACATTAGGCAGTTGTCACATCACCTTAATGAAAGAGAACAGGTACAAGATGCAGATAAAATACCACAGAACCTGGTTTACTAGTAAAACAATAGTCCAGTAGATTATACTAGTTAATAAGGGTAAATGGTTGCCCAAATTGCATGGAAAATATACTCTTGTATTTGCATATATAAAATTATATGTACACTCATGTGTGTTCATATTATATTTTTAGGCATGAAAATCAAGTTACATGATCTGCATACTCAAAATTCCTGTTAGGCAGCCCACAGTACATGTTATCATCCATATAAGATATAACCATCAATCTTTTGAACCATATAAACCCATTTCTTCCCCATTTCTATACTGTGAAAATTCAGACAAGAGAGAGGTACTATTTGAGTAAGATATGGATAAGGAAACCCCGTGACAATGAGGAGGTTACAATAAGAGCTGACACTTGAAGGTCACATTGTAGACAGTGGCCAGAGAAATCATTCTGGTACATTTGGAAGCTGAATTTATGGAGAAGGACAAGTTATAACAAGATATATTCTGATGCAAGAAAAAGATAAACAGATCAAATTTGCATTATAATCTCCCTATTTCCTCTATAGCCTCTGCCACAAGGTAATTTTTCTTAATTAATTCCTATGCAGGACTCATAGTAGGTATTCAGTGATAATTATAAGGTTGTGTACTCCATTACTCTAAGCCCTCTGTGCTTGGCAGTCATTCTAAGAAATATCACAGAGTTGGTTGCATTTCAAAGACTAGCAATAAAGACAGTTCACTGCTGGTTCAAGATTACTTTCACGTTGTTTTACCATTGGATGAAGAGCAAACAGAGCAAAGCACATCGATATCCCTTTCACAGTGAGTACGTGTGGATCTCTGAAGCCTCCCTAGGTTCTCCCAGTGGTCAGAAGAGTCCGGAGAGAACGCAGACTCGAAAGCTGGAGAAGTTAAGAACCAGCGGATGCTGCTAGTCTAGGGATGGCCACATCTATTCATCACCTGACAATGGTATTATACTTCGTGTTCCATTTCCAGCTGCTGCATGGCCAATCTCAGCAGGATATTTTCTGTGCACATGAGTGTGTCCTTTCATGTTACTGCTCTGGCATTTCCACCTGTGTAATTGGCTTCTCTATGTAAGTTATGAAGTGCCATGCAGGGCTCAAATCTTTATCTCTTGTACTCCGCTGGGTGTCTGACACCATGCTTGTAATACATATCCAGGGTTCAAATACATTATTGCATAGCAGGGTTGGACCCACTTGGTGCTTAAATCAGAGGATTTATTAGAAATATGAATTGCTGCCTCTTACTATATTGAGTTCAGAAACATAACCTGAGCTTTGAGAATATGAAAGAAAACAAAAACCTCTGTTTCCCCTTATCCCTCCTACCTCAAAACAATTAACCCCAGCTACATCAAAGCTGAATCCAGTTTTGAGTAGGAACACTCCCATCTGAGAGTGTTGGTAGGCGTGAGGAAAGACGAATTGCTCCTACCACAAGGAAGAGGGATGAAAGAAAGAACAAAAGTAAAATATCTTGGAAGCTGTTCAAGTTTCTTAATGGACCATTAACCAACACTTAGTGAGGCAGAACTCTGGATTTGGGTGGATGGCACTGCTTTCCCCAGAGATTGAAACTGAAGAGTGGGATTGATTCAGACATTACTATACCCCAGAGCACACTGATTAGACCTTTTGAATTTATTTGTTCGTTTACAACTGTTCTTTGTCCTGACATGGACAGCCCCTGGGAGATTTTAAAATCTTCAGATCTCTGATCCTTTTAAAAAGGTGCTTTTCTATTGTAAAAGTAGTATGATGGGAGGGTGGAGGGGGGCAGCATGAATCCCCATTGCTCTGTATAACTAGACTGGATATAAAAATTTTATGCTTATGTTAGTAAACGCATAGTACCTCTTCAATGCAAATAATCAGTTTTGAGAGGTGAGCAAGAAGAAATATCATTAGATATTTTATTCACTGTGTTTAATCCATTATAGATCTCACTTGGAAGAAAAGCATTAAATACGATGCCACCTCACAAAGATCCTGTAATTTTAATGTATTAGGCATTGGGACATCTCATTTAGCATAACTCTGACTATAAACACGGCTTTAATAAACCATTTGATTTGCCTTGTAGGTAGCTATGGAGGAACAAGAATTTCTTTACAAAATTTATCAGATTGTATTTTAAAACCTGATGACATGAATTGATCCAATTATTTTTCTACCTCTCTCCACTAAACCTGTATTCACAATAGCAAAGGTTTTAAAAATTTTTTCTTACTGTAATAAAAATCACATCATATAAAACATACTATTTTCACCATATTCGACTTTACAGTTCAGTGGCGCTAAGTGCATTCACATGGCTGCACAACTCTCACCATCATCCATCTCCTGAATTTTTCACTTTCCTAAACTGAAACTCTGTCCCCACTAAACACTAAGTTCCCCTTCCCCTTCTCGCCCTGACCCACACTCTGGACCCTGGCATCTATCAATGTACTTTATGACTCTATGAATTTAACTATTCTAGATACCTCACAGAAGTGGAACTAGAGTTCATTAGTGAAGTAAGTCAGGAAGAGAAAAACAAATATCTGACATTTGTGTATATATGTGGAATTAGAAAAAATAGTACAGATGAACCTATCTGCAAAGCAAAAATAGATACACACATATAGAGAATAAATGCATAGACACCAGTGGGGAAAGAGGAATAAATTGGGAGACTAAGATTGACATATAAACATTGCTATGTATAAAACAGATAACAAATGATAACCTATTTATAGTATAGGAGGGTGAAAAGAAGATACAATCTGTTTGTAGGACGTATATTAACCTCTAAAATGTATTCCAGTACACATAGGTGTGTGTGTGTGCTCAGTCGTGTCGGACTCTGTGACTCCATGGACTGTAGCTCACCAGGCTCCTCTGTCCGTGGGATTTTCCAGACAAGAACACTAGAGTGGGTTGCCATTTCCTACTCCACTCATATACAGGAGGTGCGGACAAATACTGTTTGACTCCACTTATACAAGGTACCTAGCACTGCTTTTTAAAAGGCATTTTTGTGCTGTTTGAAGAAAGCAAGGTTTCTCAGACTGTTCCTTTGTGGGGGAGGGGAAGGCACTGTCATAGGATTCAGGGGTTACAGGTTTACAGAGGACAGCCCAGACATTGTCCCCTTCTTTAGAAGAAGAATGGTTGTATTTATTCTGTCACTACGGATAACCCTAGGACGGATCAAGACTTAAACTGCTGAGTGAAGAAAATGTACAAAACTATCATATTTAATATTTCCTAGTTGGTTGAGATAAAAGCTGTAAAAGGACTTTGCATTCTGAAAAAAAAAAAAAAAAGGACAATTGATTATTCTTCCTCCCTAATAAACTGGTGAAGGGAAATTTAAAATGAAAGAGGGCACCTAACTCTTAAAATTCACTCATAGCACTAAGAAAGAAATGAACAGATTATTACATCTGTTTTAATAGAAAGATATTTTGGGACAATTGTCCTCAAGCTCATCCCTCTCATCTTTAAAAATAAAAAGACAAGAAAAAAAGTGCTATTCCCCAGCTATTATTACTCTTCTTCCCTTCACATGCAAGCATTTTCAAAGCAAGCCCTAAACTTGAAGTCTTGACTTTCTCACATCTCAATTATTCCATAACCTACTTCACATGATTTTCATTTTTCCTTCTTAATGAAACTGTTCCCACCAAGATGATTAACAGCTTCTTGGTTTGCAAACTCAATGGATGCATTCACAGGTTAGTTCGATCATCTGTAACATTTCACTAAGTCAGCCCTTCTCTCCCACTAGAACCCCTTCCTCTTCTGACTTCCACATTCACTGCTTACTACTCGCATTTAGTTATTTTACTTCTTTCTGCACATTCATTCTTTCACGCAGTCCAGTCTTCCTTTCTCCAACCTACCCTTCAAAACTGGGATTTCTCAGCTTTTGTCTTCATTTGTGTCTCTCTTGTTCTCTTTTCTCCTTATTTTCCCCAGGTGATCTTATGTACAGAGATATCCGCAAACATCTCTTATATATACTGACAACTCACTGCGTCCAAAAAACTTATTTATGTAGAAACCTGCATTGCCTCAGAGTTTGATTTCTCAAGTTTCCAACGAGAACCCCAAAATAAACCTGAAAAAATACAAAATTAGTATATGTATTTTAAAAATATTTCAGAATAGAAGCTAGGTTTTCACATTTATCTTTAAACTGTGAGAGGATGGCAGTACACATAATAACTTTTAAAACATTTATCCTCTGTCCATGGAATTTTCCATACAAGGATACCGGAGTGGGTTGCCATTTCCTTCTCCAGGGTATCTTCCTGACTCAGAGACAGAATTCAAGTCTCCTGAATTGCAGAAGTCTTTATGATCTAGGCCACCAGGTAAATCTCCCAATAAATAAATAATAACTGTAAATGAAATTAATAACAGTGATGAGATATTTTCACTTTTAAGGAAGAAGTTGCTGTCTAGATTCTACTGGGAAAAGTAACAGCGAGAAATACTGCTTTACTTTGAACCTTAGACTATAGTATGCAAACTGAATAAAAAAGAATGGATCATTAGCATTGAAATAAGTGCCTATTTCTTTAAAAAGAAGACTTCAATATATAGACCACAAAATTATTGTGTAAAAAGAAGATTGATTTCCCTACACATGAATGATTTGTCTAGAGTATGAAGATTTATTATCATAAGAAGTTATTATTTCAGGAAACTAAAGATAAAAATCAATACTTTGGAGATCATTAAATCTTGGCATGAGTTGAGTACTGAAGGCAGGAATATTTTACTGGAGCATTGGGGAATTTATATTTTAGGGACTCTGGAGGTCATTTTGCTGACATACTTCATTTCATTTCCGTCTAAAACAAAGGAAAACAAATTACCTCTTCAAGTTATCTCTGCCAAAATGTTTTAACAATGTGTGCTACTTTATATTTGATTTCAAAGTTTTGTTTTGCTCTATAACTGTGATCAATAAAACCAAGGCAGATGAGAAATGAAGTAATAAAGGCTTATAGTCAATGTAATAATTCTAGAACAAAATGTATTTTAACCAAAGGAGGTATAAAGGAGTTTGGCAAAAGATGGAAAATTAAAATAATTCATATTTAAAACCAACATTGCTGTTAAGGTAAATAAAAGTGAGATATTTTATCCTCTAGGGTAATAGTAAATGAAACCAAGGAGCCATTTCTTTCTTAGAGTCTGTTCTTTTCAAATATAGTACCTCGCTCCCTATTAAAAGCTTTCAAATCAGATTTCAGTAAATCAGGATCTAGATGATTCTAAACCATTCCTGAAATACTGAAACTATGTTCTCTCTGGGAGTAGTCTATTCTGTTCTGCAAGATGAATTCCATCTTTTGGAACAGTCAATAAATGAATGACCACTCTTGGAATTCTGCAGAGAAGGTGAAAAATGGGCTAGAAGATTTTTTATAGAAATTGATATATAGAAACAGACCAAAAGAAAAAGTTCTGTATTGCAAAATACATATGTGATTTCCTTCTTTTCTCCCTTCCTCTCTCCTCTCCTCTTTTTTCTCCTCTCTCCTTTTTTCAGAAGTAGAAAAAGGCCAAGGGTTAAACGTGTAACAATCACTATTAGCATAATATTTTGATTAGCAATCATCTTTGGTGAAAACAACATTGGATGTGTAGTAGGTTTGTGTTTTCAACTTGATAGTAGAACAGTATTTTTAGTTAGGCTGTCAGCAATAAAACTATAATTCTGTGAAAATTTCTAGAGACATATTCGAGGAGGAATACAATTTGAGAAATGAACAATAATAAAACAAGCAATAAATGAAAGTTGGATACATGAGGATATGTAGCTGAAATATTTAAAAATTAAATCTGTACTATTAATAATACGAAGAAGGCAATGGCAACCCACTCCAGTACTCTTGCCTGGAAAATTCCATGGATGGAGGAGCCTGGTAGGTTGCAGCCCATGGGGTCGCTAAGAGTCAGGCACGGCTGAGCGACTTCACTTTCACTTTTCACTTTCATGCATTGGAGAAGGAAATGGCAACCCACTCCAGTGTTCTTGTCTGGGGAATCCCAGGGACAGAGGAGCCTAGTGGGCTGCCGTCTATGGGGTCTCACAGAGTTGGACATGACTGAAGCGACTTAGCAGCAGCGGCAGCAGCTGAAATAATTTAAAAGAAAATCTGTACTATTAATAATATGATATAATAAAGTTGAGTTAGATGTATTTTAATAAAGAGGCAAGGGAAAAATTAAATAGTTGATATTACAATAAATGAAACTCTTAAATGTAAATGGGAAGGGTAAACATTAATGAATACTCTGGACTAAAATCAAAAGGTTCAAAAGTAGATGAAGATAAGTTAAATGTAGAGAGTAAGAAATTATAGTACATATAGAAATGAACAGTGTTTCTTCTAGCATCAATTTTCTGGAGAAAATAAGATGAATGACTGAATTTGTTTTTCAGTCTGAGTGTTATTATATTAGAGACGACATTAAACAATGGTCTGAGTATTAAAGAATAACACCTATCAGAGAAGTTGGACTAAACCATTTTCTTTTTATAGGTATACCTCAACCATATTTGTTGTGCCAAATAAAATATATAAATTATAAATATTATGTAAAATGCATACAAAATAAAGGAATAATCTGTACAAATTTAGCACTATATTAGGCACTTAAAAAATTTTATTGAATAGCTTATACCAGATAAATAAGATTTCTAGAAAGTGAATTCAAATACCTATGATGCATATCAAATCACTGTCTTAAGAAAGAGGAAAAAAAAGAGGATATTTTTTACATCCTGGCCATAATAAACTAATCTTAAATACTGCTATGAAATTATATGGTGAGATACTGGATATATTTACTACAAGATAATTTGTAAATATGGTCCTAACATGTCAAGTCTTATCTGATACTAGTGAATTTCAAGAAGTTTAAATATTGTTATGTCGACATTATAGCAATTTAACATAAAAAAATCACAATTAATCACAGTAAACTCTACAACTAGGTGATAAATTGCAATTTGGAATGTTCATTAAAGACATAGTCACAGGCTTTAAAAAATAGCAACCCCTCCAAACATAGAGTTTATTTCAAGAATACAGTATATGTTCAACTTTGGTATACATATGTATAGCACAACTTCTCAGTTACATTACCAGTATTTTGTCAAATTCATAATTTAGTCATGGACAGCAAATGAAGAGAATCTGTTAATACCTCTTTTTTAAATGAACATTTCAAATTAGTTCTAAAAAGAGCCACTTTTATTTCAAACAAGCAACTTTTGTTTACCTAGTGGGCTTTTGTTTACCTAGTGGTAAACTTTTGTTTACCTTGTTAAGCATCTGATGGACTTGCCTATTTAATTGATATATTCATTTAATATATTTAACTAACATATTTTCATTGTTTTTATTTTTTTTTACTTTATGTGCTTTCTACATCTTGAGTGAAATAATGTTTCATATTCATATCTTATCTAAAATATAAGGAATAAATATTCTAAAACTTACACAGTAACATTTGATTTTGTTTTTTCTATATAGAAGTTATTACTAAGCATAATCTGACCTAGTTTCAATTATTTCACCAAGATCATAAGAGGTACAGGCACAGTTTTGCTCAAGGGTCAAGCATCATCACTCTGTCTTTGTTTATTTTAAAAGCACTTTGAAGTTATATGTATCAGTTCAGTTCAGTTCAGTTGCTCAGTCATGTCCGACTCTTTGTAACCCCATGAATCGCAGCATGCCAGGCCTCCCTGTCCATCACCAACTCCCGGAGTTCACTCAGACTCACGTCCATTGAGTCAGTGATGCCATCCAGCCATCTCATCCTCTGTCATCCCCTTCTCCTCCTGCCCCCAATCCCTCCCAGCATCAGAGTCTCTTCCAATGAGTTAACTCTTCGCATGAGGTGGCCAAAGTACTGGAGCTTCAGCTTTAGCATAGTGTTGATGAATTTACCTTAATTTGTTTTCACTTTTTAGTCTTCATCCTGTAGCAACTAATAGAATGTGCAATAATGCTTAGCTAGCAAAAAGAGTCAGACACAACTTAGCAACTAAACAGCAATGTAGAACTCTGACCAGGTTGAAGTATATTTTAGGGGCACATGGGAGGTAGTTTCTATAACTTTGGTTTCATTAAAATGGGGTTCTAAATAAGTACAAAAAATAACAAGAATACTAATTTTACTTAAACTCTGAATTTCCAAAGTGCTTAATATTACTCAGGAAATTCTTCCCTGCAAAACTCTTTAGAGAAAAGATCTCACACCAAGTGTTCTACACATATTACTCTATGCCCAAAACCCCCATGGAGAAAAGATAGGTACTTAGATACAATCTTCCCTGATAGCTCAGTTGGTAAAGAATCCAGCTGTAATGCAGGAGACCCTGGTCTGATTCCTGGGCTGGGAATATCCCCTGGAGAAGGGATAGGCTACCCATTCCAGTATTCATGGGCTTCTCTTGTAATTAAAATCAACATTGGAAAATTCTAGGCCAGGGCTCAAATAGAAATAAATATGAGAATTTTTATATTTCATACGTGGTATCTAATTGAGACAGAGAAAAACTTTTATAACAAAATGCATAGCATAGAACTATGTTTGATGAAATTAGAGATAATTGGTTAATATAAAAGTCATCATGTAACTAAATACAGATTTCATTGCTCTACCTTTTAGGAAGAGTAAAGAATTTTACCATTTGTCAGTTTTGGTGAGTTGTCATTTCTTTTTAATTGAAAGCATATTTTTCTTCAAAAAAAGATAAAATTGGTTCTGTGTATACACACACATACACACACACAAACACGTGCATATATATGTGCCCTAACATGAAGAAAAAGCAAACCTGGAACTTCATATAATGTAAAGGCAGACTATGCTATGGTTTTATGATTAAACTATGCTTTTATGATTGAGTTAATTTAAAGAACTTGGGAAAAATTACTTCTTAAGCTCCAAGAAGACTTATCTCCACATAAAATTGAACTTGACTACAATTATCATTAAATAAATTTTGTAAATATGTTTAATTTTATCTTTCTTATGCAAATAACCATATAAATATGGAAACAGATGGTAATATTGTTCAGTAAAATGAATATGTATTATTAGATGAATCCAAATTTATTTGATGAACATAAATTTTCATCTTCTTTTTAAATTTAATGGTTAACATAAAACTTTAGCGGTAAAGTAAACATATGTGGAATAGCTGCAGTATGTATGTGGAAAATTTATATTTATGTACATTATTTAGATGTATTTTTCATGGAAACTGTGGAAAATATATTAAGCTTTCCATTTCTAATCACTTGGTTTTACTGTGGATTTTCAAAAACAGATTTATTTTGGCATTGAAACATTTTTATATTTAATATACATGTTTAGCACCAAAACCTGAATTTTACGAACTAGTCACATAATTTGTAGTGAGATAAAGCTTCCTTAGATTCTATAGTTTACTTGAAGGACACTGTTAAAATTTCTTATGTACATGATGTCTGGATACATTTTTAAAGCTATTTAGGGATCTGTAGTCTTCAGAGTAATTGTTTTGTCCCTTATTTCTAATGGTAACTTTATAAATTCAATTTAATATATTTTGGATACATATATACATATTGGAAATTTACATATTATAATTAGAATTTTACATATTATAAATTCAAGTCCTCATGTTGGATGCGGTATATAGAAATGCACATGAAACAAAGTTCAACAAATGCTAGTTTTTGCTACCTGGAAGCCTAAGATGCCGTATGTGATGTATGTTCATTCAATAGTAGACAAAGAGCCTTACAGAAAATCTTATGTGAGAATCTGACACTCTGAAATAAATTTACCAAAATACTTTCAACTGATGAGTGAATCCTACAGTCTTTAAAGGAAATAAACATAACACATTAAAAGTCATAAAACTGAGTTTAGTTTATCACATGCGCAGGTCTACATTAGCTCATTACTCATGAAACAATACTTTCATTTTGCATCATGATGATAAGAATCAGTAGGAGTCCTTTGGTCTATTTTATTTGACATGTTGTGTTCTTTTGCTTTTTATATTAAAAAAAAGGAACAGTAATTTATTTTATTCATTTTTATAAGGAGAATTTGACAAGGAACCCAACATTTTACTCCTAGGTTTCACTCAAGAGAAATACAAATAAATATCCATAAAAAACTGCTGGTAAAAGCAGCTTAACAGTAGCTTTATATATGACATCCAAAAACTGGGACAAATCAACTGTTGTTGGTGAATCAATACAATGGTGTATTTAGCAATAAAATGATATGATATTGATATAGGCAGTAATATGAATAAAGTAAGAAAACATAAAGCTGAATAAAGACTTTCACAAGAATATTCACTGTATGATGTCATTTACATGAAGTCCTAGTAGTGACTAATCTAATCCATTAGTGGGAAAAAACAAAAACAAAAATTATGGTAATTACCCGGGAGCACTGACTGGGAAGAGACATAAGAGAACATTTTAGGCCCTTAGATTTATATCTTGATAGTGAGTTGAGTTAGAGTTTGTGTGCATTTGCATAAACTCAGAACATTTACACTTGTGATTTGTGCATTTTATTGTATGTAAATTTTATCTCAAAAGCATAAAATATAAACAATATTGAACTCTATTATGCACCTGCCAAAATATATAGGAGGAAGCACATTGATTTCTACAGCTTATTTTCAAATGCATAAAAATCCCACAGTTGTTTGCAAGAATAGAAAGATAAGCAGATGGATACTTGAGTGTAAGACACTAACAAAGTGTTAATTTTAAAATGTAGGTGTTATATATATAGGTTCACTATAAAATCTCTTTTATCTTTCTATAGACTTGAAAATTTTCTAATATGTGTGAACACAATTAAAAGGATATCAAGCATTCCTGCTATGTATGTGGAACAAATGTTTTCATCTTCACTGTGGTTTGCAAAAATTAATGCTAACTTGCTGTATAAATACAGCTGTCAACTATAGATTAATAGATTGCAAAGAATTTTTTTCCACAGCAGCAATCCTTAGGTTCGATTCTGACTCAGAAGAGGGGTTGAACGTTTGGGCTTCCCTGGTGGAGAATCCGCCTGCAATGCAGGAAGCCTGGGTTTGATCCCTGGGTTGGGAAAATCCCCTGAAGGAAAGCATGGCAACCCACTCCAGTATTCTTGCCTGGAAAATCTCCATGGACAGAGGAGCCTGGCGGGCTACAGTCCATGGGGTCGCAAAGAGTCGCACTTGACTGAGTGACTAAGTAAAGCGCAAGAGTCTGCAAAGACTGTTTTTCCAAAACAAAAAAAACAAAATGTAACAGCAAAAAGTTATAAATGCTCTAGAGGTCTAATGATATGCGATGCTATTCACCTAAAGGCCCATAGACATGAAATTTCATTGGGAAATCATTATAGATAGTGATACAATGGAGATGCAACTGAATGCAGGCTATACATTCATAATTCCTTTATAACTGATGATAGTATTGTTTGCTTTGCCTGGTTGGCTGATCAGTATATTGATTTTGGTGCACTAGGAGTGAGACAGAAAAAAAGAAGTAAAATTAGTGAATGACAAATTTTCAAAGTAAGACTCAAAATGAGAGATCAAACTTGAAGCATTGCCCCAAATGAATGAGTAAATCCAGTGTTGCCTGTGATATATGTACCATAATCTTTTTCTTAATAATATATGATGCTTGTTTTTAAAAGAATGCAAAAGAAATGAATAAACAATTTAGCCATATCTAGTGTAAAATGCCTATTAAAAAAAATCTGACATCCATATTCCGGCTTTTGGGTTGTTTTTTTTAATATCTACCCACAGCAGCTCTAAGCACTCTCCTTGAACACTTAAATTCACTACTGTATATACATGTTCAAGAGGAAAACATGGGTCGATTTAGAACAAACTCTTCCTAAGTGGCTTTTAAAGATTCTATGTGATTATTCACTTTTTAATTCTACTGGTTGGTGTTTCATTTATTTTATATTCTACCTGGTTGTATTTGAAAATAATCTTTATTCCAAATAAAAAAAGAGTCACTACCTTGTTTTTAGAAAAGGAGAGTAGAGAAAAAATGCAGGAAGCAAGTAATTAGCTTGTCCAGATCTTACAGCATGCCCTGAAGGAAATGCCAGTTTTATCTCATTATGTGGAATTAAGCAACCAATCAAAAGTTTTACAAAAGCCTCTCATTACAGAGGTCACACAGCCATTTCAACAGCTCTTAGTTTACTTTGCTGCCAAATCAATCACACACCCAATAAAGGAGTAAAGAGATTGTTCAGATTACAAAGGTAAGGAACAAAACACAAGTGCAAAATCTAAACACAGTGAACGTTTTTCCAAATGTTTTTTTTAAAGATATCAACTTACATATCAGTAAATGACAATTTTTACCAGAGCTTTTTGAGGGAAGAAGACAGTACTTTTTTGTATAAGTCACTACAACACGGACATGACCTATGGATCAGTTGCTATTTCTATACAATTATAATGAAATTTATTAATTATAATAAAATTCCATGATTTTTGTGGCTTGATCACTATATTTCTATCATGAGTTAAAACACCATGGAACACAAATTACTTCCCCCATTTCTCTTTGATAGTATTGGGGATTGTACTGAAGGAGAACTTCTGACAGCAGGAACTGACATCTAAGATGCAATGATTCTAAGAAATTGTTGGCAGTCAAATTTTTATATACTCTCTGTTTAGCTCCACCACAAGCAACTGAAGAACATAATCTTTATTTTATATTTTGAAAAACTTCATTTTTTTCTTCTGAGCAGCTGCAATAATCACATTTCTGGGTAGAAATTGTGCAGAACCAGAAGTGTGAGGAAAATTAATCCATCCCTGTGTTAGAATTTGTACATTACCAAGACATTCATATGAAATAGTCACATCATAATGCAATACTTCATGTAATTAATAAGAGCCCATAAATTCTGAACCACTTCTGAACTATGAAGTAAACAGCCAAAGAAGCCTATTTATACAGCATCAAGGAATAGTTGTTATGGTCTACTATGTCAATCAAAGGCTTTACTGATAATATTTTCACACCCTGCAAGTGGTTTAGTACTATGAAATACAGAAATACATACCCATTTACAGTAGAATTGTAATCATTCAGAAGAGAATAAAGAATATCATCTTCCTATTTCAAGGAAATGGTGAAGACATGTACATACACAAACACTCAAGCAGAAATTGCAGAGCCAATTCCATATTTTGTCAAAGAGTAGAGTGCATTGTTGTCTCTCCATGGATGTCCTTTTACGCACTTATCACTTTAACTGTAAGCTCTTTGGAACATAATCTGAATCAATGCTTAACTGATGCCTGAAGTGCACTGAATTATGCCTTCTATTCTGTACGTACTTTTTGTCTATGAATGAGCTGAAACAATCTGTTGACCTTTCCTCTTCCATCATTTTCCTTTCATAAATATTTTTATCTGCTGATAAGTCTCCCCCAACCCTAAGTACCAGCCTAGATTCAAAGGGACTACCTACTGGCCAGTTATTCACTGTAGGAAGAGTGAACTTCTCTGAAACATTTTGGCTTCTAGATTCATATGAAGAAGTCACAGCTGACTTCAGAGGAACAAAATGTTTATTTACAAATGTAATCATAGGAGCAGCTAGAGCATGGAGAAAAGAATCTCACAAGGAGTAAAAGTAGGTGGGAAGTACAAGACAGCCCAGTGCAGAACATGGGAGCTGGCTCTTGGGGTGTACAGAAATAGGGAGCCCAACATCTCCCTTGTCACAATCATAAGAGAGTAAGCCAATCTATTTTGTAATGCATTTGGGCTTCTTAATACTTTCCTTATCCTTTCTTGTAGGGAATTTATTATATCATTCTTTATCTTATTGCTTGTTTCCTTTTCCAATTAGTCTGTAAACTTAAGATCAGGTAATAAGCATTCAATAAATGTAGGGCAGAAAGAAGGACAGGGAAAAAGGCAAAGAAGAAACAAGGTTTATCCCTTGGCTTCCTGCAACATCCAGTGTGTTGCTGAATTCCCTAAATGGTGTTTGAATTATGATATCTATCAGTTCTGATTTATTTTCCCCAGTCTCTCTTCCCCTCAAGGGATTAGAGTTTCTCATATAGAAAATAGTTTTTAAATTTTATTCTTTAATATATTGTACTATGGGATTAAGGCATACTGCCTAAAATGTTAATAGCCATTGCTCTTCCTAACAAGGAATACTATAAAAAAAATGGATCAAGGTCATCACACATATGTCTCTACAATTTATGAGCTATCATGCACACAGAAAGATGAATTAGTGTTCTATTTTTATTTATAGATATAATAAATATCATACAAGTTTCTCAAATACTAATTTAAAAAATACGTAACTTGATCTTCCAACACACTGAGAATCTCCTAACCTCCACATACGTTTTCATCCCTGACCCGCTGAAGAATGGGAGGGACTTAGAGAACCCTAACTTTTCATGTGCCACCAATAAAGTACACTGTTGTTGTTCTTTAGTTGCTAAGTTGTATCCGACTCTTTGTGATCCCATGGACTGTGGACTGCCAGGCTCCACTGTCCATGGGATTTCCCAGGCAAGAATACTGGAGTGGGTTGCCATTTCCTTCTCCAGAGGACCTGCCTGACCCAGGGGTCTAATCCATGTCTCCTGCACTGCATGTGAATTCCTTACCACTGAGGCACCTCAGAAGCCCCAAAGTACACTGTATGCCCCACTTAAAGATACACAGCATTATCCAGCTTGAATATTTATCAGTGTCCCTGTTCTTTATTAGTAAACGGTAAAAATATTTTTTAATTTGAAAATATGGAAAATTCATTTTGGTATGTTTGACTGAGTAATTGAATAAGAATAGCAACACAATCTTTAGTCATCTAAGTAAATGCTAAATCAACTGGATTTCATGGGAAAGGTTGGCACAAAGATAATTGTTTAAACAGTATATTTAAACATAGTTGGACTATTCCTCAAATGATGTTTGCACTTGGGCAAGTATCCCGCATAAAGAAATTCGCCAGAGATAAGATAAGCAGAACAAGAGAGTTTGAATAATTTCTGCCATCTATTGTGAGAACAGTTTGTTCTTTTCCATTGCAGACATGAAAAAAGGGAAATCCATATAAAATATCGCTGGCAATAGGGGATTAGCCCTGTTCTAGTAAAAAGTAGGTCTCCTCAGGGCTTGCTCGAGGCAAAATTGTGAAATGGGAAGAAGAACAAGTTAAAAGAGCGAGAAGAATTCATGGACTGAGAGTTTGATTTTTGCATTTTCTTCAATTTTTGAACTACATGGCAATGTAAGTTTTTCCAAGTCTCTTAATTTATCTCTTATTTGATGACATTTAAAAATAAAAATCTCTTCAGTTCAGTTCAGTTCAGTCGCTCAGTCGTGTCCGACTCTTTGCGACCCCATGAATCGCAGCATGCCAGGCCTCCCTGTCCATCACCAACTCCCGGAGCTCACTCAAACTCATGTGCATCGAGTCAGTGATGCCATCCAGCCATCTCATCCTCTGTCGTCACCTTCTCCTCCTGACCCCAATCCCTCCCAGCATCAGAGTCTTTTCCAATGAGTTAACTCTTTGCATGAGGTGGCCAAAGTACTGGAGTTTCAGCTTTAGCATCATTCCTTCCAAAGAACACCCAGGGCTGATCTCCTTCAGAATGGACTGGTTGGATCTCCTTGCAGTCCAAGGGACCCTCAAGAGTCGTCTCCAACACCACAGTTCAAACGCATCAATTCTTCGGCGCTCAGCCTTCTTCACAGTCCAACTCTCACATCCATCCATGACCGCTGGAAAAACCATAGCCTTGACTAGACGTAATCTTAGCATCATCTGTTATGATTTGAAATAGCTCAGCTGGAATTCCATCACCTCCACTAGCTTTGTTTGTAGTGATGTTTCCTAAGGCCCACTTGGCTTCACATTCCAGGATATCTTGCTCTAAGTGAGTGATCACACCATCGTGATTATTGGGTACTTGTATGCATATGACAAATAGAAGAATACTGGCAAATTGGTAAAAATTCCCAAAACTGGGAGCTACCCAGTAAGGTATACAATCATTTTCTAATTTTCAAAATAGTATTTGTTTGGAGTTCAAGCTAGCTCAAGGGAACTCACTGCTAATGGTTAGAATTTAAGGAAATATAGGGAAAATACTTCCAGGCAATTAATTCATTGCAGCCTTTCTCAAACTTTACTATTTAAGACACTGTTCATTCCTCTACAGCAAGGATAGTTCATTGCAGTCTTTCAGTTTTATACGTTCTTTCGAATTTATTCATTTCTTCCCAATGCTTTCTTAAGTCAAAAGTCTCATCTATCCTTTTTTTTAACCCCAGGAAATAAAAAATTTTTCTAAGTTGTTCAATAGAGTTCCTAAAATGACAGCAAATGAATCCTATAAAGGTTACAAGAGTAAATGAAACCTTCCCCCTTTATATCCTATGTAAAATTTACAGGAATAAATAAATTCACCTTATAAGCCATGTGTTGAAGAAACAGAATAAGCTGTATGTGTCTGTAAGTTGAAAGGTTTGGTTTAATGGACATTCCACCAGCTTCTTCCATTCTGTGGTTCTGGTACCATCATAACTGCTTTGTCACCTGATCAAGTCTTTCTTCCCTGATTTGGCATGATCGTGCTGATTGTACAAGATTCCGACACAAAACACTTTATTCCATTACAGAGGAGACAGATAAATCACATTATGAGACATGTGACCAAGATGATGCCTTGACACACAACTTTATCTCTCATTCCCCATTGAGATGACTCAACATATACAGAGAAAAACTTTCCTGCCATTAGAAATCAGAAAGATGCTGTGTGTGTGTGTATGTGTGTGTGTGTGTGTGTGTTATTTGCTCAGTCGTGTCCAACTTTTTGCTCTACCTAGACCTTTTTAGCTTCATGTTTCTGTGGAGATGGTGTTGCTATTTAGGTTTCCTGAAAAACAGACCCTGAGATAGAAATTTTCATGTAGGAATTTTAGGATCAAAACTTATAGGAAGTACAGGGAACAGAATTGGGTAGAAGGAGGATTTTTAAATCAGCTGGTCCCACAGGGCGCTCTGGAGTTAGGATGGCTCTGAAGCATTGTCCTGAACTAAATATGGAGGATGGTTCTGGATAACCCTGCTTTGAGTGCTTATTGGATGTGGGCTGCCCCCAGGAATAGTGGCTCCCCTTAGTCCAGAAATTCTCAGGGAAGAAGTCAGCTAGGAATTGTCAGCCTCTGACATTCCCACCTAGAGGAATGAGTGCTTCGATCCTTAAGAGGGGATCTGGGGGTGTGCCACAGCACCCACTACTGATGAACATATAAAAGTGAGGGAGAAAGCTTTGCAGCCCTACCGTCACCACTGCTCAGCGTCCCTCAAACTGTATGAAGAGCATAAACACCAAGAGCCTCAACTCCCTGCAGTTGCTTAAGGAGTTGCTAATCCACCCAAGAAGAGAATCAGTGAGCTCACCCCTGTTCACTAATTCAAGGTAATTATTTTATATGATGCTAAAAGTCATGTAACTGGTTTACTGAAAGTGGGGAGATAACACTGTGTTAGGATGATCTATAAATTCAGGAGAGGATTCACTGAGGACAATTATCCAAGCCACAATCCTCAGAATTCAAGATGAAGCCACAATTCAAGATATCAGCAGTTGACTTGACTATGAATTTAACTCATTTGGAATCTCTTCCTCAATGGCACCCTCATATCTGGCCCATTGACTCTAGCCGCCCAGTTTTTCTAGAGTAAAATCACCAGAGCCACACACCATTTTGGATTGGGGTTAGAGAAGCACACTTGAAAAAAATGACAAGTAAGTTGAAAATAAAAGTAGGGCAAAATAACTGAATTTGAAAATTAAAAAAAAAAAAAACAGAGAGAGAGGAAATACAGGTAACAATACATAATTCTTATTTAAAATGTAGAATTTTAGGCCAGAATATTAAAGAGATACAAGCCAGAAATTATGATAATCACAAAATTTTATGCACCTAGCATATGTATTAGAATATAAAAGAAAATAAAAAGTTGCTAGCAATACGGGGAGGAATTTAATGATGCCTCTTTTATAATCAACAGACTATACAGAGTAGAAATGATATGGAAATTTTGAATAATATAATCAATGATTTTCTTGGCTATCTGTACTAATGTTAAAATCTCTATTTATAATATTTTACTTCTAAAACAGTGAATTAATACAACTGTCTAAGGCTCATAGAATAGTTATATAAAAATTCATCATATACCAGGCCATAATTTCAAACCAGATAAATTATAAAACTAGACAGTTTTCAAGGTATGACCTCAAACTACAGAAAATCTAATAATAATGTTAAATTAAATTTTTGGAAGAAAAGAAACATGCTGCTTCATAATTTGTAGATCAAAGAAGAAACAAAAAGTAAAATGGTAGACTTCTTAAATTAGGAAATGTATAGAATATTGCCTAATGAACACTCAAAAAATTGTTTTAAGTCTTTTTGCCATCAAGTTAAGGAGATCCAACCAGTCCATTCTGAAGGAGATCAGCCCTGGGATTTCTTTGGAAGGAATGATGCTAAAGCTGACACTCTAGTACTTTGGCCACCTCATGCGAAGAGTTGACTCATTGGAAAAGACTCTGATGCTGGGAGGGATTGGGGGCAGGAGGAGAAGGGGACGACAGAGGATGAAATGGCTGGATGGCATCACGGACTCAATGGACATGAGTCTGAGTGAACTCTGGGAGTTGGTGATGGACAGGGAGGCCTGGCGTGCTGCGATTCATGGGGTCGCAAAGAGTCGGACACGACTGAGCGACTGAACTGAACTGAAGTTATTAAAATAACGAACTCAAGAAGATTGGAAAAAATGAACAAGAGACACTTGAAAAACTCTAAGAAAGGCTTTAAACCATACAGTAAATAGATGATTAGAAAACAAAAATACAAGGAAAAGCAGATAACCATGAATATAGACAAAACTAGGGTGAGAATGTCTTCTAGAAAACAGAAGTGTAAGGAGGATTGGGAAATTGATTTCCAGTATCAGAGATAAGAAAAAGAAACAAACAATCAGATCAAGAGGAGATGATAGGTTCTTAGATTAAAAAAAGAGATTCATCGTAAATAATCTGCATTCAACTATATATTTTTATTTTGCAACAAAGAAAAATATTCTATTTTATCCTACCATGTAATCTATAATTAAAACAAAGAGCATTTTTCTTTGTTGCAAAATAAAAATGCACAGTTGAATGCAGATTATTTATAATGAATCTCTTGATTTGTTTTGTTTTTTTTTTTTTACTTAGCCTATCATTACCTCTTGATCTGATTGTTAATTTCCCTGTTCTTATCTCTGGTCTGGAACTCCATTTCCCAATCCTCCTTATTCTTCTGTTTCCTAGAAGGCATTCTCACTCTGCTGCAAAGTCGCGTCAGTCGTGTCTGACTCTGTGCGACCCCATAGACGGCAGCCCACCAGGCTCCACTGTCCCTACTATTCTCAAGGCAAGAACACTGGAGTTGGTTGCCATTTCCTTCTCCAATATTCTCACTCTGCTGCTGCTGCTGCTAAGTCGCTTCAGTCATGTCCGACTCTGTGCGACCCCATAGACAGCAGCCTACCAGGCTTCCCCATCCCTAGGATTCTCCAGGCAAGAACACTGGAGTCAGGTGCCATTTCCTTCTCCAATATTCTCACTCTAGCTTTGTCTATATTTATGGTTATCTGCTCTTCCTTACACTTTTGTTTTCTAAATATGCATTTATTTTGTGCTTTAAAGCCTTTCTTATCATTTTTCAGGTGTCTCTCCGTATCTCTCCTTTTTCCAATCTTGAGTTCATTATTTTAATAACTTAATGGCAAAAAGACTAGAAGTATATACACAAATTCTTAATAATGATTAATGCTAGGGGAGTATATGATTATAAAGGACTTGTGAACTATTAATTTTTACAATGTCAAGTATTAATTACATGATATCAAAAAAGTATTCCAATTTCAAAGGAAAACAAAATACATTAAAACCTCCTTTTAATAATACCATATTTATGTTTCTATTTATGAATGTAATAAATAATATTATCATTGATTATCTTCTGTGAAAGTACCAAATTTTAAAAAAATGTAACATGATATTAATGTGCATGCACCTTCTCTAAATAGGCCTGGGGCTATTTGCTATAAGTAAATATCATAGAAGAGATATACTGCCCAACCCCTAGAAGGGTAGGGAACTCATCTTTATTTCAATAGAATATTCAAAGCAAAGAGAATGAATGACAAGGGGATATAGGAAAACTATGAGTTGAGTTTAAACTGTAGCTGGGGTCAAAATTGAATGAAGGCATATTTGAATTTTGTGAAAGAAGTATAGAAAAAAAAATAGTGGATTTAAAAAAAATAAAAAGATGTCCTCATTTACTTTCTTTTCTGCCAGTTTTGTCCTTATTCAGTCATTACAAAATTATTACAATTTTTACATACCCCAAGCTGTGCTAATCTCCAGGAATACAAAGCTTAGAGCCAGGCTTTCATTTAAGTCGTGCATGGTCTTGTAGGGAGTGGCATGAGTAAACTGCAAAGTCCCTGCCCTACAGCACAGTGTGTCACAGAGTTGCACGTTTAAACTTTCCTGCATTCAAATCACCTGGAAAGCTGATCAGAATGCAGGTCTCCTGTGGTATCCAAGGTTTGGAATTCCTACTCGACATAACCAGTCTTTGACTGGAGTTTGAGGTACAAATTATTGAGCCTCTCACCTGTGCTCTGCCTCCAGTCTACCTACCCAAGGTGCACATCTGGCTTCTCATTTTCCATCCACTCTTTTCCTATTTTTACCTTCATTTTCTTCACTCAGTCTTTATTTCTCCTGAGATCATCCATACCTCTGGCTTCTGTAAGCCTTCTCTGAGCTCCAGTCCCTCCTACCCTGCTGTTTGACATCAATTTCAGTGTCTATATCAGATTTTGTATCCATGGGTTTGTGCTTAGTCTCTCAGTCATGTCCAATTCTTGCAACACACTGTACTGTAGCCCGCCAGGCTCCTCTGTCCATGGGATTCTCCAGGCAAGAATACTGGAGTGGGTTGCCATTTCCTCCTCCTGGGATCCTCCCAACCCAGGAATCAAACCCAGGTCTTCTGCATTGCAGGCAGACTCTTAACTGACTGAGGTAGGAGGGAAGCCCTATTGCATACATACCCCATCTCAAACTCAACATATCTAAAGACAAAATCAGTGTATATGTCCAGCTCTAACCAATCAGAAAATACTGGCCATTTTGAGTATCTGATATCTCAGTGAATAAAGCATCATTTATCAAGTCATGCAAACTCCAAATCTTAAGATTCTTCACTTTATCCAGACCACACCAAGCCTACTGAACCTCCTAATTTTATTTCTAATCCATTCATCCTCCCCTTTCTCCCTCTATTAGCAGCAGGCTGGTTCAAAATCCATTTGTCTCTCACCTGGATGATAATAATGACCTAAACTGATTATGAGTTTCCACTTCATCCTACCCAACCAACTCTCCATATTGCAATGACACTCTAAGCAAAGGCTTGCCTTGTTTTTATAATGAGAAAGCCCTGGTCTTCATTTATTTTTTATGGGCTCATTTTATGACCAACACTCTCCTCTGCTGTGCCTATACAGGCAAGTTGGCCTTCTTTTCATTACCTTTACTCACAACATTCCCTCTTACACTCCTGTGTACCTTCTCTTTCTTTTACCTAGAATGTTCTCCTCTTCTTTTTTCTTAATTTATATTGGTTTTTCCTATCTCAGATTAATCATCAAAGTTCATATAGGCAGAGCTATAGTTTTTCCAGTGGTCTTGTATGGATGTGAGAATTGGACCATAAAGAATTGATGCTTTTGAAATGTGGTGTTGGATAAGACTCTTGAGAGTCCCTTGGACAGCAAGGAAATCAAACCAGTCCATCCTAAAGGAACTCAACCCTGAATATTCACTGGAGGGATTCATGGTGAAGCTGAAGCTCCAGTGCTTTGGCCATCTGATACAAAGAGTCAGCTCACTGGAAAAGACCCTAATGCTGGGGAAAATTGAGGGCAAGAGGAGAAGAGGGTGACAGAGGATGAGATGGTTGGAAGGTATCATTGTCTCAATCAATGGACATGAGTTTGAGCAAACTCTGGGTGATGGTAAAAGATAGGGAAGACTGGCATGCTGCAGTCCACAGGCAAAGAGTCAGACATGACTTAGCAACTGAACAATGACAACAGTAGTTTTTCTCTCGTTTGGGACAATTATCATAATTGAGTTTTTCCTCCGGCTTTATATGATTATTTGATTCATATATATAAACTCCATAGGAAAAAAACAGTGCTTGATTTTGTCATTTATTTCCAGGCACTAGCAAAGCATTTGAACAAAGTAAATATTTAAGAAATAATTGGAATAAAATGTTAGTTTCAAGTTACCTGTGCCTAAATCTCCGTACATACAACCAGATAATTGCATGACCTAGAGTAGCAACGCAGTTCCACACCGCAACCAGTCACTCCTATTATAAAGCTTTCCACCTGGAAATTATTTTCAAATATGAAGTGTCCAGTAAGCATTTGTTTGAATTAAGTAAACAGGTGATGCTATGTACCTAGTACAGAATTTAATTCAATGTGAATTTATTGAGCCCAATCTGGGTATGGCTATATAAAAAGCATAAGAATAAAATGTAACAATTTTGATGTCTCATCAGATTGGTTAAAGTGAATGCGTGACTCTAGTTTAGTGATTGAGTTACTATCAGAATTCACACTCCATATGTCTCTTTCATTTGATTTATTCAAGCAATTTGTGGTATCGCATCTTGATACCATCAAACATATAGTATACGACACAATTGCAGTTACTATTATGATTTTTGTGGCAGATTGATTAAAATCACTTGAATAGATCAGCTGGGAACATTCAGAACCTCAGCATTTTATGTAGGCTTACTAACTTAGATTTATAGAGCATATAGAGTGGAAAAAGAAGAATGTAGAAAATGTGGGATCTATCAGGATTTTTTCCAAACCAAGGATATACCTTCCAAACAGATCAGTTTAGTTAACATTTTATTATTTTTTTATCTTATAGCATATTCTAGATTAAGATGTTGTGAAATATTACATTGCATTTTCTTGGGATATTAAAAGTCTAATAGGCAAGGCTCCCCTGGTGGCTCAGACGGTAAAGAATCTGCCTGCAGGGCAGCAGATACAGATAACTAAAATCAAGGGGCTCAGGACTACAGAAGATGTTTGTACAGATGGTTGTGCAAACACAAAGAAAAGTGGAATATAAACAGTTAAGGAAGGTCTACTGGTATGGGGGAAAGGTTCAAATAGTGCTGCCTTGAGAAAATGATTCAATAAGAGTATTGAAAGGCTAGAAGAATGTATCTTCTTGGTTGTGGCGTTTGGGAAGGCAATCTGGGCAGAGGAAACATTTTGTGATTTTATTTGTCTATATACTGTTGGTAATAATTAGAGGCTAAGGCTTTCAAATTTTATGACATTCCAAATAAATTCTTTTAATGACCCGGATGACTTTTCACTTGGACTTTGTTTCTCTTGAAATTCATATTTTCCTGTGCAGATAACAGATGGAATTGTGAAGTGCAGAATAATATTTCTTTCAACAATACAACCTACTTTAGCATTATGAAAAGATTTAAGTCATCCTGCTTCTAATACTACTATATTTTTTGGCAAGTGTGACTGGACTAAGAAAGAAAAAAAGCTATTGAGAAACTATGACCCAATTAACACAACACTCTTACATCCACTAAAATTAGATTTCTTCCCCTGTTTTGAATAGAGACATTGGCTTGTATTTGTGGTTTAAAATCTAATAAAATTCCACTTACATGTGAAATCTTTAAAAAAAAAATATGGTACAAATCAACCGATTTTCAAAACAGAAAGAGACTCACAGACTTAGAAAAGGAACTAATTATTACCAGAGGGGAGGGGTAGGGGGGTGGATAGAAGGGAATTTGGGAAAATGTACACACTGCTATATTTGAAATGGATAACCAAGAAGGACCTACTGTATAGCACAGATAATTCTGCTCAATATTATGTAACAACATAAATGGGAAAAGAATTTGAAAAAAATAGATACATGTATATGCATAACTGAATCACTTTGCTGTACACCTGCAATGAACACACCATTGTTAATCAACTATACTCCAATATAAAATATTAATAAAAAGTTTAAAAAACTGTTTCTCCTACAATTTTCAACATATGTTTGTTATTAAGACACACTGGATTTGGACACACAACAGCACAATGAAACATGAACTTTCAGCATTATTTAAAAAATCATTGAGCTGTGATTGACATAAACAGTATCTGGAGTACATAATTTGGCAAGTTTTGACATATGTGAGCAACCATAACAGTATCATCACAATATAGATATATAGACAATGATCATGCTTATCACTCTAAAATATTTCCTTTGTCACTTTGTTTGTAATACCTCTCTCTTTTAATAATTCTTGTCTCCAATCAACCTCCAATATACTTCAAGACACTATAAATATGTGTACTTATTTTATTTTTTAGTTTTACATAACTGGAATTGTACAGAATGTATCTTTTCTTTAGCTATTTTGAAGACTTGTAGTCATTGGATTATGATTGATCTTGATTCTATTATCTGTCAATTCTGCAGTTTACTCAGATTGTTAATATCTTTGTGATTCAATACTCTAATTCACTAAATAAGTTTCACTTTGCTTGCTGCAAATTAATAATTTGTTATAAAAATCAAATAAAGTGACTATTAATATACAGATAGCTTAAAAATATGACATCATCTAGAATTAAATCAGGACGTTTCTTTCTGACTAAAAGAGCTGTGACCTTTGCCTTGGCTTGACAAAACTTAAGAAGACAAGCTTCTTCTTAACTCTAAGCCCTTGACCTGCTTATTCTTAAAGCATTTACATTAGAAAACTTGTAATTCTCCATTATTTTTATTCTTTTTATTTTAGTGATGATAGCAAAAGTTTTGTTTCATTCAAGACTCAAGGTAATAGAAAGATATTAGAAATGTAAATACATAACCTAATCTTTAAAATTTTAAATTAAAAATATTTAAATAGATTTTTATTATTATTTCACCACTTATTCATTCTTTCTTTGCCCCTGTGAGTTATAAAGCATTTTAAAAATCTCTTGCCTGTTAGTTATATAATACCTTTCTCAAGGACCTGGGAGCCACCTCACTGAAACAAAGCCTAAAAGTCCACGTCTAGATTCCTTTATATCAGAGTCTCTCTTGCAGAGAGTTAGTGCTCCTGTTTCCCAGTCTCTCTGGGAAGATAAGAGCCTAACCATGCAGCTGTAGAACTACTAGAAAATGCTTACTTTTCCTCTGTGTGTGTGTGTGTGTGTGTGTGTGTGTTTGTGCGCGCACACACGTGCACACGCACGTGCTCAGTCATGTCCAAATCTTTGTGACCCCATAGACTGTAGCCCACCCATGCACCTCTGTCCATGGGATTCTCCATGCAAGAATATTGGAGTGGGTTGCCATTCCCTACTCCATTCTTTTCTTCTGGGTAAAGCCAATTAGCAAACAAAGATGGTCTGTGTTCTTCTTAACTGAGGGCACATACATGCAAAAGTGAGTGCACATACACACCATTTGCTCCCACTCCACCACTACCTTCTATTTTAGCAGAGTTGAGCTTAGCCTCAGTTCTGATCTCTCTCCATTACTGCAATTACTTTGAATGAAGTCTCTTGCCTGTTTGACTTCATCTCTGCGATATTTGCTTTGGCTTCACCTTAATGAATGTGCTTTCTTCTCTGATATAAAGGAATCTAGACTTGGACTTTTAAGCTTTGGCAGCCAATGCAGCTCATTTTCCAGGAAGTCAGCATCAATCACATAATCATAAAAGCCCAGTGGTTTGGAAGATGGAATTAACTCTGGATTCCCCTGCTAGATCTTCTTCTGACCTTGAAAAAGTTGCTGATACTTTGGTAAAGGATTTTCTCTTCTGCAACAGGAGAGGATTGCACGAGGAGTTCTACTAATTTGTCTTTGAATTCAGAGTCTCTTTGATTCTATTCTTGCTGGAGACTTCTTGGTTATTTAGGCTAACTCAGCGCATCCTTGCTTTTAATCAGTTAATTTACGTCAGCTTTATGTACATAAGAGACTACACTTTCTAAAATCTAATGAACATTTTCACATTTATAACAGGAAATGAATTAAACACATATATTCCCTGAGGGTGAAAATGAGGTACAATTTCCCTCTACCTATAAAGCAGCTGCTATCACTGTTTGCTGACTTGCAAATCATTGCAATGCTTCAGCACATCTTTTTACTTGTTGACATTGTGCAAAGTCAGCTCTTGAATGGCCTATAATTGTCAGACTCATGATTTGTTTTTTTTTATTTCAATGTAGTAAAGGATGTGATTAATTGTTTAAGTTGCACAATGCATTTTTATGGGTATTTTTTAAAGTGTTTATAATTTAAGTTCTCACCTTAAACAGAAAAACAGAAATGCTGTGTTATATGATATCCTATGTAATATTACAACATATCAGGGAAATTAAAATTAGCATGTGCTGCCTTTGGTCCCACAGCTTTCATCAAAAGCCCACCTGAAGTAGGGAGATTTAACCTTAGGAGCATTTATTAGGTGTCAGGTCAGCGATTCCCATATTCCTGTCTACTTTATTATTGTTAAAATTTTAGGACAATTGTTTTACAATGTTTTGTTGTCTTCTGCCATATAACACTGCGAAACAATCATAACTCTCTCTATATAGCATCTCCCTTGGAGCCTCTCAACACCCCCACCTGTCTAGGTTGTCAGAGTATCAGGCTGGGCTCCTTGTATTATACAGCAGCTTCCCACGAGTTTCTGTTTAACACATGGTAGTGTATATATGTTAATGCTGTTCTCTTAGTTTGTCCTATCCGCCCCTTCTAGATTACTTACATATCTTGGCTACTGTAAATACTACTGCAGTGAACATTGGGGTACATGTGTCTTTTTGAACTGTGTTTTTTCTCAGGGTATAGAATTGTGTGTGTACATGTATGTACACTCAGTCAGTCATGTCCGACTCTTTGTGGCCCCCATGGACTGTAGCCCAGCAGTCACCTCTGTCCATTGGATTTTCCAGGCAATAATACTGGAGTGGGTGGCCATTACCTCCTCCAGGGGCCTTTCCTAACCCTGGGATTGAACCCATGTCTATTGCGTCGGCAGGTGGATTCTTTACCACCGCACACCGTCTGGTACTTGCATATCTTTAAAAAATTCCAAAGCTCAGGCCACACCTAAGACCAATTAATTCACAATCTCTCAAGGTAAAAGGCAGCCTCAATCTTTTTCAAGGTGCCCCAGGTTTTCCAAAGTGCAGACAATCACTGAACCACTGAACTGGGCTCTGTGCTCAGTACATTACGTGCATGATTCCATGTTGATTGTCACAACTACTCCATGGAGTACACATCCTGTAGCCCATGATACTAGAATTTAAAAAGTACTTGGAAACAAAGTTACTTTTGGCAAATTCACTGGGGTGAAAAATGAGGTAATGTGAGGAGGGGATGAATGACATGACTTCAGCAATCTAGGTGGCCCAGTGACTGGACATTTGAAATAACCAGCCTTCTGAAGTAGGAAAAAGATTTCAGGCTATCTCTGTTATGTGTCCAAGATCCAGGTCATGGCAATGTTCAAAAAGAGACAATACCAAAGGATCACAGCCTCATTTAAAGGAGAATTTTACAACACTGATCAGTCAAACCTAGAGGGAAAATCTAGGTTTAGTTCTTATCAAAAGTGTAGATGCATCAAATAATACAGATAGACAATGATCTGACGCACATATAAGCTCCCATGCTAAGGAGTCTAGGTTCTTCTCTCAGTGAGGAGGGGTGACATTTTTTTGGACTTTGTTTTTACCCTGTAGGATTGTTTCCACTGGATTATATTTTAACACGGGATTTTCAGCTTATATTGAGACATATTGTAAGAAACATTTGTAGTAACTTTGTGATCTAATACAGAACTCAGTGGATGTTTCAAAAATAATCCACACTGCTGAGCATACACACCGAGGAAACCAGAATTGAAAGAGACACGTGTACCCCAATGTTCATCGCAGCACTGTTTGTAATAGCCAGGACATGGAAACAACCTAGATGTCCATCAGCAGATGAATGGATAAGAAAGTTGTGGTACATATACACAATGGAGTATTACTCAGCCGTTAAAAAGAATACATTTGAATCAGTTCTAATGAGATGGATGAAACTGGAGCCGATTATACAGAGTGATGTAAGCCAGAAAGAAAAACACCAATACAGTATACTAACACATATATATGGAATGTAGAAAGATGGCAATGATGACTCTGTATGCAAGACAGCAAAAGAGATACAGATGTGTATGGTGGACTTTTGGACTCAGAGGGAGAGGGAGAGGGTGGAATGATTTGGGAGAATGGCATTGAAACATGTATACTATCATGTAAGAAACGAATCGCCAGTCTATGTCTGATGCAGGATACAGCATGCTTGGGGCTGGTGCACGGTGATGACCCAGAGAGATGTTATGAGGAGGGAGATGGGAGGGGGATTCATGTTTGGGAACTCATGTACACCCGTGGCGGATTCATGTCAATGTATGGCAAAACCAATACAGTATTGTAAAGTAAAATAAAGTAAAAATAAAAATAAATAAAAATAACATAGAAGTTATTGGAGAAGTATAATAAAGCTATCAATTTTATGTCAAAAACAAAAACAAAAATAATCCACAGAAGCTATTTCTCCCCACTTCTGGGGTAGGGAAATGTTGTGCTTTCCCAAAGGAGATGGTGTTTTCATATAACCCACACTATAATTTTTGTAATTCTACTTTTTCTCTGTGTGGTTTGACCATGAACTTCGGAACCAAATATGTTCCCCTGTTTCATAATCAAAAAGTCTTGATGTACAAAATTTTACACACTAATATTCCCTCTGAAATAATATTACTGCCTTTCATGACCTTTACTATACCTGATTTCATATTGTTAACTCATTGTGTGTGTTTCATAAGCTCCCTTATATTATCCTTCATATGATATCTTGTAAATACAGTTACAGATATTTATTCATTTAACCCTGCAACATGACTGCCTCTAGCTGTGAAATTTCTGATACCACCACCTAAGATCAAAAACACATTTTCACTTATATCAGTGTTACTCTCAAGTTAGCAGGAAAATTCTTGAAGCATCAGTGAAGGAAGTAGAATAGATATATGGTGTAAAAACATGACGGATGAAAAGCTTATACCAGCGTTACCCATTGTAATCTTGAGATAAATATTAATCTTACTCTAAAACTCATAATTATAGAACACTTGCAGTGCTTCCACTTGCATGATACATCTCTGAGTGCTAAGAATCAAAAAAGTATAGCTAGGCCAAGTTCAGCACCTGACCTATCATATGCAGTGTGCTATGATCTTGAAATAATTTGCTCTGAAATTTGGGTGAAGTATAATATGACATTTAAAATTAGAAGTACCTGAAATTATTTGTAGTTGTCACTTCTCTGTGAGAGATGCACATCAAACAGGTATAACACCGAAAGTACACTTGAGTCTACAAGTATTTGCCCTGGAGGAAATTGAGAGCATTCAGCTGTTGTTGTAACCTCTTTTCACAGATATCATTCATTCATCTAAAAGTAGTTTCCCAGACATACTGTGATGCAGAGCATAGGTGAGAGTGTTCTGCTCGACTGAACTCAGGGAGGGCAGCTGTTATGTCTTCTTTACAATTGAGCCCCGACCTCCAGGCCCCCAGATCTCTTTAAGGATGAGGAACTCTGTGCCTTGCTAACTGCCCTGTCACCAGAACACAGAACAGCGCTGGGTAGAAAGGAAGTGCTAAATAAACATTTGCTGAATGACTAATGAGGGAATTCTCACACTCAGCATGGAACAGCTCTTTAATATTTACTTTATATGCTAATGAATATTCACTTTATCACCAGATCTAAGTGATACTATTTTATCATTTTGCATAACTGCAGCATCATCCTTTTTCATCAATATCATGATGCAATTTTCTTAAATTTTACCACTGAGAACTTACTGTGTGCCAGGAACATTGTAAAGTACTTTATATGTTAGCTTATGGTAAAAGCTGACATTTAAGCTTACAGATGTTTTCATTTGCTTTTAAAATATAGGAAAATCAAAACTTGGAGATATGGAAAAAAAATTGCTTGAAGTATATAAACAGGGGGCCAAGTTCAGCCCCAAGGCTTGAAGCTTTCTAATCTTGGAAAACCAAAAATCTTTCTAATTATTGAGTTACATTTTTCAAGAAATATTAAACATATTATAAACTAATTATCAGCTTTCAAAATCAGGAAAAATATGTGATGTATGTGTACATATACATATAGTACATATGTAATAATTATTTTTTCAAAACTATAAATTTTCTTACTTTTCTTTACAAATTGGGGATTATTTTACACTACAAGCTTTCCTCCTAAGTATTAATATACTATTTCTAGCACTTACACTTCCCTTTCTCAGCTATCTTTAGATGAATTCTACCATCTTTCCAAATGCTGTCTCAACTCTTCTTTACGCAAAGAGAGACCAATAAATTGATTACCCATTTCCTGCTATCAACGGGCTTATTATTTTCTTATAGAGATAAGGCTTAAGTACAGAACAATATTCAAAAGGATGAAAATTCTAAGTCACTAATTTGAGATATAATCAAAGGTGTTGATCTGGATAACCTCAAAAATGAATTTCAACAAGGATTTATTCTTGTCATAACAATAGTAAATGTGTCTGACCATAACACATACAAACACACACATGTGCACACATTTAATTCCAATTGATAAATATTTCATAATTTTTAACTTTCATTTTCAAAGTATTTATATTCAATTATTTGTATCTATAATTCACAAGCGAGGATCCAGAAAATCTGTACCCATTAAAAATTAAATAATCTACAAAGATGGGAAAGAAACAAGCCAAATGCTTACATAATCGCTTGGGAATTTCAAAGGGATGTGCTTTTTTATGTCTCTTCTGCTACATTTGTTCCGTGTTGCTTTTATAACATTAACTGCTTACCTCATTATTTCCCCTGAGAAAATTTCACTTAAAAAAGGGAATGAGGCAAACCTTGGGCATAGACTCCAGTTTAGATGTTTGCTAAGTATACTTCAATCAAAGGCACTATTATCAATATCAGTCCCTACAGTTCAAATCCATGGCTTTCAAATCAACTAACATCTACACTGAATAAGTTCTTCATTGACTTTTACCTAAACATGCTGGGCTGATTATTAGGATATGAATAGAAAGTGATAGCTTTGGGTAGGTGCTTATGGATCATCCTTAAAATGAAAAAAAGAAAAAAAAAGTGGTTCAACTGTCAGTTTTGCCTTTTCCATTTCCACTAATCTGTTATTTTATTTTTTTATCTCACTGTGTTAAATACTAGTATATTTGTACAATGTTTTAAAATTATAACAATTATGGGGATTCCCTGACTGTCCAGTAGTTAAGATTCCATGCTTCCAACGCAGGGGGTTGTGGGTTTAATTCCTGGTTAGGGAACTAGGAACCCACAAGCCATGTGGAAAAATAAAAATAAACATTAAAAAAATAAAATTGTAACAATCATCTTTGAAATAATTATCTTAAATATCCCTCATAACAAACTTAAGAAATATGCTCAGTTCAGTTCAGTCGCTCAGCCATGTCTGACACTTTGTGACCCCATGGACTGTAGAACGCCAGGCCTCCCTATCCATCACCAATAAATAGCATATTAAAAAGCAGAGACATTACTTTACCAGCAAAGGTCCATCTCGTTAAGGCTATGGTTTTTCCAGTAGTCATGTGTGGATGTGAGAGTTGAACTATAAAGAGAGCTAAGTGCCAAAGAATTGATGCTTTTGAACTGTGGTGTTGGAGAAGACTCTTGAGAGTCCCTTGGACTGCAAGGAGATCCAACCAGTGCATCCTAAAGGAAATCAGTCCTGTTTATTCATTTGAAGGACTGACGTTGAAGCTGAGACTCCAATACTTTGGTCACTTGATGCAAAGAACTGACTCACTGGAAAAGACCCTGATGCTGGGAAAGATTGAAGGCAGGAGGAGAAGGGGATGGCAGAGGATGAGATGGTTGGATGGCATCACCAACTCAATGGACATGAGTTTAAGTAAAGTTATCAACAGTGAAATCAACATTCAGAGAAATATAATCATAGTAAGGACCCAGAGGCCAAGCAAGGCTTGGTCCTTCTGACAGCTCAGCATGGCCCAGTGACAGCATCCTTTTCTGTGGACTCTGGCGCACATGTTATAGGACACTGTCTCACTGGCTGTAAAGGAAATTTCCTGGTATGGTTGTGCTCTTTCTCCCACATTAAGGAAAGTGAGCGCTTCAAATCTGCCCATGTGACTATGAAGAATAGCAGAGGAAAGCAGAGTAAAAAGTAGAAAGGAAACTACTTCTCATTGATTAGAGAGCCTGGGAAGCCCAGAATATTGACATGAAACCAGACATGTTCTCCTACCTTTATCCCACTATATTTTGAGGATTTAATTTTTATTATAAGATCTGTATGTTTTCTTTAATTAGCATTGAAATATCAATTTATTCATCTGTCATCATCCATGCATGCATTCTCTATACATTCTCTCATCCTTAGTCTGTTTTGCTGCAAAATTCCACACCTCCTCCCCACCATACCTCATTCCTTGACATCGTAGATGGCTATAATAGCATTCCCGTTGCTCATAAACTCTCCTTGACACAATTCACTAAACATAAGACTGCCATACTAAATCTTACTTACATGGGGCTTACACAAAATCGTTTCCTTGCTCACAATCACTATCAATTCTTATGTGCTGTGGAATAAAGTATCAGATCTTAGCCTTTTGCTGAAAGCCCTACCAACATGATCTCATCATACCTCATTATTTCTGAGATTACCTCTTAGTCACTCAATTCAAACCCCAACTCTTCTACCAAATCTTGCCCAATTAAATTAGCCCTCAATTAATTGGCTTTTTAATCTTGCATACTTCTCATTATCATCAGAATACATTTTAATACCTTTATTTTTATCTTTCCATCTGTATTCGAATGCTGTCAGAATGAAAGGAGCACAATTTAGATTTCTTTTATACCCTCTCCCATGACTCACAGAGGAAAAAAACTCAGTTGGTAAAAGTTTGGCACCTACTAAAATAAACGGAATGAAGTCTGTAGGCTTCCTATGTGAAAAAGCAAGAAGGGTGGGCATATGCCTTCTTAAGGATAATCCTCAGCATTAAATTGCCTTAACTCTTCAAGCAATGCATTACAAACTCGATTGGAATAATATCCTTTTATACATTCTTCTATCCCAACTGACATCCTGGTGAGTTCTTGTTCAGATGATCCAAAACCTTCAAAGTTCCAATTTACTATAGGCAATACACATGATTCTATGAACAGCATATGCATAAGTATACATAGGAGAAAAAAGTATGACAACTATTAATAATAAGCTGTACTTAGAAGCCTTAGTGAATAAGACCTTTCACTCATTTTTTAAAGATTTTTAATGTAGATCATTATTAAAGTCTTTATTGGATTTATTACAATGTTGCTTCTGCTTCTTGTTTTATTTTGGGCTGCAAGACAATGTGGGATCTTAGTTCCCTGACCAGGGATCAAACCTGCAGTCCCTTGCATTGGAAGGCAAAGTCTCAACCAGTGGATCACCAGGGAAGTACCCCTACCACTTATTTTAATTATAAGTGGAAACACAAAAACCATATCAAGTATATTCTCTAGTCAAGGAAAAAAAAAAAAAGCATTTAAGCATCTCAGAAGGGAGGGGCATCAGATGAAAATACGAAGCCTGAAATGAATCATGTTTTGATAGACACGAGAACTGATGGTTATTGTCTCGTGACTAAAGGCCAAAACCACCATTTTTGATACAGTGCCAAGTGCATCTACTTTGAAGGTAGGTCAGTTCAGTTCAATGCAGTCACTCAGTCGTGTCTGACTCTTTGTGACCCCATGGATTGTAGCACTCCAGGCCTCCCTGTCCATCACCAACTCCCGGAGCTTGCTCCAACTCATGTCCATCGAGTTGGTGATGCCATCCAATCATCTCATCCTCTGTCATCCCCTTCTCCTCCTGCCTTCAATCTTTCCCAGCATCAGGGTCTTTTTCAAAGAGTCAGTTCTTTGCATGAAATGGCCAAAGTATTGGAATTTCAGCTTCAGCATCAGTCCTTCCAATGAATATTCAGGACTGATTTCCTTTAGGCAGGAAGGTCAAGTTGGGCTTAAATATCTCCTTCACATTTTACTGGTTGTGTGATTTTAAGCCAGTTGTTGAAGTTCACAGAGCCTCAGTATCATCATAGAGAAAAATAAAATGGCACCTTTCTCAGAAGATTACAATTGAGTGTATCGTGTAATATTATTGTTAAAATGTGGGGGGTGCAATAGGTGCAGATTGGCTGCTTGTTTCTCATGCCTTCTTGAGATACCTGGGTAATAAAATTATCCAAATGTCTTTGGAGTCAACTATACTACCTTCTATGTATAAAGAGTCCATCATTTGCAAGCTGGATGTTATCGGGCAAGTTTCACTATCTTCTAACTCCTCTTGCCTCCTCTGTTCAATAAGGACAGTATTTCCTACCCCATTTGGCTGCTGTGAGCATAAACTATGTCAACACATGCAGTGTTAAGTACTGTGATTCTTAACTTGTAAGTGCTCGAGTTAACACTTTGCAATAGAGAGACTAAATTACAGAAATTTGTATCTTTATTTCTCAAATTTAAGATAAGACTTTGGGGGGGGGTGATGCTAATAAAAACAGTATAAAAATTAACTTCCTTCATGAATGTCCTACCACTGAAAGCAAAAACTACCAATATTTGAATATTTATTAAGCATCTACTATGTGTTGTCCTACTTTGTGTCATATATCTAGTTATTGAGTTTCTGGAGTCAGATGACAGAGTCTGTTTCCCAATGCAGCCACATACTAGCTATTTGTATCTGAATGATTCTTTACATTCTACACCTTTATTTCCTTAGCTGTAAAACTTCATGGTGAAAATACTTAGTTTACTGTGTTGTTGTGAGGATTAAATGGGTTAATATACACTAATAATAAATTTACAGCATAGTACAGTGGAAACAGTGTCAGACTTTATTTTTTTGGGTTCCAAAATCACTGCAGATGGTGACTGCAGCCATGAAACTAAAAGACACTTACTCCTTGGAAGAAAAGTTATGACCAACCTAGCGAGCATATTCAAAAGCAGAGACATTACTTTGCCGACTAAGGTCCGTCTAGTCAAGGCTATGGTTTTTCCTGTGGTCATGTATGGATGTGAGAGTTGGACTGTGAAGAAGGCTGAGTGCCAAAGAATTGATGCTTTTGAACTGTGGTGTTGGAGAAGACTCTTGAGAGTCCCTTGGACTGCAAGGAGATCCAACCAGCCCATTCTGAAGGAGATCAGCCCTGGGATTTCTTTCAAAGGAATGATGCTAAAGCTGAAACTCTAGTACTTTGGCCACCTCATGTGAAGAGTTGACTCATTGGAAAAGACTCTGATACTGGGAGGGATTGGAAGCAGGAGGAGAAGGGGACGACAGAGGGTGAGATGGCTGGATGGCATCACTGACTCGATGGACATGAGTCTGAGTGAACTCCGGGAGTTGGTGATGGACAGGGAGGCCTGGTGTGCTGCGATTCATGGGGTCGCAAAGAGTCGGACACGTCTGAGCGACTGAAACGAACTGAAGAGCTATGTAAGAGCATATGTACATGCTAAATCATTTCAGTCATGTCCAACTCTTTGCGACTCTGTGGATTGACTGTAGCCCACCAGGCTCCTCTGTGCGTGGAATTCTCCAGGCAAAAATCCTGGAGTGGGTTGCCATGCCCTTCTCCAGGGTATCTTCCCAACCTAGGGATCAAACCTGCATCTCTGTGTCTCCTGAATTGACAGTCAGGTTCTTTAACACTAGTGCCACCTGGGAAGCCTGTTATGTAAGTAACAGAGCTTAAAACATTGTATTAGGAGCTTTCACAATGTATTAAATTCCATAATACTCCATGGAGGTGGGCACATATTGTCATTTTTATAGAAGAGGAAATTCGAGCTTGGAAGGCTCAATGACTTCCCTAATTAGACAAGTAGCATATGAAAGCATCAGACCCTGTTTTTTCCATCATCTAAGCTCACCTGTATTTTAGGAAACCAAAATAAACCACAAAGTATACTCCATACCTATTATATCTCAAAGTATACTCCATATCCATTATATCTTACCCTGGAGGAGGGCATGGCGACCCACTACAGTATTCTTGCCTGAAGAATCCCATGGATAGAGGAGCCTGGGAGGCTACAGTCCATGGGGTCGCAAAGAGTCTGACATGACTGAAGTGACTTCGGAAGCACGTATTATATCTTAACAGTGTTCTGCTTCTTTACTTTTTGTTGGAGTATAGTTGATTTACAAAATTGTGTTAGTTTCAGATGTGCAGTAAAGTTATTCAGTTATATACATACTGTACATGTATTCATTCATTTTTTAGACTCTTTTCCCATTAAGTTATTACAGAATACTGAAATGAGTTTTCTGTGCTATACAGTAGGTTTTTGTTGATTATTTTATATATAGTAGTCTGTGTATGTTAATTGCAAACTCCTAATTTATCCCTCCCTTCTCCCCTTTGCCCTTGGGAAACCATACATTTATTTTCTATGTGAGTCTGTTTCTATTTTGCAAACAGTTTCATTTGCATTTTTGATTTTGACATATCATAAAATATCCTGAAGTATAGTCCATATCTATTGTATGTTTATACTCCTCTATTTCTTTATATATTCAACTATATAAAATTATATCTTATTATACATGTACTACAAACTCTGATTATCTCAGGTTTTCAGACCTATGCCACACTAGTACTGAACATTATAAAGGTCTACCAGAATGGAGTGCTGTTTGAATATTTAGTTTAATGTCGATGGTATTCTCATAGAAAGTTATCTTCAAAAACTCTATTCTACAATGGAAAATCCCATCATATACATAAACAGAGAGAAGAGTATAATGGATCCTTTAAATATAATTGTCAACTCATGAACTCATGGCAGATTTTGTATCATCCATACATCCAATCCTCTTAAATTATTCTGAAGCAACTTTCAGAGAGCATAGCATTTGGTCTGTAACCACTTCAGTATAAAATAATGGCACTTTGACAAAACACAAATACAATTCCATTATCATCCATAGAACAGTTAAAATTGCATTGTATAAGCAAATCACCAGCATTTGCATTTCCCTAAGATTTTTTTAAATGTTTGTTTTAAGCCAAAGTCCACATTTAAAGATTATTTTTAGTATATCTTAATTCTTCTTTAAGCTACAGACTTTTCCCCCATCATTTCTCTTTATTTGGCATTTTTAGGTAAGAAAACAGGCTTTGGCACGCTCTCACACCCTGTTTGATGTGTGAGAAGGCACACTGCCAGGCCTCTCTAGGAAGGGAGAAAGGACAGTATTGTTCCTTTTCCTATACCCAAATAACACAACATGAAGTTATCTTATCTCAGGCCATTTTCTGCTGTAGGGCATAGCAAATGGGGCTAAAAATTTATGAGAAAATTAGAGGCTAAAATGTCCAGAGATTTAGAGCTTGACCTCAGTGCCTTGAATTATAATTCAAAGTAAACAGAAAGCAGTTCAGAATGCAGGATGTGTGTTTAATGCATTCTATTCAGTTCACGGCCAGAAATGAATTGTTGTATTGTGTACAAGTCAAAGCATCCAGGAGTGATTCAAGGGTGGGCTCAGGCAGAGGACATCCCAGTTGTCCATTTAGATATCAGAAAAAAAGCAGGCTATATCTGAAAGAACAGGTAGCTGAAAAACATCTCAAGAAATACCAATGAAACTACATTTACTTATCGAATATTCAGAACTATTATTACTATTTTAGGACTAGAATTTTACAGGACAGTAAAGCCCCAAGTCAAACAGCAAATGCCTTGTTTTCAAAGGAAATAAATATAGAAGAAAAGAAATAAAAACTTTCAGATGTTTGGTCTTTGGTGGGGGATCCACTTCTGATAAAATACTGAAACAAGTAGATGTGGTTTTATTGAATTAGAAACCACTTGCATTAAATAAAAAAATTTAGAATTATGGACAATTTACTAATACCCTATTAGCAAACTGTGGTAAATCAATAAGTATTAAATATAGTGAATTGACAAATATAAGTATTGTTGACACTCTTTTAGTAAATTGCAGAAAATATATTTTATTGTGTCATGTACTCCAAATATCTATAAAAACACAATTGTTAAATGAGAGGCTATTAGTGAAAACATCCAGTACTGTCAACATTGACTAAGTAAATTACTTTGAAACTGTTAGTTATTACCTTCAAATTGTTAGCAGGAACTGAGCAAATCTTAAGTGATATGCTCTTGATTAGTTATTTGATCCTAGGTAAATTAAATTTTCCTGCTGAATATGTAAAAATTTGGAATAGTGATTTACTGATTACTTTTCTATATTTTCCAATTACACCTTTAGGCTAGGTGCCATATCATCTAAAGTTTTTAAATTTTATGCAACTTTTTAATTTTATCTTAGAGAATGTCAGCCTGAAATCTAGCTGGAGAAAAGATGTTAAATGCTAAACACTCTGTCTGACCTGATTCTTCACCATGTAAGATTAAGCTGCAGAAGCCCAAGGCAAATTTTCATGACCTACCAATTTAATAATAAAAGTCTAAGTAGTCTATTTGAGTTTTTCATAAATTCCAATATTATTTTAAATGTGGGATCATGAATTAAAATTCTGTTATCATGGTCCAGTACAAGATGAAGTATAAAAGGTTTTAAAAAACATAATTGTGGAAAATACTAAAATATGAGACTATAAATGGTAGATTGATACACTTTAAATTGAAGATTCACAATGTAATAATTTTCCTAAAATGAGTTTAAGTGAGTTTTAAATATTATGTCTTAATGTCTGTAGGTCAAGTTTAAGTCTTCTGTTCCACACAGGTAATACATTAAAGAAGAAAAATTATCAAAAGTATCTTGGTTAGAAAGCTGTGAATTACAGTGTTTCTATGATTTCTTAAGTTATTTCTCCAGGTACTTACAGATGATCAGCTAAAAAACAAGGATTTTTCCTTATAGAGAATAAAGTATACATTTTAAAAGAAGATATACTGTGGCACTGACTCAAAATACTGAAAATTTCAAAACTAAATTTCCCTAAGAAATGAAATATTGAAAGAAGAAATGAAATGACTTCAAATATCAGAACCTCTGTTACAGACAGAAAAATAATGTGGCCTTTACATATCCCACTTATAGTACGTGATATATTTTACAGAAGAATTTTTCAACATTTCTGCCAATAATTGGCATGCACAGGGTAATCTGAACATGTTCCTGCTACAAAATTTTGTACTCATTACATTTAACAGATATTTTAATGGCTGTTACTTTTTTAACTCTTAACTTTGTATAGAAATCCCACTGGTAACTTCACTTATTAATCCATTTTCATCTCACTTACATACCCAGGCATCTCTCTCCAAAATATAGTAAAAATACTCCAAGAATATTTGTGGAGAATATTTGATCATAGGTATCTTAAGTGAAAGAAACATACCTACATTATTAATGATCAAAATGTAATTAAGTCAAAACCATTTACACTTTTAATTTGAAGTTGTATTACTTCATAATTAACCCAAATAGAGAATAAGGTAATTAATTTTTCAGGGAACGATTTCACTGCATAAAGTTAAATATCAATTAATATGTGTATTAAATTGCCAGTAGTGTTTTGAAAAATTAATTTGTTCCCAAACTTTCAGAGCAGCAGAAATTTTGTCAGTGTCATCTCAAAGTCAAGTAATTCACAAGTAAAACACAGAGTGAATTTAATTACAATAATCACTAAGAATGTAATTATGGTTCTATTTAACTTTTCATATGAGCTTTCCATCTTAATTTTTATGGTGTTACCCAAGAGAACCCCCACATACCACTATTTTTTTTTTTTATAAAATACAGTAAGTCCCCTACATATGAATGAATTCTGTTCAGAGAGTGCATTCTTAATTCCAGTTTATTTGTAAGTCCAGCAAAGATAGCGTAGGTACCCAACTAACACAATCAACTATAGAGTACTTTACTGTGATAGGCTTATAATACTTTTCACATATATAAAAAACAAACAAACAAAAAAAGGAAACATTTTTAATCTTAGAGTATAGTACCTTGAAAAGTACAGTAGTAAATTACATCAGCTGGCATACAAGGACTGACACATACATTCACATCTTTGAAAGTTCCCAACTTGAAAATTTGTATGTATACAGAACACACTCCAGTAATTTTCAGTGTATCATTTTGGGGATACATGAAGACATCTCATTCCTTAAAAAATACAGACTCGGTGGTATCTGAAGAATACCACCAACTAGCTTATTTAGCAATATTAATAAAAATCAACTACATGTGAATTTTAAGTTAAATATCCATCCTCTAAAAACGTCCTAAGAATAAAATATGGCCTTGCTATCAAAGTCACCATATTCCACATGATATGATATGATATGCTTTCTGCAGGCAATACGTGATTACATACAGCTGACAGCTTCCACACACTTAGAGTCTCTGTGGAAAGCTATATTTACACTAGTCATCTTGAAAAGCTTGATTTTCCTATAAGATTCATTATTAACCTAAATATAGATCAAAAATAGTTTTCTTCTATTAACTGTGATTCAGAATTGAATGCAATTCAAATCTTCTTATAGTTTTAATGTAGCTGATGAATCTGTGTTCTTTATATTTTAACATTTTCAATGCAGGATGACAAAAATAAAACAAAATCTGTTATTCTAATAGTTGACCATAGTGCCAAAACATGAACTATATGTATAAAAACACACATCAATAGAAATATTTCACTGTGAAAATAGCACACTTTGGGTTAAGAAATAAATGCGTAGCTCTTATTTTTTTTCTTAAGAAATGGAGAGGAAAAATATTTTGGGAATATGACCAGAGAAGATTTTAATCTTTATTTATTCCTGGATATGCAAAGTTTCCATGTGGCCCTCTGCTAATTGAATCAATGCCATTGGTGGGGAAGGTGATCATGAAGGCTAGAAAAATTAAAATTTGTTCAATTTGAGTTTCAAAAATAATTTATTTCAGACTCTTAAGGGAAAAGAAATCTCTCATGGGACTCTCTGAGCATGGATTTTTTATTAAGAACTCAGGGCACAGGGTTTATACTCTGCAAGTAGGTAGGAGAGTAAAACTCCCTGGGTTTATTCCAAACTTCCTGGGTTTGTTCCAAGGGTAGTGGTCAGAGCAATGGAAATCTAGTTAAATTTAGGAGATTCCCGGCCTAGAAGATCTGTAGCCTGAATAAAAAATGATAACTTGACATACCGTAAAACTAGTAGGGAATGCAAATCCAAAATGGCTTTTGAGTGGTACTTTCACAATAACTGAGGAAGCCACGTGAAAGGACAATCCCAATGGGGCCTACATCAGTGTCCTGTGCTCCCCAATAGGGTGTAGGAAATAGACAGGTTTCTTGTGTCTCAGGAGAAGTATGGAGTTGAGTAAGCAGAGTCCACAGAGCAGAAAAGACCTCAACAATTCTGTTCACTAAGAAAGCATGGATCCCATGAAAATCTTGATCTCTTGGAGGAAAACCTTAAATGGAATGCATATCAATCCAGAATAACCTAGTTACCCTCCACTGTCAAGGTTCTATTTTCTGTCATCGGTAGAAGCGAGGACTCCTTAGTCAAGTAGAAATAGAAAAAAAGGGGAAAAAATTAGAACGTCATTGTTTCCATGCCCTCTGCTTGTTAGAAAAAACAACCATGTGTATTACAAAAACAAGGTAGTCTGGACTTCTGGATAAACAGCTAAAGAGAAAAGAGTTGGAGGCTGAGTGGCAAAGGGTTGAGTGAAGTACCATGATGTGGGAGCAGGTTCCTTCTATGTAGAAGGATGGCAGGTGGGAAGTCCCTGGAGGCAGGAATCACTGAGGCACTATCAATAACATGTATGTGCATGGTCAGTCACTTCAGTCGCGTCCAACTCTTTGTGACCCTATGGACTGTAGCCTGCCAGGCTCCTCTGCCCATGGGATTCTCCAGACAAGAATACTGGAGTGGGTCACCATGCCCTCCTGCAGGGAATCTTCCTGACCCCAGGATCAAACCCGCCTCTCCCTCATCTGCATTGCAGGCAGATTCTTTACCACTAACCCACTGGGGAAGACCCATCAATAACATAGTTGTCTATATTTTACCATTAAGCCATTTCATTTTTTATTTACTGATGACCAACACCCTCACCTCTCAGCTCTAAAATCTTCAGTCAAATGTTGCTCTCAACACAGTCATCACTTTTGGTATTCTAAAGAGATCAAGGCCACAGCCATTAACACAATGTGCGTTACAAAAACACAGCACCATGCTTGGTGTGGAAGATCAGAGTATAAACTGAAAATTTAGTGGGATTCAGAGCAACAAATAACCTCAAAGAATAGCCTGCACCCACCACCTCATATAAAAGTCTCGAGATACAGAGGCAATTAGAAGTGTGATCCAAATTTATTTAAATCTCAAAGGACTTTGGAACTCCCCACCCAACTCAGCATATGATTTAGGGGCATCTAGGAAGCTGCAAGTGGGTTATATTCAAACATAATTCTTTGCTTTAACATTGTCCACATCATCTCACTTTTTAACTTGGAAAATACAGAAGACCATTAAAAACCTTAATGAACGTAAATCGCATACACACAATTCAGTTCAGTTCAGTCGCTCAGTCGTGTCCGACTCTTTGCGACCCCATGAATCACAGCACGCCAGGCCTCCCTGTCCATCACCAATACCCAGAGTTTACTCAAACTCATGTCCATCGAGTTGGTGATGCCATCCAGCCATCTCGTCCTCTGTCATCCCCTTCTCCTCCTGCCCCCAATCCCTCCCAGCATCAGAGTCTTTTCCAGTGAGTCAGTTCTCATCAGGTGGCCAAAGTGTTGGAGTTTCAGCTTCAGCATCAGTCCTTCCAATGAATATTCAGGACTGATTTCTTTTAGGATGGACTGGTTGGATCTCCTTGCTGTCCAAGGGACTCTCAAGAGTCTTCTCTTCAAAAAGCATCAATTCTTCAGTGCTCAGCTTTGTTTACAGTCCAACTCTCACATCCATACATAACTATTCAAAAAACCAAAGCTTTGACTATATGGACCTTTGTTGGCAAAAGGTGTTTTCCTTGGGTGTCACTGAAGCACTTTGGCCCAATATAGCCACAGCTAACTCATGAATTTCTGCCCCCACCCCAAATCTGGCCTTCTTCTGGAGCTCCTTAGGGTGCTACAAGAAAACTTAGACTCTATTGCATAACTATCTTCTATGTCCAATCTACTCTTAAATCTTATAAAATAGCTCTTGAATTCATCTGCTTCCTCCTATCTGCCCTCTTCCTCAAAATATTATTACAAACCCTGATTGATAAGTTGTCAACAGTTTCACAAAATTCAAAGCTGATCAAGGGAACTCCCTGGTGGTCCAGTGTCTGTGATTCCACACTCCCAACTCAGAGGCCTTAGGTTCGATCCCTGGTCAGGGAACTGGATTCCATATGCAATAGCTAAAAAATCCCACATGGTGCAATGGAGACAGAAGATCTCACATACCTAACTAGGACCTAATATAGCTAAATAAACATTAAAGTAAATAAACTAGAGGAGGGAACTAATCCTCTTTAAAAAAGCTGATTGTCACATGTCCCACTTATACATTTAAGATTTTTCCTTTGTGCTTAGGTTAAATACCCATACTATGAGATTTTTCATGATCTGATATGTACCTGCCATTCTAGCCTAATCTCACACTGACCTCTTGTTCATTATTTGTAAGTAGTAGGTCTCTTCTACCACAGGTCCTTCGTTCATTTCCTACCTTTGCAAAAATTCTCCTCATTTTCATCTTTCAGTCACCTGCTCATACACTCAACAAACATTTATTAACCATTAACTATGTGTGCACAAGCCAAACAGTATTCTAGGAATGATGATTTAGCAGCAAAATAATAGATGGAAATCTCTGGTGGAAATAACACATGAAAATGATGGAGCTTATACTCCAGTCATATGGAGACAGACATAAATAAGCAAATATTCTCAGGGTGGTGAGGAGTGCTATGAAGAAAAATAAAGGAAAAAAAACAAGTAGGGGAAATACTTGGACCAAAGAGGGTATATGCTCACAATTTCATAGAGAATAGCTGGAAAAACGCTCAGTGAGAAAGCATAATTTGAACAAAGACCTGAAATGGGTAAGAGAGGGGCATTCTAGGCAGTGGGGTAAATAATGGTCCATGAGAGACATCTGGATGGAGAATCTGGATGTCAGGTTTGATTGGAGCCAGCCATCTGGTGTACCTGTAGAAGCCTGGTGGGCCACAGTCCAAAGGGTCACAAAGAGTTGGATACGACTGAGCAACTAAGCAATGCTCCTGTCTCTCTATGCTTTAGAAAGTTCATCTCGGCCTCTTCATGGAGGACGGATGACAAGTTTCAGAGGCCAGAGACAGACAGTAAACGACCAAGGGAAGGCTGCAATGGTGCACGAGCTGGATGATGACCACCTGAGCAAAGACGGTGACAGAATGGAGAGGGAGGAAGAGAGGGGGTGGGAAAGAACTAAGAAGTGGCTTTTGGAGATGATTCATAGGGTTGAGGGGGCTTCCCAGGTGGTGCTAGTGGTAAGAATCCACCTGCCAATGCAGGAGATGTAAGAGATGTGGGTTTGGTCCCTGGGATGGGAAGACCCCCTGGAGGAGGGCATGGCAACCCACTGCAGTATTCTTGCCTGGAGAATCTCATGAACAGAGAAGCTTGGCAGGCTACGGTCTACAGAGCTGCAAAGTGTCAGGCATAAGGGATGAGGACAAAGATAAGGAATTTTCTAAGATGGTTCCAGGTCTGTTTCACGTGGTTGAAAGGATGCTGTTATTATGGCATTAACTGTGAGAAAGTCCCAGGAGATGAAGAGCTATCTAGAGAGCATCAGTTGCCAGTAGGTTAATTTGGGAATACATCCAAGTGGGAAACAGAGAAGGCACTGGCGACCCACTCCAGTACTGTTGCCTGGAAAATTCCATGGACAGAGGAGCCTGGGAAGCTGCAGTCCATGGGGTCGCTAAGAGTCGGACACGACTGAGCGACTTCAATTTCACTTTTCACTTTCATGTATTGGAAAAGGAAATGGCAACCCACTCTAGTGTTCTTGCCTGGAGAATCCCAGGGACGGCAGAGCCTGGTAGACTGCCGTCTATGGGGTCGCACAGAGTCGGACAAGACTGACTCGATTTAGCAGCAGCAGCAAGTGGGAAATTATCTTTGTCTATATTATCTATATCATAAAGCACCAGGAACTGTTCGGGAACTGTAGCCACCACTGAGTGGCAATTCAGTGAAGAGACAGGAGCATACTTGGAGAACACTCACCTCAGGCCATTCCTTGTGTGTTAATTGCTCAGTCGTGTTTGACTCTTTACAACTCCATGGGCTGTAACCCGCCAGGCTCCTCTGTCCATGAGATTCTCCAGGCAAGAATACTGAAGTGAGTAGCCATTTCCTTCTCCAGGGGATCTTCCCAACCCAGGGATAGAAACCACGTCTTCTGCATTGCAGGCAGATTCTTTACCATCTGAGCTACTAGGGAAGCCCTCAGGCCATTCCTTAAATTCAGTTTCTTCATATTCAATGGTATAATAATAACTATATTATGGAAAAACTACATTATGAATCTCATAATTTATTATGAAGATTAAATAACACATATGTAAAACTATTTTATAAATTGTACACATTACACAAAATATCAGGTATCAATATTACTACTGAAATGTACTCTGATATATCTAATGATCATAGAAATCTCCATAGACAATAGTCTAAGACTTTCAGGGTTACATCATATGCTTGAATTGTATCCCTTTAGTTTTTAAAGAAGCTAGCAACATTTATTTATTATTTTCATGACACTGGTCATTTCTAAGAAGTAACAATTTACATAAAAAGATTCTTAAGACAGAATCCACTTAAAAATGATCAGAAAGCATATCTCCTTAAACATGCATTTAGATGACTGAGGGCTACAGTCCATGGGGTCGCAAAGAGTTGGACATAAATCAGTGACTTTCACAACCATAGGAGGATTGACTAGAAAGAAAGTTCTGGTAACAGCCTGATGATGGTTCCCACACGGCTGTCATAGAAAGTGAGATGAAGGAAATAAGAACTTATTCTAAAATTATAACTGAGAAGCTCTGTATCCACCTGGCTTTTTCTCAAAGTTATAACTACAGTTAGAAAAGTACATCAAAGGAATTCCAGAGATCGTCTGGATTTCCTTCCAACTCTGGTCATCCATGACCACACAGTGACACTCAGGCTAAGAAACACTGTGTCCAACAATAATTTTCCCAGGTGCTGCTCCTATACATGGTAAGAATTCCAAACTGAGCTCCTTGGCACACCTGATGAGGCTGACATTTCTGGCCTGGCTTCTAAAATGCAGTCATTATGTAGTGTGTCGCCACTAATACAAGGAGATACATTAAAAAAATAAAAGCCCATAATTACTGCTCTAAGTCCAGTATGTCTTTAATGAAAATTAAATGAAAATACTGCTATGAACCAAGAGGTGCTGTTTTCTGTTAAGTTTTTTTTAAAAATTGGGTAGGGTATTAAATTTTTAGAAAATGAACAGGATGTTGAAAGTTGTCTCTTTCCTTGAGATACTGATATCTTTCTTAGCCTTCTTTTCAAAATTTATTCTCTCTTTGTATTTGTGATATTTAAGGCTGAGCATTTATGATTACATATTTCTTTATTTTCTTTCTCCACATTCACACAACCATCCAGTTTCTTCTTCTCAGTATTATATTCATATAATGTCATCCATCATATGCATTTATTAAGCTAATAATATTTGATTCTAGGAACTTCCTTTAAAATTATTAGGATTTTAATCAATGATAAAATGCCTCCTACTCTAAAACACATACATTCTTCTGTGGATAATTCTAGCAGATGACTGAAAATATCACCCATCATATACTTTTATGGCAAAACATATATTATACCATCTAAAAAAAATCCTGTGGATGCATTCAGGAAAATCCTATTTGTACCATCTCTGTAAATAAGCTGCATATTTCTGTGACTGAATTAATTGTTAATAAAGATTAAAGCAAAAATACTGTAGCATGCATGTCTTTTATCAAAATAAAATTTATTCAAAGATCATATAATCCAGCTGCAATGCTTCAGTTGAAAGTTAACTAGCTGTTTGTAATATGTGATGACATTAATCAGAAGTATCAGCTTTCCATTATTTTATGAACCACTAAAATGTAAGGCATTGTTATATTTAAAATTTGTGCTATTATAAGTAGGATTTTCTTTCAATATATGAAGTAAAGTAATATAACTTTCCAACCATACTTTTCTCTTTTGTCAGAAACATTTAGAAGCTTCAGGTAAGAAACAAAACATGCACTAAGATACTGTGTCTTTTCCAAAAAAATAATGGAAAATAGTGTAGCTAGTGCAAAACCATCAATACTTGTAGGCCCAGAAGCACTAACCTACAAAAAGAAAAAAAGTAAACAACTGTACATAAATATTTTTTCCCCAACTCCTCAGCAAAAACAATGAAAACACCGTTTAGAATAGAACAAGCCTGTTTAACTCAGACTAGGGTATCTTTCTCATGAAAAATGCAAATATTCCTTGGTAGAAAGTAATGTCTGAATAAACTCCTGGGTTATAGTTTATAAGCTTTCCAGTGAGAAAATGATATGATTATACATGTATTCAGTACCTAAGTGACATGCTTTTAATAGCAAAGATGGTGATAGATAGCATGGCATCATTAATTACTTGCATTTACTGCTTTGGAATATAAATTCCAATTAAATTCATTAAGGAGTTAACTTTTTCATTAAGGATCAATCCTGCTTGCCAGTCAGAATGGAAGACTCATCTTGACTTCTCTTGTGGCTTTAAAATAGCTTTAATTTGCCATTACAAATCTCAATAGCAGCAACCAGGAATGACACTAGGTATAAATCTCTGGGTATCATGTCTGACTCTTTGCGACCCAATGGACTGTAGCCCACCAGGCTCCTCTGTCCATGGGGATTCTTTAGGCAAGAATACTGGAGTAGGTTGCTATGGTCTCCCCTCCAGGGGATCTTCCCAACCCAGGGATAAAACCCAGGTCTTCTGAATTGCAGGCAGGAGATTCTTTACTGTCTGAGTCACCAGGGATGCTCATAAATCTCTATCTGAGGGCAATTATTAATATCAGAGTCTTGCCTTATTTGCAATTCTTTTATAAATAAAGGGATATGGTTGCAGCAGCATGTTGAATGTGCTTTTTAGCTCAGATTCAACACAGGTCTATAATATGATGATTGTTTTTTAAATTATGCCAAAAACTACTCTAAATGTATCCACATTATCATAGCTTTTAATACTGGCTATCGAGCCAAAGTGGTTCATGACAGAACTCAAATAACTTACTGAATTTATGTTTCACTGTAGGATTACTAGCAGGAATTTAGCCACATCTGTAATTCTGGGTATATCTGGGTTGGATGTCACTTGAATGGTCTTACCCACACTTGAATATTTATTATTATTCGCCATATTTTTAGTCTGTGTGGTGGTTGACTGATACATTTGGTGGACAACAGTAATTTACCTAATAATTTACCTAATGTTTTACTGCTTCTGATTGTTTTTATTTTTTGTCACAGAAATATTCACAAAGTGTGAATATTACCGTGTAATCACACATAGGAGAGAGCTGAAACCATCACTTACCAAATGCATAAAGTTTGGGTTAAGTGTGAAACATCTTGGTTGAATGAAATAAAATCAATCCATTCTTGGAGATACCAATAAATAAGCTAGCTAATAGCCAGAATGTATGCTAATATTAGCTGAGATAGATGCTAAGTCCTGCACATAGGAGGCCACAGTGAGGAAAAAGAAACCAGGAAAGCTACCTGGAAAAGGTGAACTGTGAGTTGAAATTTGAAAGTGAGAAAAAATTAGAAGAGAAAGCACTCCTCATCAAGGAGAGGTGGCAAGGTGGTAAAGAATCTGCCTCCAAAGCAGGAGACATAGGAGATTCAGGTTCAAACCCTGGGTCTGGAAGATCCCCTGGAGGAGGGAATGGCAACCCACTCCAGTATTCTTGTCTGGAAAATCCCATGGACAGAAGAGCCTGGTGGGCTACAGTCCATGGGATCACAAAGAGTAAACATGACTGAGTGACTGAGTACACACACAAAGAAGGAAAAGCAATCATGACACAGAGGGTGCTCAAGTGCTTATACGGGTCAGAGAGAAGGGGAAATGCTGAGAAAGAGCTTGGAGTAGCAGGTGGAGGCTGGATGAGTGCTTGCAAATTTGCTCTATGCACTAGTTTGGCACACTCCTGCCTTTGGCCATCTTAGTCTATTTGGGCTGCCTTAACAAAAAGGAAATGGCAACCCACTCCAGTATTCTTGCCTGGAGAATCCCATGGACGGAGGAGCTTGGTGGGCTCTGCTCATGGTCTAAGGGCCTTCCAAAGGCCCCACTTCCTAATGCTCTCACGTTAAGGTGACATAATCATTTGTTGAAAACAGTACCTTTCCTCACAGTCCAACAAGCCTCAGTGCAGCAATCCTGGCAGTCTCAATTAATTTATTAAAAGAGGCTTCCAGGGCTAGGTTATGTATGCTGTACAAAGTCATACGGATTTCTCTGGAAGACAAGAGAGAAGCAGTGAAATATTCAGCACAGATGATTGACAAGATTAGTCCCTTGTTTTAGACACATTATTAGGACAGAAGTATGAACAATGTATTAGAAGGGGGCTAGGGCTGGCCAGGTGGCACAGTGGTAAAGAAATCACCTGCCAGTGTAGAAGACACAAGAAAAGTGGGTTGGATCTCTGGGTCAAGAAGATCCCTTAGAGGAGGAAATGACAACCCACTCCAGTATTCTTGCCTGGGAAATCCCATGGACAGAGGATCCTGGTGGGCTACAGTCCATGGAGCCTCAAAAGAGTCCAATACGGCTGAACGACTGAGTATCCACAGAGTATACAACAGTAGTATATGGTGGTATGGCCTGAATGCCCTCTGTCCCACTCTGATTTTGTATACTGAAGCCGAGAGCCCTAGTGCTTCAAAATGTGACTGTATTTGAAAATAAAGCATTTAAAGGGCTAATTAAAGTTAAATGAAGTCATGGGGTCTTATCTAATTCCATTTGATTTGAGTCCTCATAAGGGGAAATTTGGACATACAGAGTGCCTGTAAGGGCACGCACACAAAGGGAAGACCATTTAAAGAGGCAGCGAGAAGATGGGCATTGCATGCCAATAAGAGAGGTCTAGAGGAAGCCAATGACACCCTGATCTTGGACTTCCAGACTCCAGAACCATGAGAAAATAAATTTCTGTCGATTAATCCACCAGTCTCCAGGATTTTGTTATGACAACTCTAGCAAACCCGTACAAGAGGGTAAAGCCAACCAGGAATGGATGTTTGAAGGCTGTTTCTGCATCACAGGGGAGAATAAATGAAGACCCAAACTGAGGTCCTGGCAAGAGGGACTGAAAGGACTGAGTGACACAGCAGGATTAGCTCAGCAATAGAAGAGCAGTTTGCTTCTTAGGATTCAAGTTCAAGATCAAAGATAGAGGGAATAAAATGGTTCTCTGAGTTTCAGGTGAAATAATTTCAGAAATAAGTTGATATACAGTTTGACAAGATGGAGAGTGGTTTGCCAAAGGAAGGATAAGCCACATCATCACATTTCTAAGATAAGATTTCAAAGACTGGGAACACCAAGCCCCATCTCCCCAGCTCTTCCTGCCTCTAGTGTTAGTCACTCAGTTGTGTCTGACTCTTTGTGATCCCATCGGCTGTAGCCCGCCAGGCTCCTCAGTCCATGGGATTCTCCAGCTGATTCATCAAGTGCTGTCTTTGCTGGATGGGGTGGGGGAGTTTGGTTTTTTGAAAAGTTATGCAAATTCACCAGGATTTTTAAAGATTTTTATCACAAGGAATCTGAATCAGTCATGTACCTGTTAGTGTGAACTAAAGAGCTGAGGTTAATAATGATACTATTTATCAAGCATTTGTATTGAATATATATTATTATCTACATTTTATATACAAAGAAAGTAAGACAGAGAGAAGCTAAAACCTCCTTCCTGGTTGCATGGTTAGTAAGTGGTAAGACTGAATTTCACACCAGGCAGTGTGGTTCCTGAGTGTTCAACCTTTGGAAAGTTCAGTAGAGAGTGAAGGGAGCTTAGGAACTCTGAGTGGCTGTGGCAAACAGACAACAAAAGGAAAAAAAAAACAAAAATAAGTCTCACTCTTCTTGAAAACTGTTGCATTGACTTTCCCTTGAATGGCAGTCAAACGTGCTTAGAAATGAATGGCAAGACACATAACATATAAATCACAGAACAGAATAACCACAAACGTTACTGACAATGTACAAGTCAGCTATTAAAAAATCACCAGTATTTAGTCAATAAAAAATTTAGTGCACTGATATTTGATTTTATGAAAAGAAAGCTAAAAGGTAATTATTTAACCATTTAAGTTAATGTTTTAAAAAGATATCATTCTAAAGCCATGTGTAGAATACAAATTGCAGGGTTGTTCTCCTCTAAGGAGATAAGATATAATAAAAATTTAATAGCATAGTACCTTTTATCTGATTGATGAGGATCAGGGGGCCTCTTAATTCTATATAAGGAGAAGAGCTGTCAGACTCATTTCTGGGAATGTGTGTGGCTATGTCATTACTCTCAATATAGAAACCCAGAAGGATCATAGTGGAAATTCACAAGTTGTTGAAGGTTGCGTGAAGCACAATAAAAATTGAACTGAGAAGAAAGCCTGACTACAGCAGCAAACGAAAACCTGACAAAGATGCATGTGCTCGTCCCATCACCTTTCTCAGCTTTCTCCAAAGAAACTCTACTTTTTTCCACTTCTCCATCTTAAATCCATCCAGATTTTTAAAAGATAGCCATGACCACAACAAGAAGCGGTGCTCTCCTGCATCTACAGATACACTTTCTGTTTTTCAGAAGGATTATCATGCAAAACCAGATAGACATGTATCACCTCTTTCATTTGAGGCATTGATGACCTTTCACAGAAATGACTGAGGGCTAAACAGGGCATTTTACACTAGAAGCTTATACTGATACAAAACTGATAAGTTGTTGCTGTCATAAGTTATTTGCTTGCAGCACTGCAGAATAAGTTAGTAAAACCAAACAATAAAGAGTGGAAAATGGAACGGTTTGCCCTGATTGAATAGAGCCAAGTGCATCAGTGGAATATCAAATAGAACACTGTGGAAAAAAAAAAAAGTTTTTACATCACTCATTAGCTTTTGGAAGACTGGGCTATTTTATCTAATACTCATATGTATATGATGTTTACATACAGATTTTTTTATACAGTAAAGAATCTACATACAAATAATCTATATATGTATGAAGATTCATGGTCTTGATATAAATTAGGTATCTACCTATATGTATATATTCCAGTGAGAATGAGAAGTCAAGATTTATGAGTCAAGCCTCAACTTTCAGAGTGGTTACAGAGGATTCATTTTCTTTTCCAAGAGTGTAATGCCTTCATACCCAGACTCAACAGGTATTATCTGTGATGCCTATCCCACAAGCGGAGCTGACGATGACAACTTTAACAGTAATTGCTCTCAATATAGAAACCCTAATTGGGATCAAGTCATGTGGAAGGCAGTGAACATGTAATATGTCTCAGGCTCCCCAACCAGTTCTCAAATATGCATTACAAAGGGGGAAGTGAAGGGCTGACAAGATAGTGAATGGTAAAGATGGATCCAAAAACAGGATGTCTGACTCCAATACCGGTTTACAACAGGGATTCCCAAGAGATGTTCAGAAGGAACCTACGATTCCTAGAATGTATCTTTATGGACATTTGCAATACAGACTCTCACTACTACCTTACTCCAACTCCAAGTTCTGATCCAGAATTTCTGAAGTGATATCTGTGAATATGCACTTCTAAATAAGCTCCCGCATAGGTCCGTATGCATGCAGTCAGGCTAAGAACTGTGGTTCTATTCTGTGCTTTTCTCTCTAGATACATTTAGACAGTGTTCTAGATGCCACAGCATTCCAAGGGGCTAAGAAGCATCCTACCTTTTAGTAAGTTACCCATGGTGGGACCATTTACATTATTTTTATAAATAGAAGTAGAGTCTCTAGTTTTGATAGGCACAGTTCTTCTCTTAATGATCATACCATTATAATGACGATTCCAAATTTCAAGTAGCTTCTGATGTTTAGAGATAATTCTGAGATAATATGCCTAGTCATTCATATTTTTAAATAAAAGAGAGAGTCACTTCTAATTTCACAACTTTCTAATTCACTCTAAATCCATGTCATTACACAACTGAAGAATCTCTGAATACACCAGAGAAATCTATACAGATATTATATTTTCTAAAGCCCTGAGTTATCACCTAGTGAGCTATAGTACAACCACTAAATTTTGATTAATATTGTGCAACTTATTTTTTTCTACTATGGAGGAATTGGCCATACATTGTATAGAGTTGCCAGGGGCAATTTATGGTCAACAAAAGGCAGGAAACTTGGGTAAGACCAAGAGAACACTAAAGAAAGATACAATGTTCACTGGAACATTCCATGAGTTTGCAGTATGATAGAATTAACAGGCTCTGACAAATCTAAGCAGGGACATCACTTTGTATTAAAAAGCAGAGACATCACTTTGCCTACAAAGGTCCATGTAGTCAAAGCTATGTTTTTCCAGTAGCCATGTATGAATGTGAGAGTTGGACCACAAAGAAGGCTGAGTGCCCAAGAATTGATGCTTTCAAACTGTGGTACTAGAAAAGAGTCTTGAGAGTCCCTTCGACAGCAAGAAGATCAAACCAGTCAATCCTAAAGGAAATCAACCCTGAATATTCATTGGAAGAACTGATGTTGAAGTTTAGCTCCAGTACTTTGGCCACCTGATGGAAACAGCTGACTCACTGGAAAAGACTCTGTTGCTGGGAAAGATTGAGGGCAGGAAGAGAAGAGAATGGCAGAGGATGAGATGGTTGGATGGCATCACTGACTCAATGGACGTGCATCTGAGCAAACTCCAGGAGACAGGGAAGCCTGGCATGCTGTACTCCATGGGTTGCAAAGAGTCAGACACAACTGAGTGACTGAACAACAACAGGCAGTGAAGAGCTCTAGTCAAATAGTTACATAGTTCTGAAGAGCTGCAAATGAATAACAAGAGGCTTTTACAGACAATGCGAGCCCTTGCTATATGTTCTGGGGACTGAAGTTACTTATGGACTTCTTTAATGTTATGTTTGGAGTGCTCTGCCATATTGTGGAATTTTTTAAGACGTTAAAACTAGTTTCATTGGTATCCCCCTACTTTTCACCACAATACATAAATTGAAAATACAGAAGTAAAGTAATGTGTGATATCATTCTGTTGTTAATGTCAACTGTGCTAACACACACAGCATGAACATCATCAATCACCAAATAAATTAAACAGAACCAAATACTTAAAATTCTGAGATTTATTATCAGAGGAGTATCTAATAGTTCAAGTTTGATGGAAGAATTCCCCATTCCATTGTATGTTATGCATGGCAATTAAAATAAATTAGCACAGCAATTATTCCCAGGATTCTGAAATGTCATATTACAATGAAGCATTCAAACCTTATAAGGTCAGAACTATTTTATTTTAGGAGACCGATGTCAGCATAATAAGGACTAGTTGAATCTTTTGATAATAAGGTTAAATATCAGCTAAGTTCAATTTGCTTCCTATGAAGTTTTTAAGTTAATAATGTGAAAAATGAAGTCATATTCTCAGGGTGAATCATTTAGAGAGGCCACAGGAAAAATTAGGGGCTCTGGGGACACACAGTGTGGGGTTTAAACCTAGATTCTCTGCTTAGTAGCTGTGTGACCTTGAAGAGAGCTACTTAACCTCAACTGCAAATGATTGTGCGAGCTCAGTCGCTTCAGTCATGTCTGAGTCTTTGTGACCCCATGGACCATAGCCCACCAGTCTCCATTGTCCATGAGACAGTTCTGACAAGAACACTGGAGTGGGTGGTCATTTCCTCCTCCAAGGGATATTTCTGACCCAGGGATCAAACCCACGTCTCCTGCACTGACAGGCAGCTTCTTTTAGCACTGAAAATTGCAATAACATAAGTTAATTAAAACATTGCTCAACAGGTATTAAAGGCTCAATAATATTAATAGATGTCATTGCTATTTCATTAATATTAACCAGTATCTGGCAACACTGAAAAAGTCATTGGGATTGAAGCAGAACATGAAATGGTAAAAATTTAGCTAACCAATGGTATGATTTATAGAAAGCAAATAATGATGATTTGACATCCAAAATTGAAAAACACTCTGTTAAGCAACTCAGAAAGTGTCATTTTCATTTGAAAATTATGAGTCCATTGATGTTAAGGGAAAACACAATTATTAGGCCTTGGAAGAAAAGATAAGTGGTGAATAACAATTTTTAGATCATGCAAAAGTCCTCAAAATGACAAGAGTTACTGAGTTTATATTCAAGAATACAGAAAATCATAGAACTCATTTTGGGATTTATAGTGCTAATGCTCTGCCTTTGGTGGGCCGTGTCAAAAGGTTAATTAGTCACTGACAAATTTTTTGTAATGAGGTTATATTTTAATCCAAAAAATATTTTCATAGGTAAATTGTAAAAATCTAGCCTGAAATTTTCAATCCACACTTCACAAGACTGCAAATGATGGAAATTACATTCAGGGAATTTTAAATGTGCCTATTTAGACATTTCTATAATGCAAAGAAAGCAAACAGAAATGTTGACTTTTGCATATGAAAATATCAAGGAGCAAAATGCTGTGTCCTGCATTTAAAGGAACAAATCATTAGTTATTTTGTAAAGAAAGGAAATAATAACTCTTGAAAATAACTTAAGAGGGAAAGTGTAGTATGCTAACTTAGCACTTTGGGTGGTACATTTAATCGTTGCAACAACATTAGCACTGAAATTCAAGGGCTGAGTGAAAACATTCAGCCTTCCATACATAAGCAATTAGCTTTTCCAGGGGAAAAAATACATAATGGCAACCCACTCCAGTACTCTTGCCTGGAAAATCCCATGGACGGAGGAGCCTGGTAGGCTGCAGTCCAGGGGGTTGCTAAGAGTCGGACACAACTGAGCGACTTCACTTTCACTTTTTACTTTCAAGCATTGGAGAAGGGCATGGCAACCCACTCCAGTGTTCTTGCCTGGAGAATCCCAGGACGGCAGAGCCTGGTAGACTGCCATCTATGGGGTTGCACAGAGTCAGACACGACTGAAGCAACTTAGTAGCAGCAGCAGCAGCAAAGGACAGTAATAGGAAAACCAAATAGCAATGTACTATTTGGTAGTTAATTACAATATAAAAATGCTCTTACCATGAGTATTTCCAACCTCAAATACAGAAGTGTATTTAAATAAAGCATCACTTGTCTTCATTTTCATATGTCAGATTTTGATATTATGTTACAAATAAAACTGTACAGAATATAGAAAGTGAGACAAAGGGAATAAGAACTGACTCTAATAACTGAAAGCCTCTATATCCACCTAGCATTTTCTCAGAGGGATAGCTATAGTTGGAAAAGCATATCAGAGGAACTCCAGAGATGTTCTGGGTCTTCTCCTAAGGTCCTTGTCCTCCAAGTCCATCTTGCGACTCTTAAGCTTGGAAATGCTCTGTACAAAACAATCATTTGCACCAGTATCAGACTTCTCAGGTGGCTCAGTGGTAAAGAATATGCCTGCCAAGCAGGAGAGACTGGTTCAATCCTTGGGTGAGAAAGATCCCTGGAGAAGGAAATGGCAACCCACTCTAGTACTCTTGCCTGGGAAATCCCATGGACAGAGGAGTCTAGCGGGCTACAGTCCATAGGGTCACAAAAGAATTGAAAGACTTGGCAACTACACAGCAACAGCAGAGTAGCACTTCCTGTATATGATAACTCTCGAAAACAGCTCTTTGACAAACTTGAGAGGTACTGAAGCTTCTTCCCTGATTCTAGATCACTTCTAAAATTAGTCATTATATAATGTTTTATCTATTATATAGATGGTTTATCTGCTGATGAATCATAACATAATTAAGCCAGGATTATTGTTTCTACTATATTTTTTAATTTCAAAAAAGCAATCTTATCTGTTTGCTTTTCCTTTGATTTTTATACATTCTTATGCATTCAAGACAGTAATAGTCACGTAAAAATAGACATTGCTTAAATATGTTTGAAAAAATTTTTCATTCATCCTTATGTGTTCAAAGTAGCTTATCTGATTATACATTTTTAAATTGAATATTAGGATTGGGGTTATTAAAGTCCATCTAGAATCTCCCAAGAGTTATAAGACTGTTAACCATACTCTTTATCTTTATGAACATAAAAGGTAACAATTTGCCACTGCAGACTTCATTAGGAAAAACCCTCATGATTTTGTTCATGTATTTGTTAAAACAATTCAAGTGACACTTTTCTAACTACTCAAATGAAAAATTCAAATAAAATAGCTAAATGTGTCTTTCTCCTTTATGCATATTTTAATAAAATATAAGAAATGATCTAAAATTGTTCAATAAATATTCAACATAACCTCATTTGTAAGAGCATATTAAGGATCACCAATTGAAAATTATATTTATCTGTTATTATGATAACTGAAATTCTATATACTAGATTTTAATAAATTCCAAACTATCTCAATTTTGAATTAATTTTTCTGTTACATCCTCATAATGTCTAATTGATGATAAATATTTTTACCAAAGAAAATTGTATAGCTGTCAAACTTCATATCATCTACTCTGCTAAAAACAAAATTATGTCTCCCTTTAAAATATCATTTAATGTTATTTCTGCAAATTATTTATCATTGCATGAAATTATCACTGTGAATATCCACTGTACATGAAATGCAATAATGTCAACTGTATTGATGCTGATTTTAAAATTCCAAAATTACGAGTGCCTGTATACTATAAATTTGTTCTTTTTTCATTTAACTACAGTGATTAACAGAAGAAATTTATTTTCTAGCCTGGGCATAAATTACCAAGCAATTATATAAAAACAGGGAGATCTCAATTAGTAGGTCACATTTGCATGTATTTTTGAACCTACATATAGAATTCTCTGTGTATCTACCCTCTCACATTATCAACTGCTGCTAAGTCGCTTCAGTTGTGTCTGACTCTGTGCAACTCCATGGACGGCAGCCCACCAGGATTCCCCGTCCCTGGGATTCTCCTGGCAAGAACACTGGAGTGGGTTGCCATTTCCTTCTCCAATGCATGAAAGTAAAAAGTGAAAGTGAAGTCACTCAGTCGTGTCCCACTCTTCGTGACCCCATGGACTGCAGCCTATGAGGCTCCTCCGCCCATGTGATTTTCCAGGCAGGAGTACTGGAGTGGGTTGCCATTGCCTTCTCCAAATATGCTGTCTAGGTTGGTCATAACTTTCCTTCCAAGGAGTAAGCATGTTTTAATTTCATGGCTGCAATCACCATCTACAGTGATTTTGGAACTCCCCAAATATAAAATCCCTCCCTGTTTCCACTGTTTCCCAATCTATTTGCCATAAAGTGATGGGATTGGATGCCATGATCTTCGTTTTTTGAATGCTGAGCTTTAAGCCAACTTTTTCACTTTCCTCTTTCACTTTCATCAAGAGGCTCTTTGGTTCTTCTTCAGTTTCTGCCATAAGGGTGGTGTAATCTGTGTATCTGAGGTTACAGATATTTCTCCCTGAAAGCTTGATTCCAGCTTGTGCTTCATCCAGTCCAGCATTTCTCATGATGTACTCTGCATATAAGTTAAATAAGCAGGGTGACAATATACAGCCTTGACACATTCCTTTTCCAATTTGGAACCAGTCTGTTGTTCCATGTATAATTCTAACTGTTACTTCTTGATCTGCATACAGTTTTCTCAGGAGGCAGGTAAGGTGATCTGGTATTCCCATTTCTTTAAGAATTTTCCACAGTTTGTTGTGATCCACACAAAGGCTTTGACATAGTCAATAGGGAGAAGTAGATGTTTCTCTGGAACTCTCTCACTTTTTCGGTTATCCAATAGATGTTGGCAATTTGATCTCTGGTTCCTCTGCCTTTTCTAAATCCAGCTTGAATATCTGGAATTTCACAGTTCACATACTATTGAAGCTTGGTTTGGAGAATTTTGAGCATTACATTGCTAGAGTGTGAGATGAGTGCAATTGTGCTGTAGTTTGAACATTCTTTGGCATTGCTTTTCTTTGGGATTGGAATGAAAACTGACCTTTTCTAGTCCTGTGGCCACTGCTGAGTTTTCCAAATTTGCTGGCATATTGAGTTCAACACTCTCACAGCATCGTATTTTAGGATTTTTCAATAGCTCAACTGGAATTCCATCACCTGCACTAGCTTTGCTCATAGTGATGCTTCCTAAGGCCCACTTGACTTCGCATTTCAGAATGTCTGGCTCTGGGTGAGTGATCACACCATCATGGTTATCTGGGTCATGAAGATCTTCTTTGTATAGTTCTTCTGTATATTCTTGCCACCTCTTCTTAATATCTTCTTCTTCTGTTAGGTCCATACAATTTCTGTCATTTATTGTTCCCATCCTTGCATGAAATATTCCCTTGGTATTTCTAATTTCCTTGAAGAGCTCTCTAGTCTTTCCCCTTCTATTACTGTCCTCTATTTCCTCACATTGATCACTGAGGAAAGCTTTCTCACCTCTCCTTGCCATTCTTTGGAACTCTGAAAACTTTCCTTTTCTCCTTTGCCTTTACCTTCTGTTCTTCTCTCAGCTATTTGTAAGGCCTCCTCAGACAACCATTTTGCCTTTTGCATTTCTTTTTCATAGGCATGGTCTTGATCACAGCCTCCTGTACACCATGAACCTCTGTCCATAGTTTTTCAGGCACTCTGTCTATCAGATCTAATCCCTTGACTCTATTTGTCACTTCCACTGTGTAATCTTAAGTGATTTGATTTAGGTCATACCTGAATGGTCTAGTGGTTTTCTCTACTTTATTCAAGTTAATTCTGAATTTGGAAGTAAGGAGTCCATGATCTGAGCCACAGTCCGCTCCTGGTCTTGTTTTTGCTGGCTGTATAGAACTTCTCCATCTTTGGCTGCAAGTAATATAATCAATGATTTTGGAATTGACTGTCTGATGATGTCCATGTGTAGAGTCTTCTCTTGTGTTGTTGGAAGAGGGTGTTTGCTATGACCAGTGTGTTCTCTTGGCAAAACTCTGTTAGCCTTTGCCCTGCTTCATTTTGTACTCCAAGGCCAAATTTGCCTGTTACTCCAGGTATGTCTTGATTTCCTACTTTTGTATTCCAGTCCCCTATAATGAAGAGGACAACAGTTTTGAGTGTTAGTTCTAGAAGGTCTTGTAGGTCTTCATAGAACATTCCACTTCAACTTCTTCAGCATTACTGTTTGGGGCATAGACTTGGATTACTCTGAAATTGAATGATTAGCCTTGGAAATGAACAGAGATCATTCTTTCATTTTTGAGATTGCATCCAAGTACTCCATTTGGGTCTCTTTTGTTAACTATGAGGGCTAATCCATTTCTTCTAAGGGATTCTTGCCCACACTAGTAGATATAATGGTCGTTTGAGTTAAATTCATCCATTCTGTACCATTCTAGTTCACTGATTCCTAAAATGTCGATGTTCACTCTTGCCTTCTCCTGTTTGACCACTTCCAATTTGCCTTTATTCATTGACCTAACATTCCAAGTTCCTTGGCAATGTTATTCTTTACAGCATCAGACTTTAATTCCGTCAAAGGTCACATCCACAACTGGGTGTTGTTTTTGCTTTGGCTCCATCTCTTCATCCTTTCTGGAGTTATTTCTCTACTGTTATCCAGTAGCATACTGTATACCTACAGACCTGGGGAGTTCATCTTTCAGGGTCCTATCTTTTTGCCTTTTCATACTGTTCATGGGGTTCTCAAGGCAAGAATACTGAGGTGGTCTGCCATTCCCTTCTCCAGCGGACCACATTTTGTCAGAACTCTCCACCATGACCCGTCCATCTTGGGTGGCCCTACAAGTTATGGCTGATAGCTTCATTGAGTTAGACAAGGTTGTGGTCCATGTCATCAGTTTAATTTTTTTTTTTTTTCTCTGACTGGTTTTCAGTCTGTCTGTCCTCTGAGGGATAAGTATAAGAGGCTTATGGAAGCTTGCTGATGGGAGAGACTGAGGGGGAAACTGGGTCTTGTTAGTTCAGTAAACCTTTAATCCAATTTCCTGTTGATTGTTGGGGCTGTGTTTCCTCCCTGTTGTTTGACCTGAGGTCAAACTATGGTGGAGCTAATGAAGATAATGGTACCTCCTTCAAAAGGTCCCATGCACACATTGCTACATTCAGTGGTCTGGACCCTGCAGCAGGCCATGCCTGACCCACACCTCCGCTGGAGACTCCTGGACACTCATGGGAAAGTCTGGGTCAGTCTCTTGTGGGGTCAATTGCTCCTTTCTCCTGGGTTCTGGTGTGCACAAGGTTCTGTTTGTGCCCTCCAAGAGTCTGTTTCCCTAGTCCTGTGTAAGTTCTGGGGGCCCTATGGTGGGGTTAATGGAGCATTCCTTCAAGAGGGCTTATGCCATATCCAAGTCTGCAGCCATCCAGAGCCTCTGCCCTTGCAGGGCTGACCTGTACCTCCACAGGAGACACTCAAACACTCAAAGGTAGGTCTGGCTCAGTCTCTGTAGGTTCTCTGTAGGTGCACACAAGGTTTGTTTGAGCCCTTCAAGCATCTCTGGCGGATATGGGGTTTGATTCTAAACACACTTTCACCCCTCCTATAGTCTTGTTGGGTCCTCTACTTTGTCCTTGGATGTGGGGTACTTTTTTTGGTGAGATCCAACATTCTTCTGTCGACAGCTGTTCAGAAGTGAGTTGTACTTTTGGCGTTCTCACAGAAGATGAGCACACGTCCTTCTACTCCACCATCTTAAGCACAGTAAGATTTGGTTAGCAGGGGACATACACTTTTTTTCTTTAAAGTGGATCTTTAATGAATGGAATTATGGTAAAAAAAATCTTAAAATGATATCTACTGTGATTAGAGAAAAATGTTTATATCACATGGTGACTCATTCAGTGCAAATATAGTAGATTTATCTCTCTTACTTGATTATTTGATGCACAGAAGATATATATCCCTATTCTAAAGTGAAAATCTGGATGGATTGGATTGTCTCAATACATTTCTCTTTGGTTATAATGAAATAAAATTCTTAGGTATGAACCCTTATGAGCAAGCCAGCAGATTGAAAATAAAATTATCTGAATAATGGAATCATAAAGTTGTTATGGATGGTACGAGCTTCTTTGAGCATGTATTTTCCCCCACAAATTGAAGTGAGGTTTATTTAGTCTTTCCCTTACATCTACAACATAAAGGAATGCCTGTGTGCATGCTTAGTCACGTCCAACTCTGCAATCCCATGGATTTTAGCCTGCCAGGCTCCTATGTCCATGGAGTTTTCCAGGCAAGAATACTGCAGTGGGTTACCATTTCCTCTTCTAGGGGATCCTTCCCACTGAGGCACTGAACCCTCATTTCCTGTGTCTTCTGCATTGGCAGGCAGATTCTTTACCACTGAGCCACCTGGGTAGCCCCCAGTACAAAGAAATATATAACTTCAAATAGTTCCTCCAAGTGTACATGGAATCAAATCATTTCATAATGCATATTTCCTTTTCTTTCCTATTTCCTTCCTTCCTTCTTTCTCTTTTTCCCTTCCTCCCTCTGTCTCCTCCTTCCTTCCCTTCTTTCTTTTCTTCCTTTTTTCTTTCCTTTCTTGTTTGATTCTTTGATTTTTCTACAGTACTCTTTTAAGATAATGCCGAGAAAGGAAAAAAATAGAACTCATTATGAAAAGCAGTGTGATTTTGTAGAAAAAATTCAGAATTAGAACAGGCAAAACTGGTTTCAAATTTTGACTCTACCACTGACCAGCTCTTTGCATTTGAACCAATTACTTAACCTTTCTGGTATTCAGTTTTTCTCATTGCAGAGTTGTTTTGAGGATAAGAAATAATATGCAAAAGGAACCTGTTCTATATTATATGCTTAATTTTCCCTTGGACAGCAAAGAGATCAAACCAGTCAATCCTAAAGTAAATCAGTCCTGAATATTCATTGGAAAGACTGATGCTGACGCTGAAGCTCCAATACTTTGGCCACCTGATGCAAAGAGCTGACTCATTGGAAAAGACCCTGATACTAGGAAAGACTGAGGACAGGAGGAGAAGGGGGCGACAGAGAATGAGATGGTTGGATGGCATCACCAACTCAGTGAACATGAATTTGAACAAAATCAGGGAGATAGTGAAGGACAGAGAAGCCTGGCAAGCTGCAGTCCGTGGGGTCGCAAAGAGTCAGATAGGACTTAGAGATTAAACAACAACAAATTATACAATATATTTTAAAAGTTAAACTGGCAAAACATAAAGTAACAGATAAGACATGTTTGGGATATATAGAGAAGAAAGACTTTGCTTCTCTTAAGCATAGACACTTAAGGCACACACTTTCCTAGTTAAATGCTATGCATGTTACTGATGCCTTTTATCCACCATCAAGAAGCAGAACCTAAAATGAAGTCCTGTTTGGGAGCTGGATCCGAGACGGTTCAAAATCTACTCAGTTGCTCAAGGCTAGTGAGGATAATAAGAGCCATTTGTTTGTTCAAACATCTCTCTTCTGAAATGAGAAAGGGTAAACAGGCCAAGGGTGAGTGGTCTCAAGAAACACTTCAAAGATGTACAGAAAACAAGCCGGAGGTACTGTAGCATTTATGGAGGCAGCTGGGAATCTACCAGTTGACACGACCTGCTGGCATACGGCTGTCAATAAAGAAATGGTCCAACCATTCTGTACACAGACCAATACCATGGAGGCCAAAGGACAGACGTGGTATCAAGTCCCCAGGGCATCAATACTGGGCAATATTCACACTGGTTTTCTTCATGGCCAGAGGTGCAGTTTACAGAGATTTTACCCACTTTCTTAGAGATGGCATCTTCATTTATATGATTCTCTGGAGGTGAACACTATGTCTGATCTGTCTCTTCCCAGAGCACTTAACAAATACTTGAAATCTCCGCCTATTGCTGAGAAAGTTTCAGTAGAGCTGTTCTAATTGGCCTTAGCTCCGACATACTTCTACCTAAGAAACATGAGGCTCTGGTCACCAGCCACCTGTACCTATGGTCAGCATTTGGCTACTGAGCACAAACAAGTGGTTCTTTTCCCTAAAACAACCCATCTGATGTGGCTTCTATATGGTCAGCCTTTCAGTTCATATTAATCACCAAAACTAGAGGTGGTTCTATGACCAAGTGTCCTCCAAACCTTATAAAAGGATTGGTTTCTTCAGAGCAGGGGAAGCATCACGACAGCCTCACAGTTCTGTTGGGACACTCACAGCTCTAGATGAGAGAACAGTTCAGATCCCTCAGCTACAGAGCCAGGAATTCCAGGCAGAAGTAAACGAGCCCGGGCAGCCTTCTGCAAGAACTACCCTGTTTCTTATGGACCTCAACAATTCTGGACTAGAATAAAATGTTTATAGCAAAACTTTGAGATTTTATTTATGTCAATCAACAAACGTAGACAATACATGGACTATTTGAGGATATCTGAATGAATACTATGAAATAAAACTCAGTACAATTTGTTTTATTGCCACGTGAAGCATAAGGAAATAGATAGAACAAGCAATAAGTAATAAACAATGTGGTTCTGATATCAGCTTCCAATTTCTCCTGCCTCTGTTTTTCTGGTGGTTCTGACAAAATGCCACAGGCTGGGTGCCTTATAAACAATAGGAATGTGTTTCTCACGGTTTTGGAGGCTGGAAGTCTGAGATCAGGATGGTCTGGCAATGGCCCTTTTCCAGGTGGCAAACTTCTTGTGTCCTTGTGTGGAGGAAAAGGTTAGAGAGCTCGGCAGGGTCTCTTTTATAAGAGCACTGATTTCATTCGTGAGATCTCCACCTTCGTTACCTACTATGTGTGTTCATTTAGTCGTGTCTGACTCTGCAGCCTCATGGCCTGTAGCCCACCAGGCTCCTCTGCCCAAGGAATTTTTCAGGCAAGAATACTGGAGTGGGGTGCCATTCCTTTCTCCAGAGGATTTTCCTGACCCGGGGATTGAACCCGAGTCTCTCATGTCCTCTGCGTTGGCAGGTAGGTTCTTTACCACTATCACCATCTGCGAAGCCCATCTCCTAACCACTTCCCAAAGGCTCTACCTTCTAACACCATAAGTGTTAGGATTCCAACACGTGGTTTGAGGATGCAGATGTTCAGACCATAGCACCTCTCTTCTCATAATGTATTAAAATTTGTATTTATTTGTGACATTGATCTCTTTTTTGATGGTCTTAACCTGATTTTCTGCTGCTTCTTTTCCTTCAGCATCTCCTTTTTCTTCTTCCTTCCATTTCTCGCCCCGCCCCCCGCCACCCCCCCACCCCCCGCCACCCCCTCCACCCCCCCTCACCCCCCCCCCCCCGCCCCGGTGTGCCAGAACTAACATTATTGGCAACAATTCTCTGTATCTCCAGTTGCTAGAAATTTACATTCACTTCACAGCCTTTATTGCTTGAGAAAAAAAAAAAACAACTACCACCCTCCATTATATTTGCAAGTTAACAAACAAACAAAAACAAGTAAGATTTATGGGTTTCATTATCCCCCCCAGTGAATCCAGAGACTCCGTCCTTCCAGAGTTTCCCCTAAGTACTTCTGGGATTCCTCTGGGCTGTGCCTTCCCTGGGCTCACACACTCCCCATCCTGCTGGATTCACTGCTTACCCATGGCTCCCACACTCGCAGCAGCTCTGCCAGTGGTGGCTGCTGATGTTAAGGGCAAGTAGGTGGAAAAATGAGACACATTAACTGTTCTACTGGGGGGATTACAGGGTGGTGGTGATGATGGGTGGGTTGGGAGATGCAGGAAGATGGCTTTCTCTCCCTCTGTAACACACTCTGTTGGTACGATCACAAGGCAGTGTGATGTTGAGTAAAAGAAAGAAGAGATGGGAAGGGAATGGGAGGAAGAATCAGGCCACTTCTTTCATGGGTTTTGTTCTATTATGACACACTATTATGACCACTCCTTTTTCTATACCAAGAATCCTCCAGGGCTTTGGACTGGATCAAAAACACAATGCCTCACACGTGGCCTCACAAATCCTTTCCTAGTACCCTTGAAAATGATCTCGAGAAATAATATTTTAAAAATCAATTTCTAAATGCAAGCCTAGATTTGCATCATGACATGGAAATGTTCATTGCGTGACAAGGGTTTTCATCTCTCTGAGATTCAGTTGCCTCATTATTAAGTAGGGGTAATAGTTATTCCTACACCAGAGGATTTTTGCATAAGATTCAGTAAGACAGTACATGCGAAGAGCTGAATGGGCTCCCAGGCGTACAGTCAAGAAAAGATGCAGCTCCTGTTATCATAGTTATGCACCAGCTCACGGGATGTGTATACAGCAATGCCTCATCCAATTTGGACACGGGTTGAGCTGTTTTCTCAACATGCCCCTCAGCTCCATGTAAATTTTTGAAAACCCAATTATTCTGGTTGATAGGCACACCCGAATCTCAGATGTTGACACGGTCCAAGTTCAAATGGATATTTGCACCACACTTAAAGACTTTATCCCTCTCCAGAGACACTGAGCAAGCTGCTTGGGCTCCACTAGCTTAACTGGAAACTGCATTTGTTTTTCATCAATGCTCTCCTGTCTATGAAACTCAAAACTTTATGAGAAGAATTCTGTTTATGAGACTGATGCTGAAATGCCCTTGGACAGCTCAGCACAAGTCAATCACATCAATTCTACTCTCCCATCTCAGACTCCCCATCACAAAGAAGGCATCCTTCAGAGGTATGAGAACTATTTTATCCTACACACTCATACTTACATATTCAGCACATGATCTTAAGCTTTCATTATATCACACACACTGTTCTAGGCTCAGCAATATCTTCACTATCATAAATAGGACAGAGAGCTTGGGACTTCCCTGCTGGTCTAGTGGCTAAGACGCCACACTCTCAATGCAGGGGGTCTGGGATTAATTCCTGGTCAGGGAACTAGATTCCACACACCACAGTAAAAAAAAAAAAAAAAAAAAAAAACCATTCCACAAGCAAATACGTTTTAAAAAATTAAATTGTATACAAAAAGATCAGATAGCTTATTTTTAGATGAGAGGAGGGAAATAAACAAGATTGAATGGTTGAAGGAATAAATAGAAGCAAATGAATAAGAAAGTCAGGGAGGAAGGTGTTACTAAGCTGATAGCAAATGAGCATGCAGCTCTTTCTCCCAGTGGGTCACCCGGATATGGCAATCAGAGGAGGTATTTAAACTGAGATCTGAATAAGAGAAGGGAACCAGCTACAAAAAGATCAGGTACAAGGTAGTTAGGTAGAGAAGAGAGCTGGTGCAAAGGCCCTAAGACAAGGACATTTTGTTGCACCTGAAGAATTAAAAGAAGACCAGTGTACTAAAATCTGATAAGGAGCCAAGAGAAGGTAAGAGAAGAGACAAGGATAAAGATATATAGAGGTTACTATGTTCAGAAACCACTGAGGGGTTTTAAACTGAACTGTGACTTGATGAGATAGATGGCACTGGGATAAAAGCATGGAAGTTGGTAGGGGTGGTACAGTATGTGGCCATCAGAGTTTTCCAGGTGCAGAGACATGGAGGAGTTCAGGATATGTTCTGAAGAGAAGATGCTCCTTGGTGGGTTAGAAGAGGAAGAAAACTTGATCTGGGACGATCAGGGCAAAAAGGAGGAGTAGAGGATATTGCTAATTTGCGGCTTGTGCACCTGAGCAGTTCAGGCCTCTGACCACGGCAGGGTATATTAGGGGACCCTGTTCTCCCATAGACGCACATTTACAAATGGGGTACCCTCTCTCGAGTGGAGGACACTCTTGAGGAGTGGCGGCTGGACTCATATGACTGGCAAATTTGAAAGAAGAAGCGAAGCAATGCAGTCATTCCCCTCCTTTCTGGTTGTCCTGGTTGCTTGGCTTTGGAAGGCACACATTATCTGCTTCGCCAACTTGAATGCTTTAGGCAGGCCATGGGGATGATGGTCCCAGCTCCGTCTAGGAGCAGGTGTGTTCATAGGGATCTCTCTGTGGCTCTGCCACTAACCCTGTCCTCCAAACCAGCTTTGCTCACTAACAAACCTGGTATTTGTCACTCTATCTTTGTGATTCAAGTCTCTGTTAATTGATTTAGACCTCAGGATGCTTTGAGGAAATAGTGGGAGGGTAGCATATATCACAGGATTTAGGAACCAAGAGATACACTTGGGATGAAGACCTGAAGAGCAGATATGTGGATATTTCAAGAAGGGTCATGAAGATTAGCTCCAAATCGAGGGAGAGGTCAGAGGTGGAGACATAGAGTCCTGTGAAAAGGCATATATTACTGTGTGTAGTATTCACAATGGGAAGGACATGGAAGCAGCCTGAATGTCCATCAACAGAGGAATGGATAAAGAGGATGTGGTATATATATACAATGGAATATTACTCAGCCATAAAAAGGAATGAAATTGGGTCATTTGTAAAGACATGGATGGACTTAGAGATTGTCATACAGAGTGAAGTAAGTCAGAAAGAAAAAAACAAATATCGTATATTAACACATATATGAGGAATCTAGAAAATGGTATAGATGATCTTTTTTCATTAATTTTGAAAATGCATTAATTTATCTTAATCAGAGGCTAATTACCCTACAGTATTGTGGTGTTTTCTGCTGTACACTGACATGAATCAGTCACGGGTGTACATGTGTGCCCCCTCCCATCTCCCTCCCCATCCCATCCCTCTGGGTTGTCCCAGTGCACCTGTTTTGAGTGTCCTGTTTCATGCATCAAACTTGGACTGGTCATCTATTTCACAGATGGTAATATACATGTTTCAATGCTATCCTCTCAAATCATCCCACCCTTGCCTTTTCCCACAGAGTCCAAAACTCTGTTCTTTACATCTGTGTCTTTTTTGCTGTCTTACATATAGGGTCATCATTACCATCTTTCTAAATTCCATATATATGCATTAATATACTGTATTGGTGTTTTTCTTTCTGGCTTACTTCACTCTGTATAATAGGCTCCAGTTTCACCCACCTCGTTAGAACCAATTCAAATGTATTCTTTCTCTCTTTTTTTTTGTTTTTTAAATATAAATTTATTTATTTTAATTGGAGGTTAATTACTTTACAATATTGTATTGGTTTTGCCATACATCAACATGAATCCGCCACAGGTATACACATGTTCCCCATCCTGGACCCCCCTCCCACCTCCCTCCCTGTACCATCCCTCTGGGTCGTCTCAGTGCACCAGCCCCAAGCATCCAGTATCATGCATCGAACCTGGACTGGTGATTCATTTATATATGATATTATACATGTTTCAATGCCATTCTCCCCATCATCCCACCCTTTGCCTGTCCCACAGAGTCCAAAAGACTGTGCTATACATCTGTGTCTCTTTTGTCATCTTGCATACAGGGATATCGTTACCATCTTTCTAAATTCCATATATATGTGTTAGTATACTATATTGGTGTTTTTCTTTCTGGCTTACTTCACTCTGTATAATCAGCTCCAGTTTCATCCACCTCATTAGAACTGATTCAAATGTATTCTTTTTAATGGCTGAGTAATAGTCCATTGTGTATCTGTACCACAGCTTTCTTATCCATTCATCTGCTGATGGACATCCAGGTTGCTTCCATGTCCTGGCTATTGTAAACAGTGCTGCGATGAACACTGGGGTACACAAGTCTCTTTCAAATCTGGTTTCCTCGGTGTGTATGCCCAGCAGTGGGATTGCTGGGTCATAATGCAATTCTATTTCCAGTTGTTGTTTTTTTTTTAATTTTTATTTCCAGTTTTTTAAGGCATCTCCAGACTGTTCTCCATAGTGGCTGTACTAGCTTGTCTTCCCACCAACTCTCCCACCGGTGTAAGAGGGTTCCCTTTTCTCCACACTCCAGCATTCATTGTGTGTAGAATTTTTGATGGCAGCCATTCTGACCAGCACAAGATGGTACCTCATTGTAGTTTTGATTTGCATTTCTTTGACAATGAGTGATGTTGAGCATCTTTTCATGTGTTAGCTGTCTGTATGTCTTCTGTGGAGAAATATCTGTTTAGCCCATTTTTGATTGGGTCATTTATTTTTCTGGTATTGAGCTGCATGAGCTGCTTATATATTTTGGAGATTAATTCTTTGTCAGTTGTTTCATTTGCTATTATTTTCTCCCATTCTGAAGGCTGCCTTTTCACTTTGCTTATACTTTCCTTCGTTGTGCAAAAGTTTTTGAGTTTAATTAGGTCCCATTTGTTTATTTTTGCTTTTATTTCTATTACTCTGGGAGGTAGGACATAGAGGATCTTGCTGCGATTTATGTCAGAGAGTGTTCTGCCTATGTTTTCCTCTAGGAGTTTTATAGTTTCTGGTCTTACATTTAGATATTTAATTCATTTTGAGTTTATTTTTGTGTATGGGGTTAGAAAGTGATCTAGTTTCATTCTTTTACAAGTGGTTGACCAGTTTTCCCAGCACCACTTGTTAAATAGATTGTCTTTTCCTCCACTGTATATTTTTGCCTCCTTTGTCAAATATAAGGTGTCCATAGGTGTGTGGATTCATCTCTGGGCCTTCTATTTTGTTCCATTGATCTATATTCCTGTCTTTGTGCCAGTAGAAAAATGGAACAGATGATCTTATTTGCAAAGCAGAAATAGAGACACAGACATGGAGAACAAACAAGATGGGAAAGGACACCAACAGGTGAAAGGGGGTGGTGTGAATTGGGAGATTGGGATTGAAACCTACACACTATCGATGCTATGTATAAAATAGACAACTAATGAGAACCTACTATATATCTCAGGGAACTCTACTCTGTGCTCCGTGGTGACCTGAATGGGAAGGAAATCCAAAAAAGAGGGCATATATGTACACATATAGTTGATTTACTTTGCAATAGAAAATAATATAACACTGTAAAGCAAGTATAATACAATACTCTGGTCACCTGATGCCAAGAGAAAACTCATTGGAAAAGACCCTGATGCTGGGAAAGATTGAGGGCAGGAGGGAATGGGGGTGGCAGAGGAGGAGACGGTTGGATGGCATCACCGACTCAATGGACACGAGTTTGAGCAAGCTCCAAGAGATAGTGAAGGACAGGGAAGCCTGGTGTGCTGCAGTCCATGGGGTTTCAAAGAGTCAGATGCAGCTTAGCGACTGAAAAACAACAAAAGCAACTATATTCTTATGTGCTTAGTCGCTCAGTTGTGTCCAAGTCTTTACAATCCCATGGACTGTAGTCCACCAGGCTCCTCTGTCCATGGGGATTCTCCAGGCAAGAAGACTGGAATGTATTGCCCTGCCCCCCTACGAGGGATCTTCCCAAGCCAGGGATAAAACCCAGGTCTTCCGCATTACAGGCAGATTCTTTACCATCTGAGCCACCGGGGAAGCCCCATATTCTAATAAAAATTATTTTTTAAGTGATATAATATTTTAAAAGGCATATATGATTGCCTTGACAACTTGTTAAACAAATGAATATAGTCTATGAGTGTATAAAAGGAACCAAAGTGGATTCTAGCTGCAGACATCAATGTCAGTGAACTTTTTAGAAGAGATCAGGCTCCTCAAACCAGATTGGGTATCACCATGCTATCGAATGAGGGGATTATGTCTGCTGAGTCATGCTACCCTGGAAGGCCCTCCAAGTATACTCCTCATACATCAAACATCAGCAGTGTATCCTTGACTGACTCAGTGTAAATGATTTGATGCAATTCAAATTCAATTAAAACTCCTACACACTTCACCTCTGACTCATCCAAGGTGCACACTGCCTTAGTAACTGGAGATTTCTGTCACACTGAGCAGTACAGGAACAGGCTCATGCAGCTGAATCTCCCACACTGATTAAGTGGTTATCTCACTTAGAATTGAAGTCAGGATGAAGGCTGGAGACAGAGGCATGTATATGTGAGGAGATGCTCTCATGCACATTGTCAAGGCTTCTAGCTCTTACTTTTATTCTTGATGAAAATATATCCACTGTCAGTTCAACACCAAAAAACAGTAACTTTAACTTTTGAAGTTATCTCAAATAAATACACAATTATATTATGGTGGGTGAATGGGCAATATAAAATATTACTGACATTGTCAATAATCAACAGGACAGATTACAATTTATCTTAGCTACAAAATACCTCTTTTCATTATGGTCAGCAGTCCAGGTGTCAAGTTCCTAGCTAATATATCTTAATAAACAATGAAAAGTCATTAATATCACAGTGCTTATTTAAAATATTCAAGCTTGCTCTCTCTATAAATGATTTTTTCCTCAGGTAGTCTTACTATAAACAAACACCTCAATATTTATATCATTTTTGAAGTAAATTTTAAAATTCACCTAAAAGTAATCATTTCAGTTAATTTGAGAAGAAGCACCTACATTTTTTAAATGTTTGGTTTCTTGAAATCAAATCATAGCCTAAGCACTCAGAACTATTGCATTTTTTTCTTTTCAAAAAGACCTTTGAAAATACTTAAATCCATCAATATTTCAAGATTTGGCTAAAGAGATGTAATATAGGCATGGACCTTTGCCAGTGTTTCAACCCAGAAAGTTCGTCTGCATAAAATGCTTTGGATTTAAATGTTAGTAGAATGAATAAAATAGTTCAACAGTAGGAGTGGTTTTATTTTGAAAGTTGGCCATGTTAAAAATGGGCTTCCCTTGTGACTCAGCTGACAAAGAATCCACCTGCAATGCAGGAGACCTGGGGTCAATCCTTGGGTTGGGAAGATCCCCTGGAGAAGGGAAAGGCTACCCACTCCAGTATTCTGGCCTGGAGAAGTCCATGGATTGTATAGTCCATGGGGTCGCAAAGAGTCAGACACAACTGAGAGATTTTCACTTTCATTTTCATGTTAAAATGGTATTAAATTAAAACACTGCTATGCTTGTATGCTTGAAAGATTTAGAATTGATATCATATTCTTAAGTAGAGGAAAAAAAGCAAAATACTGCAATTCGTGTTTTGCTACAAATTAATTTGATTAGATCTGAAACAGATGAAGAATTCAAACCTCTTGGCATTATCTACTGGACAAAATATTGCCTCAAATCTCCTGAATGTCAGACAATCCGGCAGATACATAGGAGGAAGGCATGTTCAGACTTGTCTTTAAGAACCTCAATCACTGCACAAAGATCAGAATCTGCTGGCTTAGCTGAGGTTGTACACCCTTCTGACTTCCAGTTTATAAGTCAAAAAGTGAATTAACAAGACCCACTCTCTTCAGCAACCGGCTAGAAATTGAGATCTCTCAAAATCTGCTGAAAAATTCTTACAGAGGGATTTAGGAGGAGAAAGAAACGAACAGATTGCCGAGAACACCACCCATTCTCCATGTGATTTGAACTGTTAATGCGTGTCTGGCTCTCTACTGGAAGACTTCCAATTCTCTTCTGATTAGGATTTGTCTCCATGCCGTCCTTTAATTGCCAAAGGCTTCCAACATCTTTATGTCATTGTTGTTGGAACTTGCAAATGAGTATTGCTGCCTCTAACTGACTACCTACATCTTGACCTCTGCCTGGAAGGCCCCCTGTGATTCTTTAGGATTATGGAAACATTGCTCACTCTCTCTCAAAACAAATTCATGTATAACTTTTCTAAGAAATATACTGATGATCCCATGTTATAGAAATAAAGTAATACCATGAAATCATAATCTTGTATGCAAACTGTTTTTCATAGTTTGATCTTAATAATACCATGAATTAGCCCTGAGGGTGCTGTACTTGCGTTCATAACAAGACAGGCTATAAAATGTTCAAGTGAACTGAACAAGGCAACACTGGCAATTCCAAATTCTACTATTAGTCATTGTCAGGAAATGAGGCCTCCTATACCAATGATTACTAGAACTGATTTATATATACTTTAATTTTGTTAAAAAATACATATAATAAAATTGTTAGACTTTCTTTATTATGTGATGGGATAAGTGAAAGTTTCAATCAGTAAAATCTACTGTTTTCATGGCAAAATGTTAAGAGATTTAGATGAAATCATTTCTCAATAACAATAGAACAAAATTTCACCTATACTGATGATACAGGATTAGTATACTGAATAACACAATTCCAGTAGGCTGAAACATAGAAATAACAATTATAATAACTTTCATTGATATAGCTATTAGTATTTAGCAGTTGCAAAGTACTTAATATATGTTATATTAATTCACATTCCAACAGTCTATGAAAAAGAAATTTCATGAATGAAAGTGAAGCTTTGGAGAGTTTAAGGAACTTAAGGTTCACGGCCAGCACACAACAAGAAAAAAACACACTGCTTCTGTGTTTGAGCAGTAGGCTGTGGACAGGCGGATAGGAATTGTCAGCACTTAAGTGGTCCTAGACTAGGGTGCACACTTCCTTCACCCTTTGATTATTCAGTCAGTATCAACTCTTCCAGTTGTCTGAAAAAAATAACAGCTATTTCTTCCTACTGCCAGCTGTCATCATCTCTTTCTAGTCTATGAGCTGGAAAACCAGATGATCAAGCTTGCTGAACACTGGACATGGAACAGATTAAATAGCATTGGGGGTAGAGCATCTTCTATGAAGTCAAACAAGTTCTTGGCTTTGGGGCACAAGTGGCAGACCTCATGGGCTTCCTCCAGCAGCTTCTTGGTTTGTGACTAGGTCTTAGAAGGGAGTACCTACTGTTGAGCCTCCTCACTGGGCAGAAGTGTGACTATACTTACATTCTGCCCTCAGGTGGGAGACAATAACATGCCGACATCTGTGCCTTCTTGCCTTCTTGCCTGCCTCTTCTGCCTGGACTCCTCTTTGTTCCAGGATGCTAAGATGGGCCATTAACAGACAGTCACTGTGTGGCTGCCCAAGCCACTCAAAGTGCAGGCCTCAATCTAATGCCACTGTCTGCTCTATTTGTTACAATTCAAAAACATTAGCAAAAAAATTAAGAGCAAGCATTTAGAAGTTTACAGCAAAACTGATGCAACAATTTTATCCTATTTTTAAAACACTGGTATGCAACAGATTGGAAGTTTGTTGCTTTTTTCTTTTCTTTTTATGGTCTCATGCTATAATGAATTTGAGAAGCATACAGTTTGCCCAAAACTGAAGTACTAAATAATAGACAAAAAGCTTATGTGAGACTCTCACCTGGCCTGTGAGCCTGTCATAATATGAAACACTAACTAGTCTCCCCTTTTCTAAACACTGACTTGACTTGCTTTCCCACTTTGTTTAGTTTTCCAGCACTAGGAAAAAGTTTCACAGTCTGTTTTGATAAGATCACTGACCCTCCAAGTTACATAGAGGCTTATAGAGACTTGAATACAGAATCAGGGCTGAATCATGTCTAAGCTATTATTAATGCACAAGAATTTGGAAATAGAGCAATTAAAATATCAATTTGAGCATCATTCTTCATTTCTGGGGCTTTCATATGTCCAACAATATTGGATATGCAATCCACAACATAATTTTTTGCATATTAGTATATTTCGGACATATATGACAAAGATTTCAACTATGGGACTTTGCAGATAACCAGGTACCACAAACAAAGAAATATTTGATAAATTCTGCTTTTGATGATGTTAAATATGATGGTAACAAAATAATAACAAATTTGAGTGAAATTGAGGCTTTCTTTTATTTATATAAACTGGAAATGAAAATAACCATTGCAATTGTTTAGAGAGGTATAAATTTGAAGAGACATTTCTGAGACATAGATTTTCATTGTACAGGTATTTATGGTGACATTTTTTAGATGCTTTGGGTGAATCTGTGATAAGATGGACAAATTCCCTGGCTCCATGGAGTTACTCTCTACCACAAGAAGAGGTGAAGACAGTAAATAAAAGCCATTAAACAATTAGTTCATAAAGGATGTAAGAAGGTGAGTGCTACAGGTAAAAGACAAGAAGAGCAGGATAAACCAAAACCAGGTTCTCAGGGCAGGAAGCAGTAAGATCAGGATGATCGTGCAAGTCTCTGAAACACGATTATCCAGTAAAAGTGGAATGAAAATTCAAGCCAAAAAGTTTTAACTAGACAATAACTTAGAAGAATACTATCTAGAGTTAATGGCATACTTAAAAGAGACACATTTTAATGACTATATTTAGCATAATGTTATTGGACTAAGTTTATTAGAATGAAATGGAATCCATGATTCCATTGGAATCCATGCTCTAAGACATTTGAGCTTCAAAATAAAAAAGTGTATGAGCAAGTTGAAAAAAATAATGTGAGCTTCATGTGTGCACATGACCGAGAGGGTCAATCGTATCCACTACACATTTCTCTCCATCCTTCAAGAGAGAAATAATATATTTTTTTCTCATCGAGCCAAGGGAGACACATGAGTTTCAGGTTGTCATCCTGAAGACACATAATTGGATCTTTGCCTCTTTTCTTCTCTCTGCTACAGTTTCAAAGGGCAGAAAAGCCTGGAAAATAAAACCTTTCCTCCTCAGGCAGTTTTTCTTGGGCTAGGTGAGAGGTGGAGAGGCTGAAAAGATGATGAAAGAGAGTATAGGAAACCACAGATTGAGAAAAAAAGCAGATAGTTGTCAAAGGCTTTTTAGTTTGAGATCCCAATTTTCTGAGTATCCACTAGAGATCCGATGATAACCCAACACCTGAAATTCCAGAGCTGCTAATAAATCATGTAAGATCTTATAAACAACCAAGAGTTTATTTGGGTTCTAGGTTTAAAACCACATTTTAATTTGATATGGAGAAAAAAATTGTTTGGGAACATTTTCAAATATTTAAGTGTAGAAATTAGTGAGAAAACACCAGATTGTACATAAGCATTTGTCTCTTTAAATCTTGCTCCTGTAAATCTATACATATAAAGTAATTCCAACCTGTAATGTTTAGAAATGTTTATAGGAAATTACTTAATATATGCTTTTATATACTAATCTTACTTTTTGATTGGTATATGTAAATTCTACCTGGTGCTTTAAACCATGGAAGCATACCATCACAGAGTATGGTATATCACAAGTTGGAATCAAGATTGCCCAGAGAAATATCAACAACCTCAGATAAGAAGATGATACCAATCCAATGGCAGGAAGTGAAGAGGAACTAAAGAGTCTCTTGATGAAGGTGAAAAAGCTGACTTAAAACTCAACATTTAAAAAACCAAGCTCATGGCATCTTGTCCCATCACTTCATGGCAAATAAGTAGGGAAAAAGTGGAAGCAGTGACAGATTTTATTTTCTTGGGCTCTAAAATCACTGTGGACAATGACTGCAGCCATGAAATTAAAAGACACTTACTCTTTGGAAGGAAAGCTAAAGCTATGGCAAATCAAGACAGCGTATTAAAAATCAAAGACTTCACTTTGCTGACAAAGGTCTGTATAGGCAAAGCTGAGGTTTTTTCTCAATAGTCATGTATGGATGTAAGAGTTTGACCATAAAGAAGGCTGAGCACAAAAGAACTGATGCCTTCAAATTGTGGTGCTAGAGAAGACTCTTGAAAGTCCCTTCGACTGCAAGGAGGTCAATCCTAAAGGAAATCAATCCTGAATATTCACTGGAAGTACTGATGCTGAAGCTGAAGCTCCAATACTTGGGCCACTGGATGTGAAGAACTGACTCATTGGCAAAGATCTAGATGCTGTGAAAAATTAAAGGCAAATGGAGAAGAAGGTGGCAGGGGATGAAATGGTTAGACAACAGCACTGACTTAAATCACATGAATCTGAGCAAACTCTGAGGGATAGTTAAGGACAGGGAAGCCTGGTGTGCTGCAGTCCATGGGTGGCAAAGAGTCAAGTTGGACACGACTTAGTGACTGAATAACAAGAACAATAGTGTATTTAGCTTCAAAAGTTGTCTCTTCAAAGGTAATTCTAAAATCTATGTCTGACGCAGGATACAGCATGCTTGGGGCTGGTGCATGGGGATGACCCACAGAGATGTTATGGGGAGGGAGGTGGGAGGGGGGTTCATGTTTGGGAACACATGTAAGAATTAAAGATTTTAAAATTAAAAAAAAAAAAAATAATAAAAAAAAAAATAAAAAAATAAAAAAAAAAAAAAAGCTTAAATAAATACAATTAAAATATCAAAGGTCATAAGCACTTACTTTGTAGACTACCCTCTAAAGCAACATTGTCCAGTTATTAAGCATCAATGGTACTCCAATAGAGCTCATATAAAGAACCTATATTTTTAATGTTTCTATCAAAATCTAATTCGAATGATCAAAATTTGCCTCCAGGTTCATTCAAAAAGGGGTGGGGGATTACCACACTACCTGCTTTTTTTCCTTTTAACATTGCAAAAACTAGTTTGTCTCTTTTCTAAAAGAAAATACCTAAGATGAGAACAAGACATGATTTTTGAATGTTCTCCAATTTTCTGTTTATTTGCAAGCATTGACATTTTCTGGGTGAAGGAAGAATCCTAATTTTTCAATCATCCTCAGGGGATTTTGTCATGACTGTGTAGTGGGTTTTTCTGGAAACAAAAGGAACACAAATCACAGATTAAGATAAAAACTTGTAGACCAAAAGTTTGCTATTGTGTCTCAAAGTAAGGCATGAAGAAGTTCAAACAAAAGTAGAGTGATTCTCATTTATATATATTGTCAAAGGCAGATCCCAGCTGTGTGCAGATACCACTAGAGCTTAGTGCACAGCTGTGACATTATAAAAGGGACTCGATTGCCAATCAGGGCTTGGCTGGAGCAATGTACTGTCCAAGCCATTCCCTAATAAAGCTTCTGGAACTCATCTGCTTTAGTTATTGTCTCCATGAACCACCCTGCGTTACACAACTAAAGGCATTGCAGAATTTCTGTCTTATACTTAGCTATTTCTTGTAAGGAACTCTAGCTTTGAAATACAGTTCAATAGAGGATTTCCCTTACCACTTTATAGTTCTCTTTTCTGAAGAGACACATGATGTAGAATATAGAGAGCTATGACAAGTTACTCAGAAATCAGCAGCTTATTGAGGGTTATTATACCCTTTTAATTCACTGGGTTGGGAAGATTCCCTGGAAAAGGTCATGGCAACCCTCTCCAGTATTTTTGCCTGGAGAATCCCATGGACAGAGGAGACTGGTGGGCTACAGACGACAGGGTCGCAAAAAGTCAGACACGACTGAAGCAACTCAGCATGCACGCACGCTTGCACATATCCTTTTAACCCTCTTTGAGAATGGTTTCAAAGGGCAAAGGTGGCACCACTGACAGACTCACAAAAAAAGCATAATTGCTATCCTTATTGTTTTGCACCTAAAGTCAGGTCTCTGCTGCCTCGTATGAACAGTATACCACCACGATGACAGCTTCCCCAAATTATTGTGTCTCTATGAAACCCTAGCCTCACATTTTACAAGTTTTTGATCCATATATTATGGAATAATAATGTGCCCTGACTTTTAAAGATTCCAGGAAGTCCTAGAATAAAACTAATATATACTTTCTTTGTTCAGTGTAGGACTGTTTCCCTATAGAACCTCCTCCCTAATTCTAATCAGCAGCCTAATGCTTTATGTAACACAAATGGAAAAGTTATTTTAGGGACTGTTGATTTTAAAAGAATCCTTTGTTACAATCAAAATTTGTCTTTGATCAAATAAATCAAGGAATACTTTCAGAGAAGCTGCCATATAATGTTATTTTGTTTTTTTATGGAATAAATTGCATTGAGCTTGACACATTCTGAGTAAAATTCTGCCTTTCAAGAATGCTTGTAGGTAAACATCTTATCTTCTAATTATACACAATAATATCTATGTGTAAAGACGCAGAGAAGTTACATAAAAGAAAGCAGAATTACATTAATAAATCTGAAGGTCCTGCAAGAGATAGTTGCTATTTCAGATAGGCTGAATATAAGATGGTATCTTCAAATTTTAAAATGTATTAAATTCCTTGTCCTTATCAAATTAACATCCCTTGTTTTATATACTAGTTATAATTTGTGATCATAATCCTTAAAGAAAGAGAAGGGAATGAATAACAGTACAAATTCATAATTTTATTGAAAATACACTCATTTAGCTTACTCTGTGTCTAAGAGTATTCTAAGCATGTAACATCTATTAACACATTTACTCTATACAACAAACCTAGGAGGTATGAATTGTTTTTACCTCCATGTTAAAGTGAAATAATAAAGGCACAGTTAGATAAAGAATTTTGATCAAGGACACACAGCTAGTAAATAAAGCATAAAGGCACTCAGACTCTAACCACTACTCAATGCTGCCTAACAGTTTTTCTCTACTTCTAGAGATTGTCAGATATGACTACAACTGTCCCTTGATTGGTCAAACAAGAAGAATTTGAATCATAACTATAAGAAAAAATTAATTCTATCAGAATTCAGAATGAGGTTGTCCTAAATAGTTTCTTTTTTTTTTTTTTTTTCATCTTTTGGACTCTAGCAATTCCATAGCCTTCATGAAGGTTAAAAAGTCATTGATGTTCTTTGCTTCTTTATGAAGTCTTTATTAGTAGAAGTCAGATTCATAAAAGACACATTTTCCAAATAAACTTGCTTGTTGCTTCCTTGGTGCCTTCAGTCATGTTGATTCAAGTGGATAAAATATAAATCCTGTAAATAATGTTAAGTATATTGATCTCAGAGGTGACTCTTTTACAAATAGCTTCAGTTGTCCTTTCCTGGATGCAAGGAATAGGTACCTTTATTTATGCGATTAGGAATGGCATATCTAAACCAAAGACGGGATTGTTTACCCTCACATATTACTCACCTAAAATCATGTACTTTCATGGCACTTAAGGGTCTGTACATCCTCCAAATTCTGTTCATTTAGAATATATTCAAGAAAATGTAAAGGTCAGGTTGCAAGCATGTTCATAATTCAAGTTTTCTGAATCAGTATAAATGTGCAGAGAAAAACATTCTCCTGCATTCTGATAAACTAAAAGTCACCATTTACATGAGGCGTAGTTATTACAACACATTGCTTCAGCAGAGATGATTGGAAGACACAGTGATTAGCATCCTAAATTAGATAATTTTATGGGACAAATTTTGACTTGTAGATATTCCATTAATGTATATAATACATATACTAACAAAACTAAATGTAAACCATATTATAATACAAAAGGAAAAATCACTGCATTTTGGCATCCTACTTTAATAATTTTGAAGATTCTGATAATGTGCCATAGAAAACTGGAGTTCAAGCATTTTAGAATTAGCATTTGAACAGTGGGATTTTATTTATGGAAACAAAACCTATGCCCATATGTGCATGTATTTAGGACAATGTTACATAATATTGCATTTAGGCCATATTTCAAATATATGCAACATTCTTCTTCTCTATGAAATTTTTACTGGATATCCTGGGAGTGGGAGGGGCAGGGGGTATGCATAGATGTGGAAAAGAAGCTGAAAGATAAAACAGATTGGGCTCTCAAAATTGGATCAAAGAACCATAGTATGACAACTGCAATTTTGAAACAATTCCCCAGTGAATAGTTAAAAAGAATATACATTCCTTTTTTCCTTTTACTCATGAGAAGAAAATGTTATTTGAGGATTTAAAGACCAATCCAGAAATCCCTTGTCCTTTGCAGAATAAGAAAAAAATCCTGAATCCCATTTTTGTTTCCCTACAAGTTTATCAATTTTTGATTATGCTTTCTCTGTTTGAGGAGCCAAGTTTCAAGCCAAAGCTTTTACAATCTATTTCAATACAGCAAAGCTATCATCATGCCTTCTGAAAATAATGGCTTCCATGAGATGGTGATAATAGATCACCCTGAATTAGAAATTCTTTATGTAGTCTCTCTCAAAGCAACCAAGTGATCTGTGGTAGAGTAAGTGCCTCTTCATTCCATTCACTGTGCCACACATTCTCCATTCAACAAGTTTTCCAAGCACCTGCTCTATGACAGGTCCTGTTTTACTGCAAGGAACAAAAAGATGAAAGCTGACTTCAGACAGCATACACTTTTGTTATGATAATGGACATGAGAAAGAATTAAACCCACACAAAATCTCGTACATGGAGGTTGATTGCTGCTTTATTAAGAACCACCAAAACCAACAGAACCAAGACGTCCTTTAGTAGGTCAATGGGTAAACTGTGGTTCAGTTCAGTTCAGTTCAGTTCAGTTGCTTTGTCCTGTCTGACTCTTTGCCACCCCATGGATTATAGTACACCAGGCTTCCCTGTCCATCACCAGCACCTAGAGATTGCTCAAACTCATGTCCATCGAGCAGGTGATGCCATCCAACCATCTTATCCTGTGTCGTCCCCTTCTCCTCCTGCCTTCAAACTTCCCTAGCATCAGGGTCTTTTCTAATGAGTCAGTTTTTCGATCAGGTGGCCAAAGTGTTGGAGTTTCAGCTTCAGTATCAGTTCTTCCAATTAATATCCAGGACTGATTTCCTATAGGATGGACTGGTTCAATTTCCTTGCAGTCCAAGGGACTCTCAAGAGTCTTCTCCAACACCACAGTTCAAAAGTATAAATTCTTCAGCACTCAGCTTTCTTTATGGTCCAAATCTCACATCCATACATGACTATTGGAAAAACGAGTTTTAACTAGACAGACCTCTGTGAGCAAAGTGGTGTCTCTGCTTTTTATTATACTGTCTAGGTTTGTTTCTTCCAAGGTGCAAGCGTCTTTTAATTTCATGGCTGCAGTCACCATCTGCAGAGATTTTGGAGCCCAAGAAAATAAAATATGTAACTGTTTTCATTGTTTCCCTATCTATTTGCCATGAAGTGATGGGACCAGATGCCATGATCCTAGTTTTTGAATGTTGAGTTTTAAGCCAGCTTTTTCACTCTCCTCTTTCACTTTCATCAAGAGGCTCTTTAGTTCCTCTTTGCTTTCTGCCATTATGGTGGTATCTGCAGATCTGAGGTTATTGATATTTCTCCCTGTAATCTTGATTCCACCTTGTGCTTCATCCAGTCTGGCATTTCACATGATATACTCTGCATATAAGTTAAATAAGCAAGGTGACAATATACATATCTTGGCAAAAAGATATGACACAGAAAGATGAACTCCCCTGATCAGTAGGTGCCCAATACGTTACTGGAGAAGAGTGGAAAAATAGTTCCAGAAAGAAAGAGGCTGAACCAAAATGAAAATAACTCCAAGTTATGGATGTGACTAGTATTGGAAATAGAGTCTGATGCTGTAAAGAACTATATTGCACAGAAACCTGGAATATTAAGTCCATGAATCAAGATAAATTGGAAGTGGTCAAACAGGAGATGGCAAGAGTGAAAATCAATATTTTAGGAATCTGTGAACTAAAATGGACTGGAATGGCCGAATTTAATTCAGATGACCATTAAATCTACTGATGCAGGCAAGAATCACTTAGAAGAAATGGAATAGCCCCCATAGTCAACAAACCCCCAAAATGCAGTTCTTGGGTACAGTCTGAAAAATGACAGAATGGTCTCCGTGCATTTCCAAGGCAAACCATTCAATATCACAGTAACCCAACTCTATGCCAAAACCACAAATGTCAAAAAAGCTGAAGTTAAATGGTTCTATGAAGACCAACAAAACCTTCTAGAACTAACACCAAAAAAAGATGTCCTTTGCATTATAGGGGACTAGAATGAAAAGTAAGATATCAAGAGATACCTGGAGTAACAGGCAAGTTTGGCCTTGGAGTACAAAATGAAGCAGGGCAAAGGCTAACAGAGTTTTGCCAAGAGAATGCACTGGTCATAGCAAACACCCTCTTCCAAAAACACAAGAGAAGATGCTATACATGGACTTCACCAGATGGTCAATACCGAAATCAGATGGATTATATTCTTTGCAGCTGAAGATGGAGAAGCTCTATACCATCAGTCAATCAGGAGCTGACTGTGGCTCAGATCATGAACTCCTTATTTCCAAATTCAGACTTAAATTGAAGACAATAGGAAAACCCACGAGACCACTCAGGTATGACTTAAGTCAAATCCTTTATGATTATACAGTGGAATAAAGTCAAGGGAATAGATCTGATAGACAGGGTACCTGAATATCTATGGACAGAGATTCATAACATTGTACAGGAGGTGGTGAATAAAATCATCTCCAAGAAGCAAAAATGCAACAAGGCTAAATGGTTGTCTGAGGAGACCTTACAAATAGCTGAGAAAAGAAGAGAAACAAAAGGCAAAAGAGAAAAGAAAAGACATATCCATCTGAATCCAGAGTTCCAAAGAATAGGAAGGAGAGATAAGAAAGCATCCCTAAGTGATTAATGCAAAGAAATGGGGGAAAACAATGGCTCAGACAGTAATGCATCTGCCTACAATGCAGGAGACCTGGGTTCAATCCCCGGGTTGGAAAGATCTCCTGGAGAAGGAAATGGCAACTCACTCCAGTATTCTTGCCTGGAAAATCTCATGGACAGAGGAACCTGGTTGGCTATAGTCCATGGGGTCACAAAGAGTCAGACATGACTGACTTCACTTTCACTTTCAGACAGGGGAAAACAATAGAATGGGAAAGACTAGAGATCTCTTCAAGAAAATTAGAGCTACCGAGGGAACACTTCATGCAAAGATGGACACAATAAAGGACAGAAATGGTATGAACCTAACAGAAGCAGAAGATATTAAGAAGAGGTGGCAAGAATACACATAACTATACAAAAAAAAAAAAAAAAAGATTTTAATGACCCAGATAACCACAATGATGTGATCACTCGCCTAGAGCCAGACATCAGGAGTGGTAAGTCAGGTGGGACTTAAGAAGCATCATTACAAACTAAGCTAGTGAAGGTAATGGAATTCCAGTTGAGCTATTTCAAATCCTAAAAGATGATGTCAAAGCATTGCACTCAATATGCCAGCAAATTTGGAAAACTCAGCAGTGGCTTCAGGACTGGAAACTGCAGTACATCCAGACAACAGAATATTATTAGGCACTAAAAAGAAATTAGTTAGAAAGCCATAAAAATACCTAAAGGAACCTTGGGCTGTGCTGAGTCACTGAGTCATGTGCAATTCTTTGGGACCCCATGGACTATAGCCCACCAGGCTCTGCTGCCCTTAGGGATTCTCCAGGCAAGAATACTGGAGTGGGTTGTCATGCTCTCCTCTAGGGGATCTTCCCAACCCAGGGATCAAACTCAGGTTTCCCCCATTGCAGATGGATTCTTTACCATCAGGGCCACCAGTGAAACCTAACAATACTGGAGTTTGTAGCCTATCCCTTCTCCAGAGGATCTTCAAAACCCAGGGATCAAACCCAGAACCCAGGCAGATTCTTTACCAGCTGAGCTACCAGCACAGAAGTTAAAGCGTAAGAGTCTCTGGCATTGGAGGCAGATGCTTTAACTTCTGAGCCAGTAGCTCAGAAGTTAAATAGTTATTATTAACTGAATGAAGCCAATCTTAAAAGGCTATTCAGTGTATAATTTTAATAGTATTATCTGCTGGAAAAGGTAAAACTATGGAGAGAATAAAAAGATAAGTAATTGCTAGGAGTTGGAGGAAGGAAGGGATGAATAGGTAAAGCATAAAGGATTTTTGGGCTTCCCTGGTGCCTCAGATGGTAAAGAATCTGCCTGCCATGTAGAAAACCCAGGTTCAATCTTTGGGTCAGGAAGATCCCCTGGAAAAGGGAATGGCAACCCACTCTGGCATTCTTGCCTGGAGAAGCCGATGGACAGAGGAGCCTGGCATTCTTCACTCCATGTGGTCACAGAGACCAGACACAACGGAGTGACAAAACTTAAAGGACTGTCAGGGCAGGGACACTATTTTGTAGATACAATAGTGCTGGATACATGTCATTACACATTTGTCCAAACACACAGAATGCATAATACTAAGAGGGTGCTTAGTAAACTATGGGCTCTGGGTGATAATGATGTCATATAGATTCATCAATTTCAGCAAATGTGTCAGTGTGGAGGGGATGTTAATAATGGAGGAGGCTAAGGACTGAGATACACTGGAAATCTCTATACATTTTTCTCAAATTTGCTGTGAACCTAAACTTCTCTAAAAAAATAAAATGTATTAAAAATAATAATTACAGTAGACAAAAGCGCATGCAATTTTAGCAATGGGTCCAGACTTGGATGCAGCACAGAAATTGGAAAGAATCCTTACATATGGTACAGCCAAGAACCTGCACTAAAAATGGTGTCTAAGAAGGGTTGTGAAGAAAACAAAAGTTTTCTTAACACTAATGACATTACTTTTCCTATAACTAGGATTTAATTTCCTTCTGTAACACTGTTTCCATACCAGAAACAAGAGAAAGGTTTAATTGGAGAGTTATAATATATCCTTTGAATAGTAAAATAAAGAATTTTTACAATGATGTGATAATGTTAGCCTCGTTCAATAAAGAGTTCATATTTTCAGGGTAACAGCTGATAAAGTTTTAGGACACATTTGTGCCTAAAGTAGTATATGCTTGCTGTCCAAAGCACTTGGAGGAGCTGGAAGAAATAATGAGAAATGATGGAAAGTCTGAGCGAAAATGTGAAGGATTTGTACCATCTGACTAGATAAAGTCACTAGAACTTCATTAAGTGAATTTATATTGCCCACAAGGGACCATTCCAGGCTCCCTGGTATATAGAGATGAAAGCAATTTTCTTTCATCAGAGTCCACAATGTGGTTAAAGAGAAAGCTTTTCAAGTGATGATTACATGATTAAAAACCATGGCAGAGGTGATCTACAAATTACTTGGAGGGGCACTAACAAAGAAAAGGTTACCTTAAGAAAGAGTTATTATAGCTACTTGAAAGGAATTGGGACTTGCAGTTTAAGTGAAAGAAAAACCCTTTGATGCTGCAATGCAGATGAGACTCATTGCAATTTTGGAGAACATAATATGTGGAGACAAATTTTCTGGGAGAGACCTTTCAGAATGAAATTCATATTTTATTTTAGATCATTATGCCACATTTCACTTGCATGTGTGGGAATTATCTCATTTAAAAAGAACAAAAAGAAAGGTCCATCATAAAGCCAACCTGTATGGAAGTACCCTTATTCCAAATGGAATGCTGTGTCTTTTTTCTTAGTATATAAACTTATTCATTAAAAAAATATGCTTTCACAATCAATAGAAAGTGAAACAAAGTGAAGTCGTTCAGTTGTGTCTGACTCTTTGCGACCCTGTGGACTGTAGCAGACCAGACTTCTAAGTCCATGGGATTCTCCAGGCAAGAATACTGGAGTGGGTTACCATTTCCTTCTCTAGGGGATCTTCCCAACCCAGGGATTGAACCTGGGTCTCCTGCATTGGAGGCAGATGCTTTAACTTCTGAGCCACCAGGGAAGCCCTCACAATCGATAGTCAGACCAAAAAATAAAAGATAATTATAACTGAAAGCTGTAATGGAAACATAATTAACCTAACAATATAAAATAATTATGTACAATCTGGGGCATTAAGCAGAGTGATGAGGTAAATGGAAGTGCATACAGATAAACATCTTTCACTATTGTGTTCATGTAACTATTATTCCTTTTAATGCTGTTGTATCATGATTGATCAACAGAAAATAATAGAACTGTATTATCACTAAAACTACTATTTAATAGAAAAACTTGTAATCACTTTTTAAAATCCAGATGCACATTAGAAATAACTTGGAATTTTTTGGAAAAGTACAGATACCCAGCTACTGTTTTTTCCTCCAAACCTACTAGATATGATTCTAATGAGCAGATGTGTTTAAAAACAACTGGACTATATGACCATTCTTTACTTTTATATAGTTTGTTTCACTGTTTCTATTTCCTATTCAGTGCTCCCATTTTATTTAGTGTATGTTTTCCAATTCCTCCATCTCTTTTTTGTTGTTGCTCTTTCTGAAGTATAGCAGAAAAGCCTTTGTAAACATATACATACATGAATATATGTATAATATATATGTATTTTAGAAAACTCACAAATTTTTGTTTAGCAAAAAAAAAAATATGACATTTTGGTTCCCCTTCTTTGACTAAGTAGGAATATAATGTTAGATTTCTAATTTATATTTACTCAACATTTTGATATAGTTCCATCTATTCTCCACCTAGTATTACTGCTAGATGTCTAGAAAGCTTATTATTTTAATGATTTTTTAAAAAATGAGTGAAGCTTGAAACTTCTAATCCAATTTGAGAATATAAAGAAATATTATGTTGTAAAAATGGGAAATTAACATGTTACACAGTATCGTTAGCTATCATACAGATCTTGTTCAAATTTCACAAAATTTTATGCTGGTGTCCATTATTTGTTTTCATACCTTACTCAAGATTCCACATTGTATTTAGGTGCCTTGAGCAGCTTTAGCTCCATGCAACAAATTCTGATAAATCCTCTTCATTTTTACTGTTACAACTACTTTCTAATTTTCTTTGTTAACGGTTTCTTAGATACACCTGTCATTAAAAAGTGGACATTTAATTTCCAAAAATATAGAATTTGTAAATACCTTTGATATTACTTTATCATTTTGATATTAATTTCCCATTTAAATGCTTTCTTTTCTGCAATCACCCTCTGTGGTTTTTCAGTCTAACTTTATTGAGGCTTTCAATAGCTAAGTCAAATATCTCTCTCGGTAAATTCACATTCTACTTGAAAATATATGGGCTATTTTCAAATATCTTTTGATATTTATTTCTAACTTAATTTTCACAGTGATAAGAGAACAGACTCTGTATGGCTTCAATTCCTTTAGACCATGACACTTTTGTGCCTTGTTTTATGCCCCTACATATTGTCCTGGTTTATAGTCTACGGGAACTTGAATAGAATTTGTAACCTGCTGATGTGTGAAAATTATGTAAATCCTAATTATGTTGAATTAGTTCATAGTGCTTTTCAGGTCTACCCTATCCTTCTACTTTTCTATCTATTCACTGTATTAATTTTTGAGCATTTGATATTAAAACTCCAATTAAAAATCTTAATTCATGTACTTAAAACTAATTGTAATATACAGTAGAAATGCATACAACTTTGTACTGTATTTTCAAAGCTTCCTGTGAATGTTTTATCATACTTTCATAATTTGAAAAATAAAAGAGATAGAAGGAAAAAAGTGTCTTATCACCCAGGATGGCCAAATAAGTTCACTACTACAAGCAAAACTCATTTATTTCTTAGATATTTGGATGAGGCATTGGGGTAAGGATCCTAAAGCCTTGTGTAGTCCTGGACAGTGCCATGTTTGATTAGTGGTGCCTGCCACACATCAGGAATTAAGGACACTTAAATCTCCACCTAATCCCTTAAGAAGCTATTTATTTTGCATTAGGCTAACATCTGTGAAACAAAATCCATAATATCAATGATAGTTAACATTTATTAAGCACTTACAAAGTGCTTTCCACCACTGAAGAACTTTTCAGGTATTAATTCATTTAACCCTCACAACAACCTTATGAGGTGGAAACTAAAGCTCAAGAAAGTCAAGAAAGGTGCACAAGATTCGTATCTAGAGATTTCCAGCCCTTGTAGTGAACTCTAGCAGGAGTGGTCTTGACAGCTTCACAGAAAGTCTCCCTGTCAACCGTCTATGCTCAGTTACACATAGGATAATGTCAGATACATCAGTCATGCCCAAAGTAGTTACACACATTCAAATACCAATCATACAAACAGTGACTCATGCAGGCATAGCAACTTCTCTGAACATCTCTCCTTTGGAGTCTGTCACAGCAGTGTTGAATTCTGTAATCCTCTAAGTGGGTTTCATTTTGACACACACTAAATGTGGAAGAGGGAAAAGAGTATGATTGGGAGTTTCACAGATTCAGAGACTGGTTTTGCACAAATAACATCTCTGAGCTTCAGGGTCATCATGCCTAAAATGGAAATATATAAGTGAAAATTGCAATCCCATGGACTATACAGTTCATGGAATTCTCCAGGCTAGAATACTGGAGTGGGTAGCCTTTCCCTACTCCAGAGGATCTTCCCAACCCAAGGACTGAACCCAGGTCTCCTGTGTTACAGGCAGATTCTTTACCAACTGAGCCACAAGGGAAGCCCAAGAATACTGGAGTGGGTAACCTATCCCTTCTCCAGGGATCTTCCCGACCCAGGAAATCAAGCCAGGGTCTCCTGCATTGCAGGTGGATTATTTACCAACTGAGCTATCAGGGAAGGTTTTCCTAGTCAAGGTAAAATGAGGTAACATACTGTAGCATACATGCTTGGTATTAAGCTTTTTGATTGCAGCATAAGTGCCTGACTTTGAGTGTATGCTGAAGCATCCACTTTTGACATCCATCACTTCTTATACAGATTATTACAGATACTAACCCAACATTGTAACTATACTCTAATAACATTTTTTAAAAATTCATTATTTTTTAAATAAAGGTAACCAACTTAGAATCAATATTATTATACAGTGGAAGTGAGAAAAAGATTTAAGGGCCTAGATCTGATAGAGTGCCTGATGAACTATGGAATGAGGTTCGTGACATTGTACAGAAGACAGGGATCAAGACCATCCCCTTGGAAAAGAAATGCAAAAAAGCAAAATGGCTGTCTGGGGAAGCCTTACCAATAGCTGTGAAAGGAAGAGAGGCGAAAAGCAAAGGAGAAAAGGAAAGATATAAGCATCTGAATGCAGAGTTTCAAAGAATAGCAACAAAAGAAAGCCTTCTTCAGCGATCAAAGCAAAGAAATAGAGGAAAACAACAGACTGGGAAAGACTAGAGATCTCTTCAAGAAAATTAGAGATACCAAGGGAACATTTCATGTGAAGATGGGCTCGATAAAGGACAGAAATTGTATGGACCTAACAGAAGCAGAAGATATTAGGAAGAGATGGCAAGAATACATAGAAGAACTGTACAAAAAGGATCTTCATGACCCGGATAATCACGATAGTGTGATCACTCATCTAGAGCCAGACATCCTGGAATGTGAAGTCAAATGGGCCTTAGAAAGCATCACTACGAACAAAGCTAGTGGAGGTGATGGGATTCCAGTAGAGCTATTTCAAATCCTGAAAGATGATGCTGTGAAAGTGCTGCACTAAATATGCCAGCAAATTTGGAAAACTCAGCAGTGGCCACAGGACTGGAAAAGGTCAGTTTTCATTCCAATCCCAAAGAAAGGCAATGCCAAAGAATGCTCAAACTACTGCACAATTGCACTCGTCTCACATGCTAGTAAAGTAATGCTCAAAATTCTCCAAGCCAGGCTTCAGCAATACATGAACCGTGAACTCCCTGATGTTCAAGCTGGTTTTAGAAAAGGCAGAGGAATCAGAGATCAAATTGCCAACATCCGCTGGATCATGGAAAAAGCAAGAGAGTTCCAGAAAAACATCTATTTCTGCTTTATTGACTATGCCAAAGCCTTTGACTGTTGATCACAAGAAACTGTGGAAAATTCTGAAAGAGATGGGAATACCAGACCACCTAACCTGCCTCTTGAGAAATCTGTATGCAGGCCAGGAAGCAACAGTTAGAACTGGACATGGAACAACAGACTGATTCCAAATAGGAAAAGGAGTATGTCAAGGCTGTATGTATATTGTCACCCTGCTTATTTAACTTCTATGCAGAGTACATCATGAGAAACGCTGGACTGGAAGAAACACAAGCTGGAATCAAGATTGCTGGGAGAAATATCAATAACCTCAGATATGCAGATGACACCACCCTTATAAGCAGAAAGTGAAGAGGAACTAAAGAGCCTCTTGATGAAAGTGAAAGAGGAGAGTGAAAAAGTTGGCTTAAAGCTCAACATTCAGAAAACGAAGATCATGGCATCCGGTCCCATCACTCCATGGGAAATAGATGGGGAAACAGTGGAAACAGTGTCAGACTTTATTTTTGGGGGCTCCAAAATCACTGCAGATGGTGACCGCAGCCATGAAATTAAAAGACGCTTACTCCTTGGAAGACAAGTTATGAGCAACCTAGACAGCATAATCAAAAGCAGAGACATTACTTTGCCGACTAAGGTCCATCTAGTCAAGGCTATGGTTTTTCCAGTAGTCATGTACGGATGTGAGAGTTGGACTGTGAAGAAGGCTGAGCACCAAAGAATTGATGCTTTTTAACTGTGATATTGGAGAAGACTTTTGAGAGTCCCTTGGACTGCAAGGAGATCCAACCAGTCCATTCTGAAGGAGATCAGCCCTGGGTGTTCTTTGGAAGGAATGATGCTAAAGCTGAAACTCCAGTACTTTGGCCACCTCATGCGAAGAGTTGACTCATTGGAGAAGACTTTGATGCTGGGAGGGATTGGGGGCAGGAGGAAAAGGGGACGACCGAGGATGAGATGGCTGCATGGCATCACTGACTTGATGGATGCGACTCTGAGTGAACTCCGGGAGCTGGTGATGGACAGGGAGGCCTGGCATGCTGCGATTCATGGGGTCGCAAAGAGTCGGACACGACTGAGCGACTGAGCTGAACTGAAAGCTAAAAAAAGACATCCATCTCACTACTAATCTCATGACTAGCAAAACAACTAAATAAGGAACCAGACTGACTCCACCCATGAAGTTCCCCTTTTTAAAAGCAATGGGGATGACCTAGAAACCTGTTGTGTGACCTCATCATTTGCCTCCCATGATCCATTCCCCACTTCTAGGTTTTCAGCTAACCAAACAGAGTGAACCTTTGAAACTCTGGGCACCCCACCTCCAACCCTACTAAAGGCAGAGCCCCACTCCCTACTTCTTCACCATCTCTCCCTTTCTCTGTCTCTCTCTTCCTCTCTTTGTGATCCTCAGGCTTGAAGCATGCCCTTCAGAAACTTTGCTTAACCAATGTTGTCCTTAAGTACCCTAAAAGTTTGCTTGAAGTGCATCTGGCAATTATAACAAAATCCACAGGGGCAACTTCAGCCACAAAATTGTCCCTGGTTGTGCTGGGAGGGATGTCTGTGGGTTAAGCACAAAGTAACTTCAGTCGCATCCAACTCTTTGCTATCCTATGGACCATAGCCTCCTCTGTCCATGGGATTCTCCAGACAAGACCACTGGAGTGGGTTGCCACACACTCCTTCAGGGGGTCATCCCAACCCAGGGATCAAATTCACATCTCTTGTGCCTTCTGCACTGGGAGGCAGGTTCTTTCCCACTTCTTTACCTCCATCTGGGAAGCCTTGTCTATGGTGTTAGGGAGTGAAAGTGAAGTTGCTCAGTTGTGTCCGACTCTTTGCGACCCCATGGAGTGTAGCCTACCAGGCTCCTCTGTCCATGGGATTTTCCAGGCAATAGTACTGGAGTGGATTGCCATTTCCTTCTCCAGGGGATCTTCCTGACCCAGGGATCGAACCCAGGTCTCCCGCATTGTAGACAGACACTTTACCATCTGAGTTACCAGGGAAGTTAAGCCTCAGACAATTCCTAGTCCAGAACATCACTATAAGCAGGCTGGGACCAAGATAACACAAACCAAATACTAAGCTCAATGCCTAACATACAATTTATCTTCCGAAAGTTTATTTTCTATTGCTTCTTCTTATACATCACTGCATATAAATAAACAGGATAGTGCATGCCTTTTAGAAAACGGAGAGGAAACAGAGATCAAATTGCCACCATCCACTGGGTCATCAAAAAAGCGAGAGAGTTCCAGAAAAACATCTATTTCTGCTTTACTGACTATGCCAAAGCCTTTGACTGTAGATCACAAGAAACTGTGGAAAATTCTGAAAGAGATGGGAATAGCAAAACATCTAACCTGCTTCTTGAGAAATCTGTATGCAGGGCAGGAAGCAACAGTTAGAACTGGACATGGGACAACAGACTGGTTCCAAATAGGAAAATGAGTACGTCAAGGCTGTATATTCTCACCCTGCTTATTTAACTTCTATGCAGAGTCCATCATGAGAAACGCTGGGCTGGATGAAGCACAAACTGGAATGAAGATTGCTAGGAGAAATATCCATAACCTCAGATATGCAGATGACACCACCCTTATGACAGAAAACAAAGAAGAACTAAAGATCCTCTTGATGAAAGTGAGAGAGGAGAGTGAAAAAGCTGGCTTAAAGCTCAACATTCAGAAAACTAAGATCATGGCATCCAGTCCTGTCTCTTAATGGCAAATAGATGAGGAAACAGTGAAAACAGTGTCAGACTTTATTTTCGTGGGCTCCAAAATCACTGTAGTTGGTGACTGCAGCCACGAAATTAAAAGATGCTTACTCCTTGGAAGGAAAGTTATGACCAACCTAGACTGCATATTAAAAAGCAAAGACATACTTTGCCAACAAAGGTATGTCTAGTCAAGGCTATGGTTTTTTTCAGTAGTCACATATGGATGTGAGATTTGGACTACAAAGAAAGCTGAGCACCAAAGAATTAATGCTTTTTAACTGTGGTGTTGGAGAAGACTTTTGAGAGTCCCTTGGACTGCAAGGAGATCCAACCAGTCCATCGTAAAGGAAATCAGTCCTGAATGTTCGTTGGAAGGACTGGTATTGAAGCTGAAACTCCAATACATTGGCCACCTGATGTGAAGAGCTGACTCATTTGAAAAGACCCTGATGCTGGGAATTATTGAAGGCAGGAGGAGAAGGGGACGACAGAGGATGAGATGGTTGGATGGCATCACTGACTCAATGGACACAAGTTTGAGCATGCTCCGGGAGCTGGTCATGGACAGGGAAACTTGGTGTGCTGCAATCCATGGGCTTGCAAAGTTCCTACATGACTGAGCAACTGAACTGATCTGACGATCTTAAATGCCAATTTTCTATTTTTAATTATTTGAATATGAAAGGATTTCATCTGTGCTTATTACTCTCCAATGAATTAGGTAGAGTTTCCATTTTCAATACATTCCTTTGATGTTATATTTTGCAGGAAATGTGAAGTTTGAATAAACAAAATTTAAAACATATTGAATATATGTGGTATTTTCAGAAGAGAGACAAATGAATCCTATAGTTCGATAATGGCTTTTAAAAATAGCTTATTGTAATATTTTCAGGAAGCTTTTATGTTTTCTAGATCTGACACTTTTACACTGACAATAGTGTTTATGAAAATTTTATTGTGCATGTTGGGTGGTAATTACACTCTGTTATAGACTGCTATTAGATACATAGTTAATGGGCCATGTGAGTTTTAACAGGTATTTTGTTACCTAATAAAAATACAATCCATATTAATAATTATGGGTCAAACTATAAGCCATTTGTTTATATATTCAGATGCAGAGAATTTTTGCTATCATTTCTTTAGCAGCATTTTGTTTCTTACTAGTTTAACAAAGTTTTCCTAGAACACTAGGAAAAAAAAAAAGACCATTTTTCCATGTTATCTTTTTGTTTAATGAAACTTGGCTCATTCCTGTGAGTAAAATCACAAAGAACTCATTAAGAGCAAAATATGTTTTTTCTTAAACACTCATATGGATTATGGGCTTGCATTCTGTATAAACCCTTCATTTATTAAGTATTACTGAGATTTAGGCAATTCTCTAAGATGTGCTCATTCAAAATCATTTCTATAAAAATACATTGATCAAGCAGGCTTCTTGATTACAGAAACTATCTTAAGGTATCAGATTTGTGTTTATGATATGACTCTCTTATCATCATTATAATCGTGAGCTCTGTTCACTAACATTAGTTTCTTCATCTGTGGCAAGTGATTAAGAATGTAGTGGGCTTAGAAACAAAAAGTTTGTCTCTAAAGTGTCTTACCAGCTGTGTGATTTGCCAGTATCTTACTCTGATCAGAGAAGGATTTTTGTGCTATCTAGTATTCAATATTTCAGCAAAGAAAAAAATACCCATTGTATATTATTCAAAGTATGATTTTCAATGACTTCATAGATTTTTCTTTTTTTAATTTTAAAAAGACTTTATACAGTTTTTAAAGGTTACTTTCCTTTTACAGTTATTAACAAAATATTGGCTATATCCTCAAGTTGTACTAAACTTCTTTGAGCCTATCTTACACCCAGTAGTTAGTACCTTTCACTCCCCCACCTCTATAATTCCCCTTCCTCTCTTACCACTGATAACCTCTAGTTCATTTTCTGTATCTGAATCTGCTTCTTTCTTGTTACTATCAGTAGTTTGTTGTATTTTTTTTTTAGATTCCACATATCAGTGATATCATACAGTGGTTGTTTTTCTCTGACTTATTTCACTTAGCATAATGCCCTCTATGTCCATCTTTGCAGATGCAAATGGAAAAATTTCATTCCTTTTTATGGCTGAGCAGTATTCTATCATATATATACACATACATATGTGTATATACATATATGGAATGTGTATATATATATGTGTGTATATATATACATACATACACCACAACTTTATCCATTTATTCCTTGATGGGCATTTGGGATTCTTCCCTCTCTTGACAACTGTTAACAATTCTACTATGAACACTGGGGTTCATGTATCTTTTTGATTTAGCATTCTGGGTGTTTTCAGATATATACAAATGACTGGAATTACTGGATCATGTGGTAGTTCTATATTGAGTTTTTTGAGAAGCCTCCATAATATTTTCCACAGTGGCTGCACCAATTTACATTTCTACCAATAAACAGTGTACATGGATTTTCTTTTTTCCACATCCTCACCAACATTTATTATTTCTGTTCTTTTGGATGACAGTCATTCTGTCAAGTGTGAGGTGACATCTCATTGTGGCTTTGATTTGCATTTCCCTGATAATTAATGATATTGAGCATCTTTGCAGTTACTGTTGGGCATCTGCATTTCCTTTTTGGAACTCCTTCAGTTTTTCAGTCCTTTTCTAATTTATCTAAGTGATTTTTATAATTTTTCACATGCTATAAAGTTTTCGATAAAAGACCAAATGAAGGCATAAAGTTTTTCCATTGTCTATATTAAGCGTTAATCTGTACATTCTTTGTAAAAATCTTTCATTTTTACAGAAAATCTATTTCTTCAGAATATACTACTCAAATTGAAGTTTTTCAATGTGTGCAGTTTCTTTGAGAATTTTGATGTATCTTAGCACCTTGCCTCCAAAAAAGGGTAGCAATGCCAGCAATACAGTAGAACCTATGTAAGTTATTAGAAAAGAAATAAAGTGGCACATACTTTATTTATCTAGCTTTGTGGATATAACCTATTGTATTTGTGCACAGTCATGTCTGACTCTTTGAGGCCCCATGGACTGTAGGCCGTCAGGCTCCTCTATCCATGGAATTTTCCAGGCAAGAAGAGTGGAGCGAGTTGCCACTTCCTTCTCCAGGGGATCCTCCTGACTCAGGAATTCACCCAATGTCTTTTGTGTCTCCTGCATTGCCATGCAGATTCTTTAAAACTAATGCCACCTGGGAAATCCAACTGTATTTGGCTTTTATTTAGATACTAATGGTTCTAAGAAAAAAACAATTTCATTTCTTTTTACAACACTTTTCCTTTTTCTTTCCTCCATGCTAATGGCATAGTCAGTTCAGTTCAGTCGCTCAGTCATGTCCAACTCTTTGTGAACCCATGGACTGCAGCACACCAGGCCTCTCTGTCCATCACAAACTCCCGGAGCTTGCTCAAACTCATGTCCATTGAGTCGGTGATGCCATCCAACCATCTCATTCTCTTGTCCTTTTCTCCTGCCTTCAATCTTTTCCAGCATCAGGGTCTTCTCTAGTGACTCAATTCTTCACATCAGGTAGCCAAAGTATTGGAGCTTCAGCTTCAGCATCAGTCCTTCCAATGAATATTCAGGACTGATTTCTTTAGGATGGACTGGTTGGATCTCCTTGCAGTACAAGGGACTCTCAAGAGTCTTCTCCAGCACCACAATTCAAAAGCATCAATTCTTGAGCCCTCAGCTTTCTTTGTAGTCCAGCTCTCATATCAACATGACTACTGGAAAAACCACAGCTTTGACTAGACAGACATTTGTCAGCAAAGTAATGTCTCTGCTTTTTAATATGCTGTCTAGGTTAGTCACAGCTTTTCTTCCAAGGAGCAAGTATCCTTTAGTTTCAGAGTCTTTTAATGGCATAGTAGGGGTATATTATACATGCTCATGAACTAGCCTGAAGCCTCCTACGTTTTTTTCTTTGTTTAAGTAATTTTGTTTCCAAGTAAAACAGTATGATTTCATTTAGTTGATCATAATGCTTTATTTTAAATAAACTATTTCTTCATGGCAATCTTTTTAATGAAAAGATGTATCAGTTCTAATCTTAGAAAAGACCACCAAACTAGGGTGAGCTGCTATTTCAAGAATATAAAAAGATTTTTGGTTTTGTTTTTAAGTTTCTATACCTACCAAAGTCAGACTAAATTGATAAAATTGCAAACATAAATTTTGTTAGGAATTGTATTGTCCAGCTATATAACTTCAATTCAAGTATATTGTTGGAAATAATTTTTATGAAAAACATTTGTACTTAATTTCTCTCCAGAATTGAAATATATGAAGCGATTAAAGATATTGAGTTTAAACATATTTTCTAAATATGAAATATATAAAATATAGCCTCTGACTACTACTCATAGTAAGTACGAGGCAGCTTACATTATAGAAATCTTAGAAATTATATTTATTTTTTGGTAAAGAATTCAGTTAAATCAATTTAAGATTTCTGATCTAACATCATAAGAAGGAAGCCTTTAAATTCATAGAACTGGATTAAAGTTTTCAGGTAAGATCATGATATTTATGAATATTTGGGTGTCAGTTTTTAAAATGTAATTTCTTAAAAACTAATTTTAAAATTATTGTTACAATTGTATTGGTTATATATTTCCAATATAATTTAGAGAATTCTTTGTAATTGCATTACAATTTAAATCACAAGATAAAATGCACTTTAAAGTATATATACATATTTAGAATACTTATTAGTTGTCTTATCAACATATATGTGCTCAGTTGCTTCAGTCTGACTCTTCGCGACCCTGTGGACCATAACCCGCCTGCCTCCTCTGTCTATGGGGATTTTCTAGGCAAGAATACTGGAGAGGGTTGCCATGCCCTCCTCCAGGGGATTTTCACCACCCAAGGGATCTAACCCACATCTCTTATGTCTCCTGCATAGGCAGCTCCACCTGGGAAGCCCCTATCAGCACGTTGGAAGGACTATATCTTCAAATAAAGCTGAATATACCTTACACAATAATAATCATATGATTTATATAATTATCTTTATTTGCCTATGTATACAGAGTTAAGGTGATGGAGAAGGCAACCCACTCCAGTGTTCTTGCCTGGAGAATCCCAGGGACGGGGGAGCCTGGTGGGCTGCCGTCTATGGGGTCGCACAGAGTCAGACATGACTGAAGCGACTTGGCAGCAGCAGCAGCATACATAGTTAAGGCACATATGAAATGGAGTAACCAAACAATCATAGAAAGCAAGTCCTGGTCAGGTTTGAATGAGCATTTGCACAGAAATTCATATTTTGACTTTATTGCACTTAATAATTTTGTTATCAAAAATGAGTAGCACATGGTAGTGTGTACATGTCAATGCCATTCTCTGGATTCACTCCACCCTCTCCTTCCCTCACTATGTCCGCAAGTCCTTTATGTCTGTTTTGAGGTCAGGGAGGGGAGGGTGGGGAGGGAGAGAGGAGACATGAGTATACTTATAGCTGATTCACAGAGCTGTACAGCAGAAACCAACAGAACATTGTAAAGCAATTATCATGTAATTAAAATTTACAAAAGACTTAGAGAAGAAGGTGAGGAAAAAAGTGATGATGAATGAATAATAAATAAAATAAAATGAAGCTAATTGTGGAGTATTCTGTTTCCAGACTATTCAAAAAGGGCACCACAAGCCAAAAAATGTTTGTGAAACCCTGAAAACTATGTATCTTTCTTAGTTTCATGGTGTACATGAGTATTTCAAAAGCTCTGAGAAGACCAGGAATACGTATCCTATTTGACTTTTTACCAAAAAAAGAAAAAAGAAACAGAGGCAAAAGGATGGGAAGAAGGGACAGCCAGGGAGTTTGGGATGGTCACATGCACACTGCTGTATTTAAAATGGATAACCAACAAGGACCTACTGTATAACACAGGGAACTCTGCTCAACACTCTGTGCACCATGGATGTGTGGGGTGTTTGAGGGAGAATGAATTCATGTATATGTATTGGTTGAGTCCCTTTGCTGTCCACCTGAAACTATCATAATATTGTTAATAGGTGATAATCCAATATAAATTAAAAAGTTAAAACAATAAGAAATGAATCAATTTATCATGACATCCAAGCATGCACACAAATACACAAATAACTTTTCATGTGGAGACTTTTGAATGCATACGTGAGGAACAAATGGACTTCTGCAATTATACACCAATGAAATGTACAAGCTAGACATTTGAAATCCAAAAACACAGAACGTATTAACTTACTATACAAAAAAGACCATATCACTAATCAGTTTACAAAATATTCTTTTGATATTTGGATCTGGCCCCAATGCCTTCAATTTCCTTCTCATTCATGAAACTAATTCTGAAATACAGTATAACACTGAATATAAGAACAGGGGAAAGGCTAAAGAATGTGAAGGAAAATAATTAGTATATATGCTCCAGCTTATTTTTGACTACCCTTTTTTTTTTTACTGGGTTTTGAGGGAAAGGTTCATTCTTGGGGGAAATGTCATTTGTGTTCATAATAAAATGATGAAGATGTTGTCTTTATCAGCAATATCCTCGTGCTAAGTGAAGATGATGAAAAACCTTTCAAAAACAGACCTCGGTTTACGTACAGAAAAGCCACACACATTTAAACCAGCTTCTGCTTCTCTAGTCAGCCCCACCAACGGATCAGAAAGAAGTTAAAGTACAGGTAACGGTCTTTGTGAGGGAAGCCTCTCTGCTGGGGTCCACAGCCCTCTGCGTCAGCTCCCAGGTACTTCCCTGTCCTGCTGCACATTTCTGATGGAGTAAGCAAGGTTTTAAATCAGAACACAGCTTGGGGAGCTGCCAAGTCTGCGGCAGCACGACAAGGTAATGTACCCCACTGTGTCACAAAATAATTCACTTCTGAATAGCTCATTATATTTCCTCTAAATTGGCAAGATTTAAAGGTGACCTAACACAAACTAACAAGTATGTCCTTTGGAAATAATATACCAAATCCACAACTGGAGTATTACCCGATGAGGGTTAACATACTGCCTCTTTTCAACAGTTTTTTCCTTATTGAAAGTCTGTAGATTCCTACCATTGAATCAAATAATTATTTGGTATGAAGCTCTTAGTGCACATGTCTAAATATACACATATTTATAAATTCTTAAGAAATACTATATATAATAAATGCTGTTGGTATTTACTGCACATTGTCCCTCCCCACATCAAACAAAAACATACATAGTTTTTGCTCATTCAAACTTAGTTCTCCCAGGTGAGAAAAAGGGAGGGAATGTAACTTTGTTTTAGATAGGGGCATACAGAACCCGTGGAGTTTCCCAGGTTACACTAGTGGTAAATAATCCGTCTGCCAATCCAGGAGACATAAGAGACGTGGGTTCCATCCCCGGGTCGGGAAGATCCCCTGGAGGAGGGCACGGCAACCCACTCCATTATTCTTGTCTGGAGAATCCTATGAACAGAGGAGACTGTAGGGCTACTGTCCACAGGGTCGCAAAGAGTTGGACATGACTGAACTGACTTACAAAAGAATTGACTGTACAAAAAAGATCCTCATGACCCAGATAATCACAATGGTGCAATCACTCACCTAGAGCTAGACATCCTGGAATGTGAAGTCAAGCGGGTCTTAGGAAGCATCACTACGAACAAAGCTAGTGGAGGTGATGGAATTCCAGTTGAGCTATTTTGAACCCTGAAAGATGATGCTGTGAAAGTGCTGCACTCGATATGCCAGCAAATTTGGAAAACTCAGCAGTGGCCACAGGACTGGAAAAGGTCAGTTTTCATTCCCTTTCTTTCATCCCAAAGAAAGGCAATGCCAAAGAATGCTGAAACTACCGCACAATCGCACTCATCTCACATGCTAGTAAAGTAATGCTCAAAATTCTCCAAGCCAGGCTTCAGCAATACGTGAACCGTGAACATCCAGATGTTCAAGCTGGTTGTAGGAAAGACAGAGGAACCAGAGATCAAATTGCTAACATTCACTGGATCATCGAAAAAGCAAGAGAATTCCAGAAAAACATCTATTTCTGCTTTATTGACTATGCCAAGGCCTTTGACTGTGTGGATCACAATAAACTGTGGAAAATTCTAAAAGAGATGGGAATACCAGACCACCTGACCTGCCTCTTGAGAAACCTGTATGCAGGCCAGGAAGCAACAGTTAGAACTGGACATGGAACAACAGACTGGTTCCAAATAGGAAAAGGAGTATGTCAAGGCTGTATATTGTCACCCTGCTTATTTAACTTCTATGCAGAGTACATCATGAGAAATGCTGGGCTGGAGGAAGCACAAGCTGGAATCAAGATTGCCCGGAGAAATATCAATAACCTCAGATATGCAGACACCACCCTTATGGCAGAAAGCAAAGAGGAACTAAAGATCCTCTTGATGAAAGTGAAAGAGGAGAGTGAAAAAGTTGACTTAAAGCTCAACATTCAGAAAACGAAGATCATGGCATCCAGTCCCATCACTTCATGGGAAATAGATGGGGAAACAGTGGAAACTGTGGCTGACTTCATTTTTCTGGGCTCCAAAATCACTGCAGATGGTGATTGCAGCCATGAAATTAAAAGATGCTTACTCTTTGGAAGGAAAGTTATGACCAACCTAGACAGCATATTAAAAAGCAGAGACATTACTTTGCCAACAAAGGTCCGTCTGGTCAAGGCTATGGTTTTTCTAGTCGTGTATGGATGTGAGAATTGGAGTATAAAGAAAGATGAGTGCCGAAGAATTGATGCTTTTGAACTATGGTGTCGGAGAAGACTCTTGAGAGTCCCTTGGACCGCAAAGAGATCCAACCAGTCTGTCCTAAAGGAGATCAGTCTTGGGTGTACATTGGTAGGACTGATATTGAAGCTGAAACTCCAATACTTTGGCCACCTGTTGCGAAGAGCTGACTCATTTGAAAAGACCCTGATGCTGGGAAGGATTGATGGCAGGAGGAAAAGGGGACGATAGAGGATGAGATGCTTCGATGGCATCACTGACTCAATGGACATGGGTTTGGGTGGACTCCGGGAGTTGGTGATAAACAGGGAGGCCTGGCTTGCTGCAGTTCATGGGGTCGCAAAGAGTTGGACATGACTGAGAGACTGAACTGAACTGAACTAAGTTGACTTACATGCATATGGTGCCTGCAGCATGAGTTCTTCAACTGCGGTGCCCTCTACTTCAATAACTGGGGTCATTAGCAGTTCTGCAAAAGGCATATTAGGACTTCCCAACTAGATGCTTTGTTATTTTTGCTCATTTACTTGATCACTTAACCCTTAGCCACAGAGCAATTCTCTCATGGTAACATACTCTTGTCTAGAATGTGCACAGACTGTTTTACCATAGCTTCTCCAACCTCTAATTGGGAGTCTTAAGAATTCATTATATTAAAGAAGACAAGGATATTGTTTTGATTTCAGTTTTTAAGTCAGTAAATAAAATAACCTTTCCCCCACCTCTTTTAGAAGAACAGTGTAAAAGCTTCATTCTCAAGAAAATTAGAAAACTCAGTCACACAGTTGGCTCAACAGTGGCTAACTTTCTTGGTAATTTTGACCCTAATATCATATTTAATTTTTTTATTTTTTAGTTAAATGTATGCTAATAATGGCATAAATGTATACTGGTCCATTCTGGATGGCCCATCATATAGATAAATCAAATAACAGAGAAAGTTGTTTAGAATATATGCTGAAATAAATCATGCTTTTTTAAAATATACTTAACTCTAGATAAACCACAGAGTTCTCTGCTCCATGTGGAAAGCAGTTTGAAAGCCAGTGGCAACCATCCTCCCCTTCAATGCAGACCATTCCAGACAACCTCTGCCCCCCTCCACCCACTCTTTCCTGCAAATTGAAGCTCAATTGCCATCCAATTGTACTTGCATATTTACTTGGATATTGACTTACTTATGGATACAGCTTTGATTCTCAGTGAACTTATCCTCAATTCATATTTTATGTATAATATACATATACATTATATATTAAAAATATATATTATATATATACATTATACATACATTATACACACATTATATATTACAAAATATACATATATATTACATAGAAACATACCTATCTTGTTAATGTGTATATATATATGTTTCATATATAATATGTAGAGTGTCAATGCTATATTGAATAAGCCTAAATACCATGGGATACAAAACCAAACACTCAACTCCAAATTATTTTTTGCTTGCCACATGTCCATTTGGCAGGAGTGCACTGTTAAATTTGGTTCTCCATCAACTAAACCCTCTAGTTCTGCCCACTCTTATTAAGTCAATTAGGAAAATTCATTTCACATTTGGGTTTATTAACTTATTAATTGCCCCACTGGGAAAGTTGAAACTCTTTGGCAGGCATCTAACAGGTATCCTGTATGCAGTTTTCTGCAGGACTCTTAATAGAGTCTGACATTGCTTTTTTGTGAAACTATTTTACTTTGGAGTAAAAGAAATTATCTTCCCCCAAAAATACATATAGGAGCAGAAAGAACTATTAAAAAACATAGCAAAATTTCAGAGATTTCCAGAAATCTACAGTGAATAAAAGTTTTTAAATTATGACAGAGTTTAGGACATTTCAATACTCATGATTGTGTTCAATTTGCAAAGTATTAATTGAGATTTGCTAGATGAAAATTACTCATTTGGTGCTGTGAGAATGGCAAATATCGTAAGATCTGGATTGATTAGGAGTTAATTAGTCTTCATAGGAACTGATAAGGATTGGATAATGTCAGGAAAACTTGCCTCTCACCACAAGCACAAGTAGAACAAATGCCAGAAATGCTAGAGGTAGTTTTGTAAAGGTGATTTTAAATGATTTCCTCACAGCAAATAATAATAGCTCTACTAGTGTGAATACAGAATGATGTAATAGAAAAGCATAATGATTTTGTTGATTTGTACACATTTAGACTACAGAAAGTAGAGCTCAACAAAATCTCCTTGACCTATAGTTGTTAGTTTTATATAGGACACTGGGTATGCATTTTGAATATTAGATACAGAGCTCTTGTCTACAGGAAATGTCATGAGTTTTTATATTTCTCTACTGACAAGATGAATAAACACTGTACTTGGGTTAATAAGCAGTGTAAAATGCCTAACTAGTGGAAAGAAATTTGCATAGGAAGGAATGGTTATTATTTGAGGCAGACCATTAAATATTATTTTAGAGAGATCAACAAACACTAGAAGAGACAAGGAATAATATAGTGAATATAGAGCGGTCAGAGACCCTTCATAAAGTTAAGGTCCACTGAGCTGGGCCTTAAATGATAGGTAAATTCAGAATAAGTAAAAGTGACTTTGACGTTTGGGTATCTCCTATGGGAAGGAAAAGAAAATAATGTTTTATAGACAGGGATAAGGACAAATATATATGGCTTTCTCCCCTGAGATCTGATTTAAAACCTGTTTATATATGTGTAGTTTAAATCAGTAACATCAAATTATATTTTGGGGGGACTAAACCACAGTATTTGGGGTTTAAGACTGAGATGAGTTAGCAGGCCAGTGTTGAAAAGTAATGCTGAGATGTCATGTTTGCGCTTATCACTTATTATTAATAATTTATGCTTGCAAAGCACTTTTGTTTATGTTTGCATCCCTTTCTTACAGATATAGAACAAATGTGACTGCATTGATCCATACCTCAGTGCTCTGTGACTCTGACAAAACAGATATCTGATCAGAGTTGAAGGCTCCTTCCATCAGCCAAATTGATTGCAAGTGACATTTGACAAAGTGGCTAATCAGAGCGGTAGTCAGTTCTCTTCAGTGCAGACACTGTCCAATCAGACAGACCCTCGCTGGCTAAGAGGAGACCAAATTAGAGGAAAGAACCAGGAACATTCTCTACCACACTGTTTAATGAGATGAACTAACATCCCAATACTGTCAATAGATTTTTTTCCCCTCAAATATATATTTCAACATGACTGTATAAAAATTCCATAGTCTTTAACATCTATTCACATACGAATACCATACAGATCACATTCTGTTAAATTATATTATTAGCACACTTATTTACATTGAATACTACCTATTTTGGCTACTTGTGTTTGTACTGATTTTCATCCTTTAATGAGGAGCATTTTATTACAATTTAACACACCTATTTTAAAAAACTAAAGCAGTGGAAATTTACTTTCCTACTAAAGAAGTCTACCATCTTTCATGCTTAATACTTTAAAAAATTATAAAACTGATAAACAATAAGATCCTACTGTATATCACAGGGAACTAGATTCAATATCTTGTAGTAACCTATAATGGAAGAGACTATGAAAAGATATATATATATATAATTCAACCACTTTGCTATATGCTGAAAACTAACACAACATTCTAAATCAACTATACTTCAATAGAAAAGTAAATTAAAATTAAGCTTAATACTTTTCACACATACCATGCATCACTGAAGAATGTGTAAATGCTAGATAAACAAGTATTCATTATTAATAAAATAAATATATTAGGTGAAAAGTAAGTCAAACATCAAGCTAATGGGCACTAAAATTAATTTTCAAACGTCTTTTTGTTGTTGTTGTTGTTGTTATTCAGTTGCTCAGTCGTGTCTAAATCTGAGACCCCATGAAATGCAGCATACCAGCCTTCCCTGTCCTTCATTATCCCCCAGAGTTTGCTTAAATCCATGTCCATTGAATCGATGATGTCATCCAACCATCTTATCATCTGTCATCCCCTTCTCCTGCCTTCAGTCTTTCCCAGCATCAGGATCTTTTCCATTGAGTCAGCTCTTTGCATCAGGTGGCCAAAGTATTGGAGCTTCAGATTCAGCATCAGTCCTTCCAATGAATATTCTGGGTTGATTTCCTTTAGGGTTGACCAGTTTGCTCTCCTTGCAGTCCAAGGGACTCTCAAAAGTCTTCTCCAGCACCACAGTTCAAGAGCATCAATTCTGTGGTGCTCAGCCTTTCTAACTTTCACATCCATGCATGACTACTGGAAGAACCAGAGCTTTGAATATACAGACTTTTGTTACTTATATCAATATGAACTCATTGACTCTCACTCAATAAGTTATAATCTATTATCAGCATTATTTATTTTGATGCTAAAATTGTCCCAGGTTTGGTTAGTGAAGCCTCATCAAGTTTTCTCCACCTCTTTTTCAATATGAACATTTTACTGGGATTGAGTACCATCTGTAACATGTTGCAAAAGTTTAAAAATGTGATATGTTTTTAGTACATCAACTCACTGAAAGTCAGTTAAGAGGTTTTCAAACTTGGCAGTCTAATAGGTTTGATAGTCTTATCAATGATTTATTGTGAGACCAGACTGCTGACAGCTCTTTTCTTCTCCTTCAAACCCTCCTTCACCTGTGAGCACTCAAAGACCTCTTCCAATGTATCAAAAAATGAATAATTTACCATCTAGGTCAAAAGTGTAGAAAAAGAGGTGGAGAGGCGCAAAATTGGGGAAGGGACTTAAGGAAGATAGCTAAAGAGGAAAAGAATATATATCATCAACATATTTGCCTTCTTTCACTCAATATGAGATTTATCCTTGTTTTCGTTTACCTATAGTTTGTTCCTTTTGTTGTACAAAGTGTGCGTGCATGCTAAGTTGTTTCAGTCATGTGATTGTTGTACGGTATGAACACCAAAATTTTAATTAGCCATCTTCTGCTTATAGACTTGTAGGTTATTTCTATTTGGGGCCTATTATGAATAATAATGCTACAGTCAGTCCTACATGCCTGTTTCAGTGGGCATAAACACTTTCTCTTCAACACCTAAATAGGATTGGAACTGTTGGGTGGTAGGGTAGTTGTATGTTCAGCTTTAGCAGATAATGACAAACAGCTTTCCAAAATAATATTACTAATTCTAAAAAACAAACAACAACAAAACAAAAACAAAAAAAGCACAGTAATGGTACTAGTGATATGTGAGAGTTTTTTGATCTGTAGTCATACTTGGTACTGTCATTTCTTTTAAATTTTAGCTATCATAACTCACTGAGGGTTCAATTTTTGTACCTTAACAGAATTAGTATTTTTAAAAAGCTCCTCAGTTGATTTAATGTGCATCCAGGCTTGAAACCACTGTCAAACACCTGGGTGTTGAAAAATTGCCCTTGGATGTATGGCAAAGCATGTGGGCTGGAAGGATACAAGTATTAAGAATCTGGAAGGAGGTAAGCTAGTTTAGATTTACTTTGAAACTGGGATGCTGGGAGAAAGAAGAAAGGCTCACTAGAGATGAGGCTGTCAAGAAATAGAGGCCAGGATGGATGTGTCCATGGAAGTCATTAATGTTAGTGTCAAAATATGGATGCTGATAGGAACAATCTAACCATAATTTAGAGTGTTCAGTGTTGAGAAGGGGATCATTAGAGCTGGGCTGTTTGTCCCTAGGAGGTCATCAAGTTTCCTCACGAGGAGGAAAGACCAAGAGTAACATGTTTGAACAAAATCAGGAGAAATGATTGTTTGGAGCAGTGACACTGATTCTAACCTTCCCTGACTTCAGTAGGAGAGAAGGTAAAGAAAAACCTTCCATTCATGGGGACTTCATGGAGAATAGAAAATCTGGTTTCAGTGAAATAAAACTAGAAAGAGGTGATGGGGCATTCGCTGAAAGCGGGTTAGACTTGTTTCCCATGTGGCAGTAGGAAGCAAATCAGGGAAGGGCAGTGGGTGAGTTGAGTCACATTAAGGGTGCACAGACAATGTGGGTCTGGATGTTCTGGGTTTTTAAAATTATGTTTTATTTATTATTATTATTATTTTACTTTACAATATTATATTGGTTTTGCCATACATCAACATGAATCCACCACGAGTGTACACGTGTTCCCAATCCCGAACTCTTCTCCCACCTCCCCCACCACACCATCCCTCCGGGTCATCCCAGTGCACCAGCCCCAAGCCTCCTGTATCCTGCATCAAACCTAGACTGGTGATTCATTTCTTATATGATATTATACATGCTTCATTGTCATTCTTCCAAATCATCCCATCCTCTCCCTCTCCCACAGAGACCAAAAGACTGTTCTATACATCTGTGTCTCTTTTGCTGTCTTGCATACAGGGTTATCGTTACCATCTTTCTAAATTCCATATATTTGCATTAGTATACTGTATTGACGGAGAAGGCAATGGCACCCCACTCCAGTATTCTTGCCTGGAAAATCCCATGGAGGGAGGAGCCTGGTAGGCTGCAGTCCATGGGGTCGCTAAGAGTTGGACACGACTGAACAACTCCACTTTCACTTTTCACTTTCATGCATTGGAGAAGGAAATGGCAACCCACTCCAGTGTTCTTGCCTGGAGAATCCCAGGGACGGTGGAACCTGACCGGCTGCCGTCTATGGGGTCGCACAGAGTCGACACGACTGAAGCGACTTAGCAGCAGCATACTGTATTGGTGTTTTTCTTTCTGGCTCACTTCACTCTGTATATTGGGCTCCAGTTTCATCCACCTCATTAGAACTGATTCAAATGTATTCTTTTTGATGGCTGAGTAATACTCCATTGTGTATATGTACCACAGCTTTCTTATCCATTCATCTGCTGATGGACATCTAGGTTGCTTCCATGTCCTGGCTATTATAGACAGTGCTGCGATGAACATTGTTCTGGTAATGGGAAATTATAGTAGGGGTTGTACATCTGGTGGTGCCCACACTTTTGGGATTGCCTCTAATGGTCCTTCCTTGAAATCAAAAAAGGGCTCCAGTATTTCGTTTCCAGAACCTTTCCTCACCATGTCGAGTTGCTCCCTAAAGCTTGTGGGAGATATGACATAGATGTTGAGCAGGGTTTCTTTGGAAGTTAAAAAAAAAATGATTTTTTTTTTTTGCCAAATAAATATATTTTGGAAATGCTATTTTCTCACTACCAAATTTAACTCTTAAATAGTCAATGAGAAGGAGTGTGCTTAAAAAAAAAATGTCCAATTTTAATCTTGCTTAACCAGTGTTTCCCAAGATATTTGAATAGAGAACCTGCTAAGGAATAATGGTGTCTAACATATGAAAACCATTGTCCTAAAATATTTACTTTTGGTGTCAAGAAATAGCCTACTCGGTACAGTTTTCCACATCACTCTAAACTCCATCCATTGTCACCTCTGAATGCTCACTTCTTGCAACTCCAGCAGAGACACAAATAAGGAACACTCCTTCAGCATCCAACCTACCTCAGTGGTAAATCCTAGTCTATAGTCTAACCCAGGTTCAATAACTGAGCTTCTCTTGCATCTGTGACTGTGCTTAATTTACAAAATCACAAGTGTCCTCTCTTCCCTCCTTGAGCCTTTGCTTTGACAGCAGGTCTTGTATTTCAGCCCTGTTATTTCAGCAGGCCAATAAAAGAAATTAAGGTAAACTGCTTTAATACCATTTTGAGTATTCAAACTAAGGCTAAGATAAGACCTTGCATGTTCTTGCCAGTCATTCTGGAAACTGAAGTCACGAAATCCACAAGCATGATGGAAACATTGTCTTTCCTGCTGCTTCTCCCATAATTGTGAACTTCTCTAGTGTTTTTCTTTTTTCTGACAAAATAGTGACTTATTCATCTTTTACAGGATAAAGAATCTGCATTCTTTTCAACAGATCTTTCCATCTGTTTGAGTTTTCTCTCATCTTCTAAAGTTGGTTTCACATGAGCACTTGCTTCCACGGTATAGATGTCTGATCTAGAATATCTCTTGTGCTGATGTGCACCCCTGGTCCTTAGCATCTAGATGGAAATGTAGCCCACTATTTATCTCCATCAGTAAAGCCACAAATAATTAAGAGGAGGCCAATAAGAGTATTGAGCTTCCCAAGTGACACTAGTGGGAAAGAATCTGCCTGCCAGTGAAGGAGACATAAGAGACACAGGTTTGATCCCTGGGTCAGGAAGATCCCCTGGAGGAGGGCATGGCAACCCACTCCAGTATTCTTGCCTGGAGAATTCCATGGACAAAGAAGCCTGGTGGGCTACAGTCTATGGGGTCGCAAAGAATCAGACACAACTGAAAGGACTTAGCATGCAGTAAGAGAAATTAAGGGGAACTGGTTTAATACCATTTAAAATTTAATGAAGTTCTTTAACCATAGAAAAGAAAGTTACTGTAGTAAGTTTGATTTTGCTTTTCTATTATTTTCTCTTTCTCTCTGCTTTTTTTTCTTTTGATCAGTGAAAATGTCAGAGAGCTCATTTCTTAAGAAAAGTGACCATCACATAGATTTTTCTTCTCATTGATATTTAACTGGATTACCTTCATTTGGTTTCGATATTTTTGAGCAGAGATTCTGAAGAAAGCATTCTCACCCATTTATATATATGCTTATTATGAGTTTGACATAAAATGGCATGTCACACTGCTCCGTGAATGTCAGAATTCTAACACTCAGACCCAAAAGTTCCCATTGTTAAATTATGACTGCCTTATCTTCCTTGACAAAAATGAAAGCAAGAAACAAATTTTGCAGCTAAGGGATGAAATTAACATGACATATTTGACCTTTGCAAAGCAGATATGATATGAAGAGACTAACACTGAGCAATGCTTCAGAATTATCTAATACCTTGACTGTAGCTAAGCAAAATGATATCACCTGTACATTCTCTGGATGTTGATAAGGGTCTCTCTACAAATGAATATTTAACTATTGTTCATATTGAAATTATATATAGATACTAAACAGTGGTAGCAATTTATTTATAAAGTCATCTCAGCCTTAATGAAAATATTTTTTAAAATGTCATCCAACTTTTTCTCTCTCCCTAGTTCCTTTCTGATATGAATTCCTATGGGTCAGTTTAGCTCAGTGGGTCAGGAAGGCCCCGTAGAAAAGGGAATGGCTACCCACTCCAGTATTCTTATCTGGGAAATCTCATGGACAGAGAAGCTTGGCAGGCTACAGTCCATGGGGCCACAAAGAGTGGGACACAACTGGGTGATGAACACTTTCAACATTACTCATGTGCTCCTCAATTTCCATTTAAATATGTGCTGGCCCCCTATTCTTAGGCAGAATGCACCTTAGAGGCTATATGCAGCTTTTATGCCATTGCCAATCCAATTCTCACCTCCACCCTGCAAAGGTGAAATAGCCAGAAATGACTAGCCCCTGGAATGCTGCAGTACAGGACACTAGCTTTCTCCTCCTGGACTCACCTGCCTGTGGGATCCACATCTTCCACTTTGCCTTGGGTAGAAAGAGAAGAAAATGTTCTAACCCATGGGCCCTGTGTTTATACTTGAATATGTTAGGTCTTCTGTTTCCTAGGTATGTAACCTTTGTAAAATTATATAATTTCTCTAAGACTCAATTTACAAAGCCTGCAAACTTAGTATATGACCAGGTCACTTCTTTGCTTATATTCGTGGAGCAGTTCCTTATCACTTGCAGGATCAAGTCTAGCCCTTGTTGTAGATCATTCAGGGCTCTTCATGATATGGGTCTCACCTTTCCAACCCACACTCAGTCTTCAGTTAGCCTTAACCATTACCGATGATTTGCTGTGCAACTTTGGATAAATTCCTGGCCTCTCTGTGCTGCAGTTTCTACCTCTATAGAATACATATTTTAATAATATATATTTCATATGGATATTATACTCAAAACAATGCCTGACATATAAATATTCAAGAAATGTTTGTTGTTTAGTCACTACTATTCAGTTTTAAACCTGTTTAGGAAATGTAGTTAAGTATTGCTTTGTCTCTGGACCATTCAATTCCTCTCTGAAGGCCTTGGTCCAGAACAGCCTACCTCTAAAATATCCCTCCTTGCCCCTTGTCCTTGGCTCCAGATCAAGTACTGCTGTCTATAATCTCAAGGGCTCCTTCCTTCCAGACCCTTGGAAGTATCCTTTGGAGCTTTCAGAGGCAAACAAGAAACTGTTCTCATCCTTTTGTTTGCTTTCATGGGATAATGTAAACAGATCTGAGAGGAATATGTTTTCCTGTTCTATTGTGAACATTAATTAGAAAAGAAGAAAAGATATCTCTTTTCCTTACGCCTCCTATTATATTTTCTGTTACTTGAAAACAGGAGCTCTTATTCTGGCATCCAAAAGCAATGCCAGGTCCATTGTAAGAAGGACAAAAGAGTCATTATTTAATGAGTAAATGGATGAATAAATGAATGGATGGATGCTGTTTCTTGAAGGCTTCTTTGTCTTAATGTATATGAAAAAATAAACATTAAATATAATATGATAGTGTCTAAATCCAGATATCACTTGCTTACATTTTCTTCAGTTATATTTTATCTTGACTTAAACATTTTTTTCCTCTCCTAAATAAAGTTCTCTGTTATATTCACAGCTGGCTGTGGGAGATTTTGCAAAACTCAGTGTATATGCAGGTTTCATGGGGAGCTAAGTTGTCAATATCCATATTGCTCCACTTCATTAAATCCACTTTCCTAGTGACTTGGACTGAGAAAAATTTACTTCTTTAAAAGTCCCCAAATTGTGCCCACGTCAGCAAGGCAGCACCTGTTAGTCATAAACAGACCCAGTTCACCTCTCGAAGCTATTGCTCAGCATTCTGACAGGCGAGGTTTCTGACAGGCAAGCTGAAGGTGAAGGGAAAAGATGTGTAAACAGGGGAGTACAGTGGAGCACCGACCTCTGCCAGATTGCCTGTGCGGGGCTCCGAGGGTGCGAGGTCATGCTGCCAACAGGCACGACGGCAAGGCGGGCTGCAGTGCCCTTAATTGGGTGCACATGCTTTGGCATCCCGGTGCCCTGATTAGCACCGCGTGGGCCGATCGGCAAGAGGCTGGAGTGTAGCCCTTTGCGGGAAGAGCATATGGGAAGTGCAGATGTTCAAGGGCGGCTTCCCCCTCTTGCAGACAGCAGCCCTCCTTGAAGGGTGATTGCATCCCGTCTTGAGCCAGTGCCAGGCAGGAAGCATCTGCATCAGAGTGCTGTCTGGGAAAGAGGCTGATCATTTCCTGTTCGGAGCCTCCCCACTTGGTTTCCCATTAGGTACCATGACTTAACACCGTATCCTTGATGCACACAAACACTCCCTCTGTCTTCCTCTGACTGAAAGCAAAGAGACCAAGAGTATCCTCTACCAGGAAAATCAGACTCTTCCAGGGCAAGTAAAACGAAAGCTTTTCAAACATTACCACATCACCTAATTTATCCATACATGTGACTGGAGTCTTCATTATTTATTCACTTATTAATTAAGCAAGTTTATGCTGAGACACCAGAAATGCTGAAAGGATAATGGACTTAGGCATGCAGAAAAATGACGGTCAGAAAAAAGGAATTCATTTACTTACAAAGGACTCATGGTGAAATATAGATTAGATGACAGCTAAGGAATTAACCCCAATTCTAATAATTAGCTGTGCTCTCTGGGACTCAGTTTTCACACTAAGGCTAATCATATTCAACTAAATGGTTATAAATGCCCCTTCTATATCTAAAATGTTATGAATTTTATGATATGAATATATCCTTTATCTCCTATATCATGTGGTTAGCTTATTCATTAATGTTTTCAGCTATTCACAAATCTCAGAGTCTAATCTGTTCCAGGCATAGTTCTAGGTGGTGGATATAATCTGACCATAAGACACTCAAGCCCGCATTCTGACTGTGGCGAGACACAGTTTAACATGCAAATAAGTGTATAAAATAACACCCTATCCAGAAGTCATCACAATTATGGAGAAAAGTAAAACAAGGACATAAAATAGAGAGCAGCAAGTGATGCATTAAGACACTTGCTCCTTGGAAGATAAGCTATGACAAACCTAGAAAGAACACTAAAAAGCAGACACATCACTTTGCCAACAAACGTCCATAGAGTCAAAGCTATGGTTTTTCCAGTACTCATGGAGAGATGTGAGAGTCGGACCATAAAGAAAGCTGAGCACTGAAGAATTGATGCATTTTAACTGTAGTGCTGGAGAATGCTCTTGACAGTCCCTTGGACACCAAGGAGATCAAACCAGTCAATCCTAAAGGAAATCAACCCATATTCACTGAAAGGACTGATGTTGAAGCTGAAGCTCCAACACTTGGCCACCTAATGCAAAGAGCCAATTCACTGGAAAAATCTCTGATGCTGGGATAGATTTAGGACTGGAGAGGAAGGGGGTGACAGAGGATGAGATGGTTGGATGGTATCACTGACTCAATGGACATGACTTTGAGCAAACTTTGGGAGAAAGTGAAGGACATGGAAGCTCGGTTTGCTGCAGTTCGTGGGATTGCAAAGAGTTGGACATAATTTAGCAACAAGGTGAACAACAAGGTGACGCATTTAGTTAGGATGGTCAAAGTAGATGATTTTATCACATTTTAGTGGGAGGATACCAACAATAAAAAAGGATGCTAATCAATCAGTGAGATACCTTTAGACTGATAATTTCTGTTTTTAAAAAGGTATATTATTTCAAGTGAAAGGAGTGAGGCTACAGGCCATATGCAACTTTGAGATCATCTTAGGGGAATTAAGGTTATAATTTCAGGTTCAATGGGAATGCTTTTACATCAGGGATTGACATGACAATTTTACATCACAGGAAGCATTTGCTGGCTATTACTCTTTGAGAAAAAGTGAAAGTGAAAGTTTCTAAGTTGTGTCTGACTCTTTGCAACCCCATGAACTATACAGTACATGGAATTATAAAGGCCAGAATACTGGAGTGGATAGCCTTTTCTTTCTCCAGGGGATTTTCCAAATCCAGGAATCAAACCCAGGTCTCACATTGCTTGTGGATTCCTTACCAGCTGAGCCAGAGGGGAAGCCACTTCGAGAATGGATTGTCAAGTGGGTAAAAGGCAAGAAGCAGGAGCATCATGGGTGGTACTCAGAAAGCCAGGGAAAAGACAGCAGTGGCTTCTGATGGAGTGAAAAGGATGGAAATGAAGCAAAGTGGGTAAGTCTCAATGGATGAGACATGAGGACAGAGAAAAACAGAACTTAGATTAACTCCTAAAGTTCACTTGCACACCAAAGAGGAATGAGATCATATTTGTCAAATTGGAGAAGACTTGGGGAGACTGAAATCTGTGTAGTAGGATCTCAGGAGACTGAAATGAGGACAAGGAGCAGGAAATAGACTGACTAGGGAGGGGCAGGAGGGAAAGCAGAAGAGTATGGGCCCTCCACACATGCCATGGGCAGTGTAAACTGCCAGGCAGCACTGAAAGCCTGTTTATGATTTTTGGTTTTAAAATTTAATTTCAATACTTAATTAAAAGGGAAATGAATCACTAGAACTGTGGGGGTTTTTTTTGTTTGTTTGTTTTGTTTTTTATTTTTTGAGTAGCTTGCAGGCACTCAGAAGCCATTCTGCAGTAGCACAACTGAAGAATTCACCCAGGACTGCGCCTTCACCTGATGAGCAGGACAAAGGCAAACAACACGAGGCAAAGCACATTTGCCAGGAAGTGGTCGTAATGATGAAGCACTGGCGGTCGTCCTCAGACGGCCACGGGTCGGGGCCATATTCAAACACTGTCATGCAGCAGAAGCTTTCTCCTCGGCGAGTCCAGCCCCACGGTGCATGGCCTGCATGGGTACTGTGTCAAAGAGGGCAGTAAAGTGGTGGAATCATAAAACAACTTAAACTGGATAAGAAAAGAGCAAGGATGTTTAAAGGAGAGTAAGGAAGTAACAGTGTCAATAAACTCAAGGCCTCCATGTGCTTGCAGAATTTAGGGGATGAGGTCCTAGAATCAAAGAGTAGAAAGAGTAAAAAGCTGGTTGTGAAATAGTGAAATGGCTGGAATAGTGGAGTGAATATTTCAGAGATTTTAAGACTATTAGCTCTTCTCTCTCTCTCCCCTCTCACTTTCCTTCTCTCTCTCTCCACTCTCTCTCTCTCTTTTATCTCACTCTTTCTTTCAATCCCTCTTTCTGTCTCTGACTGAGGGAGATGCTGAAAAGCTATGCCCACCCCTCCCTCATCTGAGAACTTTCTTATGTTCACAACTCCCCATGTTAGATATTAAGATTCACTTCCCCAGCCTCCTTGCAGTGTTCTGACCTGGGATCCATCAATGAAACTTTCTGATGGAGTTTATCTTGGAAGCTGGTGGCCAGGAAGGGCATGTACCCTAAAAATATCCATTCAGAAAATGTGACGGCACCCCTGTCTAGCTCCCAGAGGCCATGGTTGCAGAGTCAGCACCCATGCCCACAGCCGTATAGCCTGTTGTGGTGTCCTGGGAGCAGGAAGAGCACTGGAGTTTCTACTGGAACCATCCTAGGGAGAAATCTGGATGTTTCTGCAGACTGCAAAGCCTCCAGTCCTGGTTCTTGGGCCTATGTAAAGACTTTGTGTGCTATCAAATATTCTTCGATAAATTCATTTTCTGCTGACACTAATGGTATCTGACATTATTAGAGATGGTACAGTCCCTGGCTATGACAAGGTCTAGCAGTAGATCACAGCAATGGGGCTGTCAAGAAATGGAAAGACTTGGATATTGAATGCATTTAAAACTTTCTAAATGACTCACTAGAAAAGTCTAACAATGCTTGATACCAAAGTTGAATGCACATAAACATTTACATGGACATCCAAGCAAAATTCACAAGAGTGCCTAGTGGATCACTGCCCAGCATCATATTTATCACTCAACGTAAGCCACCCAATGTGAAGGGTATCTAAGGTCCTGGTACAACTTCTTAGGAGACAGTAACCTAAAGACACAAAGAATGGCCATGTTTTCCAGTCCTTTCTAGCCCAGGGGCTTTAACACAGTGTAAACATATATACACATAGTGAAAAATAAAAGTGTTAGTCGCTCAGTCATGTCCAACTCTTTGCGACCCCATGGACTGTAGTCCATCAGGCATCTCTGTCCACAGAGTTTGCCAGGCAAGAATACTAGAGTGGGTTGTCATGCCCTTCTCCAGTGGATCTTCCCAACCCAGGGTCTCCTGCATTGCAGGCAGATTCTGAACCAACTCAGCCACCAGGGAAGACATACAAAAAGTGAAGACTGAACAATTATCACCTTAGCCAAGAGCTTTATTAACACAGTTTTCTGCTTGGATTATTTCAGTGGCCTGCCTTCTACTTGTCTCAAGCTTGCCAGATTAATCTGCTTGTAAAAGTTACCATACTTCTTCAAAAAACATCACACATATAGGTAAAATATCACTACATATGATTAATTGATCTGGTCACTTTAGGCTGGTAAAAATATAGAACTAGGGAATGTATTCAAAGACATGCAGGTGTGTCTTTTTTTTTTTTTTCCAAGAGTATTCAATATATAGATCTCATCTAACAAAGTACTGCCTATGAGGAGTCCTCAAGGAATGTGCTAGGAAGAATTGTTTAGAATGGCACTTTCAATGTACTTCAGAGTGACTTGAAGGCATTCAATCTCTTTCTCATATCTCATATACCTCTTGGGTTTGCCTAGAAAATCCTTTCTTTAGAGAATAAATCAAAAATAAACTTTTCTCTGGCTCAATATTAATGTAGTTCCATTGTACTATATAACATTTCCCACTATTTTAACAAACTTCCTTTTCTTTGGGACTGCCTAGGGAAAAAAAAACACAGTCCAGTAAAAGTTACTGTAATATATAAACAATCAAAAATTGTGATATGCTGACTAATATCAGCACATTTAATATGCAATACTAGTCCCATTCAGGAATGTAATTAGTTACTTTTAATGGCTTATGCTGTCCTTCTACTATTGGGATAATATTTGCATTGCTTTTTAAAAGACAGTCTACATAATAATTTCTTACATGTAGAAAAAAATCTATATTAGGAAGAAAGCAATGATATTGAATTTGAAAAAATAATTCAGAAATTCTGACAATCATTTCATATTAATTTAAGCTTTACCAATGAAGAAGTAGAACAGTGTATCATTGGCAGTGATGATATTTTAGAATATTTTTAAAGTACACCTTCCTTTAATGGGTCTGCTCTGGTGGCTCAGATGGTGAAGAATCCACCTGCAATGTGGGAGACCTGGGTTCAATCCCTGGGTTGGGAAGCTCCCCTAGAGAAGGGAATGGCTACCCACTCCAGTAGTCTGGCCTGGAAATTCCAGGAACAGAGGAGCCTGGCAGGCTATAGTCCACAGGGTAGCAAAGAATCAGACACGACTGAGCGACTTTCACTTTCTTTCATTTTCCCTTTAACGTACTTGAACTTGGCATAGCTTCACTGTCTTCATTATTCTGAAGTGACTTTGAATATTGCTTGTCCAAAAATTTGAATTACATATTTTTACACATATAGAGCTTCACAGAGGCCTAGAGCCAGTATGCGTGACTCACAATTTGAAAGACATCTGGAATTAGACTTAAGTGAGGACATGGGACATTTCTCCTTGAAATTGAGTCACTGGTATTATTTAACTTTAATGTACTGTAGTTTCTTTCTAAGAATTTTCACTGCTTCAAGCAGAGGTATCACTTTGCCAACAAAGGTCCATATAGTCAAAGCTATGGTTTTTCCAGTAGTCATGTACAGATGTGAGAGTTGGACCATAAAGAAGGCTGAGCACCAGAATTGATGTTTTCAAATTGTGTTGCTGGAGAAGACTCTTGAGAGTCCCTTGGGCTGCAAAGAGATCAAACGAGTCAATCCTAAAAGAAATCAGTCCTGAATATTCACTGTAAGCACTGTGCTGAAGTTGAAGCTCTAATACTTTGACCACCTGATGCAAAGAGCCGACTCATTGGAAAAGACCCTGATGCTGGGCAAGACTGAGGGCAGGAGGAGAAGGAGGCGACAGAGGATGAGATGATTGGATGACATTACTGACTTTGGACATGAACTTGAGCAAACTCTGGGAGGTAGTAAAGGACAGGGGAGGCTGGTGTGCAACAGTCCCGTGGGGTTGTGAAGAGTTGGACATGACTTAGTGACTAAATAACATCTTTCTTATTTCATTTCATGCCTAAGGCTTATGGGTGAAAGTTTCCTTCATTTAAGACATGTATTTCTCTCTATATTAGAAAAAAGAGAGTTGATTCCTGACATTATTTTATTTCCCGTTATTCTAATGTTTTATTCTGATTCACATATAATAACCTAGGCCTTCAACTAAGACTCAAATATTCTACATTTTAGGACACTCTGAGTTTCTGACATAAATCTTCTCTCCACCTGCTTTTCTAAGGTCAGTATTCTCCAAAATTTCCCACTCTGGATATTCTGGATAGGACAAGGAAAATAATGACAATGGCTAAGTTTCTGGGTTGAGTGATGAAGAAAGATGGTGTCATTTATAGAGGTATGGAATACTAGAGGCCTAAGTGATGAATTCTCCTTCAGACATTTGTGGGTTTGAAACATATAAATATATATGTCCACCAACCATTTCAAAACATGAGTTTAGTGAAATGTAGTATGGATGATCTCCACAACCACTAGTGAAATCAGATAGGACAACAGTATCTTTCATTAATGTCTTAATAGTGTTTAATAGACAGGTTTTCATCTCCTTGTTTAAATTTATTCCTAGGTAATTTATTTCTGTTTGATGCAATGAGTATTTTTGAAACATTTATTTTTCTGGTAGTTCCTTACTGATGTATAGAAAGTAACAGATTTTGTGTATTGATTTTATATCCTGCAACTTTATTGAATGTATTCATTCTAATGATTTTTTTTTATGAAGCCTTCAGGATTTTCTATATATAACATCATGTCATTTGCAAATAGTGACAGTTTGACTTCTTCCTTTGCAATGTGGACACGTTTTGCTTTTATTGCCTAGGGCCTGGTTAGGACTTCAAATACTAGGTTGAATAAAAGTGACAAGAATGAGAATGTCTTCCTCCTGATGTTGGAAGAAATGCTTTCAGCTTTTCAGTGTTGAGTGTGATGTTAAATGTAAGGTTATCAAATGTAAACTTTATTATGTTGAGGTATGTTCCCTCTATACCCACGTTATTGAGAGTCTTTAATCATGAATGGATATTGAATTCTATAAAATTTGCATCTACTGAAATGATCATATGGTTTAAAAAATATTTGCTTATTTATCTGGCTGTGCCAAGTCTTAGTTGCAGCACTCAGGGTCTTCATTCTTCGTTGTGGCATGTAGGATCTTTAGTTATGGCATGTGGGACCTAGTTCCCTGACTAGTGATCAAATCTCCTGCATTGGGAGCATGGAGTCTTAGCCACTGGACCACAAGGGACGTCCCAATCATTTGCTCTGTATGGTTCATTTTGTTAATGTTGCATCACGTTGACTGCCTTGCAGATGTTGAACTATCCTCACATTCCCAGAGTACATCTCATTTAATTATGGCCTGCTGCTGCTGCTGCTAAGTCACATCAGTTGTGTTCGACTCTGTGCGACCCCATAGACGGCAGCCCACCAGGCTCCCCCGTCCCTGGGATTCTCTAGGCAAGAACACTGGAGTGGGCTGCCATTTCCTTCTCCAATGCATGAAAGTGAAAAGTGAAAATGAAGTCGTTCAGTCGTGCCCAACTCCTAGCAACCCCATGGACTGCAGCCTACCAGGCTCCTCTGTCTGTGGGATTTTCCAGGCAAGAGTGTTGGAGGGGGGTGCCATTGCCTTCTCCTAATTATGCCCTATGATCCATTTAACGTATTGTTGAATTTGGTTTGCTAATATTTTTTTGAGGATTTTTACATCTCTGTTCATCAGGGAGACTGGTCTATAATTTTCTTATCTGCATGTCCTTGTCTGGTTCTGACATCAGGGTATTGCTGATCTGAAAACATGAGTTTAGAAACATTCCATTCTCTTCCATTTTTTGAAAGAGTTTGACAAGGATTGGTATTAATTCTTCCTTGGATGTATGATAGAATTCACCAGTGAAGTGTCTGGTGTGTATTGAGAAGCTTTTTTAAACAATGATTTCAATACCATTGTCCATAATAGGTCTTTTTGGATTTTCCTATTTTATGATTCAGTCTCGGTAAGTTGTAGGTTTCTAGAAATGTAGTCATTTTTTGTAGGTTTTTTAATTTGTTAGCCTATAATTGTTCATAGTACCCTCTCACAAATTTTTTTTTGTTTCTGTGCTAACAGTTGTAATATCTTCTTTTTCATTTATGATTTTATTTATTGGAGTCCTCTCTCCTTTTTTCTTATTTAATCTAGGTAAAGGCTTATCAAATTTTGCTTATCTTTTCAAAGAACCAGCAATTACTATCACTGGCCTTCCCTACTGTCTTTTATTTCTCCTTTCATCTTTGTTCTCTCCTTCTTTCTACCAACTTTGGGTTTTAGTTATTCTTCTTTTTCTAATCCCTTGAGGTATAAAGTTAGGTTGTTTAGTTAAGACTTTTCTTGCTTCTTGAGGTAGGCATTTATCGCCATAAACCTCTCCCCTAGAATTGTTTTACTGCATCCACAAATTCTGGTATGTTACATTTACATTTTCTTTGGTCTCAAAGTATTTTTTTATTTCTTTGACCCATCTGTTTTTTAGCAACATGTTGTTTAACCTCCACATATCATCTCAGTTGGTAAAGAATTCACCTGCAATGCAGGAGATCTCGGCTTGATTCCTGGGTCAGGAAGACCACTGGAGAAGGGATAGGTTACCCACTCCAGTATTCTGGCTTGGAGAATTCCATGGACTGTATAGTCCACGGGGTTGCAAAGAGTCGGACACGACTGAGCGAGTTTCACTTTCACTTTTCATCTGTGAATTTTCCAGTTTTCTTCCTTGTAATTAATTTCTAGTTTCATATCATTGTGGGTGGAAAAGATGCTTGATATAATTTCAATCCTCTTTAACTTATTAAGACGTATTCTGTGGCCTAACATATGATCCATCTTGGAGAATGTTCCATATGTACTTAAGAGGAAAAATGTGTATTCTGTCTCTTTCGGATAGAATGTTCTGTATCTATCTCTTAAGTTCATCTGATCTAAGGTAATATCATTTAAAGTCAATGTTTCTTTACTGATTTTCTGTTTGGATGCTGTATCCATTGATTTCACTGGAAGACTTTTCCATTTTTTAATAATCCTATATATTTTTCTTTCTTTCTTTTGAAGTGTACATCACTTCGATTTTAGACCAGTTTCTTTCCATTTCGGAGAAGGCAATGGCAACCCACTCCCGTACTCTTGCCTGGAAAATCCCATGGATGGAGGAACCTAGTGGACTGCAGTCCATGGGGTCGCTAAGAGTCAGACACAACTGAGCAACTTCACTTTCACTTTTCACTTTCATGCACTGGAAAAGGAAATGGCAACCCACTCCAGTGTTCTTGCCTGGAGAATCTCAGGGATGAGGGAGCCTGGTGGGCTGCCGTCTATGGGGTCGCACAGAGTTGGACACGACTGAAGTGACTTAGCAGCAACAGCATTTCCATTTCATAACTCTCAACTTCTGCCACCTAGTCTCTCATTATGAGATTTGTATTCACAAAAAATTTTTGACACCAAGCCCAATAGATTATCATGCAAGAATATTACAGTTGGAAAGCAGGAAGATTTCTCTATGTATGAAAAATTGCCTGAGCTGACAAGCAAAAACAATCTTTCTCAAAAGTAATATTATACAAATAGTGTGGCACCCCACTCCAGTACTCTCGCCTGGAAAATCCCTTGGACGGAGGAGCCTGGTGGGCTGCAGTCCACGGGGTCACTAAGAGTTGGACACGACTGAGCGACTTCCCTTTCACTTTTCACTTTCATGCATTGGAGAAGGAAATGGCAACCCACTCCAGTGTTCTTGCTTGGAGAATCCCAGGGACGGGGGAGCCTGGTGGGCTGCCGTCTATGGAGTCGCACAGAGTCAGACACGACTGAAGCAACTTAGCAGCAGCAGCAGCAGTATTATTATACAAAAATATTATACAAATCATCTATGTTTATTGAGGTTTAAATAAGATATAAATAATCCATAAATAGGAAGAAAATATTTCCTTATGATACTAAAATAATTGTGAACTATATCTCAAGATGTAGTTGCATATATTATAGTTTACATCCTGGTAAACTATTTACAGTGAAAATAGTTATAATGTTTACACTGAGATAATTATGCCTGTTTAAAATTTCTGACTTTGTATAATCTTCATTCATTTCTATATCAGATCCTATTTCATTGCAAAAACAATATGCTTTTGCATATGGAAACAACACACACATGCTGTTCTTATAATGATTACTTTTAAAATATTCATGCTGAAAATCTTATACTATAAAATCTTATCTTTAATTTCACAATTGAGATAAAGAATTATGTGTCATAGAACTGGAAAATACATCAAGGACTTATTCAACCTTTTGCATTTAGTGACATAGATTATCTTATCCTTACTCTATCGATATAGTTGCTAAAGCCAAAAAAAAGTTAAATGAATTCACAAAGATCACAACGAGCAGTAGGAGTAGATATCTGAGAATAAAGGCACTTAATCCTATTCCCTAGCTCCTTGGACAATACTTCTTTAAGTATCTCTAGTTGTTACCCATTGACTTTGTAAAGCCCTTTTTTGAAACATTTTATACTTAAACATATAGCTTCCCTGGTGACTCAGTGGTAAAGAATCTGCCTGCTAATGCAGGAGACTCAGCTTTGATCCTTGGATTGGGAAGATCCCGACCCTGGAGAAGGAAATGGCAATCCAGTATTCTTGCCTGGGAAATTCCACGGACAGAAGGGCATGGCAGGCAATAGTCCATGGGGTCATAGAAGAGTCAGACATGACTTAGTGACTAAACAACAACATACTTAATTTGTACCACTTCTTAATTTTCTGAACTTGACAAAGTTATTCCATATGAGTTTTTGATTACACATATATCTTTACCATCATCAACCTCAGAATCCATTCAATCCTTCATTCATTCATAAATTTTTATTGTCGTTCTATCCAGGTCATACACCGTGCAGTGTAAGGAAGGCAAACATAAGCCATCATCACAGAGCATACAGTGTAGTGAATGACGCCAACAATTAAGCACTGCAGTTTAAATAGCATCCCTAGGAGTCTTATGCCATGTTGTTATATAGGAGCGCATTAGAGAGACATCTAATGAAAATGGGGATGGGGAGAAGATTGGTGACCAAAAAAAAAAAAAAAATGACAAAGAATGAGTTGGAATAGCTAATGGACCTGAAAAATCATTTTCTAGGCATAGATAGTACCACACACAGAAGTCATGGTCATTTTGATGACTGAGAGTCGTATAGAATGTCTGTCATAAAATATAATAAAAGCACTGTCATAAAAGGTTCAACTGAAGATATGAATAGGAATCGAATCAACATGAACTTTGAAATCCTTTTTAAAGAAATTAGATTTTGTCCTAAAAGCATGAGTAGAGACTTAATCTCTCATTCCTACTATTATTATTAATTCCCTTCAGTTCAGTTCAGTTCAGTTCAGTCACTTAGTCATGTCTGACTCTTTGCGACTCCATGAATCACAGCATGCCAGGCCTCCCTGTCCATCACCAACTCCCGGAGTTCACTCAGACTCCTGTCCATCGAGTCAGTGATGCCATCCAGCCATCTCATCCTCTGTCGTCCCCTTCTCCTCCTGCCCCCAATCCCTCTCAGCATCAGAGTCTTTTCCAATGAGTCAACTCTTCGCATGAGGTGGCCAAAGTACTGGAGTTTCAGCTTTAGCATCATTCCTTCCAAAGAACACCCAGGGCTGATCTCCTTCAGAATGGACTGGTTGGATCTCCTTGCAGTCCAAGGGACTCTCAAGAGTCTTCTCCAACACCACAGTTCAAACGCATCAATTCTTCGGCGCTCAGCCTTCTTCACAGTCCAACTCTCACATCCATACATGACCACTGGAAAAACCATAGCCTTGACTAGACGGACCTTAGTTGGCAAAGTAATGTCTCTGCTTTTCAACATAATATCTAGGTTGGTCATAACTTTTCTTCCGAAGAGTAAGCGTCTTTTAATTTCATGGCTGCAGTCACCATCTGCAGTGATTTTGGAGCCCCCCAAAATAAAGTCTGACACTGTTTCCACTGTTTCCCCATCTATTTCCCATGAAGTGATGGGACCGGATGCCATGATCTTCGTTTTCTGAATGTTGAGCTTTAAGCCAACTTTTTCACTCTCCACTTTCACTTTCATCAAGAGGCTCTTTAGTTCCTCTTCACTTTCTGCCATAAGGGTGGTGTCATCTGCATATCTGAGGTTAGTGACATTTCTCCCAGAAAACTTGATTCCAGCTTGTGCTTCTTCCAACCCAGCATTTCTCATGATGTACTCTGCATAGAAGTTAAATAAGCAGGGTGACAATATACAGCCTTGACATATTCCTTTTCCTATTTGGAACCAGTCTGTTGTTCCCTTATTGGAGCATAAATCATTGTACATCATTGTGATCTTTATTCTTGGGTTCAGTTTCCATTTTAAAAAGGCTTATGGAGAAGGAAATGGCAACCCATTTCAGTATTCTTGCCTCAGAAATCCCATGGACAGAGGAACCTGGCAGGCTATAGTCCATGGGGTCCTAAGAGTCAGACACCACTTGGTGACTAAACCACCACTGTCGTCTTTATAATAATAACCCTACTCAGAAGTTTTTGAATTTTATATCCACCTCCAGGTCTACTTTGTAATAATTTAGGTTTTAGTATTAGAACATATACTAATTACCACAATTTGAGTACTCAACAGTATTAGAAACTGTGCTAAATGTTTTACATTTGCTATCTTGATATATTACCATAAAACTATGATATGCTCCTTTTTATCCCAAATTACAGATGATGATATTGATATTTAGCAAAGTCCAGTAATTTGTTAAAAATTACATAGCTAAGAAATTTGTTGTATCAGTTTTATGTCCATGATCTTTTTTATACCCATACCTACTTTACATAAAATGTGTTTTCACAAATAACACTGAAAGTTTAGTACATAAAACTTGATAATTGTGACTATCTTTTACAAGAAGAAAGTCCCTCCTTGCTAAAACCTTCAAAGCTACATTATTACCATTTCAGATATTTCTCTAATAAACCATCTTTAAAAAAAGTTTCTTCCTCATTCCACACATAGACAATCCAGCTAAACCCAGCAAGACACAGACTGAATTTAAATATTCACTGATTTCTTTGAGTCCAATTTCTCTCAATCATATTTGGTTTCCTGGCTCTGTGCTTCTACTACTAGTGTCAGCACTTTTATTTTTTCCATTTTACAATTATTTTTATAAATAAGAAGAGCAAAATACAACAAAATCTAATGTTCAAAAAATTAAACCTCACTGGACAAAAAGAAAATACCAAAGTTAATGTATTGACTGATAGGCAGTGCCATTATACAATATTCCAAAAGCTCTATATTCGGAGTACCAAAAACAGTCATGTAGATTTCATCCCACAATTTTTGACAGTGCAAAATTTTGAAAGCATTATCGTTCAAAGTCTAGAATTGCTTATTATTTACAAAGTTATAAATATTTCAGAAATTCACGTGTTATTTTTCATGTGTGTACTCTTCAAGATTTTATATAGGAGTTGAATTTACCTTCATGGTTTTTCTAAAATTTTTCTGGTTAAAGATATACAGCAGTTTGCTGGCCCAAAATGTTTGGAAACAGTGGCCTGTAAGCCCTTTTCCTGGATTCCATTGTTAATTTCACTTCTGACATCCTATTAGTTCAGTTCTGATTACTGCCCCTGGATGTATTGCTTCACGTTTTGCTCACTGTGGAATTCAATATCACTTCGTTTCACACTCATGGTCTTCTCTAACATCCGTCATTTATTTTGGTCATCTTGGTGTAGCATTAACTTGAAGAATTTAATGTCATCTGCAAAGTCAGAGAAAGCATTTCCCACATCTTTTTCCAGGTCACTTATCCCAATATTAAACAATGCACATATATCTAGACATTTTCCACTTTTCTGTTTTTAATCTCCTTTAAAACCAAAACTTTGTTCTTTGTAAGCTATTGTAGTGGCTGCATATATGTCTCATTTCACGTGTTTCTTCATTAAGCCTAGACAAGTGTGTGCAAGTGCACACATGCACACCCAAACACACCCATATTTGCAGAAGAGACTGAAAGATGAAGTAGTTGGGGCAAAGAAATATGTGAATTTATTAAGACTTTCTATCTCTCAACACTGAGCAAAATTTTCAATGTCCAATAAAAATTCTTCCCGTGTGAACTGTGCATTTTCCTTCCTCTGCTACTTGTCATTTCTACTAACTAGCCAAAAAAAAAAAAAAAAAAAACACATAAAATTTTGATGGTTATATTACCTACTCTCAGCAAGCTTCAAAGTATTCCTCTGATCACTATAATTACAATTTTGGAGGGCCACAGTGCACACGTAATTGAATTCAGAAAATTACAAACACTAGATCTATTTGCATATTACCATCAGAGCTTTAAGGGTCATCTTCACTGAAGGCTTTCCTGTATACAAGGACACCTGGAAAATCCCCCTATATCTCCATGATTGGTTTCCTTGTTGCTATTGATAATAAGCAGCTGACACTTTCACTTTCACTATATGCAGCTTCTCGTGAAACAATAAGGCATTTATACACATAAAATGAAAATGAACATGCAGTAATTGACTGGGACTTGAGTGTAAGGTAATAGACTAAACCCCTCTAACAATGAATTTCTAAGCACTCGGAAGGGAAAATGTAAGGAGTACAAATTGCATAGGGCCCATGGGTTTTCCAGAAAGACTTTGAAATCCTTTAGCTTGCATACGAAAATGTATTGCAAATGGATTTTTACAGCACAGGGATGTTACTTAAAGAATAATTCAAGGCTCAGTGTGATATTTAGATTTAATATTTTACAAGCTTTATAGTTAAATTCTTTTAACTCCTTGGAAATGCAAACATGATGATGTAGTCTTCTGGCTGAATGAGTCTATTAGCCTTTCATTCCTTACGGTTTTAAAGACCTGTCCAGTGCAGTATAGCAGAAGCACCATAGGATTTCCTGGCAAAGCACTGAGGTTGCCCTCTTTAGAACTGCCGCTCAATCCAGGGTTCTCAGACAAGTTACTAAAGTGCTAGCTAAAATGGGGGGGTAATAACCGATCTCTCTTCGAAGAGTTGACATAATACGTACAGTGCAGCTGCTCCCTAAGTGGTAAGTAACTTCCTTCCTAGGAAATAGTTTCTGACTTCCTAAGAAAGCTCTTCATTTTTCAAGGTAAGTAAAAACAATTCTTTAGAAAAACCTGATTAAAAAAAAGTTATTTTGGTTGTGCTAGGTCTTAGTTGCAGCATGTGGGACCTAGTTCCCTGATCAGTTATTGAACCCAGGGTCCCTGCATTGGGAGCGCAGCCTCAGCCTCTGGACCACCAGCAAAGTTTAAAAAAACCTGATTTTTAAAGTAATGATCGTTTACTTGAGTAAAGTTTCCTCTTTAATTTACACTGTTTAGAATAAAGTTCATATCTTATAATTTTAAGTACTTAGAAAGGCAACCTGATATAATGAGAGATGATCACATTCTTCCTATGATGTTTATTATAAAGCGTTTTCCTGTTTCTTGTTTAATCTGAACAATTACAACAGAATTCCAAGAATTCTTTTATAGGGTAACCAGGTTTCTTTGAGAAATCCTTAAAGCTGAATGAGATATGATGAAAGGAGAAAGACTGAACTAGAAAAATCAAAGTTCTACTCATAATTTTTTAATTTGTTATCCATACAATCTTAGGCAAGATCCTTAAGATTCTCTGCATTATGGGATCAAAACATTTGCCAGGCCTACTTTATAGGGGTATAAGGATTGAATACAAGTTATAGCAAACTGGAAGAGCTATGCAACAATTCTCTTCCATCTTATTCATAAAATTGATTTTAATTCAGGAGAATCAGCATTCAAAAATTCAGAATATACATGACTTCCAAAATGTAGGAGAGTCATCTGTGTCGAGTTCCCACCTCAAAGTCAGAACAAACACCTGCTCTGGTGGTTCTCAATGGACGGGTGGTACATTTGGATAGGTAGCTGCTCTGATCATGCTGACACTTCAGAGGAGAGAAGCTTAGGAAGAGGGTTTAAAAAGTGACTGTCCTACAGAGTGAGGTGAGTCGGAAAGAGGAAAGCAAATATCACTGGTTAATGCATTTATGTGAAATCTTTAAAAAATGGTACAGATGAACCTAGTTCTAGAGCAGGATAGAGATGTAGACAGAGAATTGACATGTGTACACAGGGCGGGAAGGGGAGGGTGGAATGAATTGAGAGAGTTGCATTGATATATATATAGATGCTACTGTGTGTAAAATAGCTAGCTAGTGGAACCTGCTGTACAGTGTGGGGAGCTTGGCTTGGTTCTCTGTGATGACCTAAAGGGGTAGGATGGAGGTGGGAGTGGGAGGAACCCTCAGGAAGGAGGGGATATTTGTATACAGAGCCCTGATTTGCTTCATTGTACAGCAGAAACTAACACAATATTGTAAAGCAATTACAAACTAAATAAATAAATAAAAGAAGTAACTATGGAGACAAAGAGCGAATGAAATAAAGGTGAGCCCACTGAAAATTGTCTACCTCATCTGAGCCTCCAACAGGGCACACAGAGGTAACCTACAATAATCAGAGGAAGACACCTTCCTTTCAGGAAGTTGCTCAGAACTGCCCTCACTCACCAGGGACCAACTTATATCCAACTCCATGGACGTTCCCTTGCCACAAACTCCAGCACGTGAAGCCTGCTTCTTTCTCCGAAATTTTGGTAACAAACTGAAATTCTTTTCTCCATTTCCCAGCAGCTGATTAAGCTTCTTCAGTTGAGCCACTCTCCACATCTTTCTTGGCTTTATTTTCTAGGTGGTTCATAATGTTGCATTTGTCTCAGGCGTAGGAGTGGAATTCAGATTAAGTTTAGAATCTGGTCTTCTAGGAAGTGTGTTTTTTTGTTGTTTGTTTGCATTTGTTTTAATTTTTATTTTGTATTGAAGCATAATTGATTAATGATGATGTGTTCACTGCAGGGGTACAGCAAAGTGATTCAGTTATACCCATACAAGTATTCATTCTTTTTCAAGTTCTTTTCCAATTTAAGTTATTATAGAATATTGAGCTGAGTTCCCTGTGCTATAAAGTACATCCTTGCTGGTTATATATTTTAAACATATGTGTGTGTACATGTCAATCCCAATAGGAAGTATACTTTCACATGTGAAATTCGTTTATGTGAAACACACATTTTATCAAGATGGGAAAGTGAAAGTCACTCTGTCATGTCTGACTCTTTGTGACCCCATGGACTGTAGAGTCCATGCAGTTCTCCAGGCTAGAACACTGGAGTGGGTAGCCATTCCCTTCTCCAGGGGATCTTCCCAACCCAGGGATTGAACCCAAGTCTCCAGCATTGCAGGCAAATTCTTTACCATCTGAGCCACCAGGGAAGCCCATCAAGATGGGATTGAACCTTAAAAACGGACATTTATAGTTAAAATTATTTATATACCAGAGTGTGGTTTGAAGAATATCGAAAAGAACCACAACAAAAAATCCCATTGCCCCTCCCCATCAGATTTCTTTTGAAACTCCAAATTTCTCCCATTAATTTCACATCACTGGTTACAACATTTTTAAATATGAGGCACACCGACCTGTGCTGACCTACTCAATAACCTATTCTCACATATTAATTTCCTTGCTTTTTTAGCTTAGCTGTGCAGAAATTGGATATAGAACATTAAATATGGGATGCGGGCCAGCAGTTTGGGACAAGGATGAAACCAGGAAGGTCAAGATTGAAGCAAGGATCACCATGTGGATTTTCAAAAGAAGAAAAAAACACCTCCAAAGGGGAGATGAATGATGCTTTTAAGTATATTTTATACACTCAACTCATTGGAAAAGACCGATGCTGAGAGGGATTGGGGGCAGGAGGAGAAGGGGACGACAGAGGATGAGATGGCTGGATGGCATCACTGACTCGATGGACGTGAGTTTGAGTGAACTCCGGGAGTTGGTGATGGACAGGGAGGCCTGGCGTGCTGCAATTCTTGGAGTCGCAAAGAGTCAGACACGACTGAGTGACTGAACTGAACTGAACTGAATGTTGCTAAAATCATTTGATCTGTTAAATGATAGTCTTTTAGTCCAAATAAACACAGGTTCGGCTCCCAAGTAAGAAACTGATTTCTAGAGAACAACATTTGCCTCTTAAGAATGACATACTTTCAAGAGTTTAGAAAGAGGGCCTCCTTGCTGGCTCAGTGATTAAGAATCTGCCTGTCAGGGCAGGAGACACGGGTTCAATCCCTGGTTGGGGACGATCCCAAATGCTGCAGAGCAACTGAGCCCACATGCCACAACTATGGAGCCTGTGGCTAAGAGCCTGGGACACACAACCACTCAGCCCACACGCCCTGGAGCCCACGCTCTGCAAGGACAGAAGCCATTGCAATGAGAAGCCTGCATATCACAACTAGAGACGAGCCCCCACTCGCTGAAACTAAAGACAAGCCTGCGCAGCAAAAACCCAGCACAGCCATAAATAAATAAAGAGTTTAGAAAGAATCTCAGACTTAAGCTTGCAAAGACTCTCCACAGACCTGTGGCTTTCCTGATATTGGGAGTGCTTTCTGAGCCTTTAAAAAATTACGTGCAATCTGTTCAGAGATGCTCTAGGGAAGACACATTTTAAGGGCATAGACTATGTTCAGTTTCCTATAAACTGATCATAGCCCATTCTAGCACAGGCTTCATGTGGAGACTATAGATATTAAAGGCCAGCGCTCCTGAGCTGACAAGGCAGCAGAGGAGGGGGACTGTAGGTTTCCTAGATCATTGTGGGATCTTGGTTGCTGTTACTGCGTTTCTCATTCAATGAAGTGCTCTGTTTCACTGCTTTAATAGTCAGACTAGTTTCATATTCTGCTGATAACAACCTATAATAAAATACTGCTCAGTTATAATTTCATCTTGCATTTTTTCGTGCTAACCTAATTTTGTTTTCTGAATTAATATGAGGAGGAAGTGAGACAGAGAGAGAATGAATCACAGCAACTGCAAACCCGAATCATGATTCAGAATAAAGTAATATACAAGATTAATAATAGTGACAAGTTATGATGGCTAACGGTAGGTGCCAATTTGGCTAGACTATGGTGTCCATTTTGATCAAACACCAGTTTAGATATTACTGTCAAAGTATTTTTAGCAATGAGTAATATTTAAGTCAATATTTAAGTGATGCAGATTAACCTCCATGATGTGAGTGAGCCTCATCCAATCAGTTAAAGGCCTTAAGAAACAAAAACAGAGGTTTCCCGAAGAAGACAGAGTTCAGCCTCAAGACTGCAACACCCTGCATGCATGTCCTGGCCTGCCCTAGCGGATTTTAGACAACAGGCTGCAATGCCAATGCCTACCTGAATTTCCAGCCTTCCAGACCGCTCTATAAATTTCAGACTTCCCAGCCCCCACAGTCTCATGACTCCACGTCTTAAATCCTTTTCTATAGTGCTCTGTTTCTCTGAAGAACCCTAACACACACGTAGCTCATCATCTTTTCAAAAGACTTTTACAATGGCTTCCTGACTGGTGTTCGGCTTCTTTCCCTCACCCCACCACATTACTCTCCATACTATTTTAGAATAATATTGCTAAAAGGGACCCACTGATAATTTTTTGTCCTTTCTTGATGCATGCAGGGTAAATTCTAAGTTCCTGAATAGAGCATACAAGGCATCTGTCTTATGCCCCCTTGCTGTCTCCCTTCCTTCCTCTCTTGCCACTGAAATGGCCTTTTTCTCCTCTCTCTGCCTTTATTATTCTCCAGGCATATAAAACCTCTCTATTTCTCCAAACTCATGACACTCCTTTCACATCTGGGCCTTTGCCCAGGCTCTATCATCTGCCTGCCATGACTTCTCCTCTGGCCCTACACTTGTTGGCTCTAGGAATACACTTTCTCTTCTTTTCTAACTGAACTGAAGGGAGACAGAGCCTTCTGTGATCAATGTGACATCACACCTAAGCTCGACCCAGTACCTCTACCACCCACTCTCTGCCACCCCTGGATCTATGGATCTGACTGTGACTCTCAGCGTCCTTGGCTAGAGTGTGTCTCATTCTTTTCACGACCCTCAGCACCTAACCCACCAGCTGTCGCAGAGTATGTTCTAAACAAGACTGTATCGAATGCCTATAGCTTTACTCTCTTTTCGTTCAGCTACTCTGACACTAAACCTCACAATGTGCTATGTAAATTAACATCTTTTTTAGGTGTCTCATCTTCAGAGTTCAATCTATGTGAGATATTTTTTTTTTGCATTTGTTCTAGGAAATGCAATTAGAATATATAATATTCAGACCAAAACGTGGGATATTGTTCCCACTTTAGGGATAGTGCTTCTAGGCTAAGAAATGTACATCCCGCATTTAGAGTGTATTTAAATAATTTAGACACAGAACATGTTTAAATTCCAAGATGGCATTCATTTTTAAAATGCCCTGACATTTCATGGGGTCATTTTCTTTTAAAAGCATACTGAGCTTTAGGAAGGAAATGAGCATGATGATAACTTTCAAAGCATCATTTAAAAAGGAACATGGTGATGGAGAGCTAAAAGAAGCATTGCAAATCTAACATCATCCTCTCAGGTTTTAGCAAATGAGGAAATTGAGGCTCAAGGATTTAGTGTAACAAAAGGCACAAACCTCATTAGTGGCAGAATCCAGAGTATAATTCTGTCCTGGACATTGTCACATTGATTATCTTTTATTTGTTCTTTACTCCAGGCACTAATATAAGCCACTTATAATTCAAGTTGCAATCACACAAAATGCCTTTAGTATTACATGCAAAATAGATAAATACAACCAGTTGTTTTGCACACGTTGGTATTTTGAGACAATATTGTCCTGCTGCAAAATCTAATTCACTAAAAGAAATTCATGCTTGCCTATCTTTTTTTTTTTTTTTTTTTTTCCCAAAGCAGTGTAAGCGTCAATGAATCACTGATCGGTACTGGGTGTAAATACAAACCACTTGACACACATCAGATTCTCCCCACAAAAGTCAGCATCTTATGAACTTATGAATTCTCACAAAACTAACACTGTAATAGTTAAAATTCAACGATATGGCTCTCTTGTTGTAATATCATGCTTTCAATAAATACTGAAAAGATAAAGCCAGTACATACAATGGGCTCTCATTTTCCTTCCCAATGTTAAGAACATGAAGGAAATGTAAACATTTTCAAATACATTTGGCTATTAATGTGAGGGTTAATTTTTTTTGGCAGGACATTGGGGGAAAGAAAACATGTTTAAGAAGGTAAGAGGCAAGTGTATATACCAGAGGTGATACAGGTGAGTGTGGAGGTCAGAGGGCAATTGGAGACAGCAAGGCAGCAGACAGAAGGAAGAAGCGTAAAGAGGGAGGGAGGGGACGGGAAGGACTATGAAGCAAAAAGCTAGAAGTTAGTAGGAAACTGATGTTATGAATTTAACCCTGATGTTATGAATTAAACCTTGAATATTCATTGGAAGGAATGATGCTGAAGCTGAAGCTCCAATACTTTGGCCACTTGATGCGAACAGCTGACTCATTGGAAAAGACCCTGATGCTGGGAAAGATTGAAGGCAGAAGGCGAAGAGGGTGACAGAGGATGAGATGGTTGGATGGCATCACTGATTCAATGGATGTGAACTTGGACAAACTCCGATGGGGAGGGACAGGGAAGCCTGGCGTGCTGCAGTCTGTGGGGTCGCAAAGAGTCAGACATGACTTGGCGACTGAACAATATAAAATAGGTAACTAATGAGAACCTTCTGAATAGCACACGGAACCCTGCTCTGTGCTCTAGTGACCTCAATGGGAAGGAAATCCAAAAGGAGGGGATATATATGTACAATTGATTCACTTTGCAGTATGTAGAAACTAACAGAACATGGTAAAACAACTATCCTCCAATAATGTTTAAGAAAAGAAAAAAAAGTTAGCAGGAAAGAAAATAAAGAACAAAAGGAGACGAATGATCTCTTCAACGTTACCACAAGCATGCCACTCAGAATTTCCTTCTTGTGCATGATCCCACCACACTGTAAGCTCTTTCTCCCATTCCTGTCCTTTCAGCAACGCAATGAGCTAGCACTTCAGTTTCCTAACCTGTATCCTATATTTCCCTGTAACTTTCCTCTAGGACTTTGGTTCCCTTCTTTGTCTCCTTCTGGTCCCATCCCCACCTCAGTCTCAACCCAGCCAGAAAGTTCAGGCTGCTCTAAATCTGTGTCTTCAAACCTTCCCATAGAACAGTGAGCCCTTCACATCTGAGGTTCTGCATCTGTGAATTTAATCCACCTCAGATCAGAAATATTTGAAAAACGTACCGAAATTTCTAAAAAGCAAAATTTGAATTTGCCACATACCTGCAAGTGTTTACATAGCATTTACATTGTATTGGGTACCATAAGTAACCTAGAGATGATTAAAAGTGTGTAAGTTACATACACCATTTTATATAAGGGACTTGAGCATCCCCAGGATTTTGTTTCCCAAGGGGGTCCTGGAACCAATACCTCACAGAAACCCAGGGTCAACTCCCGAAAATATTTATTAACAAGGAAGTCAAAAAAGTGTCTTCTTCTTCCTTCCTACCTGACTCTATCTGCCTGTATCTAGCCAACCTTTCTTCACTCCCCTCCCGTTGCCTCCCTTTTGTATCATTCTCTTCTTCTGTCTCACCGAGAAAAAAGGAGGATCTTTTCTTAGAGTGTCACCTCTCAACAACAAGGATCATCAGTCAGGCAAAGACTCTCATGGACTGTGCTTTATTTCAATTGATTGGGAGCTTAAAATCTATGATATTTGACAAGCTGTGCATTCCTACATAATTACAGCGTGCTTCGGGTAGCATTTTAACTTATGACGCCAAAAGCAAAGTGATTTTAACAACTTGAAATGTTAAATTAACTTGTGTGGAATGTTCCTTATGGAGGAGACTCATGGCTGTAATGAAATGGAATTTTTTTGGTCATAAATAATAGGAAAAGTGAGATGTTCAGTCAGAGTGTTTTGAGGATATATTTGACTTATCTCCATTGTATCATTAATAGGCATTGCAGTGGTTTTGAAGTCAAGAACAATTACAAAATCATTTCAAAATATGAATCTGACAGGAAATAAATTAGAGAAATCAAACTGTTAACAACGAATAAACACATGCAATAGAACATAAGTGTGTTCTGTGAATTTACAACAGTTATGGCAGCAATTTGCTGTGCTTGACAGATTTTTTTTACTATAAAATAATAGAAATAAGAGCTTTCCATTGGAATCAGATTATCATAAACATTAGAAAATCCTTAACTTATTAGTGTATTTAAAAACAAATGTGTGTCGCAAAAACCTATTAAATGTGGCGACCAATTAAGAAACTCAGTTCTTCTATATGAGGAAGGAGAATGACATTCTTTTTTCCCATTTACCGTCTTCATTATAACAACCCCTCCTTCTATGCTGAACGCCGGGAACAGTCCTACAGTTCATGTTTGTCTTTAATATGTAGTTCATACACGACACATGAGCTTTCTTCTATTTCTTGCACTGGGGAAAGTGCCAAATGAATATCTTCCTCCCAGATCTATCCAGTGAGTTTAGATTACCGTAGATACTGTCCACTCAGCACATCTACTTACACAGCCCATAGATTCATCCAACTCAAGAGAAGCAAGATAATGGACCATCGTTCTCTTCAAAATCTTTATACATCTAATTTTCTGTGTCTCAGCTGATGGTGATCCCGTGAGAAATCGAGGAAGCACCTTCCCTGTCTCTCAATACCACATCCCGTCGGTGAGTTCAATGCATGAAGCAGGGCACCCAAAGCCGGTGCTCTGGGACAACCTAGAGGGATAGGGTGGGGAGGAAGGTGGTACGGGGGTTCAGGATGGAGGGGACACGTGTATACCTATGGCCGATTCATCCTGATCTATGGTGGAAACCACCACAATATTGTTATTATCCTCCAATATAAATAAAAAAATTAATTTTTTAAAATTCTTCTGCTTACAGATACTCCTGTCCCCTGAGATCCTCTCTCTATCTCAGTCAAGATTTCATCATCTCTCGTGTACAAAACTATGGTAGCATTTTGACTGCTCTCCCCATTTCCAGACTTGTGTCTTTGAAATCCGCTTCCACTGAGGGATCCAACATCTCTTGTGCCAGCATATGTTACATTTTTGCCTTTTGATCCAGTTGGCAACTCCTGTGGTTTATACAGTGTTTGGTCTGTTTATAATTATCTACATTTCTTGATGTGAGACACTTGACCTTAGTTCTTCCATCATAGGTTATGTTCTCCAATACATACATTTTCTAATTAATGGTCTTTGTTTTCTTTGTATTTCTTCTGATGACTTAGATTTTTGTTTGTTTGTTTGCAAGGTTACACATATAACCATAAGTTTATATAGTACCTTAATTCTTTTTTTCTCTCTTGTTCCGCTAAAGCAAGAATTTAAATATTTAACTTCCCCTCTCCATTTTATTGAGTATAATATTTTCTTAATGTTTATCTTTATGCTATTTAAGCATACTAATACTTATGTAACCTGATTTGGGCTTCCCAGGTAGCACTAGTGGTAAAGTACTCACCTGCCAATGCAGGAGACACAAGAGACTCGGGTTCAATCCCTGGTCAGGTAGATCCCCTGCAGGAGGGTATGGCACCCCACTCCAGTATTCTTGCCTGGAGAATCCCATGGACAGAGGAGCCTCATAGGCTCTAGTCCATAGGTTCACAAAGAGTTGGACATGCCTGAAATGACTTAGCATGCACACAACCTGATTTATGAGTTTAAAATATCCTTGATCTTAGCTTTATAAATCCACATTCTTGAAGTCTCCCAACTGTTTTTCTCTTCCCTGTTCCCAAGCTCAGTCTTTTAAATATGTAAATTTTACACTGTTGAGGCTTATAAATTTCACATTCTGTTTTGAAGCCTTAAACCTCCCACTTATCTTAGTCTTTTATCTGCTATTTATTAGGATCCAACACTCATTACCAATCTTTACTGAATTTAATATTAGCTGTATTTTATCATCATGAGTTTATCAAAGATCATGGAAATTGTATTCATTGATTTCTTACATGTTCAAAAAATGCCTTTATAGATATTTTGCTTGCCTTGGTCTAAACTCTTTGGTTTAAACTTTTTTTGAGAACTTCATAGGCTACATTTCCTTTCAGTCTGACTATTTCTGAAAGTAACTATAAGACTAAATTAAATGTTTTGCCTTTATAGATAACTTGAATTTTACACGCCTGCTTAAGCAAATGTCTTTGTCTTTAGAATTGATTCATTTGACTGGACTACGTCTCAGTCATCTATTCTCTGTTAATTTCTCCAAGGACATGTTTGGTCCATTCATTTTGTAGACTCAAGCTTTCTATTTCTCAGGAAAAGTTTCTTCAATTGTCTTGATCAAAGATTTTCTGTTCCTTATTTTGGTTCCTTATTCAGAGATACCAACAAAGTGCATTTCATATTTCTTGTCATGTTCTCTCCTGAATCCTCTTCAGCTCTTCATTTATATCCAATATTTCTTTAGCCTGTCCTCTAGTGAACGTTTTCCATCTGTCACTTGTTTCTCTGATTCCCTTTAAAATGTATATTTTCTTGTAGCATCTCTGTAAAGATTCCATGCTGGTTCCCTTTCAATTATTTTTCACCTTTGAGTTTTGAACCAGACATCTATATGGAGGCAGTATGAGTGGCTCCAGGCCATGTTCCAGGCTGAATTTCAACAAAATCTTTAAAAGACTTGCTGTAGGAATGTCGCTTTTATCTCTACTTTTTCCCCAACCAGTTTCTCAGAATCAGTGATGCTATTCACAAAGCTCAGGGACTCCTCTATTCTGCCTCACTGGATGACACTCTACGTGAACCTGACCTCACCCATATCTTCTCAGTGTCAAAGGAAACCCAAGAAAGTTGCAAGCACCTGTCTGAGCATCTTCCTCACCCAAAGAGTGGGTTATTGGTATGTTCTATGGGCTGAACAGTGGCCCCACAAAATTTATGTATCAAAGTCCTAACACCCAGTACTCCAGAATGTGACTGCATTGATAAAGAATTGATAATAGTGAAGAAAAAGAAAACAAGTAAGCAAAAAAAAAAAAAGTAAATACCCAAGTTGCCTGATAAGAGTGAGGCATTATCTCACTGTGTCATTCTATTATTCTCTGTCATTCTTTAAATTTGTTGCTTTTATTATTCTTGATCCCTGAATAGAATGCAATTTTCTTAATAGATATAAAGCAACAGAGTGGTTTAATTTGACTTCTTTTGAACCTCCCCCACCAACCCATTCCCCGAACAGCATGGATTTAGTCTATATTAAGTAGTTTGTCTAGTCAAGGCTATGGTTTTTCCTGTGATCATGTATGGATGTGAGAGTTGGACTGTGAAGAAGGCTGAGGGCCGAAGAATTCATGCTTTTGAACTGTGGTGTTGGAGAAGACTCCTGAGAGTCCCTTGGACTGCAAGGAGATCCAACCAGTCCATTCTGAAGGAGATCAGCCCTGGGATTTCTTTGGAAGGAATGATGCGAAAGCTGAAACTCCAGTACTTTGGCCACCTCATGCGAAGAGTTGACTCATTGGAAAAGACTCTGATGCTGGGAGGGATTGGGGGCAGGAGGAGAAGGGGACGACAGAGGGTGAGATGGCTGGATGGCATCATGGACTCGATGGACGTGAGTTTGAGTGAACTCCAGGAGTTGGTGATGGACAGGGAGGCCTGGCGTGCTGCGATTTATGGGGTCGCAAAGAGTCGGACATGACTGAGAGACTGAACTGAACTGAAACACACACTGACCAATTAAGAGGCAAAGAAAGAAGGAGTTAGGGAGTATAGTAGGTAGTTTTCAAAGCACTAAATGATGCAGAGAAATCACTAAATCCATGTGAAGATCCATGTGATCTCTTTCGTCATGCTTGTAAAATGGAACATGTGGCATGGAATATGTAAATGTCCAGGGAAAAGGCATCACCAAGTGACCTAGAAGTAGGCATGATGTTTCAATACTTATTTGTCTACAATTTACATCTAGTACCACTGACAGGAACTTTGCTACTTTGGGGTTATTTCCCTTTCCACCTTCTTATCAAGTGAATATGATTTAAAGAACCATTAGTGGGGCTCTAATTGAGTAAAGCAACAATTCTGTGATTATGGCCCACTTGACTTTCTGTCATTTCTGAAAATGACCTTATTTTAAATGGCTGACTTTGAAGATCATTGATGTACAAAAGGTTTATTCAGACAGTACTTAACTTCCTGACCCTTTCTTTTACTTGCTTTCCTAAACTGAATATCAAAGCACTGTATTTCAGTTGGAGTTTATTTATTCATTTGATTTTTTAATATCAAAGCACTGTATTTCAGTTGGAGTTTATTTATTCATTTGATTTTTTTCTACAGACAAATTTCTTTTTGAGAACAAGAATGCTCTCTTACATAGGCAGCTTATGATCTAACAATCATGTTCACATGAACTATTTACCCTTAAAAGTAAACAGGTAGATAGATCTTACCACAGATAAAATAATACATACAGGATTACATAGATGCCCAGAGAAAACTAGGACTGTAACAAGAAAACAAAGAATCACAGATTCCAAACACTTTTATTTCCAACCTTTCTTTGGTCAATGACAAATATATTAATTTCTCATGTTGCTATCAAAGCTAAATCAAATAATAGGATGTGTAATCACTGGAGAGTTAGCATGGAACAAATCATTTCTGCTTAAAAATAAAAGCACCATTAATTTTTATAGATAAAATTCATACAACCTAAATTTTACTCTAAAGTCTTAGGTAGATCTTCTGATATATTAAAATTTTTCTTTACTTCCATACTGAAACATACTAAAACTTTGAAAGTGGAAGTGAAGTTGTTCAGTCGTGTCTGACTCTTTGCGACACCATGGACTGTAGCCTATCAGGCTTCTCAATATCCGTGGGATTTTCCAGGCAAGAGTACTGGAGTGGGTTGCCATTTCTTTCTCCAGTGGATCTTCCTGACCCAGGGATCAAACCCAGGTCTCCTGCATTGCAGGCAGACCCTTTACCCTCTGAGCCACCAGGGAAGACCAAACTAAAACTTTACTAAAAAAGCAAAAACTTTATATACTAAAACAGCTCCAATACTTTGGCCACTTGATGAGAAGACATGACTCATTGGAAAACACCCTGATGCTGAGAAAGACTGAAGGTAAAGGAGAAGGGGGCGGCAGATGAGACAGTTAGATAGCACCACTGACTCAACGGACATGAATTTGAGCGAACTCTGGGAGACAGTGGAGGACAGGGAAGTCTGGTGTGCTGCAGTCCATGGGGTCACAAAGAGTTGAACACAACTTAGTGACTGAACAACAACAAAAAATACTAAAATGGACTTTTAGGAATATAACATTCTCATTAATAAAATGGACTTATTATTTCATTAAATCACAATAACTTTCTATCTTTTCATACTGTTCATGGGGTTCTCAAGGCAAGAATACTGGAGTGGTTTACCATTCCTTTCTCCAGTGGACCACATTTTGTTAGAACTTTCCACCATGACCTGTCTTGGGTGGCCCTACATGGCATGGCTCATAGTTTCATTGAGTTAGACAAGGCTGTGGTCCATGTGATCAGTTTTATTTTATTTTTTCTGTGATTGTGGTTTTCATTCTGTGAGCCCTCTGAGAGATAAGGATAAGAGGCTTATAGAAGCTTCCTGCTGGGAGAGACTGACTGAGAGGGAAACTGGGTCTTGTTCTGATGGGCAGGCCATTCTCAGTAAATCTTTAATCCAATTATCTGTTGATGGGCTGTGTTCCCTCCCTGTTGTTTGACCTGAGACCAAACTATGGTGGAGGTAATGAAGATTATGGCACCGCCTTCAAAAGTCCCATGCACGCACTGCCACACTTAGTGCCCCAAAACCTGCAGCAGGCTACTGTCAACCCACACCTCTGCCAGAGACTCCTGGACACTCACAGACAAGTCTGGATCAGTCTCTTGTGGGGCCGCTGCTTCTTCCTCCTGGGTCCTGGTGCACACAAGGTTTGCTTTGTGCCCTCGAAGAGTCTGTTTCCCCAGGCCTGTGTAAGTTCGGGTGGCTCTATGGTGGGGTTAATAGTGACCTCCTCCAAGAGGGCTTATGCCACACCCAGGTCTGCTACACCCAGAACCCTTGCCCCTGCAGCAGGCCACTGCTGACACATACCTCCATAGGAAACATTCAAATACTCAAAGGCAGGTCTGGCTCAGTCTCTGTGGTGTCTTCTGGTGTGCACTAGGTTTTGTTTGAGCCCTCTGAGTGTCTCTGGTGGGTATGGGGTTTGGTGGGTATGGGGAGAAATATCAATAACCTCAGCTATGAAGATGGTACCACCCTCATGGCAGAAAGTGAAGAACTAAAGATCCTCTTGATGAAAGTGAAAGAGGAGAGTGGAAAAGTTGGCTTAAAGCTCAACATTCAGAAAACTAAGATCATGGCATCTGGTCCCATCACTTCTTGGCAAATAGATGGGGAAACAATGGAAACACAATGAGAGATTTATTTTGGGGAATCCAAAATCACTGCAGATGGTGACTTCAGCCGTGAAATTAAAAGATGTTTGCTCCTTGGTAGAAAAGTTATGACCAACCCAGACAGCATATTAAAAAGCAGAGACATTACTGTGCCAACAAAGGTCCATCTACTCAAAGCTATGATGTTTTCCAGTAGCCATCTATGGATTGTGAAAGTTGGGCTATAAAAACAGCTGAGTGCCAAAGAATTGATGCTTTTGAACTGTGGTGTCCAAGAAGACTCTAGAGTCCCTTGGACTGCAAGGAAATCCAACCAGTCAATCCTAAAGGAAATCAGTCCTGGGTGTTCATTGGAAGGATTGATGCTAAAGCTGAAACTCCAATACTTTGGCCACCTGATGTGAAGAACTGAGTCATTGGAAAAGACTCTGATACTGGGAAATATTAAAGGCAGGAGGAGAAGGGGATGGCAGAGAAAGATGGTTGGATGGCATCACCACTTGATGGATATGAATTTGAGCAGTTTCTAGGCATTGGTGATGAACAGGGAAGCCTGGTGTGCTCCAGCCCATGGGGTCGCAAAGAGTCAGACACAACTGAGTGACTGAACTGAACTGACTGAACTTTCTGTCATTTTTTCCTATGAGAATAGATTTCTCAAGTGTTACATTCTTCCTTACATTTCATAGTCCTTGACACAATAGTTGTGGAGTTATAGTTCTTTATATTCAGTGACCATCTTCCCAAAAAAAAAAAAAAAGAAAGAAAGAATCATGAAATATTCTAATGACTATGAGAATACAGTTGACAATATCTACTATGTTACTTGTAGTTTTTTAGAAAGTGACTGCCTGTCATTGTGGCAAATCTCCAAAGGAAAAAGTTGATTTTGAAGAAGAATGTGAAATTCTTGGTCATCGATGTCCTTTATTTCAACAGAGTACATGGTCCTTGTTCTATGCTCTTCATAGATATTATGGATATCTACTTTTAATATCTTCTTTATATTAATATATCTATGATGTTTTTAAAGATAACAAAGAAGTTCAGCCTATACTAATACATGAATCATTTTATGTCTGTTGTGAATTATAAGGCACCGCAAAAATTATTGATTACCTGTCACAGTGTATTCAGATCAGCAAAACAAATACATGAGGACATTAAATAAATTGTTAGAATCAATGAAGCTGGCAATATTAGATTTTCCAAAGAAATCAGGGTCTTAGTGCATTCCGATGTCTAATGTAATTCATTTTTGGTTATTATTCTTTAATATGATATTTCACTTGATGACACACCAAAGCCTTTTTAATAAAACTTTATCTTATAAACTCACACCAAATATATCTCCTTCCAGTCTTAGATCCATTTGCCATGGTCAATATAATTCAATAATGGAAATTATGAGTATATACTCAATCTAGTAATTGCCAAGTGGCCAAGTAATTTGATAAATGCACATATCTAATCATATCCTCAAAGTAACCCCAGGAAATCAAAGTAATCAATTATCCTGGTTTTGATGAAAAAAATGAGACTTCACAAGGTTAAACATAGTCAAATGAGATAGGACCAGTGTTTGACCCATGTTTATGAAACAGCAAAATTCAAACTCTACCCATGGTTATTAAATTTCCATGTCTTTAAGTATTATATTCTCATGTGGACATGGAGCTTCTTGATGATAGAAATACGATTTGTACTTCCATAATGCCTAGAACCTCAAATAAGTACATTATTTTTGATTTACAAAAAGAAAAAAAAAGGTAATAATCAGTACAGGTGACTTTCTAAACCATTAAAATACCACTGAAATCTAAGACTACACATACACAATGGCTACATTTTTTCAGAAAAACAAACTTGTTTTCAGCTTCTAAGAAAAGAGAAATCAAATACTTGGGAGTGGCATTACCAATTTTATTAAAATGGGAGGATATGGAACGTGACTCATTTCTACATATGTTCAGTCTAAACCAGTACTTTTGTGTGACCTGATACATTGGTTATGGTAAGAAATAACACTTGACACACGCCCTGTCTGTAAAAATTATTCCCAGAACAGCCTGAACCACCATGTACATTGTATTTTGTTCCATGTTTCACTGCTATCCTAGCCATTACTTCTACCATTCCTTTTTTCACTCCTGTCCACACATCTCCCCTAGTTATAAAACAGTGATTCTTCTAGGATTCCTCTCTACATTTTATCAATGGGTCAATACATTCTATAGTGTTGTTTCCAAACAGGGGCAGCCTCTGCCTCTCTTTTTTGTATGCTCACAGGTGTCTCTCTCACCCCCAGGTTCATCCACCCTCCCACACGGTACACAATCCATATGCAACCCAAAGTGTGTGGTTTTGAGGTCCTCATCTACTTGAAGTTCTGGAATGAGATTTTACTCTTTTAGGATTAAGAAGACACATTACATATAACTCTGTTTCTTGATTTGGAACCCGATGATCTTGTGATATACAATTAATTTCCCATGGATGTTCAATAATAAAATCCAAAGTTTGTAATCATTCTTCAAAAAAGTGTACTATCTAACCTTTTTTAAAGGTCACATTCTAATAAGCAAAATATGAAAATCCTAGGGGAACATGAAAGATTCTTATTATAATAATGCCTGAATAATTTATCGATTTCTCCCTAAATCTCGGTGCTCAGATATCAGGAAAACATTTCCCATAACCCTAAAAATATACTGCAGTTGCTAGAGACACACAAAGCTTAGGTTTCGAAAAGATTATTTGTGTTCCTCAGTCCAGACAACTGGACTGAAAAAGACAACTGGACTCCTCTTACACAGATGTCTGTGCAGCTCTGCCTTAAAGTAAATCCAGCATCTACTGAAAAATACTTAGTTATCCTAATGCATGTCTGTGCAATTCTAGCCATATTAACCCTTGCTTTCATCTTCTCTTCTACAATCCAAATGATTCTGGAATTTTTTATTCGTCATCTTCCCCAAAAATGTGAATCTTGAATATTTTCAAAAATAAGGATTTTTCTAACTCACTGAAACAGGATTAATTTTTTTCTCCTCTACATTTTCTTCCATGAAAATGGGTTTGACCCATTTTTCCAGCCAGATAGGAACTTTAGTCAAGGGGGATTTCAACTGTCAATGAATTTCTGTATTTCTTACCTCGTGTATTTTGTAGTAAGAAGGCATCTATTTTGGTGTCTGAGGGCAAGTTTTGGCAAAATGATTAATCAGCTTATTTTATCAGAAGAGATATAGAAGAAGAAGCCATTTGGACTCACACATGGGATTTAGTTCATATTTATGTTAAGCGTTCTGTTAAAACTGTGAAATTAAGTAAATCACCTAACTTCTCTGTACTTTTATTTCCTCATCTGCAAAACGAGGGTAATAATACTCACTCTATAGAGCTATGTGGAGATTAAAAATATTCAACATATAGCCAGTGCTCCAAAATTGTTACTCTGTGACATTCTTCTGGAAATAGTACATTTTAATCAGAATCTACTACATACATCAGGAGGCTCAGGGACTTTTCTATCTGATGGAGGCAATGACTTGTAGCCTCCAGTCTTTCCTATATGCTTCTCAACACAATCCTATGTGCATGCTGGGATTTTTATGGTTGAGAAGTCATTGCGAACATCTCTGCTGTCAGGGCAGACATGAGACAGATTCTCAGTAACTCAAAGACTGGTTTTACTCCCTACTGTTTTAGGGAAACTTAAAAATTTGAGAAGCTTGTTGAATTTCCACCCATAGACAAAAGTCCTATCAGTATCAAAGTATTTTCAGATACTGTTGTGATCAATGAATTCCCATTTGGGATAAATCTTATACACATGGATCTACTAAATAATCTGCTAGAAAAGTTGACAGTTTTCACCTAATGAGATTGATTTTAATTTCAGATACCATAATTAATTATTCATTAATGTAAATCTCCTTTTTATGTGGGTTCAGCTCAGTTAGCATTAAAGCTTCAAAAACTTAGAGGGAAAAAAAAACTAAAGAAGAGGGTCAAATTTTACATTTACTCAGAGTATTAAGGCATTTTCTGCAAGTAAGCTAGTATACTCAACACAGCATACAAAACATAATGCATAGTATGAGTCCATTAATCTAGATTTCTTACCACTTTCCATGAGAATTAAAATGAGGCTTTACTTTAATTTATGACATTCAACTGTTATTTTTCAGTTACCATCATCATCATCTTATGCCTCGTATTTCCTTGCTTTTTCATTTCCTGATGTTAACTCATCAGCAGGGAATAATGTAAATGTCCAGCAGGCAAAGCATGTGTCATTTCGCTAATCTCACTGAATACAAAAAGAATCTGAAAATATAAAACTAACTACCATTTTCTGAGTATTCATGTGCTCTGCAACATTTACAACACTTCGTTGTTCGATCATTATTATCCATGTTTTCCATAAAGTAGCTGCTATGAGTGAACTCCAGGAGTTGGTGATGGACAGGGAGGCCTGGTGCTGCAATTCATGGGGTCGCAAAGAGTCGAACACGACTGAGCGACTGAACTGAACTGAACTGATTAGGTAGTTTGTCACTCAGTCGTGTCCGACTCTTTGCGACCCCATGGACTGTAGCCTACCAGGCTCCTCCCTCCATGGGATTCTTCAGGCAAGAGTACTGGAGTGGGTTGCCATTTCCATCTCCAGGGGATCTTCCTGACCCAGGGATCAAACCCAGGTCTCCTGCATTGCAGGCAGACGCTTTAACCTCTAAGCCCGGAATGCAGCTAAATTCACACATGCACTGAGTACTGGAGTTAAGATTCAAGCTACCTCCTTGGCCTGATTTTTCACCTACTACATTGAAAATTTGTCCTTCAAAGGAAGTTTATAGTTACTTTTCTGCTGTTGGTTGGCTATACTAACTATATTTTTAAAGTAGGAATACATTTTCCTGTAATTACATCAGAAAATTTCACTCTATTTTTCTACTATAAAAATGACTTGGACTGAACTTGTTCAAAAAAAGCACAATTATGACTCATTTGTTTTACAGAAAAGGAGTGTTAATCATTGGAGTAAACTACAGAGTTGGGATTTTTTTCTTTTCTTTTTTTTCTTATTGGAGGATAATTGCTTTACAAAGTTGTGTTGGTTTCTGCTGTACAACAAATTGAATCAACTATACATATATATACATCCCTTCCTTCTAGAGCCTGCCTCCTCCACACGCCCATCCCACCCTTCTAGGTTGTCACAGAAGGAGAAATTTTTAGATACAATGAATGATGCTAGACATGAACTAGACAACCAAGGTCTAAAACCAGGGAAGCAATGTGTTCCTCTCGCTAAAGAACAAAGCCCAGGTGAGATGCAAACAACTGCTATTTTACTTTTGGCTTTCCCTCTGGAAACTACAGACAAACATGAACCAGTGTTTTAAGTCTTTTTGATTAGAGTTTAGTGATAGCTTAAATTGTGCTTAGAACTTAGTGATAATCATGGGTGTCCCTAATTGTCATCAGAATAAAAAACACTCTTTGTCTAAGTTTATTTGCATGTAAGACATTAATTGTAATATACTCTATCCCCTGAGAGTCCATTGGACTGCAAGGAGATCCAATCAGTCCATTCTAAAGGAAATCAATCCTGAATATTCATTGAAAGGACTGATGCTGAAGCTTAAACTCCAATACTTTGGTCATCTAATGTGAAGAACCAGCTATTGGAAAAGACCCTGATGCTGGGAAAGATTGAAGGTGGGAGGGGAAGGGGACAAAAGGGGATGAGATGGTTGGATGGCATCACCAACATGATGGACATGAATTTGAGTAGGCTCCAGGAGTTGGTGATGGACAGGGAAGCCTGGTGTGCTGCAGTCCATGGGGTTGCAAAGAGTTGGACACGACTGAGTGACTGAACTGAACTGAATTGGTTTTCATGCAAGATATTAATTGTAATATATTCTATCTCTATTAAAGGTAGAAAAAAGGCCTTATACCTATAGAAAACTTGACATTAAAATTTTGGTTTATTGCCAAAGTTTTATGATATAAATGTTTCATCTAATTTTAAAATCGCATATGACTAATATGTATACATTATATAACAAGCTGTGACTAGATAGTATACATTTCTTTAGTTTCCCTATCTCCTTTATTTCAGTTTCTATTATATTAAATATTTCAGAAATGAGTAGATTTTAATGTTCAAATGAGAATAATTCTAATTTCAACAATTCTAGGACCTGGACAACTAAAATACTTCTTGAATTTGAATTAGTATAAATTTCTTGAATCACCTCACCACTAAATGAAGACTGACTCACGATGTAGGTCATTCATTTCTCCTGCCTTTTTCTTTTTGAAACTTACCAAAAATGTATTTTTTGTTGTACTGTGGAACACCTCATGTAAAGAAATCTGGATTGAAAGCTCACTTTCTTCAAGTTTATAATTCAAGATTAAGACATAAAAACAAAAGCAGACTGACAGATGAGAGAACAGACTTGTGGCTGCCAAGAGGGAGGGTGGTTGGGGAGAGATGGTTTGGGAGTTTGGGATTAACAGATGCAAACCATTATATACAGGATGGATAAACAATGAGGTCCTACTGTATAGCACAGGGAACTGTATTCAATATCCTGTAATAAACTATAATGGAAAAGAATACCAAAAAATAGTATATATGTATAACTGAACCACTGCTGTACATCTGAAGTTAAACAACATTGTAAATCAATTATACATCAATAAAATACATTTTAAAGATTGAGAGGTAAAATGGCTTCCCAGGTGGCGCAGTGGTAAAGAATCCACCTGCCAGTGCAAGGAATGCAAGAGATGTGGGTTCAATCCTTGGGTCAGGAAGATTCTCTGGAGAAGGAAATGGAAACCTGCTCCAGCATTCTTGCCTGGGAAAACCCATGGACAGAGGACCCTGGTGGAATACAGTCCATGGGGTCGCAAAGAGTCAGACAAGAGTGAGCAACTGAACACACATATACACACAAAATGCAATTAATCAAGACCTCTTGCCTAGACCACTCACAACTTGGCTCTGCCAATTTGAGCCTGTTTGACTCTGGGAGAGTCCTTTAGCCTCTGTGTGCCACAGTTGCACAAATACAGTACTTACCTCCTAAGTGTATTGCAGGAACTGAGGACATAAACAGCAAGTGCTTACAACAGTGTCATGTATACACTAAGTACTCAGTAAATCTCAGCTAGCTGTTGTGGATCATATTTTATCAATACAGCTGACAAAATGTAATCATGCAACTTTAATTTATGAGTGAAATTACTGCCTAGTGAGTTAATATTATATTCAGAGAAGGACAAATGAGAAACAAACAATCAAATATATCATCATTATTTCACAAAACGTGGGTCAAACATTTTGTAGGGGACAATGCAGTTGTCAGACCATCTGAATTCAAAGGGTGTGGACAGAATGAGAGAGTAAAAATGGAATTAGTGAACATGTTCTTCACCTACTTGACAGTTACTTACAGAGTGCATTAAAAACGGAAATGTGTTTCTCATGGAAAAGAATCTGGTTGCATTTTACTATTTGCAGAGAAAGGTCACAATATTTCTAAGCAATAAATTAAATCAATCACTGTTTACCATTTACTTACAAACTAACCCAGGTTCAAGCCCAAAAGTTATAAGAAGTTCACCAAAGGCAAAACATTTCATATAGGTTGGTCAAACTATACTGCTTAGTCTTTAAAATTAGCCCAAGGGAGGACTGGGGATGGGATGGATTGGGGGGTTGGGAGTGATCTGTATAAACTACTATGTATAAAATAGATAACTAATGAGAACATATTGTATAGCACAGGGAACTCTACTCAATGTTCTGTGGGTGACCTAAATGGGAAGGAAGTCCAAGGAAGAGGGGACATATATATACATATGGATGATTCATTTTATTTTGTACAGCATAAACTAACACAACATTTTAAAGCAACCTACACTTCAACCTAGACAGTGTATTCAAAAGCAGAGACATCACTTTGCCGACAAAGGTCCGTCCAGTCAAACCTATGGTTTTTCCAGTAGTCATGTATGGATGTGAGAGTTGGACCATAGAGAAGGCTGAACGTCAAAGAATTGATGCTTTTGAACTGTGGTGTTGGAGAAGACTCTTGAGAGTCTCTTGGACAGCAATGAGGTCAAACCAGTCAATCCTAAAGGAAATCAACCCTGAATACTCATTGGAAGGACTGATGCTGAAGCTGAAACTCCAATACTTTGGCTACCTGATGCAAAGAGCTGACTCATTGGAAAAGACCCTGATTCTGGGAAAGACTGAAGGCAGGAGGAGAAAGGGATGATAGTGGATGAGATGGTTGGATGGCATTAACAACTTGATAGACATGAGTTTGAGCAAGATTCAGGAGTTGCTGATGGACAGGGAGGCCTGGCATGCTGCAGTCCATGGGGTTGCAAAGAGTCGGACGTGACTGGGCGACTGAACGATGCTTCAACAAAAAATAAATTAAAACAAAGTAAAACTAGTGCACAAGGCTTGACTTACATACTCCTAAATATAATCCCCAAGCCACTACCTATGCATTTTCTATATTTAAGAATTATGTTGATATATGACAATATTGCTGGTTGTGCAAGCTTAGAGAATGCTAGAGAGAGTTATAAGTTATTTCCAATGATGCCCCTCTTGGGGCGATGCTCAGACAGTACTAAATCTATCCAAATCAAAGGTCTGCATTTCCAGAAGCACAATTCAAACTTTCGCATATCCCTGAAAGGAAGAGATATGCTCTCATCTCAGGAATTAAGTGAACAATTAAGAGCCAGAGAAACTGATTAATCAGGAATTTGTCTGCAAGGGCTCCAGCAGGTGGGATGCAGAAAGATACAGCCAGGGGCTGATAGGAAGCAAACAGATGGTTAATGACTTGTGGGTCGATAAAAGGGCTGGTTTGGGACTAATCTCATAAACGCCATTTCTTCTTACCCTTTTTGTCTTCATGCCAAACAGGTGTGTGGAAATCTGAATAGTGAAATGTTGAATAGTTAATTTAGGAGGCTGGAAAATTAAAATAGGAAATTAACAGGGGAAATGCTAAACAGCCAAAATAAAATCTGGACATCTTTCTTCTTTTAGGTTGATAGGTGACCTGAATTTTTCCTTGAACAATTAAGACTGATTACTTTGATTCTGCATATTAATTTTGTGCCATCTAGTTGATAGACAGCTATATACATATTTAGAATAGAAAATGGAGTCATTTAATAACATTTTCATATTAAAATAAATGTTTTGACTTATTACCAGAGACATATTTGAATTGATAGGGTAATCAGTCTTATCAAATAGACACTTTTCTTGTTACTTCTTTTGGCCAGAATGGATGGTGGATGGGTGTGCTGTCAACAAACTTTTGACTGAGATAATTCAATTAAACAAAACTCCTTATGAATCTCAAAAAGACAGTTGTATTTTATCCATACATTTTTAGGTTCACTTGTATTAAATATCTTTAGATATTCTGAAAGACTTAGTCATCCAATGCTACATAAAGATGCTATGCTTCCCACATACACATTTCAGATATTTTACATACATGCCATATACTTGAATGGAAAGGTCATAAGCCAAAATATTTACCAAATTAATCAGAATCACTAGACAACCTTGTTAAAAATGAAGACCCAGATTCTATTACAGACTGCCCCGTAGACCTACTGGAGATAGAACTAATCAATCTTTTACTTTATTTATTTTAAATTAATTTTTATTGAAGTATAGTTGTTTTACAAATTTATGTTACTTTTGCTGTATAGCAAAGTGAACCAGCTATATGTATACATATATCCTCTTCTTTTGGATTTCCTTCCCATTTAGGTGACCCATTTAGGCATTTGTCGGCTCTCATTTCTTACCCATTTTATACATAATAGTGTATATATGGGGCTTCCCTGGTGTCTCAGTGGTAAAGAATTTGACTGCAATGCCGAAGACCGAGTTCAGTCCCTGGGTTGGGAAGATCCCCTGGAGGAGGGCATGACAACATTCTCCAGTATTCTTGCCTGGAGAATCCCCACTAAGAGGAGCCTGGCGGACTACAGTCCTTAGAGCTGCAAAGAGTCAGACACAACTGAAGCGACTTAGCAGCAGCAGCAGTGTACACATCTCAGCCCCAATCTCTGATTCATCTCACCACCACCGCCGCCCCAGCCCCTTCTCCCCTTGGCAGCCATACATTTGTTCCCTACATCTGTGTCTCTATTTCTGCTTTGCAAATAAGTTCATTTGTACCATTTTAAATAAGTAGCTGATATAAATCTTATGCTGGTTTTTGAATTCTGAGATTCACTAAGAGGATTCCAAATTTTAAAGCACTGCTGTTACACCAACTACTTTCAGAATATCTCTATGAAAAGCACATGATATAGTCAGTGAGAACACTGGACTTAGAATCATGGAACATAAATCCTACGTCTTGGAAGCTCCGCAAACTTAGGCAAGTCTTTTAACTTCACTAATCTTTGGTTTAACTATCTGTTTCACTGAGTGGTTAAGAAATGTTTTCTCTCAGTCTTAACAAGCCATAATTACAGAACTGGTATTACATTGCTTCACTGGTATAACGGATTCTGAGAACTCTATAATCAATATTGGATACAGATAACTTATTACATATCAACTTTTAATAGTTATGTGTAAATCTGTATTTATTGCTACCACTGAACTATTTTAAAATGCTATCTTGTGTTTATAATAATTTGGAACAGGGGAAGAAAAATTTTAACAAAATGCAGCTAGTCTGAATATTAAATCAGAAAGGTGATGGGAGAAAAGTTCTCATTTACATAAATTAAATAACTATCCATTGCTTTATACTGAAAGAAAGAAAACAAATAATTAAAAAGATATTTTATATATTAACATCTGGATACTTAAGACGTAAAAGAAACCTGCCAAATGTAAAATGTCCCTGGTGCTCTGAATAATATAACTTTTCAAATGCTACATTTCCAAGAAAACCATATTTTAATATCTCTCTGTTACATATTGGGAGAAGGAAATGGCAACCCACTCCAGTATTCTTGCCTGGAGAATCCCATGGATAGAGGAGCCAGGCAGGCTACAGTCCACGGGATCACAAATAGTTGGACAAAACTGAGCAACAAACGTAACATTACGTATCGATCAACCTCTCTAAAATTCACCCTGATAGAAAAGAACTGAGATCATCATCACAAGCATTATCAGGGCTTCTGCAGAATGTGAAAGCTTTCAGGTATTTAAAGTACACCCCTTAAAGCTATTTGATAATACTGCTAACAAGAGAGCAGATGTGTAAGCATCCAAATAAGGCTTAGATATGGAGAATGTCATTGGGAAATCGTCAGCAGATTGCTTGTGGCCACACATGACAAATACATGCTCTTAGTATCACGTTCCCCAGGGTGGTGTTAGAATTTTTCAGAAGATTATTTGGCCATTATTATAAAAATACAAAGTTCAGTCCCGATCCTGTTCTTTAGCAGTTCATCAGCCTCAGTAATAATAATAAACCAATGAAATAACTTCTCTGTGAGTTGGAAAAGGTAATGTCAGGTGTTCTTAGACAAGGGCAACATGATGAAAAAATTTTAACAGATTTTAAGCTTGAATGACACTCTTGGAAGGTAACAAATGAAGGTACATCTATTGGGTACTCTTCAACTTCTGTTAGAAGTTCATATTTCTCATCAGTAATTAAGGCTGAGTTATCCAACTCAATAAAAGAGTAAAAGTCACTCTCTTATGGTCTGCCCACTACGATGATTGTGTGCTTCGTTTCCAATATTTTTACAGTATGATCAGCACAATAATTGCAGTTGCCCAGAACCAACATTTCAGTTATTTTCCCCCATATATGTCAGCCTGAACAAGATTCATTTAGGAGAAACAAGTGTATCCTTTATAAACTGAGGTATGAAATTTCCCAATTTTGTGTTTGGTTTAAATAGCCAGATTGCTGTTCCACTTCATAAAGAAATGTTAGAACATTCAGTTCAGTTCAGTTCAGTTGCTCAGTTGTGTCCGATTCTTTGCGACCCCATGAATCGCAGCACACCAGGCCTTCCTGTCCATCACCAACTCCCAGAGTTCACTCAGACTCATGTCCATCGAGTCAGTGATGCCATCCAACCATCTCATCCTCTGTTGTCCCCTTCTCCTCCTGCCCCCAATTCCTCCCAGCATCAGAGTCTTTTCCAATGAGTCAACTCTTCACATGAGGTGGCCAAAGTACTGGAGCTTCAGCTTTAGTATCATTCCTTCCAAAGAACACCCAGGGCTGATCTCCTTCAGAATGGACTGGTTGGATCTCCTTGCAGTCCAAGGGACTCTCAAGAGTCTTCTCCAATACCACAGTTCAAAAGCATCAATTCTTTGGCACTCACCTCTCTTCACAGTCCAAATCACACATCCATATGTGACCACTGGAAAAACCATAGCCTTGACTAGACGGACCTTAGTTGGCAAAGTAATGTCTCTGCTTTTCAATATGCTATCTAGGTTGGTCATAACCTTTCTTCCAAGGAGTAAGCATCTTTTAATTTCATGGCTGCAATCACCATCTGCAGTGATTTTAGTACTTACTTAATACACCCCAAAGTGAAAAGGTGCATTTTATTGTTTATTTTGACCTCAAGGTTAATTGATTGGTAATGATTTGATATGTTAGGCACAATGTACATGATTAAATTGAGACTGGAAATTCCAACAATCTACACAATAAACTGTTCATTAAGCAATCTATATTTGATAACAGATTGAGCATTAATCTATATTGAGCATACATATGCTCAATAATTTTATATGTTTCAATTTATAGAAATATAGCAGTATCATTTGTTCACAAATAATATTTGCATAGATTCTATATACTAGGTCTTTTATGGGTCCTTCAGGTAGAGCAGTGTACAAGAGGAGCGGTACCTCTGTTCAGGTGGTCCTACCTGCTAGTGGGGGATAAAGAAACTACATACAAAATAAATCTAGAGTCCGTTGGCTGAAATAAACAGACAACAATAGGGAAACTCCTCTAGACCAGACAATTTCTGGGGAGACATCTGAGCTGAGAATTACATGTCCCTGTGAGGAACACTCCCAAAATAAAGAACAATACAAAAGCCCAGTGTTACTGCAGGAGTCAGCCAGCATCACAGAGCTCACAGTCTAGCAAAAGATACAGACAGTTAAGCACCGCAGTTTGAAAAGCACCCTTGCAGCTCCCGTGTTCAGTGGCTTCAGTCGTGTCCAACTCTTTGTGACTCCCTGGACTGTAGCCCACCAGGCTCCTCTGTCCATGGGATTCTCCAGGCAAGAATACTGGAGTGGGTTGCCATGCTCTCCTCCAGGAGATCTTCCTGACCCAGGGATAGAAACTGTGTCTCCTGCGTCTCCTGCATTACAAACGAATTCTTTACTGCTGAGGCACCGGGGAAGCCCCAGTGTTATCGCATATGAGTACCTTATATATGTAATGTAAGTAAGGCTGTGGAAAAGACCAGTGACCAAAACAAGTCCTGAAGGACTAGCTGCAATAGTTATTAGGAGTTTAGCACCTTCCAGAATCAGGGAGATGACAGTGTGACTAGGTCATGGTTAGCAAGATGGAGAGGGATATGTGATGAGCCACAATTTGATCCCCATTTTACCCAAAACCAATAGACTATGTCATGAAGTCAGAAAAACTGTAACACTTCTATTTCAAATATATTTTGAGAAAGCATCTTCATTATATGGTAACATTTGATCTATTCATTTCAGTTGTGTGATTTCTGTTCATCCCTTACAAGGTTTTCATTTGTATCCCTTTCTCATAATGGTAAATTATCCCTTCATTGTTTGCATACAGTTGAATTAGAAGTTTTCCTTTAAATTAAAAGGAAGTCATACTCCTAAAATGTGAGGATTTCAGATTTTTGGAAGAGAAATATATACTCTGCATGTTCTCCCAAACGTTTTTTGTTACCAGGCATAATTCATTTGGCTGAAAAGCTCCACTCTGTCAAATCAATAAGGGCTGCTTCTGCATGCTCATCTGATAGAAGCAAGCAGCAGGCTAAGGCAGGATGAATGCAGTCATAGCTCAGAGTTTCAAAATGTTCGCTTTTCAATGAATAGTAATTAAAGAGTTGGCAAATCACAGAAAATGTGTCTTTATATCTGCAAATTCAACCAATTGATGTTCCCAGAAAAACTGAGCTAAAAGTTCCACTCCTCCCTAAATCAGGCTGATTTTCAACAAGGATTGAGCCTTTTGAAGAAGCAATTCACTTTGTCAACTAATTTTCAAACCAATGAGTGGGTTCACAAAACTGAGCAATTCAGTGTTTTGAACCAATAGAAAATATCTCAAGATACCCTGCAAGTACAAGGCTCAGTGCTGTCTTTCGGCTGTCTGGACTCACCAGCAAGGCCTTCGCTTGGAGGAGAGAAACCAAACTATGCCTATCTAATGCATACAAGAAATACTTCCTTCAGCTTCAAGATGGTCTATGAATAGAGGGACCATATAATCTATCTTCCAAACTGGGACACTTTCAAGATTAAAAGAGGCTCTTTAACCTCTATGGGGGGAATGCAGGCATTAACCAAGGACTGTTCCAGCCAAAGTCAGACATGAGTTCTCCCTATCTATGAAACACAGGCCCCAGAAGCCCTTAGAAAAGTGTCCTTTATCTCCTCACAGAGAAAGACGAAGCATAATAAATTGTAAACTTCTTTGATGAAGGAAAAGACTGTTTGGGCCACTATTATCTAAAACCTCTAAGCCTTAGAGCATTCCCTTAGTTTAACTGACTTTATAATGTATATAAATAGTGAGCACATGAATATAAAGAGGCTCTGAGGGTTCTGGAGGGAAAAAAACAGACTTTTCAGCTGCTCTTGAGCATGGGGACATAATTGTGACATAACAACAGATTGACCTCAATGCAAAAATAGTCACCTTGTACTCACACTTAACCCACTTATCATCAAGTTTGAAAAAAATCCCCATTGATGAAAGACCATATGCTGGGTATTTCTCTAGAAATCATGACAGGTACATATCTCCTCTCATTACCTGGCTACCCTTGGGAATTGAACCAGTGTCAGCCTTATTAATACTAAGTTTCATGGCTTGGAAATCTATCTAGCCTTGAATATTAATTGCTAACTCTATACATATAATGAACTGCCCTATATTGCAAGCAGAGCAGGACAGAGAAAGGTGGTAAGAAAAGAGGTATTATAGAAGGAAGTTAAAGGAATAGGGAGGAAGAAGAGATAGAAAAAAAGGAGTAAGAACAAAAAAAGAATGTAGAAAGTGAAGAAGGAGGAAAAGAAAACTCAAATAAGATTGAAACTAAAATGTTGCATATCCTCCTTCACATGTTTTAAAGGATTTATTAGATACAGATACTTTTATTTTCAGTCCTTTGAAAAGTATTTGTAAGATGACATCTCTCTGGAGGTAGCTGAACCATCTGAATCACTTCCCCTTTTAGGGGAATACTAATATTCATTTTCCAGATGTAAAATGAATATGAAACTTATTTCTAAGAGTCCTTCTGTTGTTAAGTCTCTAAGTCATGTCTGAATCTTTGCAACCCTATGGATGGTAGCCCACCAGGCTCCTTCTGTCCATAGGATTTCTCAGGCAAGAATACTGGAGTGAGTTGCCATTTTCTTCTCCATTAAAAAAAAAAAAATTTGATGCAGACCATTCTTAAAGTCTTTAATGAATTTGTTACAATATTGTTTGTTTTATATTTTGGTGTTGCAGTCATGAGGCATATGGGATCTTATCTCCCCAACCAGGAATCAAACCCACACCCTCTGTATTGGAAGCCTGGAGTCTTAATCACTGGATCACCAGGGAGGTTCCCTTCCCTCATATTTCAGCACTCTTTTGACTTGGGGGTAGCTAAGCATGTGAGATGCAGTTAATTTCATAAAACTGAAAAATCATGTAGATCATCTGAAGTACCCTAGATTAAAAAAAAAAAAAAGTGTGACTTGCTCAGTATCACCCAACCAAGTGGCAAAGTTAGTTCTAAAACCCATGCTTCCTGCCTCTTGATCCTAGTAGTTTACTTATAAAAGTGACCTGCTTTTAGAATGTGCATTTTATCTTATAAAGCATCAGATTGGACCTTTCTATTAAATTCCAATTTCATCACTTTATAAATGCTATACTGATTTTGAAGATCTCAAGCATATCTATTTCTGAAATGTTTATCTGCTTCTCCTTTCTCCCCCCAGTTTTTAATTTTAACATACCATTTACTTCTCTTTATAAAAATAATATGAATTTTGGTACTCAGTAAAACTTGATTCACATCAACAAAGGAAGAAAACAACCCATGGAATGGGAAAAAAAATTTTTTCAAACTATTTAGTTGGATCAACATTCAAGCTATTCAATAGTAAAAAAAAAATCCAATTTTAAAATTCAGGTGCAAAGAACCTGAATACACATTTTTCCAAAGAGGACACATAAATGGTCAACAGGAACATGAGAGGACATTAAACATCACTAGCCATTAGGGAAATGCAAATTAAGCACCTGGGAGTATGTGTTGGAATGACCATCATCAAAAAGATGAGATAAAAAAAGCTGCCAACAACATGGAGAAAAGCAAGCCCTTCTGTAATGCTGGTAGAACTGGAAGCTGGTACATCCACTATGGAAAACAGTACAAAGTTTCCTCCAAAAATTAAAAGCAGAACTACTGTGTGACCCAGCAATTCCACGTTTGGGAATACATGCAAAGGAAATGATAACACTAACCCCAAAAGATATTGGAACCCCCATGTTCATAGCAGCATTATTTCAATACATTGGCTGTTATTATTATTACAGCCAAGACAGAAACAACCTAAGTGGTATTAGTACACACACACACACACACACACACACACACACACACACACACACACAAAGACGAATATAGCATGATCTCACTTATATGTGGAATCTAAACAAACAAAACAAAACACCAAATTCATAAAAAGATCAGATTTGTAGTTGCCAGAGGTAGTGGGGTGAGGGAGAAAGAGGAATGAGAGGAAGGTGGTAAAACTGTACAAACTCCAGTTATCAGATAAATAAGTGCTAGGGGTGTAACATACCACACGATGGCTATGGACAACACTGCTGTATGACAGAAAGATGTTAAAAGATTAGATCCAAGAGTTCTCAGCACAAGGAGAATTCTTTTTTTCCTCTTCTTTTTACTGTATCTGCATGAGATCTTGGATGTTAACTAAACCTATGGTGGCAATCATTTCACAGTACTGTATGTAAATCAAACCACCACCCTGTATACCTCCAACTCATACAGTGATGTATATCATTACTTTTCAATACAACTACTGGATAACACTTTTGATTTAGTAAATTAATGAACAAAAGGCAGTACTTGGGCAGGCTTTATTGAACAAGTGAATGCTTTAAATGAAGCAGACCAGCCAAATACCAATTTTCTAGAGTTTGTCTTAATAAATTCCATGGAACCAAAATGTGAACAAATAAACAATTAGAGGGTCTTTCTGATCATGTGTGATTGCTTATATCTGAATACTGAAACTCTTCAATTGGAAATGAACCCCGTAATGTTGTTTCCTCTTTTCTCTATGCTTTTGAAATACGTGATACACCATGTATATATTCACTAAGAGAACTAGGACTGTGTACTGCACATGAATCGCCTACAATGAATTCTATTCTCAGCCTTTTTTACACTCTGTTATGACATAAATACAAAGTAACCAAATATAAATGCAAAATATCATAAAATACAAATCACTATCATTGGAAATGAAAGAGTGATCATTACTACTGACCCTATGGCACTAAAAATATGATCCAGGAATCCTATTAATAATTCTAGGCAACACAAATTTGATATTAAGATGAAACAGTCCAATTCCTTGAAAGGCACAGTCTACCAAAACTCACACATGGAGACACAGACAATTTGATTAAAAAATGGAATCAATAATTAAATAACTTTCCAAAACAGAAAGCAAGAGGCCCAGATGGTCTCACTGGTAAATTCTACAAAACATTTAAGGATGATATAATACTAATTCCCCAAATCTGCCAAAAATATTAAAGAAGAAGAAGGACTTCCTAACTCATTATATGAGGCCAGCATTACCGTAATATTGATATCAAAACTAGATAAAGACATAATGAGAAAAGACAATTATAGATGAATATCTCTCCAAAAATCCTCAATGAAATATAGTAAATCAAATCCAACTATATATAAAAGATTATACACCAAAACCAAGTGAGATTTATTCCATTTATGCAAGGCTGGTTCAACATTAAATCAATTATATCATATAAGCAGGCTAAAGAGAAAGAAAATCAATGATTATATCAATAGATTCAGAAAAAGCCTTTGGGAAAATTCAATACATATTCATGATAAAAATTTCCAGGAAACTGGGAATAAAGGGAAATATCTCTGATGTAATACAAGAATCTACAAAGAAACGCCACAAGCAACATCATACCTAATGGGAAAACAAAAACAACATTAACAAACTAGATGTTTCCTTCAAGATCAGAAAAAAAAGACAAGAATGTCCTCTTACTATCCTTATTCAACATTGTACTGGAAGTCTTAACTAATGCAATAAAATAAGAAAAGTGGATAAAAGGTATATAGATTGAGAAGGGAGAAATAAAATGGTCTTTGTTCTCAAATGACATAATTATCTACATGGAAAATCCCAAAGAACAGATAACAAAATCTCTTGGAATTGTTAAGTGAGTATTGCAAGGTTGTAATTTATGCAAACAAAATCAAATTATTTTCTATATTTCATCAACAAAAAATTGGATGATAAAATTTTAAACATAATGTTATTTACATTAGGACCCAAAATATACTTAGGTCCAAACTTAACAGCAACAACATATGTAGATAGATAGATCATCCATCCATCCATACATACATATGTGATCTATGTGAGGAAAACTACAAAATGCTGATGAAAAAAGTCAAAGAAACTCTAAATAAATGGAGAGCCATTTTATGTTCATGAGCAAAAAGACTCAATATTTTAATATTTCAACTACACGATGATCTATAGATTCAACAGAATTCCCATCAAAATTTCAGCAAGTTGTACCTTTGGATGTCAGCAAACTCAATGTAACATTTACAGATAAAGGCAAAAACTAAGAATACCCAACACAACACTAAACAGACACACTTGAAGAAGTGATAATTTCCAGCTTCAAGACTTACTATAAGACTGCATTAAGCAAACAAAGTGTAATACTCACAAAAGAATAGACAGATAGACTACTAGAATAAAACAGAGAACCCAAGAAGAGAGCTACATAAATAATGTCAATTGATATTTGACCAAAAAGCAAAGGCAGCTCAGTGGAGAAAGAAGTCATTTTAACAAATGGTGCTTAAATAATAGGGACTGTTTAGTTGCTAAATCCTGTCTGACTCTGTGACCCCATGAATTGTAGCCCTCCAGGTTTCTCTGACCATGGGATTTCCCAGGCAAGAATACTGAAGTGGGTTGCCATTTCCTTCTCCAGGGGATCTTCCCCACCTAGGGATCAAACCCATGCCTTCTGCATTGGCAGGCAAATTCTTTACCACTGAGACCCTGGGAAAACCCAAATAACGAGACAACCACATGCGAACAATTCAGAACTTACAAGTTTCACAAAAATTAATTTCAAATGGATTGCAGATCTAAAATTCAAGAGTACAAAACATAACACAAGAGAAAAATATGTGTCTGTGATTTTGGCGATGACTTTGTAGATACACCATCAGAAGCATAATCCAATAAAAAAATTTTTTAATTGAAATTTAAAACTTCTGCTCTATGAAAGACTGGGAGAAAACATTTTAAATTGCACTTGTGATAAAGACTGTAATATACACAACTCAACTTAAACTGTCAAAACTTAAAAATAAGAAAACAACTCAATTCAAAAATGGGCAGAAGATCTGAAAAGACATCACCAAAGAAGATACACAGATGGCAAATAAACATATGAAAATACGGCTCTGGATCATATCACTAGGAAACTGAAAATTAAAACAAAAGTGAGATACCGTTAAACGTCTCTTCAAATAGCTAAACTCCAAAACACTGACAGCAAAATGACAGTGCGGATATAAAGGAACGTACACTTTTATCCACTGCTAGTGAATATGAAAATTGGTATAGCCATTTTGGAAAACTGTTTGACAATTTTATACAAAGTTAAACATAGATTTACCAAGGAATCCAGAAACCACGCTCTTAGGAAGTGGCTAAAATGAGCTGAAAACTTATGTTAGTACAAAAACTCACACAAGGATGTTTATAGCAATTTTATGCATAATTTCCAAAACTTGGAAGCAACTAAGATGTCCTTCAGTAGGAATGGATAAACAAACTGTGGTATATCCATACTACTGAGTACTGTTCAGTGATAAAAGGAAATGAACTTGCCAAATTTTCTAAATCATAGGTATGAGCAATTTTTGTCATTATTACTGTTGTTAAAATACTACCAAATTGTCACCTAGTGAGTAGTCTCTCCTCTATACCCTAACAGTATGGGAAAGTCTATTTCACTAAACTATTCCTAAGTGATTCTTGTCATTTTAAGCCATCTTTTATAACCTGAAAGACTTTTTAATTGCCACTTTGGCTGTGAAAAGAAAGCAATTTTAAAGTTATTGACCACTTAAATTCCTTTTATATTACACAGCCTATCATGTGATCTTGCCCATGTTTTCTTTACTTTTTACTATTTGCTATGTTCTATGTATATGAAGAAAATCAAGTATATTCCCAGTTTAATTTTTGCAGTTTTGATTCTGCCTATAATTTTTCCCCACTGAAGAAGTTTCTGATTATGGTCAAATTTATCAGTCTTTAACCACAGCTTCTGAGAAGGCACACAGCACTCACATATATACCGAATTTCACCAGAGTTATTTTCTATAATTCAGTGGTATCATCTTTTAAAAATCCTTAATTTTCCTTTACAATGGGACAAATAGAATTCCAGCTAAACTTTTTGCCAAGAGACCTAGTCAGTTCTTCCTTAATAATTATTGAATAGCTCATCTTGTTCCCCATAGACTTAACCTGTGAAATTTGGTATTTATTTGAGGCAATTTCCAAACTATCTTGAATAGTTCTGGTTCAACTAATCTGCTTATACCAACCTCAAACTGTTTATATTATTGTGAAATTGTAATATGTTTTAATACCTGTGTGGCTATCGCCTTCATTACTCTTCTTCTTTAGATGTTACTTGGCAAATCTCACACACTTATTTTCCCACATAAACCTTAGTAGCACTTGTCAATTTTATGAGAATTCTTGATATTTTCAAATACATCATATGTATTTATAAGTTGATTTAGGGAGAACTGACATATTAATACTACTGAGTATTTCTATTAATACATAAGAATGAGAAGTCTTCCCATTGTATCAGATCTCATTTACCTACTCTAGTTTAACTTTTAAATTCTCTCTTAAAAGCCTGCGGCTGCTCCTGCTAAGTTGCTTCAGTCGTGTCCGACTCTGTGCGACGCCATAGACGGCAGCCTACCAGGCTCCCCCGTCCCTGGGATTCTCCAGTAAGAACACTGGAGTGGGTTGCCATTTCCTTCTCCAATGCATGAAAGTGATAAGTGAAAGTGAAGTCGCTCAGTCCTGTCCCGACTCTTAGCGACCCCATGGACTGCAGCCTACCAGGCTCCTCTGTCCATGGGATTTTCCAGGCAAGAGTACTGGAGTGGGGTGCCATTGCCTTCTCTGCTCTTAAAAGCCTTCTTCCACATTTATGTCCACATAGACTAAATGTTTATGGCTAGATAGTCTAAATATATTTGCTATTGTAAATAAAACCTCTCTATCCACTATATCACCTATACTAATTTTTATGTTTTCATCTTTTATAACTCACCCCTTTACTCAGTTCTCTTGCTATTTCCATTTGCAGTTGTATTTCTTGATCTTTCTGTATATGGCATATCATATGCAAATAATTCCAATAGTTAAACTCAGTCCCTAGTTTCTAACATTTTCTCCTCTAATTATGATGTTCAGATTCCTAGTAATTTTTTTTCATAGTAATTTTCAGTAGTGATGGTGACAGTAGTCATCATTCTTATTACTGACTTTATTGAGAAATCTGCTTCACAGTTAATTATGAGATTGTTTGAGCCCCATATCAGAGGAAAGAAATTGTTCTCAATTTCTACTATATTCATATTTCTTATTAATTCAGGATTTTGTGAATATTGCCAGATTAATTTCTGCATGTACTTAAAAAACAATTTTTTCCTTTAATGTAACAATATAGCAGATTGTGTTGAAATATTACCCGATACAAATCTACACTTGCATTCCTAACATGAATACCCTTCATCACATGATCTGGATATAATATTTGTTAGTGCACTAATTCTGAATCATATGTTTATGGTTTTAATAGATATAAGCAAGATTAGTTTACTTAATTTTATGTGCAGTCTAAAGTTTTGTCATCAGGTTATGCTAATTTACAAAAATATTCTAATACTTCAATGTTTTATCAGGCCTGGAACAATTTGAATAGAGCTGAAGTTCTCTTGACCAAATTCAGGAGACAGTGGAGGACAGAGGAGCCTGGCAGGCAGTCCAAGGGGTTGCAAAGAGTTGGACACATCTTAGTGACTGAACAACAACAATGCCTCAAAGATTTTAGAGAATTTGTTTCTGAAACTATTGGCTTAGCACTTCTTTGAGGTTTACTCACTGAAAACACTTCCTATTTCTTTCATGGTCATAGATATCTTCTGAGATCAACTTTTGAGATTTATATTTTCTTAGATGTTATTTATTTTATTCAGTTCTCATATTTATTTTAATAGACTCAGGCAAATTATACTTTTATAAGCCTTTGAATTTCCTCTATAGCTGTAATTACTTTGCCATCCTTATTTTTAATTTACACAGTTTGTTTTTATTAGATTTACTAGTAGTTTTTCTCTTCTTCCCCCTCCACAAAAGAGCTTTTGATTTATTTATCAGTCCTACTACTTTCTATTTGATAATTCACTAATTTTTTCCTTTTGTTTTCATTGATCTATTCCTTTTGTTTTCTGTGGGTTCAACTGGTTGCTCTTTCAATATCTTAATTTGAGTTGTAATCAACTCTATTCAAATCTTTCTTAATTAGTAATATATGTATTAAATATGTGGTTCTAAATTTCTTCATGGTATGGCATAATCAGAAAAATTACAATATTTTTATAGCTCATATAGTACACTCCAGGCTCTTCACTATTCAACATCCTGCCAAGGTCTGTGGATGAAAAGAAATAAAATCTAAAGCATACCTAATATCCATTTGCTCCACACCAGTTGGGAAACCTATTAAGAAAACCAAATGGATCTTACATGCATCCATATACTCAGTAAACAAGCAATGAGAAAGTGCACTAGGAGCACAGAATACAAAACAGATGAGAAAAGGTTTCTCATTAATATTTAAAATAATGAGTATGTATGTGCTCACCAATTTACAATTGTCAAGTGGCTTAGCTTCTAGTCCCAGAACTACACATACTGTTTGTGTGACCCCATGTCTATGCCTCGGTTTTTTGAATCTTCACTGAAATAGAGATGACAGAACGAATATAATATTTGAACATTAAAATGATGAATTCAAATGATCACTATTAACTTGCAGTGAAAGGGCCTCTAATAATAGTATATACATTTCTATGCTCTCTTGTGCATGCTCAGTGAATAAATAATGGAATACATTTCCTATCTTGATGGAAAAAAAATAAGCCAGCTGACTATTGTTGTTATATAGTCACAGATATAGATTGTCCTCAGTGAGTGAAAGAATCCTAAGTTATTACATTGAGAAAACTATTGCAACGAAAGAGGAGAATCGGGCTTCAATATTCTCCACTTGGAGATCTGATAGTCCTATAACAATTTTTACCAAGAAAATTGAGCAAACCTGGCTAAAATTATTCATATTGGAAAGGATAAAAAATCAAATAAAAAACTTCACAGAGATAATAGAGGCCTTACACACCTAGCTGGTAAAACCTTGAAGGTTTGTCTTGATGTGGATAGGATGGTCACACAGAAAGCACAACAGAGAGGAGGATGTCTCCTACCTTCCAGAGCTTGCAGGCATATGAACCCATCATGCTTGCAACTGCTTTTCATTCTCTGCTGCTGAGTTTTGAGGTGCAATTCACAATCAGCTTAGAGATCAAGTGAAATCTTTGTTTTGTGTATGACACTGGGGATGGGTTTTAAAATTTGAGAAGAAAGATCTACCAGGTAGAGAAAGGGTACTTATTTTAAATGTAGATGGGGATGAAAGAAAAATCTTCATACTAGAAGTGATCACGGACTAAGACGGCTGAGTATGCCTATTTGGAAATGAGGTACAGGAGATACAACTGCAAACTGGAGTAACACTGCAAAATGTCTATACCTTTAAAGCAATTTCATGATGTGTTAAATAAGAAAACTGGGAGCAGGTAGGCACTGATTAGAATGACGAAGCAGGACACCCCTGGTGGCCCAGTGACTAAAACTCCCCGTTCGCAAGTCAAGGGGCCCAGGTTTGATCCCTGGTAAGGGAACTGGATCCCACATGCTGCAACTAAGACATGGCACAACCAAATAAATATATTACAAAAAAAAAGATGTTGTAAAATGTGGGCAAAACTCCCACTGTTTATCACATATCGTCTAAGTACTCAGAGAGTTGTTGGGTAGATTAGATGAATTACATGTGGAACACTTGGGGCACATAATAAGTGCTGGGATCATGTTAGCCATTATTATTATTGTTGTTGATCTTAAAATTTTCAGTGACATTTTGGGAATAGTTGTGATTATTCTTACAGCAGCACTATAATTTAAATAGCCCGTAAAAGCCATAAAGAAATCTTTTTATGGATAAATTTCTGTGAAAAGGTAACCAGGATAATAGAAAAACATATATATATATATATATATATATATATATATCTCTATCAATACATATTCAAAATATATTTTTTAAAATTTCAAATATGTTATAAAATGAAATAATCTTAAAAACAGACATTATAATTTTCTGTAGGGAATTTTACAAATAACATCAGGGTCTTGTGAGCACTGTTTCCTTCCATCTCTCTTTATCTCTCTTGAGGACACAGAGACATTTTCATGAGTTAATAATTTAGAGTCATTTTATGACTTTGAAAAAGTCTAGCATGAGTTGAGAAATCTAGAGGGGATTTATAAAACAAATGGCACATTAGAGAGAATACTGGATGGAGTTAAATTACTACCTTGACACGCAAGAATGTAATCTGTTATTTTGGCTGTGGGACGGAGAGAGAAGGCAGACCAGTTACATGATCTCTGAATTACAGCAGGACTCCAAAGTTACTTTAAAAAGACTTCTACAGTGATAGTATTATCTGAAAAGTATTAAGGAGATACACTAAGCACTAGAAATTTTAGTGAAAAACAACGAACGTAGGCTCATAAAAATTGTGTTCAAGATGATCATCGGGTAGTTCCTATAAGACCTATGGACAGGGATGACCCAGGTGAACACTGCATGAAAGTCAGTAATTAAAATACATTTACAGGACTTCCCTGGTGGTCCAATGGTTAAGACTTTGCCTTTCAATGCATAGGGTGGAGGTTTAATCCCTGGTTGGGAGCTAAGATTCCATAGGCCTCGGGGCCAAAAAACCAAAGCATAACACAGAAGCAAAGTTGTAACAACTTCAATAAAGACTTTAAAAATGGACTACATCAAAAAAATCTTTAAAAGAAATAAATAAAAATATGCACATGATTTTTCTAGCAAGATAGCCAGAGAGCCTTCAGTTACTGTTCCTCATAGAATCACGGTCTTCTGGTCCACACAGTGTAGGCCGTAGGTTTCCCCAAATTGAAATCTAAGCTAAAATGGCATGTGGATCTCACTCCATAGGACTCTGCTGCCCTGTTTGTCCCTAGGACACAGTGAGCAAAGCGACGTGTCATAAGCCATCACCTAGGTGAGAAAGTTTTGCTATAGGTGCTAAACCAGCCAGTCCCATGCTCTCCCTCTCCTTCTGTTAAGTAAGACTGTGTGTTAGTCACTCAGTTCTGTCTGACCCTTTGCGACCGCGTGGACCGCAGCCCGCCAGGCTCCTCTGACCATGGGATTCTCCAGGCAACAATACTCGAGTGGGTTGCCATGCTCTCCTCTAGGGGATCTTCCCAATTCAGGGACTGAACCTGTGTCTTATGTCTCCTGCATTGGCAGACAGGTTCTTTACTACTAGCACCCCCTGGGAAGCCCCTAAGTAACATTAGATTTTATAGGTGATCTTCGGTTTGTGATAGCTTAAAAACATGGCCTTAAAGTTATTTCACATTCTCTCAATTGAGACATAGACTACATATCCCCTCACTTTGACTCTCAGCTCTGTGTGATTGTTGTTCAGTAGCTAAGTTGTGCCTGACTCTTTGAGACCCCGTGGACTGTAGTCTGCCAAGCTCCTCTGTCCTTTACTGTCTCCTGGAGTTTGCTCAGATTCATGTCCATTGAGTTGGTGATGCTCTCTAACCATCTCATCCTCTCCTACCTTCTCCTTTTACCTTCAATTTTTCCCAGCTTCAGCTTCAGCATTGGTCCTTCCAATGAATATTCAGGGTTGCTTTCCTTTAGGATTGACTGGTTGGATCTCCTTGCTCCTCCAAGGGACTCTTAAGAGTCTTCTCAAGCATCACAGTCTGAAAGCATCAGTTCTGCAGTGCTCAGCCTTCTTTATGGTCCAACTCTCACATCCATACATGACTACCGGAAAAAGCATAGCTTTAACTACACAGACCTTTGGTGGCAAAGTGATGCCTCTGCTTTTTAATAGGCTGTCAGCTCTATGAGTCCTTGACGATTAGAATCAGTGGAAAATATATTCTGTAGCTCGGGAGCACAGACCAAAAGAAACAGACAGTTTTACTTCCTTTTTCTTGTGACGCCTGCTCTTGAAACCCAGCCATCATGGCATGAGGAATTCCAAGCAGCCCCTTGGGGAGGAAATAAGGCTCTCAGCCCATAGTCTCAACGGAGCTCTCGGATGACAGTAACACCTGCTTACCATGTAAACCATGTAAGGGACTCACCTCCTGGGTGGATCCTCCAGCTTACAGATGAGCTGCCCCAACTGATGCTGTGTGGAGCAGCAATGAGCTGTCCCTGACAAGTTCGGCCTTACTTGTGATTCATAAGCAAAATAAATCATTGCTCTCCTTTGATGCCATAAGTTTGGGCGTCATTTGTTAAACCACAAAACAAAAATGAAATGAGATCTTACATGTGAAAGCTTTAATTTAATTCTATCTCAAAAATCTTACCAAACGTTCCTATTCATCTATATATTCCACTGTGTCTTCTCCCAAACAAACCAGATTTTCTCTCCCAAATCCTTAATTCAGCTAATGATAACAACTGGTCTGCCTTTGTACTTTGCTCTAAACTTCACTTATTTTCTCCCTCCTTCACTCCTGCCAAATGGCTAGGCCATAATCAAATACAATACCCTTTGCCTGAAAATATTTCTGCTTTCAGTGTCTTCCTTCTCATAACTATTTTAATCAGCCAAGTTATATGCCCTGCACTTGAACCAGCACTGTGAGATATAAGTGTTATCAGTTGTATTCCTGTGTCCCTTTAAAATTCCTCATGTAGCCTGCTTAACAGTCACCTTCAAAAGCATTGCTGAAAATTATACAAAGATGCCCATGAGCTCTTAAAGTCTAAACCTGTTAATCTGATCTTCCATAATCTACCTCTAATCCATTTCCCACCATATTTCACCCAGCTCTTGTATACTTTCCCCCAAATTTCCATTGTCTTGCTCCATCATGGAGTTTACACTGCTCCTGATATCTGTCTGTTAATCAGCCCTCTCTTTCATCCTTCTCCAGATGTTTGCCTCTGCATTCTTTAAGGCTTTTTTTTTAATGTGGACCATTTTTAGAATTTTTATTGAATTTGTTACAATATTGCTTCAGTTTTTTATGTTCTGTGTTTTGGGCCATGAGGCATGCGGGACCTTAGGTCCTTGACCAGGGATCAGACTGGCACCTCCTGCATTGGAAGGCGAAGTCTTAACCACCAGACCACCAGGGAAGACCCTATAATCATTCTTTACCTGAGCACAAGATCTTTCTAATTTTAAATGAGCATTTATCTTTTCTCCTTTTGCCCCTCAAATTAGAAAAATAAACTGCATTTCCTGATCAATTTGACATTTAATTTACTTATTTTGGTGTAAACTTCATCTAAAAGGTTGTAATATGTTATACACATGTGATATATAAATATATACATATATATCCTAATATATTATTTCTATCTTGGGTAATCAAGTTTCTGATTAAAATGCATATCACTGGCTTATATCATTTTTGCAGTTACAATTAGAAACAATCCTGGTCTGGATAGCCAGTCTTTTGATTTATTATTATTATTGTTTTCTCTCTCACTGGTTACATGACCTCAAATTAATTTTCTTCCATGATCTTTAGTTTGCTTCAATCTAAAATCAAATTGTTGTATTAGATGTTTTCAGACTTTTTTTTCTCAGTCTGAAATCAGTAATATAAAAATTCAAGCTAATTTTCAAATTAAAATTTAGATAGTATTCTCTCTTTAGAATGTATTCTGATTTATAAGATGATTCAGAAAGAATTTCCTTTACTTGCAAACCTTCCCAATATATTCAAATCACTATTTGAATAACAACAACAAAAATGTGATCACTTTTAAAAAACCTATCTATAGAGAGCTCTGCCTAATATTGAGTTTCCCTGGTGGCTCAGCAATAAAATATTCACCTGTGATGCAGGAAATGTGAGCTCTATCCCTGGATTGGGAAGATTCCCTGGAGGAGGAAACAGCAACCCACTCCAATATTCTTGCCTGAGAATTCCCATGGGCAGAGGAGTCTAGCAGGCTACAGTTTATGGGGTTGGCAGAGTAGGGCATGTCTTAGTGACTAAACTGCAGCAACCACCGCTACCTGCCTATTATTGGAAATATGAAATAATCTTGACTAGACATGTGAAGTAAGAATAGCCACTAAAACCACACAGATATTCAGATCTGAGCCATACATATATATGCAGTGTAGCCTCCCTGATTCTCAATCCTAGAATATGGATATTTATCTGTTCTATTTCTTAACTATCTCAAATCACCTGTGTACAAATAGTAAAGAGAACATAGTCAAAACCATCAGAGAGTGTGCTTAAACGCTGATCATTTGATTCTACGTCCATTGAATTGTTTCTCTGAGTTCAGCAATTAAAAAGGAAAAAAAATTTTATTTCAAAACCATCAATAGAGACAATAAGTAGGCATAAATAAATGATTGCAAGCAAGGCCATAATACTATACTGCATTAGTTGTGATAAAATTGGCCATGGTAAGTAATCAATACATTCCAAAATCTAAGTGCCTGACAAGCTTGAAAAAGGAAAAGAGAAATTTTATTTCTGGTCACACACAGAAATGGTTGTGGATGGCTCAGCAGGGTTTTGCCTCCATCAGTGATTTAGGGACCCAGGCATCCCCCAACCTGTGGTGCTGTCATCTCTACCCAAGGCTTACAAGGTATCACAGGCAGGGAAGTTGAGCATGGAGGAGGCAAAATATTGGCTTTTAAATGCGGTGTCAGCAAGTGAAACACACGTAATTTCCAGTACATGTCATTGGCCAGAACTAATTACAGAGCCTCACCTAATTTCGAAGGGTCTCAGAAGTGGAACCTTCCTCTGAGATCATGACTAATAGGAAACTGGATATAGGCAAGCACTAATTGCTTGCTTGCTAAGTCACTTCAGTCGTGTCCGACTCTGTGTGACCCCGTAGACGGCAGCCCACCAGGCTCCCCCATCCCTGGGATTTTCCAGGCAAGAACACTGGAGTGGGTTGCCATTTCCTTCTCCAATGCATGCAAGTGAAAAGTGAAAGTGAAGTCGCTCAGTTGTGTCCGACTCTTAGGGACCCCATGGACTGCAGCCTACCAGCTCCTCCGTCCATGGGATTTTCCAGGCAAGAGCGCTGGAGTGGGGTGCCATTGCCTTCTCCGAAAGATCTGGACTGGAAATGGTAAGACTATTTAACCTGAAAGAAGTCTAGGGTTTTAGGACAAACATATGCACTTAGGATCTCTATATAAATTATTAATTATGTCTCAAGTTACACATTAGCTACAGAGGTTAAAATGCCAGAGGTTTTCTACTCAAAACATACACTATGTTATCAAGTTTCACAGAAAGAAATATTTTCAGGGCTTATTGCTAGATATTTAAGAGCCATTAAATTTGCACATATAAACTCCATCTTAATTGCTCTGGATTCAGATGTTCTCTTGTTAACTGTCTTTCAGGTCATTGTCATTGAATGTTTTTTTTTTTTTTTAAGAAATGTAAAAATACAGAACTTCCCCACATATTAAAAAAGTGTAAGAAGATTCATTAACAGATGAAATCATGTTTTTTCTGATGAATGTAGTCATGTTTCCAAAGGTGGAAAATATTAAAGATAATTAAGAAAATCAGTGTAGAAAACAATCCCAGTCAGTCTACAAACAAGAATCTTTATAACAGGGGTCAGTAAAGTTTTTCTGCAACAAACAGTAAATGTATTAAGCTATGTAGGGCATATGATCTTTATTATATTTACTTAATCTGGATCTTATAGCATGAAAGCAATCCTAAGTAATGTGTAAGTAAATAAGAGTGGCTGTGTTCTAATAAAACATCATTAACAAAAAATGATACAGCCAGATTGGATTTGCAGGCAATAGTTTGCTAAGCCCTGAACCACAATCCTGAAATGATGCTAGATATTCTACTTCTAATCATTTTAAAATTTTGCTCTAGGCAAAAAAATAGGAAATTGAATCAATCAGAAGCAGAAAACACACATTTGTTATCTGCAATATCTGACCGTACTAACTTTCAAAATTAATCGAGATCAAATGCATTCTTATGTACTTTTTGTTTCGATTTGCATTGTGTAAAGTAGTCCAGTGATAACTGGGTAACAAAAACCCTTAAATTATTACTTTAAATTCAAACATAGATTTCCATCATACACAACATGCTCTTATAAGAAATGGGCAAATTTTTAGTGTATTGAATAAAAATGGCTTTTAATCAGCTTAAAAATGTAAAATAGATTTTCTCAAGGGTGTTTTGGCTGAGTGACAAGTCCTATTTTATTAAACCTCATTCAATTATTGCTTCTCAATAAAACAGGTATAAGAGAAGGCTGATGATAAGAAAAAAGGTACATCACAAGAATGAGGTACATCACATACATAATAAAGTACTCATGAAAAGTGAAGAATAAGGGGAATGCATTCAACTTTACACAAATATCAGAGTAAACAGCTTGCTTACCACCCCTCAAAATATTTTTGCTTGGTGATTTATCATTTTTTTCATTCCTAAAGTGTTAGAAAATTGTTATATAGTAGTTTTAAAACTGTAAGTAACTTAGTAATATATAAATGCTGTCATCAAGTAATGTTATTATCCATTGTTCTAGAAATACAACTGCAATCACAGATATATGCTCTCTATACAAGTATCGAATATAATTTTAGGGGTGTACATTGTATGAGTTTTCATCCAGATTGATAGTGCTAAGATAGCCACGCTCATGAATTTTCATGTCATCACTCAATTTATCTAGTACAATAACAGTTATATCACTTCTAAAATTGTATTCCTTCAAATTACAACTCTGCAACAATTCACTGAAACTATTTCACTTATAAGCATAAGTGTATTATTTGCTTCAAAGATGTTGGGTGCTGATTACTTTATAAAGCAAATATTATCTTCATTCTAATCTCATTAATTTATAAATCAATCATAGCTCAATGGAAAGCCCAGAAGACAGAGTCAGAAGATGAGACTTTAAGCCCTGGGTCTGATATTTACTAGCTGTGTGATGTTAATCAGGTTATAGCTTCTCTGGTTTCTGTTTTATCATCTGTAAAATAGAGGAAGGGACATGTGCTCTAGCTACTTTTCATTACTTTGCAAGGATTTTATAAGATATATACTTGTAAACAAGTTATGTACTACAAAATTGTGTACAAATATGAATTATTGTTATCAGTTTACTAATATCCCTTTTGGATAAGAAAAACCATCTACCAAATTAACCACTCAGTAAATAAATGACTGCCTTATCACATTCATAAGCAATAACATGTAACCAGTCTGCTGCACTTGAAGGCCAAGATCTCCACATGTCAGAACAAATATTGGGTTGGCCAAAAAGTTCATTCATGTTTTCTAGTTATACCATATAGATAAATCGGAATGAACTTTTTGGCCAATCCAATATATATTCTGTATATTAAACAAATACAAAATTCAATTATTACCTAAGTATACCTTAGGTAGTAATCAACATAATAAATGTGAATTTTATCCTTGCAGCAATATTTGTTTATATGAATATGCATATAGCTAATTGGAATGATTAAATCTATGTCAAATTATCATGAAAGATAAGAATTTCCTTATAGTTTGTCAGATATTCATGGAGCAGTTTGATATTCAGGGCATTAAAAAAAATCTTCAAATCTCATTGTACTATAGGTTTTATAAATCATAAACCAAGTCTTTATTTATAGAATTCAACACCTAAATCCCAAAAGCACTTAAGGTTTGATATTCGATCAAGATAGTAGATCTTTCCTAATGATTTCCCATATTTCTGAAGAGGGCAGAGAAAGTGGTGAAAAGTCTCCAGGAGAATATTTTTATGTTTTTATATACCAAGAAGTTGTGGGGCTTTAAGCCCATCCTTAGTTTTAGTTGGATTCTCTGAGTTCTCTGCATGTGCTTTTAGAAAGCAAAGAAATAAAGGCTAGATTAAGGGGTACCAGACAAACTAGGATCCCCAGTATCAGCCTCCACTGCTGAGAAGACACACACCCCTGTCCACTCATTTCTTTTCTCCATCTCTCTAGGGAGCCAGTTTAGGTAAACCTCTCTGCCTACTCCTATGTGTGAAAGATACAAAGACATCAAATACAAGCCATTTGAGTGGGAGATTTAAGGAGTCTCTTTTCCCCCTAATGTAGTTAATACGTTGATCAAAAGTAAGGTTGAGAATCACTCTAATGGGAATAAAAAAAGTCTCTATTCTGTCCAATCTGTGATATATTAGAAAAAAATTTTACAGGCACCCTAGGAAACCAAGCTTCTCATGTTATGAACAGGTTACTATCCCCAAGTGACAGCCCTGAAGATCATCTCCAAACAGTTAGAAATACGTGCCTTTAAGTAATAAGGGGTCTGCAGCTATGATACTGGCTTTTTAAAGGGGTATAGATATGTTCCAGGTGAAATGCTATACATTATACAGAGAAAAGTCTCTGAGATTTTACTCTTAATGTGGGTTTTCTAAATTACAAAGCGACCATTTTCTCCCAGTTCACAACTACTTGAGTAATAGCACTCTGTTGGAAAATTACACTAGGCCATGAATTACGATTCGATTTTTTCACAAGTACATCTTCTTATTATACGTTAGTCCTTCCTCTTTTTTAAGGACATAATGAAACATTTGTTAACACTCAAAATAGAGCACGGCTGATAGAAATAGCAATGACCTATGCAAATATTTATATGGTAGCAAACAGCTTAAAATAGCAAATAATTCCTATTAAAAATATCTTATTTTTTCTATGATAAAATGTCCACGCATGATAAAATTGGGTCAGAGTATTTTTAGGTTAGATGACACTCAATTCTCCTCTCAACTTGCTCTGTTTTTAGTGACATGGCTCCTTTAGCATTTTTGTGAGGTGCATTTTATCCTGCACAGAAATTTTTTCTTTTCTTATCCTTCATTTTAGTTTCTTCACTAACCTATCAACGTCATGCTTTACTATTCTGGCCCTGGATATGTGCTTAGCCTTGTCCAACTCTTTGCAACCCCATGGACTGTAGCTTGCCAGGCTCCTCTGTCCAGGGAATTCTCCAGGCAGGAATAGTGGAGTGGGTTGCCATTTCCTGCTCCAGGGGATCTTCCTAACCCATGGATTGAACCCACATCTCGTGTCTCCTGCACTAGCAGGCAGATTCTTTACCACTGTGTAATCTGGGAAGCCGAATTCTGCCCTTAACACCTCTCAGTTCTGCTTTTATATTTTCCAACAATGCTCCACTGATACTAACAAAGAGTTATAAAATATAAAATGAGATCTTGTGGATTTAAAAATTACTATGGTTTTGTTATAGGAGATCACATTTGAAAAAAATTGTAAATTCTGAGAAAATCAGATATAATATAATTGTGCTTTCTTTCATGAGACTCTCTAGATATTTTCTGTCAAAATCTCATATGTACTGGGGCACTTTACAGGTGGTCCAGTGGTTAACAGTCCATGCTCCCAGTGTAGGGGACATGGGTTTGATCCCTAGTCAAGAAACTAAGATCCCACATGGTTAAAAAATAATCTTATATGTATAATTTTTAACCCCAACACTATCAAGTATATCTCAGTTCAAGGCTGTATTTCCCCCAGTATTCCAACTAGATTTGTTGATTAGTTTAAGTGGTCAACAGCTACAGTTCCCAAGGACTTTTCTTTTAAAGTGGTACTAACTTTCAGATTAAATACAGAAAAGCAAGCTTATCTTTCCTTTTCAATTTACCAGATGTTACAGTCACTACAGTGATAATGTTAGCAATCTGGTATTAAGGTTTAGAAATCTCCTCTTGTGATGTAATAGATAGGGACTTCTGTAAAGACTTCATTATACCTCCTGAGAAAGTAAATTGACATGCTAGGCTCATCACCCATGCTTTTGGTCTACCTCACAAAACTGTTATCTCTTTCATTTCAACTAAATAGCAACAAAATGTTCAAAGAAGGGTTTTGTTGATTTTCCCAATTCTCTCAAACTTTGCAATATTAAATCACTGTCCTATTTGCATATGAATACCTTATAACAGTATTTCTTTTTAAAGATACTGGGGTAGCAATCAGCCCTGGGAATTAATCCAAATAACAGCCTCTGAAGATGGCCTTCTTTGGTATCTAATCAAAAGCATCAATGCCATGACAGAGCCCTGCTGGGAATCCTGTCAGATTTCATTTATCTGAACACACTGGATAAGTGAGCCATTGGATAAGTGGTTTCAAATAACCAGTTTCTCCGATTTTTCATTGGGTTGCCACAATGATTTTGTAATGAGACTATAAACTGGTTAGTAAGTATTTATGCTGAATGCATGATGGAATTTCATTTTACCCTTATTTGGTTACTTTGAGCCATCTTCCCAAAGCACTGTTTGAAGTTATATTTCATAGCTTTAAAAACCAGTATTGTTCAAAAAAAGATCTCCATTCACCCCAATCACACTTACCAAAACCACTCACTCTCCCTCTCAGATCTTTTCAGTTTCTTCTAATAAACTACGACAAATGACATTTCTTTTAGACACAAATGCTGCATTGGCTCTAGGAACAGAACCTTTAACACATTCCAGAAAACTTCTCATTTGAGCCTCAAAGGTTACAAAATGTGGCTAATAAATTATTCTCCCCAGTATCAAGAAGATGCTCTGAGCAGTCACTAAACACATACAAGGCAACAGCTCTGGGCAAAAAGCTCCACCCCTAAGATAAGTCTTAATCTAGGCTTTAGAGTACAACACAAGTCCATGAACCAACCAATGAATGAATCTATATTATCCCATATATAATAATGTGGGAATTTATGATAAAGGAAATAAACACATAAAAGTTTCACAAAGACATCATGCTGGAGTAATTTAGAAAACTTCACTCTAACCTGAAGTAAGGCTTTGGGCCCTAAATAATAGATAGGATGGCAGGATTAATGAATGGTAATCAGTTCAAGCAAGAAAACAAAATCCAATAAGCAAAGTTTCAAAAATGGTGCTACTGTGGTGTCCTAAATGGGAGGGAAATCCCAAATGTACATGTATGGCTGATTCATTTTGCTGTGCGGTAGAAGCTAACACAGGGCTTCCCTGGTACCTCCTTTGGCAAAGAATCCTCCTGCAATGCAGGAGACCCCAGTTCAATTCCAGGGTCGGGAAGATCCCCTGGAGAAGGGATAGACTACCTGCATTAGCATTCTTGGGCTTCCGTGGTGGCTCAAACAGTAAAGAATTCGTCTGCATGCAGACCTGGATTTAATCCCTGCATTGGGAAGATCCCTTGGAGGAGGGCATGGCAGCCCACTCCAGAATTCTTGCCTGGAGAATGTCCATGGACAAAGGAGCCTGGCGGGCTACAGTCCACGGGGTCACAAAGAATTGGATACAACTAAGCGACTAAGCACAGCACAGAAGCTAACACAACATTGTAAAGCAAATATACCACAATAAAAATTAATAAAAAATGATGACACTAGTGAGTGGGAAGAAGAAAATATATCCTAGAGAAATAAAAACAAAAACTTCTGACCTGAAAAGAGGCTTTCTTTCAAACAGCTGTAGAAAACAAAGGTCAATTGGATATGTAAAAATTTTACAGAACCTGCTGAACCAGTTAGAGTTGTAGAAAGTGGCAGAGATATTGATGTGCAGGCATATCATATAAATTTAACACAAAAATCTGAAAATTTTTATATAAAAATAGTGACTAATTTACTAACCTCTCTGGCACTGTCCTTTATTTATTTATTGAACTTGGAGTTTGAATAAAATAACTCCAAATTCCCTCCCAGCTCTAACATTTTACGGGCACATTCAACCTAAAAATTCTGCAATATAGAGAGATAATCTGCAATGGGTATGAAAAAATTTCATGCCTTCCAAGTGAAGGATTTGGAAAAGGCTTAATAAGAATTGTGGCACAATGAATAGAATCTTACAGTGTCAGAGAAATTTAAAGTGAAATGGAAAATAGCAACATTCAAGACTTAGAAACTTTGATAAGCTGTTTTTTCAATTTCCCTCCATTCTAGAAAATCATCTTCCAGTCATACATATTAGAAAATGGATTCAAATACCTTATTTCCTGGGAGCTGAAATATTTTGCTTTTTGTAGGCTATCTTTAGGATAGGATATCTTTCTGGATAGGAAAGTCATGAATACAAAATGATAAGCACAAGCAATTAAGAATTGAAGATACATTTATCTTGATGTCTCATTGTATTGCCCAAGAAGGCAGAAAGCAAGTTTAATGGGAGTAACATTAACTGAGTGCCTAACATATGTCTGTCTCTGTCCTAGGTGCTTCATTTATATCATTTCACTTAACAGTCAAGGCTGACTATAAATGTTTTCCGGATTTCCTGCCTTGACTCCTTACACCACTGAAAATCAAATTCCTACAAATAAGCTTAGTTATAAATATCAGTCTGTAACAGTTCTTGTTTGTTAAAATTTACCTGTAAAGGTTTCACAGGACTCAGGTTTTCTAGAAAAACCAAGTTTGTCCACTGAAGGACAAACGCACAGATGTGACATTCTGTTCATAAACTTATTCCGTGTAAAGCATAAAAATGAACAGATCTCAATTAAAACGGAGTCAGGAGACCAAAGAGGGAAGTTCTTATACCCTGCAGCAATAGCAAAGTCCTAGAGGAAGAGAAAGACTTCCTCTTCTTGCCTGGCAAAAGCTTAACCAAGGAGAGACTGTCATGACTCAGCCAATGAAAAGCCACTATACAGCGAACTTCTAATTCCTCCAGGTGACTCTTTATTTCCTATAGCCCTCCCAACTTCCTTTTCCCATCTTTATGAAAGTGCTCCTTTGGTTCTGTGGGCCTTGCACAGTAGTTCTCAGGGTTGCAGACTCTGAATTGCAATTCCTTGCTGATCCCAAATAAGACCATTTTTTACTAGAGAAATAACTGACAGTCTATTTGTTTACGGTTAACAAAAGGGTTCTTATCATTTTTTGGAAGCTTGGAGCTTTCAATGCCAGTAGTACTGAGTCAATATCTCTAACTACATTGTAAGTAAACTGACCCAAAAACATTTCCCAAAAAACCCACTTGCAGATATTCGTCACCCAACAGCACTCCAATACTGCTCTGTAAATAGAAAATCCCATTTTGTGAAGCTTTCATGCTCTTCTGCTGATATAAAGGGCTCACAGCCATGACACGGCTGTCATTTTTCACACTACCTTTTCACTTCAAGGTATGTTCTAACTTTATGTAGCATCCTAAGTTTTTTTCCAAGAACATTTCTCAAAATAAAACCATCTAATTCTAACACTGTTTAGCTCTCTTTCCTTGGCAAATACATAAAGACCTACTCATTTTATAAAGATTCATGTATTTCATTCCTGTTTATCATATACAGGTCTTCTCTCTCCAACAAGATTATTAGTTTCTTTTCTTCAAATCTTTTGCATTGGATTTTATGTCAAACATTTTGCTGGGAAAACATGATACTCAGTCATTTTTGGCTTAATGGTAAAACAGGATCATGGAATTTTAGGCCAGATGGGATAGAGAATTTATGTAGTCCAGACACCCTCATTTTATAGCTGATGAAATGGGGATAGGCTCAGAGAAGCTAAGATAATTTGATCAAGGCTTGCCAACTAGTTGATGACAAGAACTTTGGTGACTTACCTATTTCGTGCCTTTCATATATCCTGTTTTATCCTTTTAATAAATATTTATGAAGTACATTCCAAACAGTAAGAATGATGTGAGGAGAAAAGGTGAACAAAGCACCCAACCTTATAGTTTCTGCTTCATGTGTAGAAACAGAGAATACATAGTAAATGCAAGTGATGAGTATAGCATTATCATAAGGACACTGGAGCAACACTTATCCTAGTCTCATAGGGTTAAATGAGGCTTTCTGGAGTAAAACATATATCAGGTGAGAGTAGAAGAAGGAGTTAACACAATGAAGGCTGGGCTACAGGAGGCAATCTGCAAACTGGGAGCAGGGAAGAAAGAGACTAGACAGGTAGGTGAAGATGAATCATGAGTGGCCTCACCAGTGAGTTTATAATTTCTATTTTGAATCTATTATTAGATTTAAAGTAGGACCAATTTAAAGATCAAATTGGTCTTTTAGAATGAGATTGAATGGGTGTAGGAGGCTGAGTTATAAGACCAGAAAACCAGTTAGAAGACCACTGTAATATTCCATGTGACCATGATAGCCTTTATTGCAATTAGAAAAGGAGTGAATTCTGCTTTAATATTCTGCTCTAATATTTTGAAAGTAGGCTTTTGAGGTTGCATCCATATTACAAGGATGATAAAAAAGAGAATGTGGTTATCTTTGAGAAGTAAATAAACTTTGGCAAGGAAGAATTTCATATTGTGGGAAGTAAGATTATGAACCTTAATTATTGAATTGGTTAATTGCAACCCAGTGATGGGGGCAGAATGCCTTGAGTTCTAAAGACATCTGTCCGTTACAATGTAGATGGTGTTCTCAATGCCATTGCAGCTTGTCTAACCATGGATAGATGAGATTTAATTCAAAATAGAAAAGGATTTTAAAATAAGCATTCTCAAAGTCCCAAATACTGGAATAGGCTATTTACTTGAAGAGTTCCTCTTCAATTACAAAAGCAAGTGCCAAAATATCAGCCAAGCTCTTGACTGCTCTGCCAACTCCAACTAGTTTTGTGGTTGTGCAGTTGCTCCTCTGCCAACTTCATTTTTTTAAACTATTATGAGGTCTAAGCACTGGGAATGCCAAAAGGGAAAAATAAGATCAAGCAACGTGATTACATTTTGGCTAAGATGCATCTATTACCTAGGCAAGAGGATGAAATTACAGCCTTTTTTTAAAAAAAAAAAAAGGACATGGTTTACAAGAAGAAATTCATGAATTTTCCTTCAAATAGAAACTAGTACAAAATTTTATTTCATGCTACCCCATATTACAGCAATGAATGCTGGAAATGAGGTCTAAAAATAAGAGGAGGGATTGAAATAATATACATAGCAATAGTTGCTTTCAGAAATACATTCAAACTTGGTATTTTATGTAAAATATGAAAAATGATTACAACATTAAACTAACCAGAATCGGCTCAGATTTATATTCTTTCTGTGGATGTTGACCCTTTACTCTTTAGAACAAACAGGAAAGCTGTCTTCATATAATTGCTACTGTTTTTTCCCCTTTGATTCTAAGATTCTCAAACAACTGGTTCCTCTTTGTCCTTCAGCATTCCTCTTTTCTTATCTACATGGGATCACGGCCCCTCTGACCTGGGCTCCTGGGTTCAAACACAGGGAACATGTTCAGGCCACCTTTCTGTTGCTCCTGTTGCTATTCGGCTGGGCAGAAAGGTGCCGACCCTCTGGAAATGTCTAAGTAATCATCAAAGACCTAAATTTAAAAATTACCTCCTTTGGGCAAACTTCCCTTAACTCTCCAAGAGAATTAACTATTCTCTTCTTTAGGCTTTCATCAACTTTCCCACTAAGCTCTTGACATAAGTTTCAAAAATAGATGAATCCAAAATGCCGTTGTCACTTTGCTCTTTTTTTTGTATTCTCTGATACATTCTAATAGGATCTCAATGAAATAGATGATAAATAGATAGAAAATAGAGATAGAGATATATACATATATAAATAATATTGATATGTATACACATCAGTTCAATTCAGTTCAGTCACTCAGTCATGTCCAACTCTTTGTGAACCCATGAATCGCAGCACGCCAGGCCTCCCTGTCCATCACCAACTCCCAGAGTTCACTCAAACTCACGTTCATCGAGTCAGTGATGCCATCCAGCCATCTCATCCTCTGTCGTCCCCTTCTCCTCCTGCCCCAATCCCTCCCAGCATCAGAGTCTTTTCCAAGGAGTCAACGTTTCGCATGAGGTGACCACATGCATACATTCATATTTAATTCACGCATGTGTATGCATGTGTTTAGTCACTCAGTCGGCTCTGACTCTTTGCAACCCTGTGGACAGCAGCCTGCCAGGCTCCTCTGTCCATAGAATTTTCCAGGCAAGAATACTGGAGTGGGTTGCCATTTCCTACTCCCGGGGATCTTACTGACCCAGGGATCAAACCCACGTCTCCTGTGTGTCCTGCATGGGCAGGGGGATTCTTTACCGGTGAGCCACCCGGGGAGCCCCATATTTAATTCATAATAGATAATTATCCATTTTCATGATGTGCCATGTCCATGGTTCTTGTGCTAGAATATCTTACTTTAAAAAAGATGCATGATGACTTTCCTGGTTGTTCAGTGGCAAAGACTCTTCACTCCCGATTCAGGGGGCCAGGCTTCAATCCTTCATCAGGGAACTATGCTGCAACTAAGAGTTAGCATGCTGCAACTTAGACTTAGTGCAGCCAAATAAATAAACAAAATTATTAAATATATGATGACTGACTAAAGTCGATGAACTATCATAGTACTATACTGAACAGCTAAAAGTACAAAATGTTTAGGGCTTTTTATTTGCATAAGCCTGATAATATTAAGGGAAAATTTCCAAGGGTATTATTGATTTACTGAAATCTACTCCTGTCATTACATAGAAGAAAAAAATAGTGAAAAATAAACTTTCAATTAATTCATGTAATAGGTGTCTGTTGGTAATCTTTCAGCAGGGTACTGTGCAAAGCAAAGCACTGGAATGCAAAGAATAAGACCGGACCCCTGTCTATAAAGAGCTCTTGGTGAAGTGGGTTATACAGGAAGAAGAAAAGACAAATGCATATGGGGGAATTGATGCTAACACGGAGGCCAGATGACAACAGCAAACTCGACCTGGGAAGTCAGAGAAAATGCCCTGTGCAGAAGTCCACCAGGAAAACGGAACAGTGTGGACAGAGGCAGGGAGACTTCAAAACCAGGGCTCATGATTGAAGCATAGGGCACAGGTGGGAGGAAATCAGGGAATGATATTAGGGAAGCAGACAGAGGCCAGATTTTAAAGGCCTCCACTTTCAGGAGAGCTCTGAGCACTTGTGGGGAGGAAGCAGGGACCAAGACAGGGAGCAAAGATCAAAGGGTGAGCTGTGATCAGGAACTAAGGGACAGCCCTTCAGCTTGTCTTCAACATCTCATACACATCTCTAGGGGCCTCCCAGGTGGTGTAGTGGTAAAGAATCCAGATGCAGGAGACACGGGCTCAATCCCTGGGTCAGGAAGATCCCTTGGAGAAGGAAATGGCAACCCACTCCAGTATTCTTGCTGGGATAATCCCATGGACAGGGGAGCCTGACAAGTCACAGTCAGTCCACAGGGTCACAAAGAGTTGGACACGACAGCATGCATGCCCTGCACGCACACATCTCTACACATATTCCAATTCTATGCATAAGTCACAATTCTATGTTGTTTTAATGATTGACAGGAATGCATTGCACAAGAGGATAACACTCAACTTTAAGATTTACTTTTTTATTTAAATCGCCACATATAATGCATGCTGATCGTGAATGAGACTTCATTTGAGAACTGTAGCATTATCAAAGATGTACAGAGCACATCAGCCATCCTCTAAAACGTCTTACACCTTACAGATGTGGAAGGGAGATATATATATATGTATTTCCACATCAGTGTAAGGCATAAGAAGTTTTAAATTTTTTTATATAACCAAAATATAAGTCATATCAGGATAGGTGTTCCAGCAAAGTTACAACTACATGCATTCAGAAGAGAAATCTTGTTAAGTACCACGCTGTAGCCTGAATAAACATTTGGAATTTGAATAAATAACCCAGGCCTTACTAGACCAGATATAGAGAGAACAGTTCTGGGGCAATTGCTATATTTGAATTCATCCTTGGGAATTGTGTCACATACCCGGTCAGGAAAATGATACGTTTTCTCTCCATACTTAAAACTTTCACAAATACTCTTATGAATTAATCAAATAAAATAGACTTTTCTATCATACCTTCATATTTATGTATTATGAGCCCTTCTTGGATATTTAAATAAATTTAAGATAACCTAAGGAAAGCAAATGGTAAACCACATACAATACATTTATAAAAGTCTCACATATAGCATGTAGAAACTATACTCAACATTTGGAATAAAAATAATTCAACAATTCAACATGAATATTATCAACAGACAAGAAATAGAAATTTAAAAATAGAGAAACCCAAAAAGCTAACTTTTACATTTTCAATTTTGACATGTAATTTTTCAAGCCTTACAATCCTTAATATAGCTATTTATATTCTATTTCCTTCCTAAATTTACCTATACTTTTCCCCCATGAGGCTCAGGATGCTGACCTATAAAACAAAAATAAATTCCTAAATATATATAGTATGGAAATGATAGAGGTCCATGATGCAGTGGATCATTATTCCGGCTGAAAATAAATTGGTTTTCTTGGAAAAGAAATTCCTCTTTAAAGATATTATGAGCCAGGCTCTGCCTACGCTCTTTCCCACCCATCCCAGAAGGACTGAACTAAGTTTCAGAGTTTGGAATCAGCTTCCCTCACTGATGGGGCAAGCGCTGTTTTCAATAAACTCCAACCTACCTCTGATTTAGTTCAGTGCTCCTGAGGGCTTGGTTACTCTAAACAGAGATGCTTCCCTGCTCCAGAAGCCAGGACCAGACCCGGGACCCCCTCTTACTCTCAACATCTAGGTGCTGATGAATGAAACTTTGCTTCTGAGCTGCAGTCTTGTGCCCTAGACCCAATTGCTAAGATACGTATTGCTTCCTGACCGCCTGCATCCCAGCCTCCATCTCCTCCGCATCACTACACTCTGAACCGTCTCCAGACATTCTCCTTGGTCCTTGGAGCACTGACCCAGCTGATCTTCTACACTCTCTCTCATGGCTGGTGAAAATACTGGATTTTACCTGAGCCCTGTGATCCTAGGAAAAAATAAAGGTTACAAAATTCTCCCACTCTTTGTGTTCCAAAAACAGCCCTTTGCAAAATAACACCCTTCCCCAGAGAAGTTAGTTAAGACTCTCTGGGTTCCCTTATTTACCTATGACGTGGGCACAGAGACTTCCTTCAAATGTCCTCTCTTTTCTCAAGAACAGATCAATCAGAACAAAACTTACTGGCCAAATGTTCACTGGGAATCTCTCCTTCCTCTAAACCTCTACACTTTGGGCCACCCTCAGTCTGAGCCAGCATACAACAGTCTTCCTTCCAAAGCTGACTGATCTCATAAGAAACCATTCTCTGATCTACCACCCCATCACCCGCCAGCGTCCATCACTCACCTCCCCAAACCTTGTTCTCTTGAGCTTTTCTCCTTGCTGTTCAGTCACTAAGTCGTGTTCGACTCTTTTGTTGAGACCCCATGGACCATAGCCCACCAGACGCCTCTGTCCACAGTATTTCCCAGGCAAGCATATAGGAGACAGTTGCCATTTCCTTCTCCAAGGGATCTTCCCAACCCAGGGATCGAACTCACATCTCCTGTATGGCAGGCAGATTCTTTACCCCTGAGCCACCAGGGAAGTCCATGAGCTTTTCTTATTACTCCTTATAAAAGAGAACCCCTTATGGATCTATGGTTGGTTCCATTCCTCTTTCTGGCAATAATCCTTTAGAATAAACTCTCCTTAGTTAATTCTGATTGTTTTTACCCAACATGAGACAGTAAGGTTTCTGCCTCTGTAACTCAATTGACTGGATTTCTTCATCTTTCCTGGGTTAACTTTTATCTCTCTCTCAGTAATTCTCACAACCATACTCAAACATGACTCCCTAGACCCTTCCAATTTCTCTCAAAAGTTACAGAACCTTTGCACCTCAAGTCATTACACTGGTGTTCTTATTTTAAAATTCATTCAGTTCATAACACCTTTTAGTAGTCAAAAATTTAAAGGCAACCTCCATTTTTTTTTTTTACCTACTATTCTTCTGAAATTGCTACCAAATGTTCTCACCTCTCATGTCCAGAATGGCAATCTTAAAATATTTTACTGAATTTTTCAGATATTCACAAGAGAAGAAACAGTAATAATTTTTAAAGTGTTTATTGTTACTTGAGAAAGGTGTTTGATTACAAGCCATGTGTAGACAGAATCATTTAATATGTGAATGTGTGTGTGTGCCTGCTTGGTCACTCAGTCGTGTCCAACTCTTTGCGAACCTATGGACTATACCCATTTAATGTGAAGCTGTAAAAGCTAGTTCAGGTCACAATATTCAATTTAGGTAAATTCAGAGATGTGTTTTTCAAAAATCGCAGTTCTTCCTTCAACTTCCTTATAAAAACACCTCGATTAAGCGTCACTCCCTTTGCAAAAAGCTGCTATGCTTCATTCAAGTGGCATGGAAAAGAACAGGGGAAGAAGGGTAGTGTGGACCCCTGTACTGTGATCCTCAGTGTCCACGGACAGCCACACAGGGGCGTGTTTTATAAAGTCACATAAACACACTCCCACATATGCATATATACATATACATGCACATATATTTAGCAATCTTGGTATTTTTAAAATGACTCGAGATGCATCTTGTATGACTAAGTAGCTTAAAAAGCATGAGTTCTTTCCTGATCATTAAGAGACATCATATTTTGGTCAATTTGGGTGTGATCTGAACCGGTATTTGGGGCTTTTTTTTTACCAGGAGGCTGTGACAATTCCCACAGGAATGTATTGGGTCTACCTCAATGCTGTGTTTTTTGCCTTAAAGGCCCATACAAAGCCGAGGCAGGAAGCCTGCACAGCTTGGCTGTGGTGTGGTGGCCAGTGGGCCCACAGTGGTTCATCAGCCACAAGGGCTACAGAGTCGAGTAAGCCACTTGGCTGGAAGGACCCCTGGGGATACAAATCTATAGCCTCAGCACCTGGCACAAAGTTCCACAAACTCACACTGCCCACACTCAGGTCCAGGACACTCATGCACTAAGGAAAAACAAAAACCCTCAAATGGGGAAAATTAATAAACACAATTATTAAGAGTGCTATGATTTTGTAGCAAATACAAAAAGGAAATATTCTGAATCAACAGGAAATAAAGACAACAATAAGCCAAACTCTAGTGAACTAAACAGCTTTTAAAAATGTATCCTCAACTCAGCTGGCTGACATTCACCTTTGGAAAGCAATATTTACCTTCCATTTAATTACATTACTGATTAAGTTACTTCAATCCCTATCAATGTCTGCTACTTTCAGAATAAATGATAAAATGGAGTGATGACAACTGTGATGAAAATAAATATTTTCCACTGCTATGAAATACTGTACAGAATTGTAATCACTATAAGCGGTGATTATATTTCAAAATTATGCATACTGCCTGAGATTACATTTCTTATATTTTCTGAATATTCATCACCTGAGTCCACAGAAGAGATCTAAATGACAAAATTATTACTAAATCCATCAACTGGAAGACACTATGTTATTACTTAATATTTCTGAACACATTCTATCTATTTTACAACCATTCATGGAACACTCACTGAGTGCCAAGTGTTGTGCTAGAAATGGGGTTTATGGAGATGGATGAACGCAGAAACTTTGCAGTCTCACCACGAAGCCACCAATTCTTTCTCAAAATGTGATCAGTAAGCCAGCTTCAGATGTTTCAGGATTTACATCCAAATATTTGAAAATTTGTTAATAATAAATAACAGTGATGCATTATTACTTAATGATGTAGAATAAATAATGTTGCCTCTGGAAGTTCCAAATAAATTTTATGTGTGCATCCAGATGACATTTTCATATGTTGAGATAAAGAGAAATCAGAAACCTTCTAGGTCTTTTATACATCTTAACCAAAGGAAACCCTGATTTCTGTGGGACTGTACTTATTTGAGTATTGCATGCTCTTTTAATTTATACAGACTAGCTGAACAATCACCTTATTTAACTGAATGCAAAAAAATGTTTTCTTTATCAATGAACAGTTTCTTCCTAGTTAAAGCAGTTACTAAGGCTTCCAATTGGAACTAGCTGTGTTCATCATATACATCACCAAAGGTCAGATTCTTGCTTATCCCACAAAGCCAACCATGAAACTCGCATGCATGCATGCCTGCTCAGTCGCTCAGACATGTCTGACTCTCACAGTCCAAGGCCCCTTGGACTGTATCCCATCAGGCTCCTCTGTCCATAGGATTTCCCAGGCAAGAATACTGGAGGGGGTTGCCATTTCTTCCTTTAGGGGATCTTCCTGACCCAGGGATCAAACCCACGCCTCCTGCATCTCATACATTGGCAGGTGATTCTTTACTCCTGAGCCACCTGGGAAGAAGCCCTGAAATTGGCGTAGTGAATGGCTAAAAACATCTTGAAAAGAATATGGTTTTGGTGTGGGAAAAACATATCTCAGCCTGAAAGCTGCTAGGTTTTCATCTTTTCGATTTTTAATCTTTCCTGTCCTTTGACAAGACATTAATACCCTTTGGTGAAATGAATGCCTTGATGTTAATTACTAAGCAAGTCTTTTTATTAATAACAGAGCTAAACGATTTTAACACCTTCCAGCCACTTTCTGGAATGAATGTATAATCGTAATTCTTTCAGCACACTGGGGGAAGTACATAAAAGCCCCTGGAAATTGTTCATTTTGCTTACATGAAGCTGTTAACTCAGTTAATTACAAGCCATTGTCTTGGTATTATTTTTTTATATACAGTTTCTTCCAACACAGCCATTTATTTAGGAAGAACCATGCACACTTGGGTGCAGTTAAAGAAAGAAAGAGACTCAAGAGCAATTATATTCGGGGAAGGACACACCGGAGTCCCTGTGGTCCTCACACCCACAGAGCCCTCCTCTTTCACTTGCCTGGAGATGCCATGTATGTAACATCTGTCTACCCGGCATACTGCTCTTCATTACCCAAGTAAACATGTACCATCAGATATGGAGGTCTGCACCCTAGTCTCCTCTCTAGCCAAGTCTTCCTTTTCTTAGAGCTCACATCACATGCCAGGTAGTAAAGAGAGACTGAGTGAATGTATGAATGAATAAATGAAAACCAAAGGAAGAATTCATATACATTGGAGAGGAGACATGTGAAATTATATTTTTAAATAATCAATTTAATCCAGTTACATTAATTTATGGGGGTATTGTAGGTTTCTTCCCCATTGGTCTCTCAGGCTAATAGTCTAAACATAACAGCCCTCTTTAGGAGAGCGACTTTGTTTATAGATTGTAAATATGATATGAGTGGTATATTTGATGATCTGTGGGAGTCAACTGTTAAATATTCACAAATCTGGGACACTAGTTGTTAAATTCTTGGTAGCTTGAAATGAATCATGGTAAGCGTTTACACTATGGAAATCAGCAAAAGGTAACAATCACTTATTTCTTTCTTTCTTTCTTTCTTTTTTTTTTTTTTTTTTTTTGAGAGTGTTTGCCAAATTACCTATGGGTAGTTGTTCCCTTCTCTAGGGGATCTTCCCAATCCAGGGATTGAACCCAGATCTATTGCAAAGTCCTTCATAAACCCCTGACCAAAAAAAAACAAAATAGAGAGAGAGAATCCACAATATTCCAAATTCCTAATAATCAGCTCACGATGTGCCATTCACATTTTTTTTCTAAAATTCTTTTTGTATACATGTTTCTATCAAGTCAACTTCTTGGGATTATTAATGTAATATGAATATTAGCCACTTCATAAATAAGTACTTCTTTTAATAAGTCAAAAAATGATTCTTTTAAAACATCAATGAATTTGGTCAAAAGCCATGTCCTCTCTAATCTATACACTTCCTGACTTTATAGCCATCAATGAAATCCCTTCTCAGCTTTGTTTATTTCAGGCTGAAAAAGCCTATTTATTTTAGACTCTCCTTATATTGCTGCTCTTCCCATCAGCTCTTTTTAGGCACTCTTTTCTGGACCAATTCCAGTGCAGTCCTTTCCCAAATGCTGCAATCAGAACCATTTGCAGAGTCTCACTTGCAGACAGAAAAAAAAATCTGCAACATAATCATGGCAGAATGGTTTTTCACTCTTTTGTCTTTAATTATGAGTAAATCTCCATTCAGTTTAACAACAGCCACAGCAAAACACACCAGCCTTAACAACAAAGATAAAATCAGACCATATCCAAAGAGATTAGTGGTTGAAGTATACGTTTGCTCTGAGCAGGAAAAGAACTTACTAGATTCTTAACCAGATTCATGAAATCTCATAGTGTAGAAAACACTTAATAATTCTCCTTTTGTAATTCTCCAGGAAAGTTGGTTTTTCTCCTAGTAAGAATACAATGAGGCATCTGTTCCAATTTTCTGTTACTTAGCATTACCAATGAAAATTATAGCAGTCTACAAAATTAATATTAACAATACCAGATTTGTCAGCGTTATTTTTTAAGTGCATGCTTATTAATATCTATAATATCCTTGATTAAGGCATATGCCTGAGACCAATTAATATATTTTGTTTTTGTAAGACTATTCCATACATATTTAAGCATCCTTTTTTAATCAAGCTTTATTATCTGTGTTTACACTGCCTTTCCCTTTATAGTAGGAAAATGAAAAACAGTTTTCTGGTATCAGTTGGAGAAGCTTCACTTCCACGGGTGATATCAACTCATAAACATGTCTATTATATTTAAAGATAGCTGTGCAGTATAATATTGAGGTCTATTTTTTTAACTTCCAATCATTTGTTGATTTTAAGTTTTCAAAGGCAAACTAAATTACATGGTCAAGAAACCACCAGAAAATCTAATTTAAGCAATATACCCTAAGGCACGTTCACGAATAATCACAAATCCAAGCCCAAGGTCTTCCCTAACTAAGCAGTAAGGAGGTCTCAGTAACTGTATTGAAAAGTAGGGTGTTTTCCTTTTGTATGAATAAATCCTTTCAATTTTAGGATATGACTTAAAGAAACAGGGGAAACCAAGCTTTGGAGAGCTTCCAGTGTAGCAGGTATTCTTTGTATAATGTGTGTGATTTAAGCACATATAGCTGGTTCTGGAAAATCCCATGGACGGAGGAGCCTGGTAGGCTGCAGTCCATGGGGTCGCTAAAAGTCGGACACGACTGAGCAACTTCACTTTCACTTTTCACTTTTCACTTTCCACTTTCATGCATTGGAGAAGGAAACGGCAACCCACTCCAGTGTTCTTGCCTGGAGAATCCCAGGGACGGGGGAGACTGATGGGCTGCCATCTATGGGGTCGCACAGAGTTGGACACAACTGAACCGACTTAGCAGCAGCAGCAGCAGCAGCAGCTGGTTCTACATAATGCACATGAAGTCACCAAAAAGTCCAATGCAGAGTTTTCAAGTTCTTTTGAAACATTCACGTTTGACAAAATTATAGATGATAGTCCAAAAAGGATCTAATGAGCAAATCTGGAAAACTGTCCCCACAGAAAAATATAAACAGATAAATTATAGCTTTTAATCTGTGAGTATACTTTCTGAATCTCTAAAAAAGGAATATAGCATTCCGTGTTTCCAAAACAGATTTGAAACTGTTTGTTCTGAACATCTTTCCTGTTGAAAGACAAAAGAGTTTTTATGAGCATTGGTTACTGGTTGGCTTGCATTTTTGCCCTTAAATAGCTAATTTTTTAGAGTGACTTTGGTCCATTGAGGCATCTTAATAACCAAGATGCTTCCCTGGTGGCTCAGCAGTAAAGAATCTGCCTGCCAACACAGGAGACACAAGTTAGATCCCTGGGTTGGGATGATCCCCAAGAAGGAAATGGCAACCCACTCCAGTATTCTTGCCTGGGAAATTCGATGGACAGAAGAGCCTGGTGGGCTACAGTCCATGGGATCTCAAGAGGCTTGGACACTGCTTGACTCAACACCACCACTATCAATATCCAAGAAGCTGTCCCTCATCCAGTTTCCCCATAGCCAGCAAGTTGAGAACAAATTAGGTGCAACTTCAAGTCTTGATTTTTGATCCTTTGCAAACTGTAGATAAATTATGGTTCTGAGCATTCAATTTACCATTCATTTTTTGTGCTAAGTAGATCAATGTATTTCCCTAAAGGCAGATATTCTATTTCTGATAATATTTTCCATCTAAAATATTGCTGAACACATTCAGATAAATAAGCAATTCAAGCAAAACAGAGTTGCTTAAATTGGATCATTTTAACTGATTTTGTATTTTAATCTAGCTTTTTGCTTGAAAAAAGAAAAGAGCTATAGAATGATGCTAAATAAAAAATGACATTCTATAATTCTTCCATTCATGTTTTCCCAGCATAAGAAGGAAAGAAAGTCACCTTGCCAACAAGATTCAGTATCTTATTAAAATGTGTAGAAACCTGTATGTGCTGTTTTCTGAATGTTTACAAACTCTAAATGATGAAGCTAACTTTGGGTCAAGAAACACTCTTTGTTGGCCTTTAAAGCATATCTGTTCTACAGATTCTAGTGGCTCTTACAAACTGAGACTCCATATCAAATAATGTTTCGACTGTGTATACTGCCCTGCTCAGGACCCTTAGACATTGTCCATGGTTAAACATTCTTTGCCTCAATGGATTGCTTCTAACGAACAATGAGTTGATTGTGTGGTTCAGTCCTTTAAGTCCAGGGATCCTCAACCTCTGGGATCTAATGCCTGATGATCTGAGGTGGGGCTGATAAAATAATAAAGTGCAAAATAAATGTAGTGGGCTTGAATCACCCCCAAATCACCACCCCCCAACCCTTGGTCTGTGGAAAAATTGTCTTCCATGAAATTGGTCCCTGGTGCCAAAAAGGTTGGGGACCGCTGCTTCAAGCCATTTGAGACAGTATCACAGTGACTGGAGAGGGAGGGAGCTCCATGTGCCCTTTGAATATCAGGTGTCTCTGTTGAGTCCGACTTTTGTGATCCCCATGGGCTATAGCCCACCTGGCTTCTCTGTCCATGAAATTTTCCAGGCAAGAATACTGGAGTGGGTTGCCATTTCCTTCTCCAGGGAATATTCCTGACCCAAGGATTGAACTTGCATCTCTTGTGTCTTCTGTACTGGCAGGCAGGTTCTTTACCATCTGAGCCACCAGGGAAGCACAGTTACAAGTACCATCTTGTAATGGTACACAGATGACTTATTTGTGATATGGGGTAGGATAGAGTGTGGACTAGAGAAGGATGCCCAGATAAGAAGTAATTTATACCACGTGTCTTAGAAGGAAGAAACATAATGAAGTCTTGCTTAACTGAAAGTCTACAGAGGAGTTCAAAATAGAAAAGGAAATTCTAAATCATGTAATGAGAAAATGACAATTAAAGGAATCAAATAGTTTTGTATCAGCTCCATGGTCTCATCTATTTTTAAACAGAATGACAGTTAATGCTGAATTTAAGTGTGACCTGGGTTAAGCATTTTGCTCTTCATATGTATTTTTCTAAATTTTCTTTTCCTCCCTGACAAACAAAGTAAATTAATATCAAAATAAACAGACCAGGGCTTGATGGCTCTCCAGTTCCTACTGCTAAATATTATCAGATAATAAGCATCAAAACTAAATTCCTCTAATAATTTCAGTAATAAAGTTTCCTGAACATAATTCATACCCTTTAATATTTCCAAAATTCCCTAAAGAAAGGTCAATGGATAACAATATTTATCAACTGTGGGACAGGTAGGGGTATGTCTTGGGAACTTTTTTTTGAGGCAATGTTTACACATTAAGCACACTTTTTTTTTTTCCAGAATATATATGAGGGGTCAACAAACATAGCAAAATTTCCTAAAGATCTTTCTATTTTCTATAAGGTCAATTGTCCATATCAAAACAACATTATTACTATGATGACTACTGCTTTTTTATTATTGGAGGTGGCCTAAAAATGATGACTGTGGTCACTGAAGTTCACCCATATGATGCCACATCTTAAGAGCCACTGTCAAAGCCATTGCTACATGCCAGCTCTATGCTAGAGCAGGTTATGTGAAAGCGTTGGTACCTCTCCTGTGTGCCTTAGACTTGGGTGGGTAGGTGCTGGCTGCTGAGCTTATTTATGGCTTATAAATAATGTAAGCCATGTAATGGTTAAGAGGTGCTTTAAAATCACTCAGGGCTTGAATCCTGTGTTATTGTGGGCACGTTGAACCTCAATACCTTCATCAGCCTATTGTTTTCACCCTTGAGAACTGAGTGAAAACACACAGTAAGTGGTGAGCTCAGGAGGGAGGCAGAAGGGGGTTTCAAGACGGAGGGGTCATATGTATACCTATGGCCCATTCATGTTGATGTATAGCAAAAACCATCATAATATCATGAAGCAATTATCCTCTAATTAAAAAAATTTTTAAAAGAGTTGAGCTCATATTTACAAATTCTAAAAAATTAATTGAAAATAATTATAATAATACCAACAAAACAACAACATCCAAATTGTTTACCCTTAAGGCCTCCTTGCTCTTCCATAAGGATTTCATGAATTTTTACATTTTTCTATAAGTAATCACATAATTTATTTCTCTACCTAAATTGTTTGCTTCTGTATTCCACAAGAGCCTTTCTAGTTAAGTCTGTACTTTATCTACTATCCATCAAGACAGCTCACTCATTCTGCCCAATCCATTCTTATTTCAGAATCTATTCATTTCTATCTTCTCATGATAACCTCAGAAGAATTGAAAACCAAGTGTAAAGTGAAAACAAATACCTCTTTGCAGTCTTTGCAGTGACAAGTTGTACATACCTGCAATAATGATGACCACCATAGAACTAATGAGAAACTATTGTATGTCAGCGACTCATAGCTCTACTTAAGCAACGAGGGAATTGTGGTCCCATACATTTTGTGTACTAAAATTAATTCTAGCTGTATCTTCAATTTGTGTTTGCATTTCCCTTTTGCCCTTATTTCTTGATTTATTTGACTCTTACCTTGTATAATTTTACATTCAAAACTGTTCACTTATATTAATATATTAATACATATGTTCTAGCAAACCTTAAGAAATTAATTACCAATTAGCTAATTTGGAACTCAAAACACTTGAGAAACTTGCCTTTTCCACATCACAACCACAGTGCCAGCAACTGGAATTGGAAGTTGTGGACTTGAACCCAGTTCAGTCTGATTTCACATTTCAGGTCCTTCTTGGCAACAAGGTCAGTTGCTTCTATCCTGACTTCGTATAGCAATGAGTTATGTTGACTTGAATATACATTCTTAGGACTTGGGCTACCTTACATATGTGAACCTGGAGTTTATGGCACTTGTGGATGATTCAAGAACAAGATCTCTACATAACCGTGGTTAGCTGAAGTTTCGAGTAGCTGCAGAATAGGGCCAACTTTTAGGAAGTAACTGTACTTTCAAGGATGACAGAGTACAGTGTGTCATGTGGGTGCCTATTTCTGTCCTGTGCAAGGTCCTATGTAAGAAATCTCTGGGCAAAGTGAGAAGATCAGCGAAAAGAGCTGTGGAATGCAGAGCTTTGGACAGCCGTAGGCACTGACTGTACCAAAATAACTCAGTTAGATGGACCTGTCAACAGACAGGGTCTCTCAAGAGCCCAGAAATGCTCCTACAAAAGCAGGAGTTGAGGGTGGATCTCAACCAAATCTGGAGGAAGAGAAACTCTCCAACTCTGAAGGCTAGGTTAAGCATCACAGTGGGGGAAAAAAGAAAAACATTTATTACAATTATGTGAGATCTTTTGGCAAAATGACTAGAGGAGATTTAACCATTTATGAGGGAGCAGATGGGTTCTGGGCTCTAAGGTTTTATCAAGGGGTCCTTACCTGCCTCCTGAGAAACTCATATGTGGGTAAAGAAGCAACAGTTAGAACCAGACATGGAACAACGGACTGGTTCCAAATTGGGAAAGGAGTGCGTCAAAGCTGTATATCGTCACCCTGCTTGTGTAACTTCTATGCAGAGAACATCATATGAAACGCTGGGCTGGAGGAAGCACAAACTAGAATCAAGATTGCCAGGAGAAATGTCAACAACCTCAGATATGCAGATAACACAATCCTTATGGCAGAAAGTGAAGAGGAACTAAAGAGCCTCTTGCTGAAGGTGAAAGAAGAATGTGAAAAAGCTGGCTTAAAACTCAACATTCAAAAAGCAAGGATCATGGCATCCAGTCCTATCACTTCATGGCAAACAGATGGGGAAACAATGGAAAAAGACACTTGCTCCTTGGAAGAAAAGCTATGACGAACCTAGACAGCATATTAAAAGGCAGAGACATTACTTGGCCACAAAAGTCCATCTAGTCAAAAATATGGTTTATCCACTAGTCATGTATGGGTGTGAGAGTTGGAACATAAACAAAGCTGAGCAGTAAAGAATTCCTGCTTTTGAATTGTGGTGTTGCAGAAGACTTTTTTAAAATTTATTTATTTTAATTGGAGGTTAATTACTTTACAATATTGTATTGGTTTTGCCATACATCAACATGTATCTGCCACAGGTATACACGTGTTCCCCATCCTGAACCCCCCTCCCACCTCCCTCCCCGTACCATCCCTCTGGGTCGACCCAGTGCACCAGCCCCAAGCATCCAGTATCATGCATTGAACCTGGGCTGACGACTCATTTCATATATATTATACATGATCCAAAAGTCTACAAGCAATAAATGCTGGAGAGGGTGTGGAGAAAAGGGAAACCTCTTACACTGTTGGTGGGAATGCAAACTAGTACAGCCACTATGGAGAACAGTGTGGAGATTCCTTAAAAAACTGGAAATAGAACTGCCATACAACCCTGCAGAAGACTTTTGAGAGTCCCTTGGACAGCAAGGAGATCAAACCAGTCATTCCTAAAGAAAATCAGTCCTGAGTGTTCATTGGAAGGACTGATGCTGAAGCTGAAACTCCAATACTTTGGCCACCTGATGCGAAGAACTGACTTGACTCATTTGAAAAGACCCTGATGCTGGGAAAGATTGAAGGCAGGAAGAGAAGGGAATGACAGAGGATGAGATGGTTGGATGGCATTACTGACTCAATGGACATGAGTTTGAGCAAGCTCTGGGAGTTGGTGATGGACAGGGAGGCCTGGCGTGCCGCGGCCCATGGGGTCGCAAAGAGTCAGACTCAACTGAGTGACTGAACTGACTGACTGAGGAAAATAATTTACCCCAGAGTGGGTTTCAACAGACAGTGGGACAGAGGGAAGCTGCTTCTGACTGCATCCTGAGAAGTTCTGCTTTCTGAACATGATGTTTAAGAAACCGCATGTTTAATATGGGCTGTAGTACAGTCTTATGTATCTGTTAACTTATGGTGTGGAACCTGTAAAATTGGGAGCACCTAGAGCTTAAAGAATTTCCCCTTCAAATCATTTTAATTCAAAGTGATGCAATGCTAGAGAAGCAGTGGATGTGGAGGCCTAGCCCCACAGTGGATCCCCCGCTGACTCAGCAGTAAAGAATCTGCCTGCAGCAAGGGAGACGTGGGTTCGATCCCTGAGTTGGGAAGATCCCCTGGAGGAGGGCATGGCAACCCACTCCAATATTCTTGCCTGGAGAATCCTGGGGACAGAGGAGCCTGGAGGGCTAGAGTCCATGAGGTCACACAAAGTCAGGCATGACTGGAGCCACGGAGCACAGACACACAGCCCTGTACTGCTCATACACCACAAACCCTGGGCAAAAAGTTGCAGATAAACCATCCTGTCTTTAGGCATCAACGTGACTTCCAACATTAAGAAATCACCAGAAATTCTATTTTAATTATGCTTTCTACTTGAAATATTTTTCACCACACACTAAAATAAATATTATACTGTGGGTTAACCAACAGTTTTTGATAAGGACTTGTTGTCCTAGAGCATCTCATGACAATTTCTTTGCCTTTCCAAGATACATTAGCAGTTGCTAAGGAACCACATTTCACAGCCATGGCTATCTAGTAACACCATATGTGTAGAATGTCAGAATAATTATGTGATAGCTGCTGTGAAAACCATGAAACTTGGACATTAGAAATAAGGAATACGTTTTAATTAGATTTCCTGCTACGACCATAATACAAAGTCCAGTTCTCCACTGAAATGTACACTCCATCATCAGAGGGGCTTGATACGTTAGTTTATACTTCTATCCCCAGCCTGGCACAACACTAGCACATAGTAGGCCTACAAAAATGTCTACTCAAAGAATAAAGATGTTTCTTCTCACTAGTACTCAAAAGTAGAAAAATTTCTGTAAGGCTCAAGCCAGGTGATTCTCCAGGGAGAAGAAATGGAATGCTTTAAGAGAATTATAAAGGAACCCTTTGCATTTATAATATTCTCATTTTTCAAAGGTACTGATAATAGCAAAATCTTTGGAAATTAATTAGCAGTGGCATTTTAAATTTGCCTGGGGTAAATTCCACTCTGAAAACTACATCTTATTAAAAGAAGAGTGCACAGAAAAAAATACTGGTTTACCCTGGTGACTCAGATGTTAAAGAATCTGCCTGTAGTGCTGGAAACCCGGGTTCGATCCCTGGGGTAGGAAGATCCCCTGGAGAAGGGAATGGCTACACTCCAGTATTCTTGCCTGGATAATATGGACAGAGGAGCCTAGTAGCTTACAGTCCATGGGGTCACAAAGAGTTCGACAAGACTGAGCAACTAAGCACACACTATTTAATAACTTACTATATTTGAGACTAAAAGAATTAACTCATATCCTTGGGCTAAAGAAAGGTAGGATTTGCTTATAACCTGGTCACTGTAACTGTTTCTATATCCGTGGTCACTAGTGTTATGAAGATATTCTACACAGCATGTTTAAAAGTGGTTCTACCCTTTGCTTTTGGAAATGCTCTTCATCTCAGCAGGCTGACATTCATCTTTTAAAAGGTATGTTTAACTTCAGTTAATTTTCAGTGAAAGCAACAATGCTTAGACAGACACTAATTTTAATTAATTATTTACTGAACATTTTCTGCCATAGCAAGTGTCACGCGAAAGCCCTGATACACTCCATCTGCTGCTTACATTTTATTCATCCACTATGCCATTTTACAAAACACTAGAAATCAAGTTTGTCTGGCATAATAAACTCCTATGATTCTGCCCAATAAACTGTTATCCTCCAAACACATGCAGATTTTGTTTTCTTTTGATTTTTCAAATGACTGCACAGGGTCACCAGGCATCCTTGGATCAGACCACACTATTCGCCAAGTACTGCCACATCTCCTCAGTTCTTCTGGCTTCTCTGGGAAGGTGTTAACTGAATCTTTACTATTCTAGATTTTAGACATGTTCGTTAGATATTCTCTTTTCTGCCTATGCCTGATCAACTATCAGATTACGTGGTCCAGCAATGAATCTATTCTAAAACACCTTAAAAATTAAAATATTATTTTGATAGGAAACTTTTCATGGAGCTTAAGGATTGTTAGTATCCTCATATTAAAGAGATGTTCTGTGATGGAGGTGTGAGGAAGGCGTGAGCTGTGGAGGCTACTGAAACTCCAGATCTATGATGGGGACAAATTAAAACAATCAAGCCTCTTATTATTTCTGAATTTCCATCTTCTTGCATATAGAAGAGTTACAGTTACACTAACCTTTTGACTGGCACGAAGACTCGGTAAAAGAATTAAAGAACACGGCATAGAAATGACTGTCAATCATAGGTGATTAAGTACATTTTTATCTCCTCTGCCTCCCAAAAACCTGAATAAGACAGCAGTAAAGGATTTCAACCTATCCTTACCCCTGAGAAAAAATACATACATTTTATAAAGTGAAAGTGGAGAGTGAAAAAGTTGGCCTAAAGCTCAACATTCAGAAAATGAAGATCATGGCATCCGGTCCCATCACTTCATGGGAAATAGATGGGGGAACAGTGGAAATAGTGTCAGACTTTATTTTTTCGGGCTCCAAAATCACTGCAGATGGTGACTGCAGCCATGAAATTAAAAGACGCTTACTCCTTGGAAGAAAAGTTATGACCAACCTAGATAGCATATTCAAAAGCAGAGACATTACTTTGCTGACTAAGGTCCTTGTAGTCAAGGCTATGGTTTTTCCTGTGGTCATGTATGGATGTGAGAGTTGGACTGTGAAGAAGGCAGAGTGCCAAAGAATTGATGCTTTTGAACTGTGGTGTTGGAGAGGACTCTTGAGAGTCCCTTGGACTGCAAGGAGATCCAACCAGTCCATTCTGAAGGAGATCAGCCCTGGGTGTTCTTTGGAAGGAATGATGCGAAAGCTGAAGCTGCAGTACTTTGGCCACCTCATGCAAAGAGTTGACTCATTGGAAAAGACTCTGATGCTGGGAAGGATTGAGGGCAGGAGGAGAAGGGGACAACCGAGGATGAGATGGCTGGATGGCATCACGGACTCGATGGACGCAAGTCTGAGTGAACTCCGGGAGTTGGTGATGGACAGGGAGGCCTGGTGTGCTGAGATTCATGGGGTCGCAAAGAGTCAGACATGACTGAGTGACTGAACTGAACTGAACTGAACTGATAGGGTTAATTAGTATTATTCTACTTGAGACTGTTCCAGAAGAAACATCTACTTCTGCTTCATTGACTACTCTAAAGCCTCTGACTGTGTGGATCACAACAAACTGTGGAAAATTCTTAAAGAGATGGGAATAATAGACCACCTTACCTGCCTCCTGAGAAACCTATATACAGGACAAGAAGCTGCAGTTAGTACCAGACATGGAAAAACAGACTGGTTCAAAATTGGGAAGGAAGTACGATAAGGCTGTATATTGTCACTCTGCTTATTTAACTTAAGTTCAGAGTACGTCATGAGAAAGGACAGGAGAAATATCAGCAACCTCAGATATGCAGATGATACCAGAAAGAGCCTCTTGATGAAGGTGAAAAAAGGACAGTGAAAAAGCTAGCTTAGAACTCAACATTAAAAAAACGAAGACCATGGCATCAGGTCACATCACTTCATAGCAAATAGATGGGGAAACAATGGAAACAGTGACAGACTGTTTTCTTGGGCTCCAAAATCACTGCAGATGGTGACTTCAGCCATGAAATTAAAAGACACTTGCTCCTTGGAAGAAAAGCTATAACCAGTCTAGACAGCATATTAAAAAGCAAAAACATTGCTGACAAATGTCCGTCTAGTCAAAGCTATGGTTTTTCCAGTAGTTATGTACAAATTTGAGAGTTGAACCATAATGAAAGCTGAATGCTGAAGAATTGATGCCTTTGAACTGTGGTATTGGAGAAGACTCTTGAGAGTTCCTTGGACTTCAAACCAGTTAATCCTCAAGGAAAGCAGTCATGAATATTCATTAGAAGGATTGATGCTGAAGCTGAAGCTCCAATATTTTGGCCGCTTGATGAGAAGAACTGACACACTGGAAAAGACCCTGATGCTGGGAAAGATTGAAGGCAGGAGAAGGGGATGACTGAGGATGAGATGGTTGGATGGCATCACTTACTCGATGGACATGAGTTTGAGCAAGATTCGGGAGGTGGTGGAGGACAGGGAAGCCTGGTGTGCAGTCCATGAGGGCACAAAGAGTCGGACGTGACTGAGTGACTGAACAAGGACAACAACTTGAGACTGGGCGGGAGAAATCCCTCAGAATGCTTGAGGTGAAGCTTCCATGGGAGGCTGGTTCCTCCCTGACCTGCCTGGGTGCAGAGGAAAGCCCAAGGAGGGCAGGGACTGAGCCCAGAACTCAACTCAATCCGAGGTATAAGGAAAGCTGTTTAAAGGGACAGAGCTCATGTTCCTGGGGTGGCCCTTTGGTGTGGGACACAGAGATGCTGAAGATTGGTGTTTAATAAATTCCCTCTAAAACATGAAATATAAATACTTGCCTCTGAATCCTCTGGACAACCTTTATAAGATATTCTCTACTCATTTTTACATGATGGAGATGGACTTGACTTTCTGAGGTTGTGGCAGAGCTTTTAGTCTAGACCCCTAAGGGGAAAAACCAGAACTTCTACTGCAGCTCAGTAATCCAAATGAATGCCTGCTGCCCTGGACTCAGTAAGGTATGGCTACCTTTTATTCACAGAAAGGCCCTGAATTGGTCGATAAATTACAAAGTCATTTACTCCACAGGCGTCTGCTAGGGCAGAGATGAGGCAGCCCATAAAGATATGTGCGTGCATGCATGCTCAGTCATGTCACACTCTTTGTAACCCGTGGACTATAGCCTTCCAGGCTGCTCTGTCCATGGGATTTTCCAGGCAAGAATACTGGCATGGGTTGTCATTCCCTTCTCCAGGGGCTCTTCCCAATCCAGGGATTGAACCAGCATCTCTTACATCTCCTACAGTGACAGGTAGGTTCTTTACCACCAGCACTGTCTAGGAAGCCCACTCATAAAAGATTACATGAAATATATATATATGTATGTTCTACTTAATGGATTTCTTTACAGTAAGTACTTTGAGTAAATAAAATACTCAAAGTGATGCCTTTTTGATAAATCGAACAAAACAATTCACCCTGTTCTTGATAACTTGAGTCAATAACTAGGACAATTGTTGAGATACACTGAGGATTTGAGCACTGATAAAGGACACAGGCTGAATAGCTCATTGATAGTTAATGAGCTTCATTTTGGAAAAAAAAAAATGCCTTGATGTCAGCTCGATTTTTGCTCATTTGCTTCCTTCACATAAAAGTGAGTTAGGTGTGCAGCTGTGTGACCTCCTGGGTGTTATAGCATGACTGCATCTCTCCATAATTAATTAGCAAATCAAAGGTTAAAGAAGTCTTCTCCAGAGTGATAGGAATTGCAAGCAGACATGCTCCCTGTCGTTCTCACTGTCCTCTGTCTAGAAACCATCAATTATTTTTGCTCGAGTAATACGACTCCTGAATTTACTATATTCTTCAGTCTCACTTATACATACTATGGTTAATAGGTGTGAAGATAGAAAATGCTTCCCCATTACAGGAGTTTGTCAGGTCATATTGATACTGCTCTCTGGATTCTTGACTTACAACTAAATCTCAGACACAAGCTAGTACAAAAATTGGAAGTTGGATGCCATAACAAAATTAAATTTCAACACATTAACTTCCAGGAAAGAGGATGGTGAAAGAATCACATTACCACTTGTTCCCCACACTGTCACAGTCATCAAAAAACTGACCAAGAAGGACAAAGAGGAGCAAAAACCAGGGATAAAATTGCACTGGCATGGAAACTGAAAGGATGGCCAACCACAGGTCACAGAACCAAAGCACAGAAACTCACAAGACCCTGGCCAGAATTCACCCTCCTGAGAAAGCCGGCACAAAGCAGCAGAAAGCGATCCGAGAAGAGTCCGGAAGTCTCTGTTAGTGGTTTCTGTTTTGAAGAAGCCAGTGCTAGTGATGTGGGCCCCTCTCTGACCTGCAGGTCAGAGGCTCTGGAGGCCAGGCTGGAAGTGGAAGGAGCAATTATTTTGAGATGGTTGGTTGACATCACTGATTCAGTGGACCTGAGTTCGAGCAAACTCTGGGAGATGGTGAAGGACAGAGAAGCCTGGCGTGCTGTGGTTCATGGGGTCGCAAAGAGTCAGAAATGACTGAAAAACAACAAATAACTCAGTAATCGTGACAATGTTTGAAGGATAGTACCTGCTCCTGTAAGATATAAAATCTGGAAGGTAAAGGATCCTGGAGACCAAAACCCAGATTTACCAGTAACTGGGCACCAACTTAGCACAGCTTAGGAGAAAGCATAGCTTATGACATAAAAGATGCCCAACAAGACAGACAGGCCTCCTTGACTTCTCATGTATATGCCCCACCTACCAGGATAATCAAACAATTTTGAGCACCTGATATCAAACAATTTTGCAGCACCTAATGGCTGCAAATTATCTTGACAAAAGGTGCAAAAAATTCTCCTATATCCCAGCTTTTCACACTTACCCAAGCCCCAAAGGCTCTGGCAAATTAACCTTAATAAGCTCTGGCCAAGCTCTTCTGTTTTAAGGATAAGATTTTAAATGCAAACTAAAACAACAATAAAATACCACTTTTTACTTAAAACATTGCTGAGATTAAAAGCATTGATAATAGACAGCTTAAGGAGGCTAAAGGAAATAGGAATCCTCAAAGACTGCTGGTAGAAACATCAACTGAAAAAAAAAATTCTTCCTGAAGGGTAATTTGGCAATCAGCTATAAAATTCAAATGCATGTTCACTGACCCAGCAATTCTACTTCTAAAAATACACACTGATAATCAGATGAGTGTTCAAATACATAGTACAAGGATATTCTATTGATAATAGAGAATAATTAGAAACAAACAAAAAAAAAGACATCAATAGGAATCTGGAAATGCTATGGGAAACCATACAAAGGAATACAGTGTAGTCATTAAAATTAATTGTATATGTCTATATTTAGTTACATAGGAAAAGTCTGCAATGCTTGGCAAGTGTAAAAGGCAATTTACAAAGGAGCTGCCTGTGGAAAATATTCATTGAGAAAAAGTCTGAAAGGCTCCACATCAACATGTATGTGGTGGTTGTCTAGGCTCATGGATTTATAAGTGATCTTCACTTCTTTCTTTACAAGAGTATGTATTCCCTGCATAACTTTATAAGGAAAACATATTGTTTTTATAATTGAATATAATTTTATATTATATTATTATTACATTGTTATATTTATGCTTATAGTACAATAGTCACATTTCATATAAAGCTTATCTGCACTTTCTTTCATTGGACATCAACACACCCCAACAGCTTTTGCACACAATCTGATACCAAAAGAATGATACATCATCTGTTAAGCACATATTTTGAAAATCCACTGACATACAAGAGCTCTGTTTTAAAGCACATGATCTATCTGAACAGCAGTGTTGGTATAATAATTTTATTTGCATTTCATCTGTTTCTTTGTAAAACATTAGAATCAGGAAATGAATCTATAAAAAAAGTTGATAATTTTTTCAGTTATTATAATTGAGAAACAACAAAATCATTATCTTTGCCAAACACATACAATTTAAAGTCTCTACCTGCATTGGACTTAAGTCAGCCAATTATTTTAATAGTGAATTACTTGACCTGTATTTCCCTCTTGAGAAAGTCCCTTCCCAAATGTTAGTGTCCATAACTCCTGTTCATAACTCCACAAAGTCATGTGACCTCATTCACATCTGTTACACACTTTCATACTCAACCCTCAGCACCTTCACCCACTCACACACACAACTGATTGGAAAAAGAGCCAAGTGGGCTAATGAAATGTCTTTAAATGTCTTTAAAAGAACAAAGCAACTGAAGTTGGTCCCTTCTGGTGCTTGAGTGAGAAAATATATTGGGATTTTGGAAGATGATCTTCACCTAGACACCAAAAGTGAAGCAGAGATAAGGAAAATCTATATTCACAGAAAGACAGAAATGGACGAATTTGTTTCTGGAAGATACCTTAAACTCTCTTTTTGGCTTAAGCTACATTTGTTTGAGGGGTTCCCTGGTGGCTCAGTGATAAAGAATCCACCTACCAATGCAAGAATCACGGGTTTGATCCCTGGGTTGGGAAGGCCCCCTGGAGAAGGAAATGGCTACCCACTCCAGTATTCTTGCCCCGGAAATCCCATGGACACAGGAGCCTGGTGGGCTATAGTTCATAGGGTTGCAAAGAAGTTGGACAAGATTTAATGACTAAACAACATACAAGCCATTGAAATAAGCCTAGGTTCCACTGAGAGAAAAGGATAAGGTAAAATAATATCAGATAAAAATCTGGACATACTGAAAATTATGGTAAACATTTCATGTATAAATAGGAATTTTCTAATTCTTAACTCTCTGGGTGTAAAATACCTATTTGTGTGTGTGCTCAGTGGTGCAGTCATGTCTGACTCTTTGCAACCCCATGGACTGCAGCCCACCAGGCTCCTCTGTCCAGGGAATTTTCCAGGCAAGAATACAGGAGTGGGTTGACATTTCCCCTCCAGTGGATCTTCCTGATTCAGGGATCGGACCCATATGTCTTGCATCTCCTGCGCTGGCAGGCAAACTCTACCACTGAATCACCTGGAAGCCATCATATACACATAGGAACCAATATGAAATGTCACAAATATCATGGAATTACCTTTTAGAGAAATATTTCAGATCAAGAAACAACACAAATTTATAAACAGTATTAATGAGGTCATCCAATGAATAAATATTGAGTGGATAAATCAGTAAATGAACAAATTATCCAACAACACTTTTTTTCAGCTGCATAACTACCCCTCAGTGTACTTCTTTGTTTTATTGTCCTCAGAGAACTCTTGGCTGTGAAACAATCTCCTGTGATAGAACCTGTTAATCTATGTATAAATCACTTATACTAAGGGAACAAGATTTAAAAAGTCAAAAACCCTGAAGTGACATTAAGCTGATCTTAATAGCCTTTGGAATCATGGGTGAGGAAAGCTTTCAAATAAGAACAAGAAAATATCATAAAGGCATAACATTGTTTTTTCTGTAATTTGTATTTCTTCTTGATAAAATCACCTTTCTGTGTTTATTTTCTGTTAAAAAAAAAAAGTAAGGTGTCCTGAAGTAGCTTGAAAGGAACCCAACTTCTAACAATGAAGGGTGTCAAGTTGTTAGCAATGCATCTCAAAACTGCAGAATCACAGAAACAGGCTGCTTTAGTAAGAATGGAAAAAATGAATAAATAAATAAAGCAAAGCAAGAACACTTAGAGAATGGCGAGCTATGTGTCAGAACAGACATGTAAGGAAACGGCAAGTGAAAAATCTCAGACTTCAGAAGAAGAGCACCGGTGACACTGAAGCACAGTCGAGGGAGCGCAATCAACAAGACATCAACAGCTGACCAGGGAGCCGGTTAGAGCAGCCAGTCGCCTCGTGGCAGAGTATCCGGACACAGCGAACGCAGATCTCTGCCAGTTCCAGGCCTCCAATGTCAAAAGAGATCATGGCGACAGATACGAAACATGACAGAGGGCAATGAAAACAGTCATCCTCAACTTGAGAAAACGAGACGGCATTGAGGAGAACGGAGAGGACATAAATCATATTCATTTGAGATAACTTTATTTTTGTTTAATTTACAAGCTCAAAAACTTTATGGCAGTGTGCCAGAGTATACATATTTATTTGCAAAACAACAACAACAACAACCAACCTTGTTTAATGTCTCAGTGAAGATTGGGATTGACATATATACACTGTTATATGTCCAATAGCTAGCTAGTGGGAAGCTGCTGCATAGCACAGGGGGCTCAGCGCAGTGCTCTGTGATGACCGAGAGGAGTGGGATGGGGGTGGGCGAGAGGGAGGTCCAAGAGGGAGGGGGTATATGTATACTTACAGCTGACTCACTTCATTGTACAGCAGAAGCTAAAACAATATTGTAAAGCAACTATACACCAATTAAAAAATATATACATTGTATTCTCTGGAGCAAAAGTGCATGTGTGCTAAATCACTTCAGTCATCTGTGACTCTCTGCAGCGTCATGGACTGTAGCCCGCCAAGGTCCTCGCTCCATGGGATTCTCCAGGCAAGAATACTGGAGTGGGTCTCCATGCCCTCTTCTAGAGGATATTCCTGACCCAGGGATCGAACCTGCGTTTCCTCCGTCTACTGCCTTGGCAGGTGGGCTCTTTACCACTAGCACCACCTGGGAAGTCCAGAGCGGAAGTACATGAACCCAAGTATATCTGACTGGTCTGCTCACTGCTATAGTATTTCCCAGCAAAGGCAGTCATGGCAGATGGTGTCAACCTCACTACCGCCCCTTTACCTGGTAGAGGAAAGGCACTGTATGTGTTTGAAGTCCTTCCTTGTACTCTCTAAGCCTCAAGTAAATGAATACATGAAAGTGTAGAGTAGAACAGAGATTTTGTTCATGACCTCCAATAAATTATCCAAGATTTTTCATTTGAACTGAAGAACACAGAAAATTATCTGAAGGACTATTTTATCAATAGGACTGCATATAACTAGTATCATTCTAGATGAGAGGAGATAAGGGAACCCTTCACATACAGTGAATGGCTCAGGCCACCAGGGGCTAATTCTCATGCAAACCCAATTGGGTGACTGGATTGAAAATAAACATTTAACTTTTGAGCTACATCCCAAATAAACCTCATATATAACATTCACAAGAAATAAACAGAACGTCATTTGCAGTCAAAGTGACGCTTGCAACCAGAGCATTATAAAACCAACTCCACCACCTCAGTAATGGGAGAATTCCAAAGCATCTTGCCAGATTCAGATACGGCTCACAGACTGTACTAGTCAACTTTCCCTAGTCTTGCTAATAATGTCCCAATAGCTCAAAACAGCAAATGCGTATTTCTCATTCAGAGCACCTGAGGGCTCATTTTGGTCCCAGGTGTTCCTTCACTGGGAGGACCATGCAAAAGAAGGAGGCACCCATCTGGAACAGGCCATTCTCTAGAGAGAAGAAGCAAATATGGGACCAAAGGACTTTTGTTCAGTCTCAGTATGCGTTGGCCAGAGGGTCACACGCACAAGGCACACATGAAGGGGTGGGGACGATACTCCCCCATAGAGAGGGCCATGGGGGAGGGGACAGGAAGGAACAGGCTCCAGTTCCCAGGGCAGAAAACATTTTGAGCAAATAATACAAACTAGTATAGAGTCAGAAGGAACAGGATACTGTAGCACTGTGCCTGCCTGGGTGACGAGTAAAAGGTGGTCAACAATTTGTATCCAAAATTGGAGAAAGCAAACAGCCTCCAGGAATTACTCAACAAGGATTTGCATTTAAAGTTGAACATCAACCAATTATAAACAAAAACTGGTAATATTGTGTAATTCAACTGAGACCTTCAGTCAAGACTGGTGCCCAATGGTTTACAACATCATGACATTTGTATAAATACCTCTTTAAAGGGAAATTTGGTAAAACGTGTCAAAAATCATGAAAATATCCTTATCTTGACCCAGAAATTCCAATATGGGAGATTTCCTCTAATTAGACATTCTTAAAGAACAAAAGATACATTCACAAGGATGTCCAGCACAGCAATGTATCTAAAACCCACCAACTGGAACCAATGTCATAACTGAGCCATAAAATTGGTTTGAAAAATGATGGCACAGTCACAAAAATAGAAAATTCAACAGATGCAAAAGTGAGGGGGACTGGACTGGCTGCTACTGTCACAACCATAAGACAATTTGGTGAGCATGGCAAGGAATAGACTCCTTGTATTTGTGTAGTGAAAGCATTCATGAGATAGAATGTACTCAGAATGAGATACCTAAAAACTATACAATTTTGGGTCATCATGGTTTGTTATTTCTCACTAACTTTCTATTACTTCCCCAGTTTGAAATGATAAAACCATATTTTTTAAATGTCCATCCATATCCAGTTGAAGAACAGTTTCTCAAAACTCTTTGAGAAAGTACTAATTTAAAGAGACAAACTCAAATATTTCCTTTTCTCTGAGAATCACTAGTTAAGAATATGAGCAGAAGGCCTAAACTTTAGGTGAACATACACACCGTCTGTTGATTTGTCCCTTGAGGTAATATGGAAGTAGAGGAAAAATTAAACATCTCTGCCAACAAAGACCTCATGTCATATAGGAAGATGATTTTATTTTATACTTATTCATGAACACTTCTTTTGCTTACAGTGTGATTTTTTGTCTTATAAGAGGAGCAAAGTACTTTTATTCCTTTGGTTTCACAAAGAAAAGAAAATTTTTGTAAAAACAAAAGAGACCTCTGGGCTTGATGCAAATGTGTGGATTCTATATTTGCGAGATTCATGCATCATTTTCATGGCTTACTCTATGCAGGCCCAAGAGGCTGCACCCTCAGACCCATATCCGGGGTCCTCCTGTGTGTGTGTGTGTGTGTGTGTGTGTGTGTGTGTGTGTGTGTGTGTGCACATGCACACTCAGTTGCTTTCAATTATTTTGCAACCCCATGGACTGTAGCCCACCAGCCTCCTCTGTCCATGTGATTCTCCAGGCAAAAATACTGGAGTGCATTTTCTTCTCTAGGGGATCTTCAAGACCCATGGATTGAACCCACATATCTTGCATCTCCTGCACTGGCAGGGGGGTTCTTTACCACTGCACCCCCTAGGAAGCCTGGGTCCTCTTTTCCTCCTGGAGCACATTACAATTTCTCGTCCTCACCTCCTAAGCAACACACATATGCACACACACACTTCGAATGAATATTTAAAGTGCTAGATCACTGTGGTTCTAACACTTCACTTGAAGTGCTACATTGAGAGAGCAGTGCCGAAGAAGACTCTCCATCTGGAATGTTCCATTTCATCCGGGCCTCTTTCTATAACAGATGCACCAAGGAAACAAGATAACTCCTTGCCTTACAGAGGGAACATTGAGACCACATAATCTCATCATTTCTCCTTCTCAAGGCCACCTCACGCCCCACCTCCACCCAGCCCACTCCTGCCCAGCAGTTCAGAGCCGCCCTCTTTTGTCTTCCTGCTGTTGGTCTCCTTTTTCTTTTCTGCGTGCCTACTGCTCACCAACCCCTACACAAATGTCATCTCTCATGACTGCCACTCCTTCCCCTCTTTTACTGATGACTCTCATTTCTTCTCTTCTCCATTTTTATATCTCCTACTTTTCTGCAAAAAACAAAAGGTCCTCCTTCATTGGAGCATCACTTTCCTCCCTACGTTACCACATGTCAGGGTTCTCCACCTGCTCATCACTTGTCATCCTTCCTAGCAGGTCCCCCAGACCAAAACCTCCACCAGAACTCTTTCCCTTTGTGTTGTTGGTAGAATCTGAAGCCCCCAGAAGGTTGTTCTCCACACAGCGGATATATTCATGCATTTTTTATACACATGTAGCAATAAATATGAAATTTTAGCTGTAGCATTTGATATATACTTGGGTTAAAAAGACTTCCTCAATATTTAATCTACAAGGTGCATAGGGTGATTTAATATTTCCATTAGTGGTATGAAGAAAAAATATTACTATTTTATGTTAAAGCCTACTGAAGCATATTCAGAATACTAAGGAAGGGTAATCATTCTTCTCATTTAAAAATTCATTTGGAACTTCTAATTCATTTGGAATTCATAATTCATGTGGAAAATACCTTGAGAGGCTCTTTGAATATAAATGGCAAGGGCTTCAGGGCATGGTCTACAAAACAGAGTTGGAGGAGTTTAGAATTTCCCAAGGACAGGTTGGCTTTGCAGATGGAAGCTGGGCATTCTAAGGAAGGGGAGATGAACGGTGATGATCAAAGATTTCAGGAGAAAGAAAGACCCTAGAAGTATGATGTCAAGTGTGAGCCCAAGGAGATCCACAATCAGTCTGCATCAGCTAATGACATAATTTTCTGAGACCACTGATGCTGACATTGAGTTTTGTTTTTGTTTTTAATTGCGTACAATTGCTTTACAATGTTGTGTCTTTTTCTGCTGTACAACAAAGAGAATCAGCTATATGTCTACATATATCCCTTCCCTTTTGGACCTCCCTTCCACCCCCTCAATCCCACCCCTCTAGGTCACCAGACAGCCCAGAGCTGAGCTCCCTATGCTACGCAGCAGCTTCCCACTAGCTCTCTGTTCTACACATGGCCGTGTGCGTATGCCAATTCCAATCTCCCAGTTCATTCCCCCACCCACCCATGTTGACTTGCTCATAATCTGCATCTGGGTCTCCATCCTTACCTTGCAAATAGGGTCATCTGAACCATTTTTCTAGATTCCACACATATGCATCAATATACGATATTTATTTTTCTCTTTCTAACTAACTTCACTCTTTATGACAGCCTCTAGGTCCAGCCACATGTCTGCAAATGACCCAATACCATTCCTTTTTATGCCTATGTAATATTCCATTGTATATATGTACCACATTGACTTTGAGATTCTCTCCTACCTTTTAATTCCTGGCTTTCTCTACACACTAGTCTTGCCGTCTACAAGGCAAGACAGCATGGACTGTCTTTATCCCCATGGAAGCTTAGTAGAATGAAGAAACAGAGAAGGTATTTCACATGGTCTAGTAAGAAAGAGCAGCAGCATCAAAATATGAGGTGTTCTTTACATTTTTAATTGTGATAAAATATAAAATTTACCATCTTAACAATTTAAAGTTTACAGTTTACTAGTCTTACATGCATTCACATTTCAAAACTCTATCTTGCCAAAATGAAACTCTATACCTATTAAACATCTTGTATCTATGATGACTACTCTAGGTACCTTACATAAGTGGACTCAAGTAGTATTTGCTTTTTTTTATGATTGGCCTATTTCACTCAGCGTAATGTCCTCAAGGTCCATAGAATGATTTAGAATCTCCTTTTTTGTTAAGGCTGAATAACATTCCTTATTCTGCATATATCATATTTTGTTTAGCCATTCATCTGCTGATGGACACTTGGGTTGATCCCACTTTTTGGCTATTGTGAATAATGCATCTGTGCACATGGGTGTGAAATGAGAGTTTTAAATAGGAGTTGATCTATTAGCATAGACTGATAACACTATTTTCCAAGACAGTCAACTGTGAAAAAAGAAAAAACAGACATGTGAGCTGCGCATGCTAAGTTTTTTTCTACTATATCCAGCTTCATGAGAAATCTATATGCAGGTCAAGAAGCAACAGCTGGAACCAGACATGGAACAATGGATTGGTTCCAAATTGGCAAAGGAGTACATCATGGCTGTATATTGTCATCTGCTTATGTAACTTACATGCAGAGTACATCATGTGAAATGCCAAGCTGGATGAAGCACAAGCTGGAATCAAGATTGCCGGGAGAAATATCAATAACCTCAGATATGCAGATGACACCACACTTAGGGCAGAAAGCAAAGAGGAACTAAAGAGCCTCTTAATGAAGATGAATGAGGAGAGTGAAAAGCTGGCTTAAAATTCAACATTCAAAAAACAAGGATCATGGCATCAGGTCCCATCACTTCATGGCAAATAGATGGAGAAATAATGTAAACAGTGTCAGACTTTATTTAGGGGGCTCTAAAATCACTGCAGATGATGACTGCAGCCATGAAATTAAAAGTTGCTTGCTCCTTGGAAGAAAAGCTATGACCAACCTAGACAGCATATTAAAAAGCAGATACATTACTTTGCCAACAAAGGTCTGTCTAGTCAAGGCTATGGGTTTTCCAGTAGTCATGTATGGATGTGAGAGTTGGACCATAAACAAAGCCGAGCACTGGAGAATTCTTGCTTTTGAACTGTGGTGTTGGAGAAGACTCTTGAGAGTCACTCAGACTGCAAAGAGATCAAACCAGTCAATCCTCAAGGATATCAGTCCTGAATATTCATTGGAAGGACTGACGCTGAAGCTGGAACTCAAATCCTTTGGCCACCTGATGCGAAGAACTGACTCATAGGAAAACACCCTGATGCTGGGAAAGATTGAAGGCAGGAGGAGAAGGGGACGACAGAGGAAGATGGTTGGTTGGATGGCATCACTGACTGAATGGACATGAGTTTGAGCAAGCTCCGGGAGTTATTGATGGACAAGGAAGCCTGGCGTGCTGCAGTCTATGGGGTGCAAAGAGTCGGACACGACTGAGCCACTTAACTGAACATCCAACCATCACCAAACTTATCTAAGCTTTGTATAAAACATATTTTCACATGAAAACTATATAGTAGAGCAAACATTTATGCTTAAATTTCTAATAGGCATCTCTAATTAACAGAAAACTAGTCTCCAGATCTTCCCCTCAAACCGAGCCCCCATCAGTGCTCTTCTCTTATCAATAAAGGACAACAGCATCCTTCCATTTGCTCAGGCCAAAAGGCATAAGGCCACCCTTTACTCCTCTCTTTATTTTTGGTGGCAAATCCTATATACTGCACCTTCAAATTATGACCTGATCCCAGCCATTTCCACCACCTCTAGTCCAGGTGACCTTCATCTTTTACTTGGATTATTGCAATGGCCTCCCAACATCTGTCACTGATCTCACTCCTTTTCTTCCTATTCTCAACAGGGCTGGTAAAGGGGCCTTTTAAGCCTTGTGTAGAATCATGATGCCCCTTGGGCATCAGCTTCCCTTTTTGCAGAAGATCCAGAGACCTTGCAATGGTTTCTCCATCCTGATAGGATGTGGTGCCCTCTTTGCACTGACCCCTCACTGCCCCCCAGTCTCCTCATATAGCCCAGACGCCCTGCCCTGTCTGCTGTCTTCCCCAACCTTACAGGATTCACCTGAAGTGCTCTCCCTCCAGGACATCTTTGGCTCCCATTCTCACCTCCCTTAATGTCACCTTTCCTGCTAGGGCTTTTCCAGGAAACCGTATTTAAAATGGCAAATTTTCTCACTTCCTGAAACACTCCCTATCCTCCTTCCCTGCCTTAATTTTCTCCGTAGCACTTATCGCCTGTCAATATACTGTGCGGTTTCCTACTTTTCTTAGACAGTGTCTCCCCTTTACCACCAGAACGTATGCTTCATGAGGGTCAGGATTTTACTCACTTTGCCTATTAATGTACTCTTAGCAGGAGCAGTGCCTGGCAGTAGGTGAATGCTTAATAGGTTTTTGTTGAATTAATTAAATAAGCAAGAATGAATGAATGAAAGCAAAGTGTAAAGTTTTAGGAAAGGTTATGAAGAAATGTTATGAAAAGTGGAAACCAACAAGCACCAACTAAGATATTTTTTATTCTTTGGAGGAAAATTGCTTTACAATGTTGTGTTGGTTTCTGCCATACAATGTAATCCAGTCATAATCACATATATATCACCTCCCTCCTGAGCCTCCCTCCACTCCCCGCTGCATCTCTCTAGGTCACCACAAAGCACAGGCTGGACTCCCTATGTAAGAGAGCAACTCATCACCAGCTATGTATTTTATACATGGAAGTGTGTGTGTGTGTGTATATATATATGCCCATGATACTTTCTCTATTGGTCCCACCAAGGTTTTTGCCTTTCATTTAGTTGACAAAACATAAATATGGTGTTCAAAATAATTGGCAATTAAGAAACTGTGAAAAAGAAAGGAGGCAAACAGCTTTTACTTCACTGTAAAAAAATCAGTTTATCTTAAAGTTATTATAATCTTACACTCTGAACAAAATTTGTCTAGAATGAAGACACTTATGACATTTTGAGTGTCTAAATTTATCAACTCATAAAAGTTTTCTTAGACCCCAGTAAGATGATGGACAAATAACTCAAGAGATGCTCAGAGTTTTCCATTAGTCAAGCTAAAGATAGAAGAAATTAACAAGAAGCTTTCAGTCTAGTCAAACATCTTCTGTTTAGCACCTGTCCAAGTCCTCACCAAAAAGTACAGCTTAACTGGGGTCACTGGAAAACATTCTAATTTTACCCAGTTGATTCTTTTCTTTATCACAAGCTACAAGCAAATGACTTCTAGAACTAGCCATATATCCTTCAGCTTCAAGATTCATGGACAGATATTTACTTACGGCTCAATTCTGCATTTCCAAAGTGGTTTGATACTCACAGAACATTAACACAAGAAGAGAGCGTCTCCTCTTCAATGCTTCATGAGCCATACCTTAAAAGCATCAGACTTTGAAATCACATTCAGTCTAGAATTGTGTTGCATTTTTTATGAGAGTTAGGAAAACCCTGTCTTTCTGAAATTGATGATCTCCAGGGCTTCTTATTGTCACCCTCTAAACACATTACTTCCATATATTTCTCCTTTACTGTCTCTTCATTATTTTAATTATTTATTAGGTTTTTATAGCATCTTACCTCTAAAGAGTTCAAATCCTATATGGAGAGTTTTTAGCAGTAAAATCTAATAAACATTTCCTAAGTATTATGCTATACTAGTAAAGCAAAAGTGAAACCATAGACAGAGCCTAAGAAGCTGTGATGAGGAAAATGAAGATGAAAAGAGGCAAGAAAGAATAGTGGTGAGAATAGACAGTTGCACATGTACAAAATAAATCTAATTCCCTTCAAGCACTATTCTAAAACGTTTCTGTGCTGTGACTGGGACTGCAGAAGGATGACCGGGGAACTTGTCATATACCTTTTGTTACATACATTGCAGTTACTTGAGTGTGTGTGTGTGTGTGTGTGTGTGTGTGTGTGTGTGTGTGTACATCCATATGTTCAGCCATGTCCAACTCTTTGTGACCCCAGGGACTGTAGCCCTGCCAGGTTCCTCTGTCCACGAAATTTTTCCAGGCGGGAATACTGGAGTGGGTTGCCATTTCATACTCCTGGGGACCTTCCCAACTCAGGGATTGAATCTGCATCTCCGGCACTGGCGGGCAGATTCTTCACCACTGCACCACCTGGGAAGCCCAGAACCTTCTTTATATAAGACAGTAATTACATCTGTCCACCTGTAAACTAAAGTTATTCAGAATCATCTTTGAAGATCTATACCCATAGTGTTTATATAGTATTAGCCTACACTTACATAACATGTACCATGTGTTAGCCACTGTTCTAAACACTTTATGAACATGGACACATTTAATTCTCACAATATCCTATAAGGTACTAGTATCAGCCTCACTTCAGAGCTGAGGAAACTGAGGCACAGCTACTAAGTGGCAGAGCCAAGGCTGCGCTCCAGGGCACCTCCATCAGAAGCCATGCTGTTGTCCATTACAATAAACTGCGTTTTGCATCTGCTCTTAGGCTAGAAAATATTAATACTAGACCCTTCTTAAGTAGGGGCTTCCCAGGTGGTGCTAGTGGTAAAGAACCCACCTGCCAAAGCAGGAGACATAAGATACACGGGTTTGATCTCTAGGAAGATGCCCAGGAAGATCCCTTTGAGAAGGGCATGGCAACCCACTCCAGTATTTTTGCCTGGAGAATCCCATGGACAGAGGAGCCTGGCAGGCCACAGTCCATGGGGTCACAGAGAGTCAGACATGACTAAAGCAATTTAGCACACACTTCTTAAGTAAATTCCTTTTACTCTATTTTCTTGGACTTCATGTTTTCTTTTTCCTTCACTCACTCTTGAAGCTGTTATAAATATATTTAAGTGAAAGTGAAAGTGAAGTCGCTCAGTCGTGTCTGACTCTTTGCGACCCCGTGGACTGTAGCCCACCAGGCTCCTCCGTCCATGGGATTCTCCAGGCAAGAATACTGGAGTGATTTGCCATTTCCTTCTCCAGGGGATCTTCCCAACCCAGGGATCGACCCAGATCTCCTGCATTGCAGGCAGACGCTTTAGCCTCTGAGCCACCAGGGAAGCCCAAATATATTTAATGATTTTACTTATCTTACTTTTAAAGTAAAAGGTCTACTATCCATTGTCTAACTAGAGATTCTAAAGTATCATTGAATTTAATGCTGATTTATTTGCTTAGAGTTACTGTTAGCTGCTAGGAGATCCAACCGGTCCATTCCGAAGGAGATCAACCCTGAGATTTCCTTGGAAGGACTGATGCTGAAGCTGAAACTCCAGTACTTTGGCCACCTCATGCGAAGAGTTGACTCATTGGAAAAGACTCTGATGCTGGGAGGGATTGGGGGCAGGAGAAGAAGGGGACGACAGAGGATGAGATGGCTGGATGGCATCACTGACTCGATAGACACGAGTCTGAGTGAACTCCGGGAGTTGGTAATGGAGAGAGAGGCCTGGCGTGCTGCGATTCATGGGGTCGCAAAGAGTCGGACACGACTGAGCAACTGAACTGAACTGAACTGACCATTAGCTGCTTACTTTGGGTATGTTGATCTTTTGCCCTTAAAAATCTCTCTAATACTTAGGACAATTTGCCCTTTAATAAGTCAAACATGAGCAAAATATAACAAGCAGAGGTTTAGGGAATAAACTAAGCCTTATTATCCAGAGAATAATTTAATTTCCTATATATGGCTCACCATTTCTTTGATTGAAATACTTTATTGGACATTGCCTTAGTAAACAATAAGCTGTGTAATCCAACAGAGATAACAGTTTCCAATAAAAATACTGCATCAACTATTCAAACCATTGTGGTCAGAGGAAATAGCTAATTGATACAGTTCTGACGCCTAACCGAGGGGTTAATTGCTCAAAATAAGTTTTAGATGGCAACTTTCTGTCAGTATAAGTAATTGCAGATCAGTAATTACATCTGTCCACATGTAAACTAAAGCTATTCTGCCATGGGTCATATATATATCTGCCCTCTGACCCACCTTGTCTATGCCTCCCATAGTTTTCTGGGAGAGACTTTGCTGGTACAATATCCAAGTCTGCTGGAGCAGAAACTTCCAAAGCATATATACAAATAATAAAACTGTTAATGGCCCACCCTTGCTCAGTGACACGTTTGCTCTCGAGTTTCAATTTCTTCATTCAGTCATTCACACAGCAAACAATTGTTGAGCTCCATCTCTTCCCCAAGATAAAAGAGAAATTAGAATTTCCTGGCTTTGAGGAAGTCACATCTAAAAAGGAAAATAACTTAATAAATGAACAATTGTCCACACCTGCTTAGTCAAATCACCTCTGAACCATTCTACTGCTGTTGCTGCTGCTGCTAAGTCGCTTCAGTCGTGTCCGACTCTACGAGACCCCATAGACGGCAGCCCACCAGGCTCCCCTGTCCCTGGGATTCTCCAGGCAAGAACACTGGAGTGGATTGCCATTTCCTTCTCCAATGTGTGAAAGTGAAAGTGAAGTCGCTCAGTCGTATCCAACTCTTAGCGACCCCATGGACTGCAGCCCACCAGGCTTCTCTGTCCGTGGGATATTCCAGGCAGGAGTACTGGAGTGGGGTGCCATTGCCTTCTCCAGAACCATTCTACTACTATAGCTCAAGTTCTTTCTTTGTGCTCCAGGTGCTGAACTATTTCTTTTATTATTATTATTATTAAACAGACTAGGGAATTTGACAATCCATTTTAAACTAAAGAGCCCAGAAGATCATGTATCCCTGGAATCCAGCATCCTATGTTTTTAATCATTCTATCCACTCTCTTCCAAAAGCCACTACAAAAGTGCTTTATACAGAAGAGATATTTGATAGTCCTTTAATTTGAACTACATAGCTTTTAACTATTTCACTATATAAGGCTTACAGTGTGTCATATACAATTTCGAAGTTCTTCATCAGAATGAAAAGAAATGAACCAGGGCTTTGATATGGACTTTAAAAATTAGGAAAAGGGTAAGAAATCGCACAACACCTATGAATCATTTCATCCAGCAAAGACAGATGTACTATTATGTAATCCTATGAAATGCATTAGAGAAATGAAGATGACAAAATTTAGATTATTTGGAGGCAGTCGGTGTTCTACATGTTGAATTGTTATACCTGATATTTAGACTAACAAAAATATTACAAAGTTCTCTGAAACATATAGGAAAGCACGAGCAATAATTAAAAGCAACAGCAACAACAACAAAACCAATTTACATAGAAGGAAGATAAGGAGAATGATTTCTAAATACTTTCTTATTGGAGTTAAGTCTCGGGATAGAGAAATTATCTGCTACCTACTCTTTTAATTGAAAAAAGATAAAGTCGTCTTTAAGGTAATTAGTTTTCCTGCATTACAATAATCAAAGAAGTATATTTTAGATGCTTAAAGTAAAAAAGAAGTATTGCAGGGTAAGAGAACCCAGCACTGATTCCCAGCAGAGTGGCTCAGCCTCAGGAAAAAGTACATCATGCTTGAGTAGCCGAAAACAAATCCAGAAATACAAATACCCTTTCTATTTAAAATGCGTTCTTGCATTTTATTTAATTTTATCAGACACAGGAGATAATAGGTTGTTCTCCTTACAATGGAAGAAGCACCCACTGAAAGGCCACCAGCCCTTCAGGGCCTCTGTGCTCTGATCATCATTCATACTCAGAAAGCTGTTTCTCTTTTTAGCTGGAGATCCAACCGGGTATCACAAAAAAGTTCTATTAAGTCCAGATTTTTCTGTGGGAATAAACTTTATTTCTATCCCTTAGAAGTACTGATTTCAGTTTGAATCATTTTTCTTTTAATCTTGTTAGTATGTGAGCCCCTGAGGGTCTTCCTTTATGACTAAGGCAAGTATCAAGTCTGTTATAGATGGTTTATTTGCAGTCTGAGATTTGAGGTATGTGTCAAATACCGTATCTTGGTCTGGACTGTATGGAACTGTAGTAAAGCCTTTATTCAACTTCACCTAAAGTTGTGAATAATTGTATGTTCATTTCCCACCTAATTTTCTACACCTAATGGCTTCCACTCTATATTCAAAAAGGTCATTCTCAAACACAGGCCAAGAAAATAGCCAAATCAATTGAACAGTGTGTTTCTTCATGCCACTGGAAAGAGAAAATAGATTTTGATTTCTTATGCAAGCAAAGAGAACTAACGTCTTAAAAATGGAGGTTTCTATGTTAGAAAACCTAGCTTGTATGCAAAACAAATTGCAAAAAACAGTTAACTAAAACAGAATTATTCAACATTATATTCTGCCTCATATTAAGGGAAAATAATTCTCCTTATTTTTATTTTATTTGCTTTAAATGTTTATTTATTCAGCTGCATCAGGTCTCAGTCACAGCACGTGGGCTCTCTGGTCACGGTGGGTAGACTCCAGAGCACTCGGGCTCAGTACTTCCCGAGCATGAGCTTAGTTGCTCCACAGCATGTGGGATCCTAGTTCCCTGACCAGGGATGGAATCTGTGTCCCCTTCATTGCAAGGCAGATTCTTAACCACTGAACCACAAGTCCTTATTTTTATTTTTTAATAAAATAGAAACCAAGTGTTTTACAGATATGATGAGTGGAAGATATACTGAATTAGCAGTCAGGAGATAAAGCAAATCATTTAATAACCACTCTAAGCCTCAGGATATTGATGAATAAAATATTTTTAAAATCTAAAGACTTCCTTCGATCTATATTCACAACCCATTTGTTTGTGTGGCTAATGAAACATCAAAGAACTCTTTACCAAGTCTCAAAAGGAGTAACCATCTCTGATAAATACACTCAATCTTGGACTCTATTTTTTTTAAAAAGTCCTAGAATAGAATTTTACCTTTACTAAAATGTGTTGAAGCATTTTCAGTGTGTGATTTAGCTCTTCAGAACATCTGGCAATGGTGCATACTTACTAAATCATCCAATACCACAGACACAGAGTTTACCTGAATTCTTCACATCAATAAATAGAGGGATAGCTTTATTGCTAAGTCACATACCAAATAAAATATGTAAAGGAATTACTTACTACTAAAAGTGGTTTATTAGTCATTAAAATCAAATAAATCATTATTTTAAGCCTATTTTATTCTCATTTTGGAGGAGATAAAAATATCGCAGTGATCTACTCATTACAACATTCAAAAATGGAAATGGTCAATGAATTTTTTCTCATTGGAGTCTAAAGCATTGCTACAACCTCAAGAAGAAGACAGTAAATCTAGAACTTAAAAGCCCAGACTTACTGCCATAAACCTGACTTACTATTGGTGTGGCATTGAGCAAATTTTTCAGTCTATGAACCAGAGCTTTATTATCTATGAAACGGAGGACACAGTATCATTTAATACTACTGAGTTGACTAAATGAGATGATTTCTATAAAGTACATAACACAGTACCTGGCACATACATAGGAGCCACCAGATGTCACAAATTACTTCATGAATCTCTTTCATTGTATGATAGAGAAGTGTCTTGTGTATTATAATATGCAGTATGTCTCCACAGAGTGGTGTGAAAACCAAAGATATTAAAATGCATTAGAAGGGTAAGTGGAGTTACTATGGAAACAGTATGGAGGTTCTTTCAAAAATTAAAAAGAGAGCTACCATATAATCCAACAATCCACTTCTGGGTTTTCTTAAAGGAAATAAACTCAGGGATATCTGTGTTCCATGGTCATGGCGATATTATACACAGTAGCCAAGACATGGAAACGATATGAAAGTTCATCAACAGGTGAGGGGATTAAAAAATAAAAAAAGGCTAGCAAGGTAGGTAGCTATCTATAGAAAGAAATCTATCTATAGAAAGAATATCATTCAGCCTTTAAAGAAAAAGAAACTCTGCCATTTGCAATAACTTGTATGAACGTGGAGAACACTATTCTATGTAAAATAAATCAGACACAGAAATCTAAAGGTGGGTCAGTGGTAAAGAATCTGCCTACAATGCAGGAGATGAGGGTTCGATCCCTGGATTTGGAAGATCCCTTGGAGCAGGAAATGGCAATCCCCTCCAGTATTCTTCCCTGGGAAATCCTATGGACAGAGAAGCCTGGCGGGCTAACAGTCCATGGGGTTGCAAAAGAGTCAGACACGATTCAGTGGCTAAACAACAATAAAAAGAATCTAAAAGAATCAAATTTATAATAAGAGAGCAGAATGGGGGTTACCACAGGCTAGAGGGTAAAAGAAAAGGGAAGATACTGGTATAAAGGTATAAACTTTCATTTATAAAATGAATAAGTTCTGGTTACAGCACGGTAACTACAGTTAATAATAACATACCACACACTTGAAATTTGCTGAGTAGGTCTCAGGTATTCGAAACATACACACAATCATAACTATGTGAGGTGACAGATATAAGTAACCTGATTGTAGTGACCATTTCACAATATACATGTATATCAAAACATCATATTATATACCTTAAATATCTACAATTTTTGTCGATCATACCTCAATAGAGCTGAAACACAACAAAATTCTAAGATACGCTTTTTTTTTTTAAGGCTCATTTTTCATGGCATTCTTGGAGATTCATTTGAAAATAATCCTTGGCAGTGCACAGAGCCCCCCTTAATATTCTCATCATATAACTTTAGAATGGTGACTAGACAATTATTAAGTACAATTATTTGTATTTTTTCTCAGACTCAACTTCCTCATAAATAGATATTTTATTTAAATATTCTTTTTTGTTTGGACTTTGATTATGGTCTATCATTAATCACGCTGTATATTCTACAAACAGGTCGAAGTCAATGCATAAAAGTGCAAAACACTTTGTGAGCTATCCTCATCCTGGAGTCTCTAGTAGCGGGATTAGTACAGCTCATTAACAGCTGAACTGCTAGGTTTGGCAGGTGAATACAAAGTAAATTCGCATTATGCCTAGACGGGGCTTCAAGGTGTAGAACCCTGTTAAATAAGGATGAAACGCAGGCACAATTTATAATAGAGAAATGGAGAAATACAAGGACTTCTAGGTGAGGAAAACTGCAAAATCAAGGAACAAAGTTAAAAAAGAGAAAAGCCACATTAGGAAGAGCAAGTAGTGATGTCTGTAGGAAGACGGCCTAACAGAAGGTAACAAGAGGAAGATAATTTGAGGCTTATTTGTGGGCAGCACTGATTAGCAAGATGAAGAGGCTAAACCTTCTAAAAGTCACTGTCCCTGTGAACTTCGAAAATTATTTTAAATGAATAATGAAAAGGAATTCTATAATTATAAATTAAACATGTTCTTAACATCAACATTATAATGAATGACGATTATACACATCAAACTGAAAGCTTAATTTAAGAAGTCTGGTAATCTAAAACAGGCTTTCTGCTGGCCCACCTTCCACATTGTAACCTGAAAGTTACTCTCTGCTGCTGCTGCTGCTGCTAAGTCGCTTCAGTCATGTCCAGCTCTGTGCGACCCCATAGATGGCAGCCCACCAGGCTCCCCCATCCCTGGGATTCTGAAGGCAAGAACGCTGGAGTGGGTTGCCATTTCCTTCTCCAATGCATGAAAGTGAAAAGTGAAAAGTGAAAATGAAGTCGCTCAGTCATGTCCAACCCTCGGCGACCCCATAGACTGCAGCCCACCAGGCTCCTCCACCCATGGGATTCTCCAGGCAAGAGCACTGAAGTGGGGTGCCGTTGCCTTCTCCAGTTACTCTCTAGTGATATGTTAATGGAAGCCACAGCTAGGAGTTCTCTCTTTCTTTGACATATAATTTTATTATCTTTTAATTTTTATTTCACATATAATGTACTGTATGTGGTGACCCAAGGATGAAAGAGCAGATAAAACCAAGGAGGGTCTTGGAATGCAGGACTGAAAAACCAGACCCTTACCATCCTTCCCTCCCCCATGTTGTAACTATTAAAAGATTTCAGGTCCTCCTGAGCAGTATAACCTGTCTCCTCTCCTACAACACAGGCAGAAGATATTTGCCTTCCTCTCCCCACCCCCACCGAGTATATGTGCCTCATCCAATCAGCAAAAGACCCACAAGACCCCATCTCACTCCTTGTACCCTGGGTATAAAAATGCAGTAAGGACCCCTGTTCAATGTCGGTTCTCCCTTGAGCTGGCACACTGTTCTAACAGCGTCTCCCACTCAAATAAACTTTATTTCCCTCTCATTATGTCTCATGTCTGGAAATTCTTTTCACGACACTATATTCTCAACTTTAAAGATGTTGATTTTCTTTTCTCAAATATTTCACACCTATAGCTATTTAGCATTTGGTGACAATACAGTATAATTGAAAATTCTCAAAAACCATCTGTGTTTAAAAAACACACTATATGAACATAACAAATTTTCAAAGAATAAATTTTAAACATATTAGCTTTATACTAAAAATACACAAAAATCCTGAAGTAATGTTTCATAGAAGAATTATTATGTGACCTAACTAAACTATCAGTGAACAAAATAAAGCATATGATTAGAAAAATATATTTTGAAAGATAAATGTAAACAACTTTCTCTTCACAAGGGAGTAAATAGTTTTCTCGGGTTAAAAAAAACTTACCAAAAGAAACTATATGTTCTAAGCTCTTTAAAAATTTGTCAGACTTACTTTCAGGAATAACTTAGAGGTAATTATTTTCCCTTCCAAGGATAGCAAAATGTGAAGTTCTTGAAAAACTTCATTGAATCAAATATAAACCATCAGTCAGTTCAGTTCAGTCATTCAGTCGTGTCCGACTCTAAATAGCAAAACAGAATCATGAAAACACCTTTAGAATAAAAGTAACCCAACATGGCATGCCAACCCAAAAGGCATGGCATTGTGCCCTGATGGTAAAACTTATGCTATGAAGGGGCAGGTAAGGGGATGTCTTTCCCACAGAAGCTCACAAGGAAGAGAAGCCAGTGCAGCAAGTGGGCTATAACATGTTCTAGAAAGACGAACTGAGGCTTGACCTCATCTGATGGGACCAAGACACTAATTGACAAGAAATCCAGCCATTTTCCGGGACCAGTACATCTTGGATTATGAGGTCTTGTTTTGTCTTATTCATAAAACTTGACTGCATCAATTACTTGATAAGGAAAACTAGAGACCCTTAATCTTACACTGAGAAAAGGATAAAAGAAATTTACAAAATTCTGATAGAATCATAAATTGATTAATTAAAGAAACTGATAAAAGAGTGAAGGCAAATATTCAAAGATTAAGATCTAAAATGTACAAGGTGCAAGAACAATGATGGAAAATTGTTCTATGAGCTAGAAACAGAGATGAGAGCTTGCCACTTATGTCATCAGTCCACTCTGAAAACCTCCTGAGACACGCTAGCAGCAGTCTGCGTGAACCCTTCAGAGGGGCAGGCTCTTGGGCTTCCATTCCACACACTTGTGGAAGTGGAGACCCTCCCTCTCCCCTAAGGTCCAGTTTCTGCATATGACCCACACAGCCACTGCCCTACAGGAAATACTGCTTCCTAGGACTTCTGCCTGAGCTCTGAGCTCAGGACCTGCCTTGATGGGAGCTCCATACAACTGTTCCCTTTTTCATTCCCTGATTTTTCCCCAGGACATCCCTTCCCTACTGGGGAACTTCTCTAAAGCACTCTTTTTCTCTCCCACATCTACATGACACCTACTACAGGCTATCGAGTGTTGGAGCTCTAACTGAAGACTGGGAACCCCGCTGACTCTAGATGTCCCTGCATTCTACCCACCCCCAAGCCCTGAAGCAATGATTACAAAGCCTGGCCTACGGTATGAAATGCAGGGAAGAAAAATATACAGGGATACCGATGGGAAAAAAGACACAATCTATAAACTAAGATAGTCCAAAAGGTACCCCAAATCTGCTTTTATTTTGCTATGATTTATGAAATGTCATCTTTGATCAAAAGCAATACTCACCGTGATCTAGGCATAAGAGCAGTCACAAACTTAGCACAGATACAAAAGACAAGTTGACAAAGAAAAGCAGAAAACAGAATGCCATCAGAGGAACCCATATGGTTCACAGTAAACTAAAACATTAAAAGAATCAGTGTATGCATCTGGCGGCGCTAGTGGTTAAGAACCCACTTGCCAATGCAGGGGACATAAGAGATGTGGGTTCAATCCCTGGGTCAGGAAGATCCCCTAGAGAAGGGCGTGGCAACCCACTACAGTATTCTTGTCTGGAGAATCCCATGGACAGAGGACCCTGGCAGGCTACAGTCCATAGAATCGCAAAGAGCTGGACATGACTGAGAGACTTAGCACACAGCACAGTCTCAGTGAAGACACGTCTGTATGTGCACACATGCACACGCATGCAAACCCCTACCTATCGATTAGCAATAGCAGTGAAGACACGTTTGTATGTGCACACATGCACACGCATGCAAACCCCTACCTATCGATTAGCAATAGCAATTTATTCTTGAAAATCAAGCCACTTCAATAAAAAGTAATTAAATGAAAAAATATACTTTCATTAATTTCAATGGGGAAAAATTATGACATGTTTCATTTCAATTCAAAGTACCCAAAGAACTTTCACTGAGGAAAAAAATATGTCCATCAATTAATGAAAACAATTTGAAAATAGTTTTTTTTTTCATTTAAATTTTTATTTTTACTTTATTTTACTTTACAATACTGTACGGCAAAACCAATACAGTATTGTAAAGAAAATAAATAGTTTTTATGTGAAATAGAATGAAAGCTTATTGTATTTTTTTTTATTTACCACACATTTTTATTCACCAATTATCAATCATCTAAGAGTTTATCTTGTATTCAAACTATATCTAAGAATAAAACACACACAGAAACACCTAAATGCCAAAATAAAGACTAAACATGAGAGAGCTTAGACAGCAACCCTTCCTCCAAAACTGTGTGCGCTGATCAGACTGAGAAGTTTTCTCAAATACTCTTGGCAAAACAAGAAGCTTTGGTTCATACAAACACAACACAAAATTCAAATTTGTTCCATGTGATATTTTCTGATAAGAAACTGTAGTGTTAAGTAAAGCTGGTGAGTATGTTTTCACCTACAACCATAATGTTGAAATATACCTTCTTAAAATACACTTAATGTACACTGCTGTGAAGATCTTTATATACTGAAGACAAAAGTCATCCAAAAAGAAGATAACTTTTCAAGAACTGTTAGGACAAAATGCCATTAACCAAACAGTTTCATATGAGGTAATTATCTATAGAGGCGTGTGTATGTGTGTATGTGTATATGTGTGTATGTGTGAGTATAATTCATAACTGCATTAAGGAAAGGAAAGGATGGACAGAAATCTGGAAGATGGAAAGTTACACTTGGATCTAGAAGAAAAAATAAAAAAGGATTACTTGGAGAGTTAAATTTTGTTTCTTCACTCTCCTGATAACTTCTAAAGTCTCCAATTTTTTAATTTTCAATTTTTGAACTTCTGGTACATTCCATGCAGGGGCAAAATGGTTTCTAAGGATAGTAGATAAACTACAGCATGCTTCTGATTACACTCCTTAAAGAAATAATGAGGAAGTCACTTTATTCACTGTAAAATGATGAAACAGCAAAATGACAGTTTTTCAACATCAAACAAAACTAGATATGTGTATTTGATATTTCAGAAATGTTTATCCAGATGTGTAGTATCCTTTATTTAACTTTTAGATTACTATTACACCAAACCTACATCATCAAACTATAAGTGAATACACTATAATCGAAATGGCTATTATACTAAATATACTACAACATAACTTTGAAAACTCAGAGATGTCACCTGAGTTTGTACAGTCTATGGGTCATTTTATGTGTTAGTGATTGTTGGGCTCTACTCATATTTGAAAGTTTTAGGGGGTTGGGTTTAATCCGAAATGATCCCATGACACATTACTGCAGTTACATTTCGAGAAGAAAAATCACGAATATGTACTTGTTTATTGTCATATGTTTTTATGAAAATATGTGTAAAATACACCAAGATAGTTTCCTCAATTATTTATTTTTATTAGTGATCTTAATTTAAAATAAAGGAGTGCTTTCTTTCATAGATATTATAATGATACAGTCTCCTCTCTCAAAATCTACTCACATTACAAAAATTAACCTTACTAATGAGCATTTATGACTCAAAAAATATTTTCTGTGATTAAGGATAATTACTATATAGTGCACAGAGGAACAAAGGCGGATGTAAAACAAAGAGAAAAAAAAGAATTGTTATAAGAAAGAATGATGAGCAAAATCTACTTACATGCTTAAAGGGAAAGTGATTGTGCAGCTAGCTACTTTTACAGAGCTAAAAAAATATGTATTTTATTTGTTTGCATCCTCCATCTCAACAGTACATTCGAATTACACATTTTCTATATTTTCTGAAAGATGATTATGCTCAAAATGCTTAATTTTCCTTAGCATGCTTGCTCATAATAGAAAATTATAATTATAATAAGTTCTTTATCATTTCAAGTAAAATGATAACACTAAACTGATTCATATGCCTTTCATCTGGAAGACTTTTGGGAGAGAACCAAAGCCCATTTCATGACAGAGATTACCTAACACTTTAAAAAAAATCCCAATCATATTTAAAACTAAAACTCAGAAAACCAAAATGTGTCATTTGTAGTTAGGCCACAGATATGTAGGAACCAGAGAATCAAGCTAATTTTAAAAGCTAAAACAGATGTATCTACATCTTCTCAAAATAGGAAAGATCATCTCATTTAAAAAGAACTCTTAGGTTGTTCGGAGCAAGATGAAAGTTAGAGAGTTGTGCTAGGAACTCAGTTGCTGGTTGGTTTTTGTCTGTCTCTTCCATCCATTTTCTGCCTTTTTGCTGCTGTGTGCTGCTTCCTGCCCTAGAATCGCATCTCCTTGGCTCTTCTGCACTCTACCTTCACTAGGCAGTGGGAGACACCGTAGAGATTGGGGAAGAGAGAAGAAACAAGATGAGCGGTCTCATCGCCCACCCCCTTCCTGCTGTGCTGCTCCCGAAGTGGCAGCCGTGGGTCTCCCTCTCAACCCTGGTCTGTGATGGCTTCTCGCTCTGGCTAATCCCTACCTACCTGCCTCAGCATCTCTCACTGGCTCCCTTAAAGCAGTCTCTCCACTAAATTCTCATTTATTAAAGCCTACATAAGCATTTCACTCTTTCCTGCCTGGCGCTAATTAATAAGGCAAACAATTGGAGAGTCTAAGGGCAAGTAGGTCTAAAAGGACACTGAATCTGGAAGGTCGCTTTTATCTCCCAGGGTATCTTTTAGGTCCAGGGCAAATATCATCCTGTTTCATATAAAGTGGAAATCTGCACTCAGTTTAGGAACGATATAAACAAAATGGGGGCGGGAGAGCTGGGAGGGGACTTCCCAGATAGCTCAGTACTGAAGAATCTGCCTGCCAATGCAAGAGATGTGAGTTTGATCCCTGGGTTGGGAAGATCCCTTGGAGAAGGAAATGGCAACCCACTCCAGTAATCCTGCCTGGAAAAATCCCATAGACAGAGGAGCCTGGTAGGCTACAGCCCACGGAGTTGCAAAAGGGTCAGACACGACTGAGCACACACAGAAACAGAATAGGAATTTTAATTAGGGATTAGATAAACCTCATAATACACTCTCTAAAACAAAGTTTCAGGGTTTTTTTTAAAAGAATTTTAAAATATTCTTTATTGAAGCTACAGCAGGAAATTAATTCAACCTTAAAACACATTAATTTAAAGAAGGTATTTTGAGTAAATTTTTATAAGGAAAAGAGTGTAAGTAATCAACTCATAGAGTCACTGTAGATAGAAGAGGGGCAAACAAGAATATGCATAACTCAATTTGTGAGGCAATCCATAGATCTCTATATCTTAATCATAATTACCAAGTTTGTGCATAAAAAGGTATATGTGTCACACTTTTAGGAACTGTATTATTTTCTCTTATAAAACTTGGCATCTTTATTGTGCTTCAGAACTGAAAGTTGCTCAGTCGTGTCAGACTCTTTGAACTCCATGGACTGTAGCCCACCAGGCTCCTGTCTTCATGGAATTCTCCAGGCAAGAGTATTGCTGTGGATAGCCATTCCTTTCTTCAAGCGATCTTCCCAACCCAGGCAGGGACTGAACCCACGTCTCCCCCACTGCAGGCGTATTCTTCACAGTCTGAGCCACCAGGGAAGCCCAGGTGATGCTAATAGTAATGAACCTGCCTGCCCGCTCAGGAGACATAAAAGACACAGGTTCAATCCCTGAGTCAGGAAGATCCCCTGGAAGAGGGCATGGCAATCCACTCCATACTCTTGCTTGGAAAATTTCATGGACAGAGGATCCTGGTAGACTACAGTCCATGGAGTTGCAAAGAATCGGACACAACTGGGCAACTTTTCTCTGTATTTATTCACTTGAAATACAGGGACACTCTCTCTACTATCTACAGCTCTAGTTATTCACCTACTCATCTACAACTTCTTGAAAAGTAGCAGATGACAAAGAACGAGACAGAGGCGAGAGAAGGCAAGCTGCAGAGAGGAAGGCAGAAAAGGGGCAGGAACTAAGCTGCTTATTTTGCTAACCGTTATTCTCAAGACACCTTCCCTTCCCTGTAAAGATTTCCTTGTCTCTTCCTGCGCTGTTCTTATGGCAGCCACTACCCATATGTACCCATTAGAACACAAACTAATTAAAGTTAAATAAAATTTAAAATTCAGTTCTTCAGTCCCAGTTGTCCCATTTCGAGAGCTCATAGCTAGCCGATTGGACACCACACAACAGATCCCTTTAGATCATCACATCATATTCTCTTGGATTGCATTACTTGAGATATTCCAGTGAGTGAACATCTCATATAAACCAGAACTGCATGTCCATATATATTATAGATACTTATGATATTTATATAAAATGAAATCAACTAAATCCTTAAGATCTGCAACTTGGTTAATGATGTTTTTGACTACAGAAACTTCATAGGTAAATATGTATCCTTTATAAATAAAAAACACTTTTTTTAGCTTTTCTTTTGGCTAAAATAAAACAAAGGTCAAAATGAAATTTACTGAAGCAGTAAATTAAATACATAAAAACAGTTTAAACAGAAAGAGTCTCTGAGGGCTGATATGCTGACTTCAGTGAAAGGTTCAGCATTTGCCATCCTCAAATCAGGCTCCTACTCATAATTTACATATGGTCATGAGTGAGATCTTATCCACAATCCTGGCTGCTGCTCCAGCAAAAAAAAGGAGACAGAGACAGGGCATGCACACTCTGGACAGCCACATCTATCATTTCAGCTCTATTCCATCGTTCGGAACCAAATCTGTGTCCCAGAAAGACTGAGGAATTCATTCACTAGTTATTAGATGTTGGTTAAAAATCCAACTAACACTTCACTTCCTAGATCAGAAAAGAAATACTGGGGAGCGAGTAGAAGCGGTGGCTCATTGCTCTGTCCGCATTGACATATTTTCCACTCAAATTTCCCTTTCCACTAATTACTATCCCCTCCCATCTGTTAGAGAAATTATGAGACCATTGACCACATGCTGAGATTTCACTACACATACAGAAATTAAAAGAATTATAATAGTCTCCTTTAAATTGGTGGGTGTTTCTTCTGCATGTGTTGCTAATTGACTCCCAAACTTTAGAGTGCTTCTTAAACAAATGTCACAATAAGAGAAGTCATTTGAAACAACTGATTGAACTGTTTATCAGGTTTTCAAGAAAGAATTAAGTAAAAAATATCACTAAATCAGCGACATATCATGTATTTCTAAGTATACAGCCTCTAAAATAGTTGCCACTGATATTTACAAAAGTCTAAGGAGTGGTCATTGGTCTAATCATCTACAGAAAGAAAGGATTTGTCAAGGATTTGTAGGGAAGTGATGATTTTATTTATTTGACAATTAAAGTATCTCTTAGAAAACAGTATGTTGATAGATACTTGATACTTGGTTTGGGTTGGGAAATGTAAAAAAGTACAGTAATCTATTCAATAATTGGATAGAAATACAATGTAATATTAAAATGTACTTCTTTAAGCCTCTAATACATTTTTCTGCTTTCTAGTGAATTATTAGGTTGTCCACCTTCAGTCTTTCTCTTTTTCTTCTCCATGTTCTAAGTATCAAACATTTGCTCTCTAATCACCTCAAATATCTCACAGTGAAAATATTATTTTATGATGTGCTTTAAATTACTAGTAAAGGGAGATACGCATGACACTAAAGAATTCCTTTCCTTTCAAGTTTCAGGTATGGAGCTTGATTTTTCATTTATTTATTTCCTTATTCAGGAAACGTTCTCAGTTAATAGCTTGTGCTAAAAACATATTCAGGAAGTAAGGACTTCATGTATCCTTTGGCTTTCATTTACATACAGGGTTCTGGGTAAGTTCATAGCTTTTCTGACCAAGCAGACAAAAAATACGTTTGGGACACCTACATTTCACTTAGAATCCTTATACTTCCCAATGTTGTTTTCTTGCCAGTAGCACAGCAAGAAGATTGAGGCGAATAGGATCAAGTTAAGCAGTTAAAGTAAAACATTTAAGTTACTATTGAAGAATAAACAAAGTACTGCTAATTATAAATGTTGGGCTCCCTATCCTGGTTAATAGCACCAAGATTCTTCTTACTATTGGAGATAAAAACTTTATTTGATATTCTTTTTCTTTCCAAAATAAAAGAAGGGTAGATTTTTTTCAGATGAACACACCCCTTTCTAATTATAAATCATCATTATCTATAAAGCCTTATTCTTGGAGTTTGAAATAATATCAATTCCTAATTTACCTCATATTTTATAATTTATCTTCAAAGAAAGGCAGTAAAATTTGATTCCAAGTATAAGCAAGTTGTATCTCATAAAACTGCACATTAGGCAATCAATCAACATTTATTGAGTAAATGAAAGGTATTCACTTAATTTGAATACTGTCTGATTTTAATCAAACTTTCATCTATAGTTAATGAGACAAAAAAGTCTACAACATTGATTTTGTCAAAAACTCTAACCTTGAAAATTTGTTTTTAAGCAACTGCGGTTTTTAAGCATTTAAGCAGATCTTAATGGCTCTGTTGCCTAGTAATTCTACTGTCCGTGACTTCAAATTTAAACAGATAGATTGCATATTGTGGAAATTTTGGAGACAGTTTGAGGGAAGCTGTGATTACATTTTCACTACAATGATTCAAGAATGAGGCTCGTTTCATTTCAGGAATTATGACTAGGAAAGTTCAATGAGATATGATACCTTAGGTTGAGAGCTCTTTTTAGGTAAAAAAAAAAAAAAATCCTATGATTAAATACAAAAGAACTAAATAAAAATCACTTAAAATATGTTTATTTTTAATAATAGTTTAGACATTAAGCAAAGTCAAGGGCCTTTAGACCCTCCTCAAGAGCAATAGATAATACTCTGAGCCATGCCCCTTGTGCTGTTTGGTGGATATTGAAACCCCCAGCAGATGGAAGAAACTGACTACATGATGACCGGACTGTAGCCATGACATCAGCTGCCATGATCCTGAGAATTGGCATCAAAGTAAATCAATAAAGGGAACAGACCCTGGAACTGAAGATTAACTGTACTTAAAACAATCAAGAGGACAGGATAAGACTACCACGCAACCAATTTCAAGATGACTGTCAAACCTGACTATGCTGTTTCTGTGTGTAGCCCCCTTCCTCTGTCTGGAACTACTCATTAAAGGCTCTTGCTCACTGATATTTAGAAGGTGGGGAAGTGGGGAATTGGCCTTTGAACATGAGCCCACCCTCTCCCCCAGTGGCCAGCCTCAGAAATAAAGCAAACTTTCCTTTGACCAGAAATTAATGTATGTTTGTACTTATGATAACCTTTAATGTTATTATTTAATAACAGGTATACAGTCAGTTGATATATAATTATTAATTATATGATTATAGTATGTGTGCTATCCATGGGATGATTATAGTAATTATTTAGTAAATCAGTCTTTTTGGTTTTGTGTGTTTTTTTTTTTTTAACCTAAAGTAATCTCAGCTCCTATTCTGGGCAAATGTCTGTATACAAGTACTATTCAACAAGCACTTGTTGAAGCTTCATGGTATTCAATTTTACTGACATTCTAAATTTCTTGGATCATCAAATAAATGTAAAATTAAACATCTGCCATTCTGCCATTTAAACTGTTTATTATTTCTTTTTCTCTCTATTTTTAAGATACATGTAGTAGGTGCTCATTGCCAACCCAGCAGCTATTTCCATTTCTTTTTCCAGGATGGTAGAATTCCAATGTTAGTCAAGTTTCTACATGATCAGAAGCACATTCTGATATACTCTGATAAACCAACAGAGGTATGTGTGACCCAAATCTTTAATAAGGCTTGAAGGAAGGGCTGGGGCAGGAATGGCTTATGGGTAAAATTTCCTCACTCTCAAAAAAAGACAGAAGAAAGAAAGACTGTATTCTCTATTCATCCAATGGCTACATCCAGCCTGGAGAGAGTAACTGCAGCATTTTTGCAGCCGTGAGAGGAATGAGAGAGAATAACAGGAAAACTGCATGTCTGGGAACTTGATCACATTGTTGAACCACTGAAACAACAGACCTTGGACAACTTTGCATCTGGATTACTTTTTATATGAGATAATTACTTTTTTAATGGTCTAATGTGTTTCTATTACTTATAACTAAAATTATCCTAACTGAAATAAAACACTATGAAGAACAATTTCCAGTTAGAGGCATATATCAGTCAATAAGAAGCTTTAAATTTTTGCAAAAAAAAACCCCAGAAAACAAAAACATGCAATACTAGATGAGTCTTGAATTAAGCCCAATTTTCCTTATTATTCCTTGAAGCCACTTATGTTCACTCTACAGTTACCTTCTTTTAGCCATTTTCTTTCAACTTTGTATTCCAAATCAGCTCCATATTCATGTTCAAGGTGCTACTTCTAATATAAAACCATTATATTATCCAAACATGGACTCTCATGAATTTTCTTTAAAAACTGGTATTTTTTCAACTATTTCCCATAAATTTGAATATGGATATTCAAATTTGCAGGGGAAATAAAATCAAACTCATCTAAAGAAAATTTCATATCATAGTAATTTTTAGACACATTCTTTCTCCTCCCTAGATCCCTCAGGTTAAGAACCAATATTTTATTGACTTCAAAACCAATGTATTTTTTCTACTTATAAATACCAGGATAACTATGGCTAGAGTTTTAAAATATATACATAGAAGCTATCAGTTAAACAATCATGGCATTTTATTAGAGGGGAAAAGATATTTTTTAAAATTCAAATGACATCTCCAAATGTAGAATCTTAATTCCAAGAAAACTATGTGAATTAATTAATTTATTTATTAATATAATTTATTAATTAATTTACCAAACATGATAATTGTTATTTAAAATTGTATAATTTTTCTACTTATGAATATACCTGTGAATGGATACATACAAATTTTAACCATATCAATATAACAATAATTTCTATTTTCCATAGATTCAGATATTCTTTAGAGAATTAAATAGTAGTATACTTCCCCAAACATCATAACACCAGAGTATTAAATGAAATGGGAATTACATAAGTTGAATAAAATGAAGAATGGATGATCCCAAAATTGGTGTCCCATCTTCCATTTATATGTTTTTAAATTGAATTAGCTCATAGAACATCTGTCGCTAGAGGAACTGTACTGTACAAACCTATTCTATAGTCTCCTTTAAAATGTACTTCTTAGTGAATCTATAGATCTAAACTAGCTAAAAATGTAAACATAGAATTCATATACACCAGTGTAAGAAATCAATTTACTGGGAAAATTTTTGTCTTTGTCTTTCTACTTGGTAGTCATGCAATGTATTGAGACCATTTTGTTTTGTTTTCACTCATTGGCATGATTGATTCATTTAGCATTTCCTACAAAGAACAGCTCTAAACACAATAAAACATTTTCCAAGTAAAAGTCCTGTTCTGCTTGTTTTAATAAACAGATAAGGATCATTTGTACTTAGCAGAATATATTTGCATATAAACAGTTCATGTGCTAAAAGTTTTCAATCTGCCATTTCACTTGAGGAATAATAAATATACATTCTGCAATTTCATTGTCACTAGTATTTGTTTCCTTTAAGACTTCTTTGTCATATTGTATCAGAAGGTGGCAATTTGAAAAGGGAAGAAAGAGGAAGGAGAGGAAGGGAGAGGGGCAGAAAGGTCTGAGAATGAAGGGAGAAAAGAAGCCTGAAGACAATATGGAAATATCTTCCCTTGTCTTTCGCAATTGTCCCACTTTCACTATTGTTCACTGAATATCCAGAAAATAGCACAGATATGCTATTAGAAATCAAAGAAACTAGACTGATTCATGTTGATATATGGTAAAAAAAAAAAAAAAAATCACAATATTGCAAGGTAATCACCCTCCAGTTAAAATAAAGAAAAAAAAAAAAAGAGGGCAGCACATAGTAGGCAAATTTCAATTTGTTAATTGAGAGTAGTTCAGGAAGTTGGCCATATGTTTACTGAAACATATTTTATTTTTATTTTAATATAGATCAATGTGCATTTCTTACAGTATAGAAGTAAGATTTATGTAAGAAAAATGTACTCAGGTTCATTTTAAATGAAAATAAATTGGAAAGTCAGTTTTGCAAAGGAGTAAAGAAAATTAAGAACAAAGAATTTGATCTAGGTCTCCACGTGCTGTGCTTAGTTGCCAAGTCATCTCTGAGTCTTTGTGACCCCACAGACTGCAGCCCACCAGACTCCTCTGTCCGTGGGATTTTTCCAGGCAAGAATACTGCAGTGGGTTGCCGTTTGCTCTCCAGGGGATCTTCCCAGCCCACGGATTGAACATGCATCTCCTGTGTCTCCTTCACTGCAGGTAGATTCTTTATCTGCTGAGCCATCCAGGAAGCCCACCCATAATATTTTGTATTTGTTCATTGTATTAACACACTCACTATACGAAAGCAAACACTTTTTACCAGTAGATGCATGATGCCCTGAAGGAATGATTCCTTGAAATGCCTGCTCTAAATGGCCATTCTAGGTTTTTGTAAGGGAAGGTTTCCATCCAAAAATTTACCTGGCACCTAAGTCATGACAGCTGAAACAGTAGACTTGGCACCCATTTCCTGTTAAAGGACTCTTCGGATGAAGGTATCATTTCAATTATTTTGAGGACACTGATGCATGTTCCCAAGTTAAACCTCCTGCCATATTCAAGATGCTCTTTATTTCATCTCCTCCTTGGGTCTCCACTGACTTACTGTGTTCTACAGGCCAAAACCTTTGCCTTTGCATCCCAAGTCCGTAACAACCTAGTACAGCCATTTCCTGCCATTTCCCACAAAACTGCCTGTGATACAGCCCACTTGACTGGCTTATCCCGGTCCCTTTCACAGATCTGTGATTGGTTGTTCTTCCTCTCTGCACTCAGTCCCTGATCCCCCTGGTCGCAACACCAGGGCTCAAGTAGTTTTGAACTCCTTATGCTATAGCTTGTTCAGACTGTATGCAACCCTGCTACCAGTGTCTTCATCTGCATAGAGCAGTCTGTGCATGTTATTTGTGGGCAAATCAGGAATGGAGAGAGAAAAGGACTACTAACTCATTCATTCGTAAGTACCTATCATGCACCAGGCAACACCAGGCTCAGAAAAGACTGCAGAAAACAAGATGTAGTGCTGCTTGGAACTGACAGTCTTATCAGAGAAACAAAGAATCAAATAATTACAAACCAGACACTTTCGGTTCCAAGAAGACCTCTTGAAGGACTCTCTAGAATCAGCTTGTCTCCTCCAGGCATGCAGCAATACAAATATATAGGTTGATACTATTCAGATACTTTTTAGATTATTTTGAAGTCCACAAAGTGCTTGCCTAACCTCCTATTTAAAACTGGCAGTCCAGTGACTTCACTTTCACTTTTCACTTTCATGCATTGGAGAAGGAAATGGCAACCCACTCCAGTGTTCTTGCCTGGAGAATCCCAGGGACGGGGGAGCCTGCTGGGCTGCCATCTATGGGGTCACACAGAGTCGGACACGGACACGACTGAAGCGACTTAGCAGCAGCAGCAGCAGCAGTTACAACTTCACTTTCCAATGCAGGGAGTATAGGTTCCATCCCTGTTTGGGGAAATAAGATCCTAACTGCCTCAGGGCCAAAAACCCCAAACTTAAGACAGAAGCAGTGCTGTAACAAATTCAATAAAGACTTTAAAAATGGTCCATATCGAAAATAAAAGCTTAAAAAATAAATACACTGTGTGTGTGTGTGTGTTGGTTAGCAATCAAAACTAAGCAATAAGGATTAGAAATTTAGTAAAAAGTCATCTTCATTAGTAACAGTATGAGAAATAATGTTTCTAAAATCAGTTAGTAGCAGCTAAATGACAATTTCTTTTAATTCAATTAAATTTGGACAAGGTGTACAATTATTTATTTCAAGTTTTCAGTGGTACCCAATGACCTAATCTGGCCCTATCTTTTTCCTATTTTATAATTTTCTATTCTAAGTATTATGGATACAGTGTCCTAAAAATTAAAACTCCAAAATACACTTTAATTACAATGATAATTCTAATTAAAATCAATTTTAAAAGCTTAATAATTATGCAACATATGTAAACAATATAACTAAAAGTATTTGTGTTTATTTTTCCAGGATCATTATTGGTACATAATTCATCTGATGAATTAAAAGGAATCTAAACTGAAATATAGACAGTGTTCAAGATTGAAAAATTCCAAGTTTTCTTCTGATTTAGTCTGTATTCAGTTGACTCGTTCTCTGAAAGAAAATAGTTCGTATTCACTTTATATTTGCAAATGCACCTAGCCAGGCAGGTAAACTTATCATAACAAATGATGTGGAAAATGTTTGACCAAGTTGAATGTCACTGCTTAAGGGATTTAAACTAAACTATAAATTTGAGAATAGGAATCATATTTAACCTTGAGAACAACTTGAGGTAAGGGTTTAAGTGTTTCTTTTTTTAATTCCTTAGTATTTTTAAACTAGATATGTTAAGACCTAAAGTTCTTCTAGACAACATGTCTCTGTTTATTCAAATTGTTTCCAAAAATATTTACTAAATTATTACTATATATGAAGGTAGGACATGTTTGATTTAGAAGAAGCAGCAAGGATATAAACATAATGGATATTTAGCATATGCCTCACATGAATTTCAACTGTAGTAATAAAGCATATTACAAATAATACAAAACTTTAAATAGTTGAAAAGCATCATTATATTTCAGGAGAGGAGTAAAGTCTCTGTTTAAAGTTTTCAGCAGTACTACTTATACAAAATTATTCTAAAATATTAAAGGTAAGATAACCAGGGCTTCCCTGGTGGCTCAGAGGGTAAAGCATCTGCCTGCAATGCAGGAGACCTGGGTTTGATCCCTGGGTCAGGAAGATCCCCTGGAGAAGGAAATGGCAATCCACTCCAGTACGCTTGCCTGGAAAATCCCATGGGCAGAGAAGCCTGGTAGACTACAGTTCATGGGATCTCAAAGAGTCGGACACGACTGAGCGACTTCACTTCACTTCAACCAGGGAGAAATATATCACACTTCCACCTCCCCAACACTTTATGGTAGGATCTTTTTTTTTTTTTTTTTAATGGTAGGATCTTGAATCTACTGTCTCTTAAAGTACACGTTGATCTTGATGGGGCCAGATTGCTGGCTTTGAGGTTCAGCTCGAGTTAAACAACCCTGAGCAAAAACAGTTTCTCAGTTTTCTTATCTGAAAAATGGCATAAAAGCAGTGCCTGTATCAAAGGATTATGAAGAACAAATAAGTTAAGATGTATAAATTCCTTGGAACTTTATACATTATAAAAGCTCCATAATCAGAGCTTTTATTATAGTCCAGGGCTTGTAATTCTGCCATGATAACCCCTTCTCCCAATAACAGCAATATTCCTACTCCAAAACAGTATTTGTTTTTGTACTATTTCATCATCAGCGTAAAATTTTGCTCTTAAATCCTCTTGCCTGAATAGATAATTGCCCTGGTGGCATCCCTTTATTCCTTTCCATGGCCAAAATCCCTGGAGATCACATTAACATAGCTTTAACTTCTTCATAACATTGTTTAATGAGTAATATGCGAAAAAAATGGAAGAATGAATACTGCTATCTCTTAAAGTACATGTGAATTTGAAGACCTTCTTGAAAAAGGCTGAAACCTAACAGGTTAATTTATAATAAATCAAGGATGCTAGAAAATATTTTTAAAACAAAATCATATCACTCCACTTAAACACCTTCTAGTTGTGACTAAGCAACAGCTGAAAACATTCCTTCTTTATCTCTTCTACAACTCAGAAATTTGGATTTTCAAATCCTCATTTTAGGGAGAGAAAGCTGCTAAAGTCTAATCGAAAATGTCAGGATTGATACTTAATGGTTGACTGCCACCAATGGCAAACACATCAAGAGGTCTCGCACACTATGAGTAAAACAGACCAATGTCACAAGCATGAAGTTTGATGATGTTTTCTTACTCTGGAGTTGCACAGCTCCAGAAATTATCATTTTCATTCAAGTCTTCCATTCCCTCACAGTTAACTTCAGAGAGAATTTTGAGCTGCTTTAGGAAATCCTTCTGGATTCTGTGTCCTTGTAGTTCCTGATTCCGAAAAAAGCAAAAACTGTCTGAACTGGTTTATTTTAAGCTGTATCTATAGAGGAAAGATAACTCTAAAAAAGAAAATGTATTGGAATAAGAATTCCCAGATGAAGAAATAGATTCATAGCAAAAAAAAGTTTTCAAGAGGCAATACAACTGACACCCTTTGTTCATTTAGTGGAAATTATTCCATGCCTGTCAAGAAAGCTTTGCCACTTAGAGTGGTAAATACTGGGACAGCAGGTGGAAATGGGGATATGGCTGTCTAGAACTTAAGGCAGGCAGGTAAACAATAGATGCATCTAACTGAAAATGCTAACATCCTTCAGGTTAGTCTCCCAACTAACATATGTATTTTTTTCTCTCAAGCTTCCAGTATGACTAGGAGTAGAAAATCATAATAGCATTTATGGAAGGCATTCAGTAAAAGGGTAAGTCTCAAAATATGAAAAATTATTTGAATACATTGTTGAATATAATTTTATACTTACCCAAGCATGCAAAACCATTTAGGTCCAAAACACTTCTGATGATACCTTTATAACTGCCACACATGGGATTTTTGACAAATTTGGACTGACTTATTATTTATATTACTTATAATATTACTTATTATTTATATTAGGCCTCCCTGGTGGCTCAGATGGTAAAGAATCTGCCTGCAATGCAGGAGACCCAGGTTCAATCCCTGGGTTGGGAAGATACCCTGGAGAAGGAAATGCCAACCCACTCCAACCAGTATTTGCCTGGAGAATTCCATGAACAGAGGAGCCTGGTAGGCTATAGTCCACGGGGTCATAAAGATTCGGACAGAACTGAGCAACCAACTCAAACAAACACAAACTACTTTTATTAATATCTACTGAGTATTTTCTATGTATTAAGCATTGCTTTAAGCACTTTCCATGTATTAAGTCATTTGGTCCTTGTAACAGTCCTATATAGTTTAGTCCTATATAGTAGGTGCTATCAAACGGTACTTTGCAAAAATAACAACTGATGCACAGAATAGTCAATAACTTGCCAAACACCCATAACCAAGAGATGGTGAAGAATTTGAACTCACATATTCTGCATTATGGTGCCCTTATTCTCCAGCATCATTTTCTTATAACTGCTATTTTATAGTATTCTCCATTATACAATTTCTGGCTGAAATATTTACAGGTAGTAAGTATTGTGGCAAATCTATAGTAGAATACTTCTATACAAAATATAATTTTCTGATGGTGGCACCACGTGGTCGTATATAATCAACAATTTAAAGCAGAGAAGAAAAAAGAAAACTGAGTTCGCTTTTCTGTGGAAAACCATGGATCTCATTTTAAGATAAAATATAAGAAGTTACCTTTTAAGTGCTACTTCTCAAACATGCTGAACACTATTCTAGTAGCTTAAAAAAGTGAACCAAAATTCTCACTGGCTTTCTTTTTCCCTCAAATTAAGGACTATAATTTGTTAGAATATATATTCTCCTACTTATAGACTTGATGAATTTCACTTTGCTTAAAATAAAATCAGGCCTGTTAACATTTAATGTTTTCTAAATTGACTTTTAGGTCAAATTTTTATTTTTTTCTTTGCTTAAATAAAGTTTCTGTGTAGTTTTAGTACTTTTTATTCAACAAGGTTTTGACCTGAGCGATTCTATATGTTCCACCCTGAAACATACACACAAACACACACACACAATGCCCTCCTTTGGGTATAGCTCACCCAAGATGAAGTCAGCCTCATCAATAAGCATCCTCTAAGGTGTGGTGCCTCTAAGTTCATTCACCATGGGCATCAGTGCTCAATCATAACGTCAGAGAGGGTCTACCTTCAAACAGATATCAGTATGCAACTTAGTGTGGTAGACACAATAATTCACCCCAAAAGATGTCCACATCCTAATCTCATGAACCTGTAAAGATGTCAGTTTACTTGGCAGAAGGGAGTTTGCAGATGTCATTAAGTTAATAATATTAGAATGGGGATATTATCCTAGATATCTGAATATAATATAATCATAAGCATCCTTATAAGAAGGATACAGGAAGGTCAGAATCAGGAGGAGAAGAAGTAAGGATGGGAAAAGGAGGGGGTGGGATTAAAAATGCTACATTTCTAACTTTTGATATAGAAGGGGTTGTTGGCCAAGGAACAAAGGCAGATTTTAGAAGCTGGAAAAGGCAAGGAGAAGGATTCTTCTCTAGAGCCTCACTGACATAAAGTCCTACTGACAACTTGATTTTACCCCAGTGAAACCCATTTTGGACTTCTGACCTCCCAGACTTTGAGAAAATAAATTTGAGTTGTTTTAAGCAGTAAATACATGATAATTTGTTACAGTGTCAGTAATAAATTAATATACTTGGAATGTATCTGTAAGCTTTACTGAGGTATTTAAAATAATGCAAAAGGCATTATGAAAAGTCTGTTTCTAACAATAAAATTCTCATCTTTTTATCTTAAGTTTCTGTATCCACCTAATTAACTGTAAATACTATCCAGTAAGTGTTAGTCGCTGCCCAGTTGGGTCAGACTCTGCAACCCCATGGACTATACCCTGCCAGGCTCCTCTGTCCAAATTTAGTGAGATTCACAGATCAGCATTCAGCTTTCCCTGATGAAGGAGCTAATAAGAATGCTACACTATGAAAAATATGATACAGTTGGATCAGGATTCTGCTCCTGCTATCCTACTAATCATTTTCTAGACCCTGAAGTTTTCTTAGACTGCAAGGAGAGCCAACCAGTCCATCCTAAAGGAAATCAGTCCTGAATATTCATTGGAAGGACTGATGCTGAAGCTGAAACTCCAATACTTTGGCCACCTGATGTCAAGAACTGACTCATTGGAAAAGACCCTGATGCTGGGAAAGACTGAGGGCAGGAGGAGAAGGGGACGACAGAGGATGAGATGGTTGGATGGCATCACCGACTCGATGGACATGAGTTTGAGTAAGCTCCAGGAGTTGTTGATGGACAGGGAAGCCTTGCATACTGCAGTCCAGGGGGTCGCAAAGAGTCAGACACGACTGAGTGACTGAACTGAAGTGAGAGTTTTCTTGCCCAGGGGATCTGGTGCTAGGAGTGCTGTCCTCTTGCCAGGGCCCTTAATAACCTTTGAAGACTATGCACACAGTACGTGATCACTTATTTTAAATGCCTGACACTTGATTTCTCTGAAGGCTCACCTTCTCAGCCCCAACCGCCTGCTGCTGGCTCTGGATGTTATCACAGGCTGACTTTTGTTTATGATCTCAGCCCTTGGCACACTCGCTCTCATGCCCAGCCCTTGGTTCTCTCTAACCTGAGCATCTGTTTGTCACTTGCATCTCAGAGTCTTGCTGTCATCAGCCTTGTGTCTGGCAATGCTAAAATGATAGGAAAGGTTATATTTTCATCCCTTTGGTGATATGAGTCCTTGTCTGATTGGTGATCCAATTCCACTCATGAACCAACCCAGTGAAATAGTGCTGTAAGGCAACTAAACATCTCACTTCAAAATCACCCCCCAAATATCACTGCCTAGCATGCCAAAGGACCACAGTGTAACCCTATGGCTGCAAATCATTTTTCAACTCAAAAATTTTACCCCCACATGTCAGTGTGAATGTATAAAAAATAATTTAAACTGTATGTTTATAGTAAATAAGACAACACAATCTAACAGCTATTCTTAACAATGGGTTTTATGCATTTATATTGTCTTAAACTTCGTTTTCTTTTTTAAGGAATTCTTCCCCAACTGTCATATCTATTTATGTAAATTTGTTCAAAAGTATAGTCAAGTTCTTTTCTTAATGCCAAATTTGTTTAGTGTCAAAACTAGGCTCAAAAATATCTCATTATCTCCATTAGGTCAAGTAGCATTCACAAAGTTTTAAAGAAAAATAATTATAAATTATTTTAAGCATTAAGGTATTATTTAATACTAAATCATTCTAAATGTTTAGGATACAAATGTATATCATATAGTATTATTAAGAGAGTGGGTAATGACAACAGACATGTATTAAAATACCACTGTGAAAATGTACAGGAATTCAAATTCAATAAGTTTAGGAATCACAGTATAAAGCTTCCCAGGTGGCACAGTGGTAAAGAATCCACCTGTAGTGCAGGAGACTCAAGTTCAAGCCCTGGATCAGGAAGATTCCCTGGAGGAGGAGATGACAACCCACTCCAGTATTCTTGCCTGGAAAATCCCATGGACAGAGGAGCCTGGCTGGCTACACTCCATGGAGTCACAAAAAGTCAGACATGACTGAGCATTCACACACGAACACGTATCTAGTCTCAATTACATGAGATGTTATCATCTTGCTAATGAGTGATAATTGGAAGAAATTTATTGATTGTGTTCTTTTATATCTTTTCCAGCTTTTTTTAGGTAATATTGACAAATAAAAATTGTGTGTATATATATATTATTATTGCATATATATTATATATATATAGTGCAATGTGATACTTTAAAGTATACAATGTGATTTAATTTACATATACACTGTGAAGTGATACCCTATTATTTCAGAACTAATATTATATTTCTTATAAGTTCAATAATCATGCCCTGGGGGCTCCGCCCTCATGACCTCATTTCAATCAAGTTACCTCCCAGAGGCCCTACCTCCAAATACCATCACTTTAGAGATTAGGGTTTCAACAGATGAATTTGGGGAAGGGACACATATTCAGTCCATAACAATGCTGGAAGTGCTTATGCATTTTTCATTGAACTCACATTTCATATCTCAACAAAAAAAGAAAAACTTCAAATTCAGAGTTTTTCATAATTCTTCCATATAACAAATACACATATTAAACTTGGCAGGCCCTTCTGGGTATTCTTACTCTAGTGATCACATTCTACTCACCCTGATTAGAAAGTATTAAAAATTTAAGTTAGGAAATGAAAGTCTTTAAAAGTATGACATTAATCTAGGGTAGTTCATACATGTAAAATTTTTATGAAAAGAATAATTATACATTGGAATAAAAAGAATTCAAATTAATGGTAACAATAGCATATGGCCACAGCTTTTCCTTAGATGTTGTTAACAGTATGATCCAAAAGGAATTATTATAATGTGCTAGTGGTCCCTGGTGGCTCAGATAGTAAAGAATCCACCTGTAGTAAGGGAAACCTGGGGTTCGATCCCTGGGTTGGGAAGATCCCTTGGAGGAGGGCATGACAACCCACTCTGGTAATCTTGCCTGGAGAATCCCTTTGACAGAGGAGCCTGGAAGGCTACACTCCATGGGGTTGCAAAGAGTCGGACATAACTGAAGCTACTTAACACAGCACAAAGAAACTGCAGGCCAAAGCAGAAGACAAAAGAGACGTGGGTTTGATCCCTGGGTCGGGAAGATCCCTGCAGAAAGGCAAGGCAACTCCCTCCGGTATTCCTGCCTGGAGAATTTCATGGACAAAGGAGCCTAGTGAGTTACAGTTCATAGGGCTGCAAAGAGTCAGACACAACTGAAGCAACCTAGCACACACACACGAAAACCTTAGTATAACAGAAACAAAAACCAACCATCACCATAACGATGGCTGCTGTTAACTGTGAGGCTACCATGTACCCGTCCATCTCCTTACCAAGTGGGAACAACTAAACACACAGCATGGAGCATAAGAGAAGCTTCCAGCTTAATGTTGGACAGTATAACTGCAGTCTCAGATTCAGTGTGACCCTGTGGCTTCTGTTCTTTACCCTCCACTGTGTTTTTGTGTCTTGGAAATCAATCTAGAGCTGGATTTGAGTATCAGGGAAAAGCACAGGTTAGCAGGCTAATGAAACACCTACATGATGTGCAGTTCACATTCAGTATAATTTTTAGCATACAAAGTAACTTAAATCTTCTCTCATAAGGCAATCATTTGTTTAAAAGATCTCCCTGACCTTCTTCAGCCTACACTAGCTACCAAACCTTTGTAAATTTTAGAAACATTCATTTTTGGACAGCAATGATGTCCAGGATTTTGGATTTTTCATAGAATTTGGGATGGCATTTCCACTTCATTTATTCATTCATTCACACATTTCTTTATTTGACAAATGTTTCCTGAATGATTGCCAAATATAATCACAATGTTAGTCCTTTTTAAAAAAGTTTCGCTATATATAGCTGACTCGACTTGATGTATGCTTGAAGCTAACACAACATTGTAAATCAACTATACTCCAATAAAAGTTTTAAATAAATAAATAATGTGCATGATGCCAGTGATAGCAGAAACTGCAAAAATCTGAAGCTGACTTTCATTGTAGATCAGAGGTGCAATTCTCTCAACCACTGAAGCAATTTCATCCCCATTAAACACCAAATTTTTCTAATGTTTAATTTTTAATCTTTTAAATTTGTGTAATAAATGTGAGCAGTATCAGTACTTATGAGATTGGAAAGATCCATGTGTCCTCAAAATCACTATCACCCCCATGGAACTCCAGAGTCAGAAGTAATTATGATTTTTCACCCAGTAGGGAAAGTATGAAGGAGATTGTGGCTTCCATTCAGGATTAGAAGTAAATTAATAGATCATCTTTATAAGTGAGAGATAAAGCAGCTGACACTCCTCTACAGGCAGGAAGATTCAAATCCACAGTTTGCTAATACCTGCCAATAACATTAAAGCAGAAATCAGTATTAATAATTACCATATAAATGATCTCTTAGGAAATCAAAGGATATACTTTATTAACTTCAGAAAAAAATAACCCTCAATTAAGAAACAAATGATACTTATGAAATATTTACTCTAAAGAATCAATTCTGTAAGAGGAGGTGAAATATTTTTCCTGTTTTTAGTCAGGTGAAATAGGGCAAGAATTTTTAAGTACATTACTTTCTTTCTTTCTCCCCAACCAGTGACAACATGATGAAACTCTAAGTACCAATTACAAAAATCAATAGGAGGATTTGTAAAGAAGAGGAACAAAGCCTTCAGATGATGTGACATATTTGCTGTGGTCCATACTTTCATTTGTCTTGATTTTAAATGACCTAAGTTAAGTTTTCAATTTTCAGTTGTGAAAATTTTGTAACCAAAAGAAACAGTTTCTTTTTATCCAGGATGAACTTTCTGGGTGTGTGTTTGGTGGGTTTTCACAAATGCCTGCACCCAATCTCCCAACTTAAAGTCAGTTCTGATGGCATTTGTGTGCTCTTTTATAGCTGTGGCTTCAGACCGGTTTAAGTTCCTGGAATTTAAATAAATTATCTCTTGCTACCGGATTTAAAAATGTGAAAAATTCAGTAAGAGCCTCACTAGTATTCCACCAGGACTTGAGCCCTCTTGTTTCCCTCATTGCTCCCAGCAATCGCTGTACCGCCTACAAGGTATCAGAATATCATCTGGCTGCTCTGCTGTGAATACGATGAGACAGATACAAGCTGAGTCCCACAGAATCTTCAAGCAGGACTCAGCGCTACCTGGCGAGGGGCCACAGAGCTTCGGGGTGGCCCCACGGTGTGATGGGTGAGCAGTAACAATCAGTGCAACTCTTGGCTTCCAAGATTGTCTGCTCACTCATCACTGTTGGGTGTAGTCACATCACCTTGGGTCCTTTCTGTCACGTGGGCAGGAATAAGGCAAAGTGGTTAGAGAAAAACAGAGTAACTCACAAATGGAAGTTCCCTCAACAATATTCTTGAGTTATAGGAACTCGCAAGGTCATAAGAGATGAGAGAAATGAAAAGAATGCAGGCAATATCATGGAAATAGGAAAAAGCTAGGCTGAGACACAAACACATGTCTGTCTGATCCCAAAGGCCCTCTTGTCTCTTTTACACTCCACCTCAGCCCCTCTTCTCAAATGACTCACTCAAATACTCCACTTAATCCTCAGAAATAATATTTGCTTATTATAAGAGTTGTAATCAAAGTTCAAATGTAAATGAGCATCTGGAAAGTTCCTGAATATTTTTTTCCTCTTGTGTCTCCACTGTCACTGGGGATAGTGAACTCTCTGCCCACAGTTCAGTTCAGTCACGTCTGACTCCATCCATCGACTGCAGCATGCCAGGCCTCCCTGTCCATCACCAATTCGTGGAGCTTACTCAAATCGAGTTGGTGATGCCATCCAACCATCTAATCCTCTGTCATCCCCTTCTCCTCCCGCCTTCAATCTTTCCCAGTGTCAGGATCTTTTCCAATGAATCAGCTCTTTGCATCAGGTGGCCAAAGTATTGGAGCTTCAGCTTCAGCATCAGTCCCTTCAATGAATATTCAGTGTTGATTCCTTTAGGAATAACAGGTTTAATAATCTCATTGCAGTCCGCAGGACTCTCAAGAGTCTTCTCTATCACCACAATTCGAGACCACCTTGGAGAAATGTAACTTGCCAAAGGACACACAATTCATAAATGTTAGTTCAAGGCCAAGCGGGAACCTTTGTCATTGTTGGAACTACGCGAGGCTCCTGAGTTAATGGTCTATATCTAGGCCTTCTGATGGGGACTGTCCAAGGGTTTGTGAAACTGCTGCTGCCCTCAGTTCAGAGGCAAAATTATGCTCAACCACGGGGATTACACAACTGAAAAGCAATACACATTGCAATCCACAAAATGTGGGATTCTTCCCTTTTTGGTAACATTTTTGAAAAATCGGAATACAGACAGGTTTTTCACACCAGAATAATTCCTCTGTTTACCCAAAGAGTAAAAACACTCACCTTATTCACTTGTCCTTCTAAAGAGCTCACCCACTAATGCACTTCTGTTTTCATTCTTTATGTATGATTAAAATAATTAGAGACACAGCCTCTTGTTCCACAGGCAAAACCAATCATTGCTAATGGATCCATTTAAGGGTCAGAAAAACAACATTCTCATGTTAGAATGTCTCATAATAAACTGGATAACAATTTCACAGCCCAAGATCCTGGATCAAAATCTCAAAGTAAAGGAGGGTTCCAATGGTAATATGTTGCCACAGTGAATATTTGCCTAAGTAATAGCATCTCTGACAGGAATATATCTTATTTTCTATAGACAGATATTTTATGTCTATTCCTAAATTATAGGAACAATCAACATCAATTTTTTTTTTTTTGTATGTGGACTGTTTTTAAAGTGTTTATTAAATTTGTTACAACATTGCTTCTGTTTTTTGTTTTGGTCTTTTGGCCACAAGGCATGTGAGATCTTGGCACCTCCACCAGGAATCGAACCTTCACTTCCTGAATTAGAAGGTGACGTCTCAATCACTGGAGCACCAGGGAAGTTCCAACATCACTTAGAAATGAGAAAAATTGCAAGGAATGTGGGCAGGGCCAGAGAGCTAGCAAAAACATAGACTGAGGCACAAACTCATCGGTTTGACCCCAAAGGCCCACTGCTTCTGTGACACTCCCCCTCGGTGCCCCTTCCATTCCACTCTTGGGGGTGGGGGAAGTTTGCTTATTAAAAATATGTAAATCAATATTTGAATATAAATGCATATTCTGAAGATTCCTAAACTTATCTTTTATCTCTATTGTCACTAGGAATAAAAAAAATCTATAGGGATGGGACTGGTATTTGGCTTCTCAGTTAGACCAGTGTCAAGCTTGAGTGTTTAAATCCCATGACAGAACCAGTTTCTTATGTGCATTTTTATCAGATTCAGCTCAAATGGAATACACAGAATTCATGTAAAACATGATCTTCATTTTGTGGATTTAACTACGCAGCAAGAAGCATATTGAATCTTCATGCAAATACCACAGGCTACTTAAAACCTGAATTTATTTTGATTTTTACTTTTTTAAAAAAAGAGACATGTGAAAGTCATATGTATCATATAGTTATATGTGATATGTGAGCCAGTGATAAAAACAAAATGCAAACAAAATGGATAATAAATAAATTGCCAAGACCTTGTAAAGCCTATGATCAGGAAATTAAAACATAACACATCGGTGGGAATGTAAACAGGTACAACTACTACAGAAAACAGTACGGAGATTCCTCAAAAAATTAAAACTAGGACTACCATATGATCCAGGAATTTCACTCCTGGGTACATGTCCGAAGAAAATTAAAACACTAATTTGAAAAAGATAAATGCACCCAAGTATTCATAGCAGCATTGTTTATAATAACCAAATTATAGAAGCATCCTAAAAGTCCATCAACAGACAAGTAGATAAGAAAGATGTGGTATATACGTAAAATAGAATACTACTCAGCCATAAAATAAAATTAAACTTTGCCATTTGCCACACCATGAATGGACCTGGAGGGTATTATGCTTGGTAAGTTAAGTCAGACAGAGAAAGACAAATCCTATGTGTGCTTCACTTGGATGTGAAATCTAAAAAAATTAATCAATGAATTTAACAAAACAGGAAAAGACTCACAGATACAGAGAACTAGTGGTTACCAGTAGTGAGAGACAGAGAGAGGTTGTAAATAAGACATGGGAAGAGAATCAAGAGGTACAAACTATTAGGTATAAAATAAAGAAGATACAAGGATATAATGTACAGCATGGGGCATATAGCCAAAATTTTTGCTATAAACCTGAAACTAATATAATGTTGTATCTCAACTATGCTTTGATTAAAACAAGTATATGCATGGTTTAACTAAAATATCATATATAATAAAGCCAGTGCTTCAGTATCGATCATTTCCTTTTCCATCTAAGGATTAATAATTTCCTTTTTGTTTCTTATCAAAAAATGACAATAATTTTAAAAGAAGTAGAATAGCTAATTTTGTATCTCATTTACATACTATACAAACAGAATTCAAATCGAGTCACTTGCCCTAATTGTGGGTCATACAGTTTTTGCTACAAAACTAGTTTTCCTTATTTAATAAAATTCTCTTTGGACTATATTTAGGTGACTCACAATAAAAAATATTTCTCATTTTCTTGTTGCTTTATATTTACATTTATCACATATGAGAAAATAAAAATTTGTGTGGCCAGAATTATTAGCTTTCCAAACCATGACCAATTCTAGTAGCTATTTAATTCCCTTTAAAAAGTATTGCTTCATATTTTCCTACATCTCTACAGCTTCTCAAATATCAAGTACTGTCGAAGAAAACTTTCTCTAGTTTAAAGATACCTTTCTATACCTAAGAGAAAAATGGCCACCTTGATATTGTTTCATAAAAATTACATGAAATTGAAGCCACCAGGTGTAGAGTTTGCAGTGTATAAATTCTAGAAAGCTAAAGTCAAATAATGTTTTCTCCAACATAAAATGCAAATAATATAAATAAGGGTTTTATCTTAACAGTTGTTTATAGAAGGAAATGCATGAATAAAAGGCATTTTTAGGAGGAACTGGAAAAAATACATCCAAATGATACATAGTTACATTATTTATTTTAATTTTTATCACCACCAATAAAACACTATGCTTCAGTCAAATTAGACAGCTTGCTTTATTCTTAAAAATGACTTGAATTTTCATATATTCTATTCTATTAAAAATCTACATCTCAAGAGTTAGCTTTCCTGTGATAAATTTCCTCACCCAGCTGAGGTTTCCCTTTCTCTAGAGATGCTCAGAGCACTTTATAAAGAATAAAATATGGTAGAAAAGGGGGACCTATTTTGATGACTACCCTCAAGAAAGTCTTCAGACTCCTCTATTAGCGTTACCTTTTCTAAACACTCCTGCTGATGGCCATGTCTCCCCTTCCTCCAAACTATATCCCACACATAACTTCTAGTATAACATTTAAAACAACCTTCAGCAATTACCCATTTATCTACCAGTCTGTTCCCCCAAAAGTGGCACTGTTCACAGGCAGGATCATGTTTGATTCAGCTCCACATCGCTCAAAACTTTCACAGAAAATAGAAAAATCTAAATGAATGAACATGGCCCTTGTCATTATGGTCTTTTATTCTTTTATTCTATTCTATTTTAGTGAAGAGAAATAAACACATCTACAGTACAATTTAAAATAGATTTAGCTCTTGAAAATATATTTCTAAAAGTAGTTCAAGATAACAGAAGACTAGGTTGTCATGCCAGCACACAACTCTCTGCAAAATGAATGATTATTTAACACATGCTACCAAAGTTTAATGGCAACCCACTCCAGTACTCTTGCTTGGAGAATCCCAGGGACGGAGGGGCCTGGTGGGCTGCAGTCCATGGGGTCGCTGAGAGTTGGACACGACTGAGTGACTTCACTTTCACTTTTCACTTTCATGCATTGGAGAAGGAAATGGCAAGCAACCCACTCCAGTGTTCTTGCCTGGAGAATCCCAGGGACGGGGGAGCCTGGTGGGCTGCCGTCTATGGGGTCGCACAGAGTCGGACACAACTGAAGCAACTTAGCACAGCACAGCACCAAAGTTTATGCATGCATAAACATGGTGCCGTGTCAGGTGATCCAGGAAGGCTCTGCAGAAGAGGCTGGTGCTGAGCTCCATATTACGGGCTGAGTTGGTTGTGAGCAGTACAAAGGGCCTTCTGGGAAACACGCCAGTAAGAGCATCAGCATTTCGTGAATGTGGTGACTGATCCAATTAGCTCGAGCAAAGGGTCCTTTGTGAAGAAAGATAAGAACAGGAAGATAAACTGCTTTTACATTGGGAAGAGTCTTTAACGAGTGACTAAAGAGATTTTTCTTCCAATAGAGGAGTCATGTAAGATTTTGTTTAAAATGGCATAATCAAAGTGGTATTGAAGAAAGAATTTGCCGTTAAGAGTGCAGAAGGGATAAGAACTGGAGTGAAAGATGAGATAGGAGGATATGACCTGCAAGGTTGCTGCAGTTAAGACAAATATTACCCGATAAAGATTCAGAGTAGAAAAGTGTGCAGTGAAAAGACAGATTAAATGCAAGCGATACTGTCAAGAAATAATTTACAGAAACCCTAAGACTGAAGGGATATGGAGCTTAAGAAGGCAGACAGAGTGAAAGGAAGGCTATTAGGTTTCAAAACTTTCTAAAGTGAGATTCTGAAGTCACTGAAAGAAAAGATAAAGTCAAGAGGCTAAGGAGTTTTATAAAGAGGAAAGCTGTTTCATTCCAGACACACTGCGTTTGAGCTGATGGCAGGCTAATCAAGCAGAAATGCTAGGCCAGCGATTGGAAAAGTGGACCTTTGAGAGAAGACTAGACATTTAGTTGAAATCATTTTCCGGGATAAAGCCCTGAGAACAAAGTGAGTAAGCTAAGAAGAGTGCACCAAGAAAAATTAGGTTAGACTTTGAGCCAAGTACCCACGTTTAAGAGACATGAGTGTGGAGAGGAAAGGAGAAGAATGACCTGAGACAGCAAAAGAGGAGAGTTCGATGGTAGAAATCGGGGATGAAAGAGGGCAGAGGGGTCCAGGGAGCAGAGAGCTCAGCAGTACCTACAGGACAAGGAGATTTAGGCCAAGAAAAAGTCATTGTACTTTACATCAGGACGTTAGGAAGCCTAAGAAAACAGATGACAGAAGCAATTAATTACAAGGAGTTTGAGAATGAAGGGCTTTCTCCATCTGACCAGAGAGTCTGGAAGTGAAAAGAAGAAACGTTAGCTAGAAAGAACAATAAGGTTTAGAGGAGAGGCATAAAATAGAAATCACATAGCATTTTTATACAAAGAGGGAAGGTAGAAGGTGAAGGAGATCCTAACACAAAGAAACAAAAATGGACAGGTTTAAAAGGGAGTTTGACATAGGAAACACACTTGTTCTAAGAGAAAGCTTATATTTGGTATTGACAATTTTAATGTAAGTTTCTCCAAATTCTATACTTTTTAAACATAAGGCCTGATGCAAGCCCTGCATTTCTTTTGGTTTCCCAAAGAGCTTTCAAATTTCTCCAAATTCTTAGGAAATTTTAAATTTCTTAATCTTTATTCAATAGGTTCATATGTCTATAAGATATTGTTTATCTCTGTTGTTTAAAGACAAGTCATAAAACAGTAAAGCCACATTGAAAGACGGGTATTATGAAAAATAATTCCTTTCAAAGCCAAAATGATTTCCCTAGAAGAATGTGTAAGAATGACAAAGAAACTGATCCTCATGCAGGAAAAGAGATGGGGAGGGACTCACCAAAGCCAGGCCAGTGATGCCACTGATTATCTCCAGCATAAGGTATGGCACATTATAGCAAAGAATCAATTATTACCAGTGGCAGGTATAATTTAAGACATAATTTCTAACTAACCCATCCAAATAATTTGCTTGTAATCTATTCTGAAGTTTGTTTTATATTTAATTACTAACAATTCCCATCTCATAAATAGTGTTTTCCAGAAATGAGTTTATAAATCAGTCATCAGAAATTCAGACTGTATTTTTCATAAACTGTTTTTCCCAAACTATAATATAGAATACAGTGATTCTGTGAACACTGTAGCCTACAAAAGTTAACTTATTCCATTGTGTATCAATAAGAAGAAGCATTTTTAGTGACAGTTACCTCACTGAAAGCTCTCAGGAATTCTATAAGGTAGGAATTATTAATATCTTATATTTCCAATGAGTCAACTGAAGGATTAAAGAGCAACATAAATTATTATGGGATGCCTTGAGCAAGTTCAGTTCAGTTCAGTTCAGTCACTCAGTCACGTCCGACTCTTTGAGACCCCATGAATTGCAGCACGCCAGGCCTCCCTCTCCATTACCAACTCCCGGAGTTCACGTCCGAGTCAATGATGCCATCCAGCCATCTCATCCTCTGTCATCCCCTTCTCCTCCTGCCCCCAATCCCTCCCAGCATCAGAGTCTTTTCCAATGAGTCAACTCTTCACATGAGGTAGCCAAAGTACTGGAGTTTCAGCTTTAGCATCATTCGTTCCAAAGAAATCCCAGGGCTGATCTCCCTTAGAATGGACTGGTTGGATCTCCCTGCAGTCCAAGGGACTCTCAAGAGTCTTCTCCAACACCATAGTTCAAAAGCATCAATTCTTCCGCGCTCAGCTTTCTTCACAGTCCAACTCTCACATCCATACATGACCACTGGAAAAATGTTAGTTTCTCTCTAATGCTGCAACTGACCCATTGCAAATGTATATAACATATAATACTTCCACATACATACATATATGTAGTACAGGCTTCAATGGTGGCTCAGTGGTAAAGGGTCTGCCTGCAATGCAGGCATTGAACATGGGTTCAGTCTCTAGACTGGGAAGATTCCCTGGAGAAGGAAATGGAAACCCCTCCAGTATTCTTGTTTGGAAAATCCCATGGACAAAGGAGGCTGGCAGGCTACAGTCCATGGGGTTGCAAAGAGTCAGACATGACAGAAGAGACTTAGCATGCACGCACACATGTGGCCTTGGGAGATTTCAAGTTTCCTCACCTGTAGAACTAGGATTTAAGTTACACAATATGCCTACTGCTGCTGCTAAGTCGCTTCAGTCATGTTCAACTCTGTTCAACCCCAAAGACGGCAGCCCATCAGGCTCCCCATCCCTGGGATTCTCCAGGCAAGAATACTGGAGTGGGTTGCCATTCCCTTCTCCAATGCATGAAAGTGAAAAGTGAAAGTGAAGTCGCTCAGTTGTGTCTGACTCTTAGCGACTCCATGGACTGCAGCCTACCAGGCTCCTCCATCCACAGGATTTTCCAGGCAAGAGTACTGGAGTGGGGTACCAGTGTCTTCTCCAACAATATGCCTAGCCTTAGTACAAAAAGTACTGGGCATCAATCAGTTGCTGTTCCTCCTTTCTATTTTTTAATTTTTGATGCTTGAAATAGGTGTTTTAACACAAGCCAAAATCACCAAATTTCTTTAACTTTTGTGCTGACTTTCAACTATTTTGTCCCTGCATCTGCACAAAAAAACAAATGAAAGACAAGATTGTGAAAATAAAAAGTGAAGACTGAATACGGGTCCCTCCAATTCCAGAGGTCTTCATTTTTTTATACCCCTTTCGAATTGTTGCAGAAGTCACTTAGAAGAGAATTCTCATTTAAGTGTATTATGTATGGAAGTCAAAGCACTTCAGCAGCTTTTGCTGTTGCTCAGTTGCCCAGTCGTGTCTGACTCTTTGCGACCCCATAGACAAGGGTTCAATTTTCCTTGTTCATCCAGCTAAGTATACAAAATAATGCAACATAGTTATGCAAAGAATGAACAACCCAGTACTCTCCCTCTCCTTGTATCCCTCATTTCTAGAATACTTATCACCAATGCCCTCCAGATATGCACTCCCACACCCATACTCAGCTGAAATTTCTCTAGCTCTTAAAATCTAAACTTAAGCTTCCGACTCTCTGCCAACAATCTCCCATTTTTCTATTTCCATTTACTCCCACTAACCTTTTCTTTAATTTTTCCCCAACCGGTGTAGAATCTACTATCATTTCAAAAGCTTCAACTTCCTTCAGTTCTGTTCAGTAGCTCAGTCATGTCACTCTTTGCAACCCCATGGACTGCAGCATGCCAGGCTTCCCTGTCCATCACCAACACCCAAATCTTGCTCAGCTCATGTCCATCAAGTTGGTGATGCCATCCAACCATCTCACCCTCTGTCGTCCCCTTCTCCTCCCGCCTTCAATCTTTCCTAGCATCAGGGTCTTTTCCAATAGTCAGCTCTTCACATCAGGTGGCCAAAGTATTAGAGCTTCAGCTTCAGCATCAATCCTCCCAGTGAATATTCATGGTTGATTTCCTTTAGTATTGACTGGTTTGATCTCCTTGAAGTCCAAGGGACTCTCAACTCCCTTATTCCCTCCTCTTCCACTCTCTCTGCCTAGGAATCTATGATCACTCTAACTGTCCAAGTCTTCTACAATATCATAGTTTCTGTTTTTATAAAAAACTGCAGAACCCATGGGCTTTCCAGGCGGCACTAGTGGCAAAGAACCTGCCTGCCAATGCAGGAGATGTAAGAAATGCAGGTTTGATCCCTGGGTAGGGAAGATCCCCTGGTGGAGGGCATGGCAATCCATTCCAGTATTTTGCCTGGAGAATCCAATGGACAGAGGAGCCTGGTGGGTCATGATCCATAGGGTTGCAAAAAGTTAGACACAACTGAAGCAATATAGCAATAATTCACAATCTTCAGTAGAAATCAGTCCTTCTCTCCTAAAAAATATGCCTCTGTGTTTCCTAAGTTTATTCTTTTTGTCATTATCCTTACAGTTAGTTCTCATCCTCTGCATCCTCCAATCAAACTCCTGATCTCACACCCAACCCTCCATCCCCAGAAAAATACCTGGTTGTGAAACAGGAGGAAAAGGGGAAAGGCACAACCTTTAAAAGAAAGACATAGCTCGAGGACACAACATAAACTAATTAGCATCAAATAGATCCAAGATGGCAGATGAGTGGACTTCACTAGACCTTGAGTCTCAGCATATGCTCATTGTTTATACACCAGCAAGCTAAATGACACACTCATGCCACGACAGGAGCCCGGACACACCCAAGGTTGACCACAATGGTCAAACAGTAGAAAGTGGCCCAATTTCTGGAAATCCCCACTTCTTCCCCATAAAACCTGGAATACTCCTCCCATGCAAAATTACCCACCCCTACAAAAACTGACAACCCCGTACCCTGGGGCAGCTCTCGCCTTCTGAGATGGCCCGTGATCTCTCTATGGAGTATGTTTCTCTGTAAATAAACCCACTTGGTACCCGTCACTCTGTCTCTCACTGAACTCTTTCTGTGATGAGACATCAAGAACCTGAGCTTTGAGCTTCCCTGGTGGCTCAGTGGTAAAGAATCTGCTTGCCAGTGCAGAAGACACAGATCTGACCCCTGGTCCAGGAAGATCCCACATGCCGCGGGGAAACTACTCAAGTCCAATCTGCACTTGAACTCTAGAGCCCAGGAGCTGCAACTAATGAAGCCTGTGTGCCTAGAGTCCATGCTCCCCAACAAGAGAAGCCACAGTAAGGAGAAGTCCCAGCACCACAACTAGAGAACAGCCTCCACTCTCCATAACTACAGAAAAAGCCTCTGCAGCAACGAAGATCCAGCACAGACTAAAATAAATAAATAAAATTATATTAAAAAAAAAAAAAAAGAACCCGAGTTTCATTAAGCCCTAAAGCCAGGGGTGCTCTCAGTGGAAGACCATGGGTTCAAGTCCCAATCTGAGTTACACAGTTTCACCACCATTATAACAGCAAAAAAAGAAGCTCTCAGGTAGGAATCCCCTCTATTTCCTGCCATCACCCACACCTATTACACACTGACCTGTACATCTACCCATCTTTTCTCCCTCCCTAGAAAACAGTGCCCTAGCCCCTCTCTCTACTTGTTCCCTCAGTCTCCTCCTTTTCTGCCTACTGAAGGACAACCAAATCTAGTGGCAACTTCCTAACTTTTCTCAGATATTCAGCCTTGTTCCTCTATGGGTTCCTTCTCATCAGCGCAAAACACATGTTCAAATTCTCTCTTCCAAAAAGGCAGAAAGTGAAACCATCTGCGGTAGGCTGAATAATGACCTCCAAAGCTAACCTGGGCTAAGTCCATGGACCCTCTGAATGTTACTTTATATGACAAAAGGGATTTTGCACACATGACTAAAGAATCTTGACATGGGGAAATTACTGCTATCTGGATGGGCCTAAATCTAATCAAAAGAGGAAGAAAGAGGAGATTTGATGGCAGAAGAGGAACAAGGCAGTGTAAGAACAGAAGCAGGGGGAGAAAATGGGATTGGCTATGAGGAAAAAGTCACAAGCCAAAATACGTAAGTGACTTAACTAAACTGGAAAAGGCAAGGAAATAGACGTTCTCCTACAGCCTCTGGAAGAATCCAGCCCAGGTGACTTCATCTTAATCTTGTTAAGATCCTTGACTTCAGAAATGTAAGACAGTACATTTACACCGATTTAAACCATTAAGCTTGTGCTATTTAGAAACTAATGTGTATGAGTGCTAAGTCACTTCAGTCATGTCTGACTCATTGTGACTCTATAGACTGTATCCTCATGGCTTCCTTTGTCCATGTGATTTTCCAGGCAAGAATACTGGAGTGGGTTGCCATGCCCTTCTCCAAGGGATCTTCCTGACCCAGGGATCAAACTTGCATCTCTTACATATCCCACATTGGCAGGCAGGTTCTTTACCACTACCACCACCTGGGAAGCCCCCACAAACTAAATAAACCAACCCTCAATTTCACATGTCTCTCTAGCTACCCACAATGTATATAAGCCTACTTAGGTAGGGGTATTTCCTCAAGACCAGCTATCTTGGTAACATAATAATAATAATAATAATAATTGTATTTAATGGATTATATTTTAAAACTTAGAAAACCTAAATGTTTGCATTTCTTCTCTATCATAACACATTCCACTTAAAATTTTTAGTAATTGAAACACATGTATTAAAGCATGCTAGGGACACATAAGCCACTGGGGACTTTGACTTTGTTATCTTCCATAGTTTTATTTATTGATAATTGGTTCTTGTTGGTTATTTTAAATATAGCAATGTGTACATGTTAACCCCAAACACCCAATCTAGTCTTTGAAACTGCTACCACCACTCTAAGACTAAAACAAGCAATTATAACACAGAATGATTATTTAGGATAATGGAATACTTAAGCATTCAGATTACATTTCTGTACATAACTAGTACTGTTGTCTTTTAATAGAACTATCTTTGAGTAGATTCTGCTTCAGGGAGGTTTCTAGTGATGTGAGTATTCAAGCTTTAACCTGAACCTTGAGAAAAAGGCAGACTGATTAGGAAAACAAACAAATGGAAATGTTATCAAAGGGTTTTGAGTGTGCATATTGGTCAGGTTGCTCAAAATGGCCATACTTCCATGCATAGAAGAGATTCAAAAGAGGTCTAAAATTTTTCTTTTAGGGTTTTATTGGATCCTAAGAAATGACTTTCAGTTCAGTCACTCAGTCATGTCCAACTCTTTGCAACCCCATGGACTTCAGCACAACAGGCTTCCCTGTCCATCACCAACTCCTGGAGCCTCCTCAAGCTCATGTCCATCAAGTAGGTGATGCCATCCAACCATCTCATCCTCTGTCATCCCCTTTTCCTCCTGTCTTCAATCTTTCCCAGCATCAGGGTCTTTTCAAATGAGTCAGTTCTTCACATCAGGCGCCCAAAGTATTGGAGCTTCAGCTTCATCATCAGTCCTTCCATTGAATATTCAGGGCTGATTTCCTTTAGGATTGATTGGTTGGATCTCCTTGTAGTCCAAGGGACTCGCAAGAGTCTTCTCTAACAACACAGTTCAAAAGCATCAATTCTTCGTTGCTCAGCTTTCTTTAATTCTCACATCCATACATGACCACTGGAAAAACCATAGCTTTGACCAGATGGACCTTTGTCACCAAAGTAATGTCTCCACTTTTTGATATGCTGTCTAGGTTGGTCGTAACTTTTCTTCCAAGGAACAAGTGTCTTTTAATGTCATGGCTGCAGTCACCATCTGCGGTGATTTGGAGCCTAAGAAAATAAAGTCTCTCACTGTTTTAATTGTTTCCTCATCTATTTGCCATGAAGTGATGGGACCAGATGCCATGATCTTAGTGTTTTGACTGTTCGGTTTTAAGCCCGCTTTTTCACTCTCCTCTTTCACTTTCATCAAGAGGCTCTTTAGTTCCTCTTCACTTTCTGCCATAAGGGTGGTGTCATCTGCGTGTCTGAGGTTATTGATATTTCTCCTGGCAATCTTGATTCCAGCTTGTGCTTCATCCAGCCCAGCATTTTGCATGATGTAGTCTGCATATAAGTTATATAAACAGGGTGACGATATACAGCCTGACATACTCTCTTCCCAATTTGGAATCAGTCCGTTGTTCCATTTCCAGTTCTAACCCTGCTTTTTGACCTGCATACAGATTTCTCAGGAGGTAGGTACAGTAGTCTGGTATTCCCATCTCTTGAAAAAATTTCCATAGTTTGTTGTGTTCCACATAGTCAAAGACTTTGGTATAGTCAATAAAGCAGAAGTAGATGTTTCTCTGGAACTTTCTTGCTTTTTTTGATGATCCAACAGATGTTGGTAATTTGATCCCTGGTTCCTCTGCCTTTTCTAAATCCAGCTTAACATCTGGAAGTTCTCAATTCATGTACTATTGAAGCCTGGCTTGGAGAATTTTGAACATTACTTTGCTAGCATGTGAGTGCAATTATGAGGGAGTTTGAACATTCTTTGGCATTGCCTTTCTTTGGGATCAGAATGAAAACTGACTTTTTCCAGTCCTGTGGCCACTGCTGAGTTTTCCAAATTTGCTGGCATGTTGAGTGCAGCACTTTGATAGCATCATCTTTTAGGATTTGAAATAGCTCGGCTGGAATTCCATTAGCTCCACTAGCTTTGTTCATAGTGATGCTTCCTAAGGCCCACTTTACTTTGCACTCCAGGATGTCTGGCTGTAGGTGAGTGATCACCCCATTGTGGTTATCTGGGTCATTAAGATGTCATAAAGTCATTTAAAAAATGACTTTGCTGGCAGCAAAATAATAATATGGGCTTCCCAGGTGGTTCAGTGGTAAAGAATCTTCTTGTCAATGCAGAAAACACAGGTGTGATCCCAGGGTTGGAAAGATCCCGTGGAGAAGGAAATGGCACCTCACTCCAGTACTCTTGCCTGGAAAATTCCATAGACAGAGGAGCCTGGTGAGCTACAGTCCATGGGTGGCAAAGAGTTGGACGCAATAGCACACATGCAGACAATAATATATTCAAGAATGGTTCCAAGTTTCCTGTTCTCAAGGGGTTGCTTAAGTCTCTTAAGAGCCACTGCTCTAAATTGGAGTTGTTCTTATAATGATTAAGCTTCTCTATCCTGACATCAACAGTAGCTAGCTTATTTCAAAAAGAGAAGTATGTTATACAAAACTATACCTAAGGAAAACTCTTTTGAAGCTACATCTTAATGGATTAATTCTATCTAATCATTGTTATTTTGTAATTAAGCCAGTATAAAAAAGATTCTAGTAATTAAGCTCAGAATTCTTATCCTATCTCTTTCAAAGAGTCTTTACAGAATAATTTAGCATCATTCAGTTACTTTATTGTTGTTTTTATTAACTTTAGGGAGAAATTTCACTGATGGTCTCTTCTTAAATGTGACTGCCTAGCTTCTTACCATTTCATTACATCGTGTGGGTTAATTGAGAGCCTTGACTGAAGCTCAAAAAATACATCATTTTTTAATTCATTTAAATACACAGATTTTCCTAAGAATCCAAGGACCTACAAAGAGAACACAACTGTTGATCTTAGACAATACAGTTATAAATTTCTCAAAGGTGATGAGAAATGTACCATTCTCACATGGTAAATCTACTAATATGTTAAAAGTGACTTTAGATTTCCCCGGGGGACTAAGGATTTGCTATGATTGGAATGGGGGGTATACTATAATTTGCTAAAATGACTTTAATTCCATTGTCTAAAACATAGCTTCTCTCTTTGGAGCAACAGATTATAGCTGACCACAGAGTTATTGGAGTGAAAAAACTTAGAACCCTAGATTAGAAGTTTGCTTCTACATGTTTGTGCTCAACATAATAAAAATCATAATTCTAGTAAACTGAATTCAGTAAGATTTACAACCAAAATGCACAAAAGAATTTAGCGTCTTTCTATCCAATACTGAGGAGTCACATAAAGAAGTCTGAAAATATTTTCAATCAAGTAAGCATCAGTTACACTAAATGCATTTAAAAATAATTACCTTTAATTGGAGATAAGCCCATATAAAGTTTAAAGGAAATTAGTTTAAGGGAAATAAAATCTTAACTACATAATTGCAAGGAGAGTGACTCTACCCCTAACGATCTTGAAATGTCTTCCAGGGTTTTTTTTTTTTTTAATGTTACATCATACAGAAGTAAAATATACACTAAGTGAAATATACACTTTTTTTCTTTTGGGAAATCATATAAAGATATACATACATTTATTGCAGAAAAAAGTCAATGTTACTACATTTCAAGAGTCAAAGAAAAAAGCATTATATTCATGAAAAAACTCTAACATAAACTTATTAGTATTAATAATAATCATGTAAAATATTAGTTAAAATTCTCTCCAGTATCTTTCCACTTACTAAGCAATATCAGTCTATACATGAAACAAGTTCCAAATCCTAAATGTGCTTTTCCTACATAGATTCATAAATTTCATTGATATACAAAAATCTCTGTACATTTGATAAATAATTTTCAGAGGATTCCTGTAGCAAAAGAACAAGATGATGCTTGACATGAAACCCAAGGACTTCTTGCTCTACAAGATGCTTTATGTCTTGAAAAAGTGGTAAACTCAAAATTTGTCATTACTCAAATATTCTTCAGAAAAAAAGAGAATGTTTTCTGCCCTACCCAACAAAATTTCTCTGGAAAAGAAAAAAGAAAATGAGCAATTTTAAGCATTGTGGCTATGAAGGGTTATTAACATCATGAGATTATATATTTTTGTTGTTATTCAGCTGTACTCTGTGACCTTTAAGAATACAGGTTTTAATTGGCTTAAGTACTACTATTTTGTTTTAAAATGTGCCCTGGTTTAATTGAGTAATGTAAGTTTTTTTTTAATATTCTTTCAGTTCAGTTCAGTTCAGTTCACTTGCTCAGTCATGTCCTACTCTTTGCGACCCCATGAATCGCAGCACGCCAGGCCTCCCTGTCCATCACCATCTCCCAGAGTTCACTCAGACTCGCGTCCATCGAGTCAGTGATGCCATCCAGCCATCTCATCCTTGGTTGTCCCCTTCTTCTCCTGCCCCCAATCCCTCCCAGCATCAAAGTCTTTTCCAATGAGTCGACTCTTCGCATGAGGTGGCCAAAGTACTGGAGTTTCAGCTTTAGCATCACTCCTTCCAAAGAAATTCCAGGGTTGATCTCCTTCAGAATGGACTGGTTGGATCTCCTTGCAGTCCAAGGGACTCTCAAGAGTCTTCTCCAACACCACAGTTCAAAAGCATCAATTCTTCCGTGCTCAGCCTTCTTCACAATCCAACTCTCACATCCATACATGACCACTGGAAAAACCATAGCCTTGACTAGACGGACCTTAGTTGGCAAAGTAATGTCTCTGCTTTTCAACATACTATCTAGGTTGGTCATAACTTTTCTTCCAAGGAGTAAGCGTCTTTTAATTTCGTGGCTGCAATCACCATCTGCAGTGATTTTGGAGCCCCAAAAAATAAAGTCTGGCACTGTTTCCTTCCATAATTTTGATTCTAATATAGAAATTGTTAACTGAGGCTCAGCCATCTTAAACGAAGATTGTTTTTATATATAAAAAAAGCTAGGTCAAAAAAAAAAAAGGCACACCAAAAGCAATGCTGAAAAGCAGCTATTATAATATGAATGATCCATAATGTAAAATTATTTGCTTTTTTGGAACTGTAAAATATCAAAGAAAAATATATCAAAGAAAATTTTATATATTTTTGTTTGTATCAAGGAATACAAAAATAATAGTCTAAAAGCACACATTTTAGCAAAGATATTTACTATTTATATATCTATCTGACTCTAGGAAAATCTAAAATCTCAACACTGCTTCTTTTATGTTTTAAAAATTAATTCTCATTGAGGTTCATTTGATTGTTGTAATTTTGACTTGTCCAACTTTGATGTGCCTGTGAATATAATCAATTATATAATATCCAGTATACTGGCTAATCAAAATTATACTTGAAATCTAAAACTTCAGTACAGTTTCGAATTGTTTCTTTGGTCTTGTCAGATAATTTTGCCATGCTAGAAGTGTATGCTTCCTTATGTAATCTCAGGCCAGTTTCCTGAATCGTGGAGGAGCATATATTATAATTTATCTTCCAAAAAGAAGCATAGACTTTATAGAGGTCACATATAAGAAGCCTCAGACATGGATTTTGATCACTTTGACTTAACGTCTCCTTTCCAAGGTAATTGCCCATCAAACTGCTGAAGAAGCAAGTTTAAGGATGTAATTTGGCAACTGGTCTTTAGAGATGTTCCTAAGAGCAAATGAAAACAGCAAACTCAATAAGAAATGAAGAGCAGGTGTTCTTTCAATTAGAAAGAAATGAGAAGTTTCAGATAATGAGACTATGATGAAAACTTGTGGTGATACAATCCGTAAAACACAACGGTAAGGTTGATATTCTTCCCACACACTCATCTGCATGCTTCCTTAATTAAATGAGCATGTTAGTTTGCATCTTTTAACATTTAATCTTGAAACAACTCCCTCTTTTCATCTTTAAATAATGACAATGTAGATTACTGAATATGTAAAACACTGTAAGAAATTAGTTTGTAAGTCTCTAATTGACTGAAGTAGACTGGAGCATCCTGTGGCATTAAACTAGACACATCAGAATTACAATTAAGATAATCCCTGCTCTTTAAAAGATTAATAGGTGGGTATTTTGCATTTGAATACAGCTTTCTACTTTATAAAAGTAGTTCTAAGTAGACTGCCTATACAGTACTTTTCCTGAAAGTCATCTCCTTTGGTATCCACAAGAAGAAACTTATTTAAAGTTTCAGTAAAAATCCATTATCTGAATATAACACAAACAATTGAAATTTTGCTGAACTGTTTTACTTGCTTCAGGGGAAGTTTAGTCAGATTTCTAGCTAAATACCCCATCCATCTATCTAGTGATGTCTATACATGTTTATGATTGTATTTAGCCACTTAATGATTGTTCAGGATGAAAAGAGTCAACTGGATGTGAGACTATCCTGAAGGCTGCCACGGGTCTTTTTCAACACAGGAGTAAATGTAACTTTGCTTTGTCCAAATTACAAAGCTTCATCACCAAGACAAGCTGAACCAAACCATTCATTAAAGCAGTCTGATCCCTTCAAACTGATCAGTCCTGCTGAGCTCTGGAATAGAAATAAACAGTCACCCATTAAAAGGACTGTAACTACCACACAATTGCACTCATCTCACATGCTAGTAAAGTAATGCTCAAAATTCTCCAAGCCAAGCTTCAGCAATACATGAACCGTGAACTTCCAGATGTTCAAGCTGGTTTTAGAAAAGGCAGAGGAACCAGAGATCAAATTGCCAACATCTGCTGGATCATGGAAAAAGCAAGAGAGTTCCAGAAAAACATCTATTTCTGCTTTATTGACTATGCCAAAGCCTTTGACTGTGTGGATCACAATAAACTGTGGAAAATTCTGAAAGAGATAGGAATACCAGACCACCTAACCTGCCTCTTGAGAAATCTGTATGCAGGTCAGGAAGCAACAGTTAGAACTGGACATGGAACAACAGACTGGTTCCAAATAGGAAAAGGAGTACGTCAAGGCTGTATATTGTCACCCTGCTTATATAACTTCTATGTAGAGTACATCATGAGAAACGCTGGACTGGAAGAAGCACAAGCTGGAATCAAGATTGCCGGGAGAAATATCAATAATCTCAGATATGCAGATGACACCACCCTTATGGCAGAAAGTGAAGAACAACTATAGAGCCTCTTGATGAAAGTGAAAGAGGAGAGTAAAAAAGTTGGCTTAAAGCTCAACATTCAGAAAACGAAGATCACAGCATCTGGTCCCATCACTTCATGGGAAATAGATGGGGAAACAGTGGAAACAGTGTCAGACTTTATTTGGGGGGCCTCCAAAATCACTGAAGATGGTGATTGCAGCCATGAAATTAAAAGACGCTTACTCCTTGGAAGAAAGGTTATAACCAACCTAGATAGCATATTGAAAAGCAGAGACATTACTTTGCCAACAAAGGTCCATCCAGTTAAGACTATGGTTTTGCCAGTGGTCATGTATGGATGTGAGAGTTGGACTGTGAAGAAGGCTGAGTGCCGAAGAATTGATGCTTTTGAACTGTGGTGTTGGAGAAGACTCTTGAGAGTCCCTTGGACTGCAAGGAGATCCAACTTGTCCATTCTAAAGGAGATCAGTCCTGGGTGTTCTTTGGAAGGAATGATGCTAAAGCTGAAACTCCAGTACTTTGACCACCTCATGTGAAGAGCTGACTCATTGGAAAAGTCTCTGATGCTGGGAGGGATTGAGGGCAGGAGGAGAAGGGGACAACAGAGGATGAGATGGCTGGATGGCATCACTGACTCGATGGACATGAGTTTGAGTGAACTCCAGGAGTTGGTGATGGACAGGGAGGCCTGGCGTGCTGCAATTCATGGGGTCGCAAAGAGTCGGACATGACTGAGTGACTGAACTGAACTGAACTCATACACTTTTATAGATGGGAAACTGATATAACACATTTTTCCAAATAAATAAATAAATATGTTGCAGGTGTATGCACAAAGTAAGATGATGATAAGGCAGGAAATGAATATTCATTGGAAGGACTGATACAGAAGCTGAAACTCCAATACCCTAGCCACCTGATGCAAAGAACTGACTCATTGGAAAAGACCCTGATGCTGGGAAAGATTGAAGGCAGGAGGAGAAGTGGACGACAGAGGATGAGATGGTTGGATGGCATCGCCGACTCAATGGACATGAGTTTGAGCAAGTTCTGGGATTTGGTGATGGACAGGGAAGCCTTGCATGTTGCAGTCCATGAGGTCGCAAAGAGCTGGACATGACTGAGTGACTGAACTGAACTGAAGGCAGGAAAACCTTAATCCATTTGTGTTCTCAAGAATGCCCTTTTCCATTCATTATGTTTGAATACTGAAAGCACATGCTTGCCTCTGGTCAGCCTTCCTTCCTCAGCAGTGCATTTTAAATGCACCCTTGTAGTTCAGGAAAAAAACGGAGCTGAGGCTGCCCAGCAGTGCCCAGAACATCTCCTCTGATATCCATTACTAGTAACATCTGCCCAGAGCCAGTAATTCATTTCCTGGGGATAAGATTGAAGGAAAAGTCATGTCCAGTTTCAAGAAAAAGAAAGTTCTCATGTACAATTTTATTCCAAAATTGTTCTAAAGGAAGCTGACCATATCAAAGACCATGTACAAGTTCTGTATCGCTCTATAGAATTCCCAGAACACTGTAAAAAAGACTGCATGGGTATCACTACTGCTATCAACTCACTGTTTAAGAAAATATCTTGTTACTTTAGATTCCTGGAATTGTATCTTCTAAATGTCAAGTATTTTAAAGAAGTAAAAGATAAAATATGCTTGTAACAATTGCAGCTATAGTAGAAATAGAGTTACCAAGAGAATGTTAGAACTGGAAGAGAACAGAATTTTTCTTTTCTTGAACTATTTCCTTTTATACAAGGCTATAAGAACGTTGTTGGAAGATATTTGGCCAGGAGGGAAGATCAAAGGGCAAAGAATTCTACCATCACACTGAAGACAATCTTTTGGGAAGACTGATAGAATCTCTTTTTACCTTTTGGCCTTCATGTCCTGCTTATAAGCTTATGTTACAAAATTGATAGGATCAAAAAAGTGACTATCATAACAGCTCATATTAACCCCACAAAGTAGGATAAGAATTGAGCTCACTGAACTAACTTCTTGGAACTTTCAGTGTTAGTGTCAGCTTGAACCGGAAGACTGGACTCTGAGTCATGACAAATTACACCAACCTGCTGTTGCTGCTGCTGATAAATTACTTCAGTTGTGTCCGAATCTGTGTGACCCCATGGACGGCAGCCCACCAGGCTCCCCCGTTCCTGGGATTCTCCAGGCAAGAACCCTGGAGTGGGTTGCCATTTCCTTCTCCAATGCATGAAAGTGAAAAGTGAAAGTGAAGTAAATCAGTCTTGTCAGACTCTTAGTGACCCCAAGGACTGCAGCCTACTAGGCTCCTCTGTCCATGGGATTTTCCAGGCAAGAGTATGGAGTGGGGTGCCATTGCCTTCTCCGTACACCAACCTAGGCAGGGCTATAAACAAGCTCCTTGTTCTATCTTGCCCTGAATTCCACACTGAAAAGCATGGAGAAAGTATCACCAGCAATTCTTTCTCTCTTTTTTTCCCCCAAGTGTGCAGGGATTTATTTTTCCACTTAGCAGTTTTGAAATATCAGCATACACAAATAGACTAGCTTGCCTTCTTATACAAATTAGAAATTGAAATTCTCCTGTATAAAGTTTTCAAGCAGAGCAAGACAATAGCAATAAGGCTTACAAAACAAAGGCTCTGCATATTGAAGTGCTCTGCATACCAGAACAAATAAAAGTGTCATTTTAATTTTACTTTGGTAAACATACATGCAATAAATTCTATGTAAAATATAGACCATTTATTTTGCAATATGAATGCATTTTAATAAAATTTTGTTTTTCTATTCTATTAGATTTTGTTTTCCCCAGTGGGTTGACAAAGAACTTATTTACGGTATATAATTTTTCTTAAGTTTCTGAGGAAAGCCTTTAGATTTTAAAATATCTCAAGGAAATATCGTTGCTGAAAGCATGCATACAAATAGGCAGAATAGCCATTTAATGCAGGCCTGTGTACATTTAAACAAGCTATGTGCTCTATTATAAATAAATAAAATAGCCAGTATCTGAGACTAGTTGAGCAAAAAAGTAGTTAAACTTGGTGAGATGTGAAATTAGGTTTTAATGCATGCAAAGCACATTCCAATGCATATTTTTAGGTGTAGGCTGATTGACTTTTCTCAGTGTTTAAAATTAAAAGCTGCCTTTAGGCAGTTAAGAACCTTTGGAGAGCTTTTGATATTATTAAACTCAAGCACTTACATTTAGTTCTACCATACAGCCATGAAAAGACCAACACTTAAGTCTCATTCGACGCTAGATTTTTACATGGCCAGCTGGCAATATTGTCCCCTGCAGCCTGCTCATCAGCTTCTATCCAGGGTGAAACTGCCATCCTTCACAGGTGAATACACTCTTTTTTTTTTTTTAACATCTCAATAATGTTTCCCTTGTGCTTGCCCACTCTCATGAATGTCATGTAAATTATAACGAAACAATAATTGAGATATAGATAGATAGCTCAATGCCAAGCATTGATTACTCTACCCACATAACTATCTCATTATATTCTTACAATGAATACAGGGTAGGTATAATTACGAATCCAGTTTTGCTGTTTGTGGGCATCACATTTAATGAAGTTTTTAATAAATAACTTTACCAGATTCATACAGCTCACAAGTGGAGCTGGGAATGAATCTGTGTCTACAGGCTCCAAAGCGGAGCAAAGAGAGACTGCTAAAACTGGCTTCTCAATCTAAATATCCATTGACAGAGGAACAGACAAGGAAGATGAGGCATATATATACAATGGAATATTATTCATCCATTAAAAAGAATAAATCAGGTCATTTGCATCGATATAGATGGACCTAGAGATTGTCTTACTGAGTGAAGTCAGACAGAGAGAAAGAAACATCATATGATATCCCTTATACGCAGAATCTAAAAAGAAATGATACAAATGAATGCATTTATAAAAGAGAAACAGACTCACAGACTTAAAGAACAAACTTACGGTTACCAAGGCGTAAGTAGGAGGTACGGATAGGGAGTTTGAGATTGAAATGTACACGTGTTGCTGCTGCTGCTTCCAAGTCGCTTCATTCATGTCCAAATCTGTGCGACCCCATAGACGGCAGCCCACCTGGCTCCCCCATTCTGGGATTCTCCAGGCAAGAACACTGGAGTGGGTTGCCATTTCCTTCTCCAATGCATGAAAGTGAGAAGTGAAAGGGAAGTCGCTCAGTCGTGTCCCACTCTTCGCAACCCCATGGACTGCAGCCCACCAGGCTCCTCTGTCCATGGGATTCTCCAGGCAGGAGTACTGGAATGGGGTGCCATCGTCTTCTCTGTGAAATGTACACACATGTATTTAAAGTGGATAATCAACAAGGACTTACCGTATAGCACTGAGAACTCTGCTCAATGTTACGTGGCAGCCTAGATGGGACGGGTGTTTGAGGGAAGGATAGATATGTGTATATGTAGGACTGAGCCCTTCGTTGTTCACCTAAAACCATCACAACACTGTTAATCAGCTATACTTCAATGTCGCTCAGTCGTGCCCGACTCTTTGCGACCCCGTGGACTGTAGTTTACAAGGCTCCTCTGTCGTGGAATTTTCCAGGCAAGAGTACTGGAGTGGGTTGCCATTTCCTTCTCAAGGGAATCTTCCTGACCCACGGATCGAACCCAGGTCTCCCGCACTGCAGGCAGATGCTTTACTGTCTGAGCCAACAGGGAAGCCCCTCTACACAAAATAAAGAGTTGAAAAAATAAGTTAATATTGGCTTCTTGAAAGCTATTAGGTTGTATTAGTTTTCTTCTTCGATGAGAAGCCTGCAATTCATTTTACTCCATGATTAGGAATTTTCTATGATTAGGAAAACAAAGATCTGTGCTCAGATCATGCTCTGTTCCATAATTATGTATTGAGTACTTTTTGTACAAGATACTTGGCTAAATGGGTGGCTGTCTTCATAATATATTTATTTGTCATTATTTAAATTCATTTCTTTTCAGAGTTTAACTTTCCTTGGACTGAACTCTATCAGAGATGGTATACATGGGTGACTATCATGATACTATTCTCCTTGACTTTCTCTTGTATTTCTCCAAAACAGTTTTGTTTTGATATATTTCACATAAACATGGAAGTGTGTAATTTGGGCAAAATGCAAACTAAAAATCTCGATTTGTCTGTTGAAATACATTACTGAGTCAATATAATCTACAAACTCCAATGCTTCTGATACAAAGCTTCTACTGCAGGTTCTCCTTCTATATACTATCATTTATTTCCTATTACTCATGGATCAAGATTGATTGCCAAATTCAACAGAATGGTCCTTTGGGAAAAGTGTGGTTTTTCTTTCTATGACTGTCAGGTGGTGATGGGAACATTACTCCAGGATGAAGTATGACACGTTTATCCCAATAGTTGCATGACACAGCAGTTCAAGTGTCTTGGGAGCCTGAGTGGATGACGTATTTACCACCACTATTATCCACCTCATCTAGATAAATACTGAGTCAAACAGGTGCTTCAGCTGAGGAGAAATCTGTCCTGGGTACATAGATCATTTCTAATCACATACTTACTTGTTTCTCATAATGAATTTGGAGGGAAAGCAGTAAGATTAATACTAGAAAACAACTTTCATTTAAAGTTAATTAATTTGACAAATATTTATTAAGCACCTACTATGTGTAATGTAATGCCCTTGTCTAAATCTTTGAGAAAAAGCAAAATTTAATGCAAAAATAATTTGACAGCAGTTCTAAAGAGACGTAAAATATAAAATGTATTCATTCTGTTCAATATAACGTTTACAAGTACATAACCTATATATGGTTTTAACAATGCCTTTGAAATATGCATAAGTGCAATATAAACATAACTGACAAATATGGATCTTAAAATAATTTCAAGAACAAATAGAAAACATCCACACCTACAAACATTTTTAGCAGTTGAAATAAAAGGAGAAAATCACTTTTCTCAAATAGTCTAAGCTATATACTAAAACCAGAAGTTTCTGTGTTAATGTATGTGGAACTGGGATTTCATAAGTCATTTTTATAGCTCTCTTTAAATAAACCAATGTTTACAAAAATAAAGTCTTACTCCCAACTTCTTGTTACATGATCCTATTCCATAAAGTGTTAGAACCATAGATAAAGCAGCAAATATGTTGTCTTAAGAACAGTTATCTACAGCAGTGATGAAGGGGGGATAAAAAGAAAGAGTGTGAAGACATCAAAGTTGCAGTGTGTTGGCCAAGGGGTCCTGCCTCACCTTCACCTCTAATAGTCCAGGCAATTCTGATTTCAATCAGAGACAAGTCAGGTCCTAAAGTTCCAGTTTCTGGACCATTAAGACTCAACTAGGATATATGTTTTTAGAAAATTGTGTAAAGTGTCATACACTGAAATAGCCTTCTTTGCTTCAAGAAGTAGAAGTCCCAAACTTCCTCTGGATTTAAGAAGAAAGGGATATATTAAAACAGGTTATTTGAATTGAAAAGGAGAGAAATCAAAATAACCTAACGTTATGTATGAGATGGAGGAGGAGTAAAAAGCAAAATTTGATTTCAGTGCAATATCATAGTACTCCAGAAAGAATGGAACTCTTTCTCTCCTCCACTGGTTTTCATTCTTTCCCATCAGCAGAGCCCACCACCGTACACAGCACTTAATCGACTAGAAGCTTACTTTCCAACCACTTAAAACTCTAGCAACACATAAAAGCAAAACAAAAAAAAAGTCTACTTTATCATCAGCTAAAGCAATAAATTTCACCAGGGGCAATACTTTCCCCTAGAATGAAAACTTGAAATGTATTGACATTTTTGGTTTTCACAGTGATTCGGCCATGGGGGTTGAGGGGAGGTAGTGCAAGGCTAAATCCTGGCAATGAGTCGAACAGCTGAGCACCACTGGGCCTTGAATCCCAGTCCATTTTACACATTTTTGAACATTTTAAAATAAAAGTTAATAAATTCTTACACAACTAATGAACTGTCCAGGAATACAACATCTATGTACATGGTAAGAGTGATGTATTTTACTTAATTCAGAATATACTGAGAAATGCTTACAACTTCATATATATATACATACATACATATATATATATATATATATATATACACACACACACACACACACACACACATATATATCATGAGGAAAAACCACTCATGGAATTTGAGTGGAATAAACATCTTGTCAATTTGAAATTATAGCTTTTGTATTCACTGTATCCTAGCATTTATATTCTGAAATAATGGAATTTCATCAGATCATGCTTTCCTCTCTCATTTCCTTTTACTTCTCCTTTATATTGCAATTAGGGCATGATATTTTCAAAATTATGGGCAAGAAGGTTATAGTGTCAAAGTATTTGTAAGAGAATTCTAGAGGGGGCTTTGTAAAAATTATTTGCAAGTAAGTTATATTGTATTATCAAAGTATTTTATGAGATAATTTTAAAGCAGGCTTTATAAAAATTATTTGCCATTAAAAGTGAATATGGATCCAGTAGGGTTGAAGTCCAGGTATTTCACCCATATACCATGGAGGAAGAATTTAATTGGTCCTTCTGGGGTCAGATGTCTCACCATGGCCCTATTAGTAATAGTAAAGTAGTTGGACTCAAGAAATTGGAAGAAGGTTGCCAGAAATCCATCCTTAATGGCAGAGCAGGCCAAACCAGTGACACAGAAAGACAGACCATTCTAGATTTTTCCTATACTGTTACAAATCTGGCACAGGAATAATCATAAATGATATCATAAATTAGGTCAATTTCCCCAACTAACCTTTACCCAGTTACAGAATTCAACTTTTCCCTTTCCCATGCCTTCCTCTATGTTACAATTATGAGTTTTTAATTCTGTTCTCTGATAATGCAGGACCTCATACCAGATTGCCCTGCACAGGCTCACTCATTCATTCAATTATTCACTCCTTCATTCATTTAATACAACTTCTAAATATTTACTATATGATAGGCATCCATTTAGACTCTGGGTCTCCTGCATTTGCAGGCAGATTCTTTCCTGTTTGAGCCACCAGGGAAGCCCGCTCTGGGAATAGAGCGATCAAACAAGATCACTACCTTCAAGGAACTTACACTTTATAGCGAGAAAAAATAAACAAAAGTATATTTCAAACCTTACTTTGGGGACTTCCCTGACGGTCCAGTTGGTAAGACTCCACACTTCAAATTCAGGGGGTGCGGGATTGATCCCTGGTTGAGGAACTAAGACGCCACAGGCGATGCGTGTATGTAAGTGTGTGTGTGTGTGTGTGTGTGTGTGTGTGTGTGTGTTGGAAGGCAGATAAGAAAGTGGTCATAGAGCAACCTTTATATCATGTTGTATCATGCTGAAAAAAATGGATTATAAAATAAACAACAGGGAATCAACAAAGGCTGTTAAGCGGGTGAGGGACCAAAATTATTATTTTATTCTAAAAGGGAAGTCTGGAATCGTGGAATGAAGATTGCTTGTCAAATAGGCTAAGCAGAGCAGATCAGTTAGAAAGAGTCAAGAACCTGGCTGGTTCCTTAATAAGGAATAATCTCCCTCTGAAGAACCATGAATAGATATTGTTTCCTGGACTCTTCCATTCATACAAGTTACATGTTCTTAAGCAATCCCTTACTAGCCATTGTTATCACCTGCCATCTTCAGTTAGATCTAGGTTCCTCATTCCTACTTTGAAATACGCATATTTATGTTACCTTACTCTTATTAGCCCATATTATAAGTCTCATAGAACTTCTAAGACTTAGCTATGATGACTACACAGCTTTTACTGAAAGACTAAGGCTATAAAGAATAAAATATCTGCAAAGCCATCTAACCAACAGCTGAGATTTACAGATCAATAACCAACCATGTTCATTAGCTGTGATGTGCATTTCAGAATACAAACACCTTAGCCTATATCTACTGAGATTTCTCCATAATTTTTCTATGCCTCTCTGTCTAGTTAAGTGGTTTCCTCTGTTAGCATTCAAGCTTTGGGCCACCTCTCAGAGATAGAACTGCCAAATTCCCAGAGACATAGAAACATTACTGACCATAAGTTATCTGATCAAAATGTCAAAAATACAGAAAATCCACTAAGGAAATTCTCAAACAGAATTCATGGTTCCTGAATAGTGTAATGTGAAGATTTCATCAAGATACACACAAAAAAGACTATAAAATGCATCACTATTATCTACCAATAATCTGTAGCTCCCTTTTTTTCAACTCAAACATTTTAGTCATAATTGATAATAATTAATCAGTAGCTATGGTCAAGTCTAGCTTCCAAAAACCATCTTTTCTTCATTTTGAGGGCACCTTTATGCACTTCTAGGAACTTCTAAGTCCCTCTCCATTCTGCTTCAGGCCTAGCCAATGTGCCCCAGTTTCCAATATTTTGCAACTTACTCTGAGATGACTTATTAAGAATTACAAAAGGAAAGTACAAATTCCTTAACAGTGATTCCAACTAAACCCCTAAGCCTCAGGCCACAACTGCAGCATCACATTAGAATTCACTTCAATGTGATCAGCATCACTGCAAGAATAAGAGAATATTCAACAAAAGTTCAGGAGAAGATGAGAATTTGATCTAGGCTTTTAACAGAAAGTAAAGAAAGGATAAACGCTGACAATGTGGTTTGATGGACCCGCTGATCAATTAGATGAGTGAAACAGGTCAATGCGATCCAAAGAAGAGGATCCCAGAGCACCAGCGGGGGTACCAAAGTTTACACTGACACACTAAACCAACAAAAAAGTTTTGTTAAGCTGAGGTGAGTGTAAAACATCCAGGTAAAGATTTCTAGAATAGGTTGTTGACAGAGAGGCAGAAATGCAGTTTCCTGAAGTTAAAGGTGTAAGATGGGCATGCTTTACCGTGCATCATCTCCTTGTAAGTAAAAACAGATCCTATGAGTAGATAATGAGTTTGAGTAAGCTCCGGGAGTTGGTGATGGACAGGGAGGCCTGGCGTGCTGTAGTCCATGGGGTCGCAAAGAGTCGGACACAACTGAGTGACTGAACTGAACTGATGAGTAGATAAGACTAACTAAAAAGTATGTAAAAAGAAGGAATCAAAAAATATCATGAACAAAGTCCCAGGCAACAGGAACTTTGCAGCTGAAGATGAAAAGTAAAGTGAGAAAAAGAGTGAAAGATAAAACTGGTAAGAGTTCATATACTGCATTTCCATAGAAAATATAAGAAAAGACAAATTCTTGCTAAGAATTAGATAATGCAATCTATCAAAGAGCTTTAAGACTTGTATCTACTAACACCACAGTGAATCGCAAGTTTTGTAATGTATTAATTTAGACATTGGAACATTTAAATCAAAGAGAGACAGAATTACCAATTAAGTCAAATGTTTGCTTGGGGTAGGAGTATCATGTTTGTTTACTTGGAGTCATTCTTTCTTTTTCAATTAAGCTTTAAACTGCTGATAACTTTCCCAAGTTTTATTCATGGTAAAACAAGAAGTGGAAAAAACAAGATTTCAATCTTTAGGATTTTGATTGCTCTATATCGGCCGGAATACACTTCGCATACAGTCTACAGTTTTGAATGAGCAGAGAGTTTAAGAAAAGATGGGTAGTGCACCTCACTAAACATCACAAAAGGAGTCAGAGAAGACAAAAATTATACTCTGAGCATGTGTGCAGATAATTTTTACAATTATGTAAGTCTATTAAATCAAGCTGAAGTATAGAATTAACTAATCATTTGAGAAAGAATACTATCATGGATAATGTTATGTTTTTAGCATGCTTGAATCATATTTTTCAAAAGTTTCTGAAATTCATTTCAGCTGTGTATAAGTATGAAACAGGTATTGAAAAAAATTACTAGTTGTCAATTTTAAACACTTTAAAGTCAGTTGTGTTTTTATTTATTACATGCAAAGAGCTCTTCTTGTTTTAGGAAATAAGTGCAATAAATACACACAAAAAAACATATCAGTATTTCTAAAAGAAAAGAAGGCTTGTATAGTAAATGGACACAGACACAAATGAAAGATCTTCACTTGTACTTGTCACATGTCAAAATGTATTTAATTAATCCAGCTGTATATATCACATCCGTAACTACTAAATGCTTAAAATTTCTCCCAAGAATGCTTTAACAATGAGGACCTTTATTATTAAGGCATAATACTCTGCATGGAACTGCTTATCTTTGAATCACAACTAAAGCATGAGCTTTAAGAAACTTCATGAGATAAAATATCGAGAAGTCCAACTGCCTCTGCTGCCTAGAGCAACTCAACTGATCTAAACATTGATTTTTGCAAAGTGAATCTGAAATAAATAAATAGATAAAATGCTGATTCAGATGAGCTCATTTACTTCCACTTTTATTAATGTCTCCACACCAGACACAAGTAATAGACATTAGAAATGCAGAGATTTAGAAATGCAGGCAATCATTCTCCTCAAAGGCCAAATTTGAGAACAACAACAAATAACGATAATGACTTAAGACAGAATGCCTTGGAAGTTTTGATAATAGCGGTCTTTTACTTCGGATGTGCATGGGTCTCACTTTGTGGTAAGTAGGTCCACAAGTGCTACAGCTATTATGTGCGATGAAAGTCATGCACACAGCGTAACTGGATACACACAGCAGGATAATTCAAACTTTTTAAAATTTGTAGCCTCTGACGAATGGAAGAAAGTGCCTACAGAGGTATAAGCTGTTCAGAAGAGATGAGAAATATTAAGGCATGTCCACCTAAATTTTATGAAAATAACTGAGTCTCTGCAAAAGCTCTTAATAATCTATGAGTATTTATACAAAATTATAGTCACTGATTCTTTATGAAAGTATTTAAGCACAGTGAAGAAAAGAAAAAAGTATTATGAGGCCATTATGAGGCCAGGAATTAGGTAAAGACACAGGTATACTTGTTAGGGATGGGCCACAAATTTGCCTCTGAGCATTTTAGCAACTAAGGCAAAGAAGAAAACACAATCACTTTTATGATGAGAAAGATTGCTAAGACGGAATACCAACTGGTTGCTCAGAGGCATAACTAATTCTGGTACTCAGGCTAGACAGTATTTCCCTTTCATGAGTCTCACGTTGAGAAGGAGGTAGAAACCCAGAATATAATTCAATAAGTCTTAGGTAAGCAATTTCTTACTTGGAGTAGTTAATTTCTTCTTCTGATTTAAATTTTAAAAACCGTAGACTACTCTGAGTAGATATAGGCTTGTGGAACTGCAACAATAACAGTATTTTCCCATTCGTGACACTGATTTATTATATCATGTTTCACAAAAATGTTCTTCCTTGTGGCAGCTGAATTGGTTGTTTCTACCCAAGAAAGAATCAAAGGCTCTTTTATCTCAGGTAGATAATGTATATTTTTCTAGCCATTGTAAACAAAGATGAGAGTTTAAAAACCAATGTGGAAAGAAGTTAGATAATGATAACATGTGGGTTAGTAATTGAAGTATTACAAGTCTCCAGCAAAGAAGAATATGGTAGGCTTTTGCTTCTCCTAGATTTAAGGTTGCATTTCTAATTGTTTAGGAGCAACCCAGAATGTCCCTGATTTATAGCCATTAACAATTCTGCTGAGAAATGACAAAGCAACTGTGCCTGTGAAAAGCACTAAGAGTTTAGGCCAACCTGATCCCCATCCCCCCAGAAGCCAAACCTCAAATCAACTTGGTTGTATTCTCTTCATCACGTCATTTAACCAGTCACTCTGGTAAATAATAGAAACTGTATTCTCTAGAAGAATACCCAAATCTAGTTCTGATGATAAAAGGGAAGAGATTTGAGAAAATGATGGTTCTTAGGCAGAAAATATGTTATCATAGAATCATATCTTCTAGTTAGACACTTAAATGTTGAGACTTGCAAAGGCTTTGAAAAACATTCTTCAAAAAGAGGTGTTATTCAGTAATGACCCCCTTATGACTATAAAAGAAATGTCCTTGCAAAATAATGTTCAGTTATCTGTATATCTTCATTTGTGGTTGCTGACAGGTTAAGTCTCAAAGATTGCCATTGAGGACTTTAGTTTGATTATGGATTGAATTATCTGATATTTATTTCCAGGTTTTGGGGCTATCATATAAGCTAAGAACATAATAATTTTAGTGTAAGTACAGTCATTCAGATCTATTTTTTTCAATTTCAAGAATGATTCTAAATGTACAAAAGGTGGAATGCTGAAGCCAGATTAGAGGTTAAATCCAATTTATGGCCCTAACAAAATCAAAATTATTTGCAGTGATTCAAGAGTAATTGAATTCATAGTGATTCAATCACTCAAGTGATTCATAGAACTAGATAAAATATGTAGTTTATTTTAAAAGATGGATACAAGGGTATAAAACTTATTCAGTGACCTAAATTCATGATTTAATTATGATTCCTCTAACATTTTATTCACAAACATCAACCAATAATAATTTGGCCCAAAGTAACTGATTATGAATGAGCATATCAGTAAAAAATTAAAACTGTGAACAATTATTCTGTAGCAAGTGTAAATACTATGACTATAGCTCAAATATTGTCAGTTTTCTTAGAAACAAGAATGTTAGAGAAATTCAGTAAGAAACCTCTACCATCATAAGTTCCGCAAGTATCCTGGAATTTTTGCCCATAAATAAGAACATAGTATTTGGATATAAAAAGCACATCTTTGAGTTCTGATTCCTTTATTTATTCACCCTGTGATCGTAAGCATTTTCACTAGATTTTTCTGAGTCTCCATTTTGGTACCCTTAAATGAGAATACAATATTCAAAAAACTTATCATGCTGTTCAAATGAGGCTATATTGGGGGAATAAAAAGAGCTATATTACGTTTATTGATTGATTTGGAAATGATTTTTTTCCAACGGGGTCACAAAAACGTCATTCTCAAAAAACGTTCTCAGAGCCCTAGACTCTCAGACTTGGAAGACAGAGATCAGCTGGTCTTGAGGTTTTGACTTTGTGTTCTTCAGTCTTACAGTTCTAGGTAATGTCCTGGGGTCAAGTGCAGAGGCAAGGGAGAAGTGGGCTGAGAGAGCCCTCAACCTCTCTTGCCCCAACTAGAACTGTTCCCCTTTTATCAGTATTAGATATTGTACTTGTTTAGAAGACACTGTTTGAACCAGTTCTTTAGTTGTGGCTAAAAAATGATTACAACAAGACCTAGACATCAAATCCAATTTCCACCCTGCAATGCCACCATCATCTGAGAGATCTGAGGCAGAGAAGGGCTGTGATATACCCCAGGAGCCACCTATGGGTGACGGCAAAGCCAGGTTTTAAACAAGGTCTTCTAAGTACTCCTTCAACCAGATCTGTGCCCCTCTCACCACACAAATCAAGCTCCTTAAAGGTTACAAGCTGTTAGAGTTGGAGTGAGAGATTTAGTACATTGGGGTGCTTCTGACCTCCAAATGCCACTGAACTTCATCTTTAGTGTGGGGTGATTGTTTCAATTAACAACTAAGGCTGAAACTTCAGCTCCTGTACCACTGATGGGCATTGCCATGGCAATTAAAGCTTTTCTGACTGGATAATGAAAAAAAAAATTTTAAGGTTTCTGATCTCAACTTGGCATAGAAGACTCTAGACAACCTACTTAATTCCAGCAAAGCAGTATAAATGTGCTAAAACCAGATCAGGGCTTACAATATTTTTTAGAGTCAATCTCTAAAAATACCATTTAGGAATATCAAGGAAACTCTCAAGATACTTGGTGCAATTTTTAATTTTTAGGATGGAAATCTCTGTAATTCTCTTGGAAGCATGGTAATCCTTAAGTTTGTTCATTCTGTGGCTGGCCTAGAAGTGTCTGGTAAGTTTCATTGAGGATATAAGATTACCTTAGGTTTCTAAACATTTTCCAAGAGAAAGGAGAGCATTAGAATAAAATTAAAACTTATATGTTAGTATGTTAAAATCTGTACTTGTATATAATGAAGCAGTTCACTTTGTCACATAGAGATATAGAAGCTAAGAATTTTATTACAAATCTATTTTCTGGATGCAAAGAAATCAAGGTTAACTGTTTCTCAAGCACAATTCTAAACAAAGTTATAAACATATTTTGACACAAAATGTTTATTTATTTATATACTTACCTATTTGGTAAGTATACAAATAGTATACAAATAGTATATATATACCTATGTATATACACAAAAACTTCACAGAGATTTGAACAAAAATACATGATCATTTTCCTTAGGAATTTAAAGTTGTAAGCTCTGCCACATCGTATTTTAGCTGAAATTCCAATACAAGTATGAGAAACACCTCACTAAATATTATATAAAAGGAAAGCCCCAAAAGACATGTTGATTTATTGTCTTACAGCATTAAGCCATCTTGTATAGCTATGATTTTGAGTCCATAAATCTTAAAATATTCTTTTTCACTGGACCTTCAAAATTTGATGTATTTTCATTTGGTAAAGTCTGGAGATCAGCAAAGCTATAATAGCTGGTACAGAGACTAGAGTATACCCTTAGCGATGACAGGGGTCCACTGAAGATTTCTAAAATTATCATTTGCACGACTTCCCTCAAATGTATTTTTCTTAATTCTCTTCCTATTTATATCAAAAATGTTCCCCCATCCCACTCGTGTATGTGTGTGCTCATTTGCTTAGTTTCGTCCAACTCCGTGACTCCGTGGACTGTAGCCCAACAGGCTCCTCTGTCCATGGGATTCTTCAGGCAAGAATACTAGAGTGGATAGCCATCTCCTTCTCCAGGGGATCTCCCCATCTGAGGGACCGAGCTCATGTCTGCTGCATTGCAGGCTGATTCTTCACCATCTGGGCCACCAGGGAAGCCCCTCATACCTCCTAAGCTATATAAAAAGCAACTGTTTCCCTATTGCTACTTGAAGTTTACTTTAACTTCAATGAAACAAGTGTATATTCTGAATACAAAGAAATCAACTTTAACTATTTCTCAATCTTGGTGACTGGTCCCTGTCGTCAAAAGAGAACTGGAACTTGACCTGGATGGTCAGAACTTATAATTCATTTAGATGTGAAAGATGTCAAATAATTCAGTAGTCACAATCATGTTTCCTTTTCTAAGCCAAGAAATGAATATATAAGGCAGGTTGCTAAAAATATGACATTGGTTGGACAGTACTATTTTTCACTATGGAATGACTAAGAAAAAAATATCACCTACTTACACTTATCACAAAGCCTCATACACGGCAGCAAGCCGACTTTCCTGGGCTGGGTGTCTTATTGATGAAACAAACAAACAAACAAACTAAAAAACATTTTTAGAATTCTTCTAAGTGCCAACTCTCTTTTTGATTGAAATTGTAGAATAATGTACTATGAGATTTGGTTTAAGATCTCCGCAGTGTTCAATCAACTACTTGTTTAAACACTTATGTGTTTTTTGGCTAGATTATCTCACCCAAGCACTGTACTTTCTTAATGACCTAATTGTATTATTCAGGGAAGCTTGTACCTTGCCTATCTAGGGCAAGTTTCAAGCTCTTGGTAGATGGAATTTTATTTAAATTGAAGAGATAAAATTAAGCAACAGTGACTGGACTACATTTAATTAACTCAAACAAGTACAATTATACTTATTGAAAAACTGTCTTATGCACCTTAGGATTATTAACTATACAGTTTATAATTTTTGTACATTAAGTGACAATTAGGAAAATATTCCAGAAGCATATTATGTTCTAAAAGTAATGGAAAAAATTCAATTTTAACTTCTAGCTAATCATCCTGTTAAAGGAACAATTCTGACAAATAAAAGCTGGTATCAAATAATGCTGCTAAAGTTGTAATGTCCTCCTGATATGTTTTATGTTTTTGATCTCAAAGCAAATTACAGTTATTCACAAATATATGATTAGCATCTGAAAGCCTAATTTCTTGATTGCTAAATTAACAGAAATGAATTAAAGCTCATATTTTTAAAGCTAAGTAAAAGAACTGCCAAAGACATATGGGTTACTTAAACATACTATTTAATAAGCTTGATATCTCACAAACAAACCCTGCAAAAGGCAAATGTATAAGCACCAGCTCTGTAAATTAGTGGCATTCTCTGTTTCAGTGCATAAGATATGTAGCTTAAAAGAGGGCAACCCTAGAGCTAAAATAAAAGCTAAAGTTATTCTGTCAAATATCAGCTACTAAAAGTACTCTGTAACTCAGATATTCCAGGGTAGAGGGTGCTGTCTCTAATATCAATATTCATTAACACCCACATTTCCAAAGCAGACACCCATATGCTGGGTTGTTTGATGCTGTTTCTTCTTGAAAAACAAACACCAGGGCAAAATCCAGGGTAAAGTCATATATTTATTGGAGAAAGAAACAGGTAGAGATCAAAAGGAAAAACAAGACCAGAATACTTTGAGTGAGAACACTCTCCTTTCAACACTGATCTATTTCATCAGGCACTTGGGTGCAGAAGAGAAGATGAAACATGCTTGTCTTCATTAGCAAGTTTTATACACATAACATGTTAGTTTTCCACCTGTACATCTTTTAATATGCAGATTACATTGAGTTTTATAATAATGACAGCAATGGCTTAGCACCTAATTACTGAAGCTTACCTTTAGTTTAGAAACTTGCATAGGACAACACTATTTACCAAACAGTTCTTTAAATATCAGTATGCACGCATCCAACATAGCAAAAAATGTTTGTTTTTTAATCTCAAAAAGAGAAAATAGTTTGGCACAAAGATGAAGAATTAGCAGAATCTTTCTTCCCTAAGACCTGGGGTGAGCAGGTTCAACTAATAAGAACACTAATGATCTAAAACTAAGCTAAATGGATTTCTTGCAGTATTATGTACATTTGTTTGTCCATCAAATCCCAGTGAACGTTGGTTTTCATTTCATGTATTTAAAGCATCCCAGAAACTAAAGTACTTACGTGGATCTGTCTTGAAGTAAGCATCTTTGGAAGAAAAGTGAAGAAGCAAATGATGTCAAAAAATAAGTATCTGCAGCTTTTTTTTCTCCCCTCTCCTCAGTTACTACATGAGGGGCCCTTCAGCAGGAAGCCACCAGAAAATGACTTCAACTGGAATGGTCTAGAAATCCCAAGCCAATGATTTCCTCTGATAAAAGGTGATCCAGACAAGTGTTTACACATGTAGTTCCCCCACCTTTACAAAGTATATATGCCAGAGTGTGTGTTAAAGTCCCCTTGTTCCAGAAGTGTGGCCAAACATGACAACACAAATTTTGTTTCCCAAACAGGAGGATCTCAACGTTTTCTATAAGGCTTCACTTTCATGCATTGGAGAAGGAAATGGCAACCCACTCCAGTATTCTTGCCTGGAGAATCCCAGGGACAGAGGAGCCTGGTGGGCTGCCATCTGTGGGGTCGCACAGAGTCAGACACGACTGAAGCGACTTAGCAGCAGCAGCAGCAGACTTCCTTTCCTGTCTTGCCAGTTTTGACTTCCCATAGCAGCTTGGCCCTCATATAGTTTTTCAGCACCCTCCACAGATCTTTGCCTCTAACATCCCTTCATCTCTTCCCAGTGGGTCATTACCAAAACATTCCCTCACCTTTTGTGGCTTATCCGCCCAATCTAGCACATTCTGGCTGTGAGAAGCCCTGAATAAGTGTGTAGTAGTTTCGAGGTTAAGGTGGAAGCTTCTACTGAACTAAACAGAAGTTTTCACTGTGGATTTGCTCTTTTTGCTGATTTAAAAAAATTTAGTGATGCCAGGATTCAGAGGGAGATAAGCTAGCAGGAAAATAATGGAATCTCAGGGAAAGTGATCCCCACCCCCCCCCCCCAATCATTTTTCCCTTACATTTCCCACAAGAATAAGCTTGTTCATGTGGCCTCCTTTGCATCTCAGATAAAACCTACCCTTCTCCCAAAAGACTGGGATGCTTCGGAAAAGGCAACAAGATCTTTCAATCACAAAGGCATTGCGTCCTACCTTAGATTAACAGAGAGATTATAAGAGACCTCTTTTCCAGGCCATGGTCTACGGATGGTGACCTTGGCCATAACACAAACTTATTGTTTCCTAACTTTAGAGCAGCAAATATATCTCCTCTCTGTTTAACTTTTCCCCAACAAACTCCATGTCTTAGACGAAGTGATGTCTTAGTTCCTGTGATCACCCTCCCCCACCGGCCCTTCTACAGCGGAGAGGTAGCCCTCTCACTGTGCCTCTTGCCCTCCTATGCATTTAGCATAGGGATCTGGGGTGCACCTCCCAGGAGAACTGGGCTCCTGGGTGGGCCTGCTGGTCCAGCTCGGTGCTCAGGGCAGAGAGAACAGGTTGCAGACAGAAACTTTTGCCCTCTACAGGGGATTTCTCCCATCCTTTCCTCCTCCTGGGCAAAATCTGTTTCCCTGATATTTCTGGGGAAACCTCTACTAGTGAAGTTTTCCCAGTTGGTGGGGGTGCGTCTAAAAGTCCACACCTGAGCAAAGAGTCCGTCTGAACTGAATCTCTAGTATTAGAGACAACTCTCTGATGCAAGAGAAAACGCCTTGGAGGTAAAGAAGAGTGAAGAATAAAAAGAAAGGATGCTCCCAAACATTGCCCTCTTTCCTGCTGTTTCATTTGCCGTGAGCGGGACATTTAAGTGATTTTGTGGATTTTTTTTTTAAGTTGTTTTTCTTTTGGTTATAATGGGCACTGCAGCGGTGCTCTTTGCTTTTTTAAAGCTGTGCCCACAGACAGAGGGGCAAACTGTCAGCCTGAACGCTCTTGCCAGCCAACCCTTCTCGGTGGAGAGAGGGTGCGGCGAGGGGACCCCGCGGAGCGTCCGCGCGGGTCAGGAGAGCCCCTGTTCCGAAGGTGGGAAGAGGGCAGAGAACCTCCCTGGGCCTCCCGCCCCCACCACCGTGCTGCCCAGACAGGCTCCCGCCTCCCCGCCGCTACCCCCCTTCCCCAGGCCGGCTGGCGCCCTGTGGATGCTCTGGGCAGGCACGTTCTCCGCGCGGGTGTCGCCGGGCCAGCGGGGGAACCCCTCTGGTCCCTTCCATTGCGCCGGGTCCCCGCACCGCACACGAGTTCGCGCCCAGGGCAGTGCCACTGTGGCTGAGACCGTGTGAGCGGTCGTGGGAGAAAGGGGGTCGCGGGAAGAGCCGGGATGAAAACCAGCCATAGCTACAGACAGTACCGAGAATCTCAGCGGAAATAGGCGGTCGCCGTGTCGGGCCGGAGGAGCCAGGCGGCTCGGACCGGGAAGAGGAGGCAAAGTGGCGGCGCAGCTCGGGCAACTTTGCGGGGTAACCGGGTGGCAAGGGGCAGAGACCGCGCCGCCGCTGCCGCTGCCCCGGCGCAGTGAACGGACACGCGGAGCCGGATCTGGTACCCAAAGTGATGCTGTAACTGACAAGGGGAGGACAGGATGGCCGTGCCGGGAGGAGCAGGCAGGGAGTGGACCCGGCCCGAGAGTGCACGCCGAGCCCCAGAAAGCCGCCCTCCATCCTCGTCCTCCGCCCTAGAAGGGGAGTCCGCGCCCGGGTACACTTCACCCCAAAATGCCCACTCGCCGTCCCACGGGGCCACCAACTATTCTAGCAGCGCGAGAAAGAGGCAGCGGGAAAAAAAAAGAGAGAGACAGGAGAGCAAGAGAGCAGGCGGGCGCCAGCAAGGAAGGAACGGCGCCCGCTCCGAGCTTCACGTACCTTGAGCTCCTCAATGTCCAGGTTTGTTGATCTGTCCATGGAGCGAAACTAAAGGAAGTGAAGAGGAACCGGGCAAGTGGGACCAAAAAACAAGCTAGTCTCTTAGTTTCCAGCCTAAACTCAGCTTTATCCTCCTCCAAGCCCTGGCAGCATCTCTCAGTCTCATTCTCCGTGATCACGCCGCCTCCACCGGTTAAAAATAATATAAATAAATAAATAAGAATTGTAATTCACTTTGTTTGACTTCCTCAGAGATTTCGTGCCAGGTGATCTTTAACCGCGGTGCAACACAGCTCAGTCGAATCAAGCAGGGGGTGGGGGGAAAAAATCCACTCTATTTAAGATTATTTCTTCTTCTGCAATAAGCTTAGAAACCAGCGAATTGCTGCATCCCAAGAAAAAAAGCTGCTTCCCTGGACAGCATCATGCGGCAAATCTCAAGCAAATGTGTTCAAACTGAAGAGAAGGGTATATGATAAAAGCCTTCCTCCGCCAGCCTTACTCTGGTAGCTCATTTAGTACACGGAGTCCCGAGCTTTAGCAGTGATCAGTTTCCGTGGCAAGATAACCAAATCCCCCAAGTCCTGCCTAGACTTAAAAAAATGTCTTGCAGCTCTGAGGTATCCTCTCAGTGAAGAGGGGGTAAAGATAATAAAGTCTGAAGGGAACGTTCTCCTTTGAAGGTTATGCTAAAAGAGTTGAGAGGAATAGGAGGTGGCTTCGACAGAGGGGAGAAAAGAGAGAGAGAGGGAGAGGGGGGTTGCGGGGAGAGACAGAGAGGGAGAGAAAAAATTTTCCCCTTGCTTTGCTGTTTTACTGGCCTTCGCCAGCAGGTGACTGACTTCACTTCTCTCTTTCCACAGCCAGCGCTAAGGGGATTTCTCTCATCTGTCAAAAAGCAACATTTCCTCTCCAGACAAATACTGAGCTGCTGGGTCTTAAAGACTGCCCGCTTGCCTGGAATCCACTAGGTGACAAGCATCTGAATTCCTCTCGCGTGTTGCCTGGTCTTGTTCCCACAGATCTGGGAGAAACATGCGTGAGTACTTCATACACATGTCTTCACTTTACATCACTGCTGCTTTCAATGTCCGGGATTTTTTTTTTTTTTTCAACTTGAGACTGTTAGAGAAAGTGACAAATAGAAATGTTGGAGGAAATTTCCTGCACTGATGCTTAGAAAAAGAGTACATTTTTTTTAATTGGAAAAAGTATTTTTTAAATAGACCTTGACGGGTGAGTACGCTTAGCTTGTAGGGTGTCGAAATGGGGAAAGGTCTCATTTTCTACATTTGAACGTCTTTGTGTAAAAGCTTGACTATCTAAAAATATTCTTTATTGAAGTACAGTTGATGTACAATATTATATAAGTTAAAGGTATACAATATAATGATTCACAATTTTTAAAGGTTATATTTCACTTAGTTATTTTAAACTGTGGACTATATTCCCTGTGTTGTACAATACATCCCTGTAGCTTATCATAATATTTTGTACCTCTTAGTCCCCTATCCCCATATTGTCCCTCTCCCCTTCCTTTTCTCCACTGGAAACCACTGGAACAAATGAATGTGTGCTCTCTATATCTGTGGGGCTTTCCAGGCGGCTCAGTGGTAAAGAATCTGCCTGCCAATTCAGGAGCTACAGGAGATATAGTTTCAATCCCTGAGTCAAGAAGATCCCCTGGAGGAAGACATGGCAACCCACTTCAGTACTCTTGCCTGGAAAATTCCATGAACAGAGGAGCCTGGCAGGCTATGGTCCATGGGGTCGCAAAGAATCAGACACAGCTGAGCAACTGAGCACGCTATATCAGTTTCATTATTATTATTATTATTTAATATTTATTTACTTGGCTGCATTGGGTCTTAGTTGCTGCATGTAAGATCTCCTTCCCTGACCAGGGATCGAACCCAGGCCCCCTGCATTGGGAACGTGGAGTCTTCTCCATTTAACCACCAGGAAAGTCCAAATCTGTTTCTTTCATGTTACATTCACTAACTGGTTGTTTTTAGATTCCGCATATAAGTGATACCATACAGTATTTGTCTTTCTCTATCTGACTTGCTTCACTTATGAAAGCTTGACTTTCAGAGGGATTTAAACAATCCACCCTTTTATTATGGCACATAAACTGGGGAAGCAAATTTTTTTTGGATTCAGAAAATAACTGCACGTGTGTGTGTGTGTGTGCGTGTGTGTGTGTGCATGTGCATGTGTGTGTGTGGGGGGGGAGGGTTTAGATGATGTACACTAAACGTGTCCAGTCTTCTGTCTCCGGCCTCCCTCTCTTACTTCATCTCTGTCCTCCGCCCTCGCTCTACTCCGGCCCCACAGTCTACTCAGTTCACCTGCCACTTCTGGCTCCGGCTCTTTAACACCAGCTCCTGCCCCTCAGTTAGCACCCCAGCTCTCTCTCCCTCTGTTCTTCGCTTCATGAAAGCAACGCCATCTCTTCAGAGAGTGTTCTCCTCAGGTGAGTCCCTCAGACATCCCCCTCCTCTGTCACCTCTTTGTAGCAGTTATTTGCTTTTCTAGTATTCTGTGTGTTAATTTGCTATCTGTCTCCTCCAGTAGACTGACTCTAAGTTCTGGAGGGCAAGTGCTATACCTTGTTTATTCGCCAATATATCCCAAGAAGCCAGCACATGATAAACCCACAAATATGCCTGGAACAGATAAATGTGCGTGGGGAGAATCTTTTACAATTGCTTCTTCTTCTGCTGCTGCTGCTGCTGCTGCTAAGTTGCTTCAGTTGCGTATGACTCTGTGCGACCCCATAGACGGCAGCCCACCAGGCTCCCCAGTCCCTGGGATTCTCCAGGCAAGAGCACTGGGGTGGGTTTCATTGCCTTCTCCTGTGTAAAAACCTCCATGATTTCCTCACTCCTCAATACACAAAAACTAGTTCTTCTTCTCCAAGTCTGTACCTCAGATTCATAATCAAGCATGCAGAATTCTTTAGTTTTCACCTATTCTATGGCTTAAACTTATCAAAGCTAGCTTTGCTTCAAACTTTGACTTGTGACTATAGCTTTTGAGGGCTAACATCAAGTAGCCAATAGTCCACAATTAGTGGAGCTGAACTGCAGGTTCTCAAAATAAATTTTAAATGTTCACTTACAGAATTATTTTACATAATACATGATGAAATAGAATAAGGCTGCAGGTGGAGAGTAAATGAACTTATGTAAAATGTATAACTCTAAAAGAGAGATCTTTTCTAGAAATTATCGATAATGCAACATGAATAAACACCATTACATATGTTTCTTAAAAGTCAAGTTTTTCCATATAAAGTCATTTTACATTCCCTATCAGCTTGTATTGCCTAATTTTAAAAAATTGAATATAATCAGCAAATTTATTTCGAGCATACTAACAAAGCGATAATATTTCTGAGATAATATTAACTTGTGCCATTGAGGAAACAGCTAAAAACAGATATCTGCAAAAATAAGGATTAATGTTTAAACACTATTCAGAAAGGGGAGACTCCAGAAATTTTCTTAGTAAGGCATAAAATTATAGCTGGAAGAAGTGATATTGTGCTAATAATAACGGAGAACCACGATTGTATTTTTAAAGTTGTCTGGTGGGCTGCAGTCCATGGGGTCGCTAAGAGTCAGGCATGACTGAGTGACTTCACTTTCACTTTTCACTTTCATGCATTGGAGAAGGAAATGGCAACCCACTCCAGTGTTCTTGGCAGGAGAATCCCAGGGACGGGGCAGCCTGGTGGGCTGCCGTCTATGGGCTCACACAGAGTCGGACACGACTGAAGTGACTTAGCAGCAGCATAGTCATATATATAAAATGACCTTAATACATCTTTAGTAACATAAAAAGATATCCAACATTTGATTTTGTCCAGGCTGACATTATATGAGCTAGAGAAACTATAAGTGATTTCCAAATCAGTTCCAAGTTTGAGCCTAATTAAATGCCTGCAAAGCAAGAGACTTCCCAGTCTTTTACTATTTCATGAATTCCCATTCAAATTCATTAAGCTAAATAGTCTTAGAATAAAAAATGAAATTTTATCACAAAATATGGATTTGTAAAACATATTTATGTAACTTTTCAAGGCAATCAGGACTCAATTCCACTTCAACTGGCATGTAACTAAGGGAGACAATGTGAGAAAATGAAGTAACTTTAAATAAATTTGAAATAAGGCAATGTAAAGATGGAAAAGCAAACCAAGGAGAAGAGTATTATCTAGATGTCCTGAAATCATGATATCAAGATGAAGAACAGCTACCCATAGCTGCTCCAAGAGATCATGCTGGCACATGGCAGGGTGTGTGGAAGAAGCAAAAATCAATTTTAGCAGAGATGTATAATCCACATGCAAACTGCAAATAGCAATTACAACCCTCAAGCAGGCGGAAGGCGATGTAGAAACACCTGCAGGTCATGAAATGTTACATTTCAGGATCACTCATCCATAAACACATTCATCAACGTCACCTTCTACCTTAAGGTATCAAAGGAAATTACACATGCCATTAGGAGCTTCTTTATTTTAACCAACAGAAGAGAGAAACATATTTATTTTCCAATAGACAGTTAACTTTTATTCATCATACATGGCTTCAAAACCCTTTTACAATTTTCCATTTTGTAGGCCTTTATATTCCCCTCTCCCAACTCTCAAGTCAAGTTTTAAAATTGTTATGCTTTATATTTTGATTTTCTTAGTGTATTACATAGTAAGATCACATTTTATTTCAGTTTTTTGTAATTATTAAAGGGTTAAATAATATGTTATGAGGGCTTCCCTGGTGGCTCAGAGGTAAGGAATCTACTTGCCCATGCAAGAGACACAAGAGATGCAGGTTCAATCCCTGGGTCAGGAAGATCCCCTGGAGAAGAAAATGGCAACTCACTCCAGTATTGTTTTCTGGGAAATCCCATGGACAGAGGACCCTGATGGGCTACAATTCATGGGGTCACAAAGAGTAGGACAAGACTTAGGAACTAAACAACAAGGTGTTTTGATTCATTCAAATAGAGTAATAACTTATTTATATAATTCCCCTAGTAGGTTTCTAGTGATTACCATTTGTATTCATGTGATCTAGACACTTGTCACAGAAAATGTTTATTTCTCAGAAAATGTTATTCTTCATTCCATGATGTTTTTAAAACTATGTATATTATAAAAATATTCTGAAAATATAAAATATTCACTTGTTTTTATGTTTATAGAGATAAAATATTCAACTGCTTATATATAACTAGATGAGGAATAATAAATTCAATGAGCTATTAGCATTTAATATTATTTTGCAGTGGAAAGAATATCCTTTGGCTCTTCCCCAAAATGATTACCTCTATTATAACATAGATGTATATTTTTATTTAAAAAATATCAATGTTGAAATTATGTTACAATAATTTCTGCTCAACTTCAACTTAGTTCATGCTCCTACTCTAAATTTTCTTCAAGGAAGAAAAAAAAAGGAAAAGAAAAATATGATTAGCTCAGGTGACATGAGAAAGCAAAGGATAAAAAGAATAAAAGGACACAGACATGCCTTTTATGTCCAAAAAGAAGTCAAAATGTAGAATTAAAGCTATTAAAATATTGAAACAGCTATTAAAATATTGAAATATTGGAACATATTTATGTTCCTTTTAGATTTAATGGAGAAATCTATTCCTTTTAGATTTAATGGTAAAAACTACTGGCAGCTGCATATTTTTAGTTAAAATTATATTTCATTATTAGCCACATATGATTTTTAAAGTACCTCAATTATGAGATCATATGCTTTGTATAGCACAGATTATGAAAGATAATGGAGAATCTTCTTCACAGAACTTAGAGATTTGTGACAAATACTAAGTTTTAAAAGCATCCCCCAAACCATTATGTACTGTAGCTCAGAGTCATGAATATTGGTAATTATAGTTGGAAGTTTTAAAAACAACCCACATCAAAATGCTAAACTTCATGTAGTATATAAGAAATAGAAACATAAAAAATCTACCAAAAAAAAAGGCCTGATCAAATGTGAATTAAAGGTAACAACAAATGACTACCAAACACTATAATAGTAATAATTAAAAGAGAAGCATGCCAACACCAGTCAAAGAATATCACAATCTATTTACTGTGTATAAGTGCAAATAGATGAGAAAGAAATGATGTCAAATTCTTCAACATAAAAGCACTGTTGGTCCTCAATGGACTTTCCTAACAGAAATGATTATCAATTTACCTAGAAGCTTTAAAAGTTCAGAGACAGGGAACTCTAAAATATAACCACACACCAAACAAAGTGCAACTGAAGAATTTGTTAAATCACAACCATCACCCTCAGACCAACAATCTTTTACTATTAGAAAAAAAAGGAAAGTCTTGGCTTCATTATTCATAATGACTGTGTAAATTGGTTCATTTGATTTCAACAGCTCAATTTTTTTAGCAAAGTTAATCTCTATAAACAAGCTTAATATTAAACAGTCTAAACAAAAGAAAGTGACTTTGCTGAAAAAAAATTTTGTTTATTCCAGGAGAACCCACGACTGTTATGCCATCCCCCTACACACACAGTGAAAAACCAATATGATGCCTACAATAAAACCTTTATGAACTGTCAGTCTTTCAATATGCTCTGCTAGCATCACTTTAGCAAAAAATGCACATGAGGACAAGGCCCTGGACATGGTGAAAGATTGAGTAAAACAGTATTTAATTCTAAAAACAAAATATCTGAATAGCCAGGAGGAAATGAAAGTAGCATTTTCCTTGGATGGAGTACTTTGGTAGCAAGAAAAAAAAAAAATACTAAAGAATCTGCAAGAAAATACTTAGGGTGATTAAACACTAAAACAAGTCCCTTACTTTCCATTAACTTCTAGTTTGAAATTTTTCCTATTCTGAGAATAACAAAGAATAATACCAGAAAACAGCACATTATTGTTTTTTCTGTTTTGTTCTGTTGGCATACAATTGTTCTTTGAAACTTGTTTTCAGGTAATTAGTTAATGTGAAATTTCTTCTCTTAATTCCCATGCCTGTCCTAAATAAAGTAAAATAAAGATTAAATGAATGAAATTTCATTTGATAAGGTAATCTCTTATGATATGTACCTTAAAGAATTATCTAGCTGTGAAGTTGATTTCTAAAGAATATGGTATTCCTACATAATCAAATTTTGATTGAGGATTTTTTTTTTTCAGTTCTTTCTTCTTTTGTGGGATGTGGTAAGGTCCAAAGACTTTCCAAAGTTAAATTTTACTAGTATCTTTCCACAATCAATTTCTTATTACCATCAATATGTAGTATGGTCCTGGATCTTTAAAACTTTGACAATTATCTCCAAGAAGAGAATTTTGGTCTTTTGGTCATTGCTAACATTCTAATTGTATACAAAACGCTTCAAAGTTCACCAAGAACAAAAAATGAAAACCTAAAAGAAAAAAACTACAATTCTGTAGTGTCTAAGATTGTCATTGACTTGCTTAAAGTAAAACAATAAACTAGGAAGGCAAAGTGGGGGCTTGTGGGGGCTGTGAGTTAGTTGGAATCATCCATATTGGATGAAAGGTCTACGTCTACACCTCATTGTCACAACCTGCTTAATCAGCCAAAGGAACATGGAAGCCCACACGGCATGATTACCACCTGGGTCTGTTTCAGTCTCCCCATTTAGGACTGTTGAAAGAACCCAGTTAGAGAGCACATATTTGGTTTTTAAAAGCTCAATTATGCATGACAGTTTTGTTACATAAACTGATATATTCTTGATATTGAACCAAGAGTACATTCTCCATAAGCATCAGCCTGACTAATACCATATGTCATCATGACAAGAGATTTTCTAAAGAGCCCAGGAATATCTATCTTTGTCCTAATTGCAAATAAAATTTCATATGTTTGGCAACAACTTTCATACAAGAGGGTGTTCCTTCCCACATGTGGGGTCCTAGCTTTTGCTTTTTCATTATTAAACTTTCTGCTCTGCATGCAGTCACCTTCATCAGTAAATATTTCAAGATTTGGCTTGTTTTCCTGGTGCTCCTCAGAATGTATTCAAATAAAGACTGCAAACATCTTTAATTTTTCAAAGTTGATGCATTTGAAAATCTATGTTTGAAAGGGTGAAATTTCCTAAAAACTCAATTGGGCATGTGAATTTCTTTGATCTAGAGAATAAGGAATTTTAATCTATGATTAAGTATATTTGTTTTGATTTATAAAGCATATATGGATAAAATTCGGGTTTATCAGAGGTCCGAACATGAAAGAATAAAACACCTTTACAGGTTTTTCTTTCAGTAATCCATTTTAGAAGCTGTCTTAGTATGCTGTAGGTTGTAGTTACAACTACAGTAGGTAGTTGTAAAACCACCTTCATAATTCTTTCTTACTGTATTATTCATATGACAATGTTATAAACCTGTTTTTCTACCTGATTTTCTAATCTGGAAGCAAAATATAAATTTCCTATCTTTCACTAAAAACTGATTTCACAAAAATACATTTTCTAAATATATTTCATGAGTTGCCTTGCCTGCACACCTCAGAAGTTTATTCTGCATTTTATTGTCCTTGTTGTCCACATCTTATAAGAAGGTTGGGGGTAGGCGCTTAGGGGCTGGAACACTTTTGCAAGTCACTTCTTGCTGGAGATAATTTGGGAGCTGTATTCATTTTCAGCAAGGAGATCAAACCAATCAATCTTGAAGGAAATCAACTGAATATTCATTGGAAGGACTGATGCTGAAGCTCCAATACTTTGGCCACCTGATGCAAAGAGCTGAGTCACTGGAAAAGACCCTGATGCTAGGAAAGATTGAGGGCAGGAGAAGAAGGAGGCGAGACAGCATGAGATGGTTGGATGGCATTATTGACACAATGGATATAAGTTTGAGCAAACTCTGTGAAATAGTGAAGGACAGAGAAGTCTGGCATGCTGTGGTCCATGGGGTCACAAAGAATCAGATATGACTTAGAGCTATCATTTCTAGAGTTATCACTGCCGGCAGATTATTTACCAGCTGAGCCACCAGGGAACCCCAACAAAATACCCATTGGTAGTTAAATAAAAGAAATGTATTTTCCCACAGTTCTGGAGGCAAGATGTCTGAGCTAAGGTGTCAGCATGTTTGGTTTCTTCTGAGAGACGTAAGAGGAGAATCTGCCCACACATCTCTCCGTGACCTACAATGGGCCACCTTCTCACTGTGTATATTCATTTGTCTGTGTGTATCCTCATGTCTCTCTGTGCATCGCAATTTCTTACCGTGATAAGATCTCTGGTCAGACTGGGTTGGGATCTCTGGTTAATCAACTTTTTAAAAACTCTGTCTCCAAATACAATCACAGCCTGAAATCATGGGGCCAGAGTTTCAACATGTGAATCATGGAGGGGACACGATTCACTGCGTAACAAAAGCTCAAAGCTGCTTAGTAGCTGAAATGTCCAATGTTAAAGGCCATTTCTTTGGCAGTGAAATTTGCTCAAATAATCAGCAGGCTTACGATCTATTTCCTTCCATTTAATTTCATCTGTCAATGACCACTTCCAAATTTCTTTCCAAGATAAAACTCTCAGAAGTGCACAGAATCTTTGCCTCTTTCTCTGTGTCCCCTTTGTAAACTAATGGGTAACTTATAAGATGACACAGGGACAGCTGACTTGGGTGGAAGACCACCCTTAATCAGAAGTTTGCCACATGTCTACTGGACTTTATTTTATTTTGGTCATGCCGCACAGCATGTGGGATCCTAGTTCCCACAGCAGGGAACAAACTCAAGTCCCCTGTGTTGGAAGCTCTAAGTCTGAACCACTGGACCACCAGGGAAGTCTCGGGACTTTATTAAACTGATAAATGTTGCTGACCCTTTTGCACACAAAGCCTCTTAAAATTTTTTCTCTCTTACTTTGTGGGGTCTAAAAGCAGTTGATACAGCTATCCTAGTGGTGCCTCAAGGTTCTGGACTGTCTCTATTCCTGTAACATCTTTTTCTTACAATGCTTTGCCAAAGGCAGCTAATTTTAGTGAATGCACACTACAACTGCTTTTCCAACTTTTCCCTCTTGAGCTGAAAGCTTAGTAGATAAATGATCTGCCTTCCAAGTTATCATTGGCAACAGTCTTACCAGATTTTTGCCTGCTATAACAGGGTTCTCCAGCCTTTTAGTGTCTATTATCTGACCCCTGTCATGGGTAATTGAGAAGTCGATACCACATTTTAGGTGTTTCTGGCTAGGAGTTAAGGAAAAGGGATGGACATTGGGGAATTTTCTGGGAATAAACCAGGAAATGGTGTACACCAGTTCTATACACACTGCATTGACCAGAAGGTTGTCCCCACTTCTAGGGGAGCCTGGGAAATGCAGTATTGTTGTGTGGCTGGAAAGGAGTTGTGTGAGCACTGGCATTCTCCAGGGAATTTTTTGCACATTTGTTGGTTGTAAACAACAATCACACACACAGCCAAAAAACAGAACAACACAAAATTACATTAACACTAAAATGAATATATACATACATGCATCCATAGTCTAGTTCTACAGACTTAAGTGCAAAAATGTAAAACTGAATAAAATATTAATAGAGTTAACACTATTTAATTATATAAATATATTCTGTAAAGCTATAAAGAAATGAATAGGTTTGGGAGATTGATGTGGTCGGCACAGTTATTCACCACTGTGCTCATCATACCCCATCAGTTCACCTACCCATTGGTGTTTTCCTTCACAGACACTCACTGAAAACCATCCACCTCTCAAGCCCTGAGCTCTTTATTGTCTCAGATCCAGTAAAAAAAAAAAAAAAAGCCCCGCCACTATTAACAAAAGCCAGCTCTTTGCCAAAGTAAAAGCCTGTAATGGGAACATCTCCTAATAGTTAAACAACCCATTAGGTCAGAAATAGAATGGTCAAGACAAGCAAAACAAACTGTTCCAAACATTCCAGACACTGTGCGTTCCAGCAAATTATCAGAGGACTGTTATGAACAAAGCACAAAAGGAATAGTTCCGGCTTTGACTTTTCTGCATACCATCGTGTAAGCATAAAATTTTAGAAAAACTGGACCAAGAAGCCATAAAGACAATGTTGGCAAATCTTCATTTTATAGGAAAAAAGACGCATACATAAATAAAATTATCAAAAGCAGAAAGTGCCAAGGTAGGATTACTAAATGTGATTATTTTATATAATTATCCATAGTGATTTTACACACACAGGAAATATACCTACTATAAGTAAATCAACATTCTTTTCATATTTTTCTTTCCCCCTCTAGTGTTTGGATCTATAGTTTTGTTAAGAATATTCCTTACTTACTTCTAATTTACATCATTTTCTTGCTCCAACTCTAAGTTGGATATTATTCAAATTCAGTATTGCTAGTACTCATCATTGACAGATTTTCCATACCACTTTTAAAGGAAGTACTAGCAACATTTTCTTCTATTTATGGAATAAATACTATTACAAGACAATGCACACCCTCTTCAGCCATACTGCAATTCCCATGGCCCTCTTCTAAGCTCCTTTAGCAGCACTTTTTGTGTCTCTATGCCAAGCTTTTAAACTTTTCAAGAGGCCCCCATTTGTCTAGCATTGTGTCTTGCAGAGAGTAAAAGTCCCCAAACTATTTATGAAATAAGTGAATCTGTATTCATATATAATCTCTCTCTCACACACACACACACAGATACACAAATAGATACACATAACACATCAGTTCAGTTCAGCTCAGTCACTCAGTCGTGTCCGACTCTTTGTGACCCCGTGAATCGCAGCACGCCAGGCCTCCCTGTCCATCACAGACTCCCGGAGTTCACTCAAACTCATGTCCATCGAGTCGGTGATGCCATCCAGCCATCCCATCCTCTGTCGTCCCCTTCTCCTCCTGCCCCCAATCCCTCCCAGCATCAGGGTCTTTTCCAATGAGTCAACTCTTCGCATGAGGTGGCCAAAGTATTAGAGTTTCAGCTAGATGATAACAATAATAAGTACTCTACTGCTCAATGGCTGATTATTGATTCATGATTCTTAGGGTTTATTTTCCTACATTTAGCTTTGAGAATGTATATGTAGTCAGACTTATCTTTTGGTGACAAACATGAGGAAGCCCAGATCTTTATTATGTTATTCAAAATGTTTGCTATTACTTACTGCCATGTATTGGGGGGCTCACACAAATTATACATAATAATTTAAAAGTAAACATTATCACAGCTTGGTCAAATCATACTGCATCTTAGCATACTGACATAGGAAGGGCAGAGTAATTGCAAAATTTTCTAGTTTCACATACTCCCCTCTAAGCCAAGAAGAGGGAATAAGGGAAGTTGTTCCAGGAATGTCAGACTACTGGTGGCATCTCAATAGGGTAATTTTAAAAGTGAAATCAAGATTTGACTAGTTTCTTCCGTTAACTACTTTACTCTCCCCTACTCTTGCAGAAGTTAATCAGCCTTGTCTCTTAGTGCTAATAATAAATGACCTAAGCCACAAAAGGAATTTGTTATAAGGCAAAGTTCTACAAAGTTATTCAAAGTTAAAATTTTATCATCTTAACTGAAAAATAAGTGCAAGAAGTATATTAAGAAAACAGTATAACTTCTTCAACGTATTTGTTTAATATGAGTATGATATCATTATCATATTATGAATAAAACCAAAATATGAATATAAGAGTTGGGATTATTATTTTATTCATCGAGACATTTAACAATGTAAAAGGAATAACTGAACTGTCATATGTTCAAGTCAAAAAAAACCCAAACATCCACTATCCTACGGCAATAAAACTAATTTCTGCTATAATCAGATGAATTTGTGAAACTCCATATTTGATCATCAGCTTACAGTACAATGGGTTCCTATTTAAACAGACTACCCAAAGTTGTCTATTCAGAGACAAAAATAAAAATGGAAAGCTTCTCTGTCAGAATATTTCCCCAGGGGAGGAATATTTTGGGTCCTTCAACTGCTTTTGAAGTAAAGGGTAAAAGACATGTTACCACTAAGAGCAGAGCTCACAGGAGGAGCCCTGGCTCCACAAACCAGCCGTGGGAATGTGGCTGTTGCTATCGAACTCCTTAAGTTTCAGTCTTACAACATCCTCAACCTACTTCCCTGGTGGCTCAGACGGCAAAGTGTCTGCCTACAATGCAGGAGATCCAGGTTCAATCCACGGGCTGGGAAGATCCCCTAGAGAAGGAAATGGCAACCCACTGCATTATTCTTGCCTGGAAAATCCCATGGACGGTGGAACCTGGTAGGCTACAGTCCAGGGGGTCACAAAGAGTCAGACACGACTGAGCAACTTCACTTTCACTTTCAACCTACAAAATAAGGACATCATCTATCTTATGGATCTACATTTTTGAGAATCAAATGAGATGATTCGGATAAAACTACTAATGAAGTACTAGTAAGGAATCACGGGCTTGCCTGGTGGCTCAGCAGTAAAGAATCCACCTGCAATTCAGGAGATGCAGGTTCAATCCCTGGGTCAGGAAGATGCCACATAGAAGGAAATGTCAACCCACTCCAGTATTCTTGCTGGGGATATTCCATGGACAGTGGAGCCTGGCAGGCTACAATCCATTGGGGTTTCAAAAGAGTCAGACATAACTGAGTAACTTAACAACAACAGAATAGAATCATAGGTAAGCACGCTGTAAAATACAGTATGCTACAAAACGCTGCTATCATTATAGTAGTGGTAGCACTAGTAGTAGTAGTAACAGTAGTAGTAGCAGCAGTAATAATAGTAGCAAAAGGTAGTAAGATCTTAAGAGTAAGAGAAAAGAAAAGTTAGGGGGCAGACCTAAGGCCTATAAATATGAAACCCTTGTTTCCTATTCAGTCCCACCTGAGGACTAAATTCAGTATGCTTATATCAGCTCTGGCCCAGTATTTCTCTGCCTCGGCTCTTTGAATATCCTAAATCCTTCATCCGGTCTGTCCCTGATGCCTTTGGGTTTGCCAGAGGTGTTTCACTGGTCTTCACAGATGAGTTCCCAGATAATAGTGTCATATCTGCCATTTTGCTCTCTGGAGCACCCCCGGAGGGGCTGTTGTGCCAGCCTGGCCTCCAATGCCCTCTAACAGGATCACCGCTGAGCCTCCCCAAGGTGCCTCCACTGTTCACAATCCCTGCCAATGCCAAGGCTGCTTCTGCCAACGCCTCCTAATGTCTGCACCGAGGCTGCAATACCCTCTGTCGAGACTGCTGAGGCATCAAGGACACAGTTCAAAGTCACAGAGGAACACGGCTGTGCCAGAGAACTGGGTCTTAATTTCGCCTGGCTTCCAGCAAACATTTGGATTCTCCAAACATTTATGGAGTAACTCCTATGCGAGACATTTCTTAGACTTTTATTTTTAGGACATCATGCTAGATGTTTTTTTGACTTCATGATTACTTATAGAGTACAAGATGATACATTAGATGGTTTTAAAGATGCATAAAATATGACAATTCTCTCCTTTCTGAAAGAGAGTGACTGTATAGGCATGCATTACTATAAAGTCATTGCAAATGACAGCTGTTTTAGGAATAATAATATTCAGATCAGGAGAAGTTTTGAGGAGGTTGGAATTAGGAAAAAAAATACAAATATGCATTTCTAAATTTTTCATCTTCAAAAGATTTTGTTGCCCAGCAGGTATTATTTTAATAAGTAAAATGCAAATAAGAGTCAATAATCAAACAGAGTAGTATCACTGGTTTATAAGTCTGCTTTTAGTCCAGCTCGTGTTATGGGCCTCAATGGTATTTTTTAGTTCAGTTTTAAACAGTAAGCTCTTTAGCACTGCTCCATTAATTGAAAATTGCTTAATGAGATTGCCTAATGCATTTCTGCATTTTGGGCCAACAACAACACTTCTCTTTCAGTAGTCTACTTCTTAATTCTATCTACAAATTCATTTACCTCTACAACCATTATTACTGCCTCTCCTTTCATGGTGGAGAGTTAGGTGTCCCTCCTGTGATCAAGAGCAAATTAATCTCTCCACTCTTTGCTGACCCTCCTTTCCTATTGGTTATGCAGAGGCATCATTCTTGGTTCCTATAGATATAGAAAACATTTTACATCCTACAATTTCTCTGCGTCCAACTTTCTCCCCAGCCAACCTCTTAGAAATAATTTTGAAAACTTGCCCTTTTATTTCCTCATTTCATGTTCACTCTTCAATCTCTGATCATCTAATTTCAGCTCTCCACAGCAAATGCAAAGACTATACTCTTGAAATGATTCTAAATCCAGTGACTACTTTTTCATTTCTACTAGATGTTTCTGTACCTTTTAGTTGAATCTGTCTCTTGCATTGGTTGCCATAAAATATCATTTGCCTTCTCAGCCAGGATCACCCTTGTGGGTCCCTTCCCTCAAATGTCAGTTCATCGAGGTCACCACCAGAACCTTCTCTCTTAAATGCAAATCTAGTGCAATTTTTTTTTTTTTAATCTGGAAGTGGATTCCCATTTCCTACAAGGCTCCAATTTTTAGCCTAATGGTCTACTTTGTACAATTAATTCCATTCTCTCTCTGAACCACACAGTTTCCCAAATGTGCCAGAACTCTTCAAGCCTCAGAGCTTGTGCACCTGTTTCCTTTGCCTGATATACTCTAGAGACAAGCCTAGAACATTTGCTTTCAGTCCTCAAGTATTTATTAAACACCTACAATATATATGTGGAGAAGGGAATGGCAACCCACTCCAGTATTGTTGACTGGAGAATTCCATGAACAAAGGAGTCTGGCTGGTTACAGTCCATGGGGTCTCAAAGAGTCAGACACAACTAAGCAACTAACACACTACAATATATATGAAGATATGCTGGGCTCCAAGAATACAATGAAGATGATCACATGTTCCAACTTTAACATCACCCACCTCATGGCCACAGCAAAAGACCATTTTAAATGTTATTACATCAAACTTTATTTACCATTCCCTTAAAACGTTCTGTGGGTTTCCCATTATGATCCACCTCTAATACCACCCACAGAGCTGTCATCCAGTACATAACTTCTCCTTTCTTCCTGCTTTTCCAGGTTCTCATCACACACTTGCTTCTAAGATGTTCAGAAAGGTCTAGAAACACACATTTTTAAATAAAGTCCCATGGTGACAAGGTAGAAAAGCAAAATGCATTTGCTCAGATACTCACAAAGCCAAAAGATGTGAAATGTAAGTGTTCTTCCTGTTATTATCATCTCAATCAGTAACATACATGGGGAAAACAGCTACAAAGTAAGTGAAAATCCAGATGCCAGAAGCATAAAGCATTTTTATGTAGCCTCCACATAGTGAAGTCTAATGTATACACACTGATGCTCATAAAGACATGCATTATCATTTTCAGTAAAGGAATACTACCTTTCTTCATGAAAAAGTTTGAAATGTTCAAGGAATAAAGATAATCAATGTTTCACATTCATACTAAATATTCAGAGCAATATGCTCCATTATTAAAGCCTCCAAATTCATCCTGGAAACTAGTATTACATTTTATTAAACACAATAACTGAATCACCTTCAATGTCATTTCTCTATATATACATATTAAAAACCTATGCAAATATAAATATTAATATATATTTTCAAATAGAAGTATGTACTCTTCACACTATAAGTTTATCAACTAACAGCTCATGAAAATGTATTCTTTCTAGAATCTTCCCAAATTAAATAATAAGCACTAAGTGATGCTGCAGGATAGCAAAGAGCACATGGAGCTTTTATGACTGAACTTTCAGAACTGCAATCAATTTTATGTTACTAAAACTCTTTGCTTCCAAGATCATAGGCACACATGTCTTTCAAACACATCTATTTTTAAACTGGGATATATAAGCTCTAAGTTGTTATATTTTAGATAATGTACTTTCTTATTTCATCTCTCCATGGTGTATCCATGTTGCTGCAAACTCTGTCGCTATTGCCTGGTCCTTTCCTGAACTCTTCTTTGTTGATTTACTCTTACCTTTCCAGACTCATCTTGTCCTTCTCTCCTTGGTAAGTCTTTCTTCTCCTTTCAAACTGCTGTTCTCGATGACCTCTCTGCTCAACTAGATCCTCTTCACTTTCCCCCTCTCTGAAAATATCATCCAAAGCATAACTTCAGTTATCACCTAAATAGTAATGACTCTCAGGTTTACATCTTTGGCTCAGGTGTTTCTCTCATGCTCTCAACTTTTGTCATATTTAACATCAACCCTGAACATACCATTAGTATCTTATATTTAACGTATATAGAGATACTTCTATATAGTTGCTTCCCAAGTGTGTTTAGCTAATGACAATTTGGAACTGGAATTATTTTCACATGTTTCTCCTTCATGCTCTATCATCCAGTCAATTGCCAAAGCTCCTTGAGTTTTTCCTACAAATATTTCTTCAAATATTATATTTGATTATATCATGGGACAAAATTTGGAAAGATATCACCTTCCTTAAGCTTATGTTCTAGCAGGAGACCATAGAAAATAATTTTTTTTTTAAAAAAAGGAGTAAATTATTGGCATGCTAGCATAGAAAGCAACTCAGAAATTTAAAAAATGAAAGATAAGATTAACAGGGATGAAGAAAGCCAGGGAAAGACAAGCTGGCAATTAAATAAGGTGGTCAAGATAGGTCTGATTAGATGACATCTTACTAAAAACCTGAAGGAGGAGACACTGATTAAACATTTATTAGGAATTTTAAAAAGTTCATGAAGAAGGAACAGCTCATACAGAAGCCCTAAGATGAGAACACACATAATATGTTCAAGAAGCATTAAGAAAGCCATAGAAAGAAGCAGATATGATGGAAAGAGAAACAAGGAGGTGAGATCAGAGAACTGATAGGCACTTGGGGCTGTTGTTCAGCCTTAGGCTTTTACTCTGTGTAATAGTGTTGAATAAAAAAACAACAAAGTTCCTTAAGGGACTTTCCTAGCAGTCCAGTGTCTAAGACTGCACTCCCTATGCCAGGGGCCAAGGTTCAATCCCTGCTCAGGGAACTAGATCCCTCATGCCACAACTAAGACCCAGAACAGCCAAATAAATAAATAAATTACATTTTTAAAAATACAATAAAAATAAAGCTCCTTATGTTTAACTGAAAAAAAGTAATAAACAGAGGGAAAAAGCTCCTTATGAAAGAGTTGGGATTGCAAAACTAAAAGAATTCACCTAAATAAGAAAGAGAAGGTTAAGGGTAGCTTCACAAACTGTCCATTAGCTCAGTGTATCCAATAAAATATGCTCATTTGAAAATATCATTAAGACACGTCATGTGGGATTCCGTTAGTATGTGTTGTAAATTTGATGGGTCATAAAATCAACAACCTTTCTGACAGCACTCATTTAAAAGCTGACCATGGGTAAGTTCATGTCACCACAGCATGTGGAGAACTGTTGTTCAACCTGCCTTGAGCCTCAGGGGTTTTTAAAATGTTCTTAATGGTCTTAAAAAAAAAAAAAAAAGTGGCACCCAACATTGGTTAACTACTACAAGAAGCACTAATTCTAGCAGAACACACAATTTTAAAACTGCTGCTATAAATCAAGAGTGAGTGGTTAGAAGGTAGACTCTTGAAAATGAAATAATCATCCACAATTTAGTAAGACGCGACACATTATTTGAAACTACCTTGGGAGGTTGATTTTTCTAAAGGGTCCCAAATGCTCTAGTTTTACTTCCTTGACTTCGAGAACTATGATATTGATGAAAAGCTTCAGTGTTGAACACAGAGGGAGTTGTCAACTCTTCACAATCCTATCAGTGACCTATTGCCTTGGGAAAAACACCTTATCTGGAGGCAGTGTTTTCATCAGACCCCTTGAAATGCCTCAGTGACTTTCTCTGCCTCCTGCCTGCTCAGTCTCTAAGTCGTGTCCGACTCTTTGCTACCCCATGGACTGTAGCCCTCCAGGCTCCTCTGTCCATGGGGATTCCCCAGGCGAGAACACCGGAGTGGGCTGCCATTTCCTCCTCCAAGGGTCTTCCTGGCCCAGGGATTGAACCAGTGTCTCCTGTGGCTCCCGCACTGCAGGCAGATTCTTCACCACTGGGGCCACTGGGGAGGCCCTCTCTGCCTTAGATGGGCATCCAGAAAGGTGGTGGCAGAAAGGGAAACTTTCCCACTGATTGAGAAAGCCAACTGTACAAGTGTACTTTCCATTATACATCTAACCTAAAATTGCCTCTGATCTCTCCCAATATATCTCTAGATAATATTTTTTCTGAAGCTAAACACATTTGCTAAATATGAGTCAGAAGACAGCTGGGCCCCAGGCTTAACAGTTTCTCCCCCGTGGACTGAAACTCCATAACAGCAGAAACTCCACAAAAGCAGGATGATGGAGGAGGCTGGGCCCTGAACAGATACGCGATAAGAGACTATGCTTTCCTCATTCTCAAAGTTAAGGAGACCTCCCTGACTACACACCTGCAGAAAGGCTCCTTGGAGGTCAGAAAGCGAAGGGGCGTCACCGCATAGGAAGTGATGGCCTACCCATAGGCCTCTTCACTGGGATCCATCTTGGCTAAGAGATGTGCAGACACACATGGAGGACCCTAAGATAAACCAAACAACAGACGCAGAACCACGCAAAGCGAGGCCAGAGGAAACCCCAAAGAAATGCTCCATAAACATGATTCAAACTACCACACGAGTGGGACTCTCTCTCTGAGCCCCTCTCTGTGTCTATTCACTAGCACTGTACTCTTTCTCCTCCTAATAAACACTTCACTTGTATCACTCCTTTCAGTCTTTGTGGGAATTTTTCTGCAAAGCCAAAAAGTCAGGGCCTTGTCTCTGACCACCGGTGTACACGCATGCTAAATCACTTCAGTTGTGTCCGACTCTTTGGGACCCCATGGACTGTAGCCCACCAGGCTCCCTCTGTCCATGGAATTCTCCAGGCAAGAATACTGGAATGGGTTGCCATGGCCTCCTCCAGGGGATCTTCCTGACTCAGGGATCGAACCCCAGTCTCCTGTGTCACCTGCATTGGCAAGCAGGTTCTTTATCACTAGCGCCAGCTGGTTGTAGTGGCTACAGATGGCTTCTCTCACCATCTTGACCTGACTTCAATCTCTGGCTGGGAACCCAAGCCCCATTTCAAGCTGCTGCAGGCCTAGGCCACTTGAGATCAAATATATGATCTTCAATACGTCTTTCAAACACATCATCCTCTACATGTATAGAAAGCAAATCCAGAGATCTATGGTTTCAGCTACAACATGGCAAGAGTTTGGAAGTTGTCACTCCCAGGCTTAAAATAAGAAAACTGTCTAAGAAACTAAAAATCATGGCTTTCATTGGACTCATCAGAAAACTGCAGTTGCGGGACAGTTAGTCACTTCTAGATGTGGCGAGAAAGTTGAACCTGGAGATTCACTGGGATAGCTGCTTACCTGGAGCAGAAGCCACAGGAACTATTATATAAAATGGTAGGAACACTGAAATGGTAATTGTAACAAATGGCTGAAGGCTGAGTGTAAACTCCCATGTCAGGGAAAAACTCCAGGGACTTCAGGTTTAAATGGGACTTCATATTCTTGTGAATTTTACCCCTGGGAAACCCATCTGATCTTAGGTGAAGAAGGATTCTTTCTTGGGTCTGGCAGGGGGGAGGAAAGGAGAAATCATTAGGAAATAAAGCCAGGGTGTTCTCCATAACAAAAGCTTACTCTCCAGGGAGAAGACTGCCAGAGCCAAGTTCTACCCAAGGAAGGGAAAGGGCATGTTGCCCAGTCCATCCCTCTTTATCCTTCCTATCTCATTTCAGGGCTTCCCAGGTGGTGGTGCAGCAGTAAAGAACCTGCCTGCCAAAGCAGGAGGCTCAGGAGATATGGGTTCAGTCCCTGGGTCTGGAAGATCCCCTGGAGGAGGGCATGGCAACCCACTCCAGTATTCTTGCCTGGGGAATTCCACGGACAGAGAAGCCTGGTGGGCTACAGTCCAGGGGTCGCAAAGAATCAGATATGACTGAGCAGGCATATGCATCTCACCTCAAGGGGGAGAAGCTATAGTATTAGAGGAACAACTTGTGTTGGTGGGAAACAGGCCCCATGAAAAGATGGATGTTTAATCACAAGACTATGCGGTGCTTCCTTTGCCCCCCACCTCACCACTGCACATAGGGCTCCCACAGAATAACAGGGGATTACAGCTGAGAGAGTACAAGACTCAGACCCTAGAAAGGATTTCTTAGGGAATCCCAAGTCTAGAGGGGAAACAAAAATAAGTACACTAGAGGGATTTTAAGCCTCTTTCTCCTACAGCTTTAGCAAACATTCTACACAGCTCAACTCCTAACCAGATTAACAAAAATCCTCACAATAAAGACCTATTTACCTTAGTTCCCATTACTCCATGAAACATATCCGGCTACTAACAAGAATTACAGTGTATACCAAAAGAGTAAAAAATAAAATTAGAAATAAAAAATAAATTCTGAAGGGACAAGGAAATCATCAGTCTAAGACTGAAATATGACAAAGAGATTGGGATTCTAAAACAGAGAATTTAAAATAATTATGATCAACATGCTAAGGGCTCAAATTAGAGTTAAATATTTAAAGTGTTGAAAGAGAAAAAAAAATAGAATTCTGGATATAGAATTCTGGAATTTTGCTGAGTATAGGAAAATTCTCCTCAAATGTAACAGAGAAATAAAGACATCTCTGGCAAACAAATTAAAAAAATAAAGAGGGAATTCATTGCTACTCAAAACTATTGTTACTGTTGCTACTAAAACTTCCTGCAAGATAGTGATAGTGATAGTGAAATCACTCAGTCGTCTCCGACTGTTTGCGACCCCATGGACTGTAGCCTACCAGGCTTCTGCCTCCATGGGATTCTCCAGGCAAGAGTACTGGAGTGGGTTGCCGTTTCTGCTTTAGAAGTTCTTCCAGCAGAAAGAAAGAAAAAAAACACAGATCTTTACAAAGAAAGGAAGCATTATGGAAAAGCAATAAATTAAGGTAAATTAAAATCTATCATTTTTCTTTTTCTTAATTGAGCTAAAAGATATTTAAAGTAGTAACAGCAACAGTGCATTTTTGTGTGATTACAGTATATAAGTGCATACATGGCAGAAATATTATGAGACACTGAAGGGAAATACTAGGGAAACTCACATATAAAGCACCTGCACTCAAATATAAAGTTCCCTCATTTTACTCATGAAGCAGTAGAGTTTTATAATATTTGAGGATGGACTTGGAATGGTTAAAAAAGTGTAAGGGAAACACAAACAAATAGTTTAAAAAAAGTTTCAAAAGTGTAAGTTGGTATGCTAAGAGAGGAGTTAAAGTCAGATGTCTAGGCATAAAGAAATGTTTTTCACAATTAGAAAGCAATTTAAAAAGATCTATATATCAGAAACAGCAGTTGGCACCTTCTGGATGGTCACACGTGACTGAACCCATGACGGCCTCTTTACAAACTTTGGAGATCAGGGCTGGCATGTGTGGAGATTTACTTGTCTCTTGAGGCCCAAGATAAGCCTCTGAGAAAGTCATATCACCTCTGCTCACCCAATTTGGCACAGACCCCATCACAAAGTTCCCCATCAGCTATGAGGAGAAATGACAAATGCAGCTTGGTAGCTGCAAAGAATTAGAATGAATTAGGACAGCCACCGTAACTGGCCAGAGCAGCAGCTAACAGGAAGTCAGCCTACTAATGTGACTGGTAATGTGGTTGGCAGAGACCCAGCTTCAGAATCAAAGAGCATAAAGCAGTCAGCTTGCAGCTGTGTGACAAAAGAGATCAATCCCTGAGCTTTTGGAGAGGGAGCTGCTGCTGCTGCTGCTGCTGCCACTAAGTCGCTTCAGTCGTGTCCGACTCTGTGTGACCCCATGGATTGCAGCCTACCAGGCACCTCCATCCATGAGATTTTCCAGGCAAGAGTACTGGAGTGGGTTGCCATTGCCTTCTCCGTCGGAGTGGGAACACTGACTCCAAAACCCTAGACGACCAGAGAACTAACCCTGTTGCTGTTGCTGCTGCTAAGTCACGTCAGTCATGTCCAACTCTGTGCAACTCCATAGACAGCAGCCCACCAGGGTCCCCCATCCCTGGGATTCTCCAGGCAAGAACACTGGAGTGGGTTGCCATTCCCTTCTCCAATGCATGAAAGTGAAAAGTGAAAGTGAAGGCACTCAGTTGTGTCTGACTCTTAGCGACCCCAAGGACTGCAGCCCACCAGGCTCTTCCATCCATGGGATTTTCCAGGCAACAGTACTGGAGTGTGTTGCCATTGCCTTCTCTGAGAACTAACCCTAGGGAGTATCAAATAGTGAGAACTCACACAAAGGAAACCACTGTAATACAGGACCCAGCATCACCGAACCACCAATAGCACCCTCATCTAAACAACAAACAAAACAAAAATACAGACCCAATCATCAGCAGACAGGATTACCACCTCACTCAGCCTTGCCCATCAGAGTAAAAGAAACAAACAAAAACTTAGCACAAATCCCACCCTATAAGAAGCTTACATAGACAACTGGACCAACCTTAGAGGGCAGAAACCAAAAGGAAGAAAGAATTCAACCTTGAAGCCTGGGAAAAGGAGACCTCAAACAGAGTAAGTTTAAAAAAATAATAATAAAAAGACAGATAAATACTCCACGAATGAAGGAACATACTAGAAACACAGAAGTCCAAATAAATGAAGAGGAAACAGGCAAACTACCTGAAAAAGAATTCAGAATAATGATAGTAAAGATGATCGAAAACCTTGAAAGTAAAATTGAAAAAATGCAAGAATCAATTGACAAAGACCTAGAAGAATTAAAGAATAAACATGCAGAGACAAACAACACAATTACTGATATTAAAAATACTCTAGAAGGATTCTGCTCTAGCAGAATATCTGAACCAGGTGAACGAATCAGTGAGCTGGAAGATAAAATGGTGGAAATAACTTCTGAAGAGCAGAATAAAGTAGAGAATGAAAAGAACTGAGAATAGTCTAAAAATATTGAAAAGTCTGAGAATAGAACTGAGGAATATTGACCTCTGGAACAATATCGACACATCAACATTTGAATAATAGGGGTCCAGAAGAAGAAGAGACAAGGAAAGGGTATGAGAAAATTTTTGAAGAGATTATAGTTGAAATTTTTCCCAACATGGAAAAGGAAACAGTCAATCAAGTCCAAGAGGCACAAAGAGTCCCATACAGTATAAACCCAAGGAGAAACATGCCAAGACACATACTAATCAAACTAACAAAGAGTAAACACAAAGAAAGAATATTAAAAGCAGCAAGGAAGAAGCAACAAGTAACATACAAGAAAACCCCATATGCTTAACAGCTGATCTTTCAGCAGAAACTCTTCAGGCCAGAAGGGAATGGCAAGATACATTTAAAGTATTGAAAGGGAAAAATCTATAACCAGATTACTGTACCTGGTAAGGATCTCATTCAAAATTGATGGAGAAATCAAAAGCTTTTCAGAGAAGCAAAAGTTAAGAGAATTCAGTACCATCAAACCAGCTTTACATCAAATCTTAAATGGACTTATATAGTCAAGAAATACAAGAGAAGAGAAAAGATCTACAAAAGCAACCCCGAACAATTAAGAAAATGACAATAGGGACATATATATCAATAATTACTTTAAATGTAAATGGATTAAATGCTCTAACCAAAAGACAGAGACAGGATGAATGGATAAAAAAACACAACCCACATATATGCTATCTACAAAAAACCCACTTTAGACCTCAAGACACACATAGACTGAAAGTGAGGGGATGGAAAAATATATTCCATGCAAATGGGAAGCAAAAAACTGGAGTAGCAATCCTCATATCAGACAAAATATATCTTAAAATAAAGAAGATTACAAGAGATAAGGAAGAACACTGCATAATGATCAAGGGCTCAATCCAAGAGGAAGACATAACAATTGTAAATATCTATGCACCCAAAATAGGAGCACCTCAATACATAAGACAAACACTAACAGATATACAAGGAGAAATTGACAGTAACACAGTGATAGTAAGAGACTTTAACACCCCACTCACACTGATGGATAGATCATCAATATAGAAAATTAATAAGGAAACACAAGTATTAAATGATAATTAGATGAGATGGATCTCATTGATATCTTCAGGACATTCCATCCAAATGCAGAATACACCTTCTTCTTAAGTGCACATAGACCACATCTTGGGTCATAAATCAAATGTCGGTAATTTAAGAAAATTGAAATTGTATCAAGCATCTTCTCTGACCACAATGCTATGAGACTAGATATCAATTACAAGTAAGAAACTGTAAGAAACACAAACACATGGAGATTAAACAACACATTTCTAAATAATAAACGGGTTACTGAAGAACTCAAAAAAAGGGAAATCAAAAAATTTCTGGAAACAAATGACAATGAAAACATGACAACTCAAAACCTATGGGATGCAGCAAAAGCAGTTCTAAGAGGAAGTTTATAGTAATACAATCCTACCTCAAGAAACCAGAAAAAAAAACATCAAATAGACAGCCTAACTTTACACCTAAAACAACTGGAAAAAGAAGAATTAAAAAACCCAAAAAATTAGTAGAAGGAAAAAAATCATAAAGATTCAGCAGAAATAAATGGAAAAAAAAATGAAAGAAACAATAGTAAAGATTAATAAAACTAAAAGCTGGCTCTTTGAGAAGATAAACAAAATTGACAAACCTTTAGCCAGACTCATCAAGAAAAAAAGAGAGAAGAATCAAATCAACAAAATTAGAAATGAAAAAGGAGAGGTTACAACAGACAATGCAGAAATACAAAGGATTATAAGAGACTATTATGAACAACTATATGGCAATGGTTCTAATAGAGTTTTGCCAAGAAAATGCACTGGTCATAGCAAACACCCTCTTCCAACAACACAAGAGAAAACTCTACACATGGACATCACCAGATGGTCAACACCAAAATCAGATTATATTTTTGATTATATTCTTTGCAGCCAAAGATGGAGAAGCTCTATACAGTCAACAAAAACAAGACCGGGAGCTGACTGTGGCTCAGATCATGAACTCCTTATTGCCAAATTCAGACTTAAATTGAAGAAAGTAGGGAAAACCACTAGACCATTCAGGTATGACCACAATCAAATCCCTTATGATTATACAGTGGAAGTGAGAAATAGATTCAAGGGATTAGATCTGATAGATAGAGCGCCTGATGAACTATGGAATGAGGTTCGTGACATTGTACAGGAGACAGGGATCAAGACCATCCCCATGGAAAAGAAATGCAAAAAAGCAAAATGGCTCTCTGGGGAGGCCTTACAAATAGCTGCAAAAAGAAGAGAGGCGAAAAGCAAAGGAGAAAAGGAAAGATATAAGCATCTGAATGCAGAGTTCCAAAGAATAGCAAGAAGACATAAGAAAGCCTTCTTCAGCAATCAATGCAAAGAAATAGAGGAAAACAACAGAATGGGAAAGACTAGAGATCTCTTCAAGAAAATTACAGATACCAAGGGAATATTTCATGCAAAGATGGGCTCGATAAAGGACAGAAATGGTCTGGACCTAACAGAAGCAGAAGATATGAAGAAGAGGTGGCAAGAATACACGGAAGAAGTGTACAAAAAAGATCTTCATGACCCAGAAATCATGATGATGTGATCACTAATCTAGAGCCAGACATCCTGGAATGTGAAGTCAAGTGGGCCTTAGAAAGCATCACTACGAACAAAGCTAGTGGAGGTGATGGCATTCCAGTTGAGCTATTTCAAATCCTGAAAGAGGATGCTGTGAAAGTGCTCCACTCAATATGCCAGCAAATTTGGAAAACTCAGCAGTGGCCACAGGACTGGAAAAGGTCAGTTTTCATTCCAAACCCAAAGAAAGGCAATGCAAAAGAATGCTCAAACTACTGCACAATTGCACTCATCTCACATGCTAGTAAAGTAATGCTCAAAATTCTCCAAGCCAGACTTCAGCAATACATAAACTGTGAACTCCCTGATGTTCAAGCTGGTTTCAGAAAAGGCAGAAGAACCAGAGATCAAATTGTCAACATCCGCTGGATCATGGAAAAAGCAAGAGAGGTCCAGAAAAACATCTATTTCTGCTATGTTGACTATGCCAAAGCCTTTGACTGTGTGGATCACAATAAACTGTGGAAAATTCTGAGAGAGATGGGAATACCAGACCACCTGACCTGCCTCTTGAGAAATCTATATGCAGGCCAGGATGCAACAGTTAGAACTGGACATGGAACAACAGACTGGTTCCAAATAGGAAAAGGAGTACGTCAAGGCTGTATATTGTCACCCTGGTTATTTAACTTCTATGCCGAGTACATCATGAGAAACGCTGGGCTGGAAGAAGCACAAGCTGGAATCAAGATTGCTGGGAGAAATATCAATAACCTCAGATATGCAGATGATACTACCCTTATGGCAGAAAGTGAAGAGGAACTAAAAAGCCTCTTGATGAAAGTGAAAGAGGAGAGTGAAAAAGTTGGCTTAATGCTCAACATTCAGAAAACGAAGATCATGGCATCCAGTCCCATCACTTTATGGGAAATAGATGGGGAAACAGTGGAAACAGTGTCAGACTTTATATTTTTGGGCTCCAAAATCACTGCAGATGGTGATTGCAGCCATGAAATTAAAAGATGCTTACTCCTTGGAAGGAAAGTTATGACCAACCTAGACAGCATATTGAAAAGCAGAGACATTACTTTGCCGACTAAGGTCCGTCTAGTCAAGGCTATGGTTTTTTCTATGGTTATGTATGGATGTGAGAGTTGAACTGTGAAGAAGGCTGAGTGCCGAAGAATTGATGCGTTTGAACTGTGGTGTTGGAGAAGACTCCTGAGAGTCGCTTGGACTGCAAGGAGAGCCAACCAGTCCATTCTGAAGGAGATCAACCCTGGGATTTCTTTGGAAGGAATGATGCTGAAGATGAAGCTCTAGTACTTTGGACACCTCATGCGAAGAGTTGACTCATTGGAAAAGACTCTGATGCTGGGAGAGATTAGGGGCAGGAGGAGAAGGGGACGACCCTGGATGAGATGCCTGGATGGCATCACGGACTCGATGGACGTGAGTTTAAGTGATCCCCGGGAGATGGTGATGGACAGGGAGGCCTGGCATGCTGCGATTCATGGGGTCGTGAAGAGTCGGACACGACTGAGAGACTGAACTGAACTGAACTGATATGGCAATAAAATGGATAACCTGGAAGAAATGGACAGATTCTTAGAAACATTCAGTCTTTCAGGACTGAACTGGAAAGAAACAGAACAACCAGTTACAACCCAGTTACAAGCACTGAAATTGAAGCTGTGATTTAAAAAAAAAATCCCAGAAAACAAAAGCCCAGGACTAGATGGCCTCACAGGAGAATTCTATCAAACATTTAGAAAGAAGCTAATGCCTATCCTTCTAAAATTCAAAAAATTGCAGAGGAAGGAACACTTTCAAACTCATTTTATAAGGCCACCATCACCCTGAAACCAAAACCAAAGACAACACAAAAAAAGAAAACTATGGGCCAATATCACTGATGAACATAGATGCAAAAGTCCTCAACAAAATTTTAGCCAAGAGAACTCAGCAACACATTACAAAGCTCATACACCATGATCAAGCTGGGTTTATTCCAGGAAGGCAAGGATTCTTCAATATATGCAAATCAATCAATGTGATACACCATACTAACAAACTGAAATATAAAAACCACATGATAATCTCAATAGATGCATAGAAAGTCTTTGACAAAATTCAGCACCCATTGATGACTAAAACTCTTCAAAAAAATGGGCAGAGAAGGAACCTACCTCAACATAGTAAAGGCCATATATGATGAGCCTGCTACAGCAAACATTATTTTCAATGGTGAGAAACTGAAAGCATTCCCCCTAATATCAGGAACAAGACAAGGGTGTCTACTTTTCACCATTATTATTCAACATAGCCCTGGAAGTCCTAGTGACAGCAATCAGAGAAGAAAAAGAAAAAAAAGGAATCCAGATCAGAAAAGAAGAAGTAAAGCTTTCAGTGTCTGCAGATGACATGATACTGTACACAGAAAATTTTAAAGATAGTATTAGAAAGTTACTAGAGCTAATCTGTGAACTTAGCGAAGTTGCAGGATACAAAATCAATACACAGAAATCACTTGCATTTCCATATACTAACAATGAAAAATCAGAAAGAGCAATTAAGGAATCAATCCCATTCTCCATTGCAACAAAAAGAATTACATATCTAGGAGGAAACTTACCTAAGGAGCCAAAAGAACTATACACAGAAAATTATAAGACACTGATGAAAGAAATCGAAGATGACACAAACAGAGAGATATTCCATGTTCCTGGGTAGGAAGAATCAATATTATGAAAATGACTATACTACCAAATGCAATCTACAGATTAACTACAATCCCTATCAAATTACCAATGGCATTTTTCACAGAACTAGAACAAAAAAATTCACAATTAATATGGAAACACAAAAGACCCTTAATAGCCAAAGCAGTCCTGAGAAAGAAGAATGGAGGAATCAATCTTCCTGACTTCAGATTATACTACAAAGCTACAGTTATCAAGACAGTATGGTACTGGCACAAAAACAGAAATATAGGCCAATGGAACAAGATAGAAAGCCCAGAAATAAACCCATGTACCTATGGGTACCTTACTTGTGACAGAGGAGACAAGAATGTACAATGGGGCAAAGACAGCCTCTTCAATAAATGGTGCTGGGAAAACTGGACAGCTACATGTAAAAGAATGAAATTAGAACACTTCCTAACACCATACACAAAGATAAATTCAAAATGGATTAAAAACCTAAATGTAAAACCAGAAACTCTCTTAGAGGAAAACATAGGCAGAACACTCAGTGACATAAATCAAAGCAAGATCCTCACCTCCTGCTGCTGCTAAGTCGCTTCAGTAGTGTTCGACTCTGTGCGACCCCATAGACGGCAGCCCACCAAGCTCCCCTGTCCCTGGAATTCTCCAGGCAAGAACACTGGAGTGGGTTGCCGTTTCCTTCTCCGTGACCCACCTCCTAGAGTAATGGAAATAAAAACAAAAGTAAACAAGTGGGACCTGATTTTTTGCACAGCAAAGGAAACTATAAGCAAGGTGAAAAGACAACCCTCGGAATGGGAGAAAATAATAGCAAATGAAACAACTGACAAAGGATTAATTTTCAAAATATATAAACATCTGATACAACTCAATACCAGGAAAACAAACAACCCAATCAAACAGTGGGGAAAAAACCAAAACAGACATTTCTTCAAAGAAGACATACAGATGGCTAACAAACACATGAAAAGATGCTCAACATTGCTCATTACTAGAGAAATGCAAATCAAAACCACAGTGAGATATAACCTCACACCAGTCAGAATGGCCATCATCAAAAAGTCTACAAACAATAAATTCTGGAGAGGGCATGGAGAAAAGGGAACACTCTTGCACTGTTGGGAATGTAAATTGATACAGCCACTGTGGAAGATGGTATGGAAATTCCTTAAAAAACTAGGAATAAAAACACCATATGACCCAGCAATCCCACTCCTAGGCATATACCCTGAGGAAACCAGGGTTGAAAGACATATGTATCCCATTATTCATTGCAGCACTATTTACCATAGCTAGAACATGGAAGCAGCCTAGAGGCCCATCAACAGATGAATGGATAAAGAAGTTGTGGTACATATACCCAGTGGAATGTTACTTAGCCATAAAAAGGAATGCATTTGAGTCAATTCTGATGAGGTGGATGAACCTAGAACCTATTATACAGAGTGGAGTCAGAAAGAGAAAGATAAATATCATATTCTAGTGAAAATAAACAGAATCTAGAAAAATGGTTCTGAAGAATGTATTTATAGGACAGCAATGGAGAAACAGACAGAGAATAGACTTATGAACATGGGGAGAGGAGAGGAGAGGGTGAGATGTATGGAAAGAGTAACATGGAAACTTACATTCAGTTCAGTCGCTTAGTCGTGTCTGACTCTTTTCGACCCCATGAATCATAGCACGCCAGGCCTCCCTGTCCATCACCAACTCCCAGAGTTCACTCAGATTCACGTTCATCGAGTCCATGTTGCCATCCAGCCATTTCATCCTCGGTCGTCCCCTTCTCCTCCTGCCCCCAATCCCTTCCAGCAATAGGGTCTTTTCTAATGAGTCAACTCTTCGCATGAGGTGACCAAATATTGGAGTTTCAGCTTCAGCATCAGTCCTTCCAATCAACACCCAGGACTGATCTCCTCCAGGATGGACTGGTTGGATCTCCTTACAGTCCATGGGACTCTCAAGAGTCTTCTCTAACACCACAGTTCAAAAGCATCAATTCTTTGGCACTCAGCTTTCTTCACAGTCCAACTCTCACATCCATACATGACCATACATTACCACGTGTAAGATGGATAGCTAACCAGAATTTGCTGTATGGCTCAGGAAACTCAAACAGGGGTTCTGTAACAACCTAGAGGGGTGGGATGGGGAGGGAGATGAGAGGGAGGTTCAAAAGGGAGGGGGTATATGTATACCCTGATTATACCCATGGCTGATTCATGCTGAGGCTTGACAGAAAAGAACAAAGTTCTGTAAAACAATTATCCTTCAATTAAAAACTAAAAGAAGTTATCATCTTTTAAAAAAATGATGTATATTTCAACAAGACTCTCAGTTGAAATCAGAGAAGGCAATGGCTACCCACTCCAGTACTCCTGCCTGGAAAATCCCATGGACAGAAGAGCCTGGTAGGCTGCAGTCCATGGGGTCGGTAAGCGTCGAACACGACTGAGCGATTTCCCTTTCACTTTTCACTTTCATGCTTTGGAGCGGGAAATGGCAACCCACTCCAGTGTTCTTACCTGGAGAATCCCAAGGACAGCGGAGCCTGGTGGGCTGCCGTCTATGGGGTCGCACAGAGTCGGACACGACTGAAGTGACTTAGACTTAGCAGCTCAGTTGAAATATAAAAGCTAACTGTGTCTAGGAAACAGAGAAAAAGAGACAGAGGGAGGGAAGAAGAAAAGAAGGAAGAGAAAGGAAGAAAAGAAGGGAGGAAGGAAAAAAGGAAGGAAGAAAAAGGAGTTCAGTGGCCAAAAATTAGTCGAGAGGGCTGGAGAACCATGTTTAGCACTAAACTTCCAAAAGCAGGGAGTGCTCTGAGCTCCTCCACTGAAACCATCACAAGAACAGCATGGCCCCCGCACTGCTACTCATGATCTGTAGGGACCACAGGTGTTTTTAATTTGGTGCAAAGAGCTGGCGTCTCCTGCAAGGCTCCGGACACTTGCCAGAATGGACTCCTGACCAGGATCCAGACCAGACAACCACCACCGCCACCCAAGCCAGGGGCACTTGCTGTCCCTTCCACACAGAATGGACTCTGCCCAGCACATCCTTCCTGAGACCACTTACTTCCAAGTGGGAATCTCCAGCTGACACTCCTGGTGGACAGAAGGACACATGTCTGTGCTCCGGCTTCAAAGGAAGACAGGAAGCAAGTTCACTGGCATCTCCACGGGAAGGTAAGACTCCAACATGGGAGTCTTTTAGACTTTTAGTCTTTTAAAAGTATCTTAGTCTTTAAGACCGGAGAAGGCAATGGCAACCCATGCCAGTACTCTTGCCTGGAAAATCCCATGGACAGAGGAGCCTGGTAGGCTTCAGTCCATGGGGTCGAAAAGAGTCGGACACAACTGAGTGCTTTCACTTTCACTTTTCATTTTCATGCATTGGAGAAGGAAATGGCAACCCACTCCAGTGTTCTTGCCTGGAGAATCCCTGGGACGGGGGAGCCTGGTGGGCTGCCATCTATGGGGTCGCACAGAGTCAGACACGGACACGACTGAAGCGACTTAGCAGCAGCAGCAGGGGCCTTTAAGACATTTTTCAGACATGCAGGGTTATAACTCCGAAGTTCCTGGCAGCAAGAAACCGCAAAGCTCAAAGACATCGAGAACATTTCAAATGTATATACTGCCTTTTGGTTTCAAAACTCACAAGCTTCTCAGGTAAAATCTGAAAATGCCCCTGCCCCGCTCCAGGAGGGCAAGGAAGAACCAAAGAAAGACACAAACCGCGCCAGGCTGGCGGATGGCTGGTTTAATAGAAGAGGAAATTTACAAAAGAGGCTCATCCTGGCGCCACAAGCCTTTTAGGTCTCAGAACCAGCCGCCAAAGTCCTCAAAGTTTCTAGGGCGGGCTTCCCAGTGTTCAGTCTGGTAGACTGTGCAGGTGGTCTCAATAACACATCACTCTCCCTAGCCTGCATCCTGGAAAACGGCTCCAGGTGCGGCAAGGATGGGTAGAGTGTGCTTTCCAAGGAGTGGGAGTGGGGGGCAGGCGGTTAGTTCAGGGGTCGACGGGCAGTCACGTGCTGCCCTCTTAATGACCTCCTCCAACACCGCTGGCAATTCTAGAGCTCTGGCCCCATTTCTTAAAAGAAAAGAGTATAATATTTCAGTGTCCATGCTCCAGATTACATAAAACATGAAGAAGGTGGGGGAGGGGGGCGGGGAAATTGTTACACAAAAACTCACCACGGCTTCTTCTTAATGACTGCCCTTAAATTGCCTTTAACCAGCATAATGATGAAGTTACAGAAGAGTGGATACATAAAAGCACAGCATCCAATAGCTAAAGGCTGAAGGTATAAAATAATTCTTTGTCCACCTTTCTAGTACCAAACGTTTCACTGTGGATCAGTGTCTATGCGTTGAAACATTTACTTGCAGAAAAAATGTTTTTAAGAGTCAATAGGCAATGTACTTAGAGTACACAGGAAAACATTATATCTGTTTCATAAAAATGAGGGTTACATTCTTAGTCACAGGATCCAAACTGCTATTTCTGTTTCTTAATAGATATACTGTGGTCTCAAAAATTACATGCTGCTTTGAAAGGGGCTTAATTTATAATCAGAGATTATTTTCTGGTTTGAAAGAATCTGTTTCAGAAATGTAAAGTATCACAGATAGGCATGAAATATAAGGTTAATTGAGATATTTCTGTGTGAACTGCTAACTAGTTGGAGAACTTGAAACCTCACTGATAATAGATATTTACTAAATATGTGTTATGATGTCCTTAAGTAAACAAAATCTAGAAATCCTTCATATGATTGCAATATGGCATAAAATGAAACAAGGCCTTAAATGAAAACTGGATGAATTTCAAATCCATTCTGTTTCTTAAAAATATATGAGAGATTAATATAATATATAAATTTATTTTCCTAATCTAACTATAGTCCCATAATCCAATGATAGATTGGTTCTGACTTTATAAAGTTACCAGAAGTGTATGTCAAGGTCAATAAATTTTTTGAAACAAACCGACCTGATTTTCTCTATAACATCACTCAGATTTCAGGGCTGCAGGAGTATTAGTTTAACCAGACTGTGGTCACAGAACAGTTTATGACACACCCAAGCTGACAATCCTCAAAATCTCACAAAATGAGAATTTGTGCACTAATCAAACTGAATTTGTGTGTAGCAGAAAAACAATTATGTAAGTAAACTATAAAACAAGGAAAATAGGTTTGGTTTTTTTCCCCATTTTTAACGCTATTAGCAAAGGGACCTGTGTTATGATGAGCCGAATGCTCTAAGTGAATATAACAGTCTCTGGAAATAAATTAGGTGCATTGGGAAGCTATATTAACTCTTTCTGCACTCAGGAGTACCATTTGTTGCCGGGGGACATCCATACAGGATAACTTGGATACAAAAAGTGCTAGGGGACACACTGATTGTCACCATTAACCACTATCTTTCCATTATGGTATTTTTCTGGAGCAAATGTTCACTTTTCCATGTTGACAGTTTTTCATGTGTTATATTTTATTTGATTCTATAATAAAAACTTTTGGTCATCTAGGAGTTCAGAAAGTTCAGGGAACCCATACTGATGGAAAGAGTTGAAAATAATAGATAAAATTCTAGAAGAACTGATCAATTTACTCAAAAGATAAGAATGTTGAATGCAATTTTAGAACAGTCCTGAAATACCTGAGGTTGTAATGTATAGGTGATATTCTGCACAGAAATAGTAATTAGCTGTTCTTTATCTCCACTGTGGATACAAAAAAGGAAAAAAAAATCTTGACAGTAATATGAGGGGTTTGGTTTAAAAATACGGAAAAAATTTCTTGACAGTGTTTTCATGAAGCTGTTATTATTTTCTTCTCATCAAAAAAGATATATATAGTCTATGCAGAAAAGTTTTTAAAGTGGAAAAATAAAATCAAGGAATAAAAATCACACAAAATCTTATTACCTGAAGATAACCCTTCCCTTTTCGGTCAGCTGGTAAAGAATCCACCTGCAGTGTGGGAGACCTGGGTTCGATCCCTGGGTTGGGAAGATCCCCTGGAGAAGGGAATGGCTACCCATTCCAGTATTCTGGCCTGGAGACTTCCATGGACTGTATAGTCCATGGGGTTGCAAAGAGTCGAACACGACTGAGAGACTTGCACTTCACTTTGACCCTGATAAGATGAAACGTTGGTGTATATTTTTTCAGATATACACCTATGCATACACACATTTGTGACAGTTTGGTTGTGATTTTTTCATGGGAAGTGTCTTCAGATCTATAAATATGCTTCTGCATGTGTGCGTGCTCAGTCACTACTTCATGTCTGACCCTGTGACCCCGTGGACTGTGGCCTGCCAGGCTCCTCTGTCCATGAGATTCCCCAGGCAAGAATGATGGTTGCCATTCATTTCTCCATGAGATGGTCCCCACCTAGGGATTGAACCTGCATTTCCTGCATTAGCAGGTGGATCTTTACCATTGAGCCACCGAGGACATCCAAATATGCTTCTACAACATGATTTTTTTTTTTTTAGCTTTTTGTTTTTAAAAAATGTATTTGGCTGTGCCGGGTCTTAGTTGCTGCACCTGGGATCTTTTCGTTGTGCCATGTAGCATCTAGTGCCCTGACCAGGAATCAAAGCCAGTCCTCCAGCCTTAGCACCTCAGAGCCTTAACCACTGGACCATCAGGTAAGTCCCCAATGTGATGTTTTTGCTTCATCATTATATTTCATAGATGTGCCATAAAGAATATCATGTCACATATCTCACATTTCTGCTATATATTGTTTTGCTAATATTTAATACCATGATGAATAACCTCCTACAATAAAATGCTTGTGCACTTGTTTGAACTTTTTCCTTGGTGTAAATGCACAGAATATGCAGATTTGATGGGGATACATATTTTGTTTCATTCTATAAAGTTAACCTTTAGAATGAGTGTTCCAATTTAACTCCTAACAACAAATGTAGGAATATTCTTGGTCTACCTGGGCGTGTATTTCTTTAATCTTTGGTTTACTCTGTATTGTTTCAGTAGTTGTTTTAACTCTCTTTAGTAAACTGACCACTCATTTTGCCAATAGTGCTCTGATCCCATTGTTAGGATTTTGTAGATGTTCACTATGTATTTAATTTCCTAATTTATAGTTTACTTTTTCCTTTATTAATCATTTTAATATGTTTTTTCCCTGTTTGTAGATTCTTTCTCTTTTCTATTCTTTTCAGCCCATGTTCTAGTTAATATTCAGCTATATTTTCAAGTAATTCTATTCATTTTTAATATTGAATTATCATTGTGTTGAGAGACATGAAGCAGAGTTCTAACTTCATCTTTTCAAATAGCTAACTGCGGGGGACCGCCCGTAAAGGGTTAAGTCTTGGGAGCTGCTCAGCAGATATGCAGAGCCTTAGGCACGTTCCTAAGCTCCCTGTCCCGCCACCCTCAAGAATTTTTATAGCCCTTAAAGCCCCAAGATGTCTTGTTTCTGCAACATGTAAGACAGATAATCTTATAGTGCTCTGTACACAATGGTAAGGGTCTGGTGATTGTATCCTGAGGTTAAAAAATAATCCTGTGCATGTCTTAAGTCACGTATTTTATCCTATAAATATTGTAGCCTAATAAAGAAAGGCATCAGCCATTTGTGGTCTGATCCTCTCAACCCCATCTTTTGTCTCTATCTCTTATTTTTCTTAGCGGGGACGCTCCGTTCTCTCCCTGTGCAGGTGCAACTCTTGCTTGTGCTGGCCGCGGCAGGTGGCGCCCAACGTGGGGCAGATCGACAGTTTTCCTCGCCACTACTCTTATTAAGCTGAAAAGAGTGAGTATATAAGTATACAAGTGATTTAAATTAAGGAGGAGTAGTAAGGTATATAGTTGAGAGTATAAATATGGGACAGACGCATAGTCGTCAATTGTTTGCACATATGTTATCTGTAATGTTAAAACACCGGGGAATTACTATTTCCAAACCTAAATTAATCAATTTTCTTTCATTTATTGAAGAAGTCTGCCCTTGGTTCCCCAGAGAAGGCACAGTAAGTTTAGAGACGTGGAAAAAGGTAGGGGAACAAATTCGGACTCATTATACTTTACATGGCCCTGAAAAGGTTCCTGTAGAAACTTTATCTTTTTGGACACTAATTCGTGATTGCTTGGACTTTGATAATGATGAATTAAAACGTTTAGGAAATTTTTTAAAACAGGAAGAAAATCCTCTTCATGTTCCTGATTCGGAGCCCAAGTATGCTGTTCCCGAGGGAATTAAAGGTGACCCTCCATTTTGTAACTTATCGCGTCCTTCGGATAATGATGATTCACTTTCCTCCACAGATGAGGCGGAATTAGACGAAGGGGCTGCTAAATACCATCAAGAAGACTGGGGTTTTTTAGCACAAGAAAAGGGGGCGTTAACATCTAAAGATGAATTGGTTGAATGTTTAAAAAATCTCACTGTTGCTTTACAGAACTCAAGAATTAAGTTTCCTAATAACAATTTAAAATTTGCTTCTGCTCCGCCTCTTCCCCCTGCCTATGCTCCTTCTGTTGTTGCGGGTCTCGATCCCCCTCCGGGGCCTCCTCCTCCTCCGCCATCTGAAATTGTGTCTCCGCTACAAAAGGCATTAAGACAAGCACAACGACTTGGTGAGGTTGTCTCCGATTTTTCTCTTGCTTTTCCTGTCTTTGAACATAACAACCAGCGTTTCTATGAAGCGCTGCCTTTCAAACAATTAAAAGAGTTAAAGATTGCTTGCTCACAATACGGTCCTACCGCTCCATTCACTGTTGCTATGATAAAAAATTTGGGTACTCAGAATCTACCCCCAAATGATTAAAAACAAATAGCTAGAGCTTGTCTTTCGGGGGGAGATTATTTATTATAGAAATCTGAAAATGTTAAACAGTGTGCTCATATAGCCGATGTTAATCGGCAGCAAGGTATACAAACCTCCAGTGACACCTACAAATATATTGATCATGTTATTATTATTGTTACAGCAGATACAAAACGGAGAGGCTACGGCTTTTTGGGCATACATTCCTGACCCGCCTATGATTCAATCATTAGGATGGGATAAAGAAATAGTACCTGTCTATGTCAACGACACAAGTCTTTTAGGAGGAAAATCAGACACTCATATTTCCCCTCAGCAAGCCAATATCTCCTTTTATGGTCTTACTACGCAATATCCTATATGCTTTTCTTATCAATTACAACATCCTCACTGTATACAGGTGTCAGCTGATATATCCTATCCTCGAGTGACTATTTCTGGCATTGATGAAAAAACCGGAAAAAGATCGCACCGTGACGGAACTGGACCTCTCGACATTCCGTTTTGTGACAAACATCTAAGCATCCGCATAGGAATAGACACTCCTTGGACTTTATGTCGAGCCCGGGTTGCGTTGGTATACAACATCAACAATGCAAATACCACCTTTTTGTGGGATTGGGCACCTGGGGGAAAACCTGATTTTCCTGAGAATCGAGGACAGCATCCACCCATTCTCTCTGTAAACACTGCTAATGTATATCAAACAGAACTGTGGAAACTTTTGGCTGCCTTTGGTCATGGTAATAGTCTATATTTGCAACCCAATATCAGTGGGAGTAAATATGGTAATGTAGGAGTTACGGGGTTTTTATATCCCCGAGCTTGTGTCCCTTACCCATTCATGTTGATACAAGGCCATATAAAAATAACATTGTCATTAAATATTTATCATTTAAATTGTTCTAATTGCATACTTACCAATTGCATAAGAGGTGTTAAAAAAGGAAAACAAGTTATAATAGTAAAACAACCTGCTTTTGTAATGTTACCAGTTAAAATAACTGAAGCTTGGTATGACGAGACTGCTTTAAAATTGCTACAACGCATTAACACGGCTCTTAGCCGCCCTAAAAGAAGTGTAAGCCTGATTGTTCTGGGTATAGTATCTTTAATCACCCTTATAGCGACTGCTGTTACCGCTTCTGTATCTCTAGCACAATCCATTCAAGCTGCTCATACTATAGATTCCTTGTCATATAACGTTACTAAAGTAATGGGAACACAAAAAGATATAGATAAAAAAATAAAAGATAGATTATCAGCTTTATATGATGTGGTTAGAGTTCTAGGGGAACAAGTTCAGAGCATTAACTTTCGTACGAAAATTCAATGTCATGCTAATTATAAATGGATTTGTGTTACTAAAAAGGCCTATAATGCATCTGACTTTCCGTGGGATAAGGTGAAAAAACATCTACAAAAAATTTGGTTTAATACTAATGTTTCTCTAGATCTATTGCAATTACATAATGAAATCCTTAATATTGAAAATTCTCCTAAGGCTACTTTAAATATAGCTGATACTGTCAACAATTTTTTACAAAATTTATTTTCTAACTTCCCTAGCCTGCATTCACTGTGGCAAAGCATAATTGCTGTGGGCGTGGTTTTGACTGTTGTACTTATCGTGATTTGTTTGGCTCCTTGTTTTATTCGTAGTATTGTTAAAGAATTTTTACATGTAAAAATTCTGATACATAAAAACATGTTGCAACACCGACATCTTATGGAACTTTTAAAAAAATAATAAAGAGAGGGGAGCTGCGGGGGACCGCCCGTAAAGGGTTAAGTCTTGGGAGCTGCTCAGCAGATATGCAGAGCCTTAGGCACGTTCCTAAGCTCCCTGTCCCGCCACCCTCAAGAATTTTTATAGCCCTTAAAGCCCCAAGATGTCTTGTTTCTGCAACATGTAAGACAGATAATCTTATAGTGCTCTGTACACAATGGTAAGGGTCTGGTGATTGTATCCTGAGGTTAAAAAATAATCCTGTGCATGTCTTAAGTCACGTATTTTATCCTATAAATATTGTAGCCTAATAAAGAAAGGCATCAGCCATTTGTGGTCTGATCCTCTCAACCCCATCTTTTGTCTCTATCTCTTATTTTTCTTAGCGGGGACGCTCCGTTCTCTCCCTGTGCAGGTGCAACTCTTGCTTGTGCTGGCCGCGGCAGCTAACCAAATATATTCACTTATGAGTAACCCATATTTGTTCTGCTAACTGTAACTGCAACCAAGAATGTTTCCAAAATATTTCCATGGACATGAGTCTATGTCTGAGTTTTGCAGTTTGTTCTACTAATTTGTCTTTTTGTCAGTATTACATTATTATAATAACTAGATTTTGAAATACATTTTAATATCTAGCTATTCATGTTAATTCCGTTCTCCTGTTGTTTTTATTTTTTCAAAGTTACTTTGATTATATGTGTTGTATGTGAACTTTAGTTTCAAAAGTGTAATTCATTTAATATTCTTAGTGCAATTGAACTAGGAATATGCATCAACTTGGTGTTCATATTTCAAAGTGTCTTCTTTACACCCAACATGTTGTAACTACTGGGAAAAAAATGGAAAGACAACTGAAAATACATTAAAAAATATATATATAGTTGAAGCTAAGAATCTGCTCCACTTTGGACCCAGGGTCAGCTCTTGTGAGTTGAAGGTAACCAAAATGTTCCATTTGAGATGAGGGTCTGAAGTTAGGTTTGTAGTTTGAAGTTAAAATAGGGAAGTTAAAAAAGATAAAAGCAGGATGTTTTCCAGGAAATTTTCTGTGGGTGAGTGTTATGGATTGAGCTGTGTCCCCTCCCACAAAATGCATACTCTGAGGTGCTAAGCCCTGTGACCTTTAAAGAAGCAGTCAAGTTAAAATGAGGTCAAGGTGGGGTGTCCCTGATCTGACTCACGTCCCCATTAAAAAGGGGCAGACTTTGGAGACACATGCATGTGGGGAGAGCACCATGTGCAGATGAAAGCAGGGATGATCTGATGCTTGTGAAATTCAAGAAATGCCAAAGATTTCCAGGAAACCACAAGAAGCTAGGAAAGAGGCATGGGAGAGATTCTTCCCTAGAACCTTCCTAAAGAATCATCACTGTCAACATCTGGGTCTCAGACGTCTAGAACCCAGACCTGTGAGGCAATAAACCTCTGTTTACTTCACCTAATCTGTAGTAATTTTCTTAGGCAGCCCTAGTAAATAAATACGCTGTGATATAGAACAAATGAACAAAGCTAGTGGAGGTGACGGAATTCCAGTTGAGCTGTTTCAAATCCTAAAAGATGATAATATGCCAGCAAATTTGGAAAACTCAGCAGTGGCCACAGGACCGGAAAAGGTCAATTTTCATTCCAATCCCAAAGAAAAGCAATGCCAAAGAATGTTCAAGATACCGCACAATTGCACTTATCTCACACACTAGCAAAGTAATGCTCAAAATTCTCCAAGACAGGCTTCAACAGTACATAATATGAACTTCCAGATATTCAAGCTGGATTTCAAAAGGCAGAGGAGCTAGAGATCAAATTGCCAACATCCGTTGGATCACTGAAAAAGCAAGAGAGTTCCAGAAAAACATCTACTTCTGCTTTATTGACTACTCCAAAGCCTTTGACTGCGTGGATCACAACAAACTGTGGGAAATTCTTCAAGAGATGGGAATACCAGACCACCTGATCTGCCTCCTGATAAATATGTGTGCAGGTCAGGAAGCATCAGTTAGACCTGGACATGGAACAACAGACTGGTTCAAAATTTGGAAAGGAGTATCTCAAGGCTGTATATTGTCACCCTGTTCATTTAACTTCTATTCAGAGTACATCATGTGAAATGCCAAGCTGGATGAAGCACTAGCTGGAATCAAGATTGCTAGGAGAAATATCAACAACCTCAGATATGAAGATGATACCACTCTGATGGCAGAAATCAAAGAGAACTAAAGAGCCTCCTGATGAAGGTGAAAGAGGAGAGTGAAAAGGTGAGCTTAAAACTCAACATTCAGAAAACTAAGTTCATGGCAAATGGTCTGATTACTTCATGACAAATAGAAGGGAAAAAAGTGGAAACAATGACAGATTATATTTTGTTGGGCTCCATAATCACTGCGGATGGTGACAGCAGCCATGAAATTAAAAGACACTCATTCCTCAGAAGGAAAGCTATGACAAACCTAGACAGTGTATTAAAAAGCAGAGACATTACTTTGCTGACAAAGGTCCATATAGTCAAAGCTATGGCTTTCCCAATAGTCGTGTACGGATGTAAGAGTTAGACTGTAAAGAAAGCTTAGCACCAAAGAACTGACGCTTTTGAACTATGGCGTTGGAGAAGACTCTTGAGAGTCCCTTGGACTGCAAGGAGATCAAACCAGTCAGTCCTAAAGGAAATCAGTCCTGAATATTCATTGAAAGGACTGATGCTGAAGCTGAAGTTCCAATACTTTGGCCACCTGATGCAAAGGACTGACTCAATGGAAAAGATCCTGATGCTGGGAAAGGTTAAAGGCAGGAGGAGAAGGGGACGACAGAAGATGAGATGGTTGGATGCCATCACCTACTCATGGACATGAGTTTGAGCAAGCTCCAGAAGTTGGTGACGGACAGAGAAGCCTGGCGTGCTGCAGTCCATGAGGTCACAAAGAGTCAGACACAAAAGAGTGACTGAACTGAACTGATGACTGTAGAAAGCTAAACCTACAAAAGTTGGAAGACAAAGACATAGCCTATTGATCAGAAACCTAGCCAGGCCAGCTGAGAGTTTGGTGACTCTATTGATGATATACCCAGAGCCAGAAAATAGCGTTTATAAGATGAGACTCTAGCTTGAGGGTCAGAGGGGAAAGGGAGGAAGGGAAGCATACGCAAAACTAAAAACCAGCTAGATAGCTGAGAAAGCAGGAGAGAAGAAAATGAACACTCAAGATGACTCAACAAATGAAAACTTCAAAACGTTATACGATCAAAACCTGATAAAGACAGGTAAAAGAATTTAAAAATCAGATCATGAATTCTGCTCAACTGAAATGGAAATGTACATTACCATATGTAAAATAGATAGCCAGTGGGAATTTGCTGTATGATTCAGGGAACTCAAACCAGGGCTCTGTAACAACCTAGAGGGGTGGGGTGAAAAGGGGGTTGGGAGGGAGGCTCGGGGGGAGGGGACATATTTGTACCTTGGTTGATTCATGTTGATGTTTGGCAGAAACCAACATCATTTTGTAAAGCAATTATCCTTCAATTTAAAAAATTAATTCATTAAAAATTTTTTTAATATGTACATAAAACTCAACAAGATAAAATTAAGCCAAAATCCTTAAAAAGTCAACTTTAATGAAGAAACAAAAAATAGGTATAAAAATTTAGAAGTCTTAAATATGAATAACAATCTTTGAATTAAAGAACTATGTAAGGAAAAAATCTCTAAACTAGACTTGATTGAAGAGAGAAGAAAAACCAATAAAATATGTACTCCCAAATCAACTCACAGATAAACAGGTAATAAATATGAAAGGTCCAATTAGGATATATAGGTTACAAGACTGAAAGACTGCAAAGTATGTTCAACCAGGTTCAGAAGGAAAAAAGAGAATGGCAGAGAAACTGTACCTGTCAAGAGTGGAATTGAGAATTTCCAGAATTTTTAAAAAACATAACATCTCAGATCGAACATTTGCTACAGGAACTGAATGGCATAGAAGTGTAAATTCAGACTTAGGCACAACCTTGTAAAAATTCAAATCATCAAAGATTTTCATTAAAAAATTTTAAAATTTACCAGAGGGAAAAAGATTATCTACAAAGGATTGCAAATTAGCCTAAAGCTGACTTCTTAACAGTAGTAATAAAAGCTAAAAAATAATAGAACAATATTTTCAAAGTACGAAGAGAAAGAACACAGTGTTACACTCATCTAAATAGTCATTTTAGAGTAAAAGGCCAAAAAAAAGCATTTCAAATACATGAAGATAAGTAAGAGTTTACAGCTCACAGATCCTCATTCAAATAATTTTTTAATGATGTAAGCCCAGAGGGATAATAGAGACTAAAACAACATCAGTAAGTGAAGATGCTGATAAAATTATGTTAGAAATTTTAAGTAATAGTTGATACTAAAACTAATAATTTTTTGAAAAAAGTAAATCTCTAGGAAATAGTATATATATATAAGGATTTTAAACAGGGAGTTAAAGCTGCCTAAAAACTTTGTTGTGTTTAGTAAGGAGATAAAAACACTAAATGTTTGTAGATTTTTAATAATAATTTGTGTTGATGTTTGTAGCATGAAATAGAATGTAGGCAGGACAAACATTTAGGGAGCTATTCAATAATCTAGAGAAAATGGAGTGATAATAAGAATTTCTCTTTTAGTCCACAGTTGTACACATTCTACTAAGGTTCTGTCCTAAGGTGTCTTTTTCTCTTTTCATTTTCCCTTTGACAATTTATATTAAACAGCTTTAGATGGATGAGTTCTGAATGTTTATTCATAACCTTATCCTTTCCCAAGACATAATCCTTTATTATCAATTTCCTACTGGACATTTTCAACTAGATAACATATGAGCATCTCAAACTCTAAAGCACAGCTGATCCAACTTCACTGTAACTAATCAATATTAGTCATGAGTCTTTCAATCACCCAGTGTTGAACCCTGAGCATCAGTCTGAGCTTCCCCCTATTTGTTCTTCACATCCAATCAGATAACAAGCTCCTGCTGTATAATTCTACAATATCTCTTTTGCTATCTATTCCTTCATATTTCCATGGCTATCACTTATTTAAATTCTCATTTCATCTCCTCTAGGCAAGGTTTTAGCTCAAAAATCTTCATCCCTTGGTGTTGCACTGTTTACATTTTGTGACAAATTAGACTTTCCAGATGGAATTAAGGTGGTTAATGCACCATCCTTAAAGAAATGGCCTTGATTATATGAATGGACCCAACATGATCACATGGGCACTAAAAAACAGGAGAAAAAAAGCAGAAGAGTCAGTCAAAGAGATGTCATAGATAAGAAGCAGGACAGATTCAAACCATGAAAAAACTTGATCCACTATTACTATCTTTGAAGATAAAGTCAGGAAATGAAGTTGGGTTCCAGAAGATGAGAGTGACTGCCTGAGCAGCAGCCAGCAAGGAAACAGGGACCTCAGTCTTATAATCCCAAGAACTACAATTCTTGCCAACAACCTGAATGAGCCCAGAAGCAGACTTTTCACTGGATCCTGTGGAAAGAATGAAGCCTTGATGACACCTTGATTTTGATTAATGGAATTTCTGACCTACAAAATTGTGGGATAACAGATTAATGTTGCTTTAGGTTGATAAATACATTTGCTGTATTTGTTACAGCAGCAAAATTAAGCTAAATCTCCCAGCTTTTCTTATCCTCATGCTCTTCTGCCTTTAAGTCAATTTTCTCCACCAGTTCAAGATTAAACATACACACACACACACATACACACAAATCATAACATACTGCTACTCTGATTAAAACTTTATATTGCTTATCATATTTATTATTCCTCAGCCTCAATGAAAGCCATCAAAAAAAATGACAAAAACACTTCTTTTTACATTTCTCTTTGCCAAGAATATACATTCAGTTCAATTCAGTCGCTCAGTCGTGTCTGACTCTTTGTGACCCCATGAATCGCAGCATACCAGGCCTCCCTGTCCATCACCAACCCCGGAGTTCACTCAGACTCGAATCCATTGAGTCAGTGATGCCATCCAGCCATCTCATCCTCTGTCGTCCCCTTCTCCTCCTGCCCCCAATCCCTCCCAGCATCAGAGTCTTTTCCAATGACTCAACTTTTCGCACAAGGTGGCCAAAGTACTGGAGTTTCAGCTTTAGCATTCCTTCTAAAGAACACCCAGGACTGATCTCCTTTTGAATGGACTGGTTGGATCTCCTTGCAGTCCAAGGGACTCTCAAGAGTCTTCTCCAACACCACAGTTCATAAGCATCAGTTCTTCGGTGCTCAGATTTCTTCACAGTCTAACTCTCACATCCATACATGACCACTGGAAAAACCACAGCCTTGACTAGATGGACCTTTGTTGGCAAAGTACTGTCCCTGCTTTTGAATATGCTATCTAGGTTGCTCATAACTTTCCTTCCAAGGAGTAAGCGCCTTTTAATTTCATGGCTGCAGTCACCCAGCTAAAGGAAGAGACATATAGAGCCAAATCTAGGAGCATTCCAAGTGCAAAGCTCCAGTCAGCCTTAGGGTGAGTTATCTTCTGGCATTGAGGTGTGAGAATACACTCAGAGAACTAGCAAACCAGAGAGCTCCCAGGAACTTTAGTGTCCAGAGTTTTTATTGAGGCTTCATAATGCAGGCACAATTGACTGAATCATTGCCCGTGTCATTGAACTCAATCTCTAACCACCCCCGCCCCGTCTCTGGAGATCAGGCCAATAACATGTGCTCCCACGTAGAGAAGATCACCTGGAGAAAGAAATAACAATCCAGTCCAGTATTCTTGCCTGGAAACTCCCATGGACAGAGAAGCCTGGCCGGCTACAGTCCACGGAGTTGCAAGAGTCAGACACGACTTAGCAACTGAACAACAACAGCAACCAAGTCTCAACCCTCTAATCTCATTGTTGGGTTTTCTGGTGTGACAAGCCCCATCCTAAGTCATTTTCCGAGCATAAACTATCCAGGGACCTACTATAAGTTAACCCTTAGCATAAACTATCAAAAATGATCTACGAGACCCACCATGAATAGTAAAGACACTCCTTTTCAAGGGCTAGAGGTTACCTCCAGGAGCCATGGTAAAGATCATGCTTCTCTCTGGGGTCCAAATTTCTCACTACCCAGTCTCCCTCCACTCTTTGGCGCCCTACACTCTCACAGAACTGGAGTGCTCATTGCTCTGCACTTATCCTGACACCCACCTTTGACTCACGGTATTCCTCAATTTAGAATGACCTCCCTCTTATGTCTTTCCTAAAAATATGTATTTAAGTAGTCTTCAAGACCTAGATAAAATCCTCAGTTCTTCATCAATTGTTTCTAATGCTGACAATGAGAAGCATCACTGTCTCCTGTGTATCCCTACCACATTTTTCTGGCAATTCGTTAAGTAGCTTTCCCCTTCCCTTTTTTTTATTTTAGTGAACTCTGAACTTGTTTTATCTCGTCTCCTTTTACACCCACCTTATGTGTATACTGTAAGCTTTTCTAGTATATCAAGTTGGGATATATCTATCTTACTCATTTGTTTCCTATACAGTTGCTGCATAATTTATAGTTGTCGAATTGTATGCACAACATAGACACTGCTCAGGAGGCATGCCATTCTAATACCCACTAAAACAATTCATCATTGAATGGAGCAAGTTAGATTGCTGTCATCTTGAGAAGCGGAACTAAAAGATGTGGGGGTGGGGATGGTGTCACAAAAAAGAGGTGCTGAAAAGTCTGTAGAAAGATACTTCCACGGAAAGTTGATATCATGATAGACTAGCCTCTGGGGTATGAAGCCACTTAGCACACACCATGGTACACTGAGGTACACCAAGTGATGGGTGATGGCAGTGGAGGTTTTTGATGATTGTGGGGTATATGTGTCTCAAAGAAAAGGGGGAGAAACACTTTAAATGTGTTTGTCCAATGTCCTGTAGTTCACGATTTACCTGCAGTGTTCTGATAGTGCAAAATTATTTCCAAAGCATGCAAGTGAAAAAGTTTGCAAATGGTAAAAGTACTCCAGCATGACAGCTTTATGGAATTTCGTGAGTAGTATGGAGGGTATGGCAAAGCCAGCATCCTCATTCCTCTCCCGCATTTTACTGTCTGACCCACTCAGTCACAGCTGTTCTTGTGGAGGGGTGTTCTGGCCCCTCTGCAGACTGCACTGCCTAGTTCTGTATACAGCTGGGCGAATGTTAGGACCGAAAGCAACCAACAGACAACACGGCAGGACTTGCAAATATAATTTCAGAACAGCATTGTTTGTGGAGTCAATGAAGTGTTAGTTGCTAAGTTGTGTCTGACTCTTGTGACCCCACGGACTGCAGCCCACCAGGCTCTTCTGTCAGTGGGAATCTCCTGACAAGAATAATGGAGGGGGTTGCCATTTCCTTCACCAGGGGATCTTCCTGATCCAGGGATCAAACCCAGGTCTCCTGCATTGCAGTCAGTAATAGACACAATTAAATGTTCACTGTAACTGGAGATTAGCTAAACAAACTATGACAAATCTATTAAATAGAAAACTAGGCGTGATTAATAGAAGCTAGGGTCTATATCTGATAGAAACATTTTCCAAAACATATTGACAAGTTAAAAAAGGTAAGGAATATTATGTACACCCATGTGTGTAAAAGATATTTTGTATACTTGCATGTCAAATGTTTTGAAGCATTATAAATATGCTCTTAATAATGACTGTCCCCCGCAAAGCAGTGCAAGGGGACGTGGGACTGTGGAAGGTTTTCCCCTTTCTATATTTCTGTACTGTGTTGTTTTTAAATGATGAGTGTGCATTATTTTGCTTTGTAAAAGCTTTAGTCATTTTACAACTTCGCTTTATTGCACTAGCCCTTAATTTCCATTTTCCTCATTTTTCTGTATTTGACTAATTTGCCCATCAAAAATCCCCATATGAATTCTGTGGCAGCAAAGATGAAAACAAATTACTTAGGCATAATCTTATTTTACCTCTAAGGTGCTTGTAATAATGGAAATAGAAGGTGTGAAACATGTTAATACTGTATGTTTAAGATTCAAATCTTTTAGACAGAAATCTTTATGATTCCTTTAAATAGGTCCCTTCTAAGTTATGTGAAAGTATTTGTTTTGACAGATAATTTTCTGTTCATGTTTAAAATCTACTCCATTTCTAAGGTTTTTTTTTTTTTCTCTCAATCTGTGGAAAATGAGTCACTAAAAAAGTTCACCTAACATTTTCTTCTTGAACACATTGAAAGATTAATAATCTTTACTTTTGTCAAGTAAGAAAGTCAATCTAATTTAGATAACTTAGGATCATATTTCTTTCTATAGAATAACAGACCAAGTGATATTCTATAATTATGTTTAGAAAGTCCTCTACATTTACTAATAAATGTCTATATGATTAAAACTCCACTTTCAGAAAAAAAAAAAAAAAGTTACTCTAGAATTTTATCTGAGCCCAGTGGTGATTTGCTTAGGATGCCATTTGGTGGGGAAAAAAAGAATTTATCTTTTATTATGGTATTTATGCATCTTATAGCTTTTTTGCTTACTTTTCTCTCCCTGATATTGCTAGTATAAAATCAGATTTTATTAATAATAACATTAAGTGATTACAACATGAACAGTGTTAGCAGTAGTACTTAGTAGTAGAAACTGGTAAACAATGCAGATATATACCACTAAGCACTAAATGTTTTCTATCTCAATGAGTTTAAATGTGAGAAAGTGAAAAGAAAGTAACAGGTTCTGAGTATCTACATGTACTAGACATTCTGTCTGGCTCTTTTTAAAAATCTAACGTCTCTCTTTTATTTTATTGAAATATAATTGCTTTACAATGTTGCTGTTTCTGCTGTACAAGGACATGAATCAGCCATACATATATTCCCTCCCTTCTGAGCCTCCCTCTCAGTCCCTCATCCCACCCCACCCCTCTAGGGGATCACAGAGCATCAAGCTGAGCTCCCTGTGATATACAGCAGCTTCCCACTAGCCATCTGTTTTACTCATGGTAGTATATGGCTTCCCAGGTGACTCAGCGATAAAGAATCTGCCTTCATGTACACCCGTGGTGGATTCATGTCAATGTATGGCAAAACCAATACAGTATTGTAAAGTAAAATAAAGTAAAAATAAAAATTAAAAAATTAAAAAAATTAAAAAAAAAAAAAAAAAAAGAATCTGCCTTCCAATGTAGGAGACATGGGTTTGATCCATGGGTCAGGAAGATCTTCTGGAGAAGGAAATGGCAACCCACTCCAGTATTCTTGCTTGGGAAGTCCCATGGACAGGGAAGCCTGGCAGGGTACAGTCCATGCGATTACAAAAGTATCAGACACAACTGAGGAAATAAACAACTCCAACAAGTGTATACACGTCAAAGCTACTCTCTCTATCCTTCCCACCCTCTCCTCTCCCCACTGTGTCCGCAAGTCTGGTCTCTATGTCTGTGCCTCCTTTTCTGAGATGGGTATTTTAGCCATCCTCTCAGGTCATGGCAGGAGGCAGAGAGGGACTTAACAGCATTGTTGTTGTTGTTCAGTTGCTAAGTTGTTTCCGACTCTTTGCGACCCCATGCGCTGCAGCATGCCAGGCTTCCTTGTCTTTCACTGTCTCCTGGGGTTTGCTCAGACTCATGTCCACTGAGTCAATGATGCTATCTAAACATCTTCTCCTCTGTTGCCCCCTTCTCCTTTTCCCTTCAGTCTTTCCCAGCATTGGGGTCTTTTCCAATGAGTCAGTGCTTCACATCAGGTGGACAAACTATCAGAGCTTCAGCTTCCCCATCAATTCTTTCAATGACTATTCAGGGTTGTTTTTGTTTAGGAGTGACTGGTTTGATTTTCTTGCTATCCAAGGGACTCTCAAAAGTCTTCTCCAGCACCACAATATGAAAGCATCAATTCTTTGGTGCTCAGCCTTCTTTATGGTCCAACTCTCACATCCATACATGACTACTAGGGAAACCATATCTTTGACTATATGGCCCTTTGTCAGCAAAGTGATGTCTCTGCTTTTTAATACTCTGTCTAAGTTTCTGATAATTTTTAAGTCTCCAGTTTAGGGCATATAACTGAAAAGATACTAGGGTTCTTACTGATTGGCTTATTGGTTTGTGTTGAATTAGGATTTATTTTAGCTTATTCCATGTTGGAGTCATGAAATCCCCTACATACTCATTTCACCTCAGTAAGAGAGTAAAGAGGATATCAGAGGTCACCAGCATGCTTAGCAATAGCACCAACATCTATATCTACTCCTCAAAATTACCTACTCTCTGGCTGTCTATTCACAGACATGATTTCATGTAATGCCCATAGCAGCATGACCAGGATTTCACATGAGAAGATTCTGAAGCACAGAGAAGTGATTTCATGGTAGTTAGTGGAGTAATTGTGGCTGTGGTAAAGAAGCTGCCTACCGATGTAGGAGATGCTAGAGTTATGGGTTCGATCCTTAGGGGATCAGGAAGTGGCAACTTCCTGGGGAACAGGAAATGGCAACCCACTACTGTATCCTTGCCTGGAAAATTCCATGAACAGAAGAGCCTGGCGAGCTATAGTCCATAGGGTCACAAAGAATCAGATACAACTGAGTGACTGAGCACACCATGAATGGAGCAATTAGGATCCAAGCCTACCACTGACTGACCCCAAATCACCTTGTCTTTCTGTTCTGCCAGGATCGCCTGCCATTTTTCTTTAATTTGTAAGCAAGGGAAAGGGGAAAGTTCAGTGCTCTGCCTCCAGACAGCATTGCTTGGCTCTGCAGTGTCAGCTGCCACCTAGTTGGCTGGTTGCATACCACACATCTTGGAAATGAGGCATATCTTTAAGGACAAATCAATATAAAAGGACAAGGGAAGAATCTTGCTGGAGTTAAGAGCTAGTAAACCACCATGATGTCCCTTTCCTGATGCTTCAGAAAAAAAAATCACAACATATAATTTTATATAATGGTTACTACATGTCAGAAAAAGTAATTGTTATGTTTCCTTAAAGCTTTGTTAAACCTCAAGCAAACTTGGCAGGTGTCTGTAGCTTGGACCTACCACCTATGTACAAAATGCACTGTACAGAGTTTATGTCAGTTTCTGTGTCTCCTTGTTTTTCAGTTAGAATAGATATGTGTCTGCTTGATTTTGAGCCCCATATAAGATTTGAGAGTTTATGACACAGGGCCCTTACACTGGGCATAGAGCAAACATTTCAGCAAGTTGTAATTATATAGACATTCATGGAAAATTTGTGTAAGTTAGTGGATATAGTCAGTTAAGATTGCATCAAAAGAAAAAGAATTAGTGGAAGTATGTTGAATTGTACAGAACTCATGACTAATCAGAGAAATTTGGTTTATCTAGAAGGGCAAACTTCTTACTCGAGCTGAATTTCAAGGAGGAATGAATATTTTAAATAGGTCCCTTATATAAAAGGTTTCTTAACAAATTAATTAACAGACTTTCCACTAGGAATGAAGCCTAGAGCAGAGCAGATTCCGAATTCTTTGTTCTTAATATATTCTAGAATGCTAGTCATGAATTGATTACCAAAGGATATTTTCGGCGACAGTTGGAAAGTCAAGTAATAAACAGATCTGGTCCATTCCTGTCTAAAGACCCTTTGAGAATAATCTCAACCTGAGCCATTTATTGGCTTTAATAATGAGAAAAGTGAGTTGGGAAATAGCATATGTTAATGAAAACTTGTTCAAATCTCTGCCTTGAAAGGGAGGTTGACCAGTTTATTCAAGTCTAATTTAGCCTAGAGTTACATTATTTAATAATTATCCAACAAGCTCCCTCCAAAGTGTGCTATAGTAATATTCTGAATAATAATCTCTTTTCTAAGACTATACTTGTATGTTGACATCTTTAGAATAGCCTTTCCCCAGACTCCATTATTTCTGGGTAGTGTGGATTATATAGGAAATTTTATAGGCTGCAAACTTTTTCTTTTGGTCTGAAGGAAATCAAATACTGGATAATAGTAATCACAATAATCCTTTAAATTTGCATAGTATTAACTAGATACAAGGTACTTTTTCATGTATTATCTCAGTTGGTATTTACAATTTAAATATACTTTAAACCATGTTTCTTTGACATTTTAAAATGTGCCTTTTTTAATGAAAGTTGAGCCTTTGAGATTGTCTAGTGGTTCGATTACTTAGTCTTTTTCTCATATCTTCCACAAATATTTATTGGACACTATGCTAAGTTCTAGGAATACAGAAGTAAATAAGACAGAATTTTAGTTGGACAGACAACAGTGACTTGCAAAATTAATTATTTCATGATAATTATGATAAGTTCTCTGAAAAAGAAGGAGTTAACAACTAACAGGAAGGCTTGACCTAATCTTGTAAATTAAGGAAGACTTCCCCAGGGAAGTGGTGTTTTATAGGAACTCTGAAAGACAAGTAGTTATTAGGAAGTGGAAAGACCAGTCCAAGTAGATGAGAAGGCAAATATGAATGCCTTAAGACAGGGTAAAGTAGTCCAAGTTCCATGATCCAAGAATTTAATGAAAGCAGCTGTGGCTGGGCTAAAAATGTGTGTGTGTGTATATATATGTGGAAAGAATCTGGAGGAGTAGGGTTTACAGGAAAATCAAGATGAATTAAGTAGCGGCCAAATCACGCAAAATCTTGCATAGATTTTCACTGTGTCCACTTAACAACAATGCTTTTTAAGCACTTACTGCATACCCATCCTTATTTTACCAGGTGAATAGAGTGCAAAGAAGGTTAGGTCATTTGTCCAAGATTACACACCTGAGAACTATGCAAGTTGGTATATGACCCAGGTGGTCTTGCTCCAGAGTCTTGTCTCTGAACTCTAGACTGGGCATCAAACAACCAGTGAGGGCTTGGAGCAGGGAATGGACATATCCACTCCTGCACTGGGGTTACAGGTTCCTGTAAAGAACATTTATTGAACAGGTAGTATACAAAGCTGTAATATATGCTTTGATATCTTATATGTCCATTTGCACACCTTATTCTATCAGTGTGAACCCCTAAAGAAATCATCCAGACACCAAGATTAAAGGGACAGTGCATAAACATAAAGTTTACATAGAAATAAACTGTGACCAAGCAGTTTTAATTAAAGTGGTATTTGGATAGGCATGGAGTGGTCGAGACTGTGAAAGAGTTGTAAAACCATAATAACACTATGAAGACACATTTTCATAGTGTCTTAATTTACAAAGTGCAACAATTTCATTGGATCCTCACAATACTCGGTGATGTAGTCAGGCAGGACAGGGATTATTTCTACCTTATTTTAAAATTAATTTTTGCTGGAGTATAGTTTCTTTACTATGTCATGATAGTTTCTATTGAACAGCAAAGTGAATCAGCCATATATATACGTATATCCCCTCCCTTGTGGAGTTCCTCCCCATTCAGATCACCACAGAGTGTTAAGTAGAGTTCCCTGTGCCATGCAATAGGTTCTCATTAGTTATCTATTTTATTCATAGTATCAATTGCATATATGTGACAATCCCAATCTCCCAGTTTCTCCCACTTCCTCCCCTTATCCCTTCCTATCCATACATTTGTTCTGTATGTCTGTGGCTCTATTTTTACTTTGCAAATAAGAAGATCATCTACACAATTTTTCTAGATTACATATATATGTATTAACATAGGATATTTGTTTTTCTCTTTTTGACTTACCTCATTCCATGTGCCACTCTCTAGGTCTATCCACATCTATACAAATGTGCTTTTGTTCCTTTTTTGGCTGAGTAATATTGCATTGTATATGTGTAGCACATATATGTTCCCTTGCATTGTTGTTGTTCAGCAGCTAAGTTGTGTCCAACTCTTTGAGACCCCATGGAGTGCTATATTTGTGTGTATATATATATATATATATACACACACACACACAAATATATATATATGTGTGTATATACAAATACACACACACACACACACATATATATATGTATATATATACACACACACACACACACATACTCTCCAGGTCGGTATAGTTAAAGCTAAGGTTTTTCCAGTAGTCATGTACCTATGTGAGAGTTGGACCATAAAGAAGGCTGAGCACCAAAGAATTGATACTTTCAAACAGTGGTGCTGGAGAAGACTCTTGAGAGTCCCTTGGACTGCAAAGAGATCCAGCCAGTCAATCCTAAAGGAAATCAACCAAAATATTCATTGGCAGAATGAATCTGAAGCTCCAGTACTTTGGCCACCTGATGCAAAGAGCCAACTCGTTGGAAAAGCCCCTGATGATGGGTAAGATTGAGGGCGGGAGGAGAAGGGGCAACAGAGGATGAGATGGTTGGCTGGCATCATCAACCCGATGGACATGAGTTTGAGCAGACTCTGGGAGATACTGAAGGACAGGGAAGCCTGGCACACTGCAGTCCATAGGGTTGCAAAGAGTCAGACACAGCTGAGCAACTGAAGAGCAACAACAAATATAAATGTATATAGCCTTACAGACTAGGGAACTAAAATTAGGAAAGAATGAAATACGACTGCCAAACCAGACTGCCCTGAAATCTGCTTTTACACAGTGTTGTCTAAACAGAAGGAAGAATCTGTGGAGACCTACAGAGGAAGGAAACACAAAATGCTGTATGTGACAAATAGAGCAAAATATTTATAAACCTTTTGTAAACTAAAGGAAATAAAGAGTTAAAAACAATGTTGTGCATTTCATTTTCTCTTCTAGTAAACATATGCTTAAAAGATCCTTTACAGAATAACTGTTATGGCCCCTAACTGAAAACCTGCTCTTAAAAACATATCTCTTGGTTTCTTTTATTTCCCTACCATATGCAAGTATTATGAGATTATCAGAGATTATGAAGAAGGAGTAATCTATATTTTTAGATTAAAAGCTAAGTAAGTTAGTTGAGTTAGTAAATACAATTAGTTGCCTCTGCTTGATTTAATTTTTTTTCTGTAGAGAAGTAACTAATTATTTGAGAGTGTCAAGAAAAATTGAGTCATTTTTCAAATGTCTTTTTTTCTACCATGACTCATAAAAAGGAAAGTGTAATCAATCTTGGATTGCAACTCTTGGGCCAATATACTAGTAAGAGACAGGAAGTTGGCTGCAGCTAGGCTAGGCCAATGTCACTATCAAGAAATTACTGTGTGTGTGTGTGTGTGTGTGTGTGTGTGTGTTTGTAATTTATTTTCTATCTGAGTTGCTGATGTGGATAATGCCCAAGGTGACACCTCTGCTTTGGACTTGACCCACCCCAATTTCGGTCTCAAGTTCTGATATCTCAGGGTTATGAACACTATGAATAAAATCAATTAAAGGACATGCAGTTGCCCCTTTTGAATTATTGTTCCTTTTGGCCCACCTTCTTTTTCCTTCATTAGTCCTAGGCATAAAGCCAACCGGAGATTTATTGCTCACTCATGGCCTGCCTTTTCTCAGTTGTCTTTCTGTTATTTATGGACAGTAAAACTAATGCCTGAACAAATGTTGAATTCCACTTAAACCCTTATTCACCTAGAAAAACAGATGATCAAGTCACCTGACAGCTTCAGCACACATTTCAAATGAGATTATGACCACTCACCTGTGTTGAAACAACTTTCTAAGTCCAAGATAAAGCTGCTCCTGCTTGGGGTGGCAGGTCAGCAAACCAGAACTTAGAAAACGGTTGTGTCCCTGTAAATGCTTCCCTTGATCAGAAACACATGTCCAGGTAGCTAATCCCCCCAGTGCCAAACCAACTCTGGGCCTTCTCACCCAAAACAAGGTTGACTCTGTGATCCCAGCCCATTGGACATTTACTATTTGTCTCTTTCTTTTCCTTGATTCTTTACCCTATAAGGGTATCCTGCCTTCCACTTCATTTTTCAGTTTTCCACAGGAGACTGTCCACTTCATGAAGTGTTAATGTTTGTTTGTATCACCTAAATTGCTTCCTTTTTTTTTTTTTTTTTTTTACAGTTTTTGGCAAATGTTTTGAAGAATGGCATTCAAATCTGACTGTTAACAGCCTATGACACCTGGGCAAGATCTCTTTGAGTTCACAGTTCCTCTCATCATTTTGGAGGGCTGGGGTAAGTCACTCAGATTTGAGTTCTGCTCCTTTGCATGATGTTCTCTTATCCAAAAACCTTTATTTAAAAAAAAATATGTATCTACTTATTTCTCAAGAAGTTTCTGGGGCTCCAAAAAGATTCTAGGGTTTGTTAAAATTTCCAGCAAAGTTCTGGGAGAGTTGTATGGGAAGTTCACAATGGGTGTCAGTCCTTAGGGGACTCACAAAGCCTCAGAGTTAGGTCCATAACATAAACTGCTGGGAAACTGGGAAAATAAGAAATGAAATTCAGACTGTTTTGACAATCAAATCCTAAGTACATACAAGTCAGTCTATAAAAGCCATCAGGGCATCCACCATCATAAAGAAATCCCCTGAAAGAAATATTAGATGTCCTGCTAATGGGAATCTTCAAAACCAAAGCTGTAAAATTGGTGAACACAGATTGAGCACTTAAAGCTGTTGGAGGGCTCAGCACCTGAATCCAAGACTCTCACACTCAAATATGTTGGACACAGAGTGGGTTAGATCAACGGGTTGGTCACCCTCCGACCTTAAGGAAATTTCATGCAATGACTTATACTGTAAAGCCCCACAAAAATCCCCAACCCAGTGGTACATCCCTTTCAGGTATTAATTTGGCTCCAAGACTCAACACTTAGCCAAAGAAATAGGATTCTCGGGTTTCAAAGAGGTGACTATGCCACCTTCTGGCACACCTGCTTATTTTATGTCAAAGAACTGTGGTCCAGGAAGCTATAGATAACATCAACAACAAAAATGGCAAAATTTTACTAAGACAGTCCAGAATTACAACAGCCATTATGGGAAACATCCCAATTAGATAAGATTATTCATTTAAAAAGTACACTTGAAAGTGAGTTTGCCCAAGGTAAACAGAGAGAATATTTTATTTGGCATGCAGAAGCTTCCAGTAGGCTTCAAGATTCCAAAATAGTTTCACTGAAAGTTTTATTACAAAGACTAATGAAAAAGATGCAAGAGGGACCTAAAACACAAAACTCTAAGAGCAACCTGTCTCCAAGTTCTCCCTCTCTCCTTCTTTACTTGATGTTCATCCTACTGGTCCTCTATCTGAATTGCCTTCCCACTTTGAAGAGACCCTAAGATTGAAACAAGGGTCCCCCCTGTAGTGGCCCAAAAAACCACAACAGCTCCAAGGCTAGAAACCTAGAACACTTGCCTCCCCTGTTCACCCTTTCAGGGCTCCATCATCAAAACACTGGACCAGAAATTGGCCTTTCAGCTTCAAATGACCAGGACACAGGAAGAAAGATTGTCCTCAAAGGTTTTGTCAAATTCTTCCTTGAATGCCCCCATATGAGCTCCTCCCAGGGTTGATGGAACTCCATGGGATCCCCTAGCAACTGGTTAAATAGTCAAAGGGAAACTAAAATTAGTATTAAAGGAAAATCTTATTCTGGAAGGTACCAGAGTTACACTCTCCACTTTAAATCCCACTCTCTCCAGAGCCTACATGGGATCCTGGGAAAACTGGCAGAAGCTGGCAAAGGGTGAGAATTCTCATCAAAGTCAGCTCTCCCAGATATCTGTGGTGTCCCATTAAGACAGGAAGGTAAAATTTCACATTGTTTCCTCCTTTCTCAATCCAGACTCCTGTGCATTTGGTTTTGGGCTACCCAGTCCTTTGAGAAGGTTGCCGATCCTTTCTCTCCTAGGGAAGGCTGCTGCCTTTTTGTTTAGCTCCTTTTGTGTCCTGAGAGCTCGGCTTGGGTTTCTGCCTGCCTGGGACATGCAGGTTGTCATGCATGTTATGTCTTTATGTATACAGGTAGCTCACCTGTCATGTTGGGGGTCCAAAAATTTGGTTGAATAGAAGTGTGGGTTCCACTCCATTTGTGGTTAAGGTCCTACCAGCTCTCAGGGAAATCATCTAAGTCTTTCCTTTCCCTGTTTGGGGGAATGGCTCTGGATCTTAGGAGAGTAGTCTTTTGAATTCTTTTGAGGAATGCCTCTTTGGCCCATAAGCTCATTGAGTGCTTCCATGAATATCTACTATTTGTACTGGCTAAAACCTAACAAGATACTTAAAAGGATTTTTTAAAAGCAGCTCTATGGTCAGAGTTGGCCATTTTGAAAGGTGATATTCAGAACCTGATAGGAATGTGTCTGTGGCCCTTCACCCCAAACTAAATGAAGTCATGTACCCAGAGAATAAGAAAATGTTTACTAACAGCTCTAATTCTAGAATGTAGGAATCTTGATTTCAGTCTTAGTTGAAGAACTCTCTTGATAAAAAAAAAGCAAATTGAAGATAATGTAGTTGGATGGATGGGTCAGTGCCTTAATATTATTCAGGCTACAACCCAGTTCTTTGAGGATTTGAAAACAGCTGTCCTACAAATAGAGGAGAATTAGTACAACTTGACTTACAAATTGAGCCTTTATAAGAATGCAAGAAGTCCACCTACTCTTTTTACCAACCCCAATACCTCCCCTATTCATATCAAAAGGTTTGTAGGTATTGTATGCCAAGTAAGTCTGGACTGTATCCTGGACATTCTAAACATTATGTTTTGAGGCTTGTTTTAATCCTCTAGAGAATGTTGATATTTTTGTTTAAGCCAACCGTAAACGCAGTTTGGTTCCAGCCACAGATTCAAATCAGTCCTTTCTGTGGAATATTGTTTCCATGTCATTTCTATTTTGGATGGCTTTGAACGGTTTTACAATCTGTCCCATGTGTGCACCACCTGTGGCCATTCTGAGGCTTGAGTGTGAGTCTATTGCTTATTACAGTTCTCAAAGGCTTTGGTACATTGTGTGCAATTAGATCCATGCATGGGTAGCTCTGACTGAGCACAAAAGTTCATTAACAACTTTATTGGGTCACTTCTCTGAGTTCTCTGATCACCCTGGTATTTTTGTTTCCCTTAGGGCTCCCCCTTTTGGGCCTTTGGTCCAAAAGCTGGGACTTGATTTACCTTGCTCTGCTATGCACTTAGCTTAAATGTACTCATGTCTGAAGCCAAGGAGCAGCACAGAGGAAAAAAAAAAATAATTGCATTCCTGTCATCTTGGACCACAGCTTCTCTGAATGGAGTGGCTGCTTCCTTTCCTTCAGAATCGTAGATGACTGCTGCCCTGCTGCCCCCATTGGCATGGGCAGAGGACCCCTTTCCTGCTCCCCAAGTGTAAACTAGAGGGCTTCACTTAGACATCCTTTAGTCCACACAGAAGTCCCCTTCAGGGGTCCACGTGCCTTGTTCAGGCCAGTAGTCACAGAATGAATGAAAATGGTAAACTCCCAGCTAGTTCAGTGGTCCTTTGAGTCTGGCCTTCTTCCCCAATCCATCTGGTACTGTTTACTTTCAAGAAATCTCCAGTAGCTGCTCCATGCATTCTGCCGTATTGTTGAAGCTACATTCAGCAAAGAGAGACAGGATGGGAGTGCTCACATTCACACCCAGAACCCACACACCCGCTCACTAGCATTTTAAAAGTTCTAAGTCCTGCAAGAGACCACTTTCACTTTTTTAACCCATGCTTTCTCAAACATATTTATCCTCAGAATCCAGTTCTCACCTAATGTTTACTAGAATAACAACTTACAGAATCATTATTCCTCAAGAATTACATTTTCAAAACCACTGTTCTGAAATAAGACTAATACTTTTTTTTAAATCCATAAACTATCAGTAGTTGTCTTTTACTTAATGGCTGGGAAAATAAATACATAGAGATCATGTGACATTATCCACATATTCTGTTCTTTCTATGTTTAGCAAAGTAATGCCTTCAGATAGAGGCTCTATTTGCATCCCAACAGTGCATGTCATTTATCTATGAGCCACTTATTATAATCCTCATTTTCTAAACTCAAAATGGATGTAGGATCATTAATTATTTATCTCTCTCTGTTACTTCTACAGATTTAATGTACAACCTCCACCTGACTCATTTAATCATGTTATATGAATCTTATTTATGTAGAGACTACTATGGTCTGAGCATTTGCGTCCTCCCAAAATTAATATGTTGAAACCTTAATCCCAATGTAATGATACTAGGAATTGGGAGGTGATCTGGTCAAGAAGCAAGTATTCCTCATGATGGCAAGTATTCCCTTGAAACAGAGGTTTCAGAGATCCCTCACTCCTACCATGGGACATTATAGTAAGAAGATGGTCATCGCGGATATCAGGTCTGCTAGTGGCTTGATCTTGGATTTCCTATCCTTCAGAACTGTGAGAAATAAGTTTCTGTTACTTGTAAGCCTCCCACTTTATAGTTTTTGTTTCAGCATCCCAAATGGACTAATATAGGGTTATAGTGACAGATTTAGTGCTAAAATCTAATGAAGAAAAGCAAGACCATAAATCCGTACATTTAAATGGGTACACCCAGGGTGGTCTTAAATGTGTGTAAACAGTGGATTCTCTAATTTTAGGTCTCTACGATACAGGGGGGCCTATCAATAGACCCCAATAGTTTGTTCCATTTTATGATGTAACACATACAAAGACAGATAAGCAGACATCATTTAAATGAACAACACGAATTACTGAATGACTTCTGTTGACCAAGACACGTAAAATAGCCCTTGCCTTCTTTTGACAAACCCTGCAAACATCTGCTGCATTGATTCCCTTACTGACCTCTCCAGAAACGTCATTGTTTGACTTGGGCCAATTTGTGGTTATAATTATCAGTTCAGGAATGGTGACATAAAATATGGCTTTATGTAATATCATTTCACCATAAATCATGAGCCATAATTCCTCTCTTTGGCAACTAAACATCTGTTAATACCAGATGGATTCACTCAGATGCAGTGTATAAGGCGATAGCACATAGCAAGTGTTTTCTTCAAGTGGTTTTGTAAAACTTGGTAGCTTCTTGGATGTTCTTATTTTAGAGCACTTGAATAGTAAAAATTCTACTTTTGTATTATGCTGGAGATTTTAAATTTTGCATTTCTGTCTCTTTAAGAAATACTGATGTCCAGTTTTCTTGTCCCTCTTTTTGGAATTCTAACTATACAAAACACAATTTGCATGTGCACTTGTGCATGGTATGTCTGTGAGAGAGTATGAAGCATTTTTTAAAAAGTATTCAGATTAAAGTGAATAGCAGGATAATTGTTTATACAGGAAAGCTTCTTCATTGGTGGACCATAGGTCATCTCTTATTAACCCTACTTTTCCTTGGCTTATACTGAAACATAGAGAAAAACAAAAGAGGAAATAAAATACTTAAGACTTATCACAACATTCTTTACCACATCTTGCAGTATGATTGGAAAATACTGTCTGTGTGATGACATAAAAATCTTTAGAGTTTAGGTACACTTATATTCATATCTAATCTGGCACTAATTTGTATGCGTTTTAGTGTCTTGTTATGTCTAATGAAGATAACAATATTTTCATTGGAAAGTTGAGATATTAGCGATAGATAAGTAAAGCATTTGGTAGCACTTATAACTCATTAATATAAGGTATGTAATATAAAATACTAAGAAAAGTGCCTGATACAGAGTAGAACCTCAAATATTTAATATTATTTTAGTATTTCTCTTTGTTATTTTGTTGTTGTTCAGTTGCTAAGTTGTGTCTGACCCATATTTTTTTGTTGTTCAGTTGCTAAGTAGTGTCCCACCCTTTTGCGACCGCATGGACTGTAACCTGCCGGGCTCTTCTGTCTATGGGATTCTTCAGGCAGGAATACTGAAATGAATAGCCATTTCCTTCTCCAGGGGATCTTCCCAACCCAGGGATTGAACCTGAGTCTCTTGTGTCTTCTGTGTTGGCAGGTAGATTTTTTTTTTTTACCACTGAGCTACTAAGGAAGTATTACTTTTTAGCATGTGTCTAAACTGAGATTAGAAATAATATAAAATTTTGCTTGTCAAGAGGGATATTTTTATTAAATCTTGGGGCTTGAAACAAGTTCATAGATACTTTTTATTACTATTTCCTTAATAACATGTCACTTAAGATAAGTCTCTTTTATATTTTTTCCTAGACTTGCCTTTTGATGGATATCAATTTTTTAAAGAATAAAATGAAATATTGGCTGAGGTATTTTGTCAAATATATCATTTTGTCTGTTAACAAAACAACCCTTATAAGGCATAAATTTTCCTTTAATAAGAATTTTAAGCAACCAGCTATACTTACTCATATTTTCTTCATTTCTCTCCTTAAGATCTCATTATATTCACCAAAGAAAAGTAATTTAAAAGTTAGAGCACTCTAGTGTCTAGAATAAAACTACACTCCATTGTTGATGATTAAAATTATGATTTTCCAGGCTTCAATATTCTAATAAGTAAGAGAGAAGGATACGATATTTTGTTAAATAATTCTCAGAATGAAGTATGAAATTATGGTATCTGCCCCCAAGCCTTATAAATGAAGAGGATCTTACTTTATATTCAAGTAGGAAAAATTCCCCTAATTCTGTAATTAAGGAAACTATGTGGAACTTTATTTTTTAATCCAAATTGCCTATTCATTCAATCATAATAGAAATTTCTTTAGTCTCAACTATGTACCATAAGGGCTTCCCAGGTGGCACCATGGTAAAGAATGATGCCAATGCAAGAAACACAGGAGACGCTGGCTTGATCCCTGAGTCGGGAAGATACCTCAAAGCAGGAAATGAAACCTGCTCTAGTATTCTTGAGTGGAAGATTCGTGAACAGAGGAACCTGGAGGGCTACAGCCCATAGGGTCACAAAGACTTAGGCACAACCGAGCAGCTGAGCACACACACACGTATGCTAAATGATGTGACCTGGGAGATGCAGTAATGAGTAATACTTGCCTTCAAAACGTTTATCAAGGACTTCCCTGGTGGGTCAGTGGTTAAAAGGGGACTCAGGTATCATACCTGGTTGGGAAACCAAGATCCCATATGCCTTGTGGCCCAGCCAAAACAAACAAAGTTTTTCATTTTGTATAGAGGATAATGTGCCCTCGGGAGTATTTTGACTTTTGAGGGGTGGGGGGAGAATTGAGTGTGTGTGGGGAGAGGGGGTTGCACACTTTTAATCTATGACCATTACACCTTCACTAAGATTTGGATATGTTCCCTGCTATGAAGATGCTACTGACCCATTCCTGTCTCAACCAGTGAGAATCCCTGCCATGATGGGTCACTGATGGTAAATTAAGATATCAGAATTTTTTACTCTATTATTGTAAAAATGGGAGGCAGGGGGATGAAAACAAGGATGACGCAGTTAACCAGGATTCAAGACAAGACATCAACATCATCTCTGTTGCATTATTTAGTTTACTGCTTTCTCATATTTATTACCAATACAATAGAAGTAACTGCCCCCATTTAGTATTTAGTTTCTTATGTTTGGGCTTCCCTTGTGGCTCACCTGGTAAAGAATCCACCTGCAATGCAGGAGACTTCAGTTTGATTCCTGGGTTGGGAATATCCCCTGGAGGAGGGAAAGGCTACCCACTGCAGTATTCTGGCCTGGAAAATTCCATGGACTGTATAGTACATGGGGTGACAGAGTCAGACACAACAGAGTGACTTTCACTCACTCATCTTATGTTTGCGAGATCAGTAATTGACCTTCAGTTCAGTCGCTCAGTCATGTCTGACTCTTTGCGACCCCATGAATTGCAGCACGCCAGGCCTCCCTGTCCATCACCAACACCCGGAGTTCACTCAAACTCATATCCATCGAGTCAGTGATGCCATCCAGCCATCTCATCATCTGTCGTCCCCTTCTCCTCCTGCCCCCAATCCCTCCCAGCATCAGAGTCTTTTCCAGTGAGTCAACTCTTCGCATGAGGTGGCCAAAGTACTGGAGTTTCAGCTTTAGCATTGTTCCTTCCAAAGAACACCCAGGGCTGATCTCCTTTAGGATGGACTGATTGGATCTCCTTGCAGTCCAAGGGACTCTCAAGAGGCTTCTCCAACACCACAGTTCAAAAGCATCAATTCTTCGTTGCTCAGCTTTCTTCACAGTCCAACTCTCACATCCATACATGACCACTGGGAAAACCATAGCCTTGACTAGATGGACCTTTGTTGGCAAAGTAATGCCTCTGCTTTTTAATATGCTATCTAGGTTGGTCATAACCCTCCTTCCAAGGAGTAAGCGTCTTTTTAATTTCATGGCTGCAATCACCATCTGCAGTGATTTTGGAGCTCAAAAAAATAAAGTCTGACACTGTTTCCACTGTTTCCCCATCTATTTCCCATGAAGTGATGGGACTAGATGCCATGATCTTCGTTTTCTGAATATTGAGCTTAAAGCCAACTTTTCCACTCTCCTGTTTCACTTTCATCAAGAGGCTGTTTAGTTCCTCTTCACTTTCGGCCATAAGGGTGGTGTCATCTGCATATCTGAGGTTATTGATATTTCTCCCGGCAATCTTGATTCCAGCTTGTGCTTCTTCCAGCCCAGTGTTTCTCATGATGTACTTTGCATAGAAGTTAAATAAGCAGCGTGACAATATACAGCCTTGATGTACTCCTTTTCCTATTTGGAACCAGTCTGTTGTTCCATGTCCAGTTCTAACTGTTGCTTCCTGACCTGCATATAGGTTTCTCAAGAGGCAGGTCAGGTGGTCTGGTATTCCCATCTCTCTCAGAATTTTCCACAGTTTATTGTGATCCACACAGTCAAAGGCTTTGGCATAGTTAATAAAGCAGAATAGATGTTTTTCTGGATCTCTCTTGCTTTTTCGATGATCCAGCAGATATTGACCTTGATTTTACCATTTATCCTTCCAGATCAGATGATCACCCAGTTTACCAGTCAGCATATCTCTAGTTTCTGCCTTGCTTTTCATTAGAAAGTGGCTTTTTCAAGAGAGGCAAACACAGTTTCAGAAGTCAGGAGAAAACAGGGAGGGCTCCACACAGAAGGGTATTTTTTAAATTTCAGTAAATAGAGACAGAAAACAAAATGTACCAGACAGAGGAAATTGTATAAGAAATTAACAAATGAGTATGTTTCAAAAAATGAAAGGAGTATTTAGACTTTGATGCACATTGTAATGTGAATGGAAAATACGCGCATACACACAAAAGAAGTAATGGGAAGTAAGCTTGGAAAGGAAAGTTGAAATCATAATTTGGATTGGATGTATTTAATTTAATTTATTATGAAATAGAAAACCATTTTGATTTGGAGAATTATGTGCAAAAAATTGGAATGGATATAAAAATTATATCATGAAGTTATGGGAATATCAAATATAACCCAGGAAGCAGTGCAAACATTCAAGCTAGAGGGACTAGCAATTGGCAAAGATAATAGACAGGCAAGACAACATCCAGAGGTAAAGATGAAAGGACTGTGAATCTTAAAAAGTGGCCACTTGTTGGTGAAATGACTAGAAAGTGTGAGCAACAGCTAAAAACACAACTGTGTCTCCAACAGTTTCTGACCCAAATCACTGGAAGAATGATGCTGTCATAAATCAAAATTTCAAAGTCAAGAGAAAGAATTAGTTTGGGGAAAATAGAATGAGTTCACTTCTATATCTGTTCACTTTAATGTACTAGAAAAAAAATCCAGCAGAATATAGAAATAGATCTGACGGCTGGAAATGCAAGATAAGCACTCCACAGAGAACAGGTCTGAGAAGAGGAGACCTCGAGGGTGAACAGATTGTGAACAGAGAAAAGAGAAGATAATGATGACGACAGCAACAGTCACAGTTAAACTTCAGCAAAACAGAATAGAGTAGAAAAGTAAGATCAAGCAGAAGAAAGAAACAGTGGAAAATACAGCTTACTGTTCTGGAAACGAGCGAAACTTAAGAAGGAAGCGAAGGTGGTTACCAGGCGTACGAAGGAAGGAGGAGGAAAACGTGGAAAACTAGGGGAGATTCGGGGAGATGAGGGAGATTGAAGTGACAGGAGGTGGAAAGGTGGCAAGGAAGTGCAGGCAGCAAGCTGTAATCTACTTTTTCAAGATGTGTGGCAAGGAAGACAAGAGGTGAGGAAGGGTGCCTTGAAGGAGAGATTATTTCCAGAGAGAGGACTACTTGTGTTTGCAGGCAGAGGGTGGCAATACTCGTACAAAAAATACACACATATATATATATATACATACTAGACATGAGATCTGCAAGAGTCATTCACAAAGCACATTACTAAGAAAAAATAAAAGATTGGAAATATACGTGCATGGGTTGAAACTGGTCAAAAAGAAAGAATACCAAAAGAATGGAAGGATTTGAATGGAAGACACAAAAAGTTATAAGAGTCAGAAGAAATGTTGTCATGATCAGATTAAAACAGAAGCAATATCTTCTTCTGAGAGTGAGAGAACAGGTAATTGAGACGGAGCTAAAAAATAGTAGGATGTATCTTTGGAAAATGACATTGATTGGTAGCATTGACAACTAACTGATAAGAGGGAAATAGAAAACTGCCTAGAAATGGACAGAGCTCACACTTCAAGTTCATCAGTTATGTTCAGATACCATGTATTGGTATGGGCGCTCCAGGATGCTATTATGAATTACTGCAGGAATGCTCATCAGTTTAGGAACAGTGAAATCAAGTGATAAAACTCATCCAGAGCTGAGGACTCTGGGGCTGCACAAGAGAAATTCAGGAGTCAGGAAGTCTCCATTTCTGATAAAGGTATTGTTGTGATCATGCCCAGAGGGAGGCGAGACAAACTAGAAGATAACATGAAAACCATTAGTAATGGAGAGAAACCAAGAGCTAAAACATTATGAAAATGGTGGAAAATTCATGAGGGGTGATCTTGTGAGTGAGCTTGAACCTTGATAAGTTGCAGTTAGAAGTAGGGTCTTCCCACTCCTGGGCCAAGACCCAAAGTGATATCACAATGCAATTGGGAAAAAGTGAAGAGAGAAGGGGTGATGCTACTCAACTCCTTTGCTGGCTGCATCCACTTCTACTTAACTACTAAATGTTGAAGTGACCCCAGGCATGGTCCTATGCCACTTTTGCTTGCCTATATCACTTTCCCTTTAAATAATATCCAATGCTAAAGCTTTGCATATCATCTATTTGGACATAACTCTCAAAGCTATTTCTCCAGTGCTTTCATCACCTCTTCATTTCATTATTTATATGTTCAAATGTATATCTGTCATCTCCATTTCAAAACCCACCCTTTGATCCTGCTCCTTCCCTGAATTCCCTGCCATCCCAAGCTGCTCAAGCCAAGAGTCTAAGAACCATCCTCAATACCTCTTCCCTCTTCTCCCTGCATCACCCACATCTAATTCATCCACAGATCCCACATAGCAACTATTCTGCAGCTGAAAACAACATCTCTACTTCTATCCTCATGTTTCAACTCGATTATGGCAATAGCATCCTGATTCTGGTTCTGTTTCCACTCGTCCCCCCAACAAACTATTCTTCTCAAAGAGTCAAAACAATCTTTTTAAAGCCTAAATCAAAATTTGTTTCTCTTTGGATGAAACCTCTGCAGTGAATCCCTTTGAATTAATAATAAAATCCAAACTCCTCACCATATTCTGAATAATCCTCGGGGATGGTTCCCTTGATGACACACCCAGCCTCATTGATGACCATTCACCCCTCGTCCATTTCTTACAACTCCCACTGCCCGTCTTCCTCATACTAGGTGTTTCTAGGGGATTGTTGTACCATTTTGCCCCCACTTCAGCAAGCAAGCCACGCAGAAGGAGGGCAAGTGAGCCTGGGGCTGGGCCACCAGCCCTTCCCAACTCAGCTTGAGGTGACAGTGTTTGTGAGAGTCTCCATGGGATGTACTGAAATCTCAGTATGCTGTGATGCAAAGCTTACCTTTGATGATATTGAATGTGATGAATAACTATAGAGAAGTACTTCCTTGCCTTATGTGAGGAGGGTAAGCTTATTTAAATTGTGTAGACAAATCAAAGTGGCATTGCTTAATTTTTAACAGGTGTAATAAGTAGGTTAACAGTAAAAATGCAAAATGTAACAAGTCACGTTGAAAATGCAAGCCAAAGTTCCTTGACCTTATTAGAAATAGGAAATTATGGACTTGAGAATTGGACATTCCCTGTTTACATATAAAAAGTTCAGAGCTGAGATCATGATTTAAAAAAAGAAACATTTTATAACTGTGGATCTTATGGGTACAATTTGAAATCATTTTTCAGCATCTCACCAGACTGAACTAAGCATATACCAAACCTATCTTTGATGAAAAGTTGGGGTTTATTTTTTATATATAAGAATGTTATCACTATTACATAAACATACCCAGGACAAAGAACTTCGCTCAGGGAACATACTGTAAAATAATTGTTGTTTCTTTACGGAATAGTCTACAGTCCTTCTTACCCGAAACAAACCAAATGACTTAGACCTTTATGTAAGTATTATGAATTGATGTTAGTAATAACTACCTCTGAGTTTGACACAGATCAAAGTGTCCAAATATCAATTATCAGCTCTTCTTTTCAAATTTTGGGCTTCCCTTGTGGCTCAGATGGTAAAGCGTCTGCCTGCAATGCAGGAGACCCAGGTTTGATCCCTGGGTCAGAAAGATCCCCTGGAGAAGGAAATGGCAGCCCACTCCAGTACTCTTGTCTGGAAAAATTCCATGGACTGAGGAGTCTCGTAGGCTACAGTCCATGGGGTTGCAAAGAGTCAGACACAACTGAGCAACTTCACTTTCACTTTCTAGGATCTTCAACCTTATAGTCTTTATACCATCCAGTCCTCCAGGAAGTCCCATTCACTGCTGTTCCTCTTGACTGTTCAGGTGTCAAATTAAGCATGTTTCAGGATCATTACGACTCAATCTTAAAGCTGCCTCCTGGTCACATTTACTTCATTACATTCTGTTACTTCTCTGCAGATACCCTTCTTAGTACCTGACATTTTACCATTTATTTATTTACTTATTTTTCTATCTCACACACTAGGTTTTAAGCTTTGTCAGCCTTATTATTCTATCCTTAGCACCTAACATATTGCTGGATATGTAAAATGTACTCAATATCAATTTTTCAAGTATATAATCAAATGATTAAAACCATTAAAGTTGAATTTGTCATTACATGTTATCTTCATTCAGTACATAGTGACAAAAGGTCATTGCCACTGTATCTTATTCAGACCAGCCCGTGCTTTGTCCCTCAACTGTGGTGCAAAGGGAGGACATGCTTGCTTTCTTTCAGAATAGATTCAGCTAACAATGCAGTCTGTTCATAAGACTTACACTTCAATAATCTGTTATTTTGTTTTCTTGAAAGAGTTATTTTTTATCCAAAGATGGAGAAGCTCTATACAGTCAACAAAAAAAAGACCAGGAGCTGACTGTGACTCAGATCATGAACTCCTTATTGCCAAATTCAGACTTAAATTGAAGAAAGTAGGGAGAACCACTAGACCATTCAGGTATGACCTCAATCAAATCCCTTATGATTATACAGTGGAAGTGAGGAATAGATTTAAGGGCCTAGATCTGATAGATAGAGTGCCTGATGAATTATGGAATGAGGTTCGTGACATTGTACAGAAGACAGGGATCAAGACCATCCCCATGGAAAAGAAATGTAAAAAAGCAAAATGGCTGTCTGGAGAGGCCTTACAAATAGCTGTGAAAAGAAGAGAAGCGAAAAGCAAAGGAGAAAAGGAAAGATACAAGCATCTGAATGCAGAGTTCCAAAGAATAGCAAGAAGAGATAAGAAGGCCTTCTTCAGCGATCAATGCAAAGAATTAGAGGAAAAGAACAGAATGGGAAAGACTAGAGATCTCTTCAAGAAAATTAGAGATACCAAGGGAACATTTCATGCAAAGATGGGCTCGATAAAGGACAGAAATGGTATGGACCTAACAGAAGCAGAAGATATTAAGAAAAGGTGGCAAGAATACACAGAAGAACTGTACAAAAAAGATCTTCACAACCCAGATAATCACAATGGTGTGATCACTCATCTAGAGCGAGACATCCTGAAATGTGAGGTCAAGTGGGCCTTAGAAGGCATCACTATGAACAAAGCTAGTGGAGGTGATGGAATTCTAGTTGAGCTGTTTCAAATCCTGAAAGATGATGCTGTGAAAGTGCTGTACTAAATATGCCAGAAAATTTGGAAAACTCAGCAGTGGCCACAGGACTGGAAAAGGTCAGTTTTCATTCCAATCCCAAAGAAAGGCAAAGCCAAAGAACGCTCAAACTACCGCACAATTGCACTCATCTCACATGCTAGTAAAGTAATGCTCAAAATTCTCCAAGCCAGGCTTCAGCAATACGTGAACCATGGACTTCCTGATGTTCAAGCTGGTTTTCGAAAAGGCAGAGGAATCAGAGATCAAATTGCCAACATCCGCTGGATCATGGGAAAAGCAAGAGAGTTCCAGAAAAACATCTATTTCTGCTTTATTGACTATGCCAAAGCCTTTGACTGTGTGGATCACAATAAACTGTGGAAAATTCTGAAAGAGATGGGAATACCAGACCACCTAACCTGCCTCTCGAGAAATCTGTATGCAGGTCAGGAAGCAACAGTTAGACCTGGACATGAGACAACAGACTGCTTCCAAATAGGAAAAGGAGTACGTCAAGGCTGTATATTGTCACCCTGGTTATTTAACTTCTATACAGAGTACATCATGAGAAATGCTGGACTGGAAGAAACACAAGCTGGAATCAAGATTGCCGGGAGAAATATCAATAACCTCAGATAAGCAGATGATACCACCCTTATGGCCGAAAGTGAAGAGGAACTAAAAAGCCTCTTGATGAAAGTGAAAGAGGAGAGTGAAAAAGTTGGCTTAAAGCTCAACATTCAGAAAACGAAGATCATGGCATCCAGTCCCATCACTTCATGGGAAATAGATGGGGAAACACTGTAAACAGTATCAGACTTTATTTTGGGGGGGCTCCAAAATTACTGCAGATGGTGACTGCAGCCATGAAATTAAAAGATGCTTACTCCTTGGAAGAAAAATTATGAGCAACCTAGATAGCATATTCAAAAGCAGAGACATTACTTTGCCGACAAAGGTCCGTCTAGTTAAGGCTATGGTTTTTCCAGTAGTCATGTATGGATGTGAGAGTTGGTCTGTGAAGAAAGCTGAGCGCAGAAGAACTGATGCTTTTGAGCTGTGGTGTTGGAGAAGACTCTTGAGAGTCCCCTGGACTGCAAGGAGAGCCAACCAGTCCATTCTGAAGGAGATCAGCCCTGGGATTTCTTTGGAAGGAATGATGCTAAAGCTGAAACTCCAGTACTTTGGCCACCTCATGCGAAGAGTTGACTCATTGGAAAAGACTCTGATGCTGGGAGGGATTGGGGGCAGGAGGAGAAGGGGACAACAGAGGATGAGATGGCTGGATGGCATCACTGACTCAATGGATTCGAGTCTGAGTGAACTCCGGGAGTTGGTGATGGACAGGGAGGCCTGGCGTGCTGCAATTCATGGGGTTGCAAAGAGTCAGACACGACTGAGCAACTGAACTGAACAGTTTTTTATTTATTTATCATTATCTGGCCATGCCTTGTGGCATGTGGGAACTTAGTTCTCCACCCAGGGATGGAATCCATGCCCCCTGCAGTGCAAACTCTGAGTCTTAACCATTGGACCACCAAAGAAGTCCCTCAATCACCTGTTACTAATTTTCTGATCCATTTACTTATATTGGGGCTTCCCTAGTGGCTCAGACAGTAAAGAATTTTCTGGCAATGCAGGAGACCAGGGTTCAATCCCTGGGCTGGGAAGATCCCCTTGAGAAGAAAATGGCAACCCACTCCAGCATTCTCGCCTGGAGAATTCCATGGACAGAGAAGCCTGGTGGGCTACAGTCTATGGGGTCGCAAAGAATTGGGCATGAATGAGTGACTGACACTTACTACTTAACTTATTTATATTGCTTTTTGGATGATACAGCTTCTTTTAGTAATGGAACCATGTCTACTCTTTAGCACACGGTTCTCCACCTGGAAAGTTCTTGATAACCATCCCAACAGTGATGCTTTCATAATGAATAGTCATATATATTTGTCACCAGCTTATCTCTGACTTCTCTACTGCTTCCTGAAAGGTAAAGCACCACAAGTAATAAAATATATGGTACAGAGTAAATGCCAACATTTTATTATTCACTCTCTACTTTTTGATAAATGCTTGAAACCTAAAGGTCCTCGGATACTTGTGTCAGACACACAACTAGCGGTGATGCCATTCCTGACACTATACTTCTAAAACTGGAAGAAATAAGAATGCGAGAACTAGACCAAAATTTTATTTGACGGAATTTTTTATGGCTGGAGAAAGTGTTGTCTCTCTGTATGGGCTTATTTTGCCTTTTCCCCAAATAACATCTGCTATCTCCTGGGGTTTCCATAGAGCAGAAGGCTCATAAATAAAGTGGCTGGATTGGAACTCTTAAGTATTTAAATCAGTCATGAGAACAAATTGCATGAAATTTGATTTTGTGTTATATGTTCTAGAAATTTATTTTTTAAATCGACTCTTCCTTCTGAGGGTTTCCACTTACAAGAAAATATATTTTTTATATTGGAAAAGTTTCCTCCATCCTCTTGCATAATATAGCTTTGAGAATGGCCTTGGGGACATTTGCAATTAAATCATTCTAGCAAATTGGTTAAAATTGTCAGAATCATCTATTACTGAAATTTATTATCACTTTATTTTATTTGTGATAATAAATGCTTCCTAAAAGGTAGAATTTAATCTACAAAATTCGCAAGTGTATACATCATTTATATTGTTAGCTATCCATGGTATAACCTTTGCTACAACTGCAACGGACTCACCATTGCAAGGAGAACAGCACGTAGACATCTGCACAGGTTGTTGTCAGCAGATGGCATGCTAAAGAGATCACGCAATATGCCATCATTTCAAATTCGCCATATCATGAACTCCTTGTAGGACTAAGACAGTGGGTAGTAGCCACAATCATGACAGACATATCACACCATTTGTTTTGCTGGATACGCATAAGGGGTTTGTCAGTATCCATATAAGGGGTTTGTAGTGTCCATGGATGTGGTTTTCTGCAAAAATGGAAGTGCAGAAGGCAATATTTTGATGTGTCAATTAATCATTCATCATCAGTCTCTCTAGGGCCCTGAAAGTTTGGCTTGCCATAATCTTTGCTAATATCATCAAGGACTGTTCAGTTGTCTTCCTAACTTGTTCTCTTCACCGACAGGATGATACTTAAGTCCCATTTACTTCATATATTTACTTACAAGGACTGATGCTAAAGCTGAAACTCCAGTACTTTGACCACCTCATGCGAAGAGTTGACTCATTGGAAAAGACTCTGATGCTGGGAGGGATTGAGGGCAGGAGGAGAAGGGGACGACAGAGGATGAGATGGCTGGATGGCATCACTGACTCAATGGACGCGAGTCTGAGTGAACTCCGGGGTTGGTGATGGACAGGGAGGCCTTGCGTGCTGCGATTCATGGGGCCACAAAGAGTTGGACACGACTGAGCGACTGAACTGACTGACTGAATTTTCTTCCAAAACATAACAAGGAACTGCAAAACTATTCCCCCCATATAATGAAAAGTTATTTTGCACTCTGTAAGCTTTGAATTTGATTGAGGTTCTGTGATGGACATTCAGGAACTCTTAATGCCGATGTTTCTAAACATGAACCTTCCAAAAATTTCTACATCTTCACATTGTCATGTTAACTGATGCTATTTCTTAAGAAGACATTGATCATACACAGCCAGGGGGTCAGAGAAGCATTGAGCAACACACTGGATTTTCTTCAGAAGTATACAATGTGGTCCCCAGGTTTTTCTAGCTAAACCATGTAAGTTAACAATGATTGAAAAACAAAGTCCAGAAGACTCTATCATTTTAAAATATGTCACAGTTTAAGTCTTTAAAGTAGAATTTTCATTCAGATCTAAAAAGTAAGTTAAACAGTGTTTATATCCAAATTTTGATACAACTTAATTGTAAGCAGATAAAGTACTGAATTGAGAATCAAGTATTATGGCTCCAGTGTTTATTCTGACACATCCTACTAACTGAATTTAGAGAAAATACTTAATTTGTTAGTAAATTAGGAGGATTCATGTGTTCAGCAGTATCTATTGAGCAGATAGTATGGGGCAGTCATTCAAAGAGGAGAAGGGTGTTGTCTCTTAAGATCCTCTCAGCTTCAGCAGTCTACACTTGAAAATAACTACATGATTTGGAGTAGGTTTTTTATTTTTATTTTTTTAACAATCGTTACCACTTTGGTTTTATTCTCTCTTTCCTTGGGTGTTGAACTTCCTTAGAGACAAATCAATCCACTTCTTAAATGTTTCTCATTTTTAGCTTTAAAGATTTTGCTTCTTTTATTTAAAAATCTCAAGCTTGTGAGATTTAAAGCAAAGTTATTTTCTTGGTCTGCTCTTCCGCCTTCATCCCCATCTCTCACACACACTCCTCCCTGCACTCACCCATGAGGCATTGGAGCAGAGAGATTTCTCCTTAGGAGACTGTCCATGGTTACATCACTGTGTCTTCGATGTATTCATGTCTGTTGAGGAAGAGCAGGGCTCAAGAGGCCCTGTTGTCCAGCCAGGGACTCAATCTTAATCAGCACCCCCAGATCCTGAGCGTGCCCAGGAGGTCTCAGGCTGATCCTCTTTGGGCAGCCCATTCTTTTGAGGGGGCAGTGTCCTGTCATCCTACAGTGCTTAGTCGTTCAGTCATGTCCCGCTCTTTGTGGCCCCATGGACTGTTGCCTGCCAGGCTCCTCTGTCCATGGAATTTTCCAGGCAAGACTACTGGAGTAATTGCCACTTCCTACTCCAGGGGATCTTCCTGCCCAAGCTAGGGACTGAACCCACATATCTTGCCTCTCCTGCCTTGGTGGGCGGGATTCTTTACCACAAGCACCACCTGGGAAGTCCCAGGTGGGATTATAGTGTTCCCATGCAGAATAGTATTCCCTTCCTATAGTGTTCCCATGCAGAATGCCAGCCTCCAATTTCATCATCCTGGGGCCTGTGTCACAAGCAGGAGCCATCTTCCACCTGCCTCAGAGCCTGAGAACTATAAGAGGTAGTCCTTCCGTTCCTCTCTGACTTGGCATCCCATTGTGCCATCTCTCTGCATCTGTCACTCCTCCAGCAGGGGCAAACCAGCAGCCTTGGGGCCAAGCGGCTTAAATGGATGACAACATATCCATTTAAGAATGATTCTTTGATGCCTCAATCCCTTAACTTGAGGGAAGAAAGTCAGGTGATTGCATCTCTCTTCCTCTCATCACCCCTACCCCTGCACCCCCTGGACCCCCACCGCCTACCCCCTCCACCACCAGGAGGGAAGGCAAAGAGACAGGCTGTCCCCATGAGCACTGCACTCTCTCCTTGCTCTATGTCCTTCTCCCTGACTCTAAATGGTAAAAGCTGCCATTCCATTATTCCAGAAGAGTCTATCTCAGCCCCCATGGGGAATGGAAGTCTTGTATTGAGAAAAGGGTTCTCTTTCTATGCAAATTAAGAAAATCTAGTAACTGAGTCTCAAAACCCCTGTACATCTTGACACTGTCCACTAACACTAGGGAAAACAAAGAATCCAAGTAGTACTTTCGGTTGCATACAGTTCCTTGGAAATGTTCACTAAAGGTGGCCATAGTTTCATAGCTGCACTGAAATAAGAGAAATACCCGATTTATACTATTGGCCTTTGGCTAGCAATACTATTTGTAAATGTTTAATATCATAAGAAAATTAAAAATAATGCAAGCCAAGAACAAGATAAAAATTGATCTTCAAATTGTTGCAAATATTATGAAATAGATTCAGTTCAGTTCAGTTCAGCCACTCAGTCGTCTCTGACTCTGCGATCCCAGGAATCGCAGCACGCCAGGCCTCCCTGTCCATCACCAACTCCCAGAGTTCACTCAAACTCACGTCCATCAAGTTGGTGATACCATCGAGCCATCTCGTCCTCTGTCGTCCCCTTCTCCTCCTGCCCCCAGTCCATCTAGCATCAGAGTCTTTTCCAATGAGTCAACTCTTCACATGAGGTGGCCAAAGTATTGGAGTTTCAGCTTTAGCATCATTCCTTCCAAAGGACACCCAGGGCTGATCTCCTTTAAAATGGACTGGTTGGATCTCCTTGCAGTCCAAGGGACTCTCAAGAGTCTTCTCCAACACCACAGTTCAAAAGCATCGATTCTTCATTGCTCAGCTTTCTTCACAGTCCAACTCTCACATCCATACATGACCACTGGAAAAACCATAGCCTTGACTAGACGGACCTTTGTTGGCAAAGTAAGGTCTCTGCTTTTCAATATGCTATCTAGTTTGGTCATAACTTTTCTTCCAAGGAGTAAGCGTCATTTAATGTCATGGCTGTGAAATAGATTAGTAACTTCAAATTTACATTGAAACCATGAATTTGAGTGGTAAAATGTAAAAGTATCCTTGGAAGTGTCCTTGGAAATTTTAAAGTACAACATTTAAGAATTATCTGAAAGTTAAGAGATTGCTGAATCTTAAACCTGACCTAGCAAAGTAGGGAATTACTGTGGTTGTCCAGATTGGCTACTAAATGTTTTTGTTTGTTCTGTTTTTACTATGAAAGTGCACAGAAGACGTGACTTTTCTAAATAATTTCTTTGATTTTGGCATTGTTTAACTCTACTTATTATATTGATGATTAAGATTGAATTTCTTTCAATTTTTTGCCACGGGTAGGTGGTTAAAACTGTACATTATTATTTTTAGGTTATTCTTTATCAAATAAAGAGGAAGTCATTTATCAAGAGTGAGCTGTTTTGTTAACAGTGTAAAAGAAAACTTGTACAAAATTATCACAGAAAACCAATTAATGTATATTTTAAACAGCTTTCTAAAGCAAACCATAGTGAAAATAGGAGTAAAATGTTTACATATTAAACTCTAGTACAGAGCTAATTAATCACAGTTTATATAAACTCTATACACACACATAACATATTCATACATATATGCATAATTCTATTAGCAAATCACTTAAAATATGAGTGAGAATATTCTTTATAAAAGTTTCTTAGAAGACAGTATCTTTAGAAATAATTTCCTTAAATATCAACCTTTTAAGACACTACTGTTTTTTATTGCATGTACTGTACCTCTGGATTCCATATCTAGCATGTGAGATAGGGAACATTTTTAGCAGAATAATTTTTTTTCCTGTAGAAAAAGCAGAAAACTCAGCTATCAGAATTTTCAGGCTATTAGGGCCACAAATGCCATTTTAGCACTTGAGAAAAATGGAGTAGAAACTCTTGAGGTCTTAGCTCTGCATTTGTCAAACCCACCAGTAAAGATTCTGTGAGAGACAAAAGAAGAAGCTATACAGTCACAACTTAACAACAGGACGTCATGGATAAGTAATTTAACAGTTTAATGTTTAGCTGAGACAACTTCAAAGAAGCAAAATTTATATAATTCTTGTAATCTAGATGTGGTTGAAGATTTTGGTAGCATTAAGAAAAATGTCTCAGAATTACAGAGTATATCATTTCATTATAGCTTTATGAAAGTAAGTTTGTTAGTAATAGGTTAATACAAATGTCTCACTGTATTTTGTCTGGAGATAATATTACAACTAAAAACTATCCTTGAATGCAGGTGCTTCTGGCAGATAGAAGTAATCTGTAAACATTCTGAACACATAAAGACTCTCTGTTTGGGATTTTACATTCAATTGCAATATTTTTCCAAAATGATCAGGGGACATGCATGCTTAAAGAATGCATGCAAATATTTGGCACATAATAAAGTGCTTATTAAACAAATATAAGAAATGAGCAGATAAATAAGAGAGGATTCTGATACGCTGAGCATTAACTCTGCCTTCAAAAACAATATTGGTTTCGTGACTATACAAGCCATGCCACTTGTTAACTTTGTATTTTGCCCAAAATGTTTTTATTCCATTTAGCCATGTATTGTACTCAAAATTGACTTCAAATTTCTTATGACCAATTCAAAGGGTTAAAAAAGAAAGTACTGTGATAGATTCTGAGGGCTTTCCTGGTGACTCAGTTGGTAAATAATCTGCCTGCATTGCAGGAGACCCAGGGTCGATCCCTGGGTTCTAGAGTCTTCTCTAGAAGACTCTCTAGAGAAGGGAATGGCAACCTACTTCAGTAATGTTGCTTGGAGAATTCCATGAACAAAGGAGCCTAAAGGGCTACAGTCCATGGGTTCACAAAGAGTGGGACACAACTGACTGACTAACACACACAAATTCCAAGGAAAACATTTCAGGGTCTGAACACAGTGTCAAAGTCAGATTTTTCAAAAATATTTTTCAATAGTGAAGATACCAGTTTACACTTTTAATACGAGAAACAAGTGCATACTGAGTTCTCTTTCCTCAGCACAAAATCCTGAAAATAATTGAAAAATAGTTTTAAAAAATAGCTATAATAGTTATATTTCTGGGGCCGAGAAAGCACATGAACTACACACAATACTAAGAGCAGAGAGTAATAAAGAGGAAAGCAGTAAGATGCCTGTAATAAGAATCTAGAAAGTAGAGCCCACAAGAGTAGAAGCAACTCCATTAGACCCCCAGGAGCCATGAACACAAAGACAGTGGGGGATCAGTATACAAAGTATACTTGTATACAGTATACAGTATACTTGTATACAGACAGTATACAAAGATGCCTTTCAGTCCCTCAGCAGGAGCGGCCAAGTGGGTGGACACTTCAGCCCTCTGCCTCCCTTTATCAGTAGAAGTGGCCTCTGCACATCTGTGGGGCTCCAGAAGCAAGTGGTGCCCTATTGTTTTGTTCAAATACTGTTTCATCTGAACCAAGGACAGTTGGCTCAGAAAATGGTGAATGGATAAATGAAAGCATTTTCGCTCATCATAGAAAGATTTGAGCTTTCATGTGAATGCCTGCCAAATAAATTTGGGGAACAAAATCTATTTACCTATCTATTTTTCATTTATCTGTCTATCCATCTATCTATATCCACCTCACATTATGTCCCGGAAGCCCAAATAGTGGATAAAATCTTTCCACATTAAATTATCACAGCTGCTGATTTGCCACGGGCAAGATGCTTTTGGATCCTCTTCTCTGTGGTTCACGTGGAGTAATCAAGTCTGACCACATCGGTGAAACCACCCGGAGAATGTCTTTGATTTCTGCCAAGCTATACTTTAACCCGTGAACTGTCAGAGAAAGTATCACAGTGTTTTTTGGTGCGTCACTCACAGAACTAGAAGCAATATTAATTGCAATATACAGAAATAATCTTAGAGCATTAAAGAGATGTCATAGTCATTAAGAGTGCAAGTCCTGGAGCCAGGTTGCCTAAGTAGCTCTACATTCAGCCTCAGACAAGATGCATAGTTTCATTTCCCTCAGTTGTCTCATCTGTAAAGTGGGGGGAAATTACAATGGCTACCTCTTGGAATTTAAGCAGATTACATGAGTTGATATGAGTAAAGCTCTTAAAATAGTGCCTGTGACATAATAAATAGTAGTATCTATCATTTGTTAAAATGAATTTCAGTAAAAATAGGAAAAGGTTTCTAAATAGAATTTCAGTCACTGTATTTTGAATCATACACTCCTTTCCTCTCTTTTTATTTTTCCTGTTTTCACTAATCTAGGCTTCAGCTCATATGCCTTCCCTCCGTATGAAATGCTGTCCAATAAAACTAGGGATCCAAGAAAGAAAGGTGTCTCCTTCTGATCTTCAGTTGTTTTATTTCCAAAACAAGACTAAAAACCAATTTTTCTGAAAATAGCTAACTGTCCATTTGCCTATCTATACTGCCCATCTATAAATTCCCATTTGGTCTTTACCTCTTCTCTATAAATTATAGCATGCTAAAATTTAGGGAGAAGAAAGAGCTTCACAGAAATATGGAGAAAGGAAATCATGTAAATATCATTTTCTTTCCTGAGCTGACCTACATCTCCAGTTATTGCTTGCTTCTCTGGATTCCCAGAGACCTTAGAAACAGACTGGAGAGAGCACCAGGGGACTCATTCAAACAGAAGAACAAGTTGAGTTTCCTTAATTGAGTGTCCACACCAATTGCCTGAGGTTGTATAAGCATTTTTTTTTCTTTCCCACTTCATCATCGGTCATTCTGCCTCAAATTCTTTCACTTTTAAGAGAATAATATCAGTATCCTAGCTCACAGGGATTTGGGGAAAATTAATGAGATTATATAACTGTTTAAAAAGAGAGTTGAACATCTCAGGAGAAAGACAGCCAGACCACATTAAATCTGACATTCCAGCAAATGATAGGTAAGAACCTCCAGACCCTTCTGACAGTATTTTGCCACATTCTTGACTGAAAAAGGAGGATTGTATATTGGGAGAGGGGTGCTTAGAAGCCCTTCTAAATTCCTCCTACAAACACTTTTTGGATAGTTATTTCTCACTCATACACTAAAATCATTGAAAACAATGACAGGAAGCTGTGCTCTTGCCATTTTTGTAAACAAAAGAATCTTACAAAAAATGACAACTGATGTGAAAAGTGTTTTAGGTCATCTAGTTTATCCACTAACAGCATGCAAGCCTGATGCAATTATTTTCTATTCTCAGGTTCTTTTCCCAAAATACCTGAATTTTTTTAGGGATAAATATTTCCAACTGATCTTGTAGACTCCTGTCCTCCAGCACATTTTTCTACTCTGTTTTAAATAATACAAAACATTTTCCCTTATCTAATGCTCTCAATGGTCTTTCTGAAGAGCTTCTGAGGAGGGCACCATTCCAATATTTACAGAAGAGTGTTTATATACATATGAGTTGGATTCCCAGTGTTCAGACCACCCAAAGTCTCAGTTTGGAAGTCAGTGCTGTTCTGTATCAGATACAGTAAAATAAACAAACCTTTTTAAAGGCTTCGGTTTTAGACTTTTCCACCTTCTTAGTATCACCATGGTAGCTACAGTGAAACAAGGTGACTTTTACTTAACGTTCAATGAGAACTCTGTAGGATTTAACTGAAAATAATAGTGTTGACCTTGATATCTGATAGGAATGAAGTAAACTTTGGTGCACTCCCAAACAATAAATGAGCCCAGGAAGTGCTAACATTTCTATTAGGTAAAGATACTTTCCCATAACACTAAGAGGTCTTTTCACAGACTATTCGAATCATATCCACTTCATCACTTAATAACTTGTGCTGTGTTTGTAAAGGGAACTTTTAACAGCTACCCAACAACAACTCTGAACTGTTTAGAAAACATTTTTTTTTTCTTCACTGTAGAAAACATTTTTTTTTCTTCACTGAACAAAACCTACAATAAACATGCAGTTTTCTAGAATTTTTTTCAGTATTTATATAGAAACCTACTTACAATTTTGACATTTTTTTCAACTCATTTTTTAAATAATGAGTTTTTAAATTGTAAACTAAATGTTTGTTTTTTAACCAGGATTTTTAAAATACAAAAATGCATGCATTAAAAACATCCAAAATGCCAAACCTGCATACATTGGGAATACATGCAGAATCTGGGTGACCAGATTCTCTGCTTAGGTGCTCAGTGGGAGTGGTTTAGTCCTAAGTTGTGTCTGACTCTTGTGGCCCCATGGAGTGCAGCCCACCAGGCTCCACTGTCCATGGGATTCTCCAGGCAAGAATACTGGAGTGGGTTGACATTTCCTTCTCCAGGGAATCTTCCCAACCCAGAAATCAAACCCTGGTCTCCTGCATTGCAGGCAGAGTTGTTTACTGACTAAGCTTCAAGGGAAGTTCACTTAGGTGCTTACATCCTTGTAATTCAAGGCTTTTTAAAGATGTTTTTACTGGTACATTTTTTTTTTCTAGAGCAGAGAGACCCCTTTCAACCTAATTGAAGAAATCAGTATTCTTTCACATTTATTATCATTTTTTCTCCTTTCTCTGTTCCATTTTTTCTATACATTCAATTTACTGATTCCAATGTGGGTTTCAATTGTTTTCATATTTGGGTGGAGCATCCTTAAAATGCTTCCCTTGCTATCTAATAGAAGCCATGTCTCATCGCACTTTAAAACATCAAGTGTTTTCTCATAGAATAGTACCTCGATTATTTTCCAGATTACTACACATGATAATAAGTTCTTCCGTGCTCAGTAGTACTTTTCTCCATATGATTTCTTTTCCTCTTCATTCTTTTTTCATTCATTTGTACTATGACCCGATCCACCCAGAATATATGTTAACCAGTAAACAATGCTGATTCTTTTGGCCTCATTTTCCATCAATTTGAGTGATGATCCACCCTCCAGCGAGTCTGCTCATTCAGCCTTGTCCCACATCCCTAGCTGGAGATGTTGAGCGTTAGTGCTCTCACCTTCCCATTTCTCCTCCTGTTACTTCCCCACCACCCAGTAAAACCAGTATGCCTCTCCGGGCCTCTCCATCTCTCCCTGCCACAGTCTACTTTTCCTCCTTCATGTCCAACTACTAAACTCCTAGAACTCCACCTCATTTATGACAATGTAGCACCTGGTTCTCTGATTTTCTGTTCACCCCAAAGCACCAGTGAACACACGGGGTGCTATCACCCCTGGGCCATCTCTTCTATTCTCTGCCTTTTAACTTCTTGCACAGCCCACCTCCACTCACCTTTAGCATTGCTCACTCATGGCTGCATTCTGGATCATGCCATCTCACAGAACTGCCGCGGCTGTGAAGGGCTAAATTCCACATTTTGCCCCCAGATTCCTCATCTTGCAGGTCTCTAAGTTGTGCAGCCATACTTACTCCTTCACCACCTCTGAATCTACCATTTTAACTGCCTTAAATTTCTCCTCGTTATTCAACTGTCTTTTCTGTTCACCTTCTTCCCTTTGTAACATAAATTGCATAGAACATCATTCAACTGGCAAATTTTGTATCTTCATTTTTCCAACTGTCTCCTTGATGCCCACATCAAAAAAGGGGAAAACTGCTTGTGAACATAACAAAAGCTTGAGACTAATGAAAACTACACATTAGCATTGTTAATATCCACAAGACCCTCACATTTTTCACAGTAAGTATTTTTCATCTCTTCAAACTTCTGACACACAACTATAGCTCATTCACAATAGATGAACAACCTCTTATTTCACAAAAGAAGAGGCAATCATCAGATAAGGAGTTCCTCATCATCTTGTTATGCAAAGTAAAAATTAAACTGTACAGATGGATCTAAGAAGCTCAGCCCTTTAGTGAAAGAAATATGAAGATTAAGATACCAAGATGAATCAACATCAAATTGCTCAAAACCAAGAAATCTCTAAAGCATATAAAAGAAAAAGACATATTATGTAGGGAAAAACAAAGATAATGACAGCATAGATTTCTTTTTGGGAAAAAAAAAAAAAGTGCCTAAAAGAATAGAAAACATCTTTAAAGAACTGAAAGAAAAAGTTTTCAACCTAGAATTTTAAACTCAGTGAAAGTATATTTCTATAATAAAATCATAAGATATTTTCAGACATTTAAAAGCTTCCTGCAAGGATGAGCCATCATCAGTCTACACTGTTAGAATTGTTTAAGGAAGTCCTTCAGGCACAAGTAAATGGATATCAGATGGAAAAATGGATTTAGAAAAAAGAAAGAGGCATGCTGGAAATACAATCCCATGGAAATGATGGAAGAATATTTTTTTAATGTGAAAGTAGTGAAAAGTGGAAAGAGTTTTATTTGAAAATTGACAAATATCTATAAGATAGAAGCCCATAGACTCATATAATGCTGCAAATACCACCTAATGTAGGTGGATAAAATGCCTGCCTCCCCAGAATTCCATTTCACTCCAGATCAGAGAGACCTGGCACAGAGAGTGGCAGTGGACCAAGGTGGCTGGCAAAAGATTAAAGCGTTATGAGCTCCCAAGGCCAGATCCATCATTTGTCCTTAAACTAAGTTGCCTTTAGGGAAATCTCATTGTAGCCTCAGAGACTATACCAGAATGTAGATAGAAATTAAGTAATTCCTGTTCCCCATGATGGGAGAAGGAAATAGCAATCCACTCCAGTACTACTGTCTGGAAAATCCCTTGGACAGAGGAGCCTGGTAGGCTACATCATCACGCAAGGTCAATGCAAACTTTGAGCGTTGACTTCCCTATGAAACGCTCTCTCCATTTGAATACATGACAGGACACTCCTAGTTTTCTTCCCTTCTAAGTAATTCTAAACCGCCTAGTAGCAATATCCTTTTTTAAGCAATTAAAGACTAATTCTCTGGACGTCTCCAACAGAATGAAACAGTTATGAAACATGGGTACATCAAAGACAACATTTTTAGCAAACTCAGTTTGACAAAGCGGCAAATAGAGAATTGTACGTATAGAATCAATGACTTACTGTTCTGTGAAGTGATATTTGGTAAGTGGGTCTAGGTGAATTTGATCAATTATTGGCAAATAGTTGTCAGTGAACACAGCTTCCGCTTTCTCTGTCTACCCTTACTTGATGACTTGCCTTGGGATCGCATTCTAGGTTCCCTTCTTCACTCTAGAACAAGGTCCTGAACAGATGCCTTTGGGCTAAATCCATTTCCACAGTTTTGTATAATTAGCACAGTGACCGTCGTTCTCCATGCTCAACATTAAACTCTTTTTCACTTTCCTTCTGTGTCACAACTCTTCCAGCCTAGATAGCCTTGTCATTATTATTTATCCCTAAACTTTCTACCTTCGAATTTTATTGATGAGCATGTGTTTAATCATTTTACCTTGGATATTTCTTCTCCATTTGACCCCTTGTATTCACTACTAATTTCTTTAGCTCAGGTCACCATAATATACCAACTAGATTTCTGTCAGTGTTCAAAATCGGTCTCCTTTCTTCTGGTGGTTTTCCTAACCTGCATCCATAGCATACTTTTCTAAAATGAAAATGTACACACCTTTGTGAGCCACAAATGACTCCAAACAATCCTAAAATAAAATAGAAACATTTAATCTTTATATAAAAGTTCTCTCGGGATCTCCCACCTATTGACCTATGTTTGATTCATGATATTGTCTCACAGTCACAAAGGGGCTTTACAATGACTAGTTGTGATAGGCTGCTAGTTAATCCCCAGTCCCTTCTGCCCTTCTTCTGTTATTCTGTTCTTCTATTCCCAGAGTTTTAGCTGAGCACAGAGCCATCCTCAGAGAGGCAACACATTCTAGCCTCCCTTGCAGCTAAGTGTAACCATCTGACCATGAGATTACTAATGGAAAATGGTGCATAAAACCTCTGTATCATTTCCTCCAAAGAAAATAGTTTGCCACAATCTTTATCTTTCTTCCTGTGAACTAGAAGGAGCTGAATTAGTGGTAAACAGGCAGATAAAGACAGTATTCTGGGGCTAATAAGATGGAAGAAACTAGATCACTGAAAAGCTTGTGGAATCAGAGCTACTTTCCTGTACTTCTCTGGAGGTCCAGTGGTTAAGACTCTGCAATTCCACTGCAAGGGACACAGGTTCAATCCCTGGTCAGGAAACTGAGATTCTACAAGCCATGAGGTAGAGCAAGAAAAAGAGATGCTCCTTGCTCTAAATCACCACCAAATTCCAGACTAATAAATATGAAATAAATACATTTTTATCTCTTTAAGCCATTGTATTTTGTCTTTTTGTTATACTAGCTTAGCCTGCAATTTAATCAATAGAGCAGTTGAAGAGAAAAGGCTTATACATTTCCAATGTATAAAATACATTAAGAAGAAATTGCAAATGTACTTGCAAATGAAAAAAAAATGAGTATTTCTATATCTTGAGCACTTAAAGTCTTATGCAAGTCTATACAAATTTCATTTAGCTAAAAAACCAACACAGTATAATTTCTAGGCCCATGTACATGTTATTTCCTGTTATTGGAACATGGTTAAAATCTGCTTTTCAAGGAAAAGTCTTATGAATATTTCAAGTTTTAACATGAAGTTTTTGCTAAATTCCATACAATATTCAAATCTGGGACCACTCCTATAGCTTCTCATGTACACAGATCCTACTGTTTTGTAGTGACCTGTTTAGTTGACACTCTAACTACTAGATTATACCATCCTTGATGATAAGGATAGTCTCTGTCAACTGTGATGTCCTAAATCCAAATTCTGGTTCAATGTATGGTACATAGTAGATTCTCAAGGAAAATAAAAGTGTTGAGTCTAAGTTACGTAGCTGAAGTAATTATATGTAAATACTCCATTATTGTAACCTCTGCCTATAAAATTATATTAAAAGGTTCAATTGAACAGGAATATATCAACATCCAAGAAGCTCTACTTATGGCTTCTCAGTCATAACCCGCATGACCTGCAAAGATGACCACTAACTTGAGTTCTAACACCATAGACTGGCTATATTTGTTTTGATCTTTAGTAAATGGAATCATTCAATATGAATACATCTTATTCAGTTCAAGCTGCCACAACCAAATGCCATAAATTGGATGGTTTATAAACAATGGAAATTTATTCCTCATAGTTCTGGAGACCAGAAGTCTGATCAGGGTGCCAGCATGGTCAGGTTCTGACGAGAGTCTTCTGGTTGCAAGCTGTGGACTTCGTGTTGTGCTTTCACATGGCAGGAAGAAAGCAAGCTACCTCTCTGGTGTCCCTTTGATGAGGGCACTAATCCCATTCATGAAATTTCCACCCTCATAATCTAATAACTTCCAGAAGTCTACACTCCCAAATATCATCACATTAAAGATTAGGATTTTAATATATGAATTTTGGAGGAACACAATCAACCCCTTGCAAATTATAAATTATAGAAGGAAGGGGAGAAGGAAGAAAAAAGGAAAAAATATCACCTGATAATGAATAAGTGTTGTAAATCTGGATAATTTAGTTAGCTCACTTATATATGAATAATTAACTTACTTTAAAAATATAAGAATATTGCCTATTCACATATGATTTTACTGTCTTCAGATTACCTACTTTTAGCACTATTGCTCACTTTTTAAAATATTTGACCTCTTGCTCATAGTAAGAAAATAAAAGCAAATACCTAGTCTTTGAATGTTTTTTAATTATGGGCTTCACAGATTAAGTTAACAAGTCTTAAATATTGAGCCTTGCCAATGTTATTTCTTATAAAACTCTTTTAAGTGAATTTTCTCAAAAGATCGCTTTCCATTGTTTTAAATATAATACTGGATAGTCACAAACTTAATAAAAATTAATTATCATAGTTTATATTCAACTTGTAGGTAGTACTGTACACTTTTTACCCCTTCTTTAGATCAGGTTATTTATCAGCATAAGAGACTGACCTACACAAAATGATTTCCTTGACTACAGTCTTCTAGAAATAGCTTTTCCCCTGTCAGTTCTTTTCCACTCAAGCTTAAGCCTAGATAATAAGGTCTTCACTACTGATATATTTATATACCATTCCAGAATCCCATTAGGATTATAATTCACATTATCTAAATGCTTTAATCTTCTTTTAAACATACAGATCTCTATTTCCCTTGGAATAAGAAGAAAACAAGCATATGTTTTAAAAATGGAGTGCTTCCAAATATCTCTCCTCTTCCTTTAACTTTTATGTCATTAATCCAGTGGACAATATTCAGCTTTTGTATGTTTATTATGCAGAAGTAGATTTTTACTATTGTGAACTCTATGTATCTCCATGCTCTTGGTATTTGACTTTAAAAGACTATGAATGGATTTGAAAATACTTTTTTTTCTTAAACTATTGATTGGAGAGATACATTTTATATTACTCCATTTCTTTCTACCTTTAAGTATATGTATATGTACACAGTGACACACATATATAAATATATATACATACAAGTAAAATGTACATATGGCTATATAAATATAGATACAAGTATAGATATAGACAGCTATTTTCTTATTCAAGATATTTTTCCTTAAGTCATTGGTAACCAGATTAGAGGGCTTGCCAGATGTCTATGCCCTGGAGAAGAAAATGGTAACCCTCTCCAGTATTCCTGTCTGGAAAACTCCATGGGCAGAGGAACCTGGCAGGCTACAATTCATGGGGGTCACAAAAAGTCAGACACGACTGAGCACACACAAAGAGCCAATCTGTATTATTAAAAATAACTATTTTATGATAATTAACTTGAAAAGTTAAGACTTGTCCTCTGAAACTATTGATTTTGTGTAACTTGGGATAATCTTCTTTTGTCATAAGATTTCCTGAGAAGAATAATGCTGAAACCTGAAAATTGATGTATTAGTATTAAGTCAGAGACTTTTACCTCAATATTGGTAAACTTAATTTTAAAGTAACATGAGCAAAAAAACTAACTTCACCAAAAAGAATATTTCTTGAAAAACTGAACAGACTCAATATATTTTAAGAGATTTAAGAAAAAGTAGCTCTCTGTCACAGGAATGTGTGGTATATTTAGAGACCATTTAATAAATTCCACTCCACCCAACTTTTAATAAACTACAACCCAGTCTATCCATCCTAAAGGAAATCAGTCCTGGGTGTTCATTGAAAGGACTGATGCTTTTGAACTGTGGTGTTGGAGAAGACTCTTGAGAGTCCCTTAGACAGCAAGGAGATCCAACCAGTCCATTCTGAAGGAGATCAGCCCTGGGATTTCTTTGGAAGGAATGATGCTAAAGCTGAAACTCCAATACTTTGGCCACCTCATGTGAAGAGTTGACTCATTGGAAAAGACCCTGATGCTGGGAGGGATTGGGGGCAGGAGGAGAAGGGACGACAGAGGATGAGATGGCTGGATGGCGTCACTGACTCGATGGACGCGAATCTGAGTGAACTCTGGGAGTTGGTGATGGACAGGGAGGCCTGGCATGCTGCGATTCATGGGGTCGCAAACAGTTGGAAACAACTGAGCGACTGAACTGAACTGAACTGAACCCAGCCTATATCGGGCTTTCCTGATAGCTCAGTTGGTAAAGAATCCGCCTGCAATGCAGGAGACCCTGGTTCATTTCCTGGGTTGGAAAGATCCCCTGGAGAAAGGAAAGGCTACTCACTCAAGTATTTGACCTAAAGAATTCCATGGGCTATATAGTCTCTGGGGTCACAAAGAGTGGGACACGACTGAGCGACTTTCACTTTCAGCCTACATCTGAAAATATATGAGGTATGTATTTCTTTAAAATATTACAGAGAAAATATATAGACTTCCACTTACATACATAGTATAGTATGAGGAAATAGAAATAATCTAGTTACTATTATCTGATAAAGAGCAATCAAATCATTCCCCAGCCTTCTTTCTTCAGGCCAAATTTTCCAAATTTCTTTCTTTTTTTTATTAGTTGAATTTTAATCACCTTTTTGGCACTCAACTGCAGTGCTATAATGTATAGCCTCTGAGAAAAGATAAGAAGTTACTCCAAACTGTATGTGGATGAAATCCAAGCCATAGCAAGCTTTTCATGGTTCTTATTCATTGTAAAATCCAATACATAATAAGAAAGTTCACCACAATATATTTAAATTCAATATTACAGTTTTCCCATACTCAGTTCTCTTGCTAGTTTTCTTAGCTGTGAGTTATTCACTGTAGTTTTATGTTCTTCATTTTATACCTGCTAGGTTCTTGTGTTATATCTGTGCATTGTCAGCTATCCCTAGAATTGTGGGCTTCCCTGGTAGCTCGGCTGTAAAGAATCCACCTGCAGTGCAGGAGACCCTGGTTTGATTCCTGGCTCAGGAAGATCCTCTGGAGAAGGGATCGGCTACCCACTCCAGTATTCTTGGACTTCCTTGGTGACTCAGATAGTAAAGAACCCACCTGCAATGCGGAAGACCTGGGTTCAATCCCTCAGTTGGGGAGATCCCCTGGGGGAGGACATGGCAACCCATTCCAGTATTCTTGCCTGGAAAATCCCCATGGAGAGAGGAGCCTGGTGGACTGCAGTCCATGGGGTCACAGAGTCGGACATGACTGAGTAACTAAGCACAGCATAGCATAGTGTCTTTCAGGGGCTTACCTGGTGGCTCAGAAGATAAAGAGTCTGCCTGCAACGTAGGAGACCTGAGTTCGATCCCTTGCTCAGAAAGATCCCCTGGAGAAGGAAATGGCAATCCATTCCAGTATGCTCGCCTGGAGTGTTCCATGGACAGAGTAGCCTAGCAGGCTGTAGTCCATGGGGTCCCAAACAGTTGGACATGATTTCCTGACTAACACTAGTCATTAGTTTATTTTCCAATTAAATCTTTAGCTCTAGATTTATTTAGATTTCCCATTTGACCACTTGACATGTTCACAATGATTGATTAAGGACAGAGGCGCCTAGCAGGCTACAGTCCACAGGGTCACAGAATCAGACACTACTGAAGCTACTGGCACTCATGCACGTAATCATGCCTTTAACTATGTTCGTACGGGCTTATTTTGCCCATGTCTATAGTTTAATTATCTGTCGATTCATTTATGTTTACAAAAATGGTCAACATTAACCATGTAGGCCAATGAATCAGAGGGGAAAGCCATCTCTCAGACCAAGTCAGAACAAATGTGAAGGTGAAGTCGCTCACTCATGTCCGACTCTTTGCGACCCCACGGACTGTAGCCCACAGGCTCCTCTGTCCATGGGATTTTCCAGGCGAGAATACTGGAGTGTTTGCCATTTCCTTCTCCAGAGGATCTTCCCGACCCAGGGATCAAACCCAGATCTCCCGCATTGTAGGCAGATGCTTTACCGTCTGAGCCTACTGTGTACACAGTCAGAACAAAGCTTTTACTATATTTGGGTGGAGTCAGAACAAAGAACCCACCCAAATATAGTAAGAGCTGGTAATATTGTGAATCAGTTTAAGAACAACTTCTTGGTTGTCAAAGGCTGCAAAGTCAGAGATCCCTTCCTACTCTCATTGCAGAGATTTGCATTATTTCATTATAGATTTCATGGTAAATTTAATGGATATTAAATTTATAGTTTCAAAAATGGCTATTTTAAAGAACATTTGACCCCACTGTTTCTTCCACCCAGGGTATTCTTCCCTTAGATGTCTGCTTGGTTAAATCCTTCTCCTTAAGTCTTTGTTCAAAATTCATCTTTTCAGTGGGAAAATGCCTGCTGTGACACCCACCCCCACTTACTACTTACTACCCACTGCCCAGCAAACCACCCACAAGAATGTACTTGTCCTCCTGACTGCCTTAACCCTGATTAACTTTGTCTTATAGCTAAAGCACTTACCACCTTCTAGTATATAAATCAGTTAACCTATTTATTCTGTTTTCTTAGTGTATGTTATCCCTCTCTCATCCCCTAAATATAAGAACTGCCAAGTGTTTGTCTGTTTCATTCATTGCTGTAGCCTAAATTCCTAGTAGAGTTCTGGACCCATAGTATGTGCTCAAGAAATATGTGTTGAATAAAACAAAGCTTGATTAATACATCAGATGTTATTATGCTTAATAGGAAAGGGCAGATAACAAGAGAAAAGCAAAACATTCCTTTCATTCTGCTGTGTTATTGGGACTAGGAAGGTAGGAAATGATAATGGGTAATAATAATAAAGGAAAAGACAGGAGAGGATGAAATTAAAGAGGATTTGCATTCTTTGTAAAATGACCTAATTATAGCTACCTTTTTTGACAGTGTCATCTCTCCAAACAACATATGCATGATCGTCCTCATTCCCCTCTCCATCTGTGACTTAGGACTTAACTTTTTTCCCCAAATCATCAATATATAAAGTCATAATAAATTGCAGTAATATAACTACACTGTGATAACCTTATTAACTTATTCCTGTGGATGTGGATAAAGAAAATACTGCCAGTTGCTGGTCTCAATACTCTGTTTCATTAATACAATATGTACCAGATAATGTACAGGTCTTAAACTTCACAGAAGCACAGATTCTCCGAGTTTGAATAAATGTTAGAGTCGATCTAATCCTATTTCCTGTCTGCTTCTTAAATCCCTTCAATTCACTATCTTGCAAAGCAGGCTATTCTATTTTCAGATATTTTGACTCTTCCTCTTGTTGAAACAATCCATCAGCCACACTGGTGGCTTCACACAGGGGCTTGAGTTCTGCCCTTGAGGCATTATAGATAAAGTCTCTTCTGTTTTCCCAAAGAATAGCTCTTCTCTTATTTGAAGACAGCTCCCATTTTGGCTTTAAATCTCCTCTTTTGCACTGTAGTTTCTTTAGAATGCTTTCTATAATTAAAAGCTTTCTCAACTTTCTGAAAGACCTTTTCTATAAGCTTAAATTTGGCAAGTCTTGCTGATCAGCACACAATTGACCGAGACTGCCACTCTTATTCTAAATATTTTACATCTTTAAATATATGCTATATCCTACTGTATGTGTGTGCATTCTAAGTTGTTTCAGTCATATCTGACTCTTTTGTGACCCCACGGACTGTAGCCAGCCAGACTCCTCTGTCCACGAGATTCTCCAGGCAAGAATACTGGAGTGGGTTGCCGTTCCCTCCTCCAGGGGATCTTCCCAAGCCAGAGACTGAACCTACATCTCTTATGTCTCCTGCATTGGCAGGCAGGTTCTTTACCATTAATGCTACCTGGGAAAACCCACTATATCCTTCTACTTCTCTGTATATTCGGTTAATTTTTGAGAGTTTGATATTGAAACTTAATTTATCTACTTAAAAAATGTAATATATAGTGCAACTATTTGTAACCTTGTTCTGTATTTTCCAAGTCTCCTGTAAATATGTTAGCATACTTTCATAATTTAAAGAAAATTTTAAAGTTATAACCAGGAAAGAAATCCAAATTCCAATCATATATCATGGTTAAGTCCATAAGAACACTGTGGTCCTAAAGAGACACAATGTATAAAAAAGAAAAAAATTCAGGTTTACATCAGGTAATAGTTGATCACAATTAAATAGAAAAGAATAAAGAACCCAGAAGCCCATAAGTATAGTCAACTGATCTTTGGCAAAGGAGCCAAGAAAACACAATGAAGCAAAGTCTCTTCAACAAACAGCTCTGTGACAATAGGTCGTCCCCAGGCAAAAAATGAATTTAAACTTTACATCCTTCACAAAAAGCAACTCAATGTGTATCTTACACCTAAATGCCAAACACAGAAATAAAACTTCTTGGAAGATAACATAAGTGAAAACCTATATTACCTTGGGCCTCTATGGATAAAACACCAAAGACATAATCCATGAAAGAAAGAATTAAAAAATTGGCCTTCATTAAAATTAGAATTTTCTAATTTGTAAGAATAGCAACACACATTGCTATTTTTTCCATCTTTCTCTACTCGGTGTTGGAGAAGGGAATGGCAATCCACTCCAGTATTCTTACCTGAAGAATCCCATGGACAAAGGAGCCTGCTGGGTTACAGTCCGTGGGGTCGCAGGAGTTGGACACAACTTAGTAACTAAACCACCAACACCACCACCTGCTCAGCGTTGATTTCAAAGGATACTTAAGCTTTTACGTGAGACAGACTTCACTTTATATTTATTCTTAATGGGTTATCATTTTTGACAAAGTATTATTTCATTATACCAAACATGGTTATTCTAATATAACTCATGCAATAATCAGATTTTAGAGACTGATGACTAATTTATGCATATGTATTATATAAACAGAACTATATTTGTGTATATAAAGTTAATAAAACTATTGTAACCAATTGCTTTATATGCAAACCTGCACATAATTGTGTCAAGAAAACGGCATGGATTATATAAAATAGACATCCTAGAATCATATTTGACTAAAAGTGTAATTATTTTCATTTTGTTTCTGACACTTAGTTATACTGAAAACTAGCAGTAAATTCATGAAACTGGTGGTCTATATTTAGCCTGCTGTGAATAATGTACGTGTAGGATGTAGTTTGTTCATCTTTATTTTCTGTGCAGTGTCTTATATGTTCATACATACTTGGTTAACTTTAAATGACATTGCTCAGGCAATTAAGGCGACTGCATCACCCTAGTGTTATTAAAATGAATTTCCTCATGCCTGATAAAGGGGTTACCCAACTCCTTATTAATGCTCATTACAAGTTTGCATAATTTTTGTTGGGTTCACAAAGGTCCTGACAGGATGGATAATTGGATCCTCCCAAACAGTTAAACACAATGGCAATTTCTCAAATTGCAGAATTTAGAATTGGAATGATTTAAAGAGATCATCTGGCTTAACCTTCCACACAATGATAAATTGCTTCTTCAACATCTGAACATTTAAACATAGATTTTTTTTTGGCTTGAACTTATTTTTATTTAATTCATAAAGTGTATTTAGTTCTTCAGTCTTTTCATTGCATGCATGAAGCTGGAAAAAATTAACTGGAGTCATATAAAAAATAGCTCCTTTAATTTGGTGGTTATATACAACAAGAATAATTTCTTCAAAGATGCATTCATCTGTTGAAGATAAAATCATGCATAAAATGCCTGGTCTTTTTAGTGTTTTCTTACCTTGGCAAAAAATAGCTTATTTTTTTAAAAAATCAAAAGAACTGTGGTTGACTTCATCCATTATTTCAAATGATGACCATTTGGGATTTTATGACAGTCCAATGACATAGAGAAAATATTTTCTCAATTGTTCATTGTTTGACAAACTACTCAGTGTGTGCAGTAAGATGGCCAAGCCCCTAAAAAATTAAGATAACAACTCCCCATACAATGGTATCCAAAAGAATAAATTTAACCAGGAGGCAAAAACTTGCTGCACTGAAAAATATAAAACATTGCTGAAATAAAGGAAACATAAATAAGTGGAAAGACATCCTGTGTATATGTAAGGGAAGACCTAATATTTTTAAGATGACAATATTACCCAAATCAGTCTACAGATTCCATGAAATTCCTGTCAAAACCCAAATGGCATCTATTTATTTTATAAACTTTTTATTTTGTATTTGCATATAGCAGATTAACAATGCTGTGATAATTTCAAGTGAATAGCAAAGGGACTCAGCTATACCTGTACACGTGTCCACTGTCCCCCCAAACTCCCCTCCCATCCAGACTGCCAGTGGCATTTCTTTGCAGAAATAGAAAAACCTATCCTAAACCAGAATTGAAAGAGACACGTGTACCCCAATGTTCATTACAGTGCAGCACTGTTTACAACAGCCAGGACGTGGCAGCAACCTAGATGTCCATCAGCCAATGCATGGATAAGAAAGCTGTGGTACATATACACAGTGGAGTATTACTCAGCCATTAAAAAGAATGCATTTGAATCAGTTCTAATGAAGTGGATGAAACTGGAGCCTATTGTACAGAGTGAAGTCAGTCAGAAAGAAAAACACCAATACAATATATTAATGCATATATATGGAATTTAGAAAGATGGTAATGATGACCCTATATGTGAGACAGCAAAAGAGACACAGATGTAAAGAACAGTCTTTTGGACTCTGTGGGAGAAGGTGAGGGTGGGATGATTTGAGAGAATAGCATTGAAACATGTATATTACCATATGCGAAATAAGATCACCTATTCCAGGCTCAGTGCATGAGGACAGAGCGCTCAGCGCCAGTGCACTGGGATGACCCTGAGGGATGGGATGGGGACGGAGGTGGGAGAGGGGTTCAGGGTGGGTAACACAACTACACCCATGGCTGATTCATGTATGGCCAAAAACCACTACAGTATTGTAAAGTAATTAGCCTCCAATGAAATAAATTAAAAAAAGAAAAACCTATCCTAATTTTCATGTGGAATCTCAAAGGACTCCAAATAGTCAAATATCCTTAAAAAAGAACAAAATCAGAAAACTCACATTTTCTGATTTCAAAGCTATAAAAGTTTACAAAAGTAAAAAACAAAAACAGTATATAGCATAAGGACAAATACATCAATAGAATAAAACAGAGGCCCCAAAATAACCTCATATTTAAGGCCAGTTGATTTTCAACTAGGCTATCAAGGCCATTCAATGGGGAAAGGATAATATTTTCATCAAACCGATTTCTTTTTTTAAGGCTGAATAATATTATATATATATAATTAGATTATTAAAGCTGCAAGTGAAAGTCGTTCAGTCATGTCCAACTCTTTGTGACCCCATGGACTATACAGTCCATGGAATTCTCCAGGCCAGAATACTGGAGTGGGTATCCTTTTCCTTCTCCAGGGGATCTTCCCAGCCCAGGGATCAAACCCAGGTCTCCTGCACTGCAGACAGATTATTTATCAGCTGAGCCACAAGAGAAGCCCAAGAATACTGGAGTGGGTAGCCTTTCCCTTTTCCAGCTGATCTTCCCAACCCAGGAATCAAACCAGGGTCTCCTGCATTGTAGGCGGATTCTTTACCAGCTAAGCTATCAGGGAAACCATATATATATATATATATTTCATCACATATATATTCAGTTGTAAATATGCATATATGTATGTATATATGCATGCATGTGTGCTGTCACTTGTGTCTAACTTTTTGCAACCCCATGGACTGTAGCCCCTCAGGCTTCTCCAGGCAAGAATACTGGAATGGGTTGCCATGCCCTCCTCCCGGGGATCTGCCCACCCAGGAATGGAACCCGTGCCTCCTGCACATAATGCATTGAATGAAGGTGAATTCTTTATTCACTGAGCCACAGGGGAAGCCCATGTATATATGCATGTATATGAAATGTATATGCTGTATATGTAGATCACATTTTTTTCATCCGTTCATTTGTTAACAGATCCTTTAGATTGTCTGGTGACTATGAATAATTTTGCAGTGAACATGGGAATATAGATATCTCTGATATACAAATTTTATTTCCTTTTGGTATGATTGTTGGACCATATAGTAATTCTACTTCTAATTTTTGGAGGAAATTCCATACTATTTTCCACAATGGCTGTACCAAGTCACATTTTCTCCAACAATGCACAAATGTTCCCTCTGCTCCACATACTTACCAACATTTTTCTTTTGATTTTTGATAATAACTATCTTAACAGGAGGAGGTAATATCTTATTGTGATTTTGATTTGCATTTCCCTGATGATTTGTGATGTTTAACATCTTTTTTATGTCTTTTTGGCTATTTGTATGTCTTTTTTGAAAAAAAAAAAAAAAAAAAGGCCTGTTCATCTCCTTTGCCTATTTTTATTTTTTGGCTGGGTGTTTTACTATTTTTTTTTATATGTTTTGGACTTTAACCTTTAGTCAGATATATGGTTTACAAATATTTTCTTCCAAGAAATGCTTAACTCTAGATAAATTTATTATGATTTAAGCCTGAGATCTATTTGAAAGTGTAGACCTTCATATATGATTTGTCATTAATCTTGTTCAAATACTGTAGTTGTGTATAGGATGACTATATAAGTTACTGTGCAAGCTCTAGATACTTTATGAATGAAAGAGAGGACTATTAATAATTATGCCAAGACATCTGGCAACAACCACAACTGTCTTGAGCAAACTTAAATATCTAGTTACCTAGTCATGTATCACATCTGGCACAGGTCTTTTTCCTTAGAAGAGCAGTTTCTCTTTGAATTAAATTATCAAGACTCCTAGTATGACTGGTCTTCCTAGAAAAATAGTGAAAACAAAAAAATTTCAGTGCACAAATTTGCTTGCTTCTATCACATATATTACTTAAATGCAAATATTATGCTGACTGGTAAGATAGATGCATATTCTCTTGCAGTACGTCACTAAGAAAATATTTACGGAGAAGTTCTAAGGACACAATTTGCAATTAAAATCATAGAGCAAAAACATTATTACCTACGAGAAAGGCTTGCAAATGAGTGGAAATTTACTATGTGTTATTAATGTTTTAGTGTGTAAGAACAAATCTTGCAAACTAAGCAAGGTAGAGGCTGTCCAAATGAGCTATGAGAGCTTTATGGTAAAGCACAGTTTTGAGGACAAAGTTTTTTGTTTTTAAATAAATGTTCCAATGAAACACCACCTTTTAATATTGTACCTTAACAGAGCCATTTGCTAGGTAATTATCCCAGAAAAAAAGAATTTTTACAAATACATATTACATGTACTTAATCACCCCATAAGTACTTTCAGAGTGGAAGTTTATGGAAAGGTATAAACAAGCAGAGAGTAAAAAATAATTTACAAATCATTATTACTACTGTGTTCAATAGTTGTGGAATTAGAAATCTGAAGCAGGGCAGAAGTCAATATTAAAAAGAGATGTTTCTTGTTTCACTCCTGGATATATATCTTTTTAAAAACTTCACTAATTTGAAAAAGTATGTGCACCTCTGTGTTCAGAGCAGCATTATTTACAATTGCCAAGATAAGGAACCAACCAATCCGATACATACAATGGGATGCTTCTCAGCCATAAAAAAGAACAAAATCTTGCCACCTGCAGCAACGTGGATGGGCTTGGAGGGCATTGTGCTAAGTGAAGTAAGTCAGACAGAGAAAGACAAATACGGTGATATCATTTATATGTGGAATCTACAAAATACAAGAAACTAGTGAGGATAATAAAAAAGAAGCAGACTCTCACATATATTGAGAACAAACCAGTGGTTTCCATTGGGAGAGGGATTGGAGGGGCAACACAGGTGCAGGGGAGTAAGAGGCAGGCTACGAGGATATATTATACAATACAACCAATGTAGCCAATATTTACAGTTCCTCAAAAATGGAAGAGCAGAATTTTAGTCACAAAAGAAAGAACTAAAAGATTCCCCCCTCAATCTTTTTTTTTTTGCTTTAATTTTTATTTTTTAATATAAATTTATTTATTTTAACTGGAGGTTAATTACTTTACAATATTGTATTGGTTTTGCCATACATCAACATGAATCCGCCACAGGTATACACATGTTCCCCATCCTGAACCCCCTCCCTCCTCCCTGCCCATAGCATCCCTCTGGGTCATCCCAGTGCACCAGCCCCAAGCATCCAGTATCACACATCGAGCCTGGACTGGTGATTCATTTCATATATGATATTATACATGTTTCAATGCCATTCTTCCAAATCATCCCACCCTTTCCCTCTCTCACAGAGTCCAAAAGACTGTTCTATACATCTGTGTCTCTTTTGCTATCTCGCATACAGGGTTATCATTACCATCTTTCTAAATTCCATATATATGCGTTAGTATACTGTCTTGGTGTTTTTCTTTCTGGCTTACTTCACTCTGTATAATCGGCTCCAGTTTCATCCACCTCATTAGAACTGATTCAAATGTATTCTTTTTAATGGCCGAGTAATACTCCATTGTGTATCTGTACCACAGCTTTCTTATCCATTCATCTGCTGATGGACATCTAGGTTGTTTCCATGTCCTGGCTATTATAAACAGTGTTGCAATGAACATTGGGGTACACGTGTCTCTTTCAATTCTGGTTTCCTCGGTGTGTATGCCCAGCAGTTGGATTGCTTGGTCATAAGGTAGTTCTATTTCCAGTTTTTTAAGGAATCTCCACACTGTTCTCCATAGTGGCTGTACTAGTTTGCATTCCCACCAACAGTGTAAGAGGGTTCCCTTTTCTCCACACCCTCCTCCCTCAATCTTAAGAGCATTTGTGGCCATCCTTACAGATATAGATACAAAAGTTCAAAAGTTCCTTTTGCCTTGAAAGTTCTTCAGCAGTTCTTCAGATAATTTTTTCAGCAAATGTTACTATCTAGAAGACTTACTTTTAATACCACAGTATAAAATAACTTCCTATGAAATTAAGAAATTTTCTAAACCAGCTTTATTTGGCAGCTTTTATGCTTCCAGAATATTTTTATTTTTTATCATTTGGTGAGTATTTAAAAACGTAATCTGTGGAAATGGGTATGGTCCATAAATAGAAGAAATTGACTAAAAAATAAATAATGGTTTATTGCATTTTAAAATCAAATAGATAATTGCTTGAATAAGTTCTATTTCGTGTAAAGTCTGCTACTGTTCTATTCCTCATTTGGAAACACTGAAGAGATAATTATAATTACCTCAAATATAATTTTTATGTAAAGAAATGAGGGTATGTTTCTTGATAGATTTGACATATTTATTAATAACCAAGGTTAAATGAATATGGACTATTGGTTAAATTCATTTAACCAAGGTTAAATAAATATGAACAAGAAGTTTTAGAGACAGATTCTCATTTATTTGTGTTCTTCACTCTTAAAAATAAAAATAATCAAAATAAGATCAGCAAGTGAAGTGTTTTTTAAATAAAATTTTTATAGACTATGCATCATTATAGGGCTTACAGAAAAAGAAAATTTGTGAAAATTTGAGTAGATGACATTTTTACTTAGGGAAGGGATTCTATTTTGGATAATAGATTTGGATATTGGAAAAGCAAAAGTGGAAAGAATATTATCATCTGGCTTTTCTTTAATTTGGGGTCCTAACACCCAAATACTTGTCCTTTGCTTCAGTTACCACATTTAAGTTAGAAATAATCCTGAGAAGATCTCAGGTCGTCTTTTCATCACATCATGATACTATATATGCTGTTTTTCTCTCCTTGTATTCCTCTTGTCACTTAATAAACTTCAACTTCCATATCACAGTAAAAACAAAGTTGAAAAACACCATAAGATAATTTGGGTATGTGGGGAGGCATACTTATCATAAATCAAGCTTTAATTACAGACTTAACATATCCAAGCCTAAGCTTAAGTGGGATACTATGTCATTTAACTAAATGCTGTCATGTTCTAAAATTTTTTCTGTTCTCTGAGAAATGATAGAACACCATAATTTTATCCCTAAGCCTGTCAATGCATCCAAATTCTGATTTAAAGACTTTCAAATAACAAATGAATTGAATTGTGAGTAGGTTTGAAATAGTGTTCTTTTATTTGATTGCATTAGAGCATCCCTTAGCAACCTATATGTACGACATTAGCAGAGTAAATTCTGCTCAGGCTAATGTCTGAGGTTTATTCTTTTTGTGTGCTTTCACATATATTATTTGGCTCAATTTAGATGTTAAGTATTCCTACTTATTCCTGAAGTACACACAGCAAGACTGTATTTAACCAAGTTTGCATAACTCTATATACATAAAGTTATGTATTAACTTACCCAAAACTTTTAAAAATTCTTTTTCCTTTTATAACTATATGCCTTATGAAACCCTTGATGTGGAAATAAACAAATAACGAACGTAATGTGAAATTATATATAATTGTCACTGAGCCTACAGGAGAAAAATTCTTTGCTGGTTATATCACTCACATGATGTGACTAACCACATAACAAATATCAAGCTATCTAATTATCAGATTATTGAGTATTTTCCTGATTTCTCTTTTATTTCCTAAAAGAAGGAAATGGTTGCCTTTCATGGGTGGCATTTCAAAAACAATCAAATAATCTCCAACTCATTGTGCTCTGGGATCTAAAATACTATTTCAGCGGGGCTCTTGGCATGTAGCATTGCCTCAGTTTTCATTTCATTTGTTTATTTATTCAACAGCCACTTATCAGATGGTTAACATATAAAAAGAAGCAATAAGAAACAACCCTTGCCCTTGATAAATTTACCGTTGATATACTGGGGTGGGGTGGGGGTTATGCAGAAATGATTTCTCTATTAGCAGCAGAACCAACAAACTGTGGTTCTTTCTGCTTCCTGCCAGATAGCATAATTCACATCAGTGGAATATATAAAGCCCTGTATGTCTTCCTTCCACTTCAGTGGACATAGGTGTGATAAAGAGAAACCTGAAATATCAAAGTCTTGCTGCTAAAGAGTAAAGTCTGAAACAATTGACTTTTTTTTCCTTTTGTTAAGTAGAGCACATTAGTTATTTTTTGGCTGTGTGATGTGAAACCCTTAACCAAGTAAGTGACAGAGGCAAAATTTAATTTTTATGAAGATGGAAAGGCAGGATTTTCTAAGATCTTGAGCATTGCAGATGAAATGGTTCAGGCTAACCTTCCTGTTGTAATTAGTACAGACAATATATCTTGAACAAATCAGGCATTAGAATAGATAACCCAGAGCAGTAAACCCAGCATTTGGAGCTGTTTTTCCTCCAGATAGTTCTATTGAATTTGAAGCAGATACCAAGAGACTAGACATGGACCTTAGATTTCAGAAGACCCATGGAACTATAAGAAGAAAAAGTAAATTTTAGCGTCACCAAAAAGATTTTGGTAAACCCAACAAGGCAGATGTTTAAGAAAAACAGATCTGGAAATTCAATAAGCAGAAATTTAAAGCTAATTTTGAAGCAATCACTTCAAGTATTGATTGGATTAAGATTATGTTGCAACTGTCCCTCAAGTAACAGTCAACCAGAAACAAACTCTGTTCCTCTCTGGAGAAAGATTACATCAACAAGAGCCTCAAATTATTTCAATTTTTTTTTCTTGTACCATGTTCAGCCCTCAATTAAAAATACTAGGCATATAAGATGATGAGATCGTGTTAGTGAAAACCAAAGGGAACAACAACATGACATATAATTGCATCTATACGCAGATGCAGATTTTGAGACAGTCTTGCTTGATATAACCAAGGGATTAAAATATGTGATTAAGAATTTTGACAGAGCACTGAAAGCTACAAAACTATAAAAACAAACCAAGGGTAAACTCAAAACTGAGAAATGTAAAAACTGAAATTAAAAGCTCATGGATAGGTTTAGTAGAAGGTTAGACAACTGAAGAGAAATTACGTTAACTGGAAGATTTATAAGATAAGCATATACAGAGTGAAACACAAAGAACAGAAATGATGCAAAAGATAGGAAGTATTTGAGTCATCTATGGATATGGTAAAAATGTCTTACCAATGTGCAGTTGGAGTCCCAGATTGAGGAAAAAGGTAAAAGATCAGAAATATTTGAAGAGAATGGCTTAGAATGTATTACATTTGACAAATCATTAAATTATAGTTTCAGGAGGTAACTTCACATCCCAACTAGAAAACACAACATATAAACAAATACAAACTCATTCTTAGAAACTGAATTATTTTCCTAGAACTGTCATTTAAAAATTACCACAAACTTAGTGTCTTCTGCCAACATAAATTTATTATCTCAGTCCAGCAGTGTGAAGTCAAGGTATCAGTAGGGCTATGCTCCATCTGAAGACCCTCTGGAAGAATCTCCCTCACCATTTCTTAGCTTCTAATGTCTCCCAGAAATTCTTGACATTCCTTAGCTCATAGCTTCATCATTACAATCTTTATCTCTGTTTTACATGGCCTTCTCTCTGCCTCTATATATCCTTTCTATTATAAGGACATTCTCATTAGATTTAGGGCCTACCCTGATCCATATGGGGCTTCCTATGTAGAACAGTGATAAAGAATCCATCTGCCAATGCAGGAGGCAAAGGAGATGTGAGTTTGAACCCTGGGTCAGGAAGATCTACAAATCAATAAGAAAAAAACAGACACACTGATAGAGGCATGGACAAGAGACAGGAACAGGCACTCCAAGTGGGCAGTGCTGCTACTGCTGCTAAGTCACGTCAGTCGTGTCCAACTCTGTGTGACCCCATAGACGGCAGCCCACCAGGCTCCCCAGTTCCTGGGATTCTCCAGGCAAGAACATTGGAGTGGGTTGCCATTTCCTTCTCCAATGCATGAAAGTGAAAAGTGAAAGTGAAGTTGCTCAGTCATGTCCGACTCTTAGCGACCACATGGACGACAGCCCACCAGGCTCCTCCATCCATGGGATTTTCCAGGCAAGAGTACTGCAGTGGGGTGCCATTGCCTTCTCCACAAGTGGACAATAAATACATGAAAAGCTACTCAGCCTCATTCGTTATCAGTCAGTCAGTCAGTTCAGTTCCTCAGTTGTGTCCAACTCTTTGTGACCCCATGAACTGTAGCACGCCAGGCCTCCCTGTCCACTATCAGTTGCCGGAGTCCAGCCAAACCCATGTCCATCGAGTTGGTGATGCCATCCAACCGTCTCATGCTCTGTCGTCCCCTTCTGCTCCTGCCCTCAATCTTTCCCAGCATCAGGGTCTTTTCAAATGAGTCAGCTCTTTGCATCAGGTGGCCAAAGTATTGGAGTTTCAGCTTCAACATCAGTCCTTCCAATAAACACCCAGGACTGATCTCCTTTAGAATGGACTGGTTGGATCTCCTTGCAGTCCAAGGGACTCTCAAGAGTCTTCTCAACACCACAGTTCAAAAGCATCAGTTCTTCGGCCCTCAGCATTTGTTATCAGGAATATACAAATTAAAACCACAAAGAGATACTACTGTATGCACCCTCACCCCAGAATAAATAAAGATGTTTGGGGAAATGCAGAGCAACTGGAAATCTCATCCATTATTGACAGGAGTAAACTTGTACAATGGCTTTGGGAACTGTTTAGTATTAGCTAAAACATATGAACCTGTACATACCATGTTGTCGCTGTTGTTGTTCAGTTGCCCAGCCGTGTGCTACTCTTTGCAACCCCATGGACCCACATGCCAGGCCTCTCTGTCCCTCACCATCTCCCAAAGTTTGACCAAGTTCATGTCCATTGCATCAGTGATGCCATCCAGCCATCTCATGTCCTTTTCTCCTTCTCCATATATACCAACTGGTCCAGGAATTCCATTTCTGAACTGAATTGCATGCATATGTGCACAAAAAGGGCTTCCCTGACAGCTCAGTTGGTAAAGAATCCACCTGCAATGCAGGAGACCTCAGTTCAATTCCTGGGTAGGGAAGATCTGCTGGAGAAGGGATAGGCTACCCACTCCAGTATTCTTGGGCTTCCACTGTTACTCAGCTGGTAAAGAATCCGACTGCAATGTGGGAGACCTGGGTTTGATCCCTGGGTTGGGAAGATCCCTTAGAGAAGGGAAAGATTACCCACTCCAGTGTTCTGGCCTGGAGAATTCCATGGACTATATAGTCCATGGGGTCACAAAGAGTTGGACACAACTGAGCGACTTTCACTTCACTCACATGCACCAAAAGATATGAAAATGAATGTCCACGTGTCTGTGGACTTCATAAAAGTTCTAAAGTGGCAACTACCCTAATATCTATCAACCGTGTAATGACTAAATAAATTATGTTTAGCAAAGAAAATGAAAGAACTAGAGCTGGTCAACAAAGAAAATGAAAGAACTACAACTTTGTAAAAAAGCATGGAATTATCTCACCAAAAGTATTGACCAAATCAATCCAGACACAACAGAATACAAAGTGGTGACTTCGGTATGACAAAGTAACAAGGGTAAATAAACGGATAAATCTTCCACAGGGGAGGAGGAAGGGTGGGGAACTTGAATATAATGAGGGCTTTCAGGGACTGATTACATTTTGGTTTTTCCCTTAAGTGGTGGTCACACAGATGTGTTCCTTTCCTGGTAACCTATTGAGCTATACTTTAAAGAACTATGCTGTTTTCTATATATTATATAGTACTTCAGTATTTTTAAAATTATGACTAAAATCAGACGTTGGGAAAAATTTTTAGAGGAAGTGCTTGTAGGATTCGGCCTGAAGGTACGTGTGTTAGTTGCTCAGTCGTGCCCGACTCTGCGACCCCATGGTCTGCAGCCCACCAGGCTCCTCTGTCTATGGGATTTTCCAGGCAAGAATACTGGAGTGGATTGCCATTTCCTTCTCCCTGAAGGTATGAGAACTTGAGAAGGCAGAAAGACCAGAAAGGATGTAAGGAAATTTATCTCAAAGTAAATTCCATTTAACAGAAACACCCAAAGGAGTTTTAAGAAGAGCAATAATGAATCTTCACTTTAAATTGGTTGGGCGTGACTTACCTATAAGTTAGTTCTAAAATCTGCTTTATGAAACTGCTTTGTGACTGTGATTTTGTGAAAATCAAAGAAATACATCCTTGCTCATCTGCCTCCACTTAGCAGAGTGAGAGCATAACACCAGGTGAAATACTTAACAGCCAGAGAATTCAGCATGAATAGGATACCAGAATAAAATGGAACTAGGGAAAATGTACTGCCAATGAGATTCCTAAGAGTTAGTGGCAAAAAAAAAAAAAAAAAAAATGCTAGGTTTCAGACCATATGTGTGAAGAGGAATCAGGATATTTTCATCTAAATGGAAAAGTGAAGATGTTCTAAATAAAGCTATAAAGAACCTAAGGACAAACACGTGGGTTACAGTTAGTCACATGCAGAGAAAAATTTTCTAGTAAGTTCAAAGTCAAATTTTGAAGTGACAAGTGAGTATAGACAAGCCAAAAAAAAAAATTTTTTTTTAAGGTGAGAAAGCTAGGATAGGCATTCAAAACAGTATGTCGGTTTGAATAAGTGCAAATAATGAATACAGAAAAATAACTAGAATGTAGAATGTGGTAAAGAAGGCTGAGCACTGAAGAACTGATGCTTTTGAACTATGATGTTGGGGAAGACTCTTGAGAGTCCCTTGGACTGCAAGGAGATCCAACCAGTCCATCCTAAAGGAAATCAATCCTGAATATTCATTGGAAGGACTGATGATGAAGCTGAAATCCCAATACTTTGGCCACCTTATGCAAAGAGCCAACTTACTGGAAAAGACCCTGATGCTGGGAAAGATTGAAGGCAGGAGGAGAAGGGGATGACAGAGGATGAGATGGTTGGATGGCATCCCCGACTCAATGGACATGAGTTTGAGCAAGGTCCAGGTGATGGTGAAGGACAGGGAAGTCTGGCGTGCTTCGGTCCATGGGGTCGCAAAGAGTTGGACACGAGTGAGTGACTGAACTGCCAAATTCAAATGGCCATAAAGAAGCCCCCAGTGTCTGAAAAACAATTGTATAGATTTCCCTGTTGAAATGGAGATTCAGAAATTTGAAAACAAAGATATATTGCATACCTCCAAGTCTCTATGAAATCATAGTGACTGTTAAATATTGCTAAGGAATTTTATAAATTATAGTAAATTATTTGCAAGATATACAAATAGTTATTTCTGACATATTGTTTAATATAGGCTGTGGATTTATACATCTTAATTTTATTGTGATAAAATATACATTTTAAATTTACCATCTTGATAATTTTTAAGTGTGTAGTTCGATAGTGTTTAGTATATTCACATTGTTACAACAGATTTGCAGAACCTTTTCATGTTGATAAACCTATACCTGTTTAGAACAGCTCTTCATTTTCCCCTTGTGTAGCCTCAGGAAACCCCCATTTTGCATTTTGTTTCTGATAATTTGACTATACTAGATAACTCATATAAGTGAAATCATATAATATTTCTGTGTGACTGGCTTTTTTAGCTCAGTTTAATGTCCTCAGGTTTCATCCATATTGTACCAGGTGTCAGAATCCCCTTCCTTTTTAAGGATGAATAATAGTCTTCATGTGTATATAACACATTTTGTCCATCAGTGGAAACTTGGGTAGCTCTTTCCTTTTGGATGTTGTATCTAATGCTTCTGTGAAGAAAGCTTTGCAAATATCTCTTTCAGTTCCTTTCCATACAATCCAGAAATGGAATTGCTAGGTCATACAATAACTCTATTTTTAATTTTTTGAAGAACTGCCGTAACTTTTCAATAGCAGCAGCACAATTTTACATTTCCAGCAGTACACAAATGTTCAATTATCCCACATCCTTGTCAACATTTGTTATTTTCTGTTTTTTTTAATAGCAGTTATGCAAATAGAAGTGAAGTAATATTCATTGTGATTTTGATTTGTATTTCCATAATGATTAGTAACCCTGAGCATCTTTTCATATGCTTGTTGACCATTTGTATGTCTTTTTCAGAGGAAAAAAAAAATCAGTTGATAATTTTTTACAAGGGATATTTGCTTTTGTTGTTGTTGAGTTATAGAAGTTCTATATATATTCAGGATATTAACTCCTTGTCAGGTACAGGAGTTATATGGAAGCAAATATGTCTCCCATTCTATAGATTTCCTTTCCACTCTGTTGATGGACCTTTGATTCACAGATTTTTTGTTTTGTTTTGTTTTGATGCAGTCCAGTTTATGTATTTTCACCTTTGTTGCCTGTGCTTTTGTGTCATATCCAAGAAATCATTAAAAATCCAATGTCATGAAGCTTTCTCCTATGTTTTTCCAAGAGTTTTATAGTTTTAGATTTTACCTTTGCATCTTTGATTCAGTTTTTGGTTAATTTTTATATAAGATAAGAGATAAATTTTTTTCCCCACATTTATATCTCATTTTCCTAGAACTACTTGTTGAAATGACTGCCCTTTCCTGCTGAATGATTTTGGCACCCTTGCCAAGACAGCTCTTGACCACGTATGTGAGGCTTTATCTAAGCTCTTAATTTTATTCTATTGTTCCGTATGTCTGTCTTTATGTTAGTTCCACACTTTTTTGATTACTGTAGATCTGTAATAAATTTTGGATTCAGGAAATGCGAAACTCTCAACTTTATACATCTTTTTCTAGATTGTTTTGGCTACTCAGGGTATCTTTGGATGGCATATGAAATTTAGAATAGATTTTTTCATGTCTATGAAAAAGGCCATTGGCATTTTATTATGGATTGCATTAAATCTGTGGGTTACTTTTGAAAGTATCAACAAGTTGACAGTATTAAGCTTTCTAATCCATGAGCATATAATGTCTTTACATTTGTGATGTCTTTCAGCAAAGTTTGTAGTTTTCAGTGTACAAGTCTTTTGTTTGTTGGCTAAAGCTTATTCTTCAGTAATTTATTATTTTTGATATTATAAATGGATGTCTTCTCTTAATTTCCTTTTAAGATTGCTCATTGCTAGTGTACAAAAATATAGTGAATTCAAGTGTGTTAACTTTGAACTCTGTTACTTTGTTGAATTTATTTATTAGTTCTAACAGTTTGTGTGTGTGTGATCTTGGATTTTCTACATGTAAGGCAATGTTATCTATGAATAGAAATAATTTTAATGCTTTTCCAATTTAGAATACATTTTTTTCTTCTCTAATTGTTCTGGTTAGGACCTCCAAATATTATGTAGAATAGAAGTGGCAAAAACAAAGATCTGTATATTCTTCCTGAAAGCTTTCAGTCTTTCACCATTGAGTATGATGTTAGTGGTAGACTTTTAATATATGGCATTTACTATGTTGAAGTAGTTTCTTTCTATTGCTAGTTTGTTGAGCACTCTTATCATGGAATACTGTTGAATTTTGTCAAATGCTTTATTTACATCAATTGAGGTGATCTTTTTTAAATTATTCTCTTAATGTGGTAATTTCATTGATTGATTTTTATATGTTGACCTATCCTTGCGTTCTGTCAATAAATCCCACTCATCATGGTGTATAATCCTTTTAATGGGTTATTGAGTTCAGTTTGCTAGTATTTTTGTTGAGGATTTTTGCATCATTTGTTCATAGGGATTTTGTTGTAGACTCTCTTCTGACTTTGTGCTCAGTCACTCAGTAGTGTTCAACTCTTTGTAATCCCATGAGCTATATAGCCTGCCATGCAGGCTCCTCTGTCCATGCAATTTTCCAGGCAAGAATACTAGACTGGGTTGCTATTTCCTATTGCAGGGGATCTTCCCGACTGAGGGATTGAACCTATGCCTCTTTCATCTCCTGCATTTGCAGGTGAATTCTTTACCACTGTGCCACCAAGGAAGCCCTTTTGGGCTTTAGAGGATAACTCTAGCTTCATAGAATGTGATTGTAAATATTCTCCACTTCAATTTATTGGGAGAGTTTGGGGAGGATTAGTAGTAATTCTTATTTATAAGCTTCATCTAGGTTATTTAATTTGGCATATGTTATTTCATAGTATTTCCTTATGATCCTTTACATTTCTCTAAAAAATCAACTGTAAAGGCACTATCTTTAATTTCTGATTTATTTTAGTCTGCTTTTTTTCTTAGTTAATGTAGTTAAATGTTTGTAGATATTTTCAAAAAATGACTCCTTGTTTTTGTTATTTTTTCTCTGTTGTTTATACTTTTTCTATTTTATTCATCTTAGCTCTATTATTTATTATGCCCTTCCTCTAAAAGCTCTGGGCTTAGTTTTTTTCTTCACAACTATTTTAAGATGTAAAGCTAGTTTGTTGATTTGAGACCTTTATTAATTCTTAATGTAATCATTTGCAGTTATAAATTTCCCTCTTGGCACTGCAGTCATTGCATTTTATGTTTTGATATGTTTCATATCATTTGTCTCAAGATATTTTCTAATTTCCTTTGTGATTTCTCCTTTCACCCAGTTATTGTTTGAGTGTGTATTGTATAATTTCCACATATTCATGGATTTTTCAGTTTTATTTCTCCCATTGATTTCTAGTTTCAATGCATTGTGATCAGGAAGGAAAGCTTACATGTTTTAGTGTCTTGAAGAATATTTCCTGTGCACTTGAGAAGACTGTATTCTGATGTTTTGTGAAGTGTTCTGTATATGTCTGTTGAGACTGAATTTGTCAAATCGATTTTCTTATCAATCTTCTGTCTGATTATTCTATCTATTTTGAAAGTGTAGCATTAAACTCTCTTACTATTATTGTGTTGCTGTCTATTTCTCCCTTCAATTATCTCAATGTTTGCCTCATATATTTAGAAACTCTAATGTTTGATACATACAGAGTTATAATTGTTATATCCTGTTTGTTAAGTGTCCCCTTTTCATTATATCATGTCCAGTCTATTGTAACAGTGTTTGACCATAAGTCCATGTTGTCTGATATTTGTATAGCCTCCCCTGCTCTCTTTTGGTTAATGTTTGCATGAAATATCATTTTCTGCCCTTTCACTTTCAACCTATGTGTATCCTTAGGTGTCAGGTGACTCCCTATAGAAAGCATTTAGTTAAATTCTGTTTTTGTAATTCATTTACTGAATGTTTAGTTTCTGACTGAGAACTTAAATCCACTTACATGTTAAGTTACTGCTAATAGGAAGGACTTGTGATAAATAAATATATGTGTGTTTTTTCTTGTGGTTTTCAGCTACTATGTATATTCTCTTGGGAATAAAAAAAAAGCTGCAGCTTTTTAACTGGTATCTAGAGCCCTCATAAAGGTGTTTTAGTCCATTTATTATTGTTCATTTAGAGTCTTCATGTGGGAACAACGGCCTGGAGCCTCCTACTTCACCATACAATTTTTTTTTAAGAAGATAAGGCTGAGTTTACATGAAACGTGTATCAAACTTATAAAATAAAGGCAATATTTAGAAAATAAGACAAAATTATTTTTAAATGCATTGTATTTGAAACAGAACATGATAAGGTTTCAATATATCAATGATTCTCAAGCAGCATGCTGTGGAATCCTAGGTTTTCCTGAAAATTCTCCATGAGTGACCCTAGGAGACAAACAGACCTGTTGATTCCCAATCTTAGATTCAGTTAGAGAAGCAATCTTATCCATTCCAATTTAGATATTCAGTTTTACCTTAAATATAACTTGGAAAAAATGAAGAATCAAAGACATTTCAATATTTTTTAATTCATACAATGTTTCCATAATTATAAAAATTAAAATAACTTGGGTTTTTAGTTATGTAAGGGAACCAATGATTTATTGATTATATGAGTTACTGACATTTTTATTCAGGTAGTCAGAAGGTAGTCAGAGTCCTCAATTTATTAAACCTAGAGAGACTCCTAATAAAAATCATGATAGATTTATGAAAGTATAATCACATTGAATAATAGTTTTACATCCCTAACTGCACGTTTCTCAATAACATGGATTTTCAATTATATAGAAAGAGTTTTTCTGAAGAATAATTTGGTACAACCAATAAATATGATTGTAGAGCTATTCACAGGATGCTATGAAAATATATGGGAGGAACACTCGTCTAAAAAGATCAGTGTCTTCCTGGAGAGGATGACATCTAAAAGGAAGAGTAAGAGGTGTCTAAGCACAGAGTTAGTAGAAAGGGAGCTGCAGATAGTGAACACCAGGGCAAGGATTTTAAAGTAGTATTGAACAAGAACTACTGACATTTCTCTTTTATTGAAGCGTGCAATATGAGAGAGTAGTTGTAAAGAGCCTTTTGGAATCTGCGTGTGGAAGTATGCCATGTGTAGAAGACTGAGCTTGATATTACAGAGATGTAGGAAAGGAAATGACATTTTTATGATTTGTATTTTAAATAGTGGCCCAGAGGTAAAGAATCTGCCTGTAGTGCCAGAGAAGTGGGTTCTTTCTCTGGGCCAGGAAGATCCCTTGCAAGAGGAAATGGCAACCCACTCCAGTACTTTTGACTAGGAAGTTCCATGGACAGAGGAGCCTGGCACGCTACAGTCCACAGGGTCACAAACAGTCAGACGTGACTTGGTGACCAAACAAAAACAACTCTATCAATACTTTTAGTGGTCGGTTTGCAGATGAAGACTGGATTTAGAAAGAACAGATAGGAAGCTATTGCATTACACAAGATGAAGTAAGATAACATCTAGCTAGCAGAATAGGAGAATAGGGGTTAACAACTTGCTGAGGAGATGAAAATAGATACGACCTAATTGTGTGTACCTGGAGGAAAGTAGAAGGAAGAATCTAGGATGACTTTCATTATCTAGATTGGCTGTGTTCATTAGCCTCTAGGACCCTCAATTTCCTGGTCTGTAAGATCAGATAATATTGTAGACACATCAAAGGATTAAACAATATTTCATATGCAAATCCCTTAGTGGTACCCTGGGATATACTAAGCAAAGATAAAGTAGTTTCCCTTTGCTTCATCTGTCTTCAAAAATATAAAAGTGAACATTGAAGATGTCTTTCTGGACGTTTATAGGCGTTTTCCTTTGTGTCTCAGTCTTACGGAAGGTAAGTTACAGGGAGATTACCGATTAGAGGCAAATGAGTGTGTGCATGCTCAGTCGTATCCAGCTCTTTGTGACCCCATGGACAGTAGCCCGCCAGACTCCTCTGTTCTTGGGATTTTCCAAGAATACTGGAGTGGGTTGCCATTTCCTCCTCCAGGGGATCTTCCCAAGCCAGGATCGAACTCTCGTCTCCTGCATTGGCAGGTGGATTCTTTACTACAGCACCACTGATATACTCCACTAAAGTTATTGAATTTACTGAAAATATCTCATTAATAAGTTAATACATATAGTCATTATTATCATTTAAATTGTATTGTGTAAAAAAAGGAACTTGTTGAGCACTCTTATTAAATGCTAAAATATGCGGGCCTCTTCTAGTGAGAGAAGGAATTGAGCCAAATTACTTTCCAACGAGTCTACACAAGAATTCCCAAATGTGTAATCCCAAGTATAATGCCTTTTTGTTATATCTCTGCACTTTGTTACTACCATGGTAAATATGTTAGGATTTAATTGCCAATTAGTTCATAGAATTTTATACAGCTTTGTTCTGAAGCTATTGTAAGTTTATAGAAAAATAATTTTTAAACATACAACTTAAAGTGCAAATGTGTCTTAAATAAAATAGCAGAATTATTGAGAGCTTTGCAAGAAACTCTTAAAATGAGAACATTATGTTAGCATTATAGTACAGCAATAACATCTCTATATTGTCCCTACAAAAGAAATATGTACATTTATAAGTTGCACTTTCTTCTCAGATTATACATTACCGGCATCTCGAATGGTTTGTATTCAAAATCATATTACATGTTGATAGTATGGTTATAATCTCCTATGATAACAACTTCTTGCAGTGTGTATATAAACTTTCTTTTGAATATGCCTATTGTAAATTTATTATTGTGTGATGAACATACAGTATTTTTAAATAAATCAAAGATTAAATCTCACGCTTTGGAAATAAGTACTTGTAAAATTTCTATTTATTACTAGTCTAAATTTTGTCTTTCTTTACTTAAGATCCAGTGTTTCCATATTCTTAAGCTTGCTCTTTAGTGTTATTTTTTTTGAAAAGGTGTTTCCAAATTTTATAAAATTACATATTTTTTATCCTTCTATTTTGCCCTACAAGCATGCAAGGAACAAATTATAAATAGTTAAAAGTTTAGTGCCTGTGTTACTTAGTTGTAGTTAAATAACCAGTAACTATTGAATTTAATCTAATTTGCATGAGCTTGTCTCACTGCAAACCAGTCATGAGTCTGTTTTTAAAAGAAAATGGAAACAGAAATGCAATCAGAAAAAAATAGAGAATTTTTTTATTTTGGGTTTCCTCGGAGGCTCAGAAGTAAAGAATCCACTTACCAATGCAGGAGATGCAAGAAATGGGGGTTGGATCCCTCAGTCAGTAAGATCCCCTGGAGAAGGAAATGACAACCCACTCCAGTTTCCTTGCCTAGGAAATCCCACGGACAGAGGAGTCTGGTGGGCTACTGTCCATGGGGTCGCAAAGGGTCAGACATGACTGAGTGACTAAACAGCAACCACCACAAAAATGATTTACTCATTTTTTTTTTAAGATAGAAAGTAGTTTTGCAACATTTAACAGGATTCCTGTTAAGATGATGAGCTGGGAACAAGCCTTCTTTCTCTCCGCACAGACATTTCTTTGCATTCTAGGGTAGTAAATCTAGACATGCCTCTCCTCCCGTTCCCTTAGAGCATATTTTCTTACAGTCCAAGGTATTGATTAATACTTTCCTCTCTCAGCCCCAGAAATCATTAGGGTCTGCCAATTTTAGGCCTTCTCCCCTAAACCTGGTATATCATATTACCCTGATGGGTATTAGAACTTGATAATTTGATGCAAGCTGTTGCTCTGCTGCTATTTTTGTTGTGAGTAATCATGGTCTTTTTCTCTGTATACTGAGGATAAACATGCCAAGAAGATAACTTTTAACTAAATCATCAATATATTTGCAGAAATCCTCCAAGCAGGATTTGCAATTTATTCATTCCTTCAAGCGGCCAAACATAGGTATAAATTATTCCCTTTTTAGAAAAAAGAATATTTTAATGCATTTAAAGATACTTATCATCACTTCACTCCTGTTTTGTACTATAATATTCCTTTTATTTTTCAATGTTTTTTGAAACTGGCACAGTTAGATAGTCACGTTCAAAATGAAAAAGACTTCATTGTTTATATTTGTTTCCAGCCATTATTATTTCTGCTTTTATTTCACTAGTATTGCTAAAATAATTTGTTGAGTAATAAAAAGGGTATATACAGTTTATCTGTTGCTGCATAACAAAGGATCCTGGAGTTTAGAAGCTTAAAAACATTAAGAATTTATCATCTCACAAAGTTTCAGAGTCAGAAATCCAGGCCCTGCTTCGTTGGTTGGTTCTAGTTCATGGTTTCTCACAAGGCTGCCTTGAAGCTGCTGGACTGGGCAGAGTCTCCGATAATCAGATTGGCTCTGGAGAATCTCATTCCAATCTCACTTCCAGGGCGCTTGGCAGGAGGCTCCAGTTTCCTCCCAGGTGGACCACTTCTTAGGATGCTCACGGCATGCCTTTTCCCAGAGCAAGTGCTCTACAACAAAGAGAATGTCCAAAACAGAAGCCTTTTATTTTTTTCACAAACTGATCTTAAACAGTGACTGCAGCCACAAAATTAAGAGACTTTCTCCTTGAAAGAAAAGGTACGACAAACCTAGACAGCATATTAAAAAGCAGAGACATCCCTTTGCCAACAAAGGTCCACAGAGACAAAGCTATGATTTTCCCAGTGGTTATATATGGATGACAGAGTTGGACCATAAAGAAGGCTGAGTGTCAAAGAATTAATGCTTTTGAATTGTGGTGTTGGAAGAGACTCCTGAGAGTCCCTTGGACAGCAAGGAGATCAAACCAGCCCATCCTAAAGGAAATCAGTCCTGAATATTCATTGGAAGGACTGATGCTGAAGCTGAACCTCCAGTACGTTGGCCACATGATGTGAAGACCTGACTCACTGAAAAAGACCCTGATGCTGGGAAAGACTGAGGGCCAGAAGAGAAGGGGATGACAGAGGATGAGATGGTTGGATGGCATCACCGACTCAATGGACATGAGTTTGAGTAAACTCCGAGAGATAGTGAAGGACAGGGAAGCCTGGCATGCTGCAGTACATGGGGTTGAAAATAGTCAGACATGACTTTAGCAACTGAACAACAGAAACAATCTTAGACATATATAACATCACTTCTATCATGTTCTACCGGTCACATGGACCATCCCTGGTACAAATAGGAGATTACACAGTGTATGAACACCAGGAGGGAGTGATTATTTATCTTACAGGCTGCCTACCATATGACAAATGCTGGCAAGTTATCTGCTCTGGGTTTCAAAATCCTAGGTATTTCACTGATTTATATTGTCTGGAATAATTACACGTTAGTTATCAACATTAGTAATTATTAGTACTTTTATCCTCCACTTTCCATTCTACGTTCCATTTGTCTTCAATTGCCATCATCTCTTCCAGTCAGTGTTGTTTCACAGAGTAACTCAAAATTTTATTTCTAAAAAATGTGAATTTGGGGCAGATTTGCTTGCTTGTGATTGTTCTAATTTTCATTCCCTGGGCATGAAAAATTAAAAAGCGACCCAGAGGATGCACTGCAACTAGACAGATGCCTTTCATTTCCCGTTATATAGACTCAAACCTATTTCTTTCTGCTAGTCAGAATTATACTCTTTGTTCTTCGTTCATTTAGTGCACAAGGGAGTCATCAAAGACATGGGGGTGGTAAGCATCCAATTCCCTGGACTGTTGTTGTGTAGCTGATGACAGTGTTCCTTTCTAGGAAATAAAGTCAGAGACCCCAGAAGAGTACAGGGCTGCAGGGAGAGAAAACAAAAATTCCCAATTAGCATATTTCTTATCAAGTGAGAGATGCCATTCACATGTATATCCCTTGTAAGCTTGTGTAAACATTGCTGCCCTTCCATCTATGACGCTTTCAAAAGTTGGTGGAAGTGAAAACTTCAGTGGGAGCCAGGGTGATCAAGAGGGCTCCAAAAGCAAAAACAGAAGAATGAAGTCTTCTGGATCCTCTGAAGGACAGCCGCAAATGCACCCCATGGCTCAAAAGAGAAAGTGTTTCTTGCTTAGGTGATGATTAATTTTCCAATTTAGGGGCACAGGAAAAAATTGCGTACGTGTCCTATACTAAAAGAAAATTATTCCCATGGGTCAAAAATAAGTCAAGAATACTGGCCCCTTTTACATTATTGCTTTTCTTAGGTTCCTGGGGAAAAGTAAGGACAGCATTAAATATCTTCTTTTTAAAGTCTCTGTTCAGTTCTCTGATACAGGTGTTTTTCCACTTTTTACCTCATTCCTTCACTATTTGAGAAGAATTCTAGGTCTATGATGAGACAGGAAAGAGACACTTGAAATCTAGCACACTCCCGGAGTTAACTTTGAATAGCTGCTTCTGTATCACTATCAGGGTCTTGGATTTATGATGTCTTTTCCACGTCAGTTCATTAATTATATGTTTAACAGCGTTTAGTGTTCTTATTTCTTTTCTCAACCAATTTTCTCTTGTTACGCAATTGCTTCCTTAGTGAACACACAGGATTACACTCTAAATTCATAACAACAGTGAAGACTAACTAGGGGTCAGTTCTTGTTAAAAACATTGATAAAAATCACATTTCTATTTAATTTCTTTTTTTTTCTATAAGGACTACATGAACTTATAAGTTTAAACCAGTGAGTAAATATAGTTCCAAAAGATAAAGTCACTAGTTCATTGTTCTTAGGGAATTTTGGCAGGCAGGAAAAAAAGCTGTTACCTCTAACAGAATACACAAATCTCCAGAAAACGTGGGGTGGGGCAGGGAGGACTTCCTGGGAGTTTAATCACTCAGAAGTTGATCAAAAAAATTATTGATTAAATTAAGTCATCTAGTCCCTGATAAAATGGCTTATTATCAAGTGGCTTCCCTGGTGTTGGTAAAGAATCTGCCCACAATGCAGGAGACCTGGGCTTGATCCCTGGGTCGGGAAGATCCCCTGGAGAAGGAAATGGCTACCCACTCCAGTATTTTTGCCTGGAGAATCCCATGGATGAGCCTGGTGGGCTCACAAAGAGTCAGACACAACAAAGTGACTAACTTTCACTTTTTCTTTCAGTCCCTGATAAAGAATAGCCTCCCCTTACCTGGAAATCTCAACATATAGCAAATATCTCAGGACATAACGCTTATCCTCCTCAGCGTCTGCTCCCAGCATTCCTCACTGCCTCTAGGAAAGTGACCAAGGTCAGGGCTCAGCATAGCCTGAGCAGGAAAACAATTTATAGTAGAGGAGGAAATGTTTATAACATGAAAGAAACATGGTAGTGGTGTTTAATCGCTAAGCATGGACTGTAGCCCACCAGGCTCCTCTGTCCACGGGACTCTCCAGGGAAGAATATTGCAGTCAGCTGCCATTTCCTTCTCCAGGGGGGATCTTCTTGACTCAGGGCTTGAATCTGCCTCTGCTGATTGCAGGCAGATTCTTAACCACTGAGCACCAGGGAAGCCCGATAGAAACATAGGATCTGGCTAATACATGCCAGCAGGATTCTTGGAAATGTATGTGAGATGGCTTTGAACTCGGAAGGTGTAGGATTTAGGATGGTTAATTGAAATAACTCAGTGTTCAACCTTACAGCAGGAATGCTTGCAGCATAGCCTAGTACACTGCTGCTGTGGCTTTTTGAACTTGGACGTGACAATGGGCTGTAGTAAATGATATAGAAGTTAGAGAATTGCTTAGCAGAGCTCTAAGAAACAAGTCAAGTCTTAGAGTGGTGGGGTTGTGAGAAGGGATTTATTATATGAAAGTGATGGAGTCTTCCTTCACTTATGTTTTGTGGGATGGCCCTTTGGTTGGGCAAAAGAAAAACTTATACTGGTCAAGTGGACACCAGTCTCTTTGAGATTCCAATAGGATATATGGTCATGAGACTGGACTCCCTAGAATCATTGGGGAGATCAGTCCTTGGAATGGGGAGATCATTCCAACTCCTTAAAGTCAAAATTTATTTGTATATCTTTTAATTTAGAAATAATTTTGTACTTACAGAAAAAGTGAAAATACCACAGGGAAATCTTTTCCACAAATGGCATTGGAACAATTGGATATCCACATGCAAAAGAATTAAATTGAACCCTTACTTCACACAATATATAAGAATTAACTTAAAATGAATTTCTGATCTAAATGTAATAGCTAAAACTATGGCACCCCACTCCAGTACTCTTGCCTAGAAAATCCCATGGACGGCAGAGCCTGGTAGGCTGCAGTCCATGGGGTCGCTAAGAGTCAGACACGACAGAGTGACTTCACTTTCACTTTTCACTTTCATGCATTGGAGAAGGAAATGGCAGCCCACTCCAATGTTCTTGCCTGGAGAATCCCAGTGGCGAGGGAGCCTGGTAGGCTGCCGTCTATGCGGTCGCACAGAGTCAGACACGACTGAAGTGACTTAACAGTAGGAGTATAAAACATTTAGGAGAAAACATAAAAGTATAGCCAGGACATGGAAACAACCTAGATGTCCATCAGCAGATGAATGGATAAGAAAGCTGTGGTACATATACACAATGGAGTATTACTCAGCCATTAAAAAGAATACATTTGAATCAGTTCTAATGAGATGGATGAAACTGGAGCCAATTATACAGAGTGAAGTAAAGCAGAAAGAAAAACACCAATACAGTATACTAACACATATATATGGAATTTAGAAAGATGGTAATGATGACCCTGTATGCGAGACAGCAAAAGAGACACAGATGTGTAGAGCGGACTTTTGGACTCTGAGGGAGAGGGAGAGGGTGGGATGATTTGGGAGAATGGCATTGAAACATGTATAATATCATGTAAGAAATGAATTGCCAGTCTATGTTTGATGCAGGATACAGGATGCTTGGGGCTGGTGCATGGGGATGATCCAGAGAGATGATATGGGGTGGGAGGTGGAAGGGGGGCTCATGTTTGGGAGGTCATGTACACCCGTGGTGGATTCATGTCAATGTTTTGCAAAACCAATACAGTATTGTAAAGTAAAATAAAGTAAAAATTAAAATTAAAATAAATAAATAAAACATGAAACAAACAAAAAAAGTAAATCTGCCTGACCTTGGATTAAGCAAATTTTTTAATATGACACCAAAATTCAAGTGAAAAAAAGGATAAATTAACATCAAAAATTAAAAACTTGTGTGATTCAAAAGGCATCATTAAGACAATTTTAGAAATTCACAGGAGAGAAAATATTTACAAGTCATATATCAGATAAAGAACTTTTGCTTTGAATATATAACAAATCCTTACAACTCAAAAACAGAAACATAAGTAATCCAGTTTTCTCTCTCTCTCTCTCTCTCTCTTTTGGCTGTGCTAGGTCTCCATCGCAGTGCGCAGGGCCGTCTTTCTGGTTGTGGCTCAGGGGCTTACTCGCCTCATGGCATGTGAGGCCTTCGTTCCCCAACCAGGGATCAAACCCATGTTCCCTGCATCGGAAGGCTAATTCCCAACCGCTGGACCACCAGGGAAGTCCCCAGTAATCCAGTTTTAAAATGGGCAAATGATTTAATAGCCATTACTCCATAAAAGATATGTACAAGGCCAAGAAGTACATGAAAAGATCATCATCATTAATCACTAGGGAAATGCAAGTCAAACCAACAATAAGACACCACTTCATACCCACTAGGATGGTTAAAATTAAAAAGAGAAAATAACAAATGCTTGGGAGGGTATTTAGAAATTGGCACTGCCATATTGCTGATGGAAATATGAAAATGAAGCCATTCTGGAATTGTTTGAAAGTTCTTCAAAGCATTAAACATAGAGTTACCACATGACCTACTATTCTACTTCTAGGTATATATTAATATGTTAAGAGAACAAAAAACATATCCACACAAAAACCTTCACATGAATGTTCATAGCAGCATTATTCATCATAGCTAAAAGAGAGGAAACAGCCCAGTGTCCATCAACTGATGAATAGATAAACAAACATAGTATATCCACACTGTGGGGTGTTGTTCAGCTGTGAAAAGAAATGAAATATTCAGACATGGTGCAAAAGTCTTATAAGCATTACACCAAGTGAAAGAAACCAGTCACAGAAAGACACATAGTATACGAATGTTGCTGCTGCTAAGCCACTTCAGTGTTGTTCCTCTCTGTGCGACCCCAGAGACGGCAGCCAACCAGGCTCCCCCGTCCCTGGGATTCTCCAGGCAAGAACACTGGAGTGGGTTGCCATTTCCTTCTCCAATGCATGAGAGTGAAAAGTGATGAAGTCGCTCAGTCGTGTCCAACTCTACGCGACCCCATGGACTGCAGCCCACCAGGCTCCTCCATTCATGGGATTTTCCAGGCAAGAGTACTGGAGTGGGGTGCCATTAACAACAGGCAAACCATAGAGACAGAAAGTAAATTCATGACAGGAGATGGGGCAGGGGGGAGGAGATAAGGAATGACTGCTAATGAGTATTGGATATCTCCCATCTTGGGGTAAGAAGAAGTTTCTAAAATCAGAGAGCAAACTAAAAAGTGAATCAGACACAATTCTGAAAGTATACATTTTCAGAGGGTGAATTTTATGGTATATGAAATACATCTCAAAAAGCTATTATTTTAAAAAAAATACAAACTCTAGTAGAGTCTCATTAGTTATCTATTTTATACATAGTAGTGGACACATTTGCCAGTCCCAGTTTAACACAGGGAACTCTATTCAGTGCTCTGTTGTAACCTAAAAAGGAAAGGAAATCCAAAAAAGAGGGGGTGTATGTATACATATAATGATTCATTTTGCTGTACAGCAGAAGCTAACACAACACTGTAAAACAACTATATACTCCAATAAAAATTTTTAAGAATACAAAATCTAATAGAAAAACACCTAAGCCTTACTTCTATCAAAGAAAGAAATTTAAAATAATACAGAAGTTTATATATAGTCTTCATTCAGCGTCCTCTAATGTTAACTACGTATGTAACTTTAGTACAACGATCAAAACCAGGAAAGTGTCATTGGTGTTACACTAGTAACTAAACGACAGAGCTTGTTCAAACTTCACCAGCTAAGACACTGTCGTCTTTTTTCTGTTCCAAGATCTAATCCAGTGGATGAGAAATATGTCTGCAACCAGAGGACACCCTGGGATATCTCTGCAATCTTTTAAAATACTTTTAAACTCAGAAATTAAGAATTATAAGGTTCTGTGAGGTAGATGAAAGGGAGGAAGGGAGATGGGCAAAGAGGGCAAGGAAAGCTCTCAAGATAGAGAAGCAGATGCTAAACGAAATAAGTCAGACAGAGAAAGACGAATATTGTATGATCTTACTTGGATGCTGAATAAAAAAAAAAAAAAATTAAACTCACAGAACAATTTGGTGGTTGCCAGAGGCAAGGGGTGGGAAATGAATAAAGTGGATGAAAGTGGTTAAAAGGTACAAACTTCCAGTTATAAAATAAATTAGTTCTGGAGATGTTCTGGGGCTGTACAACAGGGTGACTATTGTTAACAATATTGTTTTGTATATTTGAAAGTTCCTAAGAAGTAGATCTTACAAGTTCTTATCACAAGAAAAGAAAATTTTGTAACTGTACGATTAGAGATATTATTGTGATCATTGTTTGGCAATATGTACATATATCAATGTGGTACACCTAAAATTAATACAATGTTATATGTCTATTTTATCTTGGAAAAAAAAAAATCAGTGCTTCCCAAGGACCTGGGGTTAGGGGACAGGAGAGGATAAACCAGAAGAATAGTGGGAGAGCAGGGGACTTTTAGGGAAGTGAAATTATTCTGTGTGATACAATTAGGGTGGATACATGTCATTATACATCTGTCAGAAACCACGGAAGTTACATCACAAATGATGAACCGTAATATAAACTAAGACTTGTTGATAATGATGTATCAATGATGGTTCATTAATTGTAACAGACTTACTACACTGGAGAGAGATACTGGTGGGAGGTGGGCTCTAGGAGAGGGAAGAGGAGAGGCGGAACTCTGTGGGCTTTCTGCTCAACTTCGCTATGAGAGTAAACCTGCTCTAAAAATTAAAACTCGATTTTAAAATGCACTAGATGAGATTAACAGCAGATTAGAAATTACAGGATAATTATGAAACTGAAAGACATAGCAATGGAAACTCTCCAAAATGAAAGATAGATGGAAAAACTGAAGGACTGAGAAAAAATATAAACAGAGCTTTAGTGAGATGATGACCAACATTATAAACCAACTTGTCTTACTCTCTGTCCACAAATTTGATATTTGAATTTCAAATTCAGCTTCTTAAAAGACACAATCGACTAAAACTCAGATGAAATAGATGATCTGAATAAGCTTATTTTTATTAAAGAGATTAAATCAACACTTAGTAATCTTTCAAAACAGAAAGCACCAGGCCCTACTGGGTTCACTGATGAATTCTGTCTAGCATTTAGAGGAGAAATTATACCAGTCCTCTATAATCTCTTTCAGAGCATAGAAACACAGGGAATATATCCTACTGCATTCTATAAGGCTGCTGCTGCTGCTGCTAAGTCACTTCAGTCGTGTCCGACTCTGTGCGACCCCATCGACGGCAGCCCACCAGGCTCCCCCGTCCCTGGGACTCTCTATAAGGCTAGCAGCAGCCTAATGCCAAAACAAAACAAAGGCAGTATAAGGGAAGAACTGCATAAAATGTAGTTCTCATTGTCTCATGAGCACAGATGCAAAAATCAACAAAACATTAACAAATTGAATCCAAAAATAGTGTAATGAGATCTATACACTAAGAACAAGTGGGATTTATCTCAGGTATATAATGCTGGTTCATCATTCAAATATCAACTAATGTCACTCATTACATCAATAGAATAAAAATGAAAAATCCCACAATCATATCAATGGATGCAAAAAAAGCATTTGAAAAACAAGTTAAATGAATTAATAAATAACAAGCTAAAGGAGCAGGAAAGAAATGCCCTGAAAGTGTGGTGGAGAATGCAGACATTGAGTTTGAATCTCAGTCCACAAACTTGGTCATGCAAAAATGCATGGCATTTCTTAATTTTCTTTAATCATTCTAATTGTGTTTCATAGTCCACACCTTAATAGTTTGGCAAGAAGCTCGGTATAAGTCATTATTCTCATTCAGCTCTCCACCCCATCTCCAGAGGTAACCCTCTTGTCTATGTCTGGCCATGTGCACCAGGTCCCATTGGCTCGTTCCATGTGGTCCCCCACCTCCTGTCCTCCACTTTAATGTGTCTGTATTGCTCATCCTTTGGTCCTAGAATTTCAGATGAGGCTTGGAGTCCCTGTGTCTAGGAAGCAGTTTTTCTAGGTGTCTCAGTGTGAACCTCTGAAATTGGCACTTTCCTTGGATGCATTCAGAGAATAAGGAACAAGTTCTCACATCTTGGAGCGCACACAGAAGGAAATCTTCCTTTCCAAGCCTATCCTAAAGTCATTTCTATCTTAATCTCTTCAGTGAGTTTAGGTTTTACAGAAGATAAGCTTTTTCAGCCCTGAAAAATGGCCCAGACAAAGAATATGCAAAGGATCTGACTTCTTACTGGAAGAAGGGAAATGAAGCAAAGGAAATAAAAATCATAGTCATAAATATACAATTTATCCTATTCCAGAGACAGGCAATTCAAATAGAAGTAAACGCTTGTGGGGGAATTATCGAATGTTATAGAAGAGGTGTCTTTAATCCGGACTTGGGGAGGTCAGGGAAATTTCATGGATGAACTAATGTTCTAGATGAAATGTGAGAAGTGAAAAAGAGATGGCTAGGGAAAGAGGAATGGGGTGGGAAACTAGTGTGTGTAGTTTCTGAACAAAGCAAAAAGACATATTTGAAACAGTGAAATAAATTCAGTGGATCTGTAGGTCACAAAATGAAATAAAGAAACTATTAAAAGTTACGCACAGGTTAGATTAATGTAGAAGCTTATAAGTCATAGTAAGGAGTCTGGTTTTTACTCTGTGAGCATCAGGAAGTCAGTAGAATGAAGGGGAAGACAAAATTAAATTTTTACTTTAAAAGATTATTGTAGTCTCCAAGTAGACCATGGAGGTGAAGGGTAACCCTGGTGACTAGTGAGCAATACCAGAAGTGATGAGACTCTTGCAATAATCCTCAGAAGGAATGATAGTAGTGTGACCTTGAGAAGTGGCAGAGGAAATGGATAAAAGTAGGTATATTTCAAAGATATGAGGTTGTTCGATCTACTAGATATGACAATATTGTATTTCATGGAATCTACAACTCCATTGATTTAAAGTATATCATTTTATATAGCACTAGGAAGGAAAAACCTGCCAGTTAATAAAATACGATGCACCATTGATTGTAAGAAGCACAATTTCAGAGATGTAAGATGTGAGGGAAAATGTACATTGTGGGATCAATGAAACACGGTAGATTGGATAGGAAGGAGGCAAAGATGTCACTGGGGAGCTGAAAGAAATATGAATGAGTGGGTAACTGAAGAGAGAAATGTGAAAATTATCAAATAATTCTAAATAGCTAAATAAAACAGAAACTTGCTTGTTTCAACTGGATTAAAAATTAAAAATTGGTAGACACTGATTGTAGAAGCTGGGGATGAGTCCTCAATTGGAAAGCCAAGATAGATAAGCCACAATAAGACACTGGCAGAGGAACAAGTTTACTGGAGACACCAATGTTTAAAGAAGGTGCAAGAAGAGAAGAAGAACATTAGAAATCACTTTACCTAAGTCACAGATCCGTCAAGCCGGAGCCTTGTGAGCACAGCAATTATATAATCTAGGACATTAGCTTTATTTTCCTTCAGTAAAAATTCTGTTACATTTACTTCTTTAGTTTTATAATTTGCTAAAGAAAATTATGGAGTCATAAAGGGATAGAAAACTTATTGATGATCTCTTGTTTACATATATGTCATGGGCTGAATTATATCCCCCCACCCAAATTCATATAGTGAAGCCTTTACCCGCCATGTGACCAAATGTGGAGAACTGGCCTTTAAAGAGCTAATGAAGCTTGCATGAAGTCATAGGATAGGGCCCGAATCCAACAGGACTGATGTCCTTGAAGAAAGAGGAAGAGACACCATGGGTGCACGGGCACAGAGGCCAGGCCATGTGAGGACACAGCAAGAAGGCTGCCGTTAGCAGGCCAAGTAGAGAGGCCTCAGGAGCCCATCCTGGCAACACCATGGTCTTGGAATTTCGGCCTCCAGAACTGTGAGAAAATAAATCTCTGCTGTTGATGCTGTGTGTCTGTGCTCAGTCGCTCAGTAGTGCCCAACTCTTTGCGACTCTAGGGACTGTAGCCCTCCAGGCTCCTCTGTCCATGGGATTCTCCAGGGAAGGATACTGGAGTGGGGTACCGTTTCCTACTCCAGGGGATCTTCCCAACCTAGGGATCGAACTATTGCCTACCCCGCAAGGAAAAGTGTAGGAAGAAGAGAGTATGGCAGGGAGGGAGGGAAGAAAGGAGAAAAATTAATACTGCTAAATTTTCATTCATAGATCACAGTAATGGTCCAGCTTCACCAGCTCTTTCCCCTTAAGTTAGAATTTAATATTTAATTAAAACTTGAGTTTCAAATGTTCTGAGTTTCATTTAAACAGCTTTTATTAATATTTTAAAATCTAGTGTTTAAGTTGAGGAAAGTGTAACTAGAATTATTCTAATGAGACACACTAAAATATTCAACTTATTACCTAGAATATTTAGACACTGCTAGACATAACTTTTGGCAGAAAACTAGCATTGTTTTCCAAAATATTACAATATAGCAATATATTTTTAATTTTATTTGTATGAACTTTTCTTACCCTGATAGTCCCAAAACTATGCTGTTATGAAGCTCACTGGGCAATGAACTGGTCATGATATTTAAAGGTTGTCGCTGGTGGCTCAGATGGTAAAGCTTCTGCCTGCAGTGCGGGAGACCCGGGTTCGATTCCTGGGTCGGGAAGATCCCCTGGAGCAGGAAATGGCAATCCACTCCAGCACTCTTACCTGGAAAATCCCATGGACGGAGGAGCCTGATAGGCTACAGTCCATGGGTTTGCAAAGAGTCAGACACGACTGAGTGACTTCACTTTCACTGCCTCAGCATTTCTAGTCAGTATAACCTGGTAAGTAAAAGTTTCTGCCTTCTTTTTCCAAGCTTCAAGCAAACAAATCTTTAGAAGTATACAGAACAAGATGAGAAAGCAGATTTGAAATCATTAAGAATTTGATACCATAATCAAAGACATTGATTTTGTATATGAAACATAATAATTATAAGTGCATCAGTTTTAAATGCATACACCGCTGATCAGTCCAGTTGCATAGAATTCCCCTTAAAAGGTATTTTCATATAGCATAAATAAGAGGCACTTACACTTGGATATCTCTCAAATTTAAAATGTATGCCATCTTCACTCCAAATTTCCATATTATATAGTTACATAACCGATTCTATTTTTGACTGTTTTCTATTAGCATTGATGCTAATCCTTGTCTTGAGAATGGAAACCATTTTAGCAAGAAATCTGTGAATATAGACAGTATTTTTATTGAGTACCAAGATACCTGCAGAAAACTTTCCTTTTCCTTCTAAACTGTACCCTTGAACATTTTCACAAAGACATTAATTGTAGAGATTCTGCAGCTTGAACTGTCATTCCTGTCCTAGAATGTGAACCAAAATACACAGAAAGAGAATACTACCAAACTTTCAGGATAGATCCTGTATTTCGTGTTTCTGGAGTTCAGAAATAATGCAAGGCATGCTGGGGTGATAGAAAGGTTGAAATGGCAAATAAACTCCATCAAATGCTATTAGGTCAAGAATGTTAAAAAGATATCAGAAGCTTAGAAACTCTAGCCTCTCCAGAGAAGGCAGAGTATTGTATTTATGAAACGCCCATTGCAAATGATTCCAAGCTGGAAGAAAGTTCAGATGAAAAGAAACTGGATAAGGTAAAAGACTCTTTTTTCAGTTACATTCTTCAGACCATTTTTACTTTGGTGTGAGCGCTACTTATCTTTAGAAAACTACGGGAGTGTGCAGATGCTGAAGGAAATGCAGGACAAATAAGTTCAGAAAACAATAAGAAAGTCAGTTTGGTTCTTCGGGGACTTGTAAGAATAAAGGTGGTATCTTGGCCTGGCTTCCCTAGAAAAGCAGAACCTGAGCAAAGGCTTCCCTCAGGAGCTGTTTGGAGATTGATTTCAGAGAGCAATGAAAGTCACTCAGTCGTGCCCAACTCTTTGCGACCCCATGGACTATACAATCCATGTAATTCTCCAGGCCAGAATACTGGAGTGGGTAGGCTTTCCCTTCTCCAGGGGATCTCCCAACCCAGGAATTGAACCCAGGTCTCATGCATTGCAGGCAGATTCTTTACCAGCTGAGCCACAAGTGAAACCCAAGAATGCTGAAGTGGGTAGCCTATCCCTTCTTCCCAATCCAGGGATCAAACAGGGGTCTCCTGCATTGCAGGCAGATTCTTTACCAACTGAACTATGAGGGAAGCCCTTCAGAGAGCAATAGTAGAGGGCAAAGTGAGCAAAACAGGGAAGAATATGCCTGCAAGTTGGCCACTACTATGGGGCTCACCCTCAATCCTGAAAATTCTTCTGAGGAGTCTTCTGAAGTGCATCTCATAGGGGAAAATGAAAGGGAAAAGCATCTATCCATCAGTGCCCATGCCCACTGGTCGAGAGTGGCCTTGGGGCATTGACTGTCCTGCCTTGCTTGTTCGTGTGTGTCGGAGTGCTGTGTAGCTTGCTGTGATTATCTAAGCTGTAGCATCAAAGAAGCCACAAGGAGGTATCATGTTGTACCTACATGAAGCTGGGTAATACTGGTCCCCACAATGGTGGCAGATGTAAGAGAGAAGCTAAGAGGACTTGGTGGGTACATGCAAGAATGCATGACTTTCACTTCTCAGATCTACTGGTTCCCTCTGTTACACCCAAGCTTTTGGTGGTGGCCAGCCACAATCCCCAAAAGGTTATTAATGAGCCCTCTTGGCTAGCTGGTTTCAAAGCCATAACTGATATTAATCTCTTCCCTCCTCCAGCATTCTCTCTATGCTTCCATAACTCCAGGCCAGTTGAGCTGGTCTAGCACTTGTCTACCAAACTGATCCAGACCTTCATCTGCTGATGGCTTCTATCTGTGATGGTTAGTTTTATGTGTCAACTTGAGTGGGCCATTGGGTGCCTACATATTGGATCAAACATTATTCTAAGTGTTTCTCTGAGAGTGTTTGTTTTAAAAACTCAAACATATGTGTATATATATATGTTAAATGGAGGATAATTGCTTTACAGTGTGGTATTTCTGCTGTACAGCAGTGTGAATCAGCTATAAGTATATATATATCCCCTTCCTCTTGAGCCTCCCTCCCAGTCCTTCCATCCCACCTATGAAGGTGTTTGTAGATGTGTTTAACATGTAAACTGATAAGCTGAATAAAACAGAATGCTCTCCTTAATGTGGGTGGACCTCATCCGATCAGCTGAAGGCTGAAACATCAAATTTCCCTGCTGGCCTTCAGACTGAACCACATCACTGGCTGCCCTGGGTCTCTGGCTTGCTGTTGGCAGATTTTAAGGTTTGTTCTCTGGCGAACCCTGACTAATACAGTATCCTTTGTTGCCTTGCCCTCATGAATCACAGTTCCTGCATTGCCCATTCACAATAACCTCCAGACACAGAAGCGTGTCACTAAGACCCCTGCCCCTCACTTCACGTACCTCTTGTCCTTCTTCATGCCAACACCTCGCTACACCCTGAGTGACTGCCTTTCTCCACACTCTCAAGAAGTTGTTTAGCTTCTACCTAAAACATTTCAGAGACAAGCATCTCACTGCCTAATAAGAGAGGGTAACCTATCTCCCATAAGCTCTATTAGAAGTTGGTTCCTTACAGGATTCCAAACTCTGTTTTCCTGTTACTTGGACCTATTACTACTTGAACCTATCTAGGGCAACATAAGTCTAATCCTTGTATATCATCAGTTCAGTTCAGTTCAGTAGCTCAGTCATGTCGAACTCTTTGTGACCAAATGGACTGCAGCACAACAGGCCTCCCTATCCCTCACCAACTCCTGGAGCTTACTCAAACTCATGTCCATCGAGTTGGTGGGGCCATCCAACATCTCATCCTTTGTCGTCCCCTTCTCCTCCTACCTTCAATCCTTCCCAGCATGAGGGTATTTTCCAATGAGTCAGTTCTTCACATCAGGTGGCCAAAGAATTGGAGCTTCAGCTTCAGCATCAGTCCTTCCAATGAATATTCAGGACTCATTTCATTTAGAATGGACTGGTTGGATCTCCTTGCAGTCCAAGGGACTCTCAAGAGTCTTCTCCAACACCACAGTTCAAAAGCATCAATTTTTCGGCCCTCAGCTTTCTTTATAGCCCAACCTTCACATCCATACATGACCACTGGAAAAAAAATAGTTTTGACTAGACAGATCTTTGTTGGCAAAGTAATATCTCTGCTTTTTAATATGCTGTCTAGGTTGGTCATAACTTTTCTTCCAAGGAGCAAGCAGCTTTTAATTTCATGGCCACAATCACCATCTGCAGTGACTTTGGAGCCCAAGAAAATAAAGTCTGTCACTGTTTCCATTGTTTCCCTATCTATTTGGCATGAAGTAATGGGACTGGAACCAGTCTGTTGTTTTGTGTCCATTTCTAATTGTTGCTTTCTGACCTGCATATAGGTTTCTCAAGAGGCAGGTCAGATGGTCTGGTATTCCCATCACTTTCAGAATTTTCCAGAGTTTATTGTGGTACACACAGTCAAAGGCTTTGGCATAGTCAATAAAGCAGAAATAGATGTTTTTCTGGAACTCTTTTGCTTTTTCCATGATCCAGTGGACGTTGGCAATTTGATCTCTGGTTCCTCTGCCTTTTCTAAAACCAGCTTGAACATCAGGAAGTCCACGGTTCACATACTGCTGACCCTGGCTTGCAGAATTTTGAACATTACTAGCATGTGAGATGAGTGGAATTGTGCGGTAGTTTGAGCATTCTTTGGCATTTCCTTTCTTTGGGATTGGAATGAAAACTGACCTTTTCCAGTCCTGTGGCCACTGCTAAGTTTTCCAAATTTGCTGGCATATTGAGTGCAGCACTTTCACACCATCATCTTTCAGGATTTGAAATAGCTCAACTAGAATTCCATCACCTTCACTAGCTTTGTTCATAGTGATGCTTTCTAAGGCCCACTTGACTTCACATTTCAGGATGTCTGGCTCTAGGTAAGTGATCACACCATCGTGATTATCCGGGTCATGAAGATCTTTTTTGTACAGTTCTTCTGTGTATCCTTGCCACCTCTTAATATCTTCTGCTTCTGTTAGGTCCATACCATTTCTGTACTTTATCGAGCCCATCTTTGCATGTAATGTTCCCTTGGTATCTCTAATTTTCTTGAAGAGATCTCTAGTCTTTCCCATTCTGTTGTTTTCCTCTATTTCTTTGCACTGATCGCTGAAGAAGGCTTTCTTATCTCTTCTTGCTATTCTTTGGAACTCTGCATTCAGATGCTTATATCTTTCCTTTTCTCCTTTGCTTTTCGCTTCTCTTCTTTTCACAGCTATTTGTAAGGCCTCCCCAGACAGCCAAAAAAGAATTGCTTTTTTGCATTTATTTTCCATGGTGATGGTCTTGATCCCTGTCTCCTGCACAATGTCACGAACTTCATTCCATAGTTCATCAGGCACTCTATCTATCAGACCTAGACCGTTAAATCTATTCCTCACTTCCACTGTATAATCATAAGGGATTTGATTGAGGTCATACCTGAATGGTCTAGCGGTTTTCCCTACTTTCTTCAATTTAAGTCTAAATTTGGCAATAAGGAGTTCATGATCTGAGCCACAGTCAGCTCCTGGTCTTGTTTTTGCTGACTGTATAAAGCATCTCCATCTTTGGCTGCAAATAATATAATCAATCTGATTTCGGTGTTGACCACCTGGTGATGTCCATGTGTAGAGTCTTCTCTTGTGTTGTTGGAAGAGGGTGTTTGCTATGACCAGTGCTTTCTCTTGGCAAAACTCTATTAGCCTTTGCCCTGCTTCATTCCGTACTCCAAGGCCAAATTTGCCTGTTACTCCAGGTGTTTCTTGACTTCCTACTTTTGCATTCCAGTCCCCGATAATGAAAAGGACATCTTTGGGGGGTGTTAGTTCTAAAAGGTCTTGTAGGTCTTTATAGAACCATTCAACTTCAGCTTCTTCAGAATTACTGGTTGGGGCATAGACTTGGATTACTGTGATATTGAATAGTTTGCCTTGGAAACAAACAGAGATCATTCTGTCGTTTTTGAGACTGCATCCAAGTACTGCATTTTGGACTCTTTTGTTGACCATGATGGCTACTCCATTTCTTCTAAGGGATTCCTGCCTGCAGTAGTAGATGTAATGGTCATCTGAGTTAAATTCACCCATTCCAGTCCATTTTAGTTTGCTGATTCCTAGAATGGCGACACTCACTCTTGCCATCTCTTGTTTGACCACTTCCAATTTGCCTTGATTCATGAACCTGACATTCCAGGTTCCTATGCAATGTTGCTCTTTACAGCATTGGACCTTGCTTCTATCACCAGTCACATCCACAACTGGGTATTGTTTGTGCTTTGGCTCCATCCCTTCATTCTTTCTGGAGTTATTTCTCCACTGATCTCCAGCAGCATATTGGGCACCTCCTGACCCGGGGAGTTCCCCTTTCAGTATCCTATTATTTTGCCTTTTCATACTGTTCATTGGATTCTCAAGGCAAGAATGCTGATGTGGTTTGCCATTCCCTTCTCCAGTGGACCACATTCTGTCAGACCTCTCCACCATGACCCACCCGTCCTGGGTGGCCCCACAGGGCATGGCTTAGTTTCATTGAGTTAGACAAGGCTGTGGTCTGTGTGATCAGATCGGCTAGTTTTCTGTGATTATGGTTTCAGTGTGTCTGCCCTCTGATGCCCTCTCGCAACACCTGCCGTCTTACTTGGGTTTCTCTCACCTTGGACGAGGAGTATCTTCTCACAGCCACCCCTCCTGACCTTGAATGTGGAGTAGCTCCTCTCAGCCCTCCTGCGCCTGTGCAGCCACTGCTCCTTGGACGTTGGGTTGCTCCTCTCGTTCCAAATAGGAAAAGGCATATGTCAAGGCTGTATATTGTCACCCTGCTTATTTAACTTATATGCAGAGTACATCATGAGAAACGCTGTGCTGGAAGAAGCACAAGTTGGAATCAAGATTGCCAGGAGAAATATCAATAACCTCAGATATGCAGATGACACCACCCTTATGGCAGAAAGTGAAGAGGAGCTAAAAAGCTTCTTGATGAAAGTGAAAGAGGAGAGTGAAAATGTTGGCCTAAAGCTCAACATTCAGAAAACGAAGATCATGGCATCTGGTCCCATCACTTCATGGCTGATAGATGGGGAAACAGTGGAAACAGCGTCAGACTTTATTTTTGGGGGGCTCCAGAATCACTGCAGATAGTGATTGCAGCAATGAAATTAAAAGATGCTTACTCCCTGGAAGGAAAGTTATGATCAACCTAGATAGCATATTGAAAAGCAGAGACATTACTTTGCCAACAAAAGTCTGTCTAGTCAAGGCTATGGTTTTTCCAGTAGTCATGTATGGATGTGAGAGTTGGACTGTTAAGAAAGCTAAGTGCCAAAGAATTGATGCTTTTGAACTGTGCTGTTGGAGAAGATTCTTGAGAGTCCCTTGAACTGCAAGGAGATCCAACCAGTCCATCCTAAAGGAAACCAGTCCTGAATATTCATTGGAAGGACTGATGCTGAAGCAGAAACTCCAATACTTTGGCCACCTGATGCAAAGAGTTGACTCAATGGAAAAGACTCTGATGCTGGGAGGGATTGGGGGCAGGAGGAGAAGGGGACGATAGAGATGAGATGGCTGGATGGCATCACCAACTCGATGAACATGAGTTTGAGTGAACTCCAAGAGTTGGTGATGGACAGGGAGACCTGGCATGCTGTGATTCATGGGCTTGCAAAGAGTCAGAAACGACTGAGCGACTGAACTGAACTGAACTGAATAGGACTGGATGCCATGATGTTAGTTTTTTTTTAATGTTGAGTTTTAAGCTGGCTTTTTCACTCTCCGCTTTCACTTTCAGCAAGAAATCATCAGTTCCTTTCCACTTTCTGTCATAAGGGTGATGTCATCTGTGTATCTGAGGTTATTGATTTCTCCCAGCAATCTTGATTCCAGCTTGTGCTTCATCCAGCCCAGAATTTTGCATGATATAATCTGTGTAGGAGTTAAATTAGCAGGGAGACATACAGCCTTGGTGGTGGTGGTTTAGTTGCTAACACATGTCTGACTTTTGCGACCCCACCAGGCTCCTCTGTCCATGGGATTTTCCAATCAAGAATACTGGAGTGGCTTGCCATTTCCTTCTGCAGGGGATCTTCCTGACCCAGGAATCAAACCCAGGTCTCCTGCATTGTTGGCAGATTCTTTACCTACTGAGCTATGAGGGAAGCCCTATACAGCATTGACATACTCCTTTCTCAATTTGGAACCAGTCCATTGTTCCATGTCAGGTTCTAACTGTTGCTTCTTGATCTGCATACAGAATTCTCAGGAGGCAGGTCAGGTGGTCTGGTATTACCATCTCTTTAAGAATTTTCCACAGTTTGTTGTGATCCACACAGTACACCCAGGAGTTGGAATAGAATTGAATATCATAACAACTGTAAAAATCTTGAGAACAGAAACCATGCCTTTTCTTGCAAACTAAAGATGTCTCACATTTCCTCCTACAATATTGTGGTTCCTAGTCCTCTCATCTCTCCGTTTGCTTTCATTTAGTACAGATCATTGTGTCTATGACCTTTTTAAACAGTGTCGCCTTGATGCAAGCACAGCTATAGTCTGAGTGACAAAATGAAAAAAGACTCTTCTTGTATCTAAAGAATTCTGTACCACTTTGATCATCTTCTCGTGAGACTCACCATCTATTTGTGTATTTTCCCTCTGACATTTCCACTTCCTACATTGAAGCATCCTCAATCTCACTGTATGTCCTACACAGATATTCATTTTTCTAGGGATGTTTCAGTCCCCACAGTGACAACTAATAATAACAAACTCTAGCCACCTGGCTTGATCATTTCCTCCCAAACTCCTTGCAGTAGTTTGAGGAGACGGACTATCAGTTGAATTTGAAAATTGACAACATGCTTCAATATCCCTTCCTAGATAACAAAACAAAACAAAAACCTCCATCTGTTTGTGGTTTTGGTCCCACTGGCTGAATGTTTTTATTCAGAGGGTCTGGAGCCCATTGAAATATTTACTTCCAAACAATATTGCTAAGTCAATGAAGAGAAACTGAACTGACCCAATTTCTCCCAACCCAGGTATCACAGAGGCGCTCTAGGTGAAACATTCCCCCTCTCAGAAGGAGTGCATTTTGACCATGCCTTGACTGAATGAATTGTTTAATTTTGCTGACAAGAACCAGTGAGTGTTCTGTCCATTGCATTATAATGAAGTTTCAACTGGACTTCACCACAGCCAATCAAATAAATTACAAATAATGTCCAAACAACTCCCTGCTTTGGAAAATATGTCCAGTTATGGTCAATGCTTTCTGTGTAGTAAACCACCCCTCTGCAATGGGAGAAGTACTCATTTGTTCAGATATTCAGGGGGAAAAAAGGAACACATGGCAACTTAATAGTTTTCACTATTATTTTAGAACAATTTTAGGTTTATAGAAATATTCCAAATACAGAGTGTTCACATAAACTGCACATCCAGATTCTCCCATTGAAATACCCACATTAGTATGGTGCATTTGTCATATTCAATAAACCAGTATTGATACATTATTATCAATTAAAGCCCATGCTTTATTCAGATGTCATTCATTTTTCCCTGATGCCCTTGTCTCTGTTCCAGGATCTCATTCAGGAGATCACATTCCATTTAGACAATGTCTCTTCTTAGCCTAATGCTGGCTGTGACAGTTTCTCAGACTTTTCATGGTTTTATGACCCTAACAGGTCATATTGATAAGAGTGGTATTGAAAAGATATTTTATAGAATATCCTTTAATTAGGATTTATCTGATTTTTCATAGTTAGATTGGAATTATGAGTTTGTGGTAGGAAGTGCCATTCTCATCATATCCTATCAGGGGTGCATGCTATCCACATGACTTATTACTACTGATGTTGACCTTGATCACCAAGCTGAGGGATCAAATTCCTTGCTATATTAAAAGAACCAAAATTAAAACTACCTCTGATTTAAGCAATATTTTTAAACATTTGTGCACAGCACCTAAGGAATGGGAAGTTATCCTTACCCCCTGGAGGGTGGAGTAGCTGCATAAATTATTTGTAATTCTTCTAAAGGGGTTATTTTTCTATTCTCACTCATCGATTTATGTAATCATTCACTTATATGAGCATGGATCACAGATATGTACTTTATAATCAGGGTTATAGTTCAATACAGCTTTATTCTGTTGCTCAAATTGTTTTAGTTTGGCCATTGGGAGCTATTTCATTTGGTTCTTATATCCCTTTGACTTACCCCCATCATTGTGTGTTTGTGAGAGAGAGAGAGAGAGAGAGAATTTCCTTATGTTATGACTCTACAGGATATTCTAGGCTCATCTTATATATTTCCTACTTTGGTCCTATAATCATCCATTTCTGTAGGAACCCCTGGTTACTTTGTTGGAGAATGGCATTAAAGACCTTGATTACGGTGTTAGGTGTACTTACTGCTACAGAGGTGTCATTGCTTCTTGCTGTTCATTCGCTATGTTCTGTCTGACTCTTTGCAACCCCATGGACTGCAGCACGCCAGGCTCCGCTGTCCTCCACTATCTCCCAAAGTTTTCTCAAACTGATATCCATTGAGTCAATGATGCCATCCAACCATCTCATCCTCTGTTGCCCCCTTTTCCTCTTGCCCTGAATCTTTCCCATCATCAGAGTTTTTTCCAATGAGTCAACTCTTTGCATCAGGTGGCCAAAGTATTGGAGCTTCAGCTTCAGCATCAGTCCTTCCAGTGAATATTCAGGATTGATTTGCTTTAGGATTGGTAGTCATTGCTTCTAGTCCTCTCAATTGACAGAACATGGAAATATGTGTGTATACAATAAAATCATATACATGTCTATTAACATTTCTTTTACCTAACCACCTGTAGAGATGCAGATAGAATGCTAAGAAACATAGATTTTTAACTGATAAATATAACTTATTTGCAAAAAAGCAAAATGGCTGTCTAGGGAGGCCTTACAAATAGCTGTGAAAAAAAGAGAGGCAAAAAGCAAAGGAGAAAAGGAAAGATACAAGCATCTCAATGCAGAGTTCCAAAGAATAGCAAGAAGATATGAGAAAGCCTTCTTCAGCGATCAATGCAAAGAAATAGAGGAAAACAACAGGATGGGAAAGACTAGAGATCTCTTCAAGAAAATTAGAGATACCAAGGGAACATTTCATGAAAAGATGGGCTCGATCAAGGACAGAAATGGTCTGGACCTAACAGAAGCAGAAGATATTAAGAAGAGGTGGCAAGAATACACAGAAGAACTGTACAAAAAAGATCTTCATGACCCGGATAATCACCATGGTGTGATCACTCATCTAGAGCCAGACATCCTGGAATGTGGAGTCAAGTGGGCCCTAGAAAGCATCACTATGAACAAAGCTAGTGGAGGTGATGGAATTCCAGTTGAGCTATTTCAAATCCTGAAAGATGATGCTGTGAAAGTGGTGCACTCAATATGCCAGCAAATTTGGAAAACTCAGCAGTGGCCAGAGGACTGGAAAAGGTCAGTTTTCATTCCAATCCCAAAGAAAGGCAATGCCAAAAAATGCTCAAAGTACCGCACAATTGCACTCATCTCACACACTAGTAAAGTAATGCTCAAAATTCTCCAAGCCAGGCTTCAGCAATACGTGAACTGTGGACTTCCTGATGTTCAAGTTGGTTTTAGAAAAGGCAGAGGAACCAGAGATCAAATTGCCAACATCCGCTGGATCATGGGAAAAGCAAGAGAGTTCCAGAAAAACATCTATTTCTGCTTTATTGACTATGCCAAAGCCTTTGACTGTGTGGATCACAATAAACTGTGGAAAAATCTGAGAGAGATGGGAATACCAGACCACCTAACCTGCCTCTTGAGAAACCTATATGCAGGTCAGGAAGCAACAGTTAGAACTGGACATGGAACAACAGACTGGTTCCAAATAGGGAAAGGAGTATGTCAAGGCTGCATATTGTCACCCTGGTTATTTAACTTCTATGCAGAGTACATCATGAGAAACCCTGGACTGGAAGAAAGGCAAGCTGGAATCCAGATTGCCGGGAGAAATATCAATAACCTCAGATATGCAGATGACACCACCCTTATGGCAGAAAGTGAACAGGAACTAAGAAGCCTCTTGATGAAAGTGAAAGAGGAGAGTGAAAAACTTGGCTTAAAGCTCAACATTCAGAAAACGAAGATCATGGCATCTGGTCCCATCACTTCATGGCAAATAGATGGGGAAACAGTGTAAACAGTATCAGACTTTATTTTTTCGGGCTCCAAAATCACTGCAGATGGTTACTGCAGCCATGAAATTAGGAGACGCTTACTCCTTGGAAGAAAAGTTATGACCAACCTAGATAGCATATTCAAAAGCAGAGACATTATTTGCCGACTAAGGTCCGTCTAGTCAAGGCTATGGTTTTTCCAGTAGTCATGTATGGATGCGGGAGTTGGACTGTGAAGAAGGCTGAGTGCTGAAGAATTGATGCGTTTGAACTGTGGTGTTGGAGAAGACTCTTGAGAGTCCCTTGGACTGCAAGGAGATCCAACCCGTCCATTCTGAAGGAGATCAGTCCTGGGTGTTCTTTGGGTTCTTTGGAAGGAATGATGCTGAAGCTGAAACTCCAGTACATTGGTCACCTCATGCAAAGAGTTGACTCATTGGAAAAGACTCTGATGCTGGGAGGGATTGGTTGCAGGAGGAGAAGGGGACGACCGAGGATGAGATGGCTGGATGGCATCATGGACTCGATGGACGTGAGTCTGAGTGAACTCCGGGAGTTGGTGATGGACAGGGAGGCCTGGCGTGCTGCGATTCATGGGGTCCACTGAGCAACTGAACTGAACTGATACAAAATTGCTATTTTGTATATCAAATGATCAGTTTTACATAGCTCAATCTATTCGATACAGTTTAACAAATATCCATGTAACCCATACTCAGTTAAAAAAGAAAAAAAAGAGCATTGACAACACACATCCCCATCTTGGACTTGTTCTCGCTAGAGGCAAGTTCTTTCCTAGTGTTTAAAATTATTCTTTTTCTACCTACTTTATGTGTAATGTGAGCTTTGACAGCGTGTTCTGTAGACAGACGGTAGTTCCTATTTTTCTTTTACGAAAAAAGGAGCCGAAATACATGCAACACTGTCTTTGAGATTTATCATGTGGCATATATAGCTTTGATCTATCTATTTTCATTGCATACAGTAATTTGTGATATGAATGTGCGATAACTGATGTACCCATTTTACTGTTGATTGATATTAGGTAATATTGTTTTGAATAGCAAATGAAGAAGCAGCATGACTACATTTTGACTGATCTTCAGATTTCTTGTTTTCATGAAACTTCAAGTTTATTGCTATTTTAGAACAAAAATGAGGACTACCTCTGGTTTAAAGAGTGTCTTAAAACACATAATCACCAGGAAACCTTCTGATTGTAATGTGGCCTCTCAAGTAATTCTGCCCATTGAGAGAAAATTACATGATCCATTATAAGTATCTCAGTTTCAGCGACAATTGAACTTCTTTCTCATTGTGAACAAAATAAATTGGCAGTAGGTTTTCATACATCTGTCCCAGGGGTTTGCTTAATGAGTCCACCTAAGAGAGATGGATCTTCTTTTGGTATGTTGATAAAACCAGGTAATAAATTCTGATTCATGAGTCCTCCTGGGATGCAAGCCTTCCACAGACAGGCATATATTGCTCTCCTTCGACTGTGAACTTGATCAAGCAAGAGTCCACTTGAAGTTGTACAATATCTAACTCCTTGCTCCCAACTGTGGGAAAATTGAATAAGACAATTCAACAGAAATCCTGCCAGAAGTTTATTAATGTTTCTTACTTATAAGGATTTTAATAATAGTCTTTCAAGAACTTTCTACTTTCCATAATTTACGCATCATTTTTTACCTGTCTGAATTATACACTATTGTCTGTGACAGACGTTTTTTTTTCAGAGCACAAATTTCAACATATAGCATTTTAAGAAAAAGGCATTAAAGATTTTAAAGAAAGAAGATACTAACTGTATTTGTAAAAGTGCTACGTGTGTTCAAAATACCTTCAGGGGGTTGCATTTAATCAGAGAAAAGTAGGTCAAACCTTCTAAGATCAATTTCTAATCAAATAGCTACTCTGTACTCTTATAATATTTATTTTATAGCTCTTTCATTAATGTCATCTGTCTTTCCCAAACAAAATTACATGACTTTGATGTTAACTACTGTAATATTTTTCATTTGTTCTATGGATTTATAGTTAGAACAAAAGCAAAAACAATTTATATTTTAAATGAATCATACAGAAAGCTTTAATTTTAATCTTCCCTAAATATACTTTGATTATTTTTGTAACAAAATCTGGGAAATGAAAGAGTGGTAATCTATTTCTTTAATTCCCCTTTTTCATATTAGGCTCTTCAAATGCATGTCATCTTACAGATGTAAACAAAGTTTTATGAACCCTATCAGATGAGTTCAATATACTCCAAGCATTCAGTCAGTTTCTGAGATAATTTTATAGTCTTGCTAGAAAGCTGCCAAGTAGAAATGAAGGCTGAGAAATGGAAAGCTTGACTCAGATAGAACTGTCACTCACCATATATCGCCATCTGGTGGGAATATTGGGCACTGCAGTTGTGTACTGGACCACATTCACACAGCTTAGTGTAGCTGGAAGAAGGCAAAATAAATAAATCTGCAAGGATTAAATTTATTCGAAAATACCAAATGTGTTAAATTAATTCCATAACTGAATACTTTGTGTTATATTATTGCATTCTATTTTTAAAATAATTTTATTCATTGCCCTTTTAAAAATAAAAAAAGTCATTGCACTTTCCATGAAGGCAGATGCCTTGCCCTGCTATGCCTATTTTGTCACCAGAAGAGGACTTCTAGCCCTATAGTTTCCAGTAAAGTCTGTTGAATGATTGAATGAAGTTCAGTCACTCAGTCGTGTCCGATTATTTGCGACCCCATGGACTGCAGCACACCAGGCCTCCCTGTCCATCACCAACTCCTGGAGCTTACTCAAACTCATGTCCATAGAGTCAGTGATGCCATCCAACCATCTCATCTTCTGTCATCCCCTTCTCCTCCTGCCTTCAATCTTTCCCAGCATTAGGGTCTTTTCCAATGAGTCAGTTATTCGCATCAAGGGCCACATATTGGAGTTTCAGCTTTAGCATCAGTCTTTACAGTGAACAGTCAGGACTGATCACCTTTAGGATGAACTGGTTGGATTTCCTGGGACTGGTTGGGTCCAAGGGACCCTCAAGAGTCTTCTCCAATGCCACAGTTCAAAAGCATCAATTCTGGCAGCCCCTATATCCAAGGAGTGACTTGTTGACATATATCCTAAAGCACAAAATGATTTCTGTAAAGTGCAATTTGAACAGAAAGCATTACCTAACTGAAAACTCTCTTAATTTCTAATATCATGCTCTACAGATTAATTTTGGAGCAAATCCATATAAAATGGATATTACCAGAAATTTAATGGGACCTTATAAATATCTAAACACTATGAAACACTTTGAAATGACTAAAAGATTTTCATGAGATAAAAATGTTGCAAGTACATGACATCATGTGATTAATTGAAGTGTCAATTTGAATTATATCCGTGCCCAAAGACCTTTAGACATACTCAGAATATTATTAATGACTCACTTATGAGTTTGTAATTTTGACACTACTATAGATGAGAATATAAACAGAGAATATGACATATATGACATAAATGAGTTTAGAATTTTTAATTTCTAGTGTTAGTGCTTTGAATAAGAGCAAATTCAATAAATTCTTCTCCAGGCACCACTGTCTTTGTCACCCTGGCTCCTAACATAGTGCCTATCAGAAAGTAGACACTCAAGTTTTACTCATTATTTGAATTTAATTTAGGTACCATATGTAAATGTTCAATGCAAGCAATACGTAGAAAACTATTTATATGCCCTTTCCATCAGTAGAATAGACAAGCTTATTAAGAACAAAAAATATTCCTTCAATTGTTTTTTATATCCAACAGCCACTTAGTGCTTTTAAATAGTCAACCCTTCATAAAATGCTTGTAATTCACCGTTAATGAATGGAGACTGCAAAATACTTGAAGAAGTAAATATGAAATGGCAGTCGATGGGACTTGGCAACGTAATGAGCTTTCTTTGGAGTATATACTACTCTTACCTTTCTAGAAACCTACCATGTCTCATATTAGCGTTATGCAGCGAAGACTGAAAGTTAAGCTTAATCAAGGCCCTGCAACCAGGAAGGTTTAAGGCTCAGGTTCAAGCCTGTGTGCGGTTCTCCCCTCCCTCTCCGCCTCATTCCCTCTCTGCCTTATCATTGTGTATCCCACCACACTGAAATTGCAATCACTTCTTACCCAGTGGTTTCAGAGTGCTCTAAATCCCACAAGTTCTATTGCTCAGTCAAGTGCCTCTGTCTTTCTCTCTCCTCCCATTAGAGACTAGATTCATGCTAGAAATAGCTAAAAAAAAAAAAAAAGTCAGGATGGATGTTGTATAGGTAAGCAATCAGGCACAATGAACTTTTCTCTTAGAAGTGAAGAACCCAATCTCCTTTTATTTTTTTTAATATAAATTTATTTATTTTAATTGGAGGTTAATTAGTTTACAATATTGTATTGGTTTTGCCATATACCATATACCCGTGGCGGATTCATGTTGATGTACGGCAAAACCGATCTCCTTTTATGTAAAAAATATTCACAGGCTGCTAGAGAAAGAGGGCGGCGCCAGTGGTCAAGAACCACGGGTTAGATCCCGAGGCTGGGAAGATCCCCTGGAGGAGGGCATGGCAACCCACTTTGGTATTCTTGCCTGGAGAATTCCATAGACAGAGGAGCCTGGTGGGATACAATCCATAGAGTTGTCCAGAGTCAGACACGACTGAAGCAACTCAACAGGCATGCACACAGAGCAAGAGATTCTGCATTTCAAGGGGCTTGTGTATTCGCCTTTGCCCTTCAGCATATCCTTAGCAACACACCCCAATGTAATGTTACAGCATAATGTTTACAGCTGCCTGGAAGTGTTCATTGATTTACTGGTCAACTGAACAACTGCCACAGTTATACAATGAATTGTACCCCCCACCCCCCAATTCATATGTTCAAGCCCTAACCCCTATTACCTCAGAATGTGACTGCAGTTAGAGATGAGACTTTAAAGAGGTGACAAGGGCTAAATGAGCCACAAGGATTGAGCTCTAATCTGATGTGACTCAGGTTCTTATAAGAAGCAGAAGAAACACCAAGAATTTGCCCACTCAGGAGACGGGTCATGTGAGGACATAGGGAAAACCCAAACCTGCCAAAACCTTGGGCTTGGGCTTGAAGCCCTTAGAACTGTGAGAAAACACATTTCTATTGTTTAACCATCGTGGTGTTTCAGGACGGCAGCTCTGCTAAAACAACTAGGGAGATTCTAATTTCAGCACAATCTGTGGCCTTCTGTTACACAGGTGATGCAAAGTGTGTGTGTGTATGTGTGTGGGAGGAGGAGGTGACACTGGTTGGTTATTTCATTTCTACTGAATCTCTGGAAAAACACTGCTATGATTAGTATCCATTTTCATGATTTACATATTTTGTATATTAACTATCTGAGAATAACTCACGTTAATTTTATTACAGCTTACTATAAAGGAAACCCTTTAAAAACTTAGGAACATTACAAAACGGCCATCAGTCATGAGGTTATATGATCGTCTTGTGAAACGTGCTTGCTAGTGATTTGTTGGCCTATTCCTTGGCAACTGAATGGCTTCTGGAGCATCAAAGGATAAGGTGCAAGAAAAATAAGGTTTTGTTCAGACACAATGAAAGCTGAATCTATATCACAGCAAATGTGCATTGATGATTTCTTACTCACTCAGAAGCGCCATATCAAATTCTGGCAGACTGCATCATGCTATCAGATTTAACCTCTCCCTTGCCAGCACTGCTTCTGAACTTCTACGATCAAAGCTGTATGTCTCTTTAGTAATTTTCCCTGTCTCTTCTATATCAATGTATTTGTGGTAAGTCCAGGGCTCCAGGCAGAGGTAAGGATTGTCTTCTCCCAACCTCAGCTTATGCATAATATAATTCTGTGCACCCCTGAAGGCACTCAATAAATATTAGAAGAAATAATATGATGCAAGTGTTTTGAAATTGAGTTTCAGTTACTGAGACAAGTCCTATGAATATAGATAAAGTGAACTGAGAAAATTAAGCAATTTTGAAGTAACTTGATAAGGTGTGGCAGGGAGCAGCAGGTGAGGGAAAGTCAAGTTTTCTAGGAAAAATAGAGTCTTGGAGCTTTAATTACCTTAACGGAAGTAAGGAGACATCCTCTTAATTCTAGTGCGCATACAAAACTTACAACTATGAAAATTTACCCAAGATTGATGGTTTCTTTTTGTATCCTGATGGAAATTTGTTCATTCCTGTATTATTGCTGGTGTGAAGTGCTAAATTGTAACTATCATCGTTGGTTGGATGAGGAATATGATTAAACTTGATTCACGAGCAGTGTCATAGCATGAACCAAGAGGGCTGGAGGTTGTTTTTGGCTTGAACCCCAAGGAAAAAGTGACCTTCTTATTCAAAAGGAGCTAAATAAAACCTCCTTTTTTGAGAGTAAAAAAATCCAAGCTAGAATGAAAGGTGAACTCTCAGATTGTAGCTGACAAGAGAGGAACAGGGTTGACTACTCAGATTAGAAAAAGTTCTGTGGATTCAAACAGAAATGAAGCAGCACTTATGGACAACACATAGATCAGGCCACAGGCATCTCACCGAGCATTTCTTGGAGCAAGCCAGCCCGATGATAACTCAGGATGCACATTTCATTGCGTCTGCCTGTGGTGGTTATAGCTGGAAAAAAAACACACCAAAAACTAGAGAGATTTACTAGGAGTATGATAAGTTAAAATAGCATTTAAATAGCGTTGTTCTGGAGAAATGTATAAATTCTGATTTAAGGCGCATCTCCTGTTGTGACATTGTTTTCTCTGTGTGTCTTTTTAAGTCAAGGGTTCTCAGCAGAAGGGCTGCCTGCACTGGCTGCTCCGCTTAGTCGTAGAACACTCTTTCTCTCACACACCCCTTCACAGCTGACTTTTCATAGAAGCCATGGAGAGTTCTATGCCCCTGTCGCCATTATCCTTACCACCCTGCTAAGAAATAGTTGCAAGTTCAGAACTGTCCATGGTCAAGTTCTACACAAGCATTTCATCATAGCTGGATTTTTCCCTTCTTCTTCATCTTCTTTTCCTTTTTTTCTTTCTGGAATAGACTGGAGTTGTCACACTTCTGAAGCAAGGCTCAGGGATTTGTTTTGTCCTTTTTGAAGCAGACCGCTCCCGGAGATCTCTCTGATACACATGTCTGAAGTCAGAGTCCATTTCCTTTTTGATCTGCTAACACTGGTGAGAGTGAGGTTTTCTCTGAGCTGCCCTTTATTGTATCAAAGATCTCTGGTGAGCTCATTCTGCCTGACTGGTGTCAAAGCAGCGATTCGTCCAACTAGTATTTGAGGTCTTACTATCAGCTACACACCATGCTGAGATGTGCTCTAAGATTACACAAGGCTGTGCCTCACATACAATGAATTCAGAACTTCAAGTTTAATACTCAAAGTTTAGAGACACACAAAAGGTGACAGAAGGGGTTCCTTCTGCCCAAGGGAGCCAAGTAATGCTGGATGGAGTATTTGGTTCTCATTCTAGGTCTCAAAGGATGAAAGAGACTTTTATAAAACCTAACTCTAGAATTTAAACAAATGAAGGGGTAAATTCAGGTGAGGGAGGAAACCTGGGAGTGAGAACCACGGGCTTGCAGGAAAGTCAGTTTCTGTTGTGAGTAACGGGAATCCACAAACAGGAGCTGAAGCGAGTGTGCAGAGGCAAGCAGTCTAGATCAGCAGGTCAACAAGTTCTGTCCCTTAGAGTTCTCAGGGACTTTAGCTTCTTCTGTTGGGTTGCTTTGTTCTACGTCGAAGATATCATCAAGGTCACAGACAGGTCCAACATAGTTGGATGTTTCCGACCCAATACTGTGTTCTCATTCCAGCCAGAACAGGGACAAGAGCAATCTATGCCTCTCAATTTCTTAAATTTTCTTTTGATGATCACATCTCTCATTCTGACATCTACTCTCAGTCTGATGCGTATATTCAAGATCTAGTCTCTATAGATTCCTGCAACCAACCTGTAATCTCCATTGCCTCCCACTCACTGGCTTCCATTGCCAGACTGGTCCATGTACTTCTTTTAATACTTCACAAGTATTTCTGGTTCTCTAATCTTACCAGTTACCCTTAATTTCACATAAGCCTCCTTAATAAGCTTGAACTTTGCTGTCAAAAATTGTATTCATCCTTTGCATACACCTCTCTGTCAATCTGTCATGCTCCCTGAACAAAATCAAAACTCTGGTTAAATTCAGCTTTCTGCCTTTTGGATGCCTGCACCTATACGGCTGATGATTGTTAGAGAGAAACAACTACATCAGATATTCTCAGTAACGAACTGTAAGCAGGTCCCAGCAGTTACACTGTAGTTCCCTAGACCAGTTATTCTTTACATCTCCTAGACCTAACATATACCTTCTCCTGCATTGTCAAACCTCCAACACGTCCTCCTCCATCCTCTCTCTCACCTGATGACCTCTGTTGTTGTTCAGTAACTAAGTCATGTCCGACTCTTTGTGACCCCATGGACTGCAGCTCGCCAGGCTTCCCTACCATTCACTATTTCCCAGAGTTTGCTAAAATTCGTGTCCACTGAGTTGGTGATGCTATCTAACCATTTCATCCTCTGTTGCCCCCTTCCCTCCTGCTTGCAATCTTGCCCCACATCAGGGTCTTTTCCAGTAAATCAGCTCATCATATCAGATGGCCAAAGTATTAGAGCTTCAGCTTCAGCATCAGTCCTTCCAATGAATATTCAGGGTTGATTTCCTTTAAGATTGACTGGTTGGATCTCCTTGCAGTCCAAGGGACTCTTCAGGAGTCTTCTCCAACACAACAGTTCAAAAGCATCAATTGTTCAGCACTCAGCCTTCCCCTTCCACCTCTCTGCACCTATCCACTCTGCATTCCTATTTCATCTTCTGTCCAACACTGGTCTTTTCTCCCATTAACCAGACCCGATCCACTCCCTTCCCAGGAAGCAACTCTGTCCTTTTTCTTCTGTATTGTCAGTATTTCCTTCTAACGCTATTAATTTCCAGCAGTCTTTTCTTCATCCCAGTCTGCTCAGAGCTACTAAGCCCATCCCTCTGCCTGTTTATATAGAAACCTACCGCTCTTTGGCTATAGTAGACACGACTCTTTATAGAATGACTTTGGCTTTTTGCTTTGTCTAGCATTCTCTTCCTCCAGGTATCTTGCTGCCTAACCCTCACCTATTTCAAGTCTCTGTTTAATCACCCCCTCAGTGAGGCAAATTTATTGTGATTATGTTGGATTGACTATCTCCCCCAACTAAAATGTAAATTTAAAAAGGACACAGTTTTTGTTTTTAATCCTATGTACCTGGAATAGAGCCTGGAACATATTTGAAACTCAGTTAATAATTATCTGTTAAACATATTGAATTTACTTTCAATTTCCCAAGCCCTGGTGTTGAGATAACATGATGTGTTTATATCAGGTAGGACTCAATTTGAAGTCCCAGAGCCTATAATTCCAACCATCTTAAATAACAGAGGTTTGTCCATTTGTTCTGCTGTTTTGCTTTAATCTAGTTTGTTTGGGTTTATTTGGTTTGGTTTGGTTCATGTAGCGCAGTGGTCCAGGATTTGCCCTAGTTTCAGTCTCAGCTGAGTCCAGGTCCTCAAAGAGGCCAACCCGGTTCAGCCTGTATCTCATAACTCTCCTCTCCTCCCTTCTTCACTGCCTTGTTCAGGGAGCTCTCCCTTGGAGGAGCAGTGGCCACGGCAGCCTAAGGTCTACGTGATCTTTGGATCCCAGACATCGAAGGCTCACCTCAAGGCCCTGGGGTGGAGGGAGCACTGTATGGATCAATGGATGAGCCACGACGCTGGTAATAATCTAGTAGGGCAAACCTGGGTTACAGGCCCCTCTCCAAAAGCCCGGGGGGAGGCACGGTGGAAATGCATTAGGGTAACGTGATGTGGGGTGCTACCTCTAGCAAGAGGAAGACGTGATTTCCCTGAGATGGAATGCTGGATAGACAAATGTTTATCTACTCTAGAACTAAAGAAGACCTAAAAAACATTTTGTTTATTTCCTTGATATTTTCTTTAACATGAAATTCAGCCCCTGGAAAATCTAACATAAAAAAAAAAGAAGGAAAATATTTTCTTATTTGAGTAATTCCATTTTCAAATTAATGACAAGCCCCCAGAAATACTTCTAGAAGTTCTCAAACCAAATATAAATAATATTTTAAATAGTATTCTTTTTCAATTTTAGGAAAAAAAGTTAAGCATTGAAATTTATTAAGCAGAAGATGTAGCTTCTTTCCTTAGCAAAACTCCAAAATTACCCTAACAAAATATCTTACAAATTTTTATTAAAATTTTATTATTATATAATGTGATAAGATTATACGAGGCTTGGCTTTGTATCAAGTTCTATATACTCTAAAGATGTTTTTCATTTATATACGTGTCTTTGCCCACATGCAAGTAACTGAAATTTAGGTAATCATGTTAATAAATAAAATAAAATTTTAGAAAGCTCAAATGGAGTAATTATGCCTAAACTTACTTTGAGGAAATGTGTCTGAATTTTAAATTTTTTAAAAAATAATTATTCTCTGTATTTTACCATTATGTAACATAGAGAATGAGCTTCCCTGATGGCTCATTGGTAAAGAATCCATCTGCAGGAGACAGTGGTTCAATCCCTGGGTTGGGAAGATCCCCCGAAGTAGGGCTTGGCAACATACTCCAGTATTCTTGCTGGGAAAATCCCACGGACAGAGGAGCCTGGCAGGCTACAGTCCATGAGGGTCACAAAAAGTCAGAAAAGACTAAAGTGACTGAGCACACAATGTAAGGAGTACTGTCATAATTTATTAAAATAGCATATAATCTATTTTCTTAGTAGAGATTATCAATATGTATAGCAGAATCATTTGCAATTAGTATCACATTAGCCTTCTCTGATCTACAAAAACACCATTGCCTTAGAAGGCATTGACTTACTTCTATATACATGAGTATTTTATTTCTAATTAGTCAAGGCATTTATTTTTAAATACTTTTGGTTCTTCCCTCAAATATATAACCATTACAATACAGCAGAGATCATAATTTAGACTGTATTTATGAGGTTATCCCATTAATTAAAATTCTATCTATGACACAAAATAATTATAACTTTAAAATAGTCTAAGTAAGTTTCTGTGTCCTAAAGGCTAAATATAAATTATAATTGAATATATGCAAAATAATTACAGGGAAAAACCTAGTATGATGATGATATAGTCACTCTAAGTGACACATACTCTCTCAGAAAGTTGTGTGTAGATTAAACTATATTTGAAATGATATATAAGGGAAACTTACAATTGATTTCTCTCTAAAATTACTTTTTTGAGTTTTCAGTGTCTTTATGAAATGAATGAGTCTTAACTTCTTTCAAATTTCTGAATTTTGTAAATCTCATATGCATGAAGTGTTGTCACTAACCTAGAGCCAAACATCCCGGAATATGAAGTCAAGTGGGCCTTAGGAAGCATCACCATGGACAAAGCTAGTGGAAGCAATGGAATTCCAGCTGAGCTATTTCAAATCCTAAAAGATGATGCTGTGAAAGTGCTGCACTCAATATGCCAGCAAATTTGGAAAACTCAGCAGTGGCCACGGGGCTGGAAAAGGTCAGTTTTCATTCCAATCCCAAAGAAAGGCAATGCCAAAGAATGCTCAAAGTACCGCACAATTGCCCTCATCTCACACGCTAGTTAAGTAATGCCCCAAATTCTCCAAGTCAGGCTTCAGCAATATGTGAACCATGAAATTCCCAATGTTCAAGCTAGATTTAGAGAAGACAGAGGAACCAGAGATCAAATTGCCAACATCCATTGGATCATCAAAAACCCAAGAGAGTTCCAGAAAAACATCTACTTCTGCTTTATTGACTATGCCAAAGCCTTTGACTGTGTGGATCACAACAAACTGTGGAAAATTCTTAAAGAAAGGGGAATACCAGACCACCTTACCTGCCTCCTGAGAAATCTATATGCAGGTCAATAAGCAACAGTTAGAACTGGACATGGAACAGCAGACTGGTTCCAAATCAGGAAAGAAGTATGTCAAGGCTGTATATTGTCACCCTGCTTATTTAACTTTTATGCAAAGTACACCATGTGAAATGCAGGCTGGGTGAAGCACAAGCTGGAATCAAGATTGCTGGGAGAAATATCAATAACCTCAGATATGCAGATGACACCACCTTTAGGGCAGAAAGTGAGGAAGAACTAAAGAGCCTTTGATGAAAGTGAAAGAGGAGAGTGAAAAAGCTGGCTTAAAACTCAGCATGCAAAGAACTAAGATCATGGTATCCAGTCCCATCATTTTATGGCAAATAGATGGGGAAACAGTGGAAGCAGTGAGACTTTACTTTCTTGGGGTCCAAAACCACTGCAGAGTGACTGCAGCAATGAAATTAAAGGGCACTTGCTCTGTGGAAGAAAAGCTATGACCAACCTAGACAGCATATTAAAAAGCAAAGACATTGCTGACAAAGATCCATTTGGTCAAAGCTATGGTTTTTCCAGGAGTCATGTATGGATGTGAGAGTTGGACTATAAAGAAAGCTGAGCGCCGAAGAATTGATGCTTTGAACTGTGGTGTTGGAGAAGACTCTTGAGAGTCCCTTGGACTGCAAGGAGATCCAACCAGTCCATTCTAAAGGGGATCAGTCCTGAATATTCATTCGAAGGACTGATGCTGAAGCTGAAACTCTAATACTTTGGACACCTGATGTGAAGAGCTTACTCATTGAAAAAGACCCTGATGATGGGAAAGATTGAAAGTGGGAGGAGAAGGGGATGACAGAGGATGAGATGGTTGGATGGCATCACTGACTCAATGGATATGAGTTTGAGCAAGCTCTAGTAGCTGGTGAGGGACAGGGAAGCCTGGCTTATTGCGGTCCATGGGGTTGCAAAGAGTCAGACATAACTGAGCGACTGAACTGACTGAATTACCTACCTCCTGAGAAACCTTTATGCAGGTCAAGAAGCAACAGTTCGAACCTTACATGGAACAACTGACCAGTTGAAATTAAGGAAAGGAGTAAGACAAGGCTGTATATTGTCACCCTGTTTGTTTAACTTCTATGCCAAGCACCATGCGAAATGTCAGGCTGGATGAATCACAGGCTGGAATGAAGATTGCTGGGAGAAAGATCAACAAGCTCAGATATGCAGATTACACCACTCTAATGGCAGAAGTTGAAGAGGAACTAAAGAGCCTCTTGATGAAAGTGAAAGAGGAGAGTGAAAAAGCTGGCTTAAAACTCAATATTCAAAAAACTAGGATCGTGGTATCAAGTCCCATCCCTTAATGGTAAATAGAAGAGAAAAAAGTGGAAGCAGTGACAGACTTTATTTTCTTGAGCTCCAAAATCACTGCAGACAGTGACTGCTGCCGTGAAATTAGAAGGTGCTTGCTCCTTGGAAGAAAAGCTTTGACCCACCTAGACAGCATATTAAAAAGCAGAGACATTACTTTGCCAACAAAGGTCCATGTATTCAAAGCTATGGTTTTTCCAATAGGAAATCAGTCCTGAATATTCTTTGGAGGGACTGATGCTGAAGCTCCAGTACTTTGGCCACCTGATGCGAAGAACTGGCTCATTGGAAAAGACCCTGATGCTGGCAAAGACTGAAGGCAGGAGAAGGGGATAACAGAGGGTGAGATGGTTGGATGGCATCACTGACTCGATGGACTCAATTTAAGCAAACTCCGGGAGACAGTGGAGGCCAGGGAAGCCTGTTGTGCTACAGTCCGTGGAGGTCACAAAGAGTTGGACATGCCTTAATAACTGAACAACAACAGCAACAACAACTGTAACAAGTGACTCCATTTTAGCCTAATTACCTCTGAAAGTCTATCCCGAAATACAGTCACATCCCGATGTGGGCTTGGATATCAACATATGATTTGGAGAAGCACACGATTCAACACAAAACAAGCCACTACTTCATTGGATTGCCATATGTATTAAATAACATTTATATAAAATCCAGCATAAGGTCTAGGCTGTAGCAAGAACATATTAAAATTTGTTTGTTTTTTTTCTATTGGCCCAGACTGTTTTCATTTGAAAAATGTAGTGGTCTGAGATTTTCAAATGAAACTCAAGGTTCTTGGAAATAAGATAGCACACTGAGAAAAAAAATATGATAAATGATGTAATTTTGACCATAAGGAAATAGATTTTGAGGGGAAAAAGTGTCATTAGATTACCAAATGTGGCGATCATGAACTCATGCTGAAAATCATCTGTATTTTAACTGCAGCATCTTCCTAAAAGCAATTTGTAAAATGTGCAGTTCCTAAATCAATTGAAAGTATAATTTATACACACAAGTTTTTCCTTTTGCATAATCCTTAAAATTGTATGCTCGTATTGAGCTGGATTCTTCTAGTTATCAGTCTCCTGTTATAGTCAATGACTACATCAAAGAAGAAAATATGTGCAGTTTACCAGAAATGAGAATCACAAAGCGGGTACTGGAATTACTCCCTGAATGTTAAACACGGCTTCAGTATCACCTGAAGGGACAAAGTATAAATAGTAGCTAATGAAGAGGATTTTTTTTTAAGTATTAAAAGAAAGTTAAAGTAGATTCAATACTATGAGATAATTAGTAGGTGAGCATGAATTGAAGATCTAGAACTTTTAGCCTAAAAAGATATATAATTTGTCATTCTAATTATGAATGGGCTATGTCCCATTTTTGGTTCAGCTTAAAACACTTTTATGTTTTCATGACTTTCAATTTTGTAACAACTGGTGACTGACTAACATAGATATTGAGCTATGGAGGAAGAAATGTTTGTTACCAAGCTGACCAAGAAATCAACCAAAAGTGAGCAGCTGGTCTCTCATCCCAAATAGATTTTCATTTATGGTTATCGAAAAGGAAAGGAGTGGCAGGGGTAAATTAGGAGTTTGGGATTAGATATACACACTCCTATATGTAAAACAGACAGCCAACAAGGACCCACTGTATAGCCCAGGGAACTCTACTCAATATTTTGTAATAACCTATAAGGAAAAAAATCTGAAAAGAATATATATATATACACATGCATATTTATATATGAATCATTGTGCTGTACACTTGAAACTAACATGACATTGTAAGTCAACTATACTTCAGTAGAAAAAAATATGCTAACCAGACTAATTTATTATTAAAATATGTTGATGAAACTATCATACCCATACTCAGATGAATAACAATAGAACCTATACTTTTAACTTGAATATAAACAATTACATATGTTGTTAATTTAGCTTGTAAAATAGAGTTACACGTCCACTGCACATCTGTGCTGTGATATCGGAACTGCTACTTTGCAGTCGTCAAGAAGGGAATCCATTTTTCCACTACCTGAATACCTTCTGTTTTCTGACTGCACTGCCTTGATTCTGTTGGGTATTCTCCAGTGCTAAGATATTTCCAAGTACCATCCCAGTCTTTTCTATCCATTTTGCTGTCCACAACTGTCTAATTCTCACTCTCAGGACAGCGTGATCAAGTAAGACTGATGATAAGCTAGTAGAAGTTTAACAGCCCACTCTTGAGGAGGGGTCCTGATTTGTAGAGTTGTTGATTTCTGTGGTGTAACCTGGCTGATCTCCAGCTACCAGAGTGATATCAAACAATTTACCAAATTTCTGGCAGTCGCCTCTGGCCAGGCTGCACAAGCCAACTCTGCCATTCCTCCGAGGAGGGCAAAATTAGACTTTTCTCCATTTTCTGACAGAAGTGACTTAGGAGCCGAAGAATTTTAAACAAACTTTGAACTAGAATGGTCTGTGAGCGTCGCCACACCACCTTGCTTACTTTTTACAGGTGAGGAAATTGCCATCCAGAGAGGTTAATGGTTACATTTCCTTGCCCTGGATCTTTAATGGCTGTTGTCTTTATGCCAACATAGCTTCGCAGACAAAGTGGGCTCAGATGTTCTTTCTTCATGGTGCTGGATTAAAGATCAGCCTTTGACTTTGCAGCTATGGTCACTTTTTGTTGAGCTTTTGCTGTTTCTCACTTAAATTAATGAAATTATTAAATCTAAGTTCGCTGGGACTGGCAGAGTTTCTCTCTTGAGCAGGGCAGTCCTATCTATACCCTGTCAGGCACGTGGTCATCCATCTCTTATTTAAAGTACTCTACCTTCTTCATTATTGGTCATCCCTAACTGTGAGAAAATTCTTTCAAAAAAAAAAAGAGGTATGTCAATGTATGGCAAAATCAATACAATATTGTAAAGTAAGAATAAAAAAAGACAGGTAATAATAACAACCCAATTTTTAAAATGAGGCAGCAGAAATCCAGGCAGCCTAGGTCCCAAAGAAAGCCAGTAATATAACAGGAGTTAGAACCCTGAGTATAAATCTAAGCCAATAATCCCTCTCCTATGCCATGTAATACCTTACTTGTTCCTGCATATGATTTGAAGAGTAAGACAGAGATTGTGCTATAGAGATTGACTCCACAACAGGAATAACTTTTCAGAAGTACAAGGCAGTTTTCTAGTCACATATTTTTGTTCGGTTAACTATAATATGCCCCAAATTCTGGGTGCCACATGGCTCGCAAATAAAGATAAAAGGGGCTCTTTTGGAGGGACTGAAGCTGAAACTCCAGTACTTTGGCCACCTCATGCGAAGAGTTGACTCATTGGAAAAGACTCTGATGCTGGGAGGGATTGGGGGCAGGAGGAGAAGGGGACGACTGAGGATGAGATGGCTGGATGGCATCACGGACTCGATGGACATGAGTCTGAGTAAACTCCGGGAGATGGCGATGGACAGGGAGGCCTGGCGTGCTGTGATTCATGGGGTCGCAAAGAGTCAGGCACGACTGAGCGACTGAACTGAACTGAACTGAACTCTTTTTAAAAACACTTACAATCTAGTTGGAGAAATAACAAACAGATATGAAAAGATAGCTGATGGCAAAAGCTATAAATAATAAATGTTTATGAATAATACAGATACAAAATGTTAGTAGGGGTCAAAGGAAAAAATAAAATAAAAACAGTCTTAACCTCGGCAGCTACAAAATGCCCAGAAGATTTGGAATTAGACTTTACAGCCTGATCTCAACCTAATTTCCAAAATTATTGTTTCTTACTTTTCTACACAAACAGCTCAAAGGAAATGTATTATCATTTTGAGATGCCTGGCATTTTCCTTCCTCTGGGCAGGTACTTTATTCTCTTCTCTTCTCTGCTCTCCCTAGCCTAGCAATTTCCAAGCTCTGATCTAATTGTATCTCTTTATATTTACCATCATTATTTAACCAGAGGAAGTCATCCCCAAACATTTGCAATGCTATGGCACTCCTTCATAACATTTTTAAGGTAATTTTCCTTGAAACAAAACATTGTATTTGCATATGCAATAAATACTTTAAAAGTAAAACCTAGGGAGTATCTACATATTTATTATAATGTAGTTACCATTGCTAAAAATGTTTTTAAGAATTCTACTTGGGAATTAATCAGAACTAATTTTAAAACCAAAGGAAGGTTTTTTTGTTTTTGTTTTTTTTAAATTTTACGGCCAATTGTCTTTTGGTTGTTCTTTCTTTCTTTTTTCAATCTAAGTTTTAAATTTTTTTAATTGTAGTATAATTGCTTTACAATGTTGTGTTATTTTCTGCTGTACAACAACATGAATCAGTTCTAAGTATACATATAGCCCTTCCCTCTTGAGCGTCCGCCTCACGCCCCATCGGACCCCTTCTAGGTCATCACAGAGCACTGAGCTGGGCTCCTTGTGCAGTACAGAAACTTCCCACTAGCTGTCTATTTTATACATGGTAGTGTATGTATTTCAACACTACTCTCTCAATTCATCCCACCCTCTCCTTCAACCACTGTGTCCACAAGGGCACTCTCTACATCTACAATTCTATTCCTACCCTGCAGATAGGTTCATCAGTACCATTCTTCCAGTCATCTTATTACTTGAGGACTACAGTAGACCGTTGTCTTCCTGAATTCAACGTCATCATTTCAACTATTATAAGAGACACAGAGAAGTAATGACTCACGTGAGATGCAGTTTCTCTAAAGTAATACATCGAGTAGTATAGGATAGAAGAGGGCTGTGCAGAAGCATATTACTTAGCTAATGAGCAAACTTACATAACTGTCCAGCATCCATATCTCAATTCAAGATTTTGTGTTCTCCACCCATCACTTTATATATATAAACAGGTGTGAAGTGATTTTTTTTTTAATGATTTTGAAAATAAAGCAAATTCTTTGCGCCAGTTTAACTTGAGTTGAGATCTTTGAACTAAAACATGAAATGTTTCAACTGATTGTGAATCAAATCGATAATGTGGTTAGGGTACTGTAAACTTTGTATGGAAATAAGTAACAGATTTTTGAAACTCTATAGTGATTGCTCCAACCAGAACAATACGCACATAACAACTGATGGATATAACTGGAAAGAAAATTGAGGTTGTGAATTTTTTTTATTACTTTGACAGAGTGTTGCTTTGAGTTCTCAGTCATTAAGTCATGTCCGACTCTTTGCGACCCCATAGACTATAGCCCACCGGGCTCCTCTGTCCACGTGATTCTCCAGGCAAGAATACTGGAGTGGGTTGCCATTTCCTTCTCCAGGGGATCTTCCCGACTCAGGGGTTGAACCCATGTCTCCTGCATTGCAAGAGAGTTCTTTACCACTGAGCCCCCTATGAAGCCCTGACAGAAGTGTTATTCAACAGAAGATTCTTGCATTTGTTATTTTAATTAGTTTAGATTCATATTTATATATTCAGCATGAAAGAATCATTTCCTGTGTTTTATGAAGGAAATGATATATCTAATTCAGTAGTTATCAACCCCTTTGAAATTAAAAACACTTAAGCGAATTAAGAAAAGTTTGGTGAATTAAGAACACTTTGTCCTCATCTCAGAAACATGTTTTTATATGTAAACAAAATTTTGCACACAAGTTCAAGATTTTACAGATCCCTGAGGATCACCCAGGGACCCAAGATAAGAAAACCAGCCATCACCAAAATTAAAGTTTATATAGAAGCAGAATAAATACCTCAAGAGTATGAAGGAGTTTGCTGTAGTTTATATTTCTTGTCATACTTAGCACATTGCTTTGTAGTTGTCTGTGTCCAGGAATATTGCAAACATTCTCAACTGTGACAGCTTTTGAGTCTAAGCAAGAGTTATCGACAGGTTATTTCCAACCAGTTTTATTCCTTTTATTTAGCTAGTATACCAAGTATGATCCTATTAAAATTTATCATTGCTCATATGGTTACAAGTAGACAAATAATGGTAACCCATCATTTCTTTCTCTTTCAAATGATGAGAACCTCCAGCATGAATTCATGACCATAAGATGAAGTGAGGCAGAGCCCACAAGACACGATGAGCAGCATGCTATTCTGTATTAAGTGATCTTCACCATTTGTTATCTACTTGACATGCAGTAACAACACATCAAAGTTATTAAGATTAATGGCCTAATGATTAATGCTGGAGTGCACATTTATAATCAGTCTGAATTAAGATTGCTGTGAGGCATATGGAAAATATCTGAAACCCAAATTCACTGGAGGGGTATTTGTACCATTGAGTATCTCACACCTAGTTAATGTAAAAATGAGATCATGTACTGATATGAAATATAAAATAAGGATTCTTATCATTATTGCTTTCTCACTAATTTAGGGGAAATATATAAGTAGCAGAATAAAATTTAAAAGAGTTTAAATAAATTCTTTAAGAAATGGGGGAGTTTCATTCATTCACCCATTCTTTCATTCAACAAAATTAATACACATAAAGAAGTGTGCTCTGGTTTCAAGATCATGATCATAGACAGTAATCTATGGATGCTTATCAATAAATTGCTTTTCCATTGCAGTTTAGGGGTAAAGGTGTCATCAGAGAGCAAGCATGTAACACTTGCTCAGCTGGTACATGTTTTTAGAAATTCCTTTCCTGACTTATTCATTGAAATTCTTTAGACAGAAAACTACTGATTTTTAAAATCCACACTAATTTGTTTTCATCGACTAAGCAAAGTCTTCACAATTATGTCCCTTGACTTCTGAAACAGCTCAAGTTATAGCACCCAGCACATTCAGGTCAAAAAGTCTTGATTTGGATTGAAATAAATTGGTGGAGATCACTTTTAAAACATGGAGACCATGAAACAGATTTACATGTCTTTCAAAATAGCCTGGAAAAGAATAATTGGAATTCACTAGAGAAGAGTTTATCACTAGCAGACCCACAGTACCAATGCATTTGCACTGTAAATATTTCACCTGGTTGAGAATGGAGCAAGTTTCCTTCTGGAAAAAAGATACATAAGGTAACTATGAAATAGCCTTTCCTATAACTGCTTGTAGTAAGTCCCCTAGTCAGTAATTTGATTCTGGCAACAATTCTTTATCATTTTTAATCTATATAGGACAGATGAGTTAACTTAGCATTAGGATGAATATGAATTTTAAGCAAAAAAATGATAATAGTAGTTAAAACTATATTTATATTCTTACGTAAGTCCACTCTAAAAGACCTGTACTTAGATAAGCCTTTCTTTTATTTGAAACAGGAAATCATTTGAGGTTTATCCCTGTAGGTTTGAGGATAACTTTCGCCTTGAAGAACTCATCTGAACTCACAGGATCTTTTTGAAGACAGTTATTCAGTTACTGCTGCTGATGGAATACAAAAGAAAAAGAACTCTGAGTTGCAGACTTTCTATATGAAAACAAGAAATGATTCACCTCCAAAAATATTACATGCATATCCTTGATTAATATTCTGCATTATTCTTATTTCAGCAATTGAATATTCCAGTGCTTTAAATAGCTGTGTCCTCTGACAAAGCCACAGACAAGCCGGCCACTGTCCAGTCACTGGGGGTAATTCTAGCTCCCCATCCTGAAGCAGTGCCATGGTTAGGGGCTGAGGCCAGCGTGAGATCCAGTTCAGTAGCTTCAAATGCCCATTGGGTCTTCATTCCCTTGAATATCCCACTATTAGCTCAATGTCATTATTGAAACCAAAAATTAAAGCCAGCTGCTCACCCACCCTTTATCCCATCCTCCTCTTTGTCAATTACTCTTCATTTGGCAATGAAGTTCATCATCAACTTCAACTTCTTTCCAATTCTGGTTTGAGATATTAATTGTCTCTTTTATCTCCCCCACCAACCATCTTTAGTCATAAAATCCTGTCCGTTTTTCTTCTGAAGTATGTTTAACATCTGACCCCTCTTACATTGTTTATTATGATAGTGATAGTCATAGCCTCACTGATAATCCTAACAGCCAACTAACTGGTCTCCCAGACTATGGTGTCTTCCTTTTACAATCCAACAAATAAAATGACTTCATCTTTCTTATTATTCAAATGGTGGGATTACAGCCCATTGTAGCCACTGATTCTCCCCCACACAGATCATGAACTCATCCATTTTGTGTAGATCCGTTTTGTGTGTGTGTGTGTGTGTGTGTGTGTGTGTGTATGAAACTTTTTATCTTATATTGGAGTATAGCTGATTAACGATGTTGTGATAGTTTCAGGTGGACAGCAAAGGGACTTGGCCATATATATACATGTATTCATTCTCCCTCAAACTCCTCTCCCATCCAGGTTGCCACATAACACTGAGCAGAGTTCCCTGTGCTATACAGTAGGACTTCGTTGGTTATCCATTTAAATATACCAGTGTGGACATGTCGATCCCCAGCTCCCTAACTGTCCCTTCCTCCCATCCTTTCCCCCCCAGCAACCATAAGTTTATTTTCTAAGTCTGTGAGTCTGTTTTCTGTTTTGTAGACATGTTAATCTGTACAATTTCTTTTCAGATCCCTCATATAAGGGATGTCATGTGGTATTTCTTTTTCTCTATCTGAGTAACTTCACTCAGTATGAAAACCTCTGGTCCATCCATGTTGCTGTAAATGGCATGGTTCATCCTTTTTAATGGCTGAGTAATATTCCATCGTATATATGTACCATCATTGAATATATGTACCATCCCATTGTTTATATGTCCATTCCTCTGTTGATGGACATTTAGATTGCTTCCATGTCTTGGCTATTATAAGCAGTGATGCAATGAACATTGGGGTGCATGTACCTTTCAAACCAAAAGCCCATCTGTTTTAAGCACAAATTTGTTTTCTTCAAGCACAGACATAAGAGACAGTAAATGGAAGTGGAAATGTTTTGTCCTTCCAGAATCATTGTATCACCTTATTTTAAAAACTTAGGAGTAATCTCAAACTCTTCTGTCCCCATCCCTTCACCTTGTATCAATTCCTAGTCCTCTTCCCAAATACCCCTAGAATTAAGCTCTCCTTGCTAAACCCTCTCATCTAGAGAGGTCAAACTTCCCTCTCTTCTTGAACAGCTGGAGTCAATTTCAGTCTCCCTCCCAACTGCCTCATTTCCAGCTTCTCATAATCTACCTTCCAAATTGTTACCAGAATTTTCATTCTAAAACAGAAATTTAATTGAGTTTTCTTATAGAAGTTCCTTCAATAACTCACCATCACCTAATCAACGTCTCAAAACATAACCAAAGATCGCCTGTATCTGAAGAATCGGGGCATTTTGTTTAAAGCATAGATTCCCAGATCCTGCTTTAGACTACTGGACCAGAATTTCTGAAAGACTCTGAAATGATAATACGGGCCTTTATGTTAATGTCTAACTCACGTGCTATAATGATCTTGTTGCTGTCTACCTTCTAATTTTACATCCTCCTGCACCTTCAACCTATACTTGTATTATAGCCCTTAGGAATCATTTGAGTCCCTTTAAAATGTGTGCTCTTTCCTACATCTGAATTTTCAAGCATAATGTTTCTTCTCTTCTGGCTACCTTGCCACCATATCTGTATAATAAATATGTCATCTCTCAAAACTCAGTAGACACACCATCTTTACTTGGGAAGCTCTTACTGTCCTCAACCTTCTAGTTCAATCTGGTAACTCATTTCTTATTTATCTGATGGTCCCTGTAACACTGTGTGTGCAGGCTGTCGCTTCAGTCATGTCCAACTCTGTAACCCCATGGATGGTAGCCCTCCAGTCTCCTCTGTCCAAGGGATTCTCCAGGCAAGAATACTGCTGTGGGTTGCCGAGCCTTCCTCCAGGCCTTATAACACCACTGGGCCACTGTTTGCTTGCACACTTGTTTAAAAGACTGTGGGCTTCTTAAGAACTGCTAATATATCTTAGCTAAGGTTTTATTTTTAGTACCTACCACAATGCTAAATAAACATTTGTCAAAGGGATGAAATGAGCAAATTCATAAATAAGTGAAGGAGAAAGGGAAGATGAGAGTGTGTGAGTGATCTGTCTCTGAAATAGTATCTTACCAAAATATCCATTATAAATTTTCTTGTATGGTATTTAAATTGAATAGTAAATATCCATGTATTTCAGGACTATCAAACCCATGCTTCTTTTATATTCTCTCCCCAATTTCTTTTTTCCCATCTGCTACTCTGGCATAATTACAATTTCTACCTCAGGGTAGTGAAAATTAATTGGCTTGTAAATAATGATAAATTAGTCAATGTTCATAAAATGCTCTCCAGATGAAAAGTACTCCATCACCTCTAAGCATTTTTATTTATTATAAAATAAACTGATGCATTATCAATACTTAGACCACCCTTGTGATATATGCCCTAAATACAATGAAGCATTTTCTCTATCTAGTTCTAAAATCTGCTCTACCTTTCATTCTGGTCGGGCCTTACATCACTGTCACTGAGGTAAGACATACGATGAAATTAGATACCATTTTGCAGAGCCTGCAACAATATTGTGGATTGGAGAGTTTATGATGCTCAGCATATTCAGGCTTTTATTCCAACTCTGGCACTGGTTTAAATTTTATCTCCAACCTTGGAAGGCCTTGGGCTGGTTGGGTTGCTTATGACTAGTTTGGGAAGCATGTTACCTCAAGTTCAGGATCTCTCAGGAGATACAGAAACCCACAGGTCTTGGCAAGCTCAAAAACCATGCTGAAGTGGTAACTAGGGTTTATAGAGTATCCTTTCTCTAAAGAGAACCAGAAGCATGTTTCAAATTAGACCCCATTCAAGGGACTCCTGACTATACATATGCTTCCCTGATGGCGCTAGTGGTAAGGAATCCACCTGCCTATGCAGGAGACGCAGGAGACACAAGTTCGATCTCTGGGTCTGGAAGATCCCCTGGAGTAGAAAGTGGCAACCCACTCCAATATCCTTGCCTGGAAAATTCCATGGACAGAAGAGCCTTGTGGGCTGCAAGGAATCAGACATGACTGATTGACTGAGCATGTATACACGTGTGCAAAATGAGAAAAGCACTGCTACTTCTAGAAGTAAAAGGTTAAGATCTGGAAAGCATGCCAGCATCCACTGCAAGCTAACTCTAGACCTTCTTATCTTTATGTTCAAGCCTACCCCTTCAGCTTGGTTTCCTTGTTTTGACCTTACATATTTTCTTGAACACCAGTCAGGTTCCATCCTCTGGTTCTTCCTTCTCTTTGCTGTTCTAGATTACAAGATACACTTGCCTAAGGAGGAGCTAGAATATTATGGCTAGGATTAAGACAGGAAAAAAAAAAAAACAGAATTGAGGCACACTTGTCAATCCTACCACAAAGTAATTCCTCCACAGTCTGCTTCAAGAATGATGATACATAGTTAAGTTGAGGGCATGTGACTTTCCTGTCTCTGTGTACCTGCCCTTCTGGTTTTGTTTTTTTTTTTTTTTTTTTCACTCTCTGTGCAACTAAACCAGCATCTAAGCTTCGAGGTCTTTCCTGGAGCTTTTACTTTCATGATGAATGATGATGTCCTTCTCCTGTATGTATGTCTAAATCCAATGCCAAGCTTGAGTTTTACCTCTGTCTCAAATATTTCTCCAGCGTTCTTGCCTCCTTCAGACTCTTTAAGCACGCATCACCTCTGTCACTTACAGTAGCGTCTGTGTCAGGCGCTCAGTCGTGTCCGACTCTGTGCGACACCATGGACTGTAGCCCTCCAGGCTCCTCTGTCCATGGGATTCTCCAGGCAAGAATGCCAGAGTGGGTTGCCATTCCCTTTTCCAGTGGATCTTCCCAACCCGGGGATCAAACCCAGGTCTCCTGCACTGCAGGCAGCTTCTGTACAGTCTGAGCTACAGGGAAGCCCATGTCACTTACAGAGTATTTGATAATAACCTTTGCCATTTTTACACTAGTTGTTGTTCATGTTACTAGCCATGTATTTCTTACACTTTTTTAATATCAGTGCTTAGCACGGTATCTTGCCTATTGCAGATTTTGTTTGGTTGGTTGATAGCTTCCTTTTTCTTTCTAAGGTTCTTAATGTTGTCAGTTGTATTCCCTTACTCCTGTCAGGAACCATCCAATCTATTGGTTTCTGTAAAAGAAATGGATAATCATTAGCTTTAAATTTATATTTCTCCAGCTTAATTGTGAAATACTTGACATATGTGTAAGTGTAAGGTGTACAGTGTGATGGTTTGATACACAAATATGTTTCGAGACATTTACCACAATACAGTTGGTCAACACCTCTGTCACCTCACATAATTACCATTTCTGGTGTCTACTGATAACATATAAGATCTACCGTCTTAGCCACTCCTTATTATTTTTCATAGTGAATGTAGCTATTTATATAGCCATCAACACTTTTCAAAGTTTCTCTTTTCTCCACATCCTCAACCACATTTGTTATATTTTGTCTTTTCGGTGATAGGCATTCTTACAAGCGTGAGGTGATATCTCGTGATTTTGATTTGCATTTCCCTGACAGTTAGTGATGTTGAATATCTTTCCATGTGCCTGTTGGCCATTTGTCTGTCTTCCCAGGGAAAATGTCAGTTCAAAACCTCACCTGTCAACCTACCTCACCTTTCATAAAGATACACTCCTTGACAACCCATCCAAAGTAACTCCAAACCACAGCCAGCTGTTTCACCATAACTCTTGATTCCTTGGTCATGAGGCCCCTTCCACACAGCCTGCTGCCTACCCCCTATAGTACTGCTAGTGTCAATTAGTGCACATAGTATATACTAAATACAATAAATATTTATTGAATGGATGAAATCACTCATTAACTAATATTTATCATCTCTTTTCTGTGTGGTGCAGTGTTGTTTGCTGGAAATATGATGAATGGTGCAACCATCATCCCTGCCTTCATGTGGCTTGTGTTCCAATAATCAGAATAAACAGTTATTAAAAATCACACAAAGAAACATAGGAAGCCTATACATTATTTAGATGATGCTTCAGTGCACTTGTAAATCAGTCAGTTTTGCAAGTAAACAGGATAGAATTCCAATGATCCAAAAGATTTATCTAAAAGGAATACTTACAGAGGCAAGGACAGTACTAAGGGAATGAACAGAACCAGTGGTGCTCAGAGACCAAGAGGATAAAGCCACTGCTACCTTCAGAAGTAAACAGTTAAAGAGAAGAAATAATATTACTGGAATCCAGTGAGTGCTGAAGCCCCAGAAAGGGACCAAACAACAGGTATTGCAAAAAAACAAGAGGTGATGGCCACCGCCAGGAGTACAACCAGATGAAATAATGACCAGGAAAACGTATCCCAATGTCTTGCTCATCCTCTCCTCTGACCGGCCTATGTTTACCATTGGCCAATCCAACTGGAATCCAGGTGGCAAGACAGTCCCTACCTGTCAGCCTTCTAGGACACAGGCTGAAGCAGGGAAAGGTGGAGATTGGATTTGGGAGTGAGTACACTGAGGGATGAAGGGTAGAAAGGAATCAGGAACAGAGAACAGCCAGGAAGGATTCAGTTCAGTTCAGTTGCTCAGTCGTGTCTGACTCTATGCGACCTCATGAATCGCAGCACACCAGGCCTCCCTGTCCATCACCAACTCCCGGAGTTCACTCAGACTCACATGAATCGAGTCAGTGATGCCATCCAGCCATCTCATCCTCTGTTGTCCCCTTCTCCTCCTGCCCTCAATCCCTCCCAGCATCAGAGTCTAGAAGGGCTAGAAACTGAAAACTTCTCTTCCCCAGATACTTCAAGGGGAGAAAATTTACTAATTATGATTCTGTGGGAAAGGTAATAAACTAGTCCCCAAACAGTAAGTATATGAAGTGATCAATTCATTAACATGTGTTTATTATAGAAGTTCCAGGTGTGCAGCATCGTAGTCCAAGTTCTATATGCATTACAGAGTGGTTCACCACCACAAATCTAGTTTCCATCCATTGTATAAAATTGACCCCTTACCATTTTGCCCACCCCATCCTCCTTCCCCTTTGGTAGCCACTAATTGTCCTTTGTGTCTATGAACTTGTTTTTGTTTTGTTTTGTTTACCGGTTTTTTTTTTAATGCCACCTTTGAGTAAAATCACATGGTATTTATCTTTCTCCATGTGACTGTTTCACTTAACATAATACCCTCAAGATCCATCCATGTTGTCATCAATTGCAGAATTTCACTTTTTATGGCTGAATTGTTTCTGGTGGCTCAGAGGTTAAAGTGTCTGCCTGGAATACAGGAGACCAAGGTTTGATCCCTGGGTCGGGAAGATCCCCTGGAGAAGGAAATGGCAACCCACTCCAGTACTCTTACCTGGAGAATCCCATGGAGGGAGGAGCCTGGTAGACTACAGTCCATGGGGTCGCAAAGAGTCAGACACGACTGAGCAACTTCACTTTCACTTTCACTTTCAGGGTTCCATTGTACACAAGATATGCATCACATCTTCTTTATCTATTCAACTAGTTCTATCAATGGATACTTAGGTTGTTCCCACGTCAGAGTGATCTATTTTAAAACTAGCTAATAAAACGGTCATTTTAAAAAAATCCTGAATTATCTTTTAAATAAAAATTACTGTGTTACATATGTCTTGCCAAATATTTGCACTGCTGGCAATTTACTGTAACAGGAGTTGTCATTCTTCCTCTCGCCTCCTGGGTCAGTTTTGAAGCTCTTGTCTTCCAACTCTAAGCCTCCCCATCTATACTCTGTTCTGTGATATTGGAGCTGGGACACAGGCACGTGCTTCCTTTTTCACCTGTTAATTTCTGCCATTGGGATGAGACTGGAAGGCAGGCCGAGGGAGAGGAAACCTGATGGATGCTCTCTGTTCTTATCAGTGTTGCCTCAGCAGCAGCTGGCTGTTCCAGGAGTAGTTGGTGCCAGTTTCAACCTTTTTCTCACCCAGAACAAGCCTCCTTGTGACCTGTCTGGGGAACCAGCACCAGCTGAGCTGCATACTCTGAGTCCCTGCCCCACAGAGTACCCTCTCCAAGCTTCTAAATCCTAATGGTCTCACCTTCTCTCTTTGTTTCCAACCCTGAAGATGGTGATTGTTGCCTATGTTTGCTATCTCTATGCTTTCGCTTGGGCTTCCCAGGTGGCTCAGTGGTAAAGAACCCACCTGCCAATGCAAGAGATACAAGAGACAGGAGTTTGGTCCATGAATTGGAAAGATTTCCTGGAGTAGGAAATGGCACTGCCTCCAGTATTCTTGTCTGGAAAATTTCATGGGCAGAAGAACCTGACGGGCTACGGTCCATGGTGTCACAAAGAGTCGGACATGACTGAGCACGCACGCGTGCTTTCTCTGGGTCCCCCTTTTCAGTTTTTTGTACTTTTTTAACCAAGTCCCTGTATTCAGTTATTTGTTAAAATAACGGGTGTGCTTTATGTTTTCCTGACTAGAATTAGACAGATAAGTTCTTTCTCACCATGCTATATCCCCATTCTTCTTCCCTAACCCAACCCAATCCATTTTTTAAAAAGAGTGGAATAGTTATCCTTGTAGCCGTAAATAGATGGCTTCATATAGCTAGAGACAGAGTCTCAGAGATTCCAGCTAGATCAGATTTATCTGTGCATCTTCCATGTGTCAGATGCTGTGCTTAGCATGGTGGGAAGTATTTCTGTGTCATCATGAACCTACAGTCCATTAGGGAAGACAAATCTCACAGATGTGGGAGAAAACCTACCATAAATGCAAGGTGTGTGTAGCCATGATACATGAAATTTGAAGAAAAAAGGAATTAGGTGAGGACTGAATAGTTACACATCATTTCATAGCACTTCCCGGATGGTCCAGTGAATAAGACTTCATTCTTCCACTGCAGGGGGCGTGGGTTCAATCCCCGGTGGGGGAACTAAGATCCTACATACCATGTGGTGCAACCAAAATAAAATAAAAACAAGTAAAACTACTCTCCTCTCTTCTCCACCATCCTTTAAAAAAGAAAAATCACTTCATGCAGGAGCTGGGATTTGAACTCTCTCAGATGATGAGAAGAAGGTAACAAAAATACCAAAACCCAGAGGACATTATATGTAGAAGAACAGTTTGGATAGACGTAGTACTTGTGGGTTTTATTTTCATTCATTCATCCACTCCACTCATCTATTCATTTATTCCACACCTATTTTTCATGTGCTTCTCTATGCCAGGCCCTCTGAGATCAATGGGAGACCCTGAGCAGAACAGAAATATCAATAACCTCAGATATGCAGATGATACCACCCTATGGCAGAAAGTGAAGAGGAACTAAAAAGCCTCTTGATGAAAGTGAAAGAGGAGAGTGAAAAACTTGTCTTAAAGCTCAACATTCAGAAAACGAAGATCATGGCATCTGGTCCCATCACTTCATGGCAAATAGATGGGGAAACAGTGGAAACAGTGTCAGACTTTATTTTTCTGGGCTCCAAAATCACTGCAGATGGAGACTGCAGCCATGAAATTAAAAGACGCTTACTCCTTGGAAGAAAAGTTATGACCAACCTAGAAAGCATATTCAAAAGCAGAGACATCACTTTGCCGACTAAGGTTCGTCTAGTCAAGGATATGGTTTTTCCACTGGTCATGTATGGATCTGAGAGTTGGACTGTGAAGAAGGCTGAGCGCCAAAGAATTGATGCTTTTTAACTGTGGTGTTGGAGAAGACTCTTGCGAGTCTCCTGGACTGCAAGGAGATCCAACCAGTCCATTCTGAAGGAAATCAGCCTGGTTGTTCTTTGGAAGGAATGATGCTAAAGCTGAAACTCCAGTACTTTGGCCACCTCATGTGAAGAGTTGACTCTTTGGAAAAGACTCTAATGCTGGGAGGGATTGGGGGCAGGAGGCGAAGGGGACTACCGAGGATGAGATGGCTGGATGGCATCACTGACTCGATGGAATCTGAGTAAACTCCGGGAGATGGTGATGGACAGGGAGGCCTGGCATGCTGCGATTCTTGGGGTCACAAAGAGTTGGACATAACTGAGTGACTGAACTGAACTAAACTGAACTGAGCAGAACAGACATACCCGTGTCCTGAGAGGCTCATGTTCGTTTGTTTTAATTGGGGTATAATTGCATTACAACGTTGTGCTAGTTTCTGCTGTACAACAAAGTGAATCAGCTATACATATGCATATATCCCCTCCCTCTTGAGCCTCCCTCCCAGCCCTCTCGGTCATCACAGAGCAGAGCTGAGCTCCCTGTGCCCTACAGCAGCTTCCTACTAGCTGTCTATTTCACACAAGGTCATGCATACATGTCAGTGCTACCCTCTCAGTTCAGCCCACCCTCTCCCTTCCCTTTCCCCGTGTCTGCAAGTCCGTTCTCTATTCCTGCCCTGCAAATAATTTCATCAGCACCAAGGAGGCTTACACTTCAGTAGGAGAAATGGAGTTTGTCAAATAATCATACCGCAACTGTGTAGTTGCCATTGTGCTCTGTCCTATATGGTAGAGGAAACTAAGCTCAGTGAGGAAGGAATAGCGTTCCAGTCTAGCAAGTGGCATGTGCAAACATCTGCAGGGAGAAAGACTAAGGTGACTGGAAGGAGGTCTGTGTGTCTGGACAGAGGAGGTGGTGAGGAATATGGGTTCTAGGGAATGATATCCACTGCCATCTTCCCAGGTGCAAAATTAGAAGCATTGCAAATCCATAGGTACAGGAGACCAATTAAAAAAAAAAAAAAAAAGGAAAGAAACTGCCAGAGTCACCTGCAATTTATGTAAACCATCAGCCCTTGGTCAGAGTCTCGGCCCCAGGAAATAACATTCCAGGCCACAAGCTGAGAGTATAGAAGGCCTGAGTCCTCACCCCAGTGTGCTCTAGTGGAATTGTGCTCACTAATGATTCCACGGGGGAGAAAGAAACAGGAGCCGTAGCAGGTGTGGAAACGAAAGACTAGCTCTCTCAAGCAGGGCTTCTGAATTTCACATGCGCGAAGTAAAGCAGGCTAGCATCCTCCACTCACCTAGCCTGTTGGTCTCCAAAACACATGAAGTGATTACCAGTGTGGATGATTTGGATATAGCAAACAGTTTCAGCATTTGGCATAATTAATGTAAATATTACTTCAGTGGAAAAGTAATCTGACACCTTATTTATTTAAAAAGATCTTTAATTAATGTCAAGTGGCGTAATGAGTGGTAATCTTCCCCTGCTTGCCTCCCTCCTCACCTCGTGTGTAGACACTCCCCGCTGGCTTGTTTACCTGCAGACTTAAGAATCTAAACACACAGGAGGGAGTTTTAGGCTTTATTTCTAAAGCTTTTCCTTTTCTTTCCTTCAGAGAGAGCTCCTTCATTTCAGTAGGAGAAACTATTTCCAAAGCCTCTTGAAAATTCTTTTCTTGTAGACAAGTCCTGTGTCTTATACTCTTCGCCATGACCTACGCAGACTCGCTCCAGGTTTATAAGCCCAGCCATCAGGAGCAGGAATGTAGGTCATCCTTATTGGCCACCACCTAACCACTAGATGCGTCCTTCCTCTCCTTCAGATTGACTCCACGGGGATCCTAAACAAGAAAAGAAACTGGTTGAGGTGTCAAAAGCAAATGTCAAGAAAACAGAGAGCATTGTATTAGGCGTACAAAATAGCCAGGAGGGAGTTTTTCTGGTGGGCTGTCTTCCTTTAGAAGGAAATGGACTGCCCACTTAGCATGTGCAGTTTAATATTAACAAAGGGGCTAAAGTTGCTGAAAAGAAATCTATCTCTCGGATCTCTTGGTCTAGTAAACATTTGCATCCTCTTATATAATTTCTAAAACAAGGCACATTAATTTTCGTGGTGATCTCCTACACGATATTTTTAGGCTTGGACTGCTAAAGAGGTCTTCTAGGGGTAGGTCTTCAAATAAGATTTCTTTAATCTCTTGGCTGAAGGTTGAGTATTGCCATAGAAGAAATGTTCAGTGTTATTTTCTAATTTCTTGGAACATCTTGGAAAATACTTGCTGCTGCTGCTAAGTCACTTCAGTCATGTCCGACTCTGTGCGACCCCATAGACGGCAGCCCAGCAGGCTCCCCCGTCCCTGGGATTCTCCAGACAAGAACACTGGAGTGGGTTGCCATTTCCTTCTCCAATGCATGAAAGTGAAAAGTGAAAGTGAAGCTGCTCAATCATGTCCGACTGTTCGTGACCCCATGGACTGCTGCCTACCAGGCTCCTCCATCAATGGGATTTTCCAGGCAAGAGAACTGGATTGGGGTGCCATTGCCTTCTCCGGGAAAATAGTTAAGGTGTGAGAAATGGAGTATTCCCTGTCACATCAATAAACAAGGATGTCACAGTCATCAGTAACTGTAGCCCTCCAATGTGAGCTGGTGAGCCCTAAGGGCACTCAGGAAGGAGAAGAATACCTACCACCCAACAGCTATTAGATCAGCCACTCCCTACATGAGCCCCAAGGGAGCTGAAGATGTGAGAAAACAGAATACTAGTCCAGAATTGTTGAGATGCACCTGAAAGGAATGATCTCAACGAGCCCAGACTCTTGCTGCTTCCCACACAGAGAAAAGTGCTGAATTCCTTAACTTGCGGTATCTGGTTTTCTTCAATTAACAATAATTGATGTTCAGACTACCTGTCCTTTGTTGTAAAATTTCTATATAACCTGGCTCCTCCCCTGGCCTCCTTGGAGCAGTTCTCCCTGGGTGACTTGAAATGCTGTCTCCTGTCTTGAAGTCCTAAACTTCCCACTGAATAAAACACAAATCACAACTGTGGAGTTGTGAATATTTTTTAAATCAACAGGTGGTTACCAGGTAACTGGACATCATCAGAATGAAATGATTGAATGTCAAACAGCCTGTTACCATAGCTCTTCTAAGGATTTAGAGCCTCTTATCTTACAAGTGGCAGATTCTCTATCTTGCTTCAGCAATTTTGTTTCAAGACACAGTTTCTGTTTAAAACAGAGACATAGGCAAACACGAAAATCCCTTTAAATCAGAGACCTTCAATTCCAGAGCCCTTAACCTGGTGAGATTATTTCCAAACCTGAAATGACTGGATGTGTTCCTTGTCAAGAAGTGTCAGTGCTTCAGGGGTTACCTGCTGTTTCAAAGATGTGATGTTCCTTCATATTTAAACATGAAGAAAAACATTGGCACTAACAAGTACTTTTTATAGTAAAGTTTCATGTTGGCATGAAAATACTCTGATTTGCTTAAAAATCATTTAGTTATTCCAAATCAAAATATATTCACAATTTATAGGAGTTTATTTCTTAAAAATGAAGAAGCTAATCTTGATTTATCCTACATATAATTTAAGAACACTTACACTTTAAAATATATATCTGTTAAATTTGCTGGCTATTTTTATAGAGGACTCGAGTGTCTGATTTAAAACCAAAACAGTGCAAAGGAGTGGATCAAAGCTGGAGATGTTTTTAATCGTTTCTGTGAAAAGCTCCCTGGGCTCTTCTAAAAACAATTTCTTTTAAGTATTTGTAATATATTTTCTATAATGTAAAAGCTTTCACAAATGAAGCAGAAATCCAAATGAACACACCCACCTGTCAGATGAAAATGGAGAAAGAAACAACCCAATTCTCCCACCAGAGATCAGCCTTAAGAAACTGCCAAAGTTGGTTTTCCCACATCTGACTTTACCTTTTGATATCTTCCTGCTGGTTGACCTCCTTCCCTCCTAGGGGCCCCTCTACTGCTTCTGTTCACTCAGAGGCTTCTCCTGGAACAAAGGGGAACTGTTTTCTCCAGACCTCTATCTCCCCTTACCTGAAACCTCCATTCACTCCCACTCCTTTCTGTCTCTGAGCTTTACAAGGGTAACAAGGAGTTAGTACTTATACTATGTAAAATGCCTTCTAGGCCAGTTCCCCAATATATTCCATCTCCCATTTACCAGTTAGAATCCAGTATCTCTCAAATGTCACTGAGAAGAGACTCTAATGGACTTTGTTCCAAGACTCTTCAGTCAACGGCTGGGATGTGACCAACTGAGTCTTTGTGACCCCATGGACTGTAACCTGCAAGGCTCCTCTGTCCATGGGATTCTCCAGGCAAGAATATTGGAGTGAGTTGCCATGCCCTCCTTCAGGGGACCTTCCTGACCCAGGAATCAAACCGAGTCTCCTGTGTTGCAGATTCTTTACCACTGAGCCACTAGGGAAGCCCCAACCAACCCTCATCACCACCACCACCAGCAATAAAGCTCTGAAGAATTTTCTTCATGGATTTATGACAACGGCTTTCCTGATGAAAAGGTCAAGAATCAGTTAATCAGTAGGTGAAAAGCACCGGGATGCTCCTTACCATATGCTAGGTACCTGGGGGATATAAAAAGAAGTGACCACTTCCAGCAGTTGTAAAACATGAATCCTAATCCCAGATGACAATCAGAAAAGAGGATGGGCCAGCAGGCTCTCCTGGAGTCCTTGTAACAAAGGCTGAAGGGGTTAGAGAACACCAGCGTCCTAAAGTACCTGTGCTGCTTGAGGGGATGCTGGAGGACATGGAACTTGCTTGAAGCCTCAGAGAGGTAAAATTATTTAGATGGAGAGTTAGCAAGCAGCCCTACAAGGGTACTCAGAGGTTAAATTTGCTAAGCCAGAATAGTAACCAAAAATGTCACAGGAAAACTTGGATGGGCCAGTGACACAGGAATCACTGGGCTTGGCACTCTCTTGGTGCACAGCCATTGACTCCAGTAATCCTAGGAGAATGGTCTAAATAAGATGTGAGTTTTGAGATTTTTTTTTTAAAGCTATGCCATGCCTAGAATAGTTGTTCAGTTGCTCATTCATGTCTGACTCTTTGTGACCCCATGAACTGTAACCTGCCAGGCTCCCTTGTCTGTGGGATTCTCCAGGCAAGAATACTGGAGTGGGTTGCCATTTCTTTCTCCAGGGCATCTTCCTGACTCAGGGATTGAACCCAGGTCTCCTGCATTGCAGGCAGACTCTTTACCGTCTTCTGTGTCATCTGGATAACCCTAGAGAGCTGGTCACAAGTGGGATTTCTAGTTCTGGAGAGCTTTGGGCACTGGTAACTTGCCCAGGACAGCTCTCCTAGGGCTAACCCTACCCATGACCCCCTTCCAAAGTCACTTCCACAAATCAGATGGCTTAAAACAGTAGAGATGTATTCCCTCACAGTTCTAGAGGCTAGGTGTCTGAAATCAAAGTTTCAGCAGGATTGGTTCCTCCTGAGAACCCAAAGGGAGAATCTCTTCCACCCCCTCTCCTGGCTTCGGGCTGTTATTAGCAATCCTTGGCGTTCCTTGACTCCAATCTCTGCCTCTGTCATCTCGTGGGCATCGTCTCTCTGTGTTTCTCTGTGCCTTTACAGGGCATTCTCTCTCTGTCTTTCTCTCTCCTCTTCACATAAGTACCTTAGTTATACTGAAATAAGGGTCTACCATACCTACTCTGGCATAATCTCATCTTAAGTAATCACATCTACATTGACACTATTTCCAATAAGAGAGCATTCTGAAATATATATCTTTTTGGAGGACATAATTCAACAGTAAGTAACTCGAAAAATGTCAATAACTCCAGGTCTTTTAGGCATGATGACCCTCAACTAGGTACGATAATGGAAAATTGCTCTTTCGAAAAGAACCATAGAAAGGCAGTTGCGGGAGCAGAGAAGTGTTTTTATTGCTAAACTATAGACATGAACCTTCAAAACAGAACTGTGATACAGGTGGGTTCTTCGTATTCCTACAGTCTCTGTCTTTGCCCGGAGAACTCACTTGTTTTAAGGATTGTTGTTTAGTTGTGAAGTCATGTTCGACTCTTTTGCAACCCCACGGACTCCCCTGTCCGTGGGATTTTCCAGGCAAGTATACTGGAGTGGGTTGCCATTTCCTTCTCCAGGTGTTCATGTGCAACTAGTAATTTTGCAGTCATATTTACCAGATCATCATCTGTTTAAATAGAATCACCTTAGCCTCCCATACCTCCTGCATTCAAAGTGCAAAGGTTTGAAAAATATTTAACATAAGCATTCTGGTCACTTTGACTTGGAACCCACCTCTCAAGACTTAGCTGCTCTTTTGTGGCAGATTAATTCCATTAGTGGCCAGACTTTTCGTGTCTTTCTGTGTCTATGCCTATATATATATATATATATATCAGAAAAGACCCTGATGCTGGGAAAGATTGAGGGCAGAAGGAGAAGGGGACAACAGAGGATGAGATGGTTGAATGGCAGCACCAATTCAATGGACATGAGTCTGACCAAGCTCTGGGCGTTGGTCATGGACAGGGAAGCCTGGAGTACTTAAGTCCATGGGGTCTTCAATGATGGGGTCTGAATGAATGATTTTTCCAGGGAGTATCTCATAAGATAATTGAAACTGCAAAGGGAAAATCATGATGTTTTATACATCTTAGGTTTCCCAATTTTGTAATTATAGTGGTGACTGTGTAGTAAGAACTCAATAAAGAGTACTTGCTGATTTGTTAATTGATTGATGAGACTAAGCTACTATCAATTACCCTTGAGGAATGAACCAAGAAACAGAATTAAATTTCATTAAGAAGATTTCATCTGGCCCATAAGAAGACTTGTGTGACTTTCAAGGTTTCTGAACACTAGGAAGAACTGATGCCTCTTATGTGACTTGTGAGGAGCACACTCTTCTATACAGGATGTAGAGTACAATCCACAGTCATGGAATTGCCCAATTATCATTCATCCCCCTTTCTTTTTTAATAATTCTGCATTCATTGTCCACTTCAAGTTCTTAAGACAAAAAAGGAGTTCTGAATTATATGCTATACAGATCAAAGGGAGTGGTATTTTATGAAGTAACACTAAAGCAAAAATACTACCAAGAACTATCTATTCATTAAACATTGAAGATATCCAGGTGTGGTGCTTGCATCTGGACAAGAAAAACATAAGCTCTAATTTTGACTCGAGTGGAGGGACAGGCAAATAACTGTTACCAAAAGATGTGGAGTCGAGCTGCGTGCCACACAAAAGCCAATGAACAGGCCAGATTGGTGGAAGGGAAAGTTTGCTTTATTTCAGATGCCGGCAGTGGGGGTCAGGGGTGGGGCAGGCAGGGGAGGGCAGCTGGGGTATTTTTAGTGGATGCTCCTGGTGAGTGTTGGCTGATGGCTAAGTTGTACTGTCAAATAAGACTGTGCTCTTTCTCTTCCATTCTCAGTAGGAAACTATCTTAATTCAGGTAAAGAAGGAGAGGAAGGTGTGAAAACCTGCCAATGTTAGTGAAACAGGAGAAAGCTCTTAGCAACATTACTTAGCCAATTATTTAAACTCTGTATAGCTGGAAAACTGTGGCATTTTATAACACTTGAAAACAAAGTCTCTTCAGGTATCCATTCCATTAGATAGACAGTTATGAGATTTTCAGACTCAGTGAACAAAAGAGAAAGCCTGTACTATTTCATGATGAAGAAAAAGAAACGGAATCAGTTACAAAGAAGCACAATGAGTCAGCTAGGCAACAACAGTCCCTGAGTGTTCATCACTGAACACTCTTGGGGCTCTGGTGGTTCACTGTCAGCTCCCTTGGTTACCTGTTAGAAATCCACGCATGGCTTGTATACCCTGTTGTAAGGAGAAGTGGTCTTCTTACCTGGATAGGCTTTTGAGCTGTGCTCTGCTCTGCTCAATGGCTCAACCATGTGTGACTTTGCAACCCCATGGACTGCAGCCCACCATGGCATTTCCCAGGCAATAAAGCTGGAGTGGGTTGTCATTGCCTTCTCCAGGAGATCTTCCCAACCCAGGGAGTGAACTCACATCTTCTGTATCTCCTGCATTGGAGGCACTGCAATTCTTTACCCACTGAGCGACTGGGGAACACAAGAATGTCAACAAAAGGTACTTTTTGATAGACTTTTTTAAATAGACTTTTCCAATTCAGATTATACTGTTTTCCAAACAAAACCATCTCATCTGCCAGAGTCCTAAAAGTTCTAGGTCTTTACAAATAACTTAATTCAGGTTATATTGCTCCAACTACTGCTACATGTGAAATGTTTATTCACAAAGCTGTCATTAACGTCACAGGACTATCAAAGCACACTATTAATACACAGAGAAGGGGAACACTTAGGAATCAAAAGATTTGATGTCAGAAAATAAAGCTTTAAAAATTTGGCACCAAGAGGCAATGAGAAGGAATGAGAAATAGTGGGAAAGGAATGGGTGTAATGAGAGTAAACTCAGTAAATTTAAGAGTTCATTGCCAGTTTGGGGCTAATACTAAAGAGTTTAAATTAAAAATAAACATTAAAAGTACATTGCAGTGAAATTTCATCTGGGCATCCTAATACAGAATGGTGATACATTTCCCTTTTCCCAAATATTTCCTTTGACTTCCCTGTGTAAAGATATCCTTCTGTCTTATCTCAATGAACAAAGACTCGGAAGGTAACTGTGAGAAAGGATAAAGCATTTTCTGTCTCATGATAAAAGATATGGCAAAAAAAGATTTAAAATGCTTTGAAAAATTGTCAGGCATTGCAATGATTTAATTATAAGAGAGAGAAATGCAACTGATAAAGATTGAGCTGTCGCATTATCTTAGCTGTTCCATAATGATTTGATACACTAAATATCAAGAAAGACAGTTTGGATTTTGTATATTTTAAAACTACAGTCAGTTTTCCTCTGGTTTTATTCTTTGCTTTAAGAGATAGCAGTCATAATATTTTAGACTGTTTATTCCAAAATTTTACAAATATGTGTTGAATACATATGGTACAAAGTTTGGTGTGATGCACATATGAACAAGAAATAGCAGTACAAAAGTTCCTCCTCTCAAAAAGTTTCCAGTCTAGGAATATATATGCATGAAAAAATGCAAAGCAATAAATGCAAAGAACTAATAGGAGTTGATGCTTTTGAACTGTGGTGTTGGAGAAGACTCCTGAGAGTCCCGTTGACTGCAAGGATATCAAATCAGTCAATCCTAAAGGAAATCAGTCCTGAATATCCATTGGAAGGACTGATGCTGAAGCTGAAACTCCAATACTTCGGCCACCTGATGCGAAGAACTGACTCATTGGAAAAGACCCTGATGCTGGGAGAGACTGAAGGCAGGAGGAGAAGGGAAGACAGATGATGAGATGGTTGGATGGATTCACTGACTCTATGGACATGAGTTTGAGTTTGAGCAAGCTCCAGGAGTTGGTGATGGACAGGGAAGCCTGGCATGCTGTGGTCCATGGGATCACAATGAGTGGGACACAACTGAGATACTGAACAAGAACAACAATATAAACATAAATACCAAAGAAGTTTATCCCTAAGATTTAGAATTTAACTTGAAGTGTCAGAAGACTGTAGTATCTGTACAATCTTCTACAACTTGCCTTTTGTATGTACTAAGCATCACATCTATAAAATAAGCATATGTGTTTAATATCATATATAGATTCAATTCCTTGGAAAGTACAATGAAGAAAAAGGTCATTTAGTACAATACATTGTAAATACATTGAGAAAATTTACATTTTTGCAGAGCAAAATGTAATAAATCCATATTCTTGCTTTTATATATATATGGATTCTTTTATAAATCCATATTCTTGGATCACTCAAAATATTCCACATATTCAATGAAAATCACCAGGTAAAGATCAGGATATTGCAATGGACTCATCGAAAACATGCATTTTGAGTATTCTTTTTTTTTTTCCATCAAAAAACAAAACATAGCAACAGGTGTTTTGTAATCAATGTATTAGTTGTTTTTTTTAATGTAATGTGGCAAAAGATAACATTTTAACCAAGCTAATACACACTAAGTGGAATTTTGCATTGACCTTTGGAAATTCACCTTTAGAAAGTTATATTTTAGTGATAAATCTTTGGCTTTTATAAAGGTCATGTTAAGAAAAAGTCATGTGGAATATGTTTCTGTGTCAAACAGCCTCCTCTGACCTCATTTTTCCCACCAGTTACCGCTCCATTTGTCTGCTCCTCTTCCCTACAAAACCCCTTGAAGGACTCTAACCTCGCTCTTTGCTGATTTCTCCCCATTGTCTCTCCCAGCAGTGCCCAGTCAGGCTTCTCCTCCCTGCTTCAGTGCTTCGGTCAAGGTGCCCTACGGCCTAAATTATGAGCAGATTTTAACAATGGTGTCTACTCCCTCTTCACGGATACATTGTCTTGCCTCAGCCTTACGCCCACGCCTTCATCTGACCTTACAGGTCATTAGTCCTGAGTCTCTTCCAAGGACGCTTACTCATCTCCCTAGCATCCTAACTTTGGAGTGGCCTGAGGCTCAGTCTTTTACCTTTTGTTCTTTAACAATATGCAATCTCTTGGTGGCTTCATCTAGTCTCTTTGATTTCATACCCTTTATATGATAATGAATCTAATTCTTTTTTTTAATCTCCCGCCAAGTTTTCCGTCCTGAATTGTAGATTTGTATATCCAGCTGCCTACTCAGCATCTGCTAGGATGTGGCATAACCATATCCAACTTAAGATGTCCAAAACAGAACTACTAGTCGTGGCTCCCTTTCCCGAAGTATTCCATTTATAATCTTCCCTATCTTACTTGATAGAAACTCTGTCCTTCCAGTTACTCAAGCTAAAATTCTTAGGGTCATCCTTGATTCCTCATATACTATCCAATCAGTCATAAAATCCTGATGAGGTTCAAACCCTATGTGGAATAAGTATCTCTTGGCATCAATTCCATTCATGGGCCAGAAACACCATCATCATTTAGCTTTATTTCTCCCCAATAATCTTCAAAATGGTCTTGCTGCTTCCAGCTCTGACTTCTCTACAGCCTGATCTCAACAGCAACCAAGGTGATCCTTTTAAAGCAAAGGTTAGATCTTGTCATTCCTCTGCACCTCCAGTAACCTGCCATCTCATTGAAAGGAAAATCCAAGGTCCTCACAATGGCCAACAAGGACCTACAAGGACTTCTGAGTCTCTATTACATTCTGATTGAATTTCTACGACTCTCTCATCTACCAAGAAGACATGAGGCACCCACTGTGTTAGGGCCATTATGCTAGCTGTTCTCTGAAATGACCTTTCTAGATATCCTGACCGCCAACTCCTTCACCTTCTTCAAGTCTTTGCTCAGATGTCACCTGCTCAAAGAAGTATCCTCTACCATCCTGTCTAAAAGGACAACCTGCACTCCCAGGTCCCCTTGCCCTGTTCTATCTTTTGGTACCACTTCCTGCCATCTAATAAGCTATAAAATTTAATTTACTTATTATATTTATTTGTTACTGTCTCGATTTTCCAACTGGAATGAAAGCTCCATACAGAAGGGGATTTTTGTCAAGTTTTGTGCACTCATGAGGTGATGAACAAAGAGCAAAGCAGGTACTGAACTCTACAGATACCGATTCACTAAACAGAGCTGAAAGAGAAAGAGAATGAGGTCCACATCATCTGAGGCCCTGGAATATGGGCATATATGGCATTGTGACAGGGTAACACACGTGTCCAGAGTTATATCATCCCCAAAATTCCAATTTAGTTGTAAGTAGTGTGATTTAATTTTTTCTTATAATGCCACAAGTAACCATTAGTCATTATCTTTAATTTCTAAATGTTCTTCTCTCAGTATCCATCTTCGTTTGAACTTGGCTCAATAATTTTTCAGTTCCATTTCTGATCCCAGTGTTTGTGAAGTTTTAGTTGATTTTCTAGCTGTCCCCAGCAGGAGAGTAGGTCTGGAGTAGCTGCTGACCATCAACAGGAGCGCAAGTCCCTCCAAGGATCCACTCTAGACTCTCCTAGGGGAGAAGGTAGACCCACTCCTAGTGAAAGGACCATCTCAAGGTCACCTTTACCCTCTCCTTTATGGAGTACGCATGAGATAAATGAGTATTTTTCTGAGCTCCACGGCCGTTCCTGCCCTTGTGAGCCCTCATAATAAGGAAATAACTAGTTTCTAACGTCAGTTTTGATCCCTGTTTGGGAGTAGGGGAGGGTGTTTGGAGCTTCTTGTTAACCCCAGATGTTTCTGGGAATATCTTCATATTTCTTTTTCAGTAGTCATACTTGACACAGTCAGAGAAGATGGTCCCTTCCAGTTCCAGAATGACACCCTCCTGACTTAGCAACTCCAGCAAATGGGAAGATTTCTTCTCTCTCCCAATATTTGTTTATCAGTCTCAACATAGGACATGACTAACCAAATCTGGATGATGTCTAAAGGGAAAGAAGGAGGAGAAACTACAGTTCTCTAAATAATAACCCAGAGAAACAATAGGAAATGGAACAAATGTGACTTCACAAATAAAATTTTCTGGGCAAACAGAAGTGCCATCTGCCCACTCCAGCTCTTCATGTGCCCACTATAGCGATTACCCTTAGGGAGGCAAAGCTGAATAAAAAAAACTAGTCAGTGCCCCTCTCCATTACCAGCTTTAGGGAGTGAGTAGGCATGTGGAAAACAATTATATCAGTGATGATGCTATAGCAAAGGTATTAAAAACATGCTATTTCCTTAGGGCTAGAAGTGCTCAATTCCACTTGTGGAGGTCAAAAAGTTTGCTTGAAAAAAGAGGTAAAGCAGAGAGCTTTTTAGGAGTAAGTAAGCTTTGCCAAGGTAGGCAGAGGAACTGTCGTTTAGTTGCTAAGTTGTGTCCATCTCTTTTGCAACCCCATGTATTGTAACCCTCTGTCCACGAGATTTCCCAGGCAGGAATACTAGAGTGGGTTGCCATTTCTTTCTCCAGGGAATCTTCCCTACCCAAGGATCAACCCGTGTTTCCTGTGGCATTGGCAGGGGATGGGAATTAAATGGAGTAGTCAAGTTTGGGGCCTGCAATAAGGAATGTCAGAAGGAAACCAATGAAAAAATTACTAAGCCATATTCAGGGCCTGATTGTGTTTGGAAACTAGAAATTTGTTATGATACCAACCTTCATAGTTATGTGATTCTGTTTTTCTTAAAATGCTGGAGCAGTCTCTGATTGGTAAAGACAGGTGGCTATGCAGCTAGGTGAAATTTCCTCCCAAGAGAAGTGCCACAATCCTATGATAAAAATTAAGGAAAGACTTCTGAATTGAGAGAAAGGGAGATTTCTTTATTTGGCGGGTGAAAGGCAAGAGAGTTGGTTTTCAAGTAGAGTATACGTATTGCCCAGAAAACGCATCCCTCAAGGACTATAGGGAAACCTTGGGGAAAAGATGTTTGTGTATAAGTTCAAAATGGTGCTGAGTCTGAGTCATCAGTGCTTGAAGTTCAAGAGATTGCATGCTGAGGGCCCTGTGGACCACAGCCAAAGACTGTATTATTCTCAACCTTTGATTCAGATAAATCTCTCATTGCCTTGTTCATGTGGCTAGAAAATTCTGCACTAGTTAACTGTATCTGTTAAAGCATGGGGATTATTCCAGGTTGCCTAATCACCAATACCCTCCCACCACTATTGATTGTCCTGCATCACAGATCACAGTTAAAATATGCAAATTTATTCATTTAAATATTCAAATTAAACAGCCCTCTCTTACCATTCCAGCCATCCAGAAATCACCGTCCTTGTCCCCAGGTGATACCCCTACCTCTCTCAAGGATGTACCTCATCTAGGTGGTCAGTTCTGCTGATCATGCACTCAGATTGAGAAAACTAGGCCATTTTTCAGTTGTTCTTTAGGAATGTGCTGCTGATATTGTCAGTTAGTCATGTCTGACTCTTTGGAACCCCATGGACTGTAGCCAGGCTCCTCTGTCCATGGAATTCTAGAGGCAACAATACTGGAGTTGGTTACCATTCCCTTCTTCAGGTGATCTTCCTGACCTAGGGATCAAACCCGGGTCTCCTACATTGTAGGCAGATTCTTTACCATCCAAGCCACTGAGGAAAAGCCCGATATTGACAGAGTAGTGATGAACACAGGCAGTCTACTGACACAACTGTCATTCTTCTCGTGGCAGTAAATTTCACTGCAACTTTTAGCTTAGGGATGGTTTCTTCTCTATTTTTAAATCAATAGACTTTGGAGCAGTTTTAGATTCATAGCAAAATAGAGCAGAAAGAGCAGAGAATTCCCGTATTCCCCTGTCCCCTCACAAACACAACCTCCCCAGCATCAACACTGATCACAGTGGGTGAACCTACACTGACACGCCATCATCACCCAAAGCCCATGGATCACAGCAGGGTTCACTCTTGGTGTTGGACGTGCTATGAGTTTGGACAAAATGTATAGTGACATATTCCACCACTGTAGGATCCTGCAGAATGGCTTCCCTACCCTAAAGACTCTTCGCTTTCTGTCTATTCATCCCTCCCTCCTCCTTAACCCCGAAAACTGCTGATCCCTTTTTCTGTCTCTAAGTTGCATTTTCCAGAACGTCACATGATTGGAATCGTGCAGTATGTAACCTTTTCAGGCTGGGTCTTCTTCACTTAGTAATATGAATTCAAGGTTCCTGTTTGTCTTTTCATGACTTGGTTACTCACTTCGTTTTAAGTACTGACTAATATTCCACTGTCTGAATATGCCACCATCTGTTTATCCATCCACTTACTGAAGGACATCTTGATTGCATCCAAGTTTTGACAATCATGAATAAAGCTGCTATAAATATCCTTGCACATGTTTTCATATGGGCATAAATTTTCAAGTCATTTGGATAAATACCAAAGGGCAATCATATGGTAAGAATATGTTTAGTTTTATAAGAAACAGCCTTCCAAAGAGGCTATACCGATTTGTATTCCCACTAACAATGAATCTTATTGCGCCACATTTTCTCCAGCATTTGAAGTTGACAGAGTTTTTTATGTTGGCCATTTCAATAGATGCGTAGTGGTGTCTCACTGTTGCTTAAATTTGCAGTTCCCTCATCTGCTTCCCTGCTGGCTCAGATGGTAAAAAGTCTGCCTGCAATGCAGGAGACTTGGGTTCAATCCCCGGGTCAGGAAGATCCCCTGGAAGAGGAAATGGCAACCCACTCCAGTATTCTTGCCTGGAAAATCCCACGGATGGAGGAGACTGGCAGGTTACAGCCCATGGGGTCGCAAAGAGTCAGACACAACTGAGCAACTAGACTTTCTTTATTTCTTTTTTCATGACATATGATGTTGAACAGCTTTCCATAAACTTATCTTTCATCTGCATATCTTCTTTGATAAGGTGTCTCTTCAGGTCTTTTGTCCAGTTTTGAATCAGGTTGTTCATTTTCTTACTGTTGAGTTTTAAGAGTTCTTTTTATGTTTGGAGAACAGTCCTTTATCACATGTGTATTTTGCAAATATTTTCTCCTAGTCTGTAGCTTATCTTCTCATTCTTTTGATAGAGTCTTTCACAGAGCAGAAATTTTTAATTCTAATGAATCCCAGCTTTTCAGTTTTTTCATGAATCATACCTTTGTGGTTCCAATTGTATAATTACCTCTTGAGAAGCTTATAATCTACAGGGTCAAAACCTGTTTTATTATTATCTTCTGGTCTTAAGTCTCATTTTCCCCCCTTTTATATTCTGGGATAATTGTGTGGCTTGTCTTAACCTTTCACCAATTACTTTTCTTCTGGGTCAAATCTATTCATCTGCTTCCTTCAATATTTTTTATTCAGCATCTGGGCTTCTCATCTTTCTGAATTCTTTACTCAACTGAGACTATTCCTTTTCCGTGGAAGATTTTCATGGAAAATAATTTTTTATTCTTTTTTTATTGGAATATAGTTGATTTCCAATGTTGTGTTAGTTCCAGATGTACAGCAAAGTGAATCCTTATACATTTACATATATCCACTTTTTAAAAATTGTTTTCCCATATGTCATTGCAGAGTATTGAGTAGTATGGTAGGTCCTACACTACTATAGGATGTAGTAGGTCCTTACTAGTTATCTATTTTATATACAGTAGTGTGTATATGTCAATCCCGATCTTCCAGTTTATCCCTCCCTCCTTACCCCCTGGTAACCATAGGTTTGTTTTCTACATCTGTGACTCTTTCTGTTTTGTAAATAAGTTCATTTGTACCATTTTTTAAGATTCCACATATTCTTGATACATGACATTTATCTTTCTCTGTCTGACTTACTTTACTCAGTGTGACTCACAGGTCTATCCATGTTGCTGCAAAGGGCATTATTACCTTCTTTTTTACAGCTGAATAATATTCCATTGTAAGTGTCCCACATCTTCTTTATCCATTCCTCTGTTGGTGGACACTTAGGTTGTCTCCATGTCTTCACTATTGTAAATAGTGCAGCAATGAACACTGGGGTGCATGTGTCTTTTGATTTATGGTTCTCTCTGGGTGTATGCCCAGCAGTGGGATTGTTGAGTCCTATGGTAGTTTTTTTTTTTGTTTGTTTTTTCTTTTTAGTTTTTTAAGGCACCTCCATAGTGTTCTCCATAATGGTTGTCCCAATTTGCATTCCCACCAATAGTGTAGGAAGATTCCCTTTTCTCTACACCCTCTACAACATTTAATTTTGTATTGGATTTGGAAATAGAGTTAAAATAGTTTGTAAATATTACTTAAAGTATATATTCAGAATCTCTTGAATCTCTAGGAAAAACAAAAATCCTTCTACTGATATAAAGGATATTTTTACACACTCACTCATTTTTCTTTGTTTCTTCATTCTTCTCTAAAAGCCCCCATGCCACTCCAAGGTTGTAGCATAAGCTGGCATGAATTGAATTACTTACCACCAAGATGAGTAATACTTCAAAATCCAAATATTTCCTAAAGAAAACACCAGATGAATTTATTGGGGGAGGGGGGAGTCTGACAGTACCCAATCCTTACTAATTTGAAAGAGAGGAAAGGAAAATGAATCTGTCTTCATTGGCAGAGCTATAATCATGAGTCATCTCTCTGCCTAGATATAGAAAGAACCCTTAGAAGAAGGTTTATGACTATGCCTATTTTTCTTGTTTTGTTTTGTTTTGTTTTGTTTTGAAGGAGTTCAGTCTCAATACTCCTGACCCAATGTTTTTGTCCATAGAAGTTTTGTGTAGTGAAATGGAAATCCTTCATTAGCCCCTCAATTCCCTGTGGGCTTCTGTGTCTTGGGAAAGCACAGTTTTTACCTCTCTGACGAAAGGGTCTTCTGTGGGATTCTCTTGGAGCATTCATCTTCATTTCTGGTTGGAGGAGAGAAGACAAACATTCTATTTCTCTCAGGAAGATTAGTACACAATAATCTTCAGTTTTGCTTTTCTACATGGTCTCATCAGCAGCACTTGGCAGAAACACTTAAGATTTCTGATAGGGACATAGTGTTCATTCTTTTTAGTTACTAATCCATGTTATGTTATCTAAAAGAGTTGACTCATTGGAAAAGACTCTGATGCTGGGAGGGATTGGGGGCAGGAGGAGAAGGGGACGACAGAGGATGAGATGGCTGAATGGCATCACTGACTTGATGGATGTGAGTCTGAGTGAACTCCGGGAGTTGGTGATGGACAGGGAGGCCTGGAGTGCTGTGATTCATTGGGGTCGCAAAGAGTCGGACACGACTGAGCAACTGAACTGAACTGAACTGAACATTGTATTTACCTATTTATAGGGATTCCCTGGTGGCTCAGAGGGTAAAGAATCTGCCTGTAATGCAGGAGACCTGGTTTCAGTCCCTGGGTCAGGAAGATTCCCCTGGAGAAGGGCATGGCAACCCACTCTAGTATTCTTGCCTGGAGAATCCCCATGCACAGAGGACCCTGGCCGTCTGCAATCCATGGGGTTGCACAGAGTTGGACATGACTGAGGGACTTTCACTTCAACTATTTATAAATTATTTTCTATTAGGTAGTCCATTTTTTATATTAACACCACCATCTAGATTCAAGTGTTTTAATTTGTATAGCATGAAGTTACAAGATTTTTCTACGGCAAAGAGAGTAAGTTGTATTTTCAGACTGTAAGGAATGTTGTAGAAAAATATTGTGGATAAGTCCTAAGTAAGAAGCAGATTTATGAAAAATAAAATACAGTGTACTGAAAACAGAAGAGAGGTAAAAGAGAGATAGGGAAGAAAGATAATCCAAGATGACTGATTACACAAAAAAGGACCTTCAAGGGTCAAAGACTTCAGGGAAGAGTAAAGTCAAGCCATTAGCCACTTACTCATTTTCATAGATGAATTTACCATACTGGTAGCAGTTTTTACTAGAAGCCAAATAGGTGTGTTCCTAAGATCCAAAGAAAATACTTTATTTTTAAGGACTAATTTCCATTGAAAGTGGAGATAAAAGCAAGATAAATTGGTGGAAAGAACTGCAAACACAAGACTTAGGAATTAGAAAGTGTTCTAGTCTAAAGCAGAGTTATGCAATAAGGCTGTATTTGTTATTTACTACAGCTGATCCCCTTTTGTTGACCATGATGGCTACTCCATTTCTTCTGAGGGATTCCTGCCCACAGTAGTAGATATAATGGTCATCTGAGTTAAATTCACCCATTCCAGTCCATTTTAGTTCGCTGATTCCTAGAATGTCGACATTCACCCTTGCCATCTCTTGTTTGACCACTTCCAGTTTGCCTTGATCCATGGACCTGACATTCCAGGTTCCTATGCAATATTGCTCTTTACAGCATTGGATCTTGCTTCTATCACCAGTCACATCCACAACTGGGTATTGTTTTTGCTTTGGCTCCATCCCTTCATTCTTTCTGGAGTTATTTCTCCACTGATCTCCAGTAGCATATTGGGTACCTACTGACCTGGGGAGTTCCTCTTTTGGTATCTTATCATTTTGCATTTTCATACTGTTCATGGGGTTCTCAAGGCAAGAATACTGAAGTGGCTTGCCATTCCCCTCTTATAGGGGACTGGAATGCAAAAGTAGGAAGTCAAGAAACACCTGGAGTAACACGCAAATTTGGCCTTGGAATGCGGAATGAAACAGGGCAAAAACTAATAGATTTTTGCTAAGAAAATGCACTGGTCATAGCAAACACCCTCTTTCAACAACACAAGACAAGACTCTACACATGGACATCACCAGATGGTCAACACCAAAATCAGATTGATTATATTATTTGCAGCCAAAGATGGAGAAGCTCTATACAGTCAACAGAAACAAGACCAGGAGCTGACTGTGGCTCAGATCATGAACTCCTTATTACCAAATTCAGACTCAAATTGAAGAAAGTAGGGAAAACCGCTAGACCATTCAGGTATGACCTCAATCAAATCCCTTATGATTATACAGTGGAAGTGAGAAATAGATTTAAGGGCCTAGATCTGATAGATAGAGTGCCTGATGAACTATGGAATTAGGTTCATGACATCGTAGAGGAGACAGGGATCAACACCATCCCCATGGAAAAGAAATGAAAAAAGCAAAATGGCTGTCTGGGGAGGGCTTACAAATAGCTGTGAAAAGAAGAGAGGTGAAAAGCAAAGGAGAAAAGCAAAGATATAAGCATCTGAATGCAGAGTTCCAAAGAATAGCAAGAAGAGATAAGAAAGCCTTCTTCAGTGATCAATGCAAAGAATTAGAGGAAAAGAACAGAATGGGAAAGACTAGAGATCTCTTCAAGAAAATTAGAGATACCAAGGGAACATTTCATGCAAATGGGCTTGATAAAGGACAGAAATGGTATGGACCTAACAGAAGCAGAAGATATTAAGAAGAGGTGGCATGAATACATGGAAGAACTGTACAAAAAAGATCTTCACGACCCAGATAATCATGATGATGTGATCACTAATCTAGAGCCAGACATCTTGGAATGTGAAGTCAAGTGGGCCTTAGAAAGCATCACTATGAACAAAGCTAGTGGAGGTGATGGAATTCCAGTTGAGCTGTTTCAAATCCTGAAAGATGATGCTGTGAAAGTGCTGCACTCAATATGCCAGCTAATTTGGAAAACTCAGGAGTGGCCACAGGACTGGAAAAGGTCAGTTTTCATTCCAATCCCAAAGAAAGGCAATGCCAAAGAATGCTCAAACTACCGCACAATTCCACTCATCTCACATGCTAGTAAAGTAATGCTGAAAATTCTCCAACCCAGGCTTCAAGAATACATGAACCGTGAACTTCCAGATGTTCAAGCTGGTTTTAGAAAAGGCAGAGGAACCAGAGATCAAATTGCCAACATCCGCTGGATCATGGGAAAAGCAAGAGAGTTCCAGAAAAACATCTATTTCTGCTTTATTGACTATGCCAAAGCCTTTGACTGTGTGGATCACAATAACCTGTGGAAAATTCTGAAAGAGATGGGAATACCAGACTACCTGATCTGCCTCTTGAGAAATCTGTATGCAGGTCAGAAAGCAACAGTTAGAACTGGACATGGAACAACAGACTGGTTCCAAATAGGAAAAGGAGTACGTCAAGGCTGTATATTGTCTCCCTGCTTTTTTAACTTCTATGCAGAGTACATCATGAGAAATGCTGGACTGGAAGAAACACAAGCTGGAATCAAGATTGCCGGGAGAAATATCAAGAACTTCAGATATGCGGATGACACCACCCTTTTGGCAGAAAGTGAAGAGGAGCTAAAAAGCCTCTTGATGAAAGTGAAAGAGGAGAGTGAAAAAGCTGGCTTAAAGCTCAACATTCAGAAAATGAAGATCATGGCATCCACTCCCATCACTTCATGGGAAATAGATGGGGAAACAGTAGAAACAGTATCAGACTTTATTTTTCTGGGCTCCAAAATCACTGCATATGGTGACTTCAGCCATGAAATTAAAAGGCGCTTACTCCTTGGAAGAAAAGTTATGACCAACCTAGATAGTATATTCAAAAGCAGAGACATTACTTTGCCAACTAAGGTCCGTCTAGTCAAGGCTATGGTTTTTCCTGTGGTCATGTATGGATGTGAGAGTTGGACTGTGAAGAAGGCTGAGCGCCGAAGAATTGATGCTTTTGAACTGTGGTGTTGGAGAAGACTGTTTAGAGTCCCTTGGGCTGCAAGGAGATCCAACCACTCCATTCTGAAGGAGATCAGCCCTGGGATTTCTTTGGAAGGAATGACGCTAAAGCTGAAACTCCAGTACTTTGGCCACCTCATGTGAAGAGTTGACTCATTGGAAAAGACTCTGATGCTGGGAGGGATTGGGGGCAGGAGGAGAAGGGGACAACCGAGGATGAGATGGCTGGATGGCATCACTGACTCGATGGATGTGAGTCTGAGTGAACTCCGGGAGTTAGTGATGGACAGGGAGGCCTGGTGTGCTGCGATTCATGGGGTCACAAAGAGTCGGACACGACTGAGCTACTGAACTGAACTGAACTGATAGCTGATTCTGATTAGAATGGGTTCACGCAAATTCATTCACATCATGTTTTCCAACCAATTTGTTGACTGAGTGAGTCTAAAACAGAAAGGTTATTGTGAGAGAAGGAAATCAATAGAGAAATGCTCACATTCATATTTTTTTGACTAAACTTTTCTATTTGGTATCTTAGAATAAGATAAGAATAAATCCCAATTAGGATGTCATCCCAATGCACATTAAATTTTGTTGACTACCTTTAAAAAAATAAAACCATCACTGTTGCCTTTTAATCATTCACCAAAGATTTTATTACTTTTTATCAAATTTATGTGCCTTCTCTGAATCCTTTCCAAATATCCCAAAGCTCTTAAACTGTGTAGCCAAAATGTGTATGTATCCTGGTCTCTCTTTTTCTGCATATAAAGGGAAAAGCATTTCACAAATGTCAATGAAGTGACAATCAAAAGGAAGGTAAAGTCATGAATTTAAATAGAAACTATGTCCTTTAACTGAAGGGAAGAAGTCTTTTACATAAGGGGCCAAGGGCAGCCATGTTGAATGATCAATGCTCCTTGCTGTGACAAATTAAAAGTGGAACAATTGAGAATTCTATCATGACAAGGAAAAGTACAGTTCACTGTAAGAAAACCAGAAAAAAAAAAAAAAACAGTGAATTTAAAAAGAATGACTCACTTGAAACCAAAAGCAAACAAAGAAAAGCAAATAACATTCACCTTTGTCCTGTACTCACAAGTGCAAAAGAACATTTAAGAGATGCCCTGCTTAAATTAGATAACTAGTTTAGCTATTTGTTAGATAACTAGTATGTGAGTTGAAAGAAAATTGAAAATCTTTTAGCCAAATGTTAAGAATAAAAACTGTCTCAATATTCTTATTAGCTTAATTGTGCATGCAATTTTGAATTTTACTGAAAAAATAAGCTAAGAATCACTTTTTAAAATTTTATATAAACATACTCCCCATGTTGGATGCACCTCTTTGACTGTAAATTTAGGCTTTTATAATTTTGAAATACTGAGTTAACTCATATAAGTTTCCAAAGTATATAAAGTTATATAATTACTTTGAATATTAAGAACTGCACAACATAAAAAAACCTCTTCAGTCCCAAGAGATTCTCTAGAGAAAGGTAATTTTTATGTGATTTCCTCTTGATGTAAAGAGTTCTTTACATGTATTGAAATTGTTCCAAAGGAATGCATCTGCTACAATTAGGCCCTGGTAGAAAAGATATTATCTTGAAGAGAAAAACAACTTAAAAGCACACCTTTCAGAATAATAGTGACTTCATCACAGTTTGTTTCAGTAAAACTAATGTAACATTATTTGACTATTTGTTATGTGGGGGTTTGTTCCCAGGAAGTAAAAGAAGTATATACTAAACTTTACAAACTCAAAAGTTCCCCCAAACAAAAATCTTTGAATTTGAGTTTTTATCAAGTTACTCTAATAATGTTTTTTTGAGAGGTGTACTGTAAACCAAAACGTTGCAAAGCATGGATATAATTTATTTTAATGAGTTGTGTGTTCACTGAATATTCTGTACTGAACACTTAGGGGGCACTAAGTGGATTGTGACCAAAAAAAAAAAATTAAGTAATACTTGTTAACTTTGAGGACACCTAGAACCTGAAGCAGGCCCAAGAGAAAAGGAACCAATTCAGCATATAATCCTTTTAAGACAAAGGAACAGGTATGTACTGCAGAAAAGTAACCATTTCATAAAAGGCCTTTAGGTTTAACCTTTAATTTCAAAATATTGTGGCTTATTTTAAGCATGTCTTGATGAAAGAAGGAGAAGGCAATGGCAACCCACTCCAGTGTTCTTGCCTGGAGAATCCCAGGGATGGGGGAGCCTGGTGGGCTGCCATCTATGGGGTCGCACAGGGTCAGACACAACAAGCGACTTAGCAGCAGCAGCAGCAGATGAAAGAAGTTTGTAAATGAAACTACTACATGATCTTGACTTCCTGATCTAAAAAGTCAGTCTTGAATAACTCAATATCAGGGATAATAAATGCAGTTTTATACAGTAAAACTTTCATCATATTTTACTGAATATAAAGTATATTTTTTAAACATTTTTACATTTGTTAAATCAATTTGCACTTTATAATCTGCAGTGTCCTTCCACTGCTGTTGGATAAACTAAGATCAGTTTAAATTAAAACTTCTTCATGAGTATTTGGACCACACTGATGGTGTGAATTCAGAACACAACTCTGGCTGTGGTTCAAATTCTCGGAGGAGATACACTTTTTTCCTCCCACTACCTGGTAATAAGATGGAGACATGTAATTTTCCTTGCTCTCTCTCTCTACATATTGGTTTCATCTATTTTTGCTCTTACACTTAACTTTGTGACCATTTGTTATCCCACCTTGGGTATTTCTGCTTTCATAATACTATGCAAAAATAATAGTCTGTCTGACAATGAAAGATTTCTTACATTCAATGCTAACTTGAAATTTGTCTTACAAATTTTCAAGGATTCCTAGAAGATATCAAGCATGACCAAATCTAGGGCAGAGAAAAGAGCCATCGTATGCCTCACAAAGGTGAGGAGGGATAAGAGACTGGCTACAAATAAAATGGTTTATAAACCCATTTGCTTTACAGACAATAAAAGTTTAGAACTCTATTATACACTTGCTTTGGTTAAAGGTGAAAGTGCCATATGTTCAACTTAACAAGTAAAACTTACTGATAAAAGGAGGTAGATTAAAAATTGCTTGGTAAAAAAATAATATATTAACAAATATATAATCATATAGGTAGATACTTAACTTTATCTTAACACATATTTGTTTTATGCTTCAAATAGATTATTCGAGAGCAAGCATCATGAAAATAAAGAATTTCATCTCTCTCTCTGTTAAATACTGTTCTGCCTAGATTTAGAATATTATTTGGCATTGAAACATGTATAATATCACATATGAAACGAATTGCCAGTCCAGGTTTGATGCATGATACAGGATGCTTGGGGCTGGTGCACTGGGATGACCCAGAGGGATGGTACGGGGAGGGAGGTGGGAGGGGGGTTCAGGATGGGGAACACATGTATACCTGTGGCGGATTCATGTTGATGTATGGCAAAACCAATACAATACTGTGAAGTAATTAGCCTCCAATTAAAATAAATAAATTTATATTAAAAACAGAATATTATTTGGCACATGATAAACACTCAAGAAATATGTGTTGAGTTAATTAATGTGTCAAATCACAGCCATTGATACATAGCAATTTGCATATATGCATATATTATGGTCCCTCCTGAATTATCAAGTGCTTGAAGCTTGAGTCTATGTTTATTTCATTCTTGGGCCTAGTTAATGAAACTAGTTAGCATCCCTGACTTAATGGACATGAATTTGAGCAAACTCCAGGAGACAGTGAAGGACAGGGAAGGTTGACATGCTGTAGTCCATGGGGTCGCAAAGAGTAGGACATGATTTAGCAACTGAACAACAATGAGATTTCAACTCTGTAAGCAGAACCACCAACCTAGCTGACATTAGTCACTCCATATCCCCTCTGTTAAGAGACACACTAGTTAAATAGACTCTAGTTCTTATCTGGAAAAATCAATAATCTTGGTAACTAGTAAACCGTATTGACCATGGTCCAGTTCACTGTATACACTTATGGTTTGACTTACTCTGGGGCTTTTAGAATACAGTTTAATAGATTCTTACTAATAGCATCTTACAGCAACTTCAAGAGTCCTTTTATAAGTCCATCAGTTTCTTCATTTGTAAAACTGTATGCCACTAAAGAAAGGCACAAGTGCAGTACGATTAAAAGGCAGGTAGAGCTTAATGGGAAGGAAATAATAGAAGTTTCTATCCACTTTTTTAAAATATGTGATGTCATAACAAACTCGGGGGTACTTGATCGTGAGTATAAACAGCTTCACTATAGCAGCATGATCATCATGGTTTTAGAGAAACTGTTAATATAAACTGATAACCATTATGATACCAGAAAAGAAGCCAGGCTACTGAGTTTTCCCCTGCTATCCTCTTTAATGCAAGTGGAATGGAAAAGATAACTTAACTTAATGAAGCTTCGCAGCACTAATTATTTGGTAATAATCAAAAGGTTTCATGATCTGAAAAAGTTGTTTCAGTACAGCCCATTAAACAATATGAAGAGCTATTATTCCATCCTGCTGCTTTGCTGCCACTCAGGTGTTCACCTGCCAGCTGCTTCCTAATTAAGAGCATATAAAAGGAGAATAACACGAAGTGCACAATTGCATAAGCTTATCCAGTCCCATTTTGGTGCCAATAAATGCTATCTTTTATCATAATTTTGACCAAGACACTTGTTAATGTTCATATTGACACTATTCTAAGCCAGGGAAAAAAAATCTCCTGAGCCTAGTTTATTATAGAGATGAAGCCCTCTCTACTTGTAGTTAAAAGAACAACATATATTTTTATTCTTACCAATATGTAGAAAGTAATTTAAAATTCAGGCTAAATCATTCATAGCCAGCTGGTCTCCTGATGAAAGATTTTACTCCATACATTTTACCGTTACTCAACTGCAATACTTATGTGTTGATGGATCAAAATAGTAGTCTCCTGAAAGTGAAAGTCCCGTCCGACGCTCTGCAACCCCATGGCCAAGACAGTCCATGGAATTCTCCAGCCCAGAATACTGGAGTGGGTAGCCTTTCCCTTCTCCAGGGGATCTTCCCAACCCAGGGATGGAACCGGGGTCTCCTGTATTGTAGGTGGATTCTTTACCAACTGAGCTATCAGGGAAGCCCTATATGTCTCTAAACCAGAGAAAGAAGAGGAAGGAAAGAAAAGGAAGAGAAAATAAAAGAATTGAAGTTATTACCCAAACACATTCTTTTTATTCTCTCCGTTTACTTTTTGTTGTTCAGTTGCTCGGTTCTGTCCGGCTCTTTGTGACCCCAGGGACTGCAGCATGCCAGGCTGCCCTGTCCTCCACCATATCCTGGACGTTGTTTAAACTCATGTCTATTGACTCGGTGGTGCCATCTCTTTACTACCCCTTTACAATTGAGAAATTGGTTCTGAACTTGTTTCATGTTCACTTAAAAAAAAAAAGTAAATTCTCTTCCTCTTGGCTTCTCTGATCTAGGGAGTTGGTGACTCAGAATTATCCTTAAGAGAACAATATCCTTTCTGCTCATTGTTGGATTGTATTTCTGAAGCATGAGCTTTAACAGCTCTGCACAGGTACAAAGGTAAATCGTCAGGCAGGGAAATAGATCTCAGTGCCACCACAGGCCAGAAAAATAGAATTTTAAGAATAAAATGCCCAACATAGGAGCACCACAATATGTAAGACAAATGCTAACAAGTATGAAAGGGGAAATCAACAATAACACAATAATAGTGGGAGACTTTAATACCCCACTCACACCTATGGACAGATCAACTAAACAGAAAGTTAACAAAGAAACGCAAACTTTAAATGATACATTAGATCAATTAGACCTAATTGATATCTATAGGACATTTCACCCCAAAACAATGAATTTCACCTTTTTTTCAAGTGCTCATGGAACCTTCTCCAGGATAGATCACATCCTGGGCCATAAATCTAAACTTGATAAATTCAAAAAAATTGAAATCATTCCAAGCATCTTTTCTGACCATAATGCATTAAGATTAGATCTCAATTACAGGAGAAAAACTACTAAAAATTCCAACATATGGAGGTTGAACAACACACTTCTGAATAACCAACAAATCACAGAAGAAATCAAAAAAGAAATCAAAATATGCATAGAAACTAATGAAAATGAAAACACAACAACCCAAAACCTGTGGGACACTATAAAAGCAGTGCTAAGAGGAAAGTTCATAGCAATACAGGCATACCTCAAGAAACAAGAAAAAAGTCAAATAAATAACCTAACTCTACAACTAAAGCAACTAGAAAAGGAAGAATTGGAGAACCCCAGAGTTAGTAGAAGGAAAGAAATCTTAAAAATTAGGGCAGAAATAAATGCAAAAGAAACAAAAGAGACCATAGCAAAAATCAACAAAGCCAAAAGCTGGTTCTTTGAAAGAATAAATAAAATTGACAAACCACTAGCCAGACTCATCAAGAAGCAAAGAGAGAAAAATCAAATCAATAAAATTAGAAATGAAAATGGAGAGATCACAACAGACAACACAGAAATACAAAGGATCATAAGAGACTACTATCAGCAGTTGTATGCCAATAAAATGGACAACGTGGAAGAAATGGACAAATTCTTAGAAAAGTACAATTTTCCAAAACTGAACCAGGAAGAAATAGAAAATCTTAACAGACCCATCACAAGCACGGAAATTGAAACTGTAATCAGAAATCTTCCAGCAAACAAAAGCCCAGGTCCAGACGGCTTCACAGCTGAATTCTACCAAAAATTTAGAGAAGAGCTAACACCTATCCTACTCAAACTCTTCCAGAAAATTGCAGAGGAAGGTAAACTTCCAAACTCATTCTATGAGGCCACCATCACCCTAATACCAAAACCTGACAAAGATGTCACAAAAAAAGAAAACTACAGGCCAATATCACTGATGAACATAGATGCAAAAATCCTCAACAAAATTCTAGCAATCAGAATCCAACAACACATTAAAAAGATCATACACCATGACCAAGTGGGCTTTATCCCAGGGATGCAAGGATTCTTCAATATCCGCAAATCAATCAATGTAATTCACCACATTAACAAATTGAAAAATAAAAACCATATGATTATCTCAATAGATGCAGAGAAGGCCTTTGACAAAATTCAACATCCATTTATGATAAAAACTCTCCAGAAAGCAGGAATAGAAGGAACATACCTCAACATAATAAAAGCTATATATGACAAACCCACAGCAAACATTATCCTCAATGGTGAAAAATTGAAAGCATTTCCCCTAAAGTCAGGAACAAGACAAGGGTGTCCACTTTCACCGCTACTATTCAACATAGTTCTGGAAGTTTTGGCCACAGCAATCAGAGCAGAAAAAGAAATAAAAGGAATCCAGATTGGAAAAAGAAGAAGTAAAACTCTCACTGTTTGCAGATGACATGATCCTCTACATGGAAAACCCTAAAGACTCCACCAGAAAATTACTAGAGCTCATCAATGAATATAGTAAAGTTGCAGGATACAAAATCAACACACAGAAATCCCTTGCATTCCTATACACCAATAATGAGAAGTAGAAAAAGAAATTAAGGAAACAATTCCATTCACCATTGCAACGAAAAGAATAAAATACTTAGGAATATATCTACCCAAAGAAACTAAAGACCTATATATAGAAAACTATAAAACACTGATGAAAGAAATCGAAGAGGACACTAATAGATGGAGAAATACACCATGTTCATGGATCGGAAGAATCAATATAGTGAAAATGAGTATACTAGACAAAGCAATTTACAAATTCAATGCAATCCCTATCAAGCTACCAGCCATATTTTTCACAGAACTAGAACAAATAATTTCAAGATTTGTATGGAAATACAAAAAACCTCGAATTGCCAAAGCAATCTTGAGAAAGAAGAATGGAACTGGAGGAATCAACTTGCCTGACTTCAGGCTCTACTACAAAGCCACAGTCATCAAAACAGTATGGTACTGGCACAAAGACAGACATATAGATCAATGGAACAAAATAGAAAGCCCAGAGGTAAATCCACACACATATGGACACCTTATCTTTGACAAAGGAGGCAAGAATATACAATGGAGTAAAGACAATCTCTTTAACAAGTGGTGCTGGGAAAACTGGTCAACCACTTGTAAAAGAATGAAACTAGATCACTTTCTAACACCGCACACAAAAATAAACTCAAAATGGATTAAAGATCTAAATGTAAGACCAGAAACTATAAAACTCCTAGAGGAGAACATAGGCAAAACACTCTCAGACATAAATCACAGCAGGATCCTCTATGATCCACCTCCCAGAATTCTGGAAATAAAAGCAAAAATAAACAAATGGGATCTAATTAAAATTAAAAGCTTCTGCACAACAAAGGAAAATATCAGCAAAGTGAAAAGACAGCCTTCTGAATGGGAGAAAATAATAGCAAATGAAGCAACTGACAAACAACTAATCTCAAAAATATACAAGCAACTTATGCAGCTCAATTCCAGAAAAATAAACGACCCAATCAAAAAATGGGCCAAAGAACTAAATAGACATTTTTCCAAAGAAGACATACGGATGGCTAACAAACACATGGAAAGATGCTCAACATCACTCATTATCAGAGAAATGCAAATCAAAACCACAATGAGGTACCACTTCACACCAGTCAGAATGGCTGCGATCCAAAAATCTGCAAGCAATAAATGCTGGAGAGGGTGTGGAGAAAAGGGTACCCTCCTACACTGTTGGTGGGAATGCAAACTAGTACAGCCACTATGGAGAACGGTGTGGAGATTCCTTAAAAAATTGCAAATAGAACTCCCTTATGATCCAGCAATCCCACTGCTGGGCATACACACCGAGGAAACCAGAATTGAAAGAGACACATGTACCCCAATGTTCATCGCAGCACTGTTTATAATAGCCAGGACATGGAAACAACCTAGATGTCCATCAGCAGATGAATGGATAAGAAAGCTGTGGTACATATACACAATGGAGTATTACTCAGCCGTTAAAAAGAATTCATTTGAATCAGTTCTGATGAGATGGATGAAACTGGAGCCGATTATACAGAGTGAAGTAAGCCAGAAAGAAAAACACCAATACAGTATACTAACACATATATATGGAATTTAGAAAGATGGCAATGACGACCCTGTATGCAAGACAGGAAAAAAGACGCAGCTGTGTATAACGGACTTTTGGACTCAGAGGGAGAGGGAGAGGGTGGGATGATATGGGAGAATGGCATTCTATCATGTATACTATCATGTAAGAATTGAATCGCTAGTCTATGTCTGATGCAGGATACAGCATGCTTGGGGCTGGTGCATGGGGATGGCCCACAGAGATGCTATGGGGAGGGAGGTGGGAGGGGGGTTCATGTTTGGGAGCACATGTAGAAATTGAAGATTTTAAAATTTAAAAAAAAAAAAAAAAAGAATAAAATGCCTCTAAACCAATTTGTTGCCATGTTTGCTAAAAAAAAAAAAAAAAAAAATTCCTGGTTTAAACACAGTGTTGCCTTCTATTCAAAATAATGCAGTTTGTTAAGGCATTAATATTTAGATTCTTCCAGAGAAGTATATGCTAAATTCTGAAAATGAATTCAATGCCATAAAGGAGATAGCTTCAAAAAGTAGTCACCAGAACTTCCCTGGTGGCCCAGTGGTTAAGATTTCACCTTCCAATGCAGGGGCTGCAGATTCAATCCCTGGTGGGGGAGCAAAGATCCTACGTCCCTCATGGCCAAAAAATATAAAACAGGAGCAATATTGTAACAAATTCATACAGACCTTAAAAATGGTTCACATCAAAAAAATCTTTAATTAAAACAAAAGTAGTCCTCTTGTAGATATTATGATCTAGTTTCATAGGTTCAAATCCTGACTGCTAGCTATGAGTAATCTTTTTAGGCCTCATATGTCTTTCTTTCCTCATCTCTAAAATGAAAACAGCAGTTGGTCATTTGTATATATTCTTTAGAGAACTATCTGCTCAGATCCATTGCCCAGTTTTTAGAGTTGTCTTTTTATTATTGAGTTGTAGTAGTTATTTATATGTTTTAGATGCAAGTCATTTATCAGATATGTAATTTAAAAAATGTTCTGCCTCACAAAATTGATGTGGGGATTAATTTTTTTAAGATATGCAGGTGCTCAAAATTAGGAAATATTTAGTACTGTTCAGCTTGGACCAGGTTCTCTTAGTGAATTAATGGTCATGACCCTTAAACACTTTTCATCTATTAAAGAGTCATTGATATTTCCTAGAATCCATATAATTTTCTCAAAAGAAAATGAAGAAAGCAAGCAATTATGGCCAAAGATTTTGCCAGTTCCACCACCTGAAGGAATGTTACCCACACTTTAGCCATCTATTTGCTTTTCACCCTCATGATTTTGATATAATATACAAACACCTGGATTATATTTTCATAACACTTTTCCTTATATTGAGTTACACTTATTTTAAAATAAAGTTTTATATAATTTTAATCTTTTAATTTGAGCACATGTGCAAGCTTGCTGTTTTTTTCATCCTTTAATTTAACGTACAAACAAATGTCTATGTTAATTGGTTATTAGAAGCAGAGTTTCTTTAATTTCCAACTGAGCAAGACTACTGCCAGTCATTAATAGCAGCAAAACAAATATCTGAAATTATTTCCATTATTGCTTTATACCTGAAGAATCTTCAGAACTAGAAAGTTAACACCATTATTGGATGCAAACTAATATTAATTCAACTAGAAGTTCATTGATAGCTTAAAGCTAAGCATGATAAATGTCATACTGATGAAACTTTGGTCATGTCAGAAATATTTCCAGGGCTTTCTTAAAATCTGCAAAAGGTAAAACTGAGTAATAAGGCTATGAATATAGATACTCAAGGAAATACCAGATGCAGGTATTTGGGGAGATCATAACAGGGTTAGTTATCTCAATGGGTATTTAATAAAAATGAATCTGCTTTATTTGGTGATAAAAGTCAAGTTGAATTTATATCCAAAAAAGCAAAATTAGGCTTGGTGTTGACACTCTAAGGCATTTGTAAAAATATTACCTGGAAGAAACTGGCTTTTGTCCTAGCAAATACAAACTGATGATTCTTCCCTACAGAAGATTAGTTTTCAGTCCCGGGTTACTTATTCTGAATTTTATAGGAAATTAGTTTCTATTGGAAAAATTGGGAAGAAGGATGTTACTCTCTTTTTAATTGGACCTCAGGTGCAAGAATTGGGTTATAGATTCATCTCAATCATTGATACATGACACACTCATCACTGGCCCCTACATAGCCTGATTTTATTTAACTGACTACTTGTAATAGCAAAATTTGCAGCTGCAAGTACATCATCCCAAACAAAAGTGAGGATCTTGATCTTTATCCTACTCTTTGCCACATGATTTCAACCCCAATCCATCCCTCCAGTTCCCCCAACATAGGTAGCCCCCATTCTGAATTCCACACTCCAATTTCATTGTTTTCCTTTTTACTTGGTGCAAGGAGATCCAACCAGTCCATTCTGAAGGAGATCAGCCCTGGGATTTCTTTGGAAGGAATGATGCTGAAGCTGAAACTCCAGTACTTTGGCCACCTCATGCAAAGTGTTGACTCATTGGAAAAGACTCTGATGCTGGGAGGGATTGGGGGCAGGAGGAGAAGGGGACGACAGAGGATGAGATGGCTGGATGGCATCACTGACTCAATGGACGCGAGTCTGAGTGAACTCCGGGAGTTGGTGATGGACAGGGAGGCCTGGTGTGCTGCGATTCATGGGGTCACAAAGAGTCGGACACGACTGAGCGACTGAACTGAACTGAGCTGAATGCATCTACGTGTGTGCTCAGTCACTCAGTCATGTCTGATTCATTCTGACCCCATGAACTGTAGCCTGCCAGGCTCCTCTGTCCACAGAATTTTCCAGGCAAGAATACTACATACATTCCTAAAAGAGTATATTGTTAAACATTAGGATTTTTATAAACTTTATAGAAAGTGTATTAGGCTGTATGTTGTCATCTGGAACATTTTTTTAACTTAGTATTGTACAGTTAAAATTTGTATATAACAAGTGTTGTAAATTATTCTGATTTGTGAATATAACATGATTTGTTTATTCACTTTCTTGTCATGGAAATTATTGCTAAAAATTTATCTGAGGCTTCAGTGAGTTGTAATCCTTTTGTCACTGAAGAGTCTTGCCTTAATGTATCCCTTTCTTATTTTAACAAATTGCCACAACCACCCCAACCATCATCAGCTACATCAGGTACAAGGGAATATTACTCAGCAACTTTAGCCCCTAACAAGAGAGTCTGTCTGTCCTTTGAAGCTTTGAAGTCAGGGGTTGACTTCTCCTTTCTAGCCAAGAAATTCCTAGAGTCCTAGATGGCATGCTCTTCCGATAAAAGTCTGATAAAAGTCTGTTTTTCCCACACAGAAAATCTGTTGTTAAGTGCAGACCCTTCTTCGTTAATTATTTCGGCTAGATCTTCTGCATAACTTGTTGCAGCTTCTACAGGATTTCTTGCTTCTTCACCTTTTAATTTTTTGTGTTATGCTTCAGCTTTTTTGTTATGGAGACAGCTTCTTTTCCTAAACCTTGAAACTTTTCTTCTATAGCTTCCTCACCTCTCTCAGTCTTCATAGAATTGAAGAGAGTTAGGAGTTTGCTCTGGATTGGACTTTGGTTTAAAGGAACATGGCGACCATTTTGATCTTTTATCCAGATTACTAAAACTTCCTGCATATCAACCTTAAGGCTATTTCACTTTCTTATCATTCCTTTATGTTTACTGGAGTTGCACTTTTAATTTCCTTTAAGAAGTTCTACTTTGTATTCACAATTTAGCTAATTGTTTGGCACAAGAAGCCTGGATTTCAGCACCTATCTTGGCTTTCAGCCTGCCTCCCACAGTAACCGTCTTCATTTCCAGATTTTGATTTAAGGTGAGAGATGTGAGACCCTTCCTTTCACTTGAACACTTAGAGGCCACTACAGAGTTGTTTATCAGCCTGATTTCAATATTGTTGTGTCTCAGGGAATAGGGAGCCCTAAGGAAAAGGAGAAAGATGGGGGAATGGCCAGTTGGTGGAGCAATCAGAATACATGTAACATTCATGAATTAGGCTTGCTGTTTTATATGGATGTGGTTCAGAGCACCCCAAAGCAATCACAATAGTAACATCAACGATCACTAATCCCAGATCACAACAACAAATATAATAATAATGGAAAAGTTAAAATATTGTGAGAATTACCAAAATGTGACACAGACGCAAAGTGAGCAAATGCTACTGGGAAAAAATGGCTCTGATAGATTTGCTCAATGTAAGGCTGCCATAAACCTTTGTTTTGTAAAATAAAGCAAAGCACGATAATGTGAGGCATGCCTGTATATGACAAAGGCCATCCATCTGTGACCCACAAAAACTAAAGTCTATTCTCTGGCCCTGTACACAAAAAAGAAATCACCCAACTCCTATTCTAGAAGATTTTCTCAGTTTTGATTTCCAGTGCATTATTTCATTCTTCAACTTCATGTTTTCAGTGTTCATTTTTTTTATTCAATCATTCAAAAAAATTATGCCTGATATTTCTGTTTGTTTGTTTTTTTTTCTCTTTTTTGTAGACTTATGGCTAATCCCATCCTAATAACTTCTAGAACATTGTATCAGGTCAGTTTTCGATTCTCAGTTCATCATTCTGTTAGGTTGGTGTAAAAGTAATTGCACTTTTACATTGTTGAATTTTGCTACTTGATATTGGAGTACATTCTTGAATGAATATGGTTATGTTATACATCATCTTAATGTGTATTTCTCACTTTATGTTTTTTGCTAATGACTTATTACTTGCTGTGTATTTTCTATTTATTATAGACTATGGAAATGATGTTAGATAAAAAGCAAATTTAAGCTCTTATTCAAGTTCAAATGGGTTGTGAAGCAGCAAGACAACTCGCAACATCAACAATGCCTTTGGCCCAGGAACTGCTAACGAACGTTCAGTGCAGTGGTGGCTCAAGAAGTGTTACAAAGAAGGCGAGAACCTTGAGGATGAGGAGTATAGTGGCTAGCTATCGGAAGTTGACAGTGACAACTGAGAGCCATCATCAATCTGATCCCCTTTATAACTATATGAGAATTTGCAAAAGAACTCAATGTCAACCATTCTATGGTCACTTGACATTTGAAGCAAATTGAAAGGTGAAAAAGTTCGGTAAGTGGGTGTCTCATGAGCTGACTGAAAATCAAAAAGATGTCAAAGTGTCATCTTCTCTTATTCTATGCAACAATAAACCATTTCTTGATCAGATTGGGATGTGCTACGAAAAGTGGATTTTATACGACAACCAGCTCAGTGGTCATACCGAGAAAAAGCTCCAAAGCACTTTACAAAGCCAAACTTGCACCCACAAAAGGGTCATGTCACTGTTTGGTGATCTACCACCCATCTGATCCACTACAGCTTTCTGAATCCTGGTGAAACCATTATATCTGAGAAGTATGCTCAGCAGATCGATGAGATGCATCCCAAACTACAACACCTGCCGTTGGCGGTGGTCAACAGAATGGGCCCAGTTCTTCTCCATGACAATACCCACCCACATGTCACACAACCAAAAGGTGTTGGTTGTGTGACACACAGCTTCAAAAGTTGAACAAATTGGGCTACAAAGTTTTGCCTCATCCACCATATTCACCTGACCTCCCACCAACCAACTACCACTTCTTCAAGCATCTTGACAACTTTTTTCAGGGAGAACACTTCCACAACCAGAAGGAGGCAGAAAAAAAAATGCTTTCCAAGAGTCTATTGAATTCTGAAGCACGGATTTTTTACTACAGGAATAAATAAACTTATTTCTCATTGGCAAAAATGTGTTGATTGCAATGGTCCCTATTTTGATTAATAAAGATGTGGTTGAACTTAGTTATAATGATTTAAAATTCACAGTCTGAAACCACAATTACATTTGTACCAACCTAAATAATATGTCTGCTCTTAACGGGAATCCACAGTCCGATCTGCCTTTTCCCCTCTTTTAAGTAGTTTCACGTCTGAAATATCTTCTCATTCTAACCTGTAGGCCCTATGATGAAGAAACTCAGGCAGCAGAAAGGCAGTCAGTGGCTCCTCAGTATGTAATACAGATCTACAGATTAGGGATTATCTCTCTACTTCCCAGAGAGAGACCACATGGAATACTCCTTAGATCATGATTTGCCAGCTTTGGGGTTTTGGAGAAGAAGCAGTGGGAAGCAAATACTGGAGCTCAGTCAGTGTGTCCTTATTTTTCTGGGATCCTCATTCACAGGGTTCTATCTCAAGGTAGTAGTAGAGAGATGCAAAAACAGAATAAATGTCTCCTTTACTGTTCTATTCTGCTTAGCCCACTGATGCTGCCCTCTCCCCCAGGTCAAGGTCACCACCTTGCTGTGCTAAGTTACTGCAGTCGTGTCCAACTCTTTGCAATCCCATAGACTGTAGCCCGCCAGGCTCCTCTGTGGGATTCTCCAGGCAAGAATACTGGAGTGGGCTGCCATGCCCTCCTCCAGGGGATCTTCCCAACCCAGGGATCAAACCAGAACTCTTGTGTCTCCTGCACTGGCAGGCAGGTTCTTGACCACTAGCACCACCTATTATCTCAAAACACTCTCCTCCCCACCACCAGCCATTGCCTTAAGTTTTTCCATGGTTTTCTCTGCCTTTTCCTCTTTAGTTCCTTCAGGATTCATCTCTTTTTTTAACTTTTAATTTTGTATTGGGGTATACCCAATTAACACACTGCTGTGTTTAATATGGATAACCAAAAAGGTCCTACTGTACAGCACAGGGAATTCTGCTTAATGTTGTGTGGCAGCCTGGAAGAGAGGGGAGTTTGGAGGAGAATGGATACATGTATATGTGTAGCTGAGTTCCTTCGCTGTTTGCCTGAAAACTATCCGGATTCATCTTGAAAGAGGAAACTAATAATAGCTATTTAGAGAATATTCTCAAGTTTTAAACTGATACGCTTTACATTCATTGGAAAAGACCCTGATACTGGGAAAAAGTTGAGGACAGGAGAAGGGTCAACAGAGGATGAGAAGGTTGAATGGCATCACCAACTCAATGGACATGAGTTTGAGCAAACTCTGCGGTTTACTGAAGGACAGAGAAGCCTTGTGTGCTGCAGCCCTTGGGGTGGCAAAGAGGTGAACACAACTGAGCAACTGAACAAGAACCGCAATGGGAAAAGTTTATATTTAGTATGAAAAAGACACACAAGGCAATTAACATGCTTATTGAAATCATTGACTAAATTATGTCCTGACAGCTTTAAGATATAATTTTCCAAATCAACTCTGCCCACTTAACTGTAAGAATTGGGCGGGCAAGTTCAATATCTCTTTATCAAAATAATTTCTGGTTATATAACACATCCACAAAAAGGACTCCCACTGAGTTCCAGCAATATTTGATTGATTTTATAAAGTAAAAGGAACCTTAAAAGAAGAAAAGGAACAGCTAGTCAGAGAAAGTTGTGTTCCTGATAGACAACAGATGTGAATCAAATAACTGGCTGGAGGCTAGTTTTACCATCAATACCTGACAGAAAATCTGGAAAGACAAAACAGAATTCTTTAGCTAAAATAATCTATGTCTAACCTATAGGTTCCATGTTGGGAATAAATAGCTACCCTATACCTGAGAATTAGTCCTCTGTGTGACTTTATAAAGTCCCAAGTGATTGCCACAAGTAGAATGCTCTATGAATATATTTAAATTCTGTCTGTCTACTCCTTGGCGATTCAAGAAACCCATGCATTTATGCATGTGTTGAAAATGTGGCTATCGTAGCTAACGAATCTGCAACTGGGTGGGAAAAGAAAGTGATTTGTTAAATGCTTCATAGTAGCTGCATGGAGTTAATCTGCTCAAGTTGACAAGTCAAAGGTCTGATGGAAAATCACCACTTTTTCTTGAAAGAGGCTGACAGGAAAGGAGCTACTTGCTATTTTAGCGGTCCCATAAAAGTAAACAGCCTATGTCATTGAGAGATAAATGAACACTGAATAAATTTACACCCTTATTCAATGTATTTGAATGATTGGGAAAGAAGAATCTATTGCTTTCATGGTTTGGGATCATTATTAAAATTTGAATTAATTATGAAAGTAATCATTATTACCATACTAATGTAAAGTCTCATGCCCAGGCATTCTTCAAAAAAAAAATATTACCCCAGCTGGCACTTTTTGTGCAATCACATGTATAAGCTATGCATTGACCTTTACAGAAAAGCAAAATGGATGGACGTGGTCACCCATGTCTGCATACTAAAACCATCAAACTATGTGTATGTTACATTCTAGCCTAGCTACTGATTTTAGTTACATAGTTCATCTGTATACTACAGTATCTTTATGTGAAAAATGGTCATAGTAATATGTTGTGCTTTAAAGTCTGGGAAAGTTGTAGAATTTAGGTAGATATCTGATATAACTGTTAAAACTATTACTCTGGGAGGGAAAGAGTAATTTCTACATGCATATATTTAAAAGAATTAGTAAGCATTGGCCCATTGCCTTTACTGGTGAATCTTCTGATAGTTAATTTACAAGTTCATCCAAATTTATTTTTTGAGAAATGTAGTTTTTAAACCAAGAACTCAAAAAAATTTTGGGGGGGTTTGGAAAGAAGGGGAAGTAAGAAGAAAGTCAGCAAAGAAAATGTTCCATTGTTGACAAATCTTTTCTTTCCTGGAAAAGACAAAAACAAGAAACCTGACATTTTGCACACCTATCACAGCCTCAAGTACAAAATAAACCAAAACAAACAAGCAAAAGAAAAAGCCAAACATCCCCAGACTCACTCAAGTGAAAGTGGTGAAAGTCATTCAGTTGTGTCCGACTCTTTGTGACCCCATGGACTATACGGTCCAGAGAATTCTCCAGGCCAGAATACTGGAATGGGTAGACTCACCCAAAGCAAGGTAAAATAGAGCAGCTACACTGATAGAAAATGATAATTTTTTTTTCTCACTTCTTTATGACTGGCATGGAAAAATATTCTAATAAATCTGGGTAAGAGTAAATATAAATTCATCTCCCATTACCACGATAGCAATATTCTTTGAAGATATGGGAGATAGTATAACCTCAGATTTAGAGGTATGAGCTCTGGAACCAAATTAGAGGTGTGAGCTCTGGATTAAAATCTTTGTTATATTTCTCATCAGCTCTGTGACCCTTGTCCATTTTCATTGTTTCTCTATGGCTAAATTTATGGGGCTACTAATAAGAGGGCTTCCCTGGTGGCTCAGCTGGAACTACTTGATATAGCTGTTTGCAGAAATTAAATGTGATTTTATAGTTAAAACATTTAAAAGAGCATCTTTTACACACATAGCAAATCTTTGATGATTTCATGGTTCAATTCATACAAAATCCTGGTTGCATTAAATTCGCATCATAATTACTGCAGACACATGAAGGAGCTATCGGAAGGCAGACAGTGATGATGGCGCTGGGCGCATTCCTGTTTTACTCTATAATTACTCTTGTGGGATATCATCACCTTTTGGGGATGCCCATGATCTAGAAACACCTCACATTATGAAAGCTGGAAACGCCACGTACCTGCTCCTCTAGCCTCCTTTGCAGGGAGGATATGGACTCGTGACCCAACATCATCAAGTGAAATTAGAATCAAAAGCTAATGATGTCTGGGAAAGTGGTTTGTAGGGAGTCCTCTCTGGCAGCTGCAGTTCTCCAACTGAAGAAGCAGTGCTGTTAGGAGTGGCAACCAGTCCATTGCCCACAGGGTCAGCAAACCAAGTTGCCCATCCAGAGCCCAGCAGTGTCCAACCAATGGGCTGGTCCAGGTGTATCTTCTGGCTGTGGAAGCTCTAATCCCACCTACCAAGTTCTGTACAGTTTCTATGAGCTACCCAGTGTCCTTTTAAAGAGTTTCTTTTCTGCTTAACACAGCCAGGGTCTGTTTCTCTTTACATGTAACTGGTCTGCAAGAAGATCCAACCAGTCCATCCTAAAGGAAATCAGTCCTGAATATTCTTTGGAAGGACTGATGCTGAAGCTGAAACTCCAATACTTTGGTCACCTGATACAAAGAACTGACTCATTGGAAAAGATGCTGATATTGGAAAAGATTGAAGGCAGGAGGAAAAGGAGATGACAGAAGATGAGATGGTTGGATGGCATCATCTACTCAATGGACTTGAATTTGGGTAAACTCTGGAAATCGGTGATGGACAGGGAGGCCTGACATGCTGCAGTCCATGGGCTCGCAAAGAATCAGACACGACTGAGTGACTGAACTGATCTGAACTGAAAATCTGTGACTGATAGAGCTTGGATGTTATTGAAGCTCCCTTGATAAGAATGTATTCATTGTATGGTTAAAAAAAATAATCTCTACAGTGAGGGAAAAAAAGAGCCCTAAACACTCAGTTCACCAAATAAAATATGTATCAAATACATATAAACTAGCCTTTAAAAATTACCTTTTAATAATAATTTTAAACATTATGCAAAGAAACCTGATCCCTGTTTTAAAAAAGAGGGAAAATAGTGATAAACATGTAAACACACATACATATACAAAAAATCTAAAATTCCACTGCCTCCAGAGAGAAATATTGTTTAGAGTGTATGTGTGCTCAGTTGCTCATTCATGTCTGACTCTTTGTGACCCATGTACTATAGCCTGCCAGGCTCCTCTATCCATGGGATTCTCCAGGCAAGAATACTGGAGTGGGTTGCTATTTCCTCTTCCAGGGGATCTTCCTGACTCTGGGATCAAACCCATGTCTCATGCATCTTCTGCATTGGCAGGTGAATTCTTTACCACTAAGCCACGTGGGAAGCCCATTGTTAAAAGTAAATCCTCCTAAACTTTTCTCTATGATTTTGTATGTGTGTATATTATATATATATATAATTATTTGTCCATTTTCACACTATTCACTTATCTTTTTTAAAACAATGCATCCTAAACATCTTTCCACTTCATTAAAGTCTAAATATACTTTAATGTTTGCCTGAAAGTGTTATACACAGTATTTCTTTAACCAAGTCTGTAATATTACTGGGCAAAACATTATATCTAATATTTCAAGCTTGTAAATAATAGTATAATGAAGCCTACATATATTTTTTCACACCTGCCCAACTATTTTCTACAAATAACAGAAAATTTGAATGACTCTTTGGATCCATCTGCAAAATAGGAGACGGTTCCCAAGCTGATTCTGACTTGTGCCTCTTACCTTGTATTAGTATTTATACACTCTGTTTTTTAAGATATTTTTCTTGGCAGAAAGTGAAGAGGAACTAAAAAGCCTCTTGATGAAAGTGAAAGTGGAAAGTGAAAAAGCTGGCTTAAAGCTCAACATTCAGAAAATGAAGATCATGGCATCTGGTCCCATCACTTCATGGGAAATAGATGGGGAAACAGTGGAAACAGTGTCAGACTTTATTTTTTGGGGCTCCAAAATCACTGCAGATAGTGACTGCAGCCATGAAATTAAAAGACGCTTACTCCTTGAAAGAAAAGTTATGACCAACCTAGATAGCATATTAAAAAGCAGAGACATTACTTTGCCAACAAAGGTCCATCTGGTCAAGGCCATGGTTTTTCCAGTGGTCATGTATAGATGTGAGAGTTGGACTGTGAAGAAGGCTAGCACCGAAGAATTGATGCTTTTGAACTGGGGTGTTGGAGAAGACTCTTGCAAGTCCCTTGGACTGCAAGGAGATCCAACCAGTCCATTCTAGAGGAGATCAGCCCTGGGTGTTCCTTGGAGGGAGTGATGCTGAAGCTGAAACTCCAGTACTTTGGCCACTTCATGTGAAGAGTTGACTTATTGGAAAAGACTCTGATGCTGGGAGGGATTGGGGGCAGGAGGAGAAGGGGATGACAGAGGATGAGATGGCTGGATGGCATCACAGACTCGATGGGCATGAGTTTGAGTGAACTCTGGGAGATGGTGATGGATGGACAGGGAGGCCTGGTGTGCTGCGATTCATGGGGTCGCAAAGAGTCAGACACAGCTGAGTGACTGAACTGAACTGAACTGAACATTGGTGTATCACACAGTGTGTTGCATGTCTATACCATTCTATTTCTACTTCTTTATACACGACTGTGTGATCACCACCAAAAATTTAGTTTCTGTCTATCACCATTCAGCTGATCGCTTTGACCCATTTCACCCCTTCCCCGCCTCTTTCTCTCTCTTCTCTGTATCTGCATGTTTGGTTTGGTTTATTCATTATTTTTATTTTTTTGTTTGTGTTTTATATTCCACAGTTGAATGAAGTAATGTGGTATGTGTTGTTTTCCATCTGACTTATTTCCTTCAGCATAATACCCTTTAGAACCTTACTGTTCAATAGGATTTTCTGCCATGATGGAAATGTTCTGTGTCTATGCTGTACAATACAATAGCCACTAACCAAGCAAGGCTATTGATTGCTTGGAATATTGCTAGTGTAATTGAGGAACTGCACTTTTAATTTTGTTTATTTATTTCTTGTATTTTGGCTGTGCTGTGTCTTCATTGACATGCAGGCTTCCCTTTAGTTGCAGTGAGTGGGGGCTACTCTGTTGCAGAGTGCAGGCTTCTCATTTTGGGGGCTTCTCTGACTGCAGAGCGTTGCCTCTGGGACACGCTGGTTTCGGGAGTCGCAGCTCCAGAGCTCTAGAGCACAAGCTCAGTTGTTGTGGTGCCTCGGCCTATTCGCTCCAGGGCTTATGTGATCGTCCTGGACCAGGGATTGAACCCTGTCACCTGCACTGGCAGGTGGATCCTCTACCTATGAGCTACCGGGGAAGCCCTTTAATTTTTAATGAAACTTTAAAAAATTTAAATAACCATATATATCCACGGGCTCCTTTGTCAAATAGGGCTCCCTTTGTGGCTCAGCAATGAAGAATCCACCTGCCAGGTTCGATCCCTGGGTTGGGAAGTTTGCCTGGAAAAAGGGATGGCAACCCACTCCAGTATTCTTGCCTTGGAAACCTTGTGGACAGAGAAGCCTGGTGAGCTACAGTCCATAGGGTGGCAAAAGAGCTGGACATGACTTAGTGACTCGACAACAACAAATCACATCAAATACTGCAGCTCTTATCCTTTATGACTTCTTTTTTGGACTATGCATTATATTGTATGAAGCTATCTTTGCTTTTGTGTGTTCTTTTGTGAAATCCCTTAATATTTCTTTTATTGGCAATGATTTTTTGACATTTTACATCACGTACATTTGATTTCCTGCAGAGAAGCTAGCATAATGTCCCCTAAAAAGGAAAAATAAAAATAACTGAACAAGTGACATAATTGCCTTTATATTTTTCAAAGGTAATCATAAGCCTATATATATTTCTGATGCATCTTAGTATCAAGAGTGTCAAATTGACAGAACCTGTGTCAAATCTATTTTAAAAAAAGCATTTGCTACATTTATACTGCTTCTTTTCATTGCTCCTGAACCATCAACTTTTCAGTTTTTCAGCATTTCAATTTAGAAATATTCGATTACATTTAAAATGTTTTAGAAAAATGTTTAATGTTTATTCTTATTTTTATAATGAGGCATCTAACAGTAATTTAAATTTGTGTCTTTAATCTAACTTTTTGCCATAGATTCCTCATTCATGTGCTTTTATTTATTTTCAATTTTTGTTTTTTGTTTTTCTGGCACCTGAAGTACTATCATGTATATAAATTGAATTATAGCATTTTCTCATCAAAATTCCTCAGATATTGTTCTATTGTCTTCTAGATTTTAAGGTTGCATTCCTTGAATTATGATACTGCTTGTTTGGGGAGCTGGGGGAGTTGAAACCTGTTTTTTTCCTGAGTGTATATTGTTATGGACTGAATTGTGTCTCCTCCAAAATTTGTATGTTGGAGCACTAATCCACAATGTGACTATATTTGGAGATAAGTCCTTCCTGGAGGTGTTAGGTCGTTGTCACTAATGTCATGAATTCCTTATAGATTGTATTATCAGGCTATTTATCAGTCTGACTTCTCAATATTGCATATATTCATCCTATACTACATTGTTATGGAATTTTAGTAAGAATGTAAACAAATAATCCACTGGGATCAGAGAGTTAGATATTCCTACCCAACAGAACTCTATTAGTTTTATAGAAGGTAACAAGTTCACAGTCAACACCATATTTCATTCACTGAAATTTAAAATAGAAAGAGGAATAAAATACAGTGCTGAATAATTGGCTCAATATTTTAAATCAGCCATTCTAAATACGTAATCCTTTTTTCTACTCTTTACTCTTCCCTCAGTTCAGTTCAGTCGCTCAGACGTGTCCACCTCTTTGCGAACCCATGGACTGCAGCACGCCAGGCCTCCCTGTCCATCACCAACTCCCGGAGCTTACTCAAACACCTGCCCATTGAGGATGCCATTCAACCATCTCATTCTCTGTCATCCCCTTCTCCCCTCGCCTTCAATCTTTCCTAACATCAGGGTCTTTCCAAATGAGTCAGTTCTTCACATCAGGTGGCCAAAATACTGGAGTTTCAGCTTCAGCATCAGTCCTTCCAATGAATATTCAGGACTGATTTCCTTTAGGATAGACTGGTTGGATCTCCTTGCAGTCCAAGGGACTCTCAAGAGTCTTCTCCAACACCATAGTTCAAAAGCATCAATTCTTCAGTGCTCAGATTTCTTTATAGTCCAATTCTCACATCCATACATGACCACCGGGAAAACCATAGCCTTGACTAGATGGACCTTTGTTGGCAGAGTAATGTCTCTGCTCTTTAATATGCTGTCTAGGTTGGTCATAACTTTCCTTCCAAGGAGTGAGCATCTTTTAATTTCATGGCTGCAATCACCATCTGCAGTGATTTTGGAGCCCAAAAAACCAAAGTCTGCCACTTTTCCCACTGTTTCCCCATCTATTTGCCATGAAGTGATGGGACTGGGGGCCATGATCTTTGTTTTCTGAATGTTGAGCTTTAAGCCAACTTTTTCACTCTCCTCTTTCACTTTCATCAACAAATTCTTTAGTTCTTCTTCAGTTTCTGCCATAAGGATGATGTCATCTGCATATCTGAGGTTATTGATATTTCTCCCGGCAATCTTGATTCCAGCTTGTGCTTCCTCCAGCCCAGTGTTTCTCATGATGTACTCTGCATATAAGTTAAATAAGCAGGCTGACCATATACAGCCTTGACATACTCCTTTTCTTATTTGGAACCAGTCTGTTGTTCCATGTCCAGTTCTAACTGCTGCTTCCTGACCTGCACACAGATTTCTCAGGAGGCATGTCAGGTGGTCTGTTATTCCCATCTCTTCAGAATTTTCCATAGTTTATTGTGATCCAGACAGTCAAAGGCTTTGGCATAGTCAATAAAGCAGAAATAGATGTTTTTCTGGAACTCTCTTGCTTTTTGGATGATCCAGTGGATATTGACAATTTGATCTCTGGTTACTCTACCTTTTCTAAAACCAGCTTAAACATCAGGAAGTTCACAGTTCATGTATTGCTGAAGCCTGGCTTGGAGAATTTTGAGCATTACTTTGCTAGCATGTGAGATGAATACAATTGTGTGGCAGTTTGAACATTCTTTGGCATTGCCTTTCTTTGGAATTGGAATGAAAACTGACCTTATCCACTGCTGAGTTTTCCAAATTTGCTGGCATATTCTTGTCTATAATTTGTGAAATAAACACTTTACTTACAAAATACTTTCTCAAGTTACTTTTAATTACTCTCCTACAGAAAAAAATATCTAGCTTAAAGTTGTAAATAAAATAGTATAGATAGCATACATTTAGGTAGAGAGAGAACTGAAAAAAATCATATATATGTGTGCATATGAAAACATATATAAGAGTACATATCTGTAACAAAAGAAGAAAAGTAAGCAGGAATGCAGGAAAAGTGAAATCCATGAAAAAGTCTAACAGCTTTTACATTTAATAGTTTTATGTCAGTTTTGACGCTAAACTTTTCCCCCAAAAGGGAAAAATCTGATCAAGATCCCAGAAGACACAAATAAACGAAAAACAAAAACAAGTTTTTAGGAAAAGAGCAACTATTTGGAAAATGATATTGGATAGAAATCTCTCCTATGAATCTACTTTCAGATTATTATTCATTCATATGGTTGGGATCTATGAAAATCCTTTCTTTACTCTACATTTTGCTTATAGATATACAATCAAAAAGCTCTAAGTCATTCACCCTTTCAAGTCATTCACCCTTTCAAGTCATTCATTGTGAATCACATAGGACAATTCATGGCAGCTCCCATTACTACTTCAATGTATACCTCATTTTCTCTCTAGCGCACACAGTAACACATTTGACAGATGAGAAAACTGATATTTCAGAAAAAGTGAACAACTTGCTAATGAAGGGTAGAAAAAGTTTAAAACAAAGGTCTAGTTGGCTATGCAGCCATTATTCTGTCTACTTCTCAGCCTACCACTTTGTCATCACTATTCAAGTTGGAATTATCCTGTTCTCTGAATAGAGTGTGTTCATTTTATGCATCGGCAGGCATAACTTAAATACATTAGTATGCAGAGAAGGTGTTTGTCTCCTGAGTTCTTGAGAATATGTCTGCAGGAGAAAATATGAAACTAGAAATATGGATACTGGTGTCCATGAAGAAATAAGATGTCCTGTTTGGGAGAATGTCCAAAGGTGATGGCTGACAGGATGCAGAGACAAACTGTGCCTCTTCCTATGATCACAAAGCTGGTCCTGTTTTTAGCTAAATACGTATACTTTTTATGTCCAGGTACGGCTTATATCTTAATATAAGATGATTGTCCTAATGTATTTCATCTGTATTACATTTTCCTAACGCTTTCAGAACTCTAAAATTGCACAAGGGTTGGGGGGGGAACACCTTATCATTGCTGCATCCTTCAAATTCAAACTAAGTAGCTGAGCTCTAAGCACTTATAACAGCCACAGGATAAAATTGTGAATCTCTTCCAGCATGACATTAGCCATGAAAAATTAAGAAACATGGCACATGCATTAGGAAAAATAAAAGCTGCTTAGAAATGCAGTGTAGCATGTACTGAGAAGACCAAACAGCCTCAAGCTTTTATCCTCTTTTGCTTTTATCTGATGAAATAAAAGGAACACAACAACTGCTGAAAAATTTTTGCCCTTTGAACCTTGCAGTGATCTACTATTTTTTTCATAAATCTAATTAATACAATTACAGTGGAACTAATGATTAGTGCAGTGTTTCAAAGCAAACATAGAACTTGTCAGGACTGCAATTTTAGAGATTACTTTATCTCAAAAAGTTACTTTTTCTCAAACTTTAACACAATGGCAAACAAACACCTTTAAAAAAATTTACCCATTTTCTGTATCTCCGCATCAATTTTAAGTGGCAAATTGTTTAATAGTGTCAAAATTGCCATAAAATCAAATCTGATAGTTTAGTCACTAAGTCATGTCCAACTCTTTGCGACTCCATGGACTGTAGCCTACCAGGTTCCTCTGTCCATGAGATTCTCCAGTCAAGAAGGTTGCCATTTCCTACTCTAGGGGATCATCCCCACTCAGGGATCGAACCTGGGTCTACCAACTGAACTACCAGGGAAGTCCCAAAATCAAAATCAAATGTTCTTAATGAAAAAATTTGATTGAATTAACAGCAAAATGGAACATAACAATAAGAAAATATTTATTGAGAAATGGATACAAAATAGTTTGCATGAAATTTGTTCCCCAGTGCTCATTCATTATAACACTTGTTATAATTGTTATTGGAGGCTATGGCAACCCACTCCAGTACTCTTGCCTGGAAAATCCCATGGATGGAGGAGGCTGGTAGGCTGCATTCCAAGGGGTTGTGAAGAGTCGGACACGACTGAGCAGCTTCACTTTCACTTTTCACTTTCATGCATTGGAGGTGGAAATGGCAACCCACTCCAGCATTCTTGCCTGGAGAATCCCAGGGACGAGGGAGCCCGGTGGGCTGCTGTCTATGGGGTCGCACAGAGTTGGACAGGACTGAAGCGACTTAGCAGCAGCAGCATCATAGTGGTTATTATTTTCATTTTCTGGTTGTTTCCAAACTGGAAAACACTGTTTTAAAAGAATATATTAGTGTCCCTGGAAGAAAATATTTTCTATCTATTTATTACCATTAACTCTTTTTTTCAGTTCACCTGTGAGAACAATTATCTTAAATTTACTCAATTTTCTAGGGAAGAAGAAAATTCACATAGAAGACCTCATGAATCATGGCATTATAAATTTACAACTGTGAAAGTTTTTTCCAATTCCACTGGTTTAATACCATAATTGAATAACATAATTCACAATTTCAATGTATTTTCTGGCTATGTGCATAAGAAAAAATTAATTAAAATAATAGCTCAGTTGGTAAAGAATCTGCCTGCAGTGCAGGAGACCTGGGTTCGATTCCTGGGTCGGGAAGATGCCCTGGAGAAGGAAATGGCAACCCACTCCAGTATTCTTGCCTGGAGAATCCCATGGACAGAGGAGCCTGGCAGGCTACAGTCCATGGGGTCACAAGAGTCGGACACAATTTTAGTGACTAAACCACCACCACCACCACCCTATTCAATAATAACAATAATATGATAATAATAATAATCATAGTGAACAAGATTTTGGTTATTCAATAATACATGAGAAATATATAAAATAATTCTTAGCTTTAAGAAAATGTCTTTGGTGTATTTCTGGTGGGAACATTTGTGGAGAATTTTCCAAATTAAAACTTTTTGTTCATGTTGTTGCTCAGTCGCTATGTCATGTCCAGCTTTTTGCAACCCCATGGACTGCAGCATGCCAGGCTCCCCGTCCTTCACTATCTCCCGGAGTTTGCTCAAATTCATGTCCACTGAGTCGGTAATATCCAACCGTCTCATCCTCTGTAGTCCCCTTCTCCTTTTGCCTTCAATCTTTCCCAGCATCAAAGTCTTTTCCAAAGAATCAGTTCTTTGCTTCAGGTGGCTATAGTACTAGAGCTTCAGCTTCAGCATCAGTCCTTCTAATGAATATTCAGGGTTGATTTCCTTTATTGAAACTAGTCTATCTTAAATCTTTTATGGTGAAAGCAAAATAGAGGTCTCTCCAACTTATGCCTAAAACTTGCCTTGCTTTTCCAGAATACCTGCCTCAAAAGATCTCTGTAATTCAGAGCCTACAAGATAGTGAAATATTTTTAGTTCAAGAACAACTGCCCACAAAATGAAGATAAAATAAATTTCTAAAACTCTGTCATACTTGAGATTGAACCAAATGTTATATGACATACTTACATCAATTTAGATATCACCATGAATAAGTCATTTTTGAAAGTGACTTTTGAAGGTCTCACTTTTGTCACTGCATGGTCATTCTTCCATTGTGGACCAAAGTATGTTTGAAGTAGTCAAAACCTCTTTCATCATCTTAATGTCCTTCTTAAATATTCATTAAGCCCAAACTTTCCATTCCAACTGGGGCATCAAAGTGAACCATATCATTTTCTTCTTAAATCTCACTGCAATGATGTACAGGATAGCACAAAGGCCTTTGCCAAAAGGTAGTTGCCTGGGACTCTTGAGTTGTGAACTGGAAATGATGTCAGTTTTAAATCTTTTACTCAACGTGGTCAGTTATTCATATTTCTACTTCTAAAAGAAAGAAAGAAAATGAAGTCGCTCAGTCGTGTCCGACTCTTTGCGAACCCATAGTCTGTAGCCTACCAGGCTCCTCTGTCCATGGGATTCTCCAGGCAAGAATATTGGAGTGGGTTGCCATTTCCTTATCCAGGAGATCTTCCTGACCCAGGGATCGAACCAAGGTCTCCCACCTTGCAGGCAGACACTTTACCCTCTGAGCCACCAAGGTCAAATCATTATGCTGCACAAATATGTTCAAGTATTTTATGTAATGAAATAGTAAATGAATTACAGATATAAGGTCCTTTAAATATATGTATAAGCCTATTTAGAAGCGCTGTTATTACACTGATCAATATGAGTCAAGGTCTCATAGTATAGTATAGTATAATATACCTTTATCGTATGCCTTGATACCTCTCCAGAAAGTTCCTCTGGTTTTATCTTCTTCTTCAAGAGTATTATGCCTGTTTTCTTTTTTTTTTTGATTGAGGTCTACCTGATACACAATATTATAGAAGTTTCAGGTGTACAACATAGTGATTCACAATTTTAAAAATTGTATTCCATACAGTTATTATAAAACATTGGCTATATCCCTTGAGCTATACAATATGTCCTTGTAGCTTATTTATTTTATACATAGCAGCTGATATCTCTTAATCCCATATCCCTTTACTACCTTTCCCCTCTTACCTCCTCCCACTGGTAACCACTAATTTGTTCTCTATATCTGTGAACATATTTGTTTTTTTAATGTTCATTAATTTAACTTATTTTTTTAGGTTCCATATATGCGATTCCATACAGTATTTGTCTTTGTCTGATGTTTCATTTCACATACCTTCCAAGACCATCCGTGTTATTACAAATGGCAAAACTTCATCCTTCTTTATGGCTGAGTAGTATTATACCGTGTGTATGTTTGTCTATATGCCACATCTTTATCTGCTCATCTGTTGATGGACACTTTGACTGATTTCATATCTTGTCTGTGGTAAATAATGTTGTTATAAACATTGGAATGCACATATCTTTTCTAATTAGCGTATTTGGTTTTCTTTTGGATATACACCCAGGAGTGGAATTGCTTGGTCATATGAGTTATAGCTTTAGTTTTGTCGATAAACATCCATACTGTTTTCCACAGTGACTGTACCAATTTACGTTCCCACCAACAGTGTAGGAGGGTTCGCTTTTCTCCACATCCTCGCCAACACTTGTTATTTGTGGTCCTTTTGATGATAGCTGTTCTGAAAGGTGTGAGGTTGTTATGCCTAGTATTATACCTTGGTTTTAGAATCAAGTTACAATTCAAAAAATTCTGCTGGAATTTGGAATTGTAATTTGGAATTGTAATATGACTTTTTATATCAATCTAAAGAATAGCTATTTTCAATATGGTATTATACAATATCAACATTGATGTTACCTCTAAAAATAATCAAATTACCATGGTAGATAGTGAAATATCAGATGTTTTGATGTATAGAGCAGGATCCATAAAACCAGTAGTGGGGCTCCTTATAAGGTGTTGCTTTAATATTAAACAAGCATGCTTCATCTGAATTTGTTCTTTAAATTGAAGTCTTGTTGGCACTGTTACTCAGAGCATTGGTTTGACGTTAATAGGTTCATAGAACAACAACAAAATAAATTCAGCTCTACTGAGCAAAGTTACCTAATTTCATTGACACAGTAATTGAATTTCACTAGGAGTAACAAATGGAACAGATATGAGAGAAGCGCATGCATCCTGGAATTTAACTGCAGGAAAATTCAGCTTAAAAAAATACTGCATAATTTTACAGCTGTGGATTTCTGATTTTTTTTTTTACCAAATAAATATGGGTGTTTATTTCTTCATAGTAGAAAAAACTTGAAATTGAATGTTCAGAGAAATGAAAATACATTTAAAAAACAGGTGAAATAACTAGGAAACATTGGTAGTTTAGAACTCGGGGTTCATTTCATAATCTTACTTTCTGTATTCTTCTGCTGTACTCACACACCATATCCCTTGACCAGGTGTGCATGCCTGCTCAGTTGCTCAGGCATGTCTGACTCTTTTCAACCCCATGGACTGCAGCTCACCAGGCTCCACTGTCCATGGGATTCTCCAGGCAAGAATACTAGGGTGGGTTGCCATTTCTTTCTCCAGGGAATCTTCTCAACCTAGGGATCAAACCCGTGTCTCCAGAGTCTCCTGCATTGGCAGGTGGATTCTTTGCCACTGAGTCACCTGGGAAGCCACATCCCTTGCTCATCCCACTCCAGCACTGAGCATCTTAGCCAGACTCTGTTCAAATCGCTCTGTTAATGAAGGCATTCTTCTGTCTTCAAGCCACCCCTCTCCTCTGTGACATATGTTGATACAGAGATTTATTGACTTTCTTTTGCTATTACCTACTAAAATGTTTGGATAATTGTCAACTGCTACAGGTCCCCCTTATACGGGATTTGTTGCTACATGATAATAATAGTTGGGGCTTCCCAAGTGCTGCTAGTGGTAGAAAACACACCTGCAATGCAGGAGACATAAAGAGACGTGGGCTCAATCCCTGGGTGGGGAAGATCCCCTGGAGTAGGAAATAGCAACCCACTCCAGTGTTCTTGCCTGGAGAATTCCATGGACAGAGAAGCCTGGCAGACTACAATCCATTAGGGTCTCAAAGAATCAAACACAACTGAAGCAACTTAGCACACATGAACACACGATACTAATAGATAATTAGTTGTGCAATTATTACATTGCCAAGCACTGCTGCTAAGTTCTGAAGGCTTAAATTGTCCTATGTTGTCTTCACAACAATGACTGAGAGGTTTATACAATTATTAGATCCATTTTATAGATGAGCCTAGAGCTGTTAGGACACTTGCCTAAAGTTATAGAACTGGTAAAGGGCAGAGCCAAGGCCTGAATCTAAATTAGTCCATCCCCTGAGGTAGGCACTGTTTCCTATGCTCTTTTATGGAGCTTACACAGTTAAGGCAGCATTTGAGATCATTTTTAGGTAGTATCATTTTTGGATTCAATTAATTAGTACCAATATTATTCTTCCCATCTGTCAGTTTTCTGTTTATCTCTCAGCCTCTTAGCCAAATCCCAAAAGTGGTTTTAAATTCCCCTAGATAAATTTTGAGATCAGAAACAATTTAACCCTGTACAGATACTTTCATTTTTAGAGAGTTGAAAGAAAAAGTATAAATAAAGAAACTGGAAAATTGGAGCATTAAAGTATTTGGGCAAATATGCCATCACAAAGGCTATTTAAAAAAAATAAACTCATCATTTTGGTTTCATATGAACATTATCGACTTAAGCGTGTTTTTGCCTTCGTTTAAATTATGCACATTAACATAAATACACAGAGCAAAGGGAAGTAAGTAATTTGCATTTTATAAATGTAATTAGCATTAATAGGATGTATGCACTCTGAAATTCGAAATGATATAGTTGCATTAATTCTCTCCCCCCGATAGATTTAAATGATTCCAGAATATATTCCTTTCTAATTAGATTGTTCTAACAAGGATAACTCAGTTTGATGAGCATTTAGAGTTCAATAGAATAGAAATAGAATTTTAACAACTTAATGAGGTATTTTTTGGTTTTCTGTACATCAAGCTTTCAAAAATATCCTTAAAATTATTCCTACAATATTTGTTTGCTCCTACTTAGAAATGTTATTCTGAAAAAAGTGAATTTTTTAACACACCTGTACCAAAAGTGCAGCCTGTACCAAAGGAACAACTACATAATTGTGTGATTTTTCAAATAGGTTTTATGTTCTTATGTAAGAAAAAATCCATTTAAAGAAAAAAAAAAAAACAGTAATATCTAACTCAATATGAGCACTGAGCAGGCTATAATAATACTTTAAAAACCGACAGTAAATCCTAGCAAATACTTTTAATCACCCAAAACATGTGTTATATTTCTTAATGTATTCATTTGTGTTCTATGTAGCTTATTTTATTTAATAGTTTAGAAGTTTACAGAGTGTTTTGATTTCAACAAACTATGGTCTAACTGATCGATTAAAGTGATTCATTGATTAATTGATTGAATAATTTATTGATTAATCCCCCCCTTTAAGAAACATAGTAGCTATATCACCAAAGCTAGTAAGTCCTCAGATATTAAGGTTTAAGACAGCACTCACTTATATTTAGAGAATGTCATTTACAATGGAATTTATTCTATGTTTTGCTCAAAGAATGGAATTTTTTAATTCCATTGCCCAGATAACCTCCCTTTAGCTGTCTATGAGGTTATATCACCCCTCAACCCCCCAGCCTCACCCTTTTTTTTAAAGTTTTTTGGAATGGACACTCAAAAAACTTTGCCTATAACCTAACATCAACCTTTTATTGTAGAAATAGTTTAATTCTGCAAATAATGACTTGCGGTCAGTTAACTTCAAAGATCAACCTCACTTTCACTGGAAAGTTTACAAGAAATAGGTATAGTGAGAAATCTATTTGTTATACACATATGGTGTTTTCATATAAATTCTCAAAGAACTGTAGTCCTAAATCATGTGATTTTGGCTAAATTTCCTCCTTGCTTTCCTGCTTTCTTGAGTTTTCTTATTTTTCTCTTTCTAGCCTATTTCTGAGTTGGAACTTTCATGAAGACATACTGGTTTTGATTTGTCTTGGGTGGCTTCTTCTGAGGCCTCTCTCCATGGCTTGCAGGTGGCCGTCGTCTTGTTCCCTCCCTCTGCTCATGGTTGTCTGTCTGTGCGCACAGGCCCCTGGTGTCCGTGTGTTCTAACCTCCTCGTCTCATAAAGATATTTGTCAGATTGATTTAGGGACCATCCATTCAACCTCGTTTAACCTTAATCATGTCTTTGACTCTGTCTTCAGTCGCATTCTAAGCAGGGGACTTCAACATATGCATTTGGCAGGGAGATGGAAGGGAGTACACCGTTCAGTCCATAACACGACTAAACTGCTTTTCTGCCAAATAATCTCCTTTCCCTCACTCCAGTACTCTTCCTGAAGGAGTGATTTTCATTATACATTCCTGCTTCTTGGTCCTTGGTCTGGCCCATGAAATATAAGCAGAACTTTTGCTGTTGCTGTTGGAGTATGGTTGCTTTATGGGTCTTCCTAGGTGGCACAGTGGTAAAGAATCTGCCTGCCAGTGCAGGAGGCACAAGGGACACGGGTTCGATCCCTGGGTTGAGAAGATCCCCTGGAGTAGTAAATGGCACCCCACTCCAGTATTCTTACCTGGGAAATCCAATGGACAGAGGAGCCTGGCGGGCTACAGTCCATGGGGTCACAGAGTCAGACATGACTGAGTGACTGAACACACACACAAACACACACATAGTTGATTTGCACGGCTGTGTCAGTTTCTGCTGTACAGCAAAGTGGATCAGCCGTACATCTACATAAATGTATCACCTCTTTTATTGATTCCTCTCTATTTAGGTCACCACAGATCACTGAGCAGAGTTCCCTGCGCTATACAGTCGGTTCGCATTAGTTATCTATCTTATACATAGCAGTGTGTATATATCAGTATCAATCTCTCATTTCATCCCACCCCCCTCTTCCCCCTTGGCTGTCCATATGTTTGTTCCCTATATCTATGTCTCTATTTCTGCCTTGCCAGTAAGATCATCTATGCTAATTTTTTAGATTCCACATATATGCATTAATATATGATATTTTTTTCTTTCTGACATACTTCACTCCATCTATGTCTCTGCAAATGAAACAGTTTTGTTCTTCTTCGTGGCTGAGTAATATTCCATTGTATATATGCACCATGTTTTCTCTACCCATTTCTCTGTCAATGGACATTTAGGTACCTGGAGATTTTAAATTACATATTCCATTTCCTCATTTGTTAAGTACAACTCAGGTTTTCTATTTATTTATAACCTAAGAGTAAAAATTGGGTACCTGATCTCTCATTTTATTTACAAGTAGCTTTAAAAATGAGAAATTAAATTATTTCATTGATTAATAACGTGGGTCCAGGAATCGTGTGCATTCAACCTAATTCTAAGACCTTATTTTTCAAGACATGTAAAGAAAAAATTTTACAGGTTCTGGGTTAAAAATTAATATAATTAAGAAAAATGAATACCAATATGCCCATCATTGTTCCTTTAATCATATGTTTGAACCACTACAGAATATTCAAGGCTATTTGTATATTCTAGGCCCCTTTCAACTGTGTTAGATGTACTTAATCTAAATCACAGTGTATATACTCAATGAAATAGTATATAGTCATTAAAAAGGTACTTTAAAACCATTTATGACTGGAAAATTGATGCTGTGGTAGAGTAATGCATATCATACAACATAGTAACAAACTTGTCTGCACTGAAATTCTTCGTCATCGTGAAATCACCCAGTTGTGTCCGACACTTGGCGACTCCATGGACTGTAGCACACCAGGCTCCTCCATCCATGGTATTTTCTAGGCAAGAGTACTGGAGTGGGTTGCCATTTTAGGAATAGGAAAAAATTTTTTAAATCCAAGAAACATAGTTTTAATTGCAGTGTCAATATATGATAGAATGAGTGAGTTTTTCTCCTTTTTTACTCTCTTTTGGGTTCCAAAGTTTGTATCTTGAGCACATATTACTTTAAGCAATGACCCAATAAATTAAAATAGTACCTATACAAAACATAGAATTTCAAATCACATAAAAATGTCAAGGAAAAAATCATTTTAAACTACAAACACTCACAGATTAAAAACCACCTTAAACATTTGCAGGATATATGAAATATATTTCTGTTTATATATACTGAATAGGAGAAAAGAAAGAGGAAAAGGAAAAAATATGTTAATACCATATGCTCTTTTTAAGTTAAAACCTATTAACTTTTATTGTTAATTGTGGTTCACAAAAGAAAATCTGGAATAAAACTTAATCCATTTCAAAATTTCAGATAAATGTTTTTTAAGTGATATAAATTATTATTTCCCTAGGAAAAAGTCCCCTGAGTTTAAGAACAAAGGAACTGTGACTTTCCTGGTGGTCCAGTGGTTGAAACTGCATGCTGACAATGGAGGGCACATAAGTTCAATCCCTGGTCCAGGAACTAAAATCCCATATGCTTCATGGTACAGCCAAAAAAATTTAAAAATTATTAGCTAATTTAAAACAGTATAAATTTTTTAAAAAAGAATAAAGGAAACCATTATGATTTTTAAATACATGCTATTTCTCTACTATGAAAGATAATTAACACTGTCATATGTTCTTTTCCTTTCCTCTCCCACTATCATATTAGATTATGTTATACTATGTCTACTTTAGTGACATTTTTAATATTTTGGTTTGTTGTTTGTAGTTGCTAAGTTGTATCTGACTCTTTCAGTTCAGTTCAGTTCAGTCACTCAGTTGTGTCCGACTCTTTGCGACCCCATGAATCGCAGCACACCAGGCCTCCCTGTCCATCACCATCTCCCGGAGTTCACTCAGACTCACGTCCATCGAGTCCGTGATGCCGTCCAGCCATCTCATCCTCTGTCATCCCCTTTTCCTCCTGCCCCCAATCCCTCCCAGCATCAGTCTTTTCCAATGAGTCAACTCTTTGCATGAGGTGGCCAAAGTACTGGAGTTTCAGCTTTAGCATCATTCCTTCCAAAGAAATCCCAGGGCTGATCTCCTTCAGAATGGACTGGTTGGATCTCCTTGCAGTCCAAGGGACTTGCAAGAGTCTTCTCCAGCACCACAGTTCAAAAGCATCAATTCTTCGGCGCTCAGCTTTCTTCACAGTCCATCTCTCACATTCATACATGACTACTGGAAAAACCATAGCCTTGACTAGACAGACCTTAGTTGGCAAAGTAATATCTCTGCTTTTGAATATACTATCTAGGTTGGTCATAACTTTTCTTTACAACCCCATAAACTGTAGCCTACCAGGCTGCTCTGTCCTTGGGATTATCCTGGCAAAAATGCTGGAGTGGATTGCCATTTACTTCTCGAGGGGATCTTCCCAACCCACATAGATAGAACCCAAACCTCCTGCTTGGCAGGCAGATTCTCTACCACTGAGTCTTCTGGAAAGCCCTAATGTTTGGTTGTTTTTGATCGGTCACTAAGTCGTGTCTGACTCTTTGGGACTCCATGGACTGTAGCACACCAGGCCTCCCTGTCCTCACCATCTCCTGGAGTCTCCTCAAGTTCATATCCATTGAATCAGTGAAGCTATCCACCCATCTCATACTCTGCCACTGTCTTCCCCTTTTTCCTTCAATCTTTCCCAGCATCAGGGTCTTTTCCAATGAGCTTCACCTTCAGTATCAATCCTTCCCCTGAGTATTCACGGTTAATTTCCATTAGGAAATGACTAGTATGACTAGTTTGATCTCCGTGCAGTTCAAGGGACTCTCAAGAGTCTGTTGCAGCATCAGTCTGGGTTCAGTTAAGTTCAGTTCAGTCCCTCAGTCATGTCTGACTGTTTGCAACCCCATGGACTGCAGCACGCTAGGCCTCCCTGTCCATCACCAACTCCCGGAGCTTGCGCAAACTCATGTCCACAGAGTTGGTGATGCCATCCAACTATCTCATCCTCTATCAACCCCTTCTCCTCCCGCCTTCAATCGTTCCCAGCAACAAGGTCTTGTCAGAGGAGTCAGTTCTTCACATTAGGTGGCCAAAGTATTGGAGTTTCAGCTTTAACATCAATCCTTCCAATGAATATTCAGGACTGATTTCCTTTAGGGTGTACTGGTTGGATCTCCTTGCAGTCCAAGGGACTCTCAACAGTCTTCTCCAACACCACAGTTCAAAAGCATCAATTCTTCGGCGCTCAGCTTTCTTTATAATCCAACTCTCACATCCATACACGACTACTGGAAAAATCATAGCCTTGAATAGATGGAACTTTGTTGGCAAAGTAATTTCTCTGCTTTTTGATATGCTGTCTAGGTTGGTCATAGCTTTTCTTCCAAGGAGTGAGAGTCTTTTAAATTCATGGCTGCAGTCACCATCTGCAGTGATTTTGGAGCCCCCAAAAATAAAGTCTGTCACTGTTTCCACTCTTTCTCCATTGATTTGCCATTAAGTGATGGGACCGGATGCCATGATCTTAGTTTTCTGAATGTTGAGCTTTAAGCCAACTTTTTCACTCTCTTCTTTCACTTTCATCAAGAGGCTTTTTAGTTCCTCTTCACTTTCTGCCATAAAGGTGGTGTCATCTGCATATCTGAGGTTATTGATATTTCTCCCAGCAATCTTGATTCCAGCTTGTGCTTCATCCAGCCCAGCATTTCTCATGATGTACTCTGCATAGAAGTTAAATAAGCAGGGGGACAATATATAGCCTTGACGTACTCCTTTCCCAATTTGGAACCATCCTGTTGTTCCATGTTCAGTTCTAACTGTTGCTTCCTGACCTGCACACAGATTTCTCAGGAGGCATGTCAGGTGGTCTGGTATTCCCATCTCTTTCAGAATTTTCCACAGTTTCTTGTGATCCACACAGTCAAAGGCTTTGGCATAGTCAATAAAGCAGAAATAGATGTTTTTCTGGAACTCTCTTGCTTATTCGATGATCCAGCAGATGTTGACAGTTTGATCTCTGGTTCCTCTGCCTTTTTAAAACCTGCTTGAACATCTGAAGTTCATGGTTCACATACTGTTGAAGTCTGGCTTGGAGAATTTTGAGCATTACTTTACTAGCATGTGAGATGAGTGCAATTGTGCGGTAGTTTGACCATTCTTTGGCATTGCCTTTCTTTGGAATTGGAATGAAAACTGACCTTTTTCAGTCCTGTGGCCACTGCTGAGATTTTCAAATTTGCTGGCATATTGAGTGCAGCACTTTCACAGCATCATCTTTCAGGATTTGAAATAGCTCAACTATTGAGGTGATAGAATTCCATCACCTCTTCTAGCTTTGTTCATAGTGATGCTTTCTAAGGCCCACTTCACTTCACATTCCAGGATGTCTGGCTCTAGGTGAATGATCATATCATCATGATTATCTGTGTCATGAAGATCTTTTTTGTACAGTTCTTCTGTGTATTCTTGCCACCTCTTCCTAATATCTTCTGCTTCTGTTAGGTCCATACCATTCCTGTATTTTATTGAGCTCATCTTTGCATGAAGTATTCCCTTGGTATCTCTAACTTTCTTGAAGAGATCGCTAGTCTTTCCCATTCTACCAGTTGGGGTACTCAACCCCAAATTTTCAAATTGTTCATTTGCTTTTGACTTAAGTACATTCAGTGTTCTCCACAAGCTCTTCACCACACACTTTTCATTTCTGGATTCTCTTGGCTGGCTGGGATTTTTAAACCTCATGTAGTTTTTTGTTGTTGCTTTTTTATTTATTTATTTTAAGAGAGCTTATATCTGATCTTAAGGGAGGACCTGCAGTCTTCATGTTCAAGGAAATCTGCCTCCTACATTCACACTTATTCTAAAGTCAGGCTTTCTTTCTTTAGTAGACGTTACTTCCTTTCTTTCTCACAATGAATGTTGCTGTGAAAAAATCTAAGGCCAATCTGATTTTCACTGCTTATAGTTGACTCGTTTTTATTTCGTAAGATCCTGAGGAACTCTTTCGTTATCAGAGACATTCAATTATATAATAGGATATACATCAATGACAAGATATGAATGATGCCATTTAGAATTTATTTTGTTTATTTGATATGAATGATGCCATTTAGAATTTTAGAATCTGTTTTTTCTTGTTTCAGGAAAATAATGCTGTATTATATCCGATTACTTTTGCATTACATTTTTTAGAGTCAGTGCATCAGGAAGCCAATTTTTCTTTTTTCCCTATTTTTGGCCGTGTCTTATCTGTTCTTTGTCATAAGCTTTTGTTTTATTCAATTTATATTCTTTAAAGATTTTCTACTACATAAGACATTACCAGATAGGAAATGTCTCTATTCTTTCGTCTATCTTTTATAGCATGGTCCTTTTTATTCCCGTTTTCTTTCTAATTCTTGATTCTGTAGGATGTTTACATAGTTACCATGTTATCTTATACATCTTATTCATGATTACATAAAGCAGGTCTGTGCAGACTTTTTGCTCTAATATATTAAACTATCTCTGACATTCTTTACATTAATTAGACAATTATGTATCATCTTCTACGTGTTATCATTTGAAAACTAGGTGGTATTTCCTCCACTTTTTCATGCTACAATTATATATCAGGCCTTTTGCTCATACTCTGTCAACAGTCATCTTATCCCCTTCCAAGCTTCTCATCTCTTTTCCCCTCATTAATTTACGGCCACCAATGCAATGCTGCCACCTTCAGTCCCAGGCAAAATACAACTGGAAATTATGAATTGATGCATTCCTTAAAGCTTCCCTTAAAAGCAGAGACATTACTTTGCCAACAAAGTTCTGTCTAGTCAAGGTTATGGTTTCTCCAGTAGTCATGTATGGATGTGAGAGTTGGACTGTGAAGAAAGCTGAGCGCTGAAGAATTGATGCTTTTGAACTGTGGTGTTGGAGAAGACTCTTGAGAGTCCCTTGGACTGCAAGGAGATCCAACCAGTCCATTCTGAAGGAGATCAACCCTGGGATTTCTTTGGAAGGAATGATGCTGAAGCTGAAACTCCAATACTTTGGCCACCTCATGCGAAGAGTTAACTCATTGGGAAAGACTCTGATGCTGAGAGGGATTGGGGGCAGGAGGAGAAGGGGACGACAGAGGATGAGATGGCTGGATGGCATCACTGACTCGATGGATGTGAGTCTGAGTGAACTCCGGGAGTTGGTGATGGACAGGGAGGCCTGGCGTGCTGCGATTCATGGGGTCACAAAGAGTCGGACACGACTGAGCGACTGAACTGAACTGAACTGTGGCTCAGCTGGTAAAGAATCCACCTGCAATGCAAGAGACCTGGGTTAGATCCCTGGGTTGGGAAGATCACCTGGAGAAGGGAAAGGCTACACACTCCAGTGTTCTGGCCTGGAGAATTACATGGACTGTATAGTCCCTGGGGTAGCAAAAGGAAAAGTGTATTTCCTAATGGAGTGTAAATGTAAGTCAGGTACAAAAATAGTATTATTAGAGTTCACACTATGGTTCCAATTCCTAACTATTTTTCTAGCCTTTGGAATTTAGTATGGACTTTGTATGGTCCTTGAAAAGTGGTTAATCCACTTTCTATTTTCTCACACTGATTCTTCTCTTGTTCTGACCTAGGCACTGACCCACAGAGGGTAACACATTTGACTCCAGATGACCTATGCTATGCTCTCTTTTGTCCATGGACTTGCAAATATTTATTTGTATATTTTAGCAAACTCCTTTGCTGCTCCATGCCCTAGGAATATCAGGGGCATGGACAGAGACAACACTTATGATCTTGTGTGATCTAATGTGCCTCCTTAGAATATAATTGTCTCTACTTTTCCAAATTCTTCTCATGATTTGCAACTGAACTCAAATCCCCAATCTGCTCTAAGCCTCTTTCCCCAGGAAACATAACATCACATTAAGCTCTTCTTGTCAGAAATGAATATAGTCCAGTACTTAATTGTTCTCTGGTTGCTTCATTTGTGCTCATTTATATTTACGATTATTTTATAAAGCCACTGAAGTAAAGGCTTCTTTGGTTCCGCACATTTTCTGGCAAAAGAGAGAACACACAATAAATGCTCAATAAGCCCGCATGTATTATTTATGTGAGACACATCTCAGTCAAATGAGATCTAGGGCATCTACCGTTCTCATTCCCTGATAGGAATGAGATAGATGAAATGTGACATTAACCGCGCGCACCTTGCTCGTCACAAAAATAATTAGGCAATATAATATGTTATTCTTAGTACATACAAACCAGTTGCTTAATGTAGGCAGTTTTTACTGTGCAAAACAGTTCAGTCATGAAAATGACTGTGCAAGCTAAAGCCATGCAAAGTAATCTTAAAACTCTTTGGGAGAATGGTGATTATGTACAGACCCTTACAATTTAATTTCAAAATATTAAGAATTCTGTTAGATATAAACAAATGGGGAATTGAAAACTAGTAAAAGAAGTGTGTTTCTTCCAGTCCACTGTTTCTCATGATATACTCCGCGCATAAGTTAAATAAGCAGGGTGACAATATACAGCCTTGACGTACTCCTTTTCCAGTTTGGAACCAGTCTGTTGTTCCATGTCCAGTTGCCGGGAGAAATATCAATCACCTCAGATATGCAGATGACACCACCCTTATGGCAGAAAGTGAAGAGGAGCTAAAAAGCCTCTTGATGAAAGTGAAAGAGGAGAGCGAAAAAGTTGGCTTAAAGCTCAACATTCGGAAAACGAAGATCATGACATCCGGTCCCATCACTTTATGGGAAATAGATGGGGAAACAGTGTAAACAGTGTCAGACTTTATTTTTCTGGGCTTCAAAATCACTGCAGATGGTGACTGCAGCCATGAAATTAAAAGACGCTTGCTCCTTGGAAGAAAAGTTATGACCAACCTAGATAGTATATTCAAAAGCAGAGACATTATTTTGCCAACTAAGGTCCATCTAGTCAAGGCTATGGTTTTTCCTGTGGTTATGTATGGATGTGAGAGTTGGACTGTGAAGAAGGCTGAGCGCCGAAGAATTGATGCTTTTGAACTGTGGTGTTGGAGAAGACTCTTGAGAGTCCCTTGGACTGCAAGGAGATCCAACCAGTCCATTCTGAAGGAGATCAGCCCTGGGATTTCTTTGGAAGGAATGATGCTAAAGCTGAAACTCCAGTACTTTGGCCACCTCTTGCAAAGAGTTGACTCATTGGAAAAGACTGACGCTGGGAGGGATTGAGGGCAGGAGGAGAAGGGGACGACAGAGGATGAGATGGCTGGACGGCATCACGGACTCGATGGACGTGAGTCTGAGTGAACTCCGGGAGATGGTGATGGACAGGGAGGCCTGGCGTGCTGTGATTCATGGGGTCGCAAAGAGTCGGACATGACTGAGCGATTGAACCGAACTGAAAAGAAGTGTGTAGTTTATACAATGTAGTATAATTTACTACATTAGAGCATTGAGAAATGTTTTACTTCTTTGCAAAAAAAAAATTTTTATCAAGAGTAATTTGAATAATGCTTGCTCTCTTCTCACAAGGTAGTTTATAGCTGGAATGAGTAACTTTTCTGAGGCTTAAAGAATCATAATGTTCCATCTAAGTTCAGGTCAGCTAACTTACTAACCTTTTACACTTTCAGTATCAGAAACTCTCTCTCAGAGTACCCTAAAAGTGAAGGGTTGTGAGAGCATCACTTCCTCTAGGATACTTCTATCCTTTTTGTCACAACTACATTTCTCATTTGTGTATATAAGTTTACCGTCACCAAGTTCTTCTGGCTCAGCACCTAGAGTCTTTCAAATGGCTGCAGCGTCAGCATGCCCAGCTATTCTAACTCCACTTCTGTCCGGTGTGACTCTCACTTTCAGTGTTATCACTTTTGTTTTCTTTGCTGTGCATTCATCTTTATGGGCTAATTCCCTCTTTCAGCGATTGTTTTCATAAAATGTCACATAGGTTTTTCCCTGGGGAACAAGGAAGCAGTGTAACTACACGCTTTGCTGTCTGTGCAGAAATTGAGTAATAAATGCACAGTGATCCATTACACACAGCTTTTGAGAAAAGAAATGTGATTGGTAATTGACCATAATGTGCCTCTGTTATTTATGCGGTGATTTGTGGACTGAAGAGCTAGCAGTTAATTTTTTAGTTAATAGGTAGAGTAACTGAAACTTGAACTGAGTTGCTAGGGGATTAGTGTCACTTAACTAAAATGTGGTAACTGAAAGTTGTGCATATCCAGACTATACAAAGTAAGATGGACTTCCCTGTTGGCTCAGAGGTTAAAAGCGTCTGCCTGCAATGCAGGAGACCTGGGTTCGATCCCTGGGTCAGGAAGATCCTCTGGAGAAGGAAATGGCAACCCACTCCAGTATTCTCGCCTGGAGAATCCCATGGATGGAGGAGCCTGGTGGGCTACAGTCCACGGGGTTGCAAAGAGTCGGACACGACTGAGCGACTTCACTTTCACTTTCACAAAGTAAGATTGCCTATACTTGGTTTTAATATTTTTTTAGATTGATCATTCTGTAATTTCTAAGAATAATCCCCTCTTCCTATTCTATAGCTGTTGATGATAAATATATTATTATTTCACTCATTGATTTTGGGGACGACAGAGGGTGAGATGGCTGGATGGCATCACTGACTGGATGGACATGAGTCTGAGTGACCTCCGGGAGTTGGTGATGGACAGGGAGGCCTGGCGTGCTGCGATTCATGGGGTCACAACGAGTCGAACACGACTGAGCGACTGAACTGAACTGAACTTATTGATTTTTAGGAACTTTTTCTATATTCCTTATTTCAAAATTTGAAGTTCATAGCAGTGCAAATATACCTGCAGTTCATTAAGTATGCTTCTTATTCAATAACAGGAATGTATCCCAGTACTCTATATATTTTCCTAGGAATTTGGCCTTGCAATCTTTTGAAAATAATTGGAGCATAATTTACCCAGTCATTAAACATGTAAACTTATCTGAAGAGTATATATTGAATGTATATATTCAGGAATATATATATTGGAATGTATATATTGAAAACCTTCAGTTTTTATACTTCTATCTATTATTACTTTCCTTTCTTCTCTAGCAGAGCAATAAAATTCTATTTTTTTCTTCATTGCCTATTATATTGGAGGAATAGTTTCCTGATTTAATCATTTGTTTAATTTTATTTTTGTATTTTAATCCTCTCAGCTAATTTCATATTTTTCTTCTTTCAATGACCTAACCTAATTTCTACTACTTGGAGTTTTTTTTTCCAGTTAACCTGGAAATATTAACTTTAAACATACTATGCTATTGTTTTCCAAAGCTTTTGAATATCTTCAGAACCAAATGATTTGTTGTGTTATTTATTCCTTTTAATATGTTAGTGAGTAGTCATACCAAAATCTGAAAACCTTATTATTTTATATTTCAATTCTTTCTTTCTCTAGCATCCATTTTGATATAGTCACTGATACTGGTTACAGTCTGTCCCAAATTTCTTTATTGAGTTGACCAAAGGAATAATTAACTTATTCCCTTATTTTACTCAAATGCTAAACATTTAAAGAAAATATTAACACCCAATAAAACACAAGTTCATTTTAGTTTCTTACTATTTTAGCTCAGCACTTAAATTTTAAGTGCCATGCCATCTAATTTGTTATTCTAATATCAGCACAAATTACTTCATAAGCTAAAACACTTATTTGCCTAAATAAATTCCATCTCCCTGCATTTGTATACAAAACATTTCTAAGCTATCCTATTTTTTTCCTGAATTCTACCTTCCATGTTACATATTCCCAATCCTCATGTATTTTTGGCGCAATTGCCTTAAAATTTCAAAGCAAGCTTTACCTAATTTAATTTAATCTTAGTTTATTGTTCTTGTCACTAGACTAGTCAATATACGAATAAGGTATTTTCCACTAAAAAGAAGATGGGCAGCATGCAGTTGTTGAGAACACACTCATCTAGAATTCAGGTGACCTGAATTCTACTACTATCTCTAGACTAAGCAGCGTGGCCTCTAGACAATCAGGTTTTCTGAGGATCATCTTGTTATCTATATAACGATGTGCACTTGGGAAGGAAAGATTTAAAGCAGACAACTTATATGTTTCTTTGACTATGTGTGTGCTCAGTCATGTCCAACTCTTTAAGACCCCATGGTCTGTAGCCTGCAAGGCTCCTCTCTTCATGGAATTCACCAGGCAAGGATACTGGAGTGGATTGCCATGCCCTTCTGCAGGAGATCTTTCTAACGTGAGGATAGAACCTGCGTTTCTTGGGTTTCCAGCATTGGCAGGCCGGTTATTTACCACTGCACCACCTGAAAGTCCCTTTGACTCTGTGTCCCATCCTAATTGAAGTTTCCTTTTCCTCTCTCACTTAAAATTTTCCCTCAATATCAGCTTTGAATATATGCATTTATCTCTAAAATATTTCTATCATTATGGTAACTTCTTTAAACTATGTAAGTATGCTCATTTTGAGGCTCCTCCCCTCCCATTGTTTCAATTATTGTTTCTAAAGATACCTAGCTATTGAAAATGTATTATATCAGAATCTATTTTATCCCCCCCAAATCAGACATATAAGGTGCTAAAGAATAATTTTACTATGATTAGCTGATTTTGTTTATAAAGCATTATTGTTCTGTTGATGCTGATGCAGTGCAAACTGTGTTCTTTTGTGTTGCTTTACTAGGACATTAGATCCTTTCGGTTCAGTTCAGTCACTCAGTCATGTCGGATGCCATGATCTTAGTATTTCGCAAGATGGAAAAACATTCACCAAAGCAGTCTAATGCAGGAGATATTTTTCTCATAATTTTATTAGCTAGGTCTGTCTTTCACAACAGAATTAGTCTCTGGGGAGTCCAGTGCCTACCTAAGAAAAAACTGGATTTCTAGTGGAGAGAGACAATTACAGACCTCCTCCACAACCACTGAATTCTCTCTCTGCTTCACACACTCTGCTAAATATGTTTGACTATCCTTAGCAAATGACTCCCTAACCTTTCTGTGCTATACTCTGTCTAGCTGACTCACAGTCAGAGGCTGGAGATACTGAAGCTAAGCATCCTCTGGGAGCCTTAGATGTCTTTAGCCACTACTCAACAACCCAAGACATTAGCTAAAGAGAACAGAGCCAACACACAAGGCTATATTGTAAGTAGTTCACATGTATGAGCCATTCTAAATGATTTTCTTTTTATATTGACAATTTAATATTCTTTAGTGCAGCTAATTCTACCTGACTACACAGATTTAGCTCAAATAACTATGCTGCTTCAGACTTTCAGATTTTTGCACACGGTTCTCACTTCCTGAAATGCCTTTACCCCTAAACTACTGTATTCATTAATTTATTTGTGAAAGGTATATTGCATACTTACCACATGGAAGTCTGTCACTATCTCACCATCTAGGAGCTCATCGGTCTATTGATTCAGGCAGGAACACAAAGGAGCGGTGTGTGAATTCTGTTTGGGCAAAGTGATGACCTGTAGGACCATAAGAGTTAGCAGCAACTTAAGAAATGCCCACACTTTGAAATCTTCCCTGACTGACTACCCCTCTTTCAATAATATGAGTATGACAGTTAACATTAGCTTCTCAATATTAACATTCTTTCCATTTTATCATTTGAAGGCCATATAAGCAATAAAGTCTCCTCTACATAGTTGCAAAGGGTCTAAATGACCGAAGCAACTTAGTACACATGCACACAGGTTAGAGACAGGATGAAGGCCAGTGGGAAGAAGATCACAAGCTCCATGGAAAAGAAACGCAAAAAAGCAAAATGGCTGTCTGGGGAGGCCTTACAAATACCTGTGAAAAAAAGAGAGGCGAAAAGCAAAGGAGAAAGGAAAGATATAAGCATCTAAATGCAGAGTTCCAAAGAATAGCAAGAAGAGATAAAAAGGCCTTCTTCAGCGATCAATGCAAAGAAATAGAGGAAAACAGCAGAATGGGAAAGACTAGAGATCTCTTCAAGAAAATTAGAGATACCAAGGGAACATTTCATGCAAAGATGGGCTCGATAAAGGACAGAAATGGTATGGACCTAACAGAAGCAGAAGATATTAAGAAGAGATGGCAAGAATACACAGAAGAACTGTACAAAAAAGGTCTTCATGACCCAGATAATCACGATGGTGTGATCACTCATCTAGAGCCAGACATCCTGGAATGTGAAGTCAAGTGGGCCTTAGAAAGCATCACTACGAACAAAGCTAGTGGAGGTGATGGAATTCCAGTTGAGCTGTTTCAAATCCTGAAAGATGATGCTGTGAAAGTGCTGCACTCAATATGCCAGCAAATTTGGAAAACTCAGCAGTGGCCACAGGACTGGAAAAGGTCAGTTTTCATTTCAATCCCAAAGAAAGGCACTGCCAAAGAATGCTCAAACTACCGCACAATTGCACTCATCTCACATGCTAGTAAAGTAATGCTCAAAATTCTCCAAGCCAGGCTTCAGCAATACGTGAACCGTGAACTTCCAGATGTTCAAGCTGGTTTTAGAAAAGGCAGAGGAACCAGAGATCAAATTGCCAACATCTGCTGGATCATCGAAAAAGCAAGAGAGTTCCAGAAAAATATCTATTTCTGCTTTATTGACTATGCCAAAGCCTTTGACTGTGTGGATCACAAGAAACTGTGGAAAATTCTGAAAGAGATGGGAATACCAGACCACCTGACCTGCCTCTGGAGAAATCTGTATGGCCAGGAAGCAACAGTTAGAACTGGACATGGAACAACAGACTGGTTCCAAATAGGAAAAGGAGTACGTCAAGGCTGCATATTGTCACCCTGCTTATTTAACTTCTATGCAGAGTACATCATGAGAAATGCTGGACTGGAAGAAACACGAGCTGGAATCAAGATTGCTGCGAGAAATATCAATAACCTCAGATATGCAGATGACAGCACCCTTATGGCAGAAAGTGAAGAGGAACTAAAAAACCTCTTGATGAAAGTAAAAGAGGAGAGTGAAAAACTTGGCTTAAAACTTAACATTCAGAAAACGAAGATCATGGCATCGGTCCCATCACTTCATGGGAAATAGCTGGGGAAACAGTGGAAACAGTGTCAGACTTTATTTTTGGGGGCTCCAAAATCACTGCAGATGGTGACTTCAGCCATGAAATTAAAAGATGCTTACTCCTTGGAAGAAAAGTTATGACAAACCTAGATAGCATATTCAAAAGCAGAGACATTACTTTGCCAACTAAGGTCCGTTCGTTAGTCAAGCCTGTGGTTTTTCCAGTGGTCATGTATGGATGTGACTGTGAAGAAGGCTGAGTGCCGAAGAATTGATGCTTTTGAACTGTGGTGTTGGAGAAGACTGTTGAGAGTCCCTTGGACTGCAAGGAGATCCAACCAGTCCATTCTGAAGGAGATCAGCCCTGAGCATTCTTTGGAAGGAATGATGCTAAAGCTGAAACCCCAGTACTTTGGCCTCATGCGAAGAGTTGACTCATTGGAAAAGACTCTGATGCTGGGAGGGATTGGGGTCAGGAGGAGAAGGGGACGACCGAGGATGAGATGGCTGGATGGCATCACTGACTCGATGGACGTGAGTCTGAGTGAACTCCAGGTTGGTGATGGACAGGGAGGCGTGGCGTGCTGCGATTCATAGGGTGGCAAAGAGTCGGACACGACTGAGCGACTGAACTGAACTGAACTTGTCTTCACCTTAAAGATGAAATATTCTGACATTAAGTGTGGCCCCCCAACAGGGAGGCATAAAGACTTGAGATGGTAGAAGCCCTGTTTCTAGGAGCATTTAAACAGAAACTGGGTGGTCCTAAGAACATCATAGATAATACATTGGGTAGGAGATTTGATGTAGTAATTTTCAGATTACTTCAGGCATAAATTATGCAAATTTTAAAATATATCACTTAATTATAATATTTATAAAGTTTTATCCTCATGGATACAGGTAAAATATTCAAAATGTACAGACATACAAAAATAATGGAGTTGATTTTTTAATGATAATGCTTTCCTCTCCACACCAATCCCTATCTGTTGTTTTGTTGTTCAATTACTAAGCCATGTCAAACTCTTTGCAAACCAATGGCCTACAGCATGTTAAGCTCCCCTGTCCTTCACTATCTCGCAAAGTTTGCTCATATTCATGTCTGTTGAGTTGGTGATGCTGTCTAACCACCTCATCCTCTGCCAACCCCCTTCTCTTTTTGTCTTCAATCTTTCCCAGCAACAGGGTCTTTTCTAATGAGTCATATCTTCACATCAAGTGGCGAAAGGCCAAAGTATTGGAACTTCAGCTTCGGTATCAGTCCTTCCAATGAATATTCAGGACTGATTTCCATTAGGATTGACTGGTTTGATCTGTTTTCAGTCCAAGGGACTCTCAAGAGTCTTTGCCAGCAGGACAATTTGGAAGCATCAATTCTTGGGCACTCAACCTTCTTTAGGGTCCAACTGCCCCATGTGTACATGACAACTGGAAAAAACATAGTTTTGACTATCCGGACCTTTGTTGGCAAAGTGATATCTGTGCTTTTTAATATGCTGTCTAGGTCTGGACCTTCAGAAACTGGGCCTGGAGGTCAGTGAGGTGTTTTCCTTGTCGGTTCATTGTTGCTGCCCAACTGCTCTTCCTCCTCTTGCATAACCTCTGCCCCTGTCAGTTTCAAATCTCTTGTTACCACCAGTAATTTCCATCATGCTTTCATCTTAATGCTTTAATTCCTGATTCAGTGTCAGTCTCTCCAATGCCAAGCCAAACTCCTTCTCCCTTTTTTCCTTTCTCTTTCTATCTTTTTCATATCTGAAAATTTTAAACATTTTTATTTTTTAATATTTTTCTTACCAAGGTGTACTTTCTATATAATAAAATGCAGATTAACGTGTGTAATTAAGTGAGTTTTGTCAGATCCATGATACATCCATGTTACTATCACCAAATCAGATATAGAACTTTTATATCATCCTACAAATTTCTCTGCACCTTCATACAAACTATGAGGCTTCTCTCACATTTTGTTTTCCCTTTTGAGCCTCTGCTTAACCCCTCTTCTTGGACTTATAATACCATCTCTCTGTTTCTTAATTAACTCTATGAAGACACTCTCAGGATGTAAATAGAATATGTACCGCCTCCTCCATGAGCCCTTGCCTGAAGGCAAACCTCGGCCAGTTGTTCTCTTTGGTGCACATGTGACACTTCACTTATACTCCACTTCAGTAATTAGCAAACCTTTATTGCTTCCGTTGTGGCTCAGCTGGTAAAGAATCCGCCTGCAGTTTGGGAGATCTGGATTTGATCCCTGGGTTGGGAAGATCCCCTGGAGAAGGGAAAAATTCCATGGGGTGGCAAAGAGTCGGACACCGCTGAGCAACTTTGACTTTCTTTCGCTTTCACCACCTTTATTATGCTCAGTAAGTCTGCAGTGATTGGAAAGTAGGACAGTGTCCTGTTTATCTTGGAATCACTAGTGTATTGACGGAGAAGGCGATGGCACCCCACTCCAGTACTGTTGCCTGGAAAATCCTATGGATGAAGGAGCCTGGTGGGCTGTGGTCCATGGGGTTGCTGGGGGTGGGACTCGACTGAGCGACTTCACTTTCACTTTTCACTTTTATGCATTGGAGAAGGAAGTGGCAGCCCACTCCAGTGTTCTTGCCTGGAGAATCCCAGGGACGGCAGAGCCTGGTGGGCTGCCGTCTATGGGGTCGCACAGAGTCAGACACGACTGAAGCGACTTAGCAGCAGGGTCTTGAAAATGGTAGCTGCTTAATCTGGAGTGGTAGGAGGTTTTCTTTTCGTCTTTTCAGGTTGGTTGCAATATTTGGGAGCAGGAAGGAAGAAGCCAGATTGACCGTGGCGGTGGTCCTCAACCTGGTGCAAGACTCCCATAGGCATCTGAAGTGTTTATGAGTCTGCAGGTCAATCTCTTCCTGTAGTGTTCCTCCAGCAACAGGCAACAATAAGAATGGCTGAGAAGACTTGTTGAATGCTTACTGTGTATATAACAGAATGCTGGTTACTTTACTTAGGTGTTTCTAGTGCTTTTGAAAAATAAATAAATAAAAAGGGAATAACATTTGTTGTTGTTGTTTTTTATTTTGGCCAAGCCCGTGGCCTGTGGGATCTTAGTTCCCTGACCAGGGGCTGAACCTGCATCCCCTGCATTGGAAGGGAAAGTGTTGACCACTAAACTGCAAGAGAAGACCCTCCAGAGCTCTTTTGAAGTTTTTATTTTCAGAAAAGTCATTCTGGTACAAAGTTAAAAAGCAAATTGTATTTCAAAACATACTTAATAACAGCAGACTCTTACCCTACCTGTCCTCCCCTTCGCCCAGTATTGATCCCTAGAAGTACCTCTTACCTCTTTACTCTGTTCCTTCCGGTGTTTACCTCTATATTTCCAAACAATTATGCTCATAATTCCACTTCTCGATGTTTCCATTTTAGTTAGCAATCATGTATTGGTTTCATGTATTATGAATATTTAACTCTTTTATGCCATCATTTCTTGTATCTTATCAACATCCATCCTATCAATGTAGTTACATCACAATTTCTAGTTAAAGCTGCAGTTTTGATGATCTTGACAATGAAAACAATGTTCACATTGAAGCCAGATAGTAAACTGTGATTGTGTCTTCCTTGTATCATTTTTTTCTGGAGTCTATACAGTCATTATTTCTTCACTTGCTCTCTTATTTTTAATACATACGTTGCTATTTTCCCCTAATTGCCTCAACTAATTTGACAAATACCTAAGCAATAGGTTTTCTATAATTCAAATATATCATATAATCTATCACTCCTTTAACCCTTCTTAGCACTGAGACCTCTTCCCAGAATTCCACTCTTCTGCTATTGGAACTGGATTGGAACCTCCTTTCCCTAGAGCTCCTTTATTGGATTACCATTTCCTGGATCCTACATTTTTTTTTAATCTATCTCTTCTTTATCCTACATTTTACAGAACCACAGCTTTCAGTACCTTCCCAAAGAGAGTGCAAGCAAGATACTGTTTTTAGTTCTTATATTTTTAAAGGTATCTTCATTCTATTTTTCATCTGGTCAACAATTTAGCTAGGTTTAGAAACCTCAAGATTTTGAATCTATTTCTCCATTGATTTCCAGTGTTGTTAGAGACATTTGGTACCATTTTGAGATTGATTCTTGCACCAGAGTCATTTTTCTTTCTGGATACTTCTAGGATCTTCCTTTCATGCCGTATTGTCTGTAGTTTCACTATAATATGCCTTGACATGGGTTTTTTTTAAATTTACTGTGCTGTGGCCTCAGAGAGAGTTTTAAATCTTGGGATTCATACGCTGTACCACATTTGACTGGATGCACACAATTTGTCACTTTTGAGTGATTGTTTGAAAGACTTAAGAATTGTCAAGCGCATGATCTTATCACTGTAAAAATTACATAAGTAAAATCATCTGAGATGGAAAAGAGGAATGAGAGTATTTTTTTTTTTTTGCACAACTGCTTATCTCAACCAGCCTCTTATTTTCATTTTCAATTGGCTCATGTGCAAACATGTGGCCACATAATTTCTATTTTCTCATCTAATTTAAGATTTTAAAAGAAACTTGAAAAGCTTAAGCTATTTCTCAGCACTCTCATATTCTTTCTTGACCTCAGTTTCTACATCAGTATAATCTTTTTCTGCAATAAAATTCTATGGGATAAATATCAGTGTTACACACAATATCTTTGAATTTATCGATACTAATCCAGTTGTTGTAGGCTGAATAATGGAACTCTAAAGATGTCATATCCTAAACTCCAGAACCTGTGAATAGGTTAACTTACCTGGGAAACACTTTGCTGATGTAATTAAGTTCAGGATCTGAAGATGGGAGGTTACTCTGAATAATCTTGATGGGCTCAACATTATCACAGGGTCCTTACAAGGAGGAGGCAGGAGGGCCAAGGGGAGATGGGGAGATGTGTTGGTGGAATCAGAGGTCTGAGAGAGAAGATTTGGATATGCTATGTTGCTGGCTTTGAATATGAAGGTCAACCTCTAGAAGCTGGAAAAGAAAACATTCTCCCCCTAGAGACTCTAGGAGGAACTAGTGTGTGCGTGCTCAGCCATGGCCAACACTTTTGTGACCCCAAGGACTGTAGCCCACCAGGCTCCTCTGTCCGTGGGATTTTCCAGGCAAGAATATTGCTGTGGGTTGCCATGCCCTCCTCCAGGGGATTTTTCCTGCTCAGGGATTGAACCTGCTTCCTGCACCGGCAAGCAGCTTCTTTGTCACTTAGCCCAGTGAACTCTAGACTTCCTGGAACTTTCACTTTCATCTCACAGTGAACACAGGACTTTCTGGACCTATAAAATAATGACTTTGTATTGCTCTGAGCCACTAAAATTGTGATATTTTATTACAGCAAAAATAGGAAATAATGTCAGTTTAGTAGCTCACTTTTCAAGATTATAATTATTCTGATTTTAACATATAATTATAGTACTTATTGACTGATTCTGTAACAATATCTTTTGGGAGATTGATACTGACCTTTCACTTTATAACCAAGAACCTCACATGCCTGGGTTATAGGATCCAAGAGGTATGGTTATAAAAAGAATTTCTGTAGAAGAGAGAACATGGTTCATTTCACCATCCACTGCTCTCTTCAAGCTAGATTTCAGTCAGACAAGCAATGTTTCCAGCAAAGGCGAATCTTTAATTCTACACAAAACTGATTAAACAGTATAGACCTGGATTCAAATGCTGATTCTGCTACTGGCCAGTTTTCTGTTTCCTTGATTATAAAAGAGTAGAGATCATTACAATTCCCAACTCATAGAGGTTTTGTGAGAATTAAATTAGTCCATATAAACTACTTAGCATAATGCCTGACACAAGGTAGGCATAAGCCCTCAATAGGGATAAATAATTGATAATAGTTATCATTATTATTAACACCAGTTTATTAAATTATTCAAAAGGATTCCTATTATGCCATATTGTTACTGCTCTTTCTTCAGGATTATGTCCCCTTTTGCCAAACCAAATTCTTCTATTAAAGATAACATTTGAGCTACATTTTTTTAATGTATTTTTGATTGGAGGATAATTGCTTGAAAATGTTGTGTTGGTTTCTACCATACAACAACGTGAGTCAATCATAAGTATACTTATGTCCCCTCCCTCTGGGAGAGTCCCTTCCACCCCCACCCCATCCCGTCCCTCTAGGTTGTCACAGAGTGCCAGGTTGCGCTCCCTGTGTTACACAGCAATTTCCCACTAGCCATCTGCTTTACTTATGGCAGTGTATGTCTCAATGCTACGCTCTCAATTCATCCCACCCTCTTCTTCTCCCACTGTGTCTGCAAGTCTGTTCTCTCTGTCTGCATCTCTAGACCTGCCCCGCAAATAGATTCATCAGTACCAGTTTTCTAGATTCCATGTATATGTGTTAATATGCTTCATTACTGAAATTCATTTTTTCTTTTTTGTAATTCATGTGTTTTCCATTCCAGAAGAGTTAGAGACTTCCTGAAGTTAAGTGCTAGTCACTCAGTTATGTCAGACTCTTTGCAACCCCATGGACTGTAGCCCGTCAGTCTCTTCTATGCATGGGGGTTCTCCAGGCAAGAATACTGGAGTGAGTAGCCATTCCCTTCTCCAGGAGATCTTCCTGACCCAGGGATCGAACCCAGGTCCCCTGAATTGCAGGTGGATTCTTTACTGTCTGAGCCACCAGGGATGCCCCCAGAGACTTCCTAAACAATACTATTTCAACATGCATTAAACATTAAACAAAATCTTAAAAATCTTATTGCCATATGGTAAGAGTCAAGAAATCTGCTCCCACATAATGAAAATATAACAGATTGCCTTCCATCCACCAAGCCTACAAAGTATCCATCACTTAGAATAAATCGTCTCAGTTATCAACCATGAGAACTGGCTTGACTTTGCAGTTGTTTCCTTATATGAATCATACCCTTTGCCACAGCTACTTTTTTTTGTGCTAAAATATTTTAGGAATATTTCTTCCAAAGAAGACATCCATGTCAGTAAGTGAAACTGCACTGTCAGTTCAAAAGAAAGGAAGGAAGAGACGGGGGAGGAAGGGGGTCAGGAAGGAAGAGAGGAAGGCAAGGAGGGATCAGCACGCTATTCTGATAGTCTTGAGAGCCAGGGGGTTGATCTGCTAAAATGGCAATGTACCAAGTCCAATTTTCTGACATAGTTTTAGGTTTGCACTTAATGTATTTATACCAAGGCTATTTCTTTATCAGTCAATGTGAGTGTTAATTGCTGTTGCATAATCTTAGCAACATTATTATTCCTGATTGCATGTTCCGTTGCCACACTAGTCATTCCTTCTCACTCTGGGGCTGCCTTTACCACAGAATTTCCCAGGCTTGTCTGTCCTAAGGATTATCAACTAAAAAGAGAGGTACCCATGCCTCTCCTATGGAGAATCTGATTTAGTTGGTCTGAAAGAGGGACCAGAAAAACATGTTTTTAATTGATGAATCCTATGGCAAATTGGGAACACTGCTTTTTACTACTTTATATTTGTAAAGTTCCAGTGTTTTGTTTTTCAGGAGGTTTTTTTTCTGTGTGTGCTTTTTTTTTTTGCTTTAAACTCTCAAAGGAAGCAAGGATTGAAAGTAAACACATGAAAAGATTTGATAGGCTTCCATGGTTGAGGGTGAAACATTCCTTTCTTGTACTTAATTGCAGATGTCTGTAACATCCTAAGGAACATATTCTTAACTAATCCGGTCACGCAAACAATAGGATACAGTGAAGAAGTCAAACAAAATTTTAAAATAATCAATTTACCAACTTGTGATCCCTGTCCACAATAAACTGGTTTGCTAGTGTTTGCAATGGCTTCTAGTTGAGAGATACTGCACCAAAAATTGTAAAAATGCCTTGAGTGAAGAGTGGGTAAAAAAGAGACTAATTCCCACTTCACATTGGAACACATAGTGTATTGTTTAAACTATAGAAGAACTTGGCATCTGCATTCATTACATGGACAGAAAGAATAATGTAAGCTTTAGCTTACCATTTAAAACATGGTTTCTCCTATTGCTAATTTTAATTCCCTGGCCTCAGGTCCTTTTTAATTGGGAGGAGGAAGTGTCTATTGGTTGCTATTTTTGTTGTTTACCAAAATTCTCTTCATAGAGATCTGTATAGTTGAAAGTGGAATATTTGTTGAAAATCAGACAGATGGTGATCTGGAAAAAATGGGAAAATATCCATTTTCCTTGTAGCTTTTAGATTCTAGCTACTTTTTATAGTTATAGAAAATTAAGAGTTTGTGCCTTTTCTGAGTTTTATGAAATTTTTCAAAAGTTAAATAAAGTTCTTTTGAAGATTGAATTCAAAGGAATCTATAAGAACAAAGAACAAAGAAAATAAGATGTAAATGAGGGTGATTTCTGTAACCTCCCATATTCTAATTCAAGAATTATTTCACAAGCACTAAGAATCTGATAGGTACTGGAGATTTAAGTAATAAAAGCTTTTGAACTCTTATAGTTAATACTGGGAGTGGGGAGCAGACAGACACACACACAGAATTATAGTTCATTGAAAAGCATGCATAGGGAACAAAGGTGAGAAATTGCCTAACCAAGGGGTAAAGCCAGACAGAAAGGAGGGAGGGGAACAAATCTTAACAGAAGAGGAAGTGAGTGAGCCAGAGTAATAAAAGATAAGCTGAAACTTACTCTGGGCATTCTTTATTCACGGGACAGGTTTGCGAATATTCCAGAAACTGAAGTGAAGGACCCTATGGAGAAGAAAAGGGATGGATGATTGACAAGATCTCAAAGAGGGAAGGAAGGCATAGGATCTAAAGAGCAGAAAGTCAAATTAGCTAAAATTGGAGATGGAAGCCTCTTCCTTAAAGAACTGACAAAATGATTGAATGGGATTAACTGAGATTATGGGTGAATATATGGTCCAAAGGCAAAAGCTGAGGAAGTTTAGGAATCTAGACTTTCTTTGAAATGCAAAAAAGGAAAAAAGACATTAGTAAAGGCAACAAAAGTCAGTTTATTGATCTTACTATGCTACCCACTTCGTTGAGAGCTTTAAATGTATTTTTATTGGAGTACAGTTGATTTACAATGTTGGCCAATCTCTGCTGTAAAGCAGAGTGACTCAGTTATACACATAGCTATCCATATGTATACATTCTTTTTATATTCTTTTCCATTATGGTTTATCCCAGGCTATTGAATATAGTTCCCTGCACTATACAGTAGGACATCATTGTCTATCTATTCTGTATGAAATAGTTTGCATCTACTGACCCCAGACTCTCAGTGTACCCCTCCCCCAACCCCTCCTCTTAGGAACTACAGGTCTGTTATCTGTGTCTAGGAGTTTGTTTCACAGATATGTTCATTTGTGCCATACTTTAGATTCTACATATAAGTGATATCATATGATACTTTTCTTTCTCTGTCTGATTTACACCACTTAGTTTGATCATCTCTAGGTCCATTCATGTTGCTGCATATGGCATTCAGTTCAGTCCAGAGGCTCAGTCGTGTCCGACTCTTTGAGACCCCAGGGACTGCAGCACTCCAAGCTTCCCTGTGCATCACTAACTCCTGGAGCTTGCTCAAACTCATGTCCATTGAGTCAGTGATGCCATCCAACCATCTCATCCTCTGTCGTCCCCTTCTCCTCCTGCCTTCAATATTTCCCAGCATCAGGGTCTTTTCCAAGGAAAGCATCAGGTGGCCAAACTATTCGAGCTTCACACTTAAAGGAGGTGCTTTAGGACTGATTATTCCAGTGAATATTCAGGACTGATTTCCTTTGGGATTGTCTGGTTTGATCTCCTTGCGGTCCAAGGGACTCTCAAGAGTCTTCTCCAACACCACAGTTGAAAAGCGTCGATTCTTTGGCACTCAGCTTTCTACATGGTCTAACACTAACATCCATATATGACTATTGGAAAAACCATGTTTTGACTAGACCTTTGTTGGTAAAGTAATGTCTCTGCTTTTTAATGTGCTCCCTAGGTTGGTCATAGCTTTTCTTCCAAGGAGCACGCATCTTTTAATTTCATGGCTGCAGTCACCATCTGCAGTGATTTTGGAGCCCAAGAAAATAAAGTCTGTCACTGTTTCCATTGTTTCTCCATCATTTGCCATGAAGTGATAGGACCAGATGTCATGATCTTCATTTTTTAAATGTTGAGTTTCAAGCCAGTTTTTCACTCTCCTCTTTCACTTTCATCAAGAGGCTCTTTAGTTCCTCTTTGCTTTCTGCCATAAGAGTGGTATCATCTGCGCATCTGAGATTATTGATATTTCTCCCTGCAATCTTGATTCCGGCTTTGCTTCATCCAGTCTGGCATTTAGCACGATATGCTCTGTATATAAGTTATCAGAGTATCAAGTAGCTTATACTCTGCATTTGGCATTATGCCATTCTTTTTTATGGTTGAATAGTATTCCATCATAAATATATACCACATCTTTAGCCATTCATCTGTCAATGGGCATTTTATGTTGTCTCCATGTGTCTCCATGTCTTGGCTATTGTGAATAGTGCTTCTATGAACACAAGAGTGTGTGTATCTTTTTGCATTATCAGCATTATAGTTTTGTCCAAATATATGCCCAGGAGTGGAATTACTGGATCATATGATAATTCTATTTTTAGTTTTTTGAGGAACTTGCACCAACTGACATTCTCACCATCAGTTCAGAGGGTTGTTTTTTCTCCATACCTGCTCCAGTGTTTGCTGCTGCTGCTAAGTCGCTTCAGTCGTGTCCGACTCTGTGCGACCCCATAGATGGCAGCCCACCAGGCTCCCCTGTCCCTGGGATTCTCCAGGCAAGAACACTGAAGTGGGTTGCCATTTCCTTCTCCAATGCATGAAAGTGAAAAGTGAAAGTGAAGTTGCTCAGTCGTGTCCGACTCTTAGCAACCCCATGGACTGCTGCCTACCAGGCTCCTCCGTCCATGGGATTTTCCAGGCAAGAATATTGGATTGTGATGCCATTGCCTTCTCCAGTTACTTGTAGATATTTTAATGATGGCCATTTTGATTGGTGTGAGATAGTATCTCATAGTTTTGGTTTGCATTGCTCTAATAATTGGTGTGCTTCTCTTGTAGTGCAGGTGGTTACAAACCTGCCTGCAATGCAGGAGACCCAAGTTCAATCCCTGGGTTGGGAAGATCCCCTGGAAAAGGAAATGGCAACCTGCTCCAGTATTCTTGCCTGGAGAATTCCATGGACAGAGCAGCCTGGCTGGCTCAAGTCCATGGGATTGCAAAAGAGTCAGACCGAACTTAGTGACTAAACCACCGATAATTAGTGACTTGAGCATCTTTTCATGTACCTATTGGCTATTTATATTTATACTCTTCTTTGGAGAAATGTCTATTTAGGTCTTCTGCCCATTTTTTTTTTTTAGTTTTATTTTATTATTTTTTACTATTGAGATGTATGTGCTGTTTGTATGTTTTGGAAATTAAGACCTTGTTGGTCACATTGGTTGCGAACAGTTTCTCTGATTAGGTAAGCTGTATTTTGATTTTGTTTATTGTTTCCTTTGCTGTGCAAAAACTTGTCAGTTTGATTGGGTCTCATTTGTTTATTTTTGTTTTTATCACTATCACCTTGGGAGACTGGCCTAAGAAAATGTTGGTATGATTTATGTCAGAGAATGTTTCACCTATGATCTCTTCTAGGAGTTTTATGGTGTCTTTTCTTGTATTAAGTCTCTAATCCATTTTGACATTATTTTTGTGCATAGTATGAGGGTTTGTTCTAACTTCATTGATTTACATACAGCTGCCCAACGTTCCCAGCACCAGTTGCTAAAGAGACTTTCTCTTTCCCATTTTATATTAAATAAATATAGAGTTTTAAATGTGTTGCCTTAATTAATTCCTCCCATCAGTACTGTTACTGATTTGATTCTAGTAAATAAGAATTTGAAAATTGAAGAAATTATTTAACTGCCCTGGGTTGCACAAGTCTTGATTGATGAAGCTGTAGTCCAAGAAAAGAGCATTGGCTCAGAAGGAGAGGGACAATTAGGGAAAGCTGTGAACGATGTGCATAAACTGTCTTGAGAATGGGAGAAACAGCTAAAAGAGTAAGAGAAAAGAATAGCTGAGGAACGTTGGGGACCCAGAGAAGGATGAAATCCTTTGGTCTGTTAAACATCAAGTTTCTTTACCAGTGAAAGAGAAAAGAGTGGATATTGGAGAACATTAGTGACGGTTTTGTTATCTTTTTAAAATGTCTTTACTTGTTAATAAATAGGCAGCAACACCCAATGTTAAGTTCCTTTTTTTTCCGACGCTCTGTGAAATTTGAAATTGTGATGTAACAGTGCAAAAACATCAGATTAAGTATTATCAGAATGAACTTGTAGTCCTAACTTTGGATTTGTAATTTTTAATATCTCTGGGCTTCAAGTCATCTTTAAAATGCAAACTATCTTGAAGTTTATATTCCGTCCCTTTAAATGGACAGATCTGATCATTTAGAAGTGAAATGAATGTGACTACATGGAAGGACTATATTCTTCTGTATTAGTTGATCAAAATATGCATATGTATATATATATTATTTTAGCGAGTTATTTTCTATTTAGGATGGGTCTCTCTGACAGCTCAGGTGGTAAAGAATCTGCTTGCAATGCAAGAGACCTGGGTTTGATCCTGGGGCCAGGAAGATCCCCTGGAGAAGGGAGTGGCAACCCACTCCATTATTCTTGCCTGGAGAATTCCGTGGACAGAGGCTACAGTCCATGGTGTCACAAAGACACTACTGATGGACTAACACTTTCACTTTTCTATTCACATAATGCTAAGTAGGAGATTTGAGAAATCATTGATAGTTCAAACATGTCAAATAGTAATAAAACTAACCTTTTAGTTTTGTGAGTGCTTTGGGGGTAACAAGATCTGATTAATCTTCTGTCTTCTTAAATATCTAGTTTCCAGTTTAATTCAATAGTCAGATTTAAATCAGGCCTCAAGGCAAAGAGAAGCTCCATGTCTGAAGTTACCAAAGTAATTGGAAGGGAGTACTATTTAGTAACATCTCACCAATGATGAACAGCTTCAGGAAACTTGTAGGGTAAACTTCTGCTTGGCTTAAGTTATTTACTGGAGCATTATAACTCAGGTTCAGTTTGCATTACCCTGGGAGAACAACTAAACTCCTTAAGGTTATAAATAAAAATAAGTTTAAAATAGAATAACTGTATTTTTTCAAGTGCACATAGAACATTTGCCAGATGGAGTTGTATTCTGGACATAAATCATAACTCAATAGATTTCAAAGGCGTCCAGAGATACAAAATATATTCTCTATGAAAACAGAATTGAAGTAGAAATGAATAACAGAAATATATCTGGAAAATCCCCAAATATTTGGAAACTAAATAGCATACTTCTAAAGAACATATAATTCAAAAAAGAAATTAAAATGGAAGTTAAGTATTTTGAGCTGAATGAAAATGACAATGCAGCACACAAAACATGTGGTCAGCTGCTAACGCAATACTTAAGGAGAAATTGTGGGCCCTGAACACCTAAGATAGAAAAAGAAAAATATGACTTAAAATCAAAGCCTTCAGCTTCATACCTTAAAAATCTAAAATGAAAAGAATTAATCCCAAATAAGTAGTGAGGACATTATTAGAGATCAAAGCAGAAGGCAAAGTAGTAGAAAAAAGAAAAAAATTGAAGAAACCAAAGGGTGGTTCTCTGTGAAGATCAATAAAATTGATAAACTTCTAAAAGACTGATCAGGGAGAGAAAAGATACACATTACCAATACCAGAAAGAAGACTGGTAACATAATCACAGAAATTGCAGGTATTAAAGTGATACCTGGAGAATATTATATACAAACATACACCAATAATTTCAGCAACTAGTAAGAAATAACAACTTACTTGAAAGATAACTGCAAACATTCACTCATGACGAGCTAAATAACCTAATAATTCTATATCTTTTTTAAAAAAATGAATTTGTGATTTGAAGTCATCCTACATGAGAAACTCCAGGCTTCAATGGTTCTACTGGTGGATTTAATGAAACGTTTGACGAAAAGATGACACCAGTTTCACACTGACCAACTTAATAAATAAAATATAGGATTGTTCATTCTTGTATCATATTTCAAAGTTATAAAAATATTTCTCCAGCCATCATCTTTCATATTCTAATCTCTCCTGATATCTGCTTATAGTTGAATCATTCTAATGTATCAACAGGAGGATGCCTGAATCTGTAATGACACTACGCTTCTTACCAAAAAATATTTGCACGTCTCAGATTAGTGCTGCTTGACAGGCAAGTTATTGATTTAGGAAGAGATACCATCCACACTGTAAGTTCTGGATTTATGAGGCCTGAAGGAAAGATTACAACAAAGCAAGGTAGTTACAAAAGCAGGGATGGATGGACTCACTTTAGCATGGGTAGATGGTATGATCATCTATGCAGATCATCTTTGGTCCCAGAGGGATTCATTCTTGCCTGTAATTCTTCACCATTATACAGTTGGGGGCTCCTGTGAGAGTTGAGAAAAGTGATGACATCTCACTACTCAATAGCCCTGCTATAATGAGACTTAGATCACCTGCTCAGAAAGGCAAAATAGTCCTCAGGAACGTGTGCCTCTTCCGCCAGATTCATCATCAGGAAGGCCCCATCTTCCAGGGATTAGAATGACACTCACAAAAGTGTCATTTCAGCATTAAAATGCACCAAAACAAACAAGCAAACAAGAACAAAAATGAGAGGTCACAGAGAATTAAGACCCTAAAATGTGAGACAAATTGAGCAGTCAGGTCAAGATTTGGGGGAGACAATTCTTCACGGGTAGCTTGTCTGTCTTCCTCTTCTGAGTAAAAGGAAGTGACAGCTGTGTTGTAGACTTTGGAAGACAAACACAGTGTCTCCCATCAGGACTGAGGGCATATTTGCTTCTTGACCAAAATAATAAAGATAATTTCTCTCTTTGGGACAAAGTTTATGCAGATTTGCTCTCAGCCCATTGATAGATTGCTGGTTTCTTAAGCTTGGGGTCTCTGGGCAGTGTGTAGAGTATACACCTGGGATACTCTGTGTTTTGCCCTTGTGAGACTTGCAGGATAAGGAGAAACTATAGAAACAGTGAGCCCATGCTGCCCATTGTGCCATAATTGATAAAGTCCTTTGTCTCTAAGTCTTGTGTCTTTTGCCAGCATCCATGAAATTGTCATAGGCTAATTGTTAGCTTGCAAGTATGGTAAGAAAAAAATTTTTTTTTCCAGACCTCTCACAGTTTGTGACAAGGGTGTATCATGCTTTTCTATTGGCCCTGCAAAAGGCAGCGACCAGGGGCTCCTATGAAGAGTCCTTTCTTAGAAAGAATATGCTAAGCAGTATGAGTGGACCATGAGAGAGGCTCCCAGAACTCAAAGAAATATATTACTTACTAGATTACTGGTTTATTATAAAAGGATGCAACTCAGGAAGAGCCAGACAGAAGAGATGAATAGGGTGGGGTGTAGAGAAATAGTACAGCGTTTCTGTGGCCTCTCCAGGTGCCATTCTCCAGCACCTCATGTGTCTGCCCACCCAGAAACTCTCTGAACCCTGTCCTTATGGGTTTCTATGGAGGTGTCATTATATAGGCATAACTGATTAAAATCACTGACCACTGACAACTGATTCAATCTTCACTCATCCTCCTCTCCCCACCCCAGGGGTCAGGTGGTAGGGCAGAAAGTTCCAACTTTCTAATCACGTGATTGGTTCTCCTGGCCACCAGTCCCCTTCAGTAGGTATTTTCCAAAAATCACTTTGCTAACATAAGACACCTTTATTACCCTCAAACACTTAGGACATTCCGAAGGTTTTAGGAGCTTTGCACCTAGAACTGTGGTGTGTGTGCTCAGTTGCTAAGTCGTTTCTGACTCTTTGTGACCCCATAGACTGTAGCCCACCAGGCTCTTCTGTCCATGGGATTTCCCAGGCCGGAGTACTAGAGTGGGTTGCCAGTTCCTCCTCCAGGGGATCTTCCTGACCCAGGGACCAAACCCATGTCTCCTGAATTGGCAGGAAGATTCTTGATCACTGCACCACCTGGGAAGCACAAGAACTGTGGCCAAAGACCCAGTATATGTGAGAAATGTATTTTGATCATTCGACTACCTTTTCCCTCATCCTTGAGTAGACGTCAAGCTTCCATCATCAGTTCCTCTTCCATTTCAGGCAGGGGAGTTTTATAGTCCCTACATAGTCAAACTGAGATTGTCATGAAGCAATGGAAATGAACAAAAAGATGGTAACATATACTAAAATATGGTAAATCATATCAGGTTTCAGTATAATGTCACCTTTTCCTTATTTTTGTTGTTATTGTTTTCAGTGATCACAGAGGAGTGTCTCCTATGAATCATTGACTTCCTGAGCTCACTAGGAAGGCTGTGGGGCTCAGGCCATCATTGTTTTCTTATTTTGGGACCATGTGTTATGCTTCTGCTGCATGGTTTTGCTGCTGAGCAAGCCTGCTTGGTTTATGGCTAAGCAAACCTGCTTTCTTGTGTGATCATTAACTTACAGGGTCTTCCGTAATTTTTTTCTACATACTATCCCCTAGTGGAATTAACTATTTAGTTACTTACTTTGCCCCTGTCAAAACTGGAAGATTGAAGAAGATGAAGAAAAAATAGAGGGATCAGGAGGAGGAGGAAGTAGAGGAGAAAATCAAAGTGTCAACACAGTAGAAGGGAAAACAAAAATGTGATGGATCCTTTTGTGCACCTATTTGGCTGGCCTGTGGTGCCCAGATATTTCAGTTCAGCTCAGTTCAGCCACTCAGTCGTGTCTGACTCTTTGTGACCCCATGAACCGCAGCACGCCGAGCCTCCCTGTCCATCACCAACTGCCAGAGTCTACCCAAACCCATGTCCATTGAGTCGATGATGCCATCCAACCATCTCATCCTCTGTCGTTCCCTTCTCCTCCTGTCCTCAATCTTTCCCAGCATCAGGGTCTTTCTCAATGAGTCAGCTCTTCGCATCAGGTGACCAAAGTATTGGAGTTTCAGCTTTAACATCAGTCCTTCCAATGAACACCCAGGACTGATCTCCTTTAGGATGTCCAGATAGTTGGTCAAACATTATTCTAGATGTTTCTATGAAGGTGTCTTTTGGATGAAATCAACATTTAAATAAATGGACTTTGAGTAAAGAAGATTTTGCTCCATAGTGTGGGGTGGAGGCATAAATAGAACAAAGACTGATTTCCCCTGAGCAAGAAGAAATCCCACCAGCAGACTACTTTGGACTCATATTTCAGCTTTTTCCTAAGTGTCCAACTACCAGCCTCATCCATCAGATTTTGGGTTCATTAAGCCTCCACAATCACATGAACCAGTTCCTTAAATTAAATCCCCTTTTCTTTATGTGTGTTTATGCATGCACACACACACGTAAATCTCTATACATATTATATGTATAATATGTGTGTGTGTGTGTGTGTGTGTGTGTATCCTTGGTTCTGTTTCTCTGGAGAACTGTAACATATGACCCAAAAAGTTTCTGCTCAGAGAGGATCTCTAGTAATCCTAAATGTTTAAAAAAATTGTGAACTACCGTATTCATGGATCTAATCGAAAATATTACCTGAAATTAACACAGCCACCTCTTCCAACAACACAAGAGAAGACTCTACACATGGACATCACCAGATGGTCAACACCAAAATCAGATTGATTATATTCTCTGTAGCAAAAGATGGAGAAGCTCTATATAGTCAGCAAAAACAAGACCAGGAGCTGACTGTGGCTCAGATCATGAACTCCTTATTACCAAATTCAGACTCAAATTGAAGAAAACGGAAAACCACTAGACCATTCAGGTATGACCTCAATCAAATCCCTTATGATTATACAGTAGAAGTGAGAAATAGATTTAAGAGACTAGATCTGACAGACAGAGTGCCTGATGAACTATGGAATGAGGTTCGTGACACTGTACAGGAGACAGGGATCAAGACCATCCCCATGGAAAAGAAATGCAAAAAAGCAAAATGGCTGTCTGGGGAGGCCTTACAAATAGCTGTGAAAAGAAGAGAGGTGAAAAGCAAAGGAGAAAAGGAAAGATATAAGCATCTGAATGCAGAGTTCCAAACACTAGCAAGAAGAGATAAGAAAGCCTTCTTCAGTGATCAGTGCAAAGAAATAGAGGAAAACAACAGAATGGGAAAGACTAGAGATCTCTTCAAGAAAATTAGAGATACCAAGGGAACATTTCATGCAAACATGGGCTCGATAAAGGACAGAAATGGTATGGACCTAACAGAAGCAGAAGATATTAAGAAGAGGTGGCAAGAATACACAGAACAACTGTACAAAAAGGATCTTCAGGACCCGGATAATCACGATGGTGTGATCACTCACCTAGAGCCAGACATCCTGGAATGTGAAGTCAAGTGGGCCTTAGAAAGCATCACTATGAACAAAGCTAGTGGAGGTGATGGAATTCCAGTAGAGCTATTTCAAATCCTCAAAGATGATGCTGTGAAAGTGCTGCACTCAATATGCCAGCAAATTTGGAAAACTCAGCAGTGGCCACAGGGCTGGAAAGGGTCAGTTTTCATTCCAATCCCAAAGAAAGGCAATGCCAAAGAATGCTCAGACTACCGCACAATTGCACTCATCTCACATGCTAGTAAAGTAATGCTCAAAATTCTTCAAGCCAGGCTTCAGCAATATGTGAACCGTGAACTTCCAGATGTTCAAGCTGGTTTTAGAAAAGGCAGAGGAACCAGAGATCAAATTGCCAACATCCGCTGGATCATCGACAAAGCAAGAGAGTTCCAGAAAAACATCTATTTCTGCTTTATTGACTATGTCAAAGCCTTTGACTGTGTGGATCACAATAACCTGTGGAAAATTCTGAGAGAGATGGGAATACCAGACTACCTAATCTGCCTCTTGAGAAATCTGTATGCAGGTCAGGAAGCAACAGTTAGAACTGGACATGGAACAACAGACTGGTTCCAAATAGGAAAAGGAGTACGTCAAGGCTGTATATTGTCCCCTTGCTTATTTAACTTCTATGCAGAGTACATCATGAGACACGCTGGGCTGAAAGAAGCACAAGCTGGAATCAAGATGGCCAGGAGAAATATCAATAACCTCAGACATGCAGATGACACCACCCTTATGGCAGAAAGTGAAGAGGAACTAAAAAGCCTCTTGATGAAAGTGAAAGAGGAGAGTGAAAAAGTTGGCTTAAAGCTCAACATTCAGAAAATCAAGATCATGGCATCCGGTCCCATCACTCCATGGGAAATAGATGGGGAAACAGTGTCAGACTTTATTTTTTTGGGCTCCAAAATCACTGCAGATGGTGACTGCAGCCATGAAATTAAAAGACGCTTACTCCTTGGAAGAAAAGTCATGAGCAACCGAGATAGCATATTCAAAAGCAGAGACATTACTTTGCCGACTAAGGTCCATCTAGTCAAGGCTATGGTTTTTCCAGTGGTCATGTATGGATGTGAGAGTTGGACTGTGAAGAAGGCTGAGCGCCAAAGAATTGATGCTTTTGAACTGTGGTGTTGGAGAAGACTCTTGAGAGTCCCTTGGACTGCAAGGAGATCCAACCAGTCCATTCTGAAGGAGATCAGCCCTGGGATTTCTTTGGAAGGAACGATGCTAAAGCTGAAACTCCAGTACTTTGGCCACCTCATGCGAAGAATTGACTCATTGGAGAAGCCTCTGATGCTGGGAGGGATTAGGGGCAGGAGGAGATGGGGACGACAGAGGATGAGATGGCTGGATGGCATCACGGACTCGATGGACACGACTATGAGTGAACTCCGGGAGTTGGTGATGGACAGGGAGGCCTGGCGTGCTGCGATTCATGGGGTCGCAAAGAGTCAGACATGACTGAGCGACTGAACTGAACTGAACTCAAATATTAAATAAAAATTAGAAACTCACAAATGAATACAATATATAAAAACTTATTATGAGAATTAGATCCACATAAACCAGGTTGATAGAGTTGTTAGTGAGCTATTTAAGTACTACTTGCTGTTGTCCGACTCTTTGTGACCCCATGAACTGTAGCCCACCAGGCTCCTCTGTCCATGGGATTCTCTAGGTAAGGATACTGGAGTAGCCATTTCCTTCTCCAGGGGATATTCCCAACACGGGAATTGAACCTGGATCTCCTGCATTGCTGGCAGACTCTTTACCATCTGAGCCATCAGGGAAGCTTAAATAAACATAGATTAAGTGTAAATAACTTGATAGCCACAAATATAGTCTAGTTTAATTCATAAAAGTAATAGTATATAATAAACAATAACTTGATGGTACTGGATTTTTAAATCTCTGAAAAAAATCATTTTAAAAATGGTTATTAATGGAGAGATGGGGAGTTGGTGGTAGGAAATAAAGTTTCCATTTTCTTTGTCTTTGATGGAGAAAATCAAAAGGTAATATTTAATCTGTTGGGCATAAATTGAGCATTATAGATTATTATTTATTATTATTTAAAGATATGGAGACATATCTAATCTGAAACCAGATTGTATTCAAAGTTTCCAGAAAGTGCTTTATGAAGCTGTAGATCAGGGGCAAAGGAAGAATATGGCTAGTTTTATATATTGTTTTTATTTATTCAGTTTTGGCTGCACTGGGTCTTGTCTTGGTTTCTGCACGTGGGCTTTCTCTAGTCACGGCGAGCAGGGGTTGCTCTCTAGTTGCCGTATGCGACCTTCTCACTGTGATGACTTCTCTTGTCATGGAGCACAGGCTCTAGGGGATGTGGCCTTCAGTAGTTATGACATGCAGGCTCTAGACAAGGATGTCTAGGTAGTTGTGGTGCAAGGGGCCAGTTTCTGTGAGGCCTGGGGAATCTTCACAGAGCAGTTGGCCGGCGGACTCTTAACCACTGGGCCACCAGGGAAGTCCAAAATATAACTAACTCTAAACTTAAGAATTTTATTGAGAATTTAGGTGCTGTCTTTCTGACAGTAGATTACATGGTTGTCAACTTGATCTTAGCCAGAAGGCCGAGAAGCAATGTCAAGATGCTCTAAATGCTTGTAGAAAGAAGGCAACTTATAAATGACTGTTATGGGTAGAGTGTGTTGTGTCCCTGCGTCTATGCAGATTTTCTTCCAGTTTAAAAAGCAAATGAGCTCTGGGGACAGAGCAGGAAGCACGTGTAGGTGGCAGAAATCGCAGAAGCAAAATGTACCTCTAGTTGGCTATGGCTGTTAGGCAGGCTCTCTTTTCAATCTACCTGTTACTTGAGCCCAATTTTTCCTCTATTTGCCTCCATTTTCTGGTGCCTCCATTTGTCTTCCTGTCCCCCTTCTTCCTCCTGCTTCTCTTCTGCTCTCAGCTTCCTTCGTCCACTCCTTTATGGACACCTGTGGTTCTCTTATAGCAGAGAGGAACATATGATGCTTTCACTTGAGCAGCCTAGAACTCCCTTCTAGGTGCCATCACTTCTCAGTTACTCATTAACAAAGACAGTTGCTTTTTGTTGGTGTTTATAATCGACACTATCAAACCTAACTAGATTCAGTGAAACATCATTTGGATGTTTTGTTTTGCGTGTTATGAATGATGACAGAGTCATTAGGTATATGTTGACAAAACAGGTGTTTTCTTTCACAATAACATTCACATCTGTAGTAGTCATTTACTCTTATATTTTAGGTTTTTTTCATAACAATATCAAGAGTGAGTTGAGCAAGAAAGTAATTATTTTACAAGGACACAAAAAAGTCTTCATTACAAAGCATGCAAAATAAAACATATCCCTTGGATGCTGTAATATTTTTAATTATCTTAACTACAGCGGTCCAGAGTAGAAGATTATAAATCTGAAAGGCAGACTCACCTTGAATCACACTGAAGGCAAAACTCCACTCTCCATAGTGTAGACCTTCACACATCTTGAACATTGAAGGGATCTGACTGCTGTGTTTTGTTTAGATTCTTGGTATGGAATAGCCTCCTATATTTGTTTTCTAAACTATTTTTACACTTATTTTTATTTGGTGTTAATAATATTTTAATAGCCACCTTATCTTATTTCTTTTAGGAAGACACATCAAGGTAAGCACATAATTCATGATTCCTTTGGAATCAGGCTCTCAGTTCACTTCAGTTGCTCAGTCCTGTCTGACTCTTTGTGAGCCCATGAATCGCAGCACTTCAGGCCCCCCTGTCCATCACCAACTCCTGGAGTTTACTCAAACTCATGTCCACCTAGTAGGTGATGTCATCTAGTCGTCTCATCCTCTGTTGTCCCCTTCTCCTCCAGCCCCTAATCCCTCCCAGCATCAGACTCTTTCCCAATGAGTCAACTCTTTGCACGAGGTGGCCAAGTATTGGAGTTTCAGCTTTAGAATCCTTCCAGTGAACACCCAGGACTGATCTTTAGAATGGATTGGTTGGAACTCCTTGCAGTCCAAGGGACTCTCAAGAGTCTTCTCCAACACCACAGTTCAAAAGCAGCAATTCTTTGGCGCTCAGCCTTCTATACAGTCCAACTCTCACATCCATACATGACCACAGGAGAAACCATAGCCTTGACTAGACGGACCTTTGTTGGAAAGTAATGTCTCTGCTTTTTAATATGCTGTTTAGGGTGGTCATAAATTTCCTTCCAATGAGTAAACGTCTGTTAATTTCATGGCTGCAATCACCATCTGCAGTGATTTTGGAGCCCCCAAAATAAAGTCAGCCACTGTTTCCCTATCTATTTTCCATGAAATGATGGGACCGGATGCCATGATCTTAGTTTTCTGAATGTTGAGCTTTGAGCCAACTTTTTCACTCTCCTCTTTCATTTTCATAAAGAGGCTTTTTAGTTCCTCTCCACTTTCTGCCATAAGGATGGTGTCATCTGCATACCTGAGGTTATTGATATTTCTCCCAGCAGTCTTGATACCAGCTTGTGCTTCTTCCAGCCCAGCATTTCTCATGACGTACTCTGCATATAAGTTAAATAAGCAGGGTGACAATATACAGCCTTGACGTACTCCTTTTCCTATTTGGAACCAGTCTGTTGTTCCAAGTCCAGTTCCTGACCTGCATACAAATTTCGCAAGAAGCAGGTCAGGTGGTCTGGTATTCCCATCTCTCTCAGAATTTTCCACAGTTTATTGTGGTCCACACAGTCAAAGGCTTTGGCACAGTCAATAAAGCAGAAACAGATATTTTTCTGGAACTCTCTTGCATTTTCCATGATCCAGCAGATGTTGGCAATTTGATCTCTGATTCCTCTGCCTTTTCTAAAACCAGCTTGAACATCTGGAATTTCACGGTTCACGTATTGCTGAAGGCTGGCTTGGAGAATTTTGAGCATTACTTTACTAGCATGTGAAATGAGTACAATTGTGCAGTAGTTTGAGCATCCTTTGGCATTGCCTTTCTTTGGGATTGGAATGAAAACTGACCCTTTCCAGTCCTGTGGCCACTGCTGAGTTTTCCAAATTAGCTGGCATATTGAGTGCAGCACTTTCACAGCATCATCTTTCAGGATTTGAAATACCTCATCCGGAATTCCATCACCTCCACTAGCTTTGTTCATAGTGATGCTTTCTAAGGCCCACTTGACTTCACATTCCAAGATGTATGGCTCTAGGTGAGTGATCACATCCTCATGATTATCTGGGTCATGAAGATCTTTTTTGTACAGTTCTTCTTGTATTCTTGCCACCTCTTCTTAATATCTTCTGCTTCTGTTAGGTCCATACCATTTCTGTCCTTTATCAAGCCCATCTTTGCATGAAGTGTTCCCTTTGTATCTCTAATTTTCTTGAAGAGATCTCTAGTCTTTCCCATTCTGTTGTTGTCCTCTATTTCTTTGCATTGATCGCTGAGGAAGGCTTTCTTATCTCTCCTTGCTATTCTTTGGGACTCTGCATTCAGATGCTTATATCTTTCCTTTTCTCCTTTGCTTTTCACTTCTCTTCTTTTCACAGCTATTTGTAAGGCCTCCTCAGACAGCCATTTTGCTTTTTTGCATTTCTTTTCCATGGGGATGGTCTTGATCCCTGTCTCCTGTACAATGTCACGAACCTCATTCCATAGTTCATCAGGCACTCTATCAGATCTTGTCTCTTAAATCTATTTCTCACCTCCACTGTATAATCATAAGGGATTTGATTTAGGTCTAAAGGAGATCAGCCCTGGGTATTCTTTGGAAGGAATGATGCTAAGGGTGAAACTCCAGTACTTTGGCCACCTCATGCAAATAGTTGACTCATTGGAAAAGACTCTGATACTGGGAGGAATTGGGGGCAGGAGGAGAAGGGGACAACAGAGGATGAGATGGCTGGATGACATCACCTACTAGGTTGACATGAGTTTGAGTGAACTTCGGGAGATTGTGATGGACAGGGAGGCCTGGCATGCTGTGATTCATGCGGTCGCAAAGAGTAGGACACTACTGAGCAACTGAACTGAACTGAATGGTCTAGTGGTTTTTCCTACTTTCTTCAATTTAAGTCTGAATTTGGCAATAAGGAGTTCATGATCTGAGCCACAGTCAGCTCCTGGTCTTGTTTTTGCTGACTGTATAGAGCTTTTTCCATCTTTGGCTGCAAAGAATATAATCAATCTGATTTCAGTGTTGACCATCTGGTGATGTCCATGTGTAGAGTCCTCTCCTGTGTCGTTGGAAGAGGGTGTTTGCTATGACCAGTGTGTTCTCTTGGCAAAACTATTAGCCTTTGCCCTGCTTCATTCTGTATTCCAAGGCCAAATTTGCCTGTTATCTCAGGTATTTCTTGACTTCCTACTTTTACATTGCAGTCCCCTATAATGAAAAGGACATCTTTTTTGGGTGTTAGTTCTAAAAGGTCTTGTAGATCTTCATAGAACCGTTCAACATCAGCTTCTTCAGCGTTACTGGTTGGGGCATAGACTTGGATTACTATGATATTGAATGGTTTGCCTTGGAAACGAACAGACATCATTCGGTTGTTTTTGAGATTGCATCCAAGTACTGCATTTCAGACTCTTTTGTTGACCTTGATGGCTACTCCATTTCTCCTAAGGGATTCCTGCCCACAATAGTAGATATAATGGTCATCTGAGTTCAATTCACCCATTCCAGTCCATTTTAGTTTGCTGATTTCTAGAATGTCAATGTTCACTCTTGCCGTCTCCTGTTTGACCACTTCCAATTTGCCTTGATTCATGGACCTGACATTCCAGGTTCCTATGCAATATTGCTCTTTACAGCATTGGACCTTGCTTCTATCACCAGTCACATCCACAACTGGGTATTGTTTGTGCTTTGGCTCCATCCCTTCATTCTGTCTGGAGTTATTTCTCCACTGATCTCCAGTAGCATATTGGGTACCTACCGACCTTGGGAGTTCCTCTTTCAGCATCATATCATTTTGCCTTTTCATACTGTTCATGGGGTTCTCAAGGAAAGAATACTAAAGTGGTTTGCCATTCCCTTCTCCAGTGGACCACATTCTGTCAGACTTCTCCACCATGACCCATCAATCGTGGGTGGCCCCCACGGCATGGCTTAGTTTCATTGAGTTAGACAAGGCTGTGGTCCATGTGATCAGATTGGCTAGTTTTCTGTGATTATGGTTTCAGTGTGTCTGCCCTCTGATGCCCTCTTGCCACACACCTACCGTCTTACTTGGGTTTCTCTTACCTCGGACATGGGGTATCTCTTCACGGCTGCTCCAGCAAAGCGCAGCCACTGCTCCTTACCTTGGACAAGGGGTATCTCCTCACAGCTGCCCCTCCTGACCTTGAATGGGGAGTAGCTCCTCTCCACCCTCCTTTGCCCACGCAGCCGCTGCTCCTTGGACGTGGGGTTTCTCCTCTCGGCTGCCGCCCCTGTCCTCAGGCGTGGGGTAGCTCCTCTCCGCTGCTCCTGCGCCGTCACAGCCTGGCGCTCCCGACCCCAGAATCAGGCTCTAAAATCACCTAAATCTGGCTTCAGAATGGCTCAGCCACTTAACTAATGTGTTAACTTACACTCTCTTATACTCTTACACTCTGTCAGCCTCAAATTCCTTATCAATAGAATGAGTATAATAAAAGCTACTTGCGTGGGTGTGGTTAAGATAGAAAGATAATATGTAAACATTCTAGCTCAACCCTGGCATGTAATGAATATTCCATAAATGATATTTTTATTTAATTTTGGTTGAAAAATCAATAGACCACAGACGTTGGGTTTATTTCTGTAATCAAAATTTTTTCCCCATTGATAATCTGTATGTCTATCTATATGACAAGACCATATTCTTGATTATTGTGTCTTTGTAGAAAGTTTTGGAGTCAGGAAGTATGAGTCTGCTGACTTTGTTCTCTTCCAAATTGCTTTGGCTATTTAGGGTCCTTTGCATTTCCATATTAATTTTAGGATGAGTCCATCAATTTCTACTTTAATGTTTCTTAAAGAACAGTTCCTTTTTAAAATCCAGCTCTGCCAGCTGCCAATCCTCAGTGAGATATTTAAAAAAAAATTTTTCCCCTAATTGGCTCCACTGAGGAATGAAAATAAGACCTCTGGATAACAGACTAACTTAAGGGAAAGTGACTGATAATCTAGATGTGTATTTTACTCAAATTATGCTCCCTTATTTCAGCATCTTCCTGACTCTAGTAAAAGTCCAAATCTTATGTTTTCCTTGGTTCATTTTTAATTGTAGAATTTGAAAACGAAATTGGAGGCTGTTCTGTTAACATCAGCATAGAGCAAAATGCCAATTAAGTTTTTGTTAATCAAGTGCTTTCAAATATGAAAATTCATGTAGTTTATTATAAAAGAGATGTACTATTCAAAAATTTTACTATACCCTTGGAACTTTCCCAGAATTTCCTATTTTGTGAAATTATCCAACCTAAGAAGCTTTAGAGGACTTTGGAGTAATGTATAAAAAGGTCAAGTTAGTATAGATTTTTGTAGTTACCTATTGTTACTGACTTTCATGATTAACTGAGTTTGACTTATCCTCGTCTCTCTTACCAGAAATGTTTCATTGATTTTAAGCCAGAGAAAGAAAAACAAAATCATATATTAACGCATATATGTAGAATCTAGAAAAATGGTACAGATGAACCTACTTGCAAAGCAGGAATACAGACACAGACATAGAGAACAAACGTATGGACACCAAGGAGGCAGGTGGGGTGGGGTGAATTGGGAATTGGGATTGACATATACACTCTATTATGTATAAAATAGATAACTAATGAGAACCTACTGTATAGCAAAGGGAACTCTAATCAATGCTCTGTGGTGACAAAGAAGGGATATATGTATAGCTGCTTCACTTTGCTGTACAGCAGAAACTAACACAGCATTGTAAAGCAGCTAAATGCCAATAAGAAATGTTTCACTCATTTCAGAATTGTTACATATTTCCTGTAGTCTCTCAATATATTCAGCATATACGGGGCCATTAAAACAATTAGAGAGGAATGCATTGCCAACCAATTTAGAATCCATGATCTATTCCAGCTTTTCAAAGCAAATGATTAAAATGTTTCTGGTGTTCTCACCTGACGTTAATGACTGACAATTTCATTTTGTTTAGTAGCTTCCTTTGTTGAAGACTTGCTTCTCACTTTGATTACTTCATGGCATTATTCATTTACAGTGCATTGCAGTTGGGCTCTGTGGATTTCTCTTGATAAGTACGTTGCTTCTTGGTACTCTGGCAGGTGATCCCCCCTTCCCTGCAAATGGTTTGAGTTTCTATTACCATGCAGATTACTTTTCTTAATTAAAGTGGGTAGGTTTATAAATTGGAGCTGAAAGCATTTGGTTCCTCCATGAAACTCTCTGTTCTGCCATTCATTATGTCAAGTGTTGGCTCTTACAGTCACATTACCATTAATCAGAGCACAAAAATGCTTCTGATTTAGACAAGGTATATTTAGACGATGAATTCTATGAAATATAAAATGTCGTTCACTCTTCCCTCACTGTTTGTTGAGGGAAAAAAAAGGATGAGTAATAGACCATCAGACAAAATATAAAAATGTGGGTTATCCATTACAAAGAATATATTTCTAAATGAATCTGTGGTTTTAACAGTAATATATACTGTTAGAATGTCATATCATTTACATTTAATTTTAGGGAGTGAGATAATTTTATGCTTCTTTTAATCTGATTATTTGAATTATATCAGAACTGGGGGAAAATATTAATAAATGTGATTGAACTTTAAAGATATGAAGGGCTTTAAAGATCACCTAGTTCCCAATATCAATGCTTAGGTTCGCTTTTAGCTGCGACCTGTTATTAATCAATGTTCCCACTTTCCTTGGAAACCTGAACTTCCTTCTGAGCAAAGAATTCTAGGGACCCTCACCAGTAGCTCAGAATTTTCTAGTTCTTATATTTACAATAATCTCAAATTATACACATTATGGTTTTACTTTTATAGTGTGTGATATTGAGAAAAAAGTAGAGAAATACAGAGAAAAAAGAGAAGTAGAAAAAATTTTATTGGGCCTTTTTCAAATCTTTCTTCATTATCTTAATGGAGGTAAGATATATACATGCATATAATATATTCACATACCTATTTATATGATAATATCTTATTTTAATATAAGATTACTTTATAGATGATGGCTCAGATGGTAAAGAATCTTCCTGCAGTGCGGGAAACCTGGGTTCGATCCCTGGGTTAGGAAAATCCCCTGGAGAAAGGAATGGCAACCCACTCCAGTATTCTTGCCTGGGGAATTCCATGGACAGAGGAGCCTGGTGAGCTTCAGTCCATGGGGTTGCAAAGAGTCTGACACAACTTGAGCGACTAAGCACAACAAAAATATATTAATATAGGGAGAATATTACATAAAGAATTATTTTAACTAATTAAATTGATTATCATCAAGCCACTTATCAAAAGATACCCTCAGTTTCTATAAAATTTATGCCTTTTCTCTTTTTTTTTTTTCAGAATTATAAGGAGACATTAAATAAGCCACATATGTGTAGGAATAGTTACTGCTCATGGCAGTCAAGTTGAATTTTGAGAAAAAAATAAAGGGTTAAAGTATATCACTAAAAGGTTTATTCAGGGGTTCTTTTATTCACTTTCACTTTTCACTTTCATGCATTGGAGAAGGCAATGGCAACCCACTCCAGTGTTCTTGCCTGGAGAATCCCAGGGACGGGGGAGCCTGGTGGGCTCCCGTCTATGGGGTCACACAGAGTTGGACATGACTGAAGTGACTTAGCAGCAGCAGCAGCAGCAGCAAAAGAGTATTTAAAGTTAGAAATGCTGGGAGAGAAGAAATGGGAGTTTGGGATTAGCAGAGGCAAAGTATTATATATAGGATGGGTTAACAAGCTCCTACTGCATAGCACGAGGAGAATGAAAGTGAAACGGTTAGTCATTCAGTCCTGTCTGACTCTTTGCAACCCCAGGGACAGTAGCCCACCAGACTCCTCTGTCCAAAGAATTCTCCAGGCAAGAATACTTGAGTGGGTTGCCATGCCCTTCTCCAGGGACTGTATAAAACAGGGAACTATATTCAGTAACCTGTGACATGGAACTTCCCTGCAGGTCCAGTGGTTAAGGTTCCATGCTTCCACTGCAGGGGGTACATATTCCCTAGCTAGGGAACTAAGACCCTGTATGTTACATGGTGTGACCAAAAATAAATAAATAAATTATAAAACTAATCCTGTGGCAAACTATAATGGAAAAGAGTATATATATATACAGATAGATAGATAGAGATATGGATATAGATATAGATATAGATGGGTTTCCCTGGTAGCTCAGATAGTAAAGAATCTGACTGCAATATGGGAGACCCAGATTCAATCCCTGGGTCAGGAAGATCCCCTGGAGAAGGGAGTGGCTACCTATTTCAGTATTCTTGCCTGGAGAACTCCATGGACGGAGGAGCCTGGCAGGCTGTATAGTCCATAACTGAGTCACTGTGCTATCTAGAAGAAATTAACGCAACATTGTAAATCAACTATACTTCAATAAAACTTAAAGAAAAAAATTAAGTTAGCAATGCTAATCATCCCTCCTCTTTTCACAAAACTAAAGTTTTATGCATCTGAATATGAAGAATTGGTTCTATTATAGAAAGTAAAAATAGAATCAATCTAAATTATTTTGTTCTCTCTTCTCTATTTGAAAATGTTTATTGAGCAATGCCCATGACACTACAAGACTATCCTAAAATTGAATCAATAAATGAAGTCTCTGTATGCAAATAAGACACAAAATAGCATTTGCTTATACAACAAAACACCATTACAACAGTGTTGTGTCATCCTGTATTTTGGCTCATTGACTTGGCTTCCTACTCACTCTCATACACACATCTACCGACATAAGATTTATCACTCATTTTTTAATTAAACTGTTGAAGCATGATGTAGGAGCCATGATTGTGAGAATAATGATTGCATTTTATTCTCTTATTTGGCTAATTTTAGAATAGTTTTAAAACTTTTTTGGAGATAGAACCCTAATTGAAACTTACTGAAGACTGTAAAGACATTAGTATCTTTTAGTATTAATCCTAGAAGCATATTTTATATAATCAGCATTTTTCATAGTTCATTCTTTCAACTAGTTTATTACTCATAAGTTATAGAATCTTGAAGCTACAATAGACTCAGTGGTCATATAGATGTAGAAAGTTCTACATCTACCATCAAAGACAAGTGGATGCTTGCTCTATTTTAAAATATTTTTATGCATAGAAATTCTCTAAGTTCGTTGACTAGCCTGTTCAATATGGAGTGATAGTGTTAGTATGTGGTTGTATGCAGTATACCTCTCAATATATTTAGAAGGAAAAACTGTATGTACTTATGAATAAAAGAATTAGGAGATTCTATACCCCTGGTATACCTAACGATTCAGACAGATTCCGAGATTTTTATAATACAGTTTACCTTTTCAGCCTGCTCTCCTTTCATCTCCTAATTTTTCTTTAATCACATGATATCTATGCTAATCTCATTTTAGGTGAATTCAAATTCAACAAACACTCCCTCTTTGAAAGGTATTATGGAAACACTGAGAGAGGGGGGGAAAAAAAAGAAGCATGGTCTCTGTCAATAAGGATTTTTGATTTTATAAGTAGATAGACATGTTTAAATATCCTTAACATCATGAAGACTGAGAGTAATGCTACAGTAAAATTGGATTTTACTTCCAGCTGTACCACTTAACAACATCATGACCTTGAGTAAGATATTAAACCTTTGAAAGCCTTCATTTCCTCATTTGTCAATGTGATTCATGCAAACCACTTGGTCCAGTGCCTGGTATAGTTCTGAAAAAATAGCTACTTACAGCTACTTGTTATTTAAATGATATCAATCTGTATTTCTATCAAATCAGAAAAGTCCTATAGAAGACCATGAAACAGCCCTTCCTCTGTATTGAATGAAACCTCTGCATTATATGATAACAAACACAATTTTTATTGCATGTACCTGGAAATATAGAGATACAGAAATCATAGAGTAGATTCATGGGTTTATCACTCATCATTTTGCTCATGCATTCATATTTCTCTCTACCTATTTAATTCTAGCCTGCAACCTGCTATTGCTTCTACTCAAGAAATTTTCCACAAATGCTACCACGTTTTGTTTTTTTTTTAAATTACAGTAAGGTTTTACTATGCGCTAGGCCTAGGGGATGTAGAAATGAATAAATGAAAATTCCAGTTCTTATAGTCTTGTGGGGAGAGCAAAAAAAAAAAGTAAACCAATATATACAATACAATGATGAAAGTGATTGCCAAAGCAGGATCTGAAGCAAAGGCTATGTGCAGGTCCTTTATTTGGGAAGTAATCATAGGAGATGAGTAAGGGGTAGGTAGTGGAAGGAAACAGGGAAGAGAGAAAGTCTTTACAAAGAACACATTCTCCAGTTGGCCCCAACTCTTGGAGACTGGCACACCATCCCATTGGACCTTCTGAGGTACTTTATGAATGTGTCTCAAAACTGATGTCCCCTTTTGGCAGTTGACTCTTCTTCCTCATTGGTCAGTGGACTGACCAAGGCTAATCTAAGACTTTAATTCAATTTTCAAATTGTGTGTGGTTGAGTGACTAGCTGATCTTGCAGGTAAGCCATGCCACTGGGGCAGGAAATGAGAAATAAGTTCTGTATTCTCACCTCCCTAGCCTAGGATTCCTTCCACAATACCATGCCAGAGTGTTTTTGGAATCCCTGCCGTGTTTTCTATAGAAGATTATTGTACCAAAGTGTCAAAGAAATCTTTCACCAGGTTTTAGGTCAGCTCCAAGAGGCTTTACCCACATATTGCATTCCAAGTCATGGGTGTGCATGCGTGCTTCCGTCATGTCCAACTCTTTGCAACCCTATGGACTGTAGCCCACCAGGAGAGGTTCCTCTGTCCATGGGGATTTTCCAGACAAGAATACTGGAGTGGGTTGCCACACCCTCCTGCAGGGGATCTTCCCAACCCAGGGATCAAACCAGCATCTATGTCTCCTGCATTGGCAGGCAGGTTCTTTACCACTAGTGCCACCTGGGAAGCCACAAGTCATGGGTAAATGCTCTTAAATCAATAAATACCCCACTATCAAGACTTTTTTCCTAATTACCTTGAGCCAACATACACAAGCTCCGCTCTCACATGTGTTCCACTTATTCCTGGCTACCTACTAACCCAACTGCGAACACTTTGGGTGTGCCAGCTATTTCCTCCTGAAATAGGGGCTGTTTCCTATTCTAGTTTTGCTTAGATCTGATCCGGGCTGGAGGCAGTGAGGAAGAAAGCATCATCGGAGAAGCTCTGGCTTCTGGCAGAGTTTTTGCAAAGTCCCCAGGTAAACAGAAGCTGCTTTCCTTTAAAAAGAGAATTACACCTGCCAACGTCAAGGGTTCTTTTAACGGATTAAGATCCTCAAGCTTGTCCACACACATGCCCTATTTCAGGGTTTATGTGTAGGGTGTTTACTTGGGAAATGATTTCAGGCAGCAGGAGAGAAGAAGCAGTGGGAGTGAAAAGGGAAAGAGTAAAAAACAATACAGAGATGTGTCCCCTGAGGAGACTGATGCTCAGTCCTCAATCCTTATGAATTTTATGACTCAGAATTATGTGCCAGAATGATGAAATAGGGAAACCATTTCTCTATTGGTTCTCATCTCCCAGTTGTCAAGGGTTATTCCATAGTATTAAGCCCCTGCATCTGCGGATATCTCTACCATAGTATCAGGCAGATGCTGAGGCAGGAAGTGCGAAGTATGTGAGACAGTCTGAGTTGAAGCATTGCCCAATGCATCTGTGTAAAGCCTGGAGGAAGTAGTCACTGAATGTGTGGCTGAAGTGGGGGAGAGTGTGAAGAATGGAGTGGCATGCCTAGATGTCTGAGTGTCTTATAATAAAGGTGTTCCCTAGTAGGATTATCTATTTAATCACCCATTCGCTCCCTTTCCTCTGTCCCTGTCTTTCCAAAGTGAAACTCTTTTCTCTATCATTCTCTCATGAGTGTACAGTGAAGTTTTCCAGAAGTTATAAATCAGATCATATATGTGATACCATGACAGATTAAATGAAGAAACAATATGAGAATATAGTTGTCATTTATAAACCCAGACAGTAAGATTGGCAAAACTCTAATAAAAGAGTTATTCTTTTCACTACTATTTTTTAAAATAAAAATGTTATTTGTTAATCAATTCACTTACTATTATTTTTAAATAAATTTAATTTTTTCTCAGTTTTAATTTAGAACGTGGCAAACATTGATCAATACAGCCCACATAAACAAAAGCTCTTTGAGCCTGCAGTAGTTTTTGAGAAGTTTACCCTTTATGGTATACTGAGTTCAAAATGTTTGTGAACTTATGGGACTAGGCAAAGAATTCAGAAAAAGAGTTCAAGGTGAACTAGAAGATTCTGTGAAGATTTTAGGCGGAAATACGTACTTGAATTGAGTCTTAAATGATAAAGGGGGATTTGAGCTTTGTAGAATATAAAGGGCCTTAAAGTCAGGGAACCAAAGGCAGAGGTGCAAACCGTGCAACGGGTAGGGGGTGGAGAAACCGGATGTGTTTCACCAAAAGAGGAAAGCAAGTAGTAGCAAAACAATGAGAAAGTAACAAGAGACAAGAAAAGACAAAGGCTGGAACACAGGACATGCGGAATTTAAATTTCATCATATTGGCTTTAGGGAGCCAGTGAAGGTTTTCAAGCACATTGTTGTTTGTGGTTCAGTCACCAAGTCCTGTCCAACTCTTTGAGACCCCACGGACTACAGCAGGCCAGGCTTCCCTGTCCCTCACCATCTCCTGGAGTTTGCCCAAGTTCATGTCCACTGAATCGGGGATGCCATCCAACCACCTCATCCTCTGCTGCTGTCATCTCCTTTTGCCGTCAGTCCTTCCCAGCATCAGAGACTTTTTTAAGCATGAGGGTGACATAAATGTTATTTTGCTTGGGGGAGATTCATTTTCAAAGCGGATTAGATTTTACATGGAGGGAAAGTAGTTGAAATGCTATCTTAAGAGTAGATGTATAAAATGATAAGGACCAGTGATGGCGTTTCAGGTTTGGAGCCTGAGTCAAGGGTGAGAATGGAGTAACATTAAGGAAAACAGAGCACACTGGAGGGATTCGAAGAAAAAAGGAAACATGATAATGACGATAAATCACCATTGAAGAGGTTGCTGGATTTTTTGAATCATAACTACTAAATGATATTTGATATGATTTAAATATTGTGTATTTTTATGATTAGAATTTTTAACTGTGCAAATTCATAAACAAAGCATATGAAACATTTAAAAACTAATTTGAATAACTGATGAATTCATTTCAATCATGCTAGGTCACTAAAAGTTTGCTATGATTTGCACAGTGATATCAACTGTTGATCTATTTTACTGCATAATCAAGAAAATACATTTCTTGTTGATTTAAAATGGTCTGTTCATGCATTATTACCCCTTTTGTAGGTGAAGCTTGAATGTTCCTGAAGCTTGCTTTATTCTCAGTCAGAAAGGCACTATATGCCGTTACTAAGTTACCTCCTTGCAGCAACACCTTCAAAATCACTGGACAAAATAAATCCCGACTTAAAATGCCTTTTGTCTCATTCTTTAAAAGCTCCATGTGCATTCCCCTCATTCTACTCTGTTTTGTTGTTCAGTCACCAAGTCCTGTGGGACTCTTTGAGACCCCCTCAGGACTCTTTGAGACCCCCTGACCTGTAGCCCTCCGGGTTTCTCTGTCCATGGGATTTTCCCAGGCAAGAATAATGGAGTGGGTTGCTATTTCCTTCTCCAGGAGATCTTTCCGGATCAGGGACTGAACTTGAAGCTCCTGCATTGGCAGGTGGATTCTTTACCCCTAAGCCACCAAGGAAGCCCTCATCCTACCCTATACTCATTTATATATAATTTTAATGAATAAAATGATTTTTAGTAATAGTCAATGTGGATTAAACCTTGTTAACTAATAAACTGGGCTACTTACATTTTGAGCTTCTTGGTTAGTCCTGGTTTTAGTAAAAAAAAATATCCTTGGACATATTGCTTAATTACTAATTTAGTTCCTAGAATATGACAAACTCTTGCAGGCAATCAACTGAATCTGCCATAATATTCTACCAATAAAACTTAATGACTGATTATAATTTAGTTAAATACTTGATTTTGTTAATATGAAGAAAATTAAACTTACCTCAGCATATGTGATGTTAAAAAAAAAACTACTCCTTATTTCTTTCCTTGAAAATGATAAGGTTAAAATGAACATTTATTCAGTGAAATAAAATTATTGGCACGTGGATATTAGCATATAAGCTACCTCATTTGGTGAGTTTAGGAAATAAATTCGGAAGAAAGCCATGTGTTAATATCTGAAGATTGAGTCTGAAGTTCAATCTAACCTTTTATATATAATTCAAAAGAGGACATAATTGAAAAAAAGTAAAAATAAGTTAAATTGGCCACTTGTATCCTAACAAATTATAGCATTTTTAAACCCTGAGAACTACAAATCAGAATAACCCTGTTAAGTATTCTGCAGCAAACTCTCTTCTGTCCAGGCTCAGGCGATTTGTTTGGCATAATAAGGAGAGTGAAATTATCTCTTCTGCTCACCTGGTTTCATAGTTTCCTTTCCAATGTTTTCTTGGCTCTGTGGAATAGTTCTTCAATTATTTCAGAATCTCTGAGATACTCTCTGTGCACTCCTGTGAACCTCTTGGATTCGTTTCCTCTTTAAATGAATTGCTACCGATTGCATGAATTAAAGAGCTTCAATCATTGGTCCGTATCTCTATCTTCCTTCTATATAATTTCATTAAGATGAACTGCATTCTTTTCATGAGTCTGGCATATTTGGGAAGCATTCTGCCAAAAAGCAGAAAGATTCTGGACTTGGACCTCAGGGTATCTGGTATACAAGAATTCAAGAAAATAACACCCTTCCTGTTGGTCCCCACAGTGGACCCACCAGTGACTAACCAAAGCACAGTTCTTCGAAATGATATTTCTTGACCCCATCTTATGCTCCACTGGCTGCTCCAGATACATAAAACATGCTGAATAAGTCAAATGCTATTTGAGATAACCAAACATTCTACATTATCAAATCATTTGCTGGAGGATATTTCTAAAAACATCCCCAAGACAAACATTAGATTCTAAAATAGAATTATACAAGTGCTTCCCTGGTGGCTCAGCGGTAAAGAATCTGCCTGCCAATGCAGGAGACGCAGGAGACATGGGTTCGATCCCTGGGTTGGGAAGATCCCCTGGAGGAGGAAATGGCAACGCTCTCCAGTAGTCTTGTCTGTAGAATTCCCTGGACAGAGGTGTCTGGTGGGCTACAGTCCAAAGGGTCAAAAAGAGTTGGACACAACTTAGCATCTGAGCATGTACACACATGTTCTTTAATACTGTAACTCCATTTGGTGGATCTTTTACTAGACTATTTCTTAATATTTGTGTTTTAAATATGAATTTATATTGAGTTTGATAGATATTCTAGGGCAGATATTTAACAATAAGGAAAAGATCATATGCAAAGGATTTTTATAAATGTTACTGAATTATATGAATAAAAAGGAATGTTTTAATGCTATGGGAAGTATCACTAGGGTGAAGTTTAACAATACTTATAAAAATAATCTAATTCCTGTTGGTTACATGGAAACAGTACTTCAAATAAATTTTTCAGTTACTAAGATACACTTTAAAAATAATTGCGTATAATTTATGATCACATAAAAATCATTTTTATTTTAGAATACTTCTAAGAAACACTCATCATAGAAAACTTGTTTTAAGTAGCCAAGTCTTTGAAAAATACTACAATTACTTAGATATACTATCTGAAGTGAATATGTTTAGGAAAATGAGAAAAGGCTAATATAATTAAACATTAATACCTAATGTTTCCAGTCATTGGTTTTCAAACTGTTTCCTGCATTGTGTGTTTTCTCTTTACACTTTACTCAACATAAGGGATCTCCAACATCTGGGATCTAATGGATGATGATTCAAGGTGGAACTGATGTAATAATATTAAAAATAAAGTGTACAATTATTGTAATGCACGGGAATCATCCTGAAACCATTCCCCACTCTCTGTCCATGGAAAAATGGTCTTCCATTAATCGGTCCCTGGTATAAAAAAAAGTTGGGGAACACTGTCTAACACAGAGGGGCATCTGTGTAACACTTCTGGGGGAAAAACTTTCTAGCCTCCTGTATTGCAGCATGGACAGTATTAGGAACGTGGGACTGAAGTCTCCGGTCATAGTCTTATTCCCTCGTAATCTGTCCTCCACCCAGAAGCTAGAAGTATGTTTCTTCACATCACTGATCAGCTCCTCTCTCAAATGGAAGCATGCTGAATATCTGCCATGTTTCTTAGGCAAGGGTGATGCCTGTCAGTGTCTGTACATACTAAATATCTCCGTTCAGTTCAGTCACTCACTCATGTCCGACTCTTTGCGACCCCATGAATCGCAGCACACCAGGCCTCCCTGTCCATCACCAACTCCTGGAGTTCACTCAGACTCACGTCCATCGAGTTAGTGATGCCATCCAGCCATTTCATCCTCTGTCGTCCCCTTCTCCTCCTGCCCCCAATCCCTCCCAGCATCAGAGTCTTTTCCAGTGAGGCAACTCTTCGCATGAGGTGGCCAAAGTACTAGAGTTTGTACTCGAGTACAAACTCTAGCTGAAACTAGAGTTTCAGCTTTAGCCTCATTCCTTCCAAAGAAATCCCAGGGCTGATCTCTTTCAGAATGGACTGGTTGGATCTCCTTGCAGTCCAAGGGACTTGCAAGAGTCTTCTCCAACACCACAGTTCAAAAGCATCAATTCTTCGGCGCTCAGCTTTCTTCACAGTCCAACTCTCACATCCATACATGACCACTGGAAAAACGATAGCCTTGACTAGATGGACCTTTGTTGGCAAAGTAATGTCTCTGCTTTTGAATGTACTATCTAGGTTGGTTGTAACTTTTCTTCCAAGGAGTAAGTGTCTTTTAATTTCATGGCTGCAATCACCATCTGCAGTGATTTTGGAGCCCAGAAAAATAAAGTCTGACGCTGTTTCCACTGTTTCCCCATCTATTTCCCATGAAGTGATGGGACTGGATGCCATGATCTTCGTTTTCTGAATGTTGAGCTTTAAGCCAACTTTTTCACTCTCCTCTTTCACTTTCATCAAGAGGCTTTTTAGTTCCTCTTCACTTTCTGCCATAAGGGTGGTGTCATCTGCATGTCTGAGGTTATTGATATTTCTCCTGGCCATCTTGATTCCAGCTTGTGTTTCTTCCAGCCCAGCGTGTCTCATGATGTACTCTGCATAGAAGTTAAATAAGCAGGGTGACAATATACAGCCTTGACGTACTCCTTTTCCTATTTGGAACCAGTTTGTTGTTCCATGTCCAGTTCTAACTGCTGCTTCCTGACCTGCATACAGAGTTCTCAAGACGCAGGTCAGGTGGTCTGGTATTCCCATCTCTTTCAGAATTTTCCAGTTTCTTGTAATCCACAGTCAAAGGCTTTGGCATAGTCAATAGGCAGAAATAGATGTTTTCCTGGAACTCTCTTGCTTTTTTGATGATCAGCGATGTTGGCAGTTTGATCTCTGGTTCCTCTGCCTTTTCTAAAACCAGCTTGAACATCTGGAAGTTCATGGTTCACGTATTTCTGAAGTCTGGCTTGGAGAATTTTGAGCATTACTTTACTAGCATGTGAGATGAGTGCAATTGTGCGGTAGTCTGAGCATTCTTTGGCATTGCCTTTCTTTGGGATTGAAATGAAAACTGACCTTTTCCACTCCTGTGGCCACTCCTGAGTTTTCCAAATTAGCTGGCAGCACTTTCACAGCATCATCTTTCAGGATTTGAAATACCTCATCCGGAATTCCATCACCTCCACTAGCTTTGTTCATAGTGATGCTTTCTAAAGCCCACTTGACTTCACATTTCAGGATGTCTGGCTCTAGGTGAGTGATCACACCATCGTGATTATCCGGGTCGTGAGGGTATTTTCTGTACAGTTGTTCTGTGTATTCTTGCCACCTCTTCTTAATATCTTCTGCTTCTGCTAGGTCCATGCCATTTCTGTCCTTTATTGAGGCCATCTTTGCATGAAATGTTCCCTTGGTATCTCTAATTATCTTGAAGAGATCTCTAGTCTTTCCCATTCTGTTGTTTTCCTCTATTTCTTTGCATTGATCGCTGAGGAAGGCTTTCTTATCTCCCCTTGCTATTCTTTGGAACTCTGCATTCAGATGCTTATATCTTTCCTTTTCTCCTTTGCTTTTCGCTTCTCTTCTTTTCACAGCTATATGTAAGCCCTCCCCGGACAGCCATTTTGCTTTTTTTGCATTTCTTTTCCATGGGTATGGTGTTGATCCCTGTCTCCTCTACAATGTCACGAACCTCATTCCATAGTTCATCAGGCACTCAATCAGATCTAGTCCCTTCAATGTATTTCTCACTTCCACTGTATAATTATAAGGGATTTGATTTCGGTCATACTTGAATGGTCTCATGTTTTCCCCTACTTTCTTCAATTTAAGTCTAAATTTGGCAATATGGAGTTCATGATCTGAGCTACAGTCAGTTCCCGGTCTTGTTTTTGCTGACTGTATAGAGCTTCTCCATCTTTGGCCGCAAAGAATATAATCAATCTGATTTCAGTGTTGACCATCTGGTGATGTCCATGTGTAGAGTCTTCTCTTATGTTGTTAGAAGAGGGTGTTTGCTATGACCAGTGCATTTTCTATATCTGGATTCTATTAAATATTTATTGAGCAACTATGACCACAGTGAGAGATAACATATGGGATTTATAATGTTTTCGAGTACCTTTCTTAATCCTTGGCATGCAGTCACTTCTTTCATCTCCATTGTACCATCTTATCCTCATTCTACAAATGAAGAAACTGCTGCACAGAGAGGTGGTATAATCTGCCTAAAGTCACACAGCTAACTAAGAAGTACAGGAAGTAGTCCAGCTCCAGCATCCATGCACCCAAACACTCCACTGTAATTGTAGCTGGGAGTACAAAGATAAATTAAACACAGTCTGAGTGTTTGCTGTTCAGTAGAGGGCAACGTATTTTCAGTGTAATGGTAAAAGATAATCATAGAGCTAGAAATATTTATTAAGAATTTATAAATTCTGATCTCTTAAATAATCCACTTATATGCATTGTTTGGGCTTCTTCGGTGGCTCAGCAGTAATGAATTTGCCTGTAATGCAGGAGATGCAGGAAATGTGGGTTTGATTCCTGGGCCTGAAATGGGAAATGGCAGCACACTTCATTATGCAGTCCATGGGGTTGCAGAGTCAGACACGACTGAGCATGCACGCATGCATGCACATGCATTGTTTAACTTCATAAGAATCTTATACTTTTTCAATTAGAAAATTAAGATAATTTGCTCAAGATGAGAAAGAACAAATTACAAATTCCAGTTAGCTTGGATTCCTCTGGCTTTAACAGGCCTTAGTTTTCCTCTGTTGAATATTAAAAAACTTCTTAGAACACACCGACCTTGGACAAGGTCACTTTGTGACTATGACTGAGCAAGACAAAAATGAGTCCCTTTCATAATCTTGTCAGAACACAGACCAAAAAAAAAAAAAAAGAACACAGTATAAACCACAAAAATGACCAAACATTCCCCATCTGAGCTAACAGCAGTGACTGCCCCCTTTTCTGATCAATTTTATCTCGAGCTCTACTTTGTTCCTGTAACCCTCTAGACAAAAATTTTCAGAGACGATCTTTTCCCTGTTATCTGCTCCTAATCCAGAGGAAAATCATTGTTTTAAAAATCCTTCAAAAAAATTAAAAACAAGCCTAAATCCTATAGCAAGTTTGTTCTAACACCCTCCTACTGAGATCCCCCCAGTTCCTCATGGTAATCTATCTTCTCTGTTTGCAATGAGCCAATAAACTCAACTTGGTTCCACTTCAGGTCTGTTCTTTAGCTGGAGGATATTATCAGTTAGATCCCACTGAGATTGGGCTGAGACCCTCACCCAGGACAGCACACTAGATTCAGTAATAAGGTGCACATTGGGGTCACTTTGAAATCTCTTCCCGCTCAAGTGTTTAAGGTGTCACCCTGGCCACATATGGGAAGCTAATTTCACTCTGAACTAAGCTGTGATTATTATTTTATTGTGATTCTTTGGCGTTGGATTTTTGTTTTGTTTTCTTTTTTGACTTAGGAATAATTTCCCTGGTGGCTCAGACAGTAAAGAACCTGCTTGCAAAGCAGGAGACAAGGATTTGATCCTTGGGTCGAGAAGATTCGCTGGAGAAGGGAATCGGAACTCACTGCAATATTCTTGCCTGGAAAATGCCATGGACAGAGAAACCTAGTGGGCTACCGTCCATGGGGTTGCTAAGAGTCGGATACAACTGAGTGATTAACACTTCTTTCATTCTCTTGGGACTTATTGGTTATATGGGCAGATTTATGTTGTTTCTGAGTGAATTGTTTTCTGGCCTTATTGTATTCATTTCTGTGGTCTGCTTGTTTATTCTATAAGAAGAAAAGTCTATAAAGAGGGGATGGACATAGACCTGATAAATCTATCTTTCACCCAGTGCTGGGGAAGGAGTTCACAAAGTATCATCAGACTAGTGTTCTTTGAGTAAAAATGCTGTAGGTCAGCATTTCAAAAACTTATAAGAAGTTTCCCCTCAATCTTGTGAGAAATAATTTATTTAGTTTCATCTGTCTCGGGTTGTTCGGTTCCTGATCAGGGCAAGTTTCAGAAGTACACGGTTGCACAAACACCAACATTACTGACCACTGGAATTCTCATGGGGCCATCTCTTGATCTAAACCTGCAACTCTTTCAAGCCAAACTCCAATTTTCTTTATGTTTTCGAAATATAAGGTAAAATATCTATATATATGTTTGTATATAGATAGAAATATATATATATATTTATAATTATATGTAGACATACCCTCTGACTGGTGAAAATTACTAGAGGTAATGTGAAACCATAATGACTGCTGGGAGAATTGTGACATTAGCAAGATGTTAATTTGATAGCCCCCTTAGAACAAAAGAGGAAGAAACACTCGAGGGGAGATTGTCTTGTCTACAACAAAGAGATTATTTTATTCCATGTAGAAGACTCCTTTTTCATTTCTTCAGGGTTAAATAATCCCTGGCTTTTAAAATGAGTGGCTTGATAAAATTGCCAACCACTTTTTCTCTCTTTTGTATGTATACATGTCAAAATGGGTTTTTTTGCATCTAAACTTTGTTACCTCTCCTTGCAAGCAACAGGTTTTTATAATGATATTAATTTAATATTTGTTGGAAATTGGCCCCTGCTTACTTATTTTTCTACTTATGTTCCTCACTCTCTTTTTCTTATGCTTGGAAATTCTTAAAGAGAAACCGGTTATAAAAATCATTTTGCTGGTACAAATGCACTCTGGGGATATCTAGTGTAGACAAACATTAAAAGTTGTTTTAAAATAATTATTGTGTTATATTTGCTTTAAAAATTGTAGAGTTTGAAAATGTGCATTTACTTAACAGCCTTCAGTACTATAATTACGAGATAAAAATATATTAGCTCTAATATATGAAATAGCTTTGGGCAGAATTTAAAGAAGTCTGCTAAATTTAGTTTATCATATAAAAATATTAGCATAATATTTAGATTTATATAAACCAGGTTTTAACTTCACAGCTTAAATTCCCTAAAATAACTTATGGTTTAAGTATATTACTACTGTTTTCTTAAAAAATTAGACATATATAAAAACATATATGTGTATGTATCTACATATATGTGTATAATATATGCTGATAATAGTGGATATCTTTTTAAATGTTTAATTTTATGGAATTTTTACAATGTTGCAATCATGAGGATTTAATATATTGACTAAGATTATAGTCTAACTTTTCTTAACAAGAACTTGGACTATTCAAGACAGTAGTGACTACCATAATAGCCACTGTACCTATTGAAATTTAATTATTTAAAATTAAATAAATAAATATTCAGTTCCTTAGTTGCACTAACCACAAGTCAAGTGCTCAGTAGTCACATATGGCCAGTGGCTACCATACTGGACAGTACACATATAGGACATTTAAATAATTAGAGTTCCATTGATATCACTGCCTTCAGTTCAGTTCAGTCGCTCAGTCATGTCTGACTCTTTGCAACCCCATGAATCGCAGCACGCCAGGCCTCCCTGTCCATCACCATCTCCCAGAGTTCACTCAGACTCGCGTCCATTGAGTCAGTGATGCCATCCAGCCGTCTCATCCTCTGTTGTCCCCTTCTCCTCCTGCCCCCAATCCCTCCCAGCATTAGACATATGATTAAGCTAATAAGAAAATAATCTTTGGGTGCTGGGTAATTTTTAAGTAAGAAAGATAGAGAAACACTGATTACTGAAAATGTTCTGCAATCAATTCTGATGTGTGGCAGGATTTTCCACAACACCAGGGAATTCTCAAATGCTATCTGGGTGTCCTAGAGTTGAACTGAAAAAAAAAAGTTCTGGCACTATTAACCCCATAGTTAGGAGATGGCCTCAGATCACACAGGTTAAGTCCTCATCCCTGCATGACTGCACACCTCCCTTCCTCGGTCCTTACCCCTCCCCACATCCCTTCCCAGACTCCAGACACAAACCGAGGTTAACATCTGTGCTTCTAGTGAGTGAAAGTCACTCAGTCATGTCTGACTGTTTGCAACCCCATGGATTATACAGTCATGGAATTCTTCAGGCCAGAATACTGGAGTGGGAAGCCTTTCCCTTCTCCAGGGGATCTTCCCAATCCAGGGATCGAACCCAGGTCTCCCACATTGCAGGAAGATTCTTTACCAGGTGAGCCACAAGGGAAGCCCAAGAGTACGGGAGGGGTTAGCCTATCCCTTCTCCAGTGGATCTTCCTGACCCAGGAATTGAACCAGGTGTTCTGCATTGCAGGCGAATTCTTTACTAAGTGATAGTCCATAAATTGTAAGTTCTAATGATCTGAATTCTTTTGATTTGCTAGAGTGTCTCATAGGATTAGGGAAGCATTTTACTTAATAGGCTTTTAAACATTCAGTTCAGTTCAGTTGCTCAGTCGTGTCTGACTCTTTGCGACCCCATGAATCACAGCACGCCAGGCCTCCCTGTCCATCACCAACTCCTGGAGTTCACCCAGACTCGTGTGCATCGAGTCGGTGATGCCATCCAGCCATCTCATCCTCTGTCGTCCCCTTTTCCTCCTGCCCCCAATCCCTCCCAGCGTCAGGGTCTTTTCCAATAAGTCAACTCTTCGCATGAAGTGGCCAAAGTATTGGAGTTTCAGCTTCAGCATCATTCCTTCCAATGAACACCAGAGACTGATCTCCTTTAGAATGGACTGGTTGGATCTCCTTGCAATCCAAGGGACTCTCAAGAGTCTTCTTCAACACCACAGTTCAAAGCATCAATTCTTCGGCGCTCAGCTTTCTTCACAGTCCAAAGCTCACATCCATACATGACCACTGGAAAAACCATAGCCTTGACTAGATGGACCTTTGTTGGCAAAGTAATGTCTCTGCTTTTCAATATGCTATCTAGGTTTGTCATAACTTTCCTTCCAAGGAGTAAGCATCTTTTAATTTCATGGCTGCAGTCACCATCTGCACTGATTTTGGAGCCCCAAAAAATAAAGTCTGACACTGTTTCCACTGTTTCCCCATTGATTTGCCATTAACTGATGGGACCAGATGCCATGATCTTAGTTTTCTGAATGTTGAGCTTTAACCCAAATTTTTCACTCTCTCCTTTCACTTTCATTAAGAGGCTTTTTAGTTCCTCTCCACTTTCTGCCATAAGGGTGGTGTCTTCTGCATATCTGAAGTTATTGATATTTCTCCCGGCAATCTTACTACTTATTAAGCATTTCATGTATTAGGTTTATTAGAAAAGGATGTAACTTTGGAACAGTCACATGGAGGAGATGCATAGGGATGGGGATGAGCTAAGGTGAGTAGAGCTCCCACGTTGTCTCCAAGTGCATCATTCTCCCCAAATCTCCATGTGTTCACCAACCCAGAATCTCGCTGAACTCTGGCTTTTGTTAGGTAGGCATGGTTGCTTAAATTACTGTCATCTGGGATTGATTTAACCTCCAGTTCCTTTCTCTCCTCCCCCGCCAGAGGTCAGATGGAGAGACTGAAAGTTTCAACAAAGTTTCTTCAATCACCTAGTGGGTTCTCCTGGCAGCTAGTCCCATTCTTAGGTGCTTTCCAGATCTCACCTTACCTATGTTATTAATACAAAGGCACTTCTTTCACTCTCATCACTTAGGAAGTTCCAAGGGTTTTAGGAACCCTGTGCCATTTACAGGAAGAAGGCCTAATATATACTTCTTATAAATCACAATATCACAATCAGTAAACATAATTTTAATTTACCCTTACTTAGAATAGCTGAGATAGGCCAAATATGCAAATATCTGTGAATTATATATATGCATGTGTGCATGTATGCATAGAGTGGTTTTTGCTGCTCTACTATAAAACTAGTGCCTTAAGAAATAAGTGCTTTTGAAGAAAAGATACCTAAACACTTCTTACTTTTCCATCTTCTAGTTTTCTCTTGTATCTGAAGGAAAGAAAAGTAGCTACTTTACTTCAAGAGGTATTTAATATAAATGGTTGACTATTCCAGGCACTCTGATTATAGAGTTAGACAAATATGTATACAAAATAATGCATGCAATTTTCTGTTTATTAGGAAAGTTATCATAGTTTTTTAATATAGTAGATTTATATGATATATACATTGTTTTATTTAATATACTGACAGGTTATATTTTAAACCTACAGTTAAAAGTTTGAATTTACAGATTTATGCATTTTATACCTTAAGTACATATATAGGAAGATACGTTAGTAAATCATTTACCATATACATATTTCTTCCAGAATAAAGTACAGAAGAGTTAAATTATAACTTTAAACTCTTTTGTAAAATCACCTGTTATTTTATGCCTAGATTAACAGTTCCTTTTCATCACACTTTTTTCGTCTTTTCAAATCATTTTTTAAAAGATTGCTTATTTTGAAAGAACAGTTAAGATCCCAGTAATCATAATTGTTTATTTTAGTGTTTTGACAAGACTATAATTTTTTTATTCTTAGTTAATTATGACATAATTAATATTAAGGTATATCTTGTATTTTCTGACAACTATATCAAATGCTAAATATGTGTTTTTATATAAGCAACTTACAAATATCTATGGAAGCAAAAGGAGACTGACTACTGCTTGCTAGGAATCAGGAATCACAAAGAGGTGATATCTGGGTTGTTCACGGAAAGATGGGCAAGATTTTGAAGGGCAAGGAATATAGACAATGTTATTATTGCAGAAGGATGCAACAGTGACAGAGGCAGGAATGTCCAGAATTTAGTCTTCAAAAATGCTTTGATAACATCTCTCTAAATACGGAAGACCAGATTTTCTTTTGTGCATTTTAAAGCAAATATCTAAACATTTTCATACTAAGTTTAAATAGTTGCAAAAAAACCATTTCCCACAAGTTTTAAATACTGACATCTAAAAAATAAAAGTCACAGCATTCTTTTAAATATTTTTAAAGTATAGAAATAATGGTCATCATTATCCATTAAAAATTAACAAACAAAAAGGAGCTCTTCTTTTTAATAGTTGAATAGTTTATATTACATTTTTATCATTCTGAACTTGTATTTTCAGCCTGTTGCCTCCAAGGGATTTTAAATATATGTTTTTCATAAAATTCTTTATTAAAAGGTAACTTTTGTATTGAGATATAATACACATAAATACATCATAAGTTTCTGGTCAATAGATTTTTATGAAGAGCATCTATTCATATAATGAGCAGCATTCAGATGAAAAAATAGGTCGTAGAATATTTTTAGCATCGCGAAGTTTTCTCTTGGGACCTCTTTCACTATCCTGACTTCTAATCTGTGATAATAAATATAATAACCAACAACGGCCAGATCATATATAAAAATAGAGGTTGGATCCACAACCTGCAGCTGCTTGCTCAGGAAACCAACCCCTTATCTATCATAACCCAATAAAGCAGGTTGCTTTAAGTTGGACTAGACTGCTTAGTTCTAATAACTGTTGCGTTGTATATTTAACAGTTGCTACATGTCAAATCTTTCAGTGTCATATCTTTTTTTGCCTCTTCATACTATTCATGGGTTCTCACGGCAAGAATACTGAAGTGGTTTGCCATTCCCTTCTCCAGTGGACCACATTTGTCAGAATTTTCCACAATGATCTGTCTGTCTTGGGTGGTGCTACCAGGCATGGCTCACAGTTTCATTGAGTTAGACAAGGCTGTGGTCCACGTGATAGTTTGATTAGTTTTCTGTGATTGTGCTTTTCATTCTGTCTGCCCTCTGAGGGAGAAGGATAAGAGGCTTATGGAAGCTTATCACAGTAATCCAAATCTATGCCCCAATCGGTAATGCTGAAGAAGCTCAAGTTGAACAGTTCTATGAATTTACAAGACCTTCTTGAATTAACACCCCCAAAAGATGTCCTTTTCATTATAGGGGACTAGAATGCAAAAGTAGGAAGACAAGAGATTTCTGGAGTAACAGGCAAATTTGGCCTTGGAGTACAAAACGAAGCAGGGCAAAGGCTAACTGAATTTTGCCAAGAGAACGCACTGGTCATAGCAAACACCCTCTTCCAACAACATAAGAGAAGACTCTACACATGGATATCACCAGCTGGTGAATACTGAAATTAGATTGATTATATTCTTTGCAGCCAAATATGGAGAAGCTCTATACAGTCAGAAAAAGCAAGACCGGGAGCTGACTGTGGCTAAGATCATGAACTCCTTATTGCCAAATTCAGACTTAAATGGAAGAAAGTAGGGAAAACCATGGTAGGAAAACCATACCCATTCAGGTATGACCTAAATCAAATCCCTTACACTTTTACAGTGGAAGTGACAAATACATTCAAGGGATTAGATCTGATAGAGAGTACCTGAAGAACTATGGATGGAGGTTCATGACATTGTACAGGAGGCAGTGATCAAGATCATGCCTAAGAAAAAGAAATGCAAAATGACAAATGGTTGTTTGAGGAAACAACCTTACAAATAGCTGAGAGAAGAAGAGAAGCTAAAGGCAAAGAAGAAAAGGAAAGATATACCCATTTGAATGCAGAGTTCCAAAGAATAGCATGGAGAAATAAAGCCTTCCTCACAATACAAAGGATTAGAAGAAAACAATAGAATGGGAAAGACTAGAGGTCTCTTCAAGAAAATTAGTGATACCAAGGGAACTTTTCATGCAAAGATGGGCACAAAAAGACAGAAATAGTATGGACCTAATAGAGCAGAAGATATTAAGAAGAGGTGGCAACAATACACAGAAGAACTATACAAAAGAGATCTTAATGACCCAGAGAACCACAATGGTGTGATCACTCACCAAAATCAGACATCCTGGAATGCAAAGTCAAGTGGGTCTTAGGAGTGTCATTAGGAGCAAAGCTAGTGGAAGTGATGGAATTCAAATTGAGCTATTTCAAATCCTAAAAGATGATGCTGTGAAAAAGTCCTGTATTCAATATGCCAGCAAATTTGGAAGACTCAGCAGTGGCCACTGGACTGAAAAAGTTCAGTTTTCATTCCAATCCAAAAGAAAGGCAATATCAAAGAATGTTCAAACTACCACACAATTGCACTCTCCCACACACTAGCAAAGTAGTGCTCAAAATTCTCCAAGGCATGCTTCAACAGTATATGAACCGTGAACTTCCAGATGTTCATGTTGGATTTAGAAGAGGCAGAGGAACTAGAGATCAAATTGCCAAAATCCGTTGGATCATCAAAAAAGCAAGAGAGTTCCAGGAAAACATCTACTCCTGCTTTATTGACTGCAGCAAAGTCTTTGACTGTGTGGATCACAACAAACTGTGGAAAATTCTTCAAGAGATGGGAATACCAGACCACCTTACCTGCCTCCTGAGAAATCTGTATGCAGGTCAGGAAGCAACAATTAGAGCTGGACATGGAACAACAGACTGGTTCAAAATTGGGAAAGGAGTACGAGAAGGCTGTATATTATCACGCTGCTCACTTAACTTACATGCAGAATATATCATGCGAAATGCCAGGCTGGTTGAAGCACAAGCTGGAATCAAGATTCAGTTCAGTTCAGTTCAGTCGCTCAGTCGTGTCTGACTCTTTGCAAGTCCATGAATCGCAGCATGCCAGGCCTCCCTATCCATCACCAACTCCTGGAGTTCACTCAGACTCACGTCCATCGAGTCAGTGACGCCATCCAGCCATCTCATCCTCTGTCGTCCCCTTCTCCTCCTGCCCCCAATCCCTCCCAGCATCAAAGTCTTTTCCAATGAGTCAACTCTTCCATGAGGTGGCCAAAGTACTGGAGTTTCAGCTTCAGCATCATTCCTTCCAAAGAAATCCCAGGGCTGATCTCCTTCAGAATGGACTGGTTGGATCTCCTTGCAGTCCAAGGGACTCTCAAGAGTCTTCTCCAACACCACAGTTCAAAAGCATCAATTCTTTGGCACTCAGCCTTCTTCATAGTCCAACTCTCCCATCCATTCATGACCACTGGAAAAACCATAGCCTTGACTAGACGGACCTTTGTTGGCGAAGTAATGTCTCTGCTTTTGAATATGCTATCTAGGTTGCTCATAACTTTCCTTCCAAGGAGTAAGCGTCTTTTAATTTCATGGCTGCAGTCACCATCTGCAGTGATTTTGGAGCCCCCCAAAATAAAGTCTGACACTGTTTCCCCATCTATTTCCCATGAAGTGATGGGACCGGATGCCATGATCTTCGTTTTCTGAATGTTGAGCTTTAAGCCAACATTTTCACTCTCCTCTTTCACTTCTATCAAGAGGCTCTTTAGTTTCTCTTCACTTTCTGCCATAAGGGTGGTGTCATCTGCATATCAGCAATCCTGGAGAAATATCAATAACGTCAGATAAGCAGATGACATCACCCTTATGGCAGAAAGTGAAGAGGAACTCAAAAGCCTCTTAATGAAAGTGAAAGAGCAGAGTGAAAAAGCTGACTTAAAACTCAACATTCAAAAAATGAAGATCATGGCCTCCAATCCCATCACTTCATGGCAGATAGGTATAAAAACAATGGAAACAGTGAGAGACTTTATTTTCTTGGGCTCCAAAATCACTGCAGATGGTTGACTGCAGCCATGAAATTAAAAGATGCTTGCTTCTTGGAAGAAAAGGTATGACCAATCTAGAAGTGAAGTGAAGTGAAGTGAAGTGAAGTGAAGTCACTCAGTCATGTCTGACCCTTTGTGACCCGTGGACTGTAGCCTGTCAGGCTCCTCTCTCCATAGGATTCTCCAGACAAGAATACTGGAGTGGGTTACCATTTCCTTCTCCAGGCGATCTTCCTGACCCGGGGATCGAAGCCGTGTCTCCCTCACTGGAGGCAGACGCTTTAACCTCTGAGCCACCAGGGAAGCCCCTGACCAATCTAGACAACATATTAAAAAGACAACATATTAAAAAGTAGAGACACTACTTTGCCAACAAAGGTCCGTCTAGTCAAAGCTATGGTTTTTCCAGTAGTTATGTATGGATTTAAGAGTTGGATCATAAAGAAAGCTGAGTGCTGAAGAATTGATGCTTTTGAACTGTGGTGTTGGAGAAGACTCCTGAGAGTCCCTTGGACTGCTAGGAGATCCAACCAGTCCATCCTAAAGGAAATCAGTCCTGAATATTCATTGGAAGGACTGATGCTGAAGCTGAAACTCCAATACTTTGGCCACCTGATGCGAAGAACTGACTCACTGGAAAAGTCCCTGATGCTGGGAAAGACTGAAGGTGAGAAGAGAAGGGGACATCAGAGGATGAGCTGGTTTGATGGCATCACCAACTCGATGGACATGACTTTGAGCAAGCTTCAGGGGTTGGTGAGGACAAGGAAGCCTGGTGTGCTGCATTCCATGGGGTCGCAAAGAGTCGGACATGACTGAGTAAATGAACTATTAGATCACTTTTTAAAATGTGTATTTATGTACTTTCTGTCCAGGTTTTAGTGGCAGTATCCAGGATCTTAGTTGCAGCATGTGGGATCTAGTTTCCTGACCAGAGGTCAAACCGAAGCTTGAAGCCCCCTGCATTGGGAGCACAGAGTCTTAGCCTCTGGACCACCTCTTTTTAAAATGCATATTTATTTATTTGGCTGTCCAGGTTTTAGTTGCAGCATGTGGCATCTTGTTCCCTGACCAGGGATCAAACCCAAGCCCCCTGCATTAGGAGCACAGAGTGTTAGCCTCTGGACCACTAGGGAAGTTAACATTTTATTGTTTGTTAATGGCCTTCCCTTGTGGCTCAGCTGGTAAAGAATTCACCTGCACTGTGGCAGACCTGAGTTAGATCCCTGGCTTGGGAAGATCCCCTGGAGAAAGGAAAGGCTACCCACTCCAGTATTCTGGCCTCGAGAATTCCATGGACTGTATAGTTCATGGCTTTGCAAAGAGCTGGACATGACTGAGTGACTTTCACTTTTCAAGAACAAACCATGACTTCTCTAACAACTGATCCCAAATGGCCAGTACTTGATTAATAACTGACAGTCTCCCTAATTTTTGGCCATGCCTCCAATTTAAGACTAATTATGGAAAGCCAAATACACATTTCTAAGCAGTCACATAAGGAGTTCCCCTTTCTAGTTAGCTCACCTATAGCTTTTGTCATGTCTACAGCCTCCAATCACAGCACACCTGAAGCCTTCCTCTCTTTCCACTGCTGTTTCCTACTCTTCTGCCTGCCTTTGAGTCTGTGCACAAGCTCAAGTGATGTCAGCTGTCACTTGATGTTGCAAGCACCGAATAAGCAGCCTTTGCCTATTTACACCTGGTTGATCTTGATCTTTATTTCTACAAACCCTAATATATTACTTTTGTGTGTGGATCTTTATGTTGTAAAATTCATTCCATATATTAATATGCATAAATGTCATTAGTTTGTTTCTACTGTTATATGGTGTTACTGTATCACAAATTATTTCTCTATTTTACCGTTGATGGATATTTGGTCTCTTTGCAGCTTGGGCCTTTTTTGAATAAAGCAGCTATCCAAATTTGTACACGTAACTCAGTGAATATATGCTCATGTGGAACTTTGGGATCTTGGTTAGGTGTATTTATCTTTAGCAGATACTGCTAAACAGTTCTTCAAGGTGGTTGAATCCATTTACTCTCCCAGAGGCAGTATAATCTGATAGAATTTTATCCTAATATACCTTTTTTCATGCTTGGAAGTCTTTTAAAGATTTATTTTTTTATGCTGGAAAGTCATTCTTCTCTGCAAAAAGAGTTGTATACATTGAAATTTTATTTAAACAAACTTCTGTGACCATAAGGCTATATTAAAATTTATGTTTTGTACTGTTATCATTAGTTATTAGTAGTGCCCAATTTATCAAAATAACATGTATGATGAATATGAGAAAACTAATAAACATGAAAAGCAAAACTGTATCGAGAAAACATTACTTGTAAAGATAAAGCATTTAAAAATTCGTTTATGTACCTGTGGATAAATAATCATTGCTAGGAGATAATATGCAGCATCACTTGTTCTTACTTTAGATTTTTGTTCATGTTACATGCTAAGAAACTCTGTTCACAACAAGCAGGAATAGATACTGTTTTAGAATACTCTGATCACAGTATCATTCAGTTCTCTGAACTATTTTTGAGTAAAAACGTCCCAAGGAGATCCGAGGGTTGCCATGAGCTAGAAGGACCAGATCCTTACTAATTCCTCAGAGATCTTCTCTATCACCGAAGAAGGCAATTTTCTTATGTATGTCTCTGGTTCCAGGTAGAGCGTTGGATAAACAGGACCCTTGCACATCGCCGGGAGCAGGTGCTGGTTTCAGCGGCAGGTCAGCCTCGGGTTCCGATCGGCGAGCCAGCAGAGAGGACCACGCCCTCCGCCGCCGCGCGGGTCTCCCGCAAGCCGCGGGCTGCGTGCGCCGCGCAGCGCGGCTCGCCGGGGCCCCCTGGCCACGCCCACTTCCTGCCCCATCCCGGGTCTTTCCAGGTCTCCTCTCCCGGTGAACCGGATGCGCCGTCAGTTTTCTCCTCAGCGTCCTCCGCTGGTTTCCCACTGCCCGGCGAGGCCGTAGGCATCCACGGGGGCACGGGCAGGGGGCTCCCGGAGGCTGGCCTGGCAGGTATAGGGCGCCGGTAGGAGCTGGGCGCGCACGGTTACCGCGCGTGGAGGAGACACTGCCCTGCGGCGATGGGTGCCAGGGGCGCTCCTTCACGCCGGAGGCAGGCGGGGCGGCGGCCGCGGTATCTCCCCACCGGGAGCTTTCCCTTCCTCCTCCTCCTGCTGCTCCTGTGCATCCAGCTCGGCGGAGGACAGAAGAAAAAGGAGGTAGGGCGAATCCCGTGGGCATTCCTGGGCGGGCCGGGGCGGGTCCGAGTGGGCGAGCCGCGTTGCTAGGCAGATGGGCCGCGGGGCGTGGGCGATGGCTGATTTTGGGGGTGCTGGCGGAGTCTGCGGGCAGGCTTTTGCGCATGTCCTTTGAGCCCCACAGTTTCAAAAGTGGGGTTGCCATGTCCTTCCTCAGAAAACAACGCCAAGCCCCTCGCTCTTCGGTCACGGCGCGCTTTTGACCCTTAGTTGAAGGCTAAGGTTCGGGGCCCCTTAGTCAGTAAAAAGGGGTTTGTTGGATGTGAAAATACCGTTTAGGAGTATTTGAAGCCTGCATCGAAGGAACGGTTTGTTCCTTGTGTTTCTTATCCTGCGCCCTTCGTTATCTGTTTAGGAGGCAACAGCATATTGAGACTGTGTTTAAAGTTATTCTGTGTTTTATTAAACCTTTGTAAAGCTGTCTATTTTTCCTTAGGTTAAAATCACGGTATAATTGTGCCAGTAACCTCACGTTATTTAGGTTGCACACATTTGTTTGTGAAATTCAGATCACCTGACCTCAGTCTTAGCCCTCTAATAACTTTGATGAGGGGCTTCTCTGGTGGCTTAGTGGTAAAGAATTCGCCTGTCAGTGCAGGAGCCAGAGGGGGCTCGGTTCGATCCCTGGGTCGGGAAGATTCTCTGGAGGAGGAAATGGCGATTCACTCCAGAAGCTTGCTTGGGAAATCCCATGGACGGAGGAGCCTGGTGGGCTTCAGCAGTGGCGTGGCGACAGGACTGAGGAACACAGCACACACGCACAGCTTTGACGAGGGCGAGGATTGAAGTAACTGACCGTATTTAAAGTAACTGTCTAGTTATTTGTGAATTTCAGTTGTCCTTGGATAACTTTTACCTTGGATGCTCGATCTATAAGGATTAGAAAAAAAAATTAGGAAATGTGAGTAAGGTTTCTAATTGTACGTCGTTTACTGAGAGCATCTCCTCATATTAATGAGGTTTTTTCAAAATGGTTTTTCCCGGTGAAGTTTTACTTACATACACCTGGCTCTAATTCTGGTTTCAAATGTTACCGCAACTTTCTTGATAACTGGGTTGAGAGCGTGAAAAAACATCCTCACACACACAATAATTCTGGTTCTCTTTACTCTTTGCTTGAAACAATTTTGGATTAATATATTTTCTTCCTTTAACTTTTTAAATTTCAACATGAAAATAGGCCTTAGCGAAATTCTTGGTGGAGTTCTGGTAAGATTTTTGGTGAAGAACCGCTGTTAAGACTGTATTTACAAATATAATGATTTCCCCCCTCCTACCACTTGGTATTTATATACATTCTTAGAGTTTTAGATTTCATAGTTTTTCTTGAGAAAAGGAGGAGATTTTGAAAAGTAGTTTTTGTGTGAATTACCAGAGCAGAGGGCAGTTAAAACGATGAGGAACTCCAGGAAAATTCTTATGATTTGTCTCCTAGATAGACTTCTGTGACTATGGTTACTTGCGCTTGAAAGGAAAAAAAAGCCCCCAAAGAAGTCTGAAAAGTGTACATCTTCAAAAAAGCATCTTAGCATCTCTAAGTATGACTACTTTAGCATGTGACAACAAGCATTAATTTAGTATAAGTGGCTTCCCTGGTGGCTCAGTCGGTAAAGAGTCTGCCTGCAATGTGGGAGACCTGGGTTCTATCCCTGGGTTGGGAAGATCCCCTGGAGAAGGAAACGGCAATGAGCATGCATATTTCTGAAACATTGTCTAGTTCTCTTTCTGATGCTCAGTTACAAAATTATGGTCCTAAACAGACATTTCTCCAAAGAAGACATACAGATGGCTAACAGATACATGAAAAGATGCTTAATATTGCTCATTAGAGAAATGCAAAGTAAAACTACAATGAGATATCACCTCACATCGGTCAGAATGTCCACCATCAAAGTCTACAAACAATAAATGCTGGTGAGGGTGTGGAGAAAAGGGAACCCTTTTGCACTGTTGGTGGGAATGTAAATTGATACAGCCACTAGGGAAGACAGTATGGAGATTTCTTTAAAGAAGCTGGGAATAAAACCACCATATGACCAACCAGTTGCACTCCTAGGCATGCATATACCCCGAGGAAACCGAAATTGAAAAAGACACATGTACCTCAGTGTTCATTGCAGCACTATTTACAAAGCTACAACATGGAAGCAACCTAGATGTCCATTGACAGAGGAATGGATAAAGAAGTTGTGGTACATAGACACAGTGGAGTATTACTCAGCCGTAAAAAGGAACAACTTTGAGTCAGTTCTAGTGAGGTGGATTAACCTAGACCCTGTTACACAGAGTGAAGTAAGTCAGAAAGAAATAAATATCATATACTAATGCATATATATGGAATCTAGAAAGATGGTACCGAATTTATTTACAGGGCAGCAATGGAGAAACAGACACAGAGAACGGACTTATGGATATGGGGAGAGGGGAGGAGAGGGTGAAATGTATGGAAAGAGTAACATGGAAACTTATTACCATATGTAAAATAGATAGCTAACGGGAATGTGCTGTATGCCTCAGGGAACTCAAATCAGGGGCTCTGTATCAACCTAGAGGAGTGGGATGGGGAGGGAGACAGGAAGGGGGTTCAAGAGGGAAGGGACATATGTATACCTATGGCTGGTTCATGTTGAGGTTTGACAGAAAACAAAATTCTATAAAGCAGTTATCCTTCAATTAAAAAAAAACAAACTATGGTCTCTTCAAATACTGAGAGAGAAACATTCTTTATTGGAAATACTGAAAAGTGATTAGTCTCAAGTGTTTTTTTTTTTCTAGGACTATTACAGTGTTGTTTTGACCATATGTGGTTGTTTGGCTTGTTTTTTGCTTAGATTAGAACCTGATGCCCAGTATGAGATTTGACACCATTGAACCAGAAAAATATAACAGTTGGAACTTAATTTACTACAATAAATACTACAAACATAAGTGCCAGAACATCTGACTTGGCATGGATGGTGTTTTCTTTTGTGCTGGGGAATCCAAATGGAAACCTCCAGTTGAACCTGGAATCAGAAACTGGACACTGGATGCTTTTAAGGAAGTCACATTTATGACAGTTACCATTGTAGGTTTTTTAATAGAACCGGTGGTGTGGTTACAATTCATACCCGGTCTAATTATTTGAAATAGAATATCTTAAATCACTTAACTTCCTGAATTTTAGTTATGTTTCTTAAAAATACAGACATAATACCTACATTTCAGTGTTGTTGGGATTAAATAAGACTAAATTTAAAGTGTTTAGTACAGTGCACATAACAAATGATCACTAATTTGGGTGCTGTAATTATGTGTCCTGATTTAAATGAAAGAGGATAGACATAATGAAATCCGAAAATAACGTAAAATTTTTTTTTGCTAAGTTAACTGACTTTGTAATAACTAAATTATGGTTTATGGAATAAATTGTTACTTATTTTATTTTGAAACACTGGGAATTCCAAACTCTTACATTGTTTGAGAACTTCCCAAAAGGAGGTTTTTATATCATGGAACAGTTGGTGATATGGTTATGTGTGTGTCTGTCTATATTTGTATATACTTATTTGTTTGTGAAGACATTTTCACTCACTAAATATAGTTAGCTTTCCTATGTTCTTTATTTAAGAATATAGTCAAGAGAAATAAGTGAATAGGGAAAGAAAATCAACTAGAGATTTTTATAGTCCATTTCCTTAGTTACATTGAATACAGTCCTGTTAATTGATTTTTAAATCCTCATGTTAAGTGGTATGGATTTGCAGGAGACTTTAGTTTCTTAATATCATTTGCATTTCTGGTGTCTCATGGGTTTCCATTATTTTAACAGTTTCTCTGTTTCTTACATTGTTTAATCAGTTTCATTTAGAATTGTTTCAGTCTGTATGACTTCTAATAGTATGAAAAGAGCTCAAATTCTGTAATGATTTCCATTGGACTTAGTGACTTTGCCACCATCAAAAGTAGCTGCCGTCAGCTCTCCATCAGTGGATCCTGTTATCTGCAGACACAAAGGGCCAGCTGTCCCCCCACCATTTGGTAGGGTAAAGAGCTTGAGTAGTTTCAGATTTTGGTATCTGCTGGGTCCTGGAACTAATTTCCATCAGATCAGTTCAGTTCAGTCTCTCAGTCGTTTCTCTTTGCGACCCTGTGGACTGCCACACGCCAGGCTTCCCTGTCCATCACCAACTCCCAGAGTTTGCTCAAACTCATGTCCATCGAGTCAGTGATACCATCCAACCATCTCATGCTCTGTCGTTCCCTTCTCCTGCCCTCAATCTTTCCCAGCATCAGGGTCTTTCCATCAGATACTGAAGGATAACTATAATATATATTATACTTTCTGCAAAGCAAATGATTAGCTAACAGGCTAGAACATGTAGATAACAATGAACATGCAATATGAAACATTGAGTGACTCATATTTTTTAAGAGAACTAACAGTATTAGTTGCCTCTGAGATAACTTCTGTAAGCACATTCTACAATAAGATGTATGTATCCAGTATCCAGTTACTTAATACTTCACTGTCTTAGCAAATGGTAAGGAAAGGATGAAACCAAGCAGTGGATTTCGATTTTACCTTTAAGCAGAGAACTTAGGTGGAAGAAATAGGTTGCAAACATATGAGTACAACTTTAAGAAATGTAGTAATTATACATTGATATGTATCCACATGTACAGCAGTCATGGTGATGTCAGATTGTTGTGTCGTGTAGATTATATTTTGTGTACAGTAACTCCTTGAAGAGTAATTGGAAATGACAGGTCTTACTTAGTATGGCCAAAACTGCTTGTCAGTAACGGTGAATGTTTTGCCTGCTGCAGTCTCATGGGTAATGGCAGAAGGCACAGGACTCCTGGGTCACAGCTGGACAGTTTATTACAGCGGTAGAATTGCCACAATATCAGCGTTTGTGCCGGTGACACAGGCCAGCTGACACCAGGAATGTATATTTTGGAGCAGAAGAGAACCTTGAGCTTGTGGAACCAGATCTTTCATAATGGGCAGTAAACTTAGCTGGCTTTTCAGCTCTACCGTAAGACAGCATCTTCATTAAAGTAGAAAGTGAACAGAGCTGCTGGGTGTTCTGGAAGGGACCCCGTGTCGCAAAGTTGTGTGCTGTACAGACATCCCTGAAAAGATCCTGTAGAACAAAGTCAGTCAGTGCGTGTGCTTTCAAGTTACGGGGAAACCTGTGACCTGTCTGCTGACGTAAAGGACCGTACCTTTGTCAAAATGAGCGCTTCAGGATAGCTTTCTGTGCATAGACACAGCACCTGCATGCTCAGTCCCTTGTAGGTGTTTTCTTCACATGGAGGACACGGTGACAGCGGACAGCAGCGTGAAACTTGACCCACAGATTCATCAGGTGTTAACTTTTTTTGAGGGGGGTCCACATTTACTTGCGCATGTTTTCTTTTGACTTAAACAGTGAGTTTGGATGTAAGAGTGATCAGTATGGCTGTGACTACCTTAAGTAGCCTCCAGGTTTTATTGGTGTATTAGACCATGTAAAGAGCCCACTCATTGGAAAAGACCCTGATGCTGGCAAAGGTTGAAGGCAGGAGAAGGGGGTGACAGAGGATGAGATGGTTGGATGACATCACCCACTTAGTGGACATGGATTTGAGCAAACTCTGGGGGATGATGAAGGACAGGGAAGCCTGTTGTGCTGCAGTCTGTGGGGTTGCAAAGAGTGAGACATAACTGAGCAGCTGAACAACAACATGATCCAATCCCACCAGAAAATTTACCTTGGGCTTAGTGTCAGAGTGACATTTCTCCTGCTAGAGGACAGGTAGGTCATGAACCCAAATAAGTAGTGTTTATGTTAATCTCTCTAGTTTTTTTTTTTTTTTTCTATCTATTGGCTAGATTTCTGCTGCTTCTCTAATTGAGCATATCTAAGGGGAAACTGTCCTGGCCTCTGCCCATCTGTTTTCTCATTGCTGTTAACAGTGCTGTTTTATGGGGAACACATTTTAACCTAATTTAGTAATCACTTGCCATATATATATATCTTGGTAGCTCTTATGTTTTGCACACTGTACATAAAGGCTGACTTCACGTAATTTCTTGCCAAGTTTTACATAGATTTAAGGAGAGCATCTTGCAAAATTCTACACATAGAGATGTAAAACACAGAAAGACTTAGTTTGAATTGTGAAACTTCAAAATAGTATTACGAAGAATAGAGAGTATCTTTTTGTTATTGTTGTAGTAATAGGTATCTGTCTACCTACCTACCTGGTTGTCTGCTTCGGTTTAATGTCAAAAAGAAAAAAGTCAGCGTCAACAGTGAGCTTATATTACAGCATGTTTCACAAATCTGTGATGAAAAGTCCTAACTTAGAAGCATAGCATCCTGAAGCCATTAATAAATTGAGAAAAGTTAAGAAAGAAAGGAAGTATTTTCTAACATATTTGTTACTGCATTTTTAAATTTTTTTTTTGTTACTACATTTTTGGTTGCTTATGTGAAGATACCTATTAATATTTTGATGTTTGAAAGTGGAAAAGGACGTTTCTTTCCCCTGAATGCTACTGTGAGAGCTCAGCTACCTTTAAGGAAAAGGGGGACACCACACTATACGTTAGGTAAATTGTGGTATTGATTTTATTTAATGGAACTGTTGTCTGTTTATTTTAGATATGTATTTTTAGAGGTGGCTTAATATTGTTGTCAACATGATTTGACTCAACTTTTGGAAAAATTGTGTCCTCTCTGCCCAGAAGAAAGGCAAACCATTGGAAAGTTAGTTCATAGGATTTTTGTGGGTAAAACTTAAGGTACAAAATTGATTACAAATTGTGAACTCTGCTTACTAATATTAAATATTAAATTGAATGAGAAGCCTTCCTGTAATTTGGTGAATTTAACAAACTTGGGAGTCAGAATTAAGGCTTAAATTGTATCAGGAAATGAGAAAAAGTCAGTGTAGATAGAAGATGTAATGCCAGGCATTTCACTTAAATTGTTTATAATCTTCACAATATCTTGGTGGTTGTGACAATTTTGTTTGCCTTACCTTTGTCTTTGTTAACAGTATTCCTTGGTTTGATTTAAGTAATAGAAATTGGGACCATCCCAAGCCCTAAGCAGTCATTTTCATTCGTCGAAGATTATCACGATTATCCAGTACCTTTCTAATGGTTGGTTTAGGAGTGAGCATATGATACGATTACGTAGGGTTTTCGGAAGTTTCCTCCTCCTCCTTTATAAAGGACCCAAGATTGGGGTGGGGTTAATTCTCTCTTCCTGTCTTTGAATGTGTGTATCAGGATGTGATGCTTGAGTTGCTGAACTCACCTTGAACCACATAAATACAAGCCTGCGGTCAGAACCAGTAAGTTCATGACAGCAGAGTTGAAAAGAGGGAAGAGCCAGTGTGCTTGATGGCATGGCTTAACTAGCCTCGGAATTGCTCTACTGTGGACTCCTTGTTAAGTTAACAAGCTTTCTCATTGTTTGTGCTAAGTCACTTCAGTTGTGTCTGACTTTTTGCAACCCTATGGACTGTAGCCTGCCAGGCTCTTCTGTCCATAGGATTCTTCAGGTAAAAATACTGGAGTGGGTGGCCATGCCCTCTTCCAGGGGATCTTTTCTGGAGGGATTGAAGCAGCTTCTCTTATGTCTCCTGCATTGAAAGGTGGGTTCTTTACCACTGGCGTGCCTGGGAAGCCCTTCTTATTGTTTACATTTCAAATTGAATTTTCTGATTTTTGTATTTGAAAGCATTCTACTGAGGAAGGTCATCTTGCATTAAGAATTTTATACATGACTGTACAACTTGTAAGTTTACCGTCTTGCTCCAAAGAACTCTTTCTACACTATGTTTTAGTCACCTAACTAGTACTTTGCTATATGAGTTAGTTATTAAATATTAGTGAAGGACCATTAAGTATATATAGTCATTGCCAATCTTTGAATATCAGTGGTCAGTATTAGAAGTTTGTGTTTGTCTTTGAAGTGAATATTCATGTGTTCCTTTTATTGAAATAATCTCATTTTTATTGTATAAAATGAAATTCTCTTTCCAAAAATTATGTCCAAAAGATGGTGGGAAAGAAATTAGGCGTAAATTTGTTACGTGCCTTTAAAGCTATTAGCCCAAGAAGAGTAGAAGAGAGTAGGTATACCTGAATATATTTGCTGTATGCTGCTTTCTATGTGAATGTTGTAAAAAAATTACTTATCTCTTTTGCTTCTGCATATGTAATATGTTGGTATGTAACTTAAACATATGTGAAATAAAATTCAGGAAGATATTTTCTTTTAAAAAAGATCTTATTTTAATAAACTCAGTTAACGTTTGAGTTACGATTAAGCAGAAAAACAGGGACCTTTCTCAAAGAGCTGGTTTTGTGCAGTGTTGATGGGTTCCTTTTTTTTTTTTTTACAGTGAAATCTTTCAAAGGGAATAAAAGACTTTTCTCACTCGTAAAAGTGGAGTGGCTTTGCTATGTCCTGTGCTTGTTTCCTGTACATTTTTCCCCCCTTTTGGAGCCTTTATGGGGAGAAAGAGTGACTGAGTTAAGGTGTAACAGAATCATAATGGCCCTGTGATTCAGCTTGGCTTCCTACTGAGAGCTGCCTGAGTCATGGGCTTTGATGTCCCGTGGACTCCACATTATCAAGAGGATAGTAACTGGATGTGTGTGAGGGGGTGTGGGGGGCGAGGAGGGTTTAAACACTGCACTATAGAATGATAAAGCAGGAAAATCTGATTCCAGGCTAAATAACAAAACGGGGACTAGAAAGGAGTTTTCCTGCCACCAGGGTTGTATTTCCCTATCCCCATGCTCAGTTACTCCTTCCATGTTTCTGCCTCTCCCCTCTTTTTTATTTTGATTACACTATTATTTTGTCTTTCTTTTCATAACTGATCTTTTATGAACTTTAATGATACTTAGAGTTGACCCCTTTGAAAACATAATTTATAAACTTAGGCCATCATTTTCTTTAGCAAGTTGTTTACATAAATGAACTTAGGCTGAGGGGAGCCTAAAGTCACAAAAGACAGAACTCTGTAACCTACATGAATTCAGAAAGTATGAAAGTTTCTATTCCATCTTTCTTTGCTAAGTGGTGTCTCCTACAATCTCTAACACTAAGTAAAGCATCTTCACACATCTGTTTGCCAGAGTCCGAAATCAGGTCACATTTTACTAGGTTTCAAACCTTTACTCACTTGTGATTTTTTTGCCACCTCTTCCTTCACCCCAGCCCAAGATGTCCCCTGGGACTTTTCTAACCAATGCTGTCTTGGAGGAGTATTGTTTTAAATGCCAATAAAATGGACTCAGTGTTCTTCTCACGCTGTTGAGTGCTTTTCCTGAGTGAGGCTTTGTCTAACTCTCCTGTTTTAGATCTCGCCACTGGTATATGCTTCTCTCTAGGGTTAACTTAAACAGGTTACTCCTTCTTTGTCCATTTAGAATCAGGAATTCCTACCATATGCTTCTCAGGTGGCTCAGTGGATAAAGAATCTGCCTGCAACGCAGGAGACACGGGCTTGATCTCTGGGGCGGAAAGATTCCGTAAAGGAGGGCATGGCAACCCATGACAGTGTTCTTGTCTGGAGAATCCCGTGCACAGAGGAGCCTGGCGGGCGATAGTCCATGGGGTTGTATAGTGTCTCAGAGCTGGACACGACTGGAGTGACTGAGCACGCATGCGCCCTGTGCTCACATCGATGGTCTGTGTGCTGCTTCTGAATGGCTCTTGGCTGAATTATTGCCTGTTGTCTGTTGTTCCTTTTATTCTGCAAGCCCTTTGAGAAGAAGGGTTGTAGTTTTATTTTTATATTTCTATCCTCCATATTCAGGCATAGTGCCTTGTACTTGGTAAATGCTTAGTAAGGCTACTTTCGTCAAATTACTTAAGCTCTCCAAGCTTCAACTTCTTTGTATGAAAAGTAGAGATAGTCTGTTAGTCCCTGCTATAGAGTTGTGACCCTTCATGGGATAATCCTCTAAAGTATTTAGCATAGTGCCTGGAACATAAGTGCTTAATGAATTGCCAACTTTGGTGCTTATGTTAGTGACTGAATTCCCAGGATGTTCTGTGGTTGGTTTTATGTTTCCAAAGTGAATTTTCATGAGTAGCATATATTGATTTGGCATTTCAAAAGAAACTTTTAAAGACATTTGATGTGCATAATTTTTCATGAATATTTTCTTATGTGACAGATTCTGCTACTAAATTGGGTGTTGAGAATGTCATCATTACTTTCTTCAAATGATTCAAGATTTGGCAGTAACCATTTTATCATGGTTACTTTTCCTACAGCATTTGATAAGTGTCTCAGTATAGCCCTGTGTATGTGTGTCTGTGTCCGTGTACACACTCAGTTGTGTACAACTCTTGGCAAACCTGTGGGCTGTGGCCTGCCAGGCTCCTCTGTCCATGAAATTGTCTCGGCAAGAGTACTGAATGGGTTGCCATTTCCTACATCAGGGGATCTGCCTGACCCAGGGATCGAACTTGCATCTCCTGCATTGGCAATTGGATTGTTTACCATGGCGCCACTTGGGAAGCCCTGTTTGGGTGTAACATATTTAGCGTGCTCTGTACGTCTTAGAATTGGAGGTCTGTTTCCCTCTACAGGTTTTCTTCTGTTGTTGCATTAAATATACTTTCTGTCCCCTTTTCTTTCTCCTCTCCTTCTGGGATTCCTATAATGCAAGCATTGTTCCTTTGATTGTGTCCCATAATTCCTGTAGGCTTTCTTCAATCTTTTGTTTCTCTGACTGGATGATTTCAGTTGTCCTGATTCTTTCTTTTCTGTGATTGAGTCTGGTTTTGAAACTCTATTGAATTCTTCTGATCAGGTATTGTATTTTTGTACTCTGGGATTTCTGGTTTTTTTAATTTCTTTTTTTTTGTTGATCTTCTCGTTTGGTTGAAGCATTGTGTTCCTAATTTCATTTGTCTGCATGTGTTTGTAGGTCAATCAAATTCTTTAAGAAATTTGTCTGACAGTTCTTAGATCTGCACGTTTTAAGTATCTGTTATCAAAGCATTATTAGTCTCCTTTGGTGGTATCATGTTTACCTGATTTTTGTGATCCTTGGTTCCTTACATTGATATCTGCATATGTGAGTAAATTCTCTCCTTTTCCAGACTTTGAATGTTTGCTCTGACAGAGATAGTACTCCACCAGTCAGCTCAGTTTGGGTTTCTGGATTCCTCAGCTCTTACAGAGTTACTTTTATTTTTCAGTGGGTGCTGAATTTTTGTTGTTGAGGGGAGGGAATGATAAAATGAAGGTCGTCTTATGCTGACATGATGCTGACGTCACTCTTCTTTCCTTCTTTTTTGAAAGTTCATCAGCCTTGACTTGTGCGACTTGACTTTACACATGGCTTTGTGGCAGAATGATGGATAGCAGAGATTGTTGGAATGCCACTGTCACCTCTGGTTTTTTTTTGCTATTGATTTTAATTGTCGCCTCTCTTTGGCCTTCAATTGAAAGTCTGTGGCTGTATAATTTGCTCTTTTGCTTTCTCATTGTCTTTTCTTCTTATTTTACTGTTGGGTAGTCTTTATAGAGTGGAATGAAACTGTGAAAAGCCCGTAATGTGAATTCTAGCCACATTGTTCATCTTTGCCAATTATTTAGACCACAGTTTCCGTCTTTATAAATTAGAGTAATTCCCAACTTGAAGTTGGTTTGAAGAGGAAATGAAATGTGAACTTTACAAAAGGTTAAGGGTTTAATAAAAGTTAGTTCCAGAAAATGAACTATGGGTTCCAGGTTCTTTGATATAAACTCTGTGCTCTTGGGCCAGGCACTTAACCTTTTGAAACATCAGTTCGGTTGTAAAATGAGAACATTGAAAAAGATCAGGATGTCTGAATCTAGGTTAAATAGGAAAAGCTTCCCATTGGCCCTCTGAAATTATAAACATTTTTCATTTATATCATAAATGGATTTTTCTGGCATGAGCATCTGTCCTGTTTATTAGATTTTTAAAAAGTTAAAAGCTATTGGATTAAACATTTGCTTAGATCCTTTTTAGATGGTAAAATTATATGAAATATGATATCTGAATGATTTATGGTAGTTTTGCTAAATATCAAAGGTAATTTTGTCTTAGAGGTTGAATCTTAGTAATAGTTCTGCTCTGATTTGAATATAATGTCCTTATAAAGAACCTTGACTAATACTAGTTTTTAACAGTTTGAGTTACATGATCCATAGAGGATAACTAAAACTAATGGTGGCAGAGCTACGTAAGTTCTTTTTATTTGACTGTCAAATAGCAATTAGATTTACACTTGCCTTATCTTTTCCCATTTTAATCTACAAAGCCACAAATTAAAATAATAAGCTATTTCTGTACACCACTCTAGTTTTCAATATGGCATAGTTACTATTTCTGTAGTAACTCATGATAGATAAGAAACCTTAAAGAAGTAGTCAGTTTTCTGAGTACCATCATTAGCACCAGTCTCTAGGGTTCGAGATACATATTATCAGAACAGAAAAAACATACTTCATTATCTAAAAAGGAATTGGTGAAGGAAACAGTGGTGTTTTCCTTTGTAAAGTTAGGTTAGCTCTATGGCATTTTTACATAGATTACAGCCCATTTTTTTTTGTTTTTGCATTTTCACAGGATTCCTTCATGTCATAATAGATGATCCCAGGGAGCCTTTCTGTATTATTTTACTCATATCTTACCAAAATCTGAACTTCTTTATTGTACGGAGTTCCTAGTCTTACTTGTCTGTAAGTAATTACAGTCATAACAGAAGTCCTAAGTAGAGGAGACTTTTAAATTTTGTGATTGTTCTTCTGGCTATTGATTTCTTAAATAATGTAATTTTTTTCACATTATGTCCTTTTGGATTATTTTAAGTAGATATAATTGAAGTAAGTGGTAGAAAATAATTTTATTTGAGTGTCATCTTCCTAAAAGATGGCACACATTACTGAGTAAAGGGCCATGTCACTGACATTTCTCTGAAATGCGATCTGTTGTTCCTTTTTTTCAACAATCATCTGTTGATGAATACTGCATGTCAGATATCATGCTGTCTTTTGGAGGTAAAGTAGCGAATAGGACAGCCACTGTTCTGACATTTTCTGTTGCTCCTAGCCTAGAAGGAGATTCAGACAGGAAAACAGTTATTTATAGTGTGGTGTGAGAAATGAATGAACTGGAAACTGATGGCTGCCGTGGTGGTAGGTTAGCACATTGGGGTCAGCTGAAAACTGAAGGTACACATTATTTGTTGTTCAGTCACTAGGTCAGGTCCAGGTTTTTGTGACCCCATGGACTGCGGCACACCACGCTCTTCTGTCCTCCACAGTCTCCCTGGGTTTGCTCAGAGTCATACGCATTGAGTCGATCATGCTGTCCAACCACCTCATCCTCTGCGGCTCCCTTCTCCTTTGGCCCTCGTTCTGTCCCAGCATCACGGTCTTTTCCAGTGAGTTGGCACTTTGCATCAGGTGGCCAAAGTACTGAAGCTTCAGCTTCAGCAATTCCAATGGATATTCAGGGTTGATTTCCTTTAGGATGGAAGGTACACATAGGAAATGATTTAATGAAGGAAGGAGTGTTCTAAGAAGAAGAACTAGTACTGTGAAGGTCCAGAAATATGAAAAAGCACAACAAATTCAGGGAACTCAAAGTAGGTCGACATGGCTTGGCTTAGAATGCACAGGGTGGGCAGGGTGACAGGGCTTGAGGCTGGAATGGAAGCTGGAGTCAAATCCCAAGGGTCTCTGTGGGCATTGACCTTGAAGTCAGTGGGAGGAATTGAAAGGTTTTATCTTGGAGGTGATGAGGCTCACATTGAGGAGTATTGCTCTGTCAATGCTGTGGCAATCAGCTTCGGTGGGAATGTGAAATTGGAGCAACAGCAGCAGTCTGCTCAAGAGGCTCTGGCAGGAATGGACATGAGAGTTGATGGCAGTTTGTGGCAGTGAGAATACAGAGTGGTCACTGGATTTTTGAACTCTGTGAGCCAGAATTGGCAGCTGTTGGTGATCAGTTGTGTGTGGGGTGAAGAAGGTGGCAAGAATAAGGACTCCATTTCTTGGTAAAACAGAAATTCTATTTACTGAAATGGGAAACAAGAGAAAGATGAGATTTTGGAAGGAAGATAACGTTCCCTGCTAAGACTGTGTGTGATACATGGGTGAAATCCAAACTGAGGTGTTTGAGAGGTGGTAGAATGTATGAATACAGACCTTTGATTTGGCTAAAGATGAAATGGCTTTGGAAATCATTAGCATCAGTGGTAATTGAATTTTTGTTAGTGGTTAAAAATCACCCTGCCAGAGTACGTAGGGTGAAAACAGACAGCAAAGGCAGACCCTCAGGGATACCAGTGTGTCACTGTCCTCCAGAAGGCAGGCTTGCAGAAGAGACCAAGGCTGCGCCACCGGAGAGCTAGGAAGAAGCCCCGCAGAGGGGATGGCACAGAAGAAGAATGTTCCAGCAAGAGAGGGGTCAGTGGAGGTGAATGGCAACAGGCTAAACAAAAACTAGTAAGAGCCCTTTGGATTTAGCCAGCGCCGTTTGACTGCAGTGCTAAGCCGGCAACTGGAAGGGAGTGGGTGAGTACCTGAGTGGGTCAAGAGGAAGCGGAGACAGCCAGTGTCTCTTCCGCCGGGGCACTTCATCAGGCACTTCTGCCGGGGAAGGATGGAGAGTTAAGTGGGTGGGAGCTGGAGAAGAGGTTGACAGGTGAAGAGAGAAGGTAACCCAAGCAGAGCTGGGTGGGGAGAGGGGAGTGGGAGCTGGAGACTCGGGTGGGGTTAGCTTTATAGGCACTGTGGCAGCTCTCAGAGCTGCAGATAGTGTTGGCTTTTCTTCCATGCCCGTGATAGGATTGCAGTTCCCCACTCCTGTGAACTCGGGCTTGGCCACATGACTGACTTCGGCTCTTGAGATGTGAGCAGAGGTGTCATGTGTCCGTGACAGGCAGAGGCTCCGAGAGTCACTACATGCTCCACCATTGTCTCTTTCCTTCTGGCAGGGGACTGGGAGTGTTTGATGCAGTGGATACTCTTATTATCTGGGTCCTCGTGTGAAGAGGGTGAGCACAGTCTCCCTGCCAGCCCATGAGTTGGTGAAATCCACCTTTATTTTTTAAACGCTGAGATTGGAGCCAGTAGTGCTCTGTAATACAAGCTGTTGGATTGTTTACAAGGAGTAGCGACCTCTCTTACCTTTTGATGAGAGAAGGGGGTGAAAGAAGGGGTACAGTTGCAGGCACATTTGTTCCTTTGGTGGCCGAGACTGTTTCCTCTATGAAATGGAAGGTGAACTGAAAAGGAGGAGTAAGTTGTCTAGGACAGTGACTAGTCTTAAGTAGCGAGAATAGGCATCAGGTAATTTGCCTAGAATTACCCAGTTTACACAGAATAGGAAAACAAAGAAGCATTGTTAAGTCACAGGAAGGGTCAGATAATTTGAGAAATCATGAGTTTTGTATGATCCTTATTTGATTTTCTTTTCCTGTAACTGACCCAGAAGGGAAACTGCAGGGACAAGAAGTGTAGGCAGTTGGATTGCTTCAGGGTTGGAGGTTTCAGGTGGGAGATGGAAAGAGTGGCAGGGGGAGTTAACAGACATGCTGTGGGATGAGGGACTTGGAAGATAAAAGACTGTCCGTGCTGAGAGGGGAAAGAAGCAAGGCCCCAGTGATAGTGGAGGGTCGGAATGTTGTAGGGGAAACCAGAGTGAGGGAACTGGGAGAGCTGGTTTTTGTCATTACTGGGTTATATCAGTGTACCGTTGCAGAGGTGAAACTGTACCAGGTGAGACCCTGCTCATAAGGGCTGGAGTTGAGGTTAGTTATTGGAAGTGATGAGGATAAAGAGCTGAAAGGCTAGGAGGTAAGATTGTTTATGTGGACTTTACTCAATACTCAGAGTAAAAGAAAGATGAAGGGTAGTGACTAAGAGTTCCGTACATGACAGTGACTGAACAAGATGGAGAACTTAAGGTTTTGAAGGTCTGATTCATACAACAGCAGAGGTTTTTATGTGAGCACACAGCTTCCCTGGTGGCTCAGATGGTAAGGAATCTGCCTGCAATAAGGGAGACCTGGGTTTGAGCCATGGATTGGGAACCTCCTTCTCCCTCTTGGAGGAAGGCATGGCAACCCATTTCAGTATTCTTGCCTGGAGAATCCCAAGGACAGAAGAGCCTGGCAGGCTACAGTCCATGGGGTCGCAAAGTTAAGGACAGTGAAAAGTTTTCATTTTAGTAGCCCGAGAGGATCTAGTTAAGAGATTAGGGGAATACTCACTGTAGATACAAAAACTGTAAGGAATCAGTTGTGATCTTGAAAATTTTATATAAGCTTTTTCTTTGATTAGGTGGCAGTATTGCAGTTTTAAAAAAAGAAATTGTTAGGCAGTTAACAGTAACCTTCATTTCCTCCATATCATACTTCCAAGGTCTCAAACCAATTTCCTGATGTTTCAGCATTTTTATGTACCAGATAAATTTTTTCATGTCTGCAGTATTTCATGGATGTATGGAATATTGCTTCTGCTTAAATGATCTTGTAGAAATTTGGCAACATTTTATCCTTTACAAATTGCAGCCTTTTGTGTAAGAGTATTAAATCTAGCTAAATTTCTTACAGACTGTTTCAGCTCTGGATCATTTTATGAGATATAAGCCAATATGAATTCATATCATTCATTGGTCTCTGATTTAAAATGCATCAATAAGAATTGATTTCTGGATATAGATAATCAGAACGATTAATAAAAAGAGGTAAGAATTGATTTTAAGTCAGCTTTCAGACCTAAGAAAGAAATGGAAAAAACAGCCGCAGTGACAACTAAGCAGGAGTCTCTTGTCTTCAGAGATTTTGGAGATAAAAACCATCCCCAGCATTTTGTTATAACCAGGGTATTGTTACAGAATTATCACGGGGGGTTGAGTCCTGTGATGATATACCAACCACTGTTTTCTCATGGTTTTCTTCTGAGACGTTATCATTTGTGGTTTGTATATAATGTGTCTTGTTCTATTACTGAAGTAATCTTAGGAGTGTGCTGTAATAATAGAGCTGCTTTTTAGTGTATCTCTCCATCACACTTATCTCTTCCTCTTCAGATGAATAGTCCCTAGGAGCATTCAGAAATAGGCTATAAATACAAAGGTGGTTTGTGACTGTATTAGTTTTATATTGATGCATAGCAGATGACCACAGATTTAGTGACTAAAAATGTTACCTGTTTTTGTTTTTTTTTTTCTTTGCCTCTCATAGTTTCTACAGGTAACAGATCTGGATTCTCTGCTGAGAGGCTCCCAGGCTGACGTTCAGGTGTGGCTAGGCTGTGTTCTCATCAGGAGCTCTAGAGCCTCTTCTTAACTCACTCAAGTTGTTGGTAGATTTCAGTTCCTGGATGCCAGGGTCCAGCCCCGGTGGATTCAGGGAATTCGAAGCAGGGACGGAGTCAGAGTCTGGGAAAGGACTATTTAATTAGAAATATAAAGAGATTAGGAAAGAATAGTGTAGTAGGAAAATTAGTGGAGAAAAGAGGCTGAATAACTTGGTTTACGTGGAAAACTAATAAAACCTCGAGACAAGAGGTTTGCACCATCTACGTTAGACCACCGGCGCCCACTTGAATAGTGGAGGGTGCCCCGCCTTGGGCTCCCTCTCGCGTGGATCTTAGAAGCCAGGGCAAGTAAGTAGACTTGGCGAGCCTCCACGCTCCAGATGGGAATTCAGCCGGAAAAGGGGAGAAAAGAACGACATGGGGAAGCCCAGCATTGGTGCTAGACCCACAACTTTATTTTCAAAAGCAGCTTATATAACCCAAGTTGTACATAAAGAAATAATGGAATATGCAGACAAGTTGTACATAAAGAAATAATGGAATATGCAGAGTTATGCAGGGGCAGCAGTCCTGACCCTCATTGAGACCAGGCTTTCTTTTTGCATACCTTCCCGTATACAAAAGGTCTCAGGTGGTTTACATTATCTTCTGGCCAAGAGGCCTGTTAACATTTTTATGGCTCTCTTCCTAGATAAATGTCTATCAACCAGAAAACTCTTTTTCCCTAGAAGTGTTTTTTCTTTACTCTGCATCACCCTCAAAGTACTAAATAAAGTTACATTCCTGTAGAACAAAGGTGCAGTGGATTATAACAAAGAAAGTACTTAACTCAAAGAACTAATGTTGCCAATACCAGGGCTACTACCTGTTTTTTCTATATACCAACTAGATCTACAAATAAAAGACATGAAAATTTGGCAGCAAGTATTGGCTCAAAAATGAAACCTTTAATCAGTCCTATTCTAATGATTTTAACTGCTCGGAAGCCCCTACATTCCTAGGATGTTTTAAGCTTCCTGTGCCTCTCACGGTCGGGAGGCCGCAAACAATCACATGCGCAGCTGTAAGAGTACGGCAGGCAGGCTAGAAAGCCATCAGAGGGGTTTTTGGATTGAAACACTTATTATGCCCAGGAGATTTATTATCTAAAAGCTCTAAATTAACTTTTTCCAGAAAAAGGTGGTGGGGGGACAGCCCCCTGTTAATGTCAGAAGAGTAGGTGGAAAGCATAACACAGTAAAGCAGGCAGACTCTGGTTTTTTGGGGTGGATGCTCAGGAAATTCCAGGGGGAACCCCTGAAGCGTGATCATGCCCTTGCATTTTGTCAAGCTTCCTTCCTCATTACCTTTGCCACGGGCGGGATTCCTCATGCTGGCTCCCGGCACCTGGAATTGAAGAACCTGGTTGTGTATTTTCTTGCTGGCTGTGTTCTCTCCATTCTTGGAGGCCACCCTCTGGTTCTTAGCCATGTGGCTCTCTCCATGGGCAGTTTAAAACGTGGCCATTTGCTTTCTTCCAGGCCAGTAGGCTCGCCTCTCTGATTCTTCACTTTCTTCTACAGTGCTCATCTAATTTGGTCAGGACCACTCAGTATAATCTCCCTTGTGAGTAACTCAAAATTAACTGACTTTACATCAGCACATGTTTGCTGTATGCTGCTGCTGCTGCTACTAAGTCGCTTCAGTCATGTCAGACTCTGTGTGACCCCAGAGATGGCAGCCCACCAGGCTCCCCCGTCCCTGGGATTCTCCAGGCAAGAACACTGGAGTGGGGTGCCATTTCCTTCTCCAACACATGAAAGTGAAAAGTGGAAGTGAAGTCGCTCAGTCGTGTCTGACTCCTAGCCATCCCATGGACTGCAGCCCACCAGGCTCCTCCATCCATGGGATTTTCCAGGCAAGAGTACTGGAGTGGGGTGCCATTGCCTTCTCCTGTTTGCTGTATAAGGTAACATAATTACAAAAGCGCTAGTCCATCACATTCACAAGTCTTGTACATACTCATGGGGAGGGAATTATATAAGGTGATGGGTCTCTGGGGATTATTTTAGAATTCTGCTTACTAACCTAGGTGAGCTTGCACTTTGAGATTTTTCTGTACTTTAAAGTGGTGGCTTACAAAATCGACATAGTTATGATAGTCAGTGTATAGAACAACATTATTTAATAAAAGATTTTTAGTAAGGCTATAAAGTTGAAGTGAAAATATTGAAGTGATAATAAAATTGAAGTATCAGTTCAGTCAGATGAGCAGGAGTGCAAGAAGATGAACATGCGCGTGTGCGTGCGCGCATGTATCCGTCCTTGTTACAGGGATCTGACCTCATGCAGTGGTGGGAGCTCTTTGGTGGGAAGAACAAGAACAAGCTGAAACCTCTGAGGAAGGAGTGAAACCATCCTCCTAGTGATTTTAAAACTCACTTCTGAAATTGCACAGTATGGAGAGAATAGTTATTCACGGAAATAAGTATTTGGAAATGATGAGAATTATTTTAAACAGATAATGTATCTTGCAACCTCAGGATGCCAGTTAAACTGGTAAATAAGTTTAAGAGTAATAGACATTTTATTTTCTTTTTCACTTGGGAAAATTACAATTAAAATTAAACATTAATATTCAAAAGAAATTTTCAATCTGTCTGACATAATTGTTGAGTGGAGTATATTTTAAAAATAACATTTCTTCCCATTCAATGCTGTATAGAAATGTTTCCCTCCCACCCACCCCATTATAGGATAGTCACCATTCCTCTACTTACTTGCGATCTCAAAATAGAAAAATTAAGTTCAGATTTTTTTCCATTTTTATGGCTGATACATTATATATCTTGGTAAGCCTCATAGCAAGGGACCCTGCATTTCTAAATTGCACTTATTAATATTATAGAGAACGTTGGGGAAATAACCTGAGTTAGGATAGCCATGTTGTTTTTTGAATTAACATTTCTCTGTCAGCTAAAATAAAAAATAAAAAAGTGATTTCTCATCTCATTTGAAATATTTATACTAGCTGCTAACTGGTATTATCAAAAAGTAAACTATGGGATAATCCATGTCTACTTTATTATTACTAAGTCTGACGAGTGTAGGATTTCAAGATAATGCCTTAATAAAGTTGACAATTTATATGGTATTATACTGTAAAGATATGTATGTCTCTGTGATAGCAGCTCTTATTTGTGCGTGTATCTGAGCAATACAAATTGCTCAGTAGTAATTTACAACTACTTCTCATCTTGGTTTCCTGCTGTGGCTTTCATATTTTTATCAGATTTTATTACATTAAAAAAATTCTTTGGTATGCCAGAGCTGTTTACCATATCAGTTTTTTCTTCTTCATAGACACAAGCTGGACTGCATTTCCCAGCCTCCTCTACATTTTTTAGGGCCATGTGACCAAGTCATGATTAATGGAAAGTGAATGGAAGTGATACGTGCCATCTCTAGCCTGCCCATAAAGATGGTCCTTCAGCTTGTGCTGGTCATCCACGACCCTGTTTGGAAGACTCATCAGGATTGTATCACAAGCTTCCTTTGAGAGTCTGTGTTAGTTTTCCTCTCAGATTTGGAAGGTAGATAGGGGGCGAGACCGCTGTTCTTCAGAAGTAATTGAGGCAGGTTGGAGGACAAATGTAAGGTTTGAAGTATTGTCCTGGAAAGTCCAGATGACTACATGTGTTCATTTCCAATTTTATGTATCAAATTATCACAAACTTATTGGCTTATTTTATTATCTTAGAGTTTTGGAGATCAGAAATCCAAAATCAGTCTCATTGGACTCAAGTCAAGGTGTGGTAAGAATTGTGTTCCTTTGGTTAGCTGAGGGGAAAATCAATTTCCTTGTGTTTTTCAACTTATAAAGGTACTTTATGATTCTTTAGTTGAATCACTCCAACTTCATGCTTGCATCTTCACATCTTATACTGAGTGATACTCTTGCCTGCTTCTCATAAAACCCTGATGATTATATTGGACCCACTCAGCTAATGTAGGATATCTCTGCATTTCAAGATTTTATTTTTTAATAATTGAAGTGTAGTTGATTTACAGTGTGTTAATTTCTGCTGTAGAGCAGAGTGATTCTGTTAAATATATACACATATGTAATATGTACACATATGTGTGTATACGTACACATTATTATATTCTTTTCCATTATGATTTATCTCAGGAGATTGAATATAGTTCCCTTGCTATACAGTGGGACCTTGTTTATTTCAAGATTCTAAATCACATCTGCTCAGTTCCGTTTACTACATGCTTCAAGTTTCTGGGACTTAGGATATGAACACCTTGCAGGGGTGGGAGGGGAGCACATTGTTTAGCCTGTCACTGGTCACTTGGATCTTACAGACCAAGATACTTGGTGGAAGCCTCCAAGAAGTTTAAGAGCTTCCAGATGAGCTCTTGAGAATCCCATGCTCTGAATTTGTTGGTGGCTGTTTGTCTTAACCATAATTTCTTATGCACTTCTCAATGACATTCTAAACTGCTTTTAATTCCTGTGTTAAATCCCTTTATATTTGGAGGACATGAGTGGTTTTTTTTTGTTTGTTTGTTTTCCTAACTGAACCCTGACTGATCCAAAGCTCTTTCTGTGTTGCTGGCTATGTAAAGAGTGATCTGGAAAATACAATGTAAAATGTGTTGATACGGCAGAGCAGCCATCAGCTTACATGGTCATGACTGTGTGGAGGGGAGGCCCCCTGCTGCCCTGAATTCTGCACTGCATTGTTATATGGATGTGAGTCACTCAAACTGGGGCTCTGTGTCACACTATAGTCTACAGCGTGCTGCTGCTAAGTTGCTTCAGTGGTGTCTGGACCTTTGCGACCCCATGGACGGCAGCCCACCAGGCTCTGCTGTCCCTGGGATTCTCCAGGCAAGAGCTGGAGTGGGTTGCCATTTCCTCCTCCAAGTCTACAGCCTAGTTTACTCTTAATAATAGAGGTGTTTGTTGTGGTTGAAAACTTAATATAAAACAAGTCCCATCTCTCTCTTTGTGTTTAAACACAATTGATTCACAGTAGAACATTTTTCCATATAAGAATGTATCATACAAGGACAACAGACTTAAAACATTTGTGTCTGTCATTTATTAAAAAGTTACTGTCTCAGCATCTGAAGGAACTCATTGGTATACATGCTCAGTTTCTTCTCTTCATTTTTGGGTGAGGGGGCTACTTGCTAATTTGGATGGGGCTACTTGCATATTTGGACAGTGTCCTCATGTAATGTACTTGTAATGTCTAAAGCATAGGACTCAGTGGCTGTTCTTTGATAATATACTCTCGTGGGATGCAGCGGTTTCATCATCAGATTTAAAGTGTGCTTCAGGAGCTCAGAAGCAAATCTCAGTGGCGGTTTTTTCTTCCTTTTTTTTTTTTTGAGTATCTTTCATTTTATTATTATTATTTTTTTACTTTACAATATTGTATTGGTTTTGCCATATATCAACATGAATCTGCCATGGGTGTACACGTGTTCCCAATCCTGAACCCACCTCCCTCCCCATACCATCCCTCTGGGTCATTCCAGTGCACCAGCCCCAAGCATCCATCATATCATTTATTCTTCATGGGATTATTTTGAACAGGTGGTATTGTTAGCTCTGTAAGATGAGAGAACATATGTTAGTTCAGGAATTTTGGTACCAAGGTAACAAAGCTGGCAAGGGAAAGTCATGGGCCTCAAACATGATCTTCCTGCTCTCAGTTCATGACTTTTCCCCAAGCTCCCCTGGTGGCTCAGTCGGTAAAGAATCCACCTGCAATGTGGGAGACCTGAGTTCAAAGCCTGGACTGGGAAGATCCCCTGGAGCAGGGTATGGCAACCCACTCCAGTATTCTTTCCTGGAGAATCCCCATGGACTGAGGAGTCTGATGGGCTACAGTCCATGGGGTCACACAGAGTCAGACATGACCGAGTGACTAAGCACTGGCCTCACAGCAGGTATGTGTACTATTTACCTCTCCTCACAGAAAACACATAGTCAAGAAGTATAGTTGAATTACAGTATTGTGTTGGTTTCAGATGTACAGCAGAGTGATTCAGTTAAAAAGTATATTTTTTTCCAGAATGGTTTCCATTAGAGATATTACAGGATACTAAGTATTGTCTCATGTGTCATCCAGTAAATCCTTGTTGCTTATCTGTTTTATATTTTTGTTGTTGTTCAGTCTGTGAGTCATGTCCAACTCTTTGTGGCCCAGGGACTGCAGCACACCAGGTTTCCCTGTCCTTCACTGTCTCCCGGAGTTGGCGCAGACTTATGTCCATTGAGTCAGTGTTGCCACCCAATCACCTTGTCCTCTGTTGCCCACTTCTCCCCCTGTCCTCAGTCTTTCCCAGCATCAGAGTCTTTTCCAGTGGGTGGCTGTTCACATCAAGTGGCTAAAGTATTGGAGCTTCAGCTTCAGCATAGTCCTTCCGTTGAATATTTAGAGTTGATTTCCTTTAGGATTGACTGATTTGATCTCCAGGCTGTCCAAGGGCCTCTCAAGAGTCTTCTCCAACACAGTTCAAAAGCATCAGTTCTTCAGCGCTCAGCCTTCTTTATGGTCCAGCTCTTACATCTGTACATGACTATTGGAAAAACCATAGTTGTGACTCTACGGACCTTTGTTGGCAAAGTGATGTCTCTGCTTTTTATGTGCTATCTAGGTTTGTCATAACTTTTCTGCCAAGGAGCAGGCATCTTTTAATTTCATGGCTGCAGTCACTGTCCACAGTGATTTTGGAACCCAAGAAAGTAGAACTTGTCACTGTTGCCACTTTTTCTCCATCTATTTGGCGTGAAGTGATGGGACTACCACACAATTGCACTCATCTCACATGCTAGCAAAGCAATGCTCAAAATTCTCCAAGCCAGCCTTCAGCAATACGTGAACTGTGAACTTCCTCATGTTCAAGCTGGTTTTACAAAAGGCAGAGGAACCAGAGATCAAATTGCCAACATCTGCTGGATCATGGAAAATGCAAGAGAGTTCCAGAAAAACATCTATTTCTGCTTTATTGACTATGCCAAAGCCTTTGACTGTGTGGATCACAATAAACTATGGACAATTCTGAGAGAGATTGGGAATACCACACCACTTAACCTGCCTGTTGAGAAATCTGTATGCAGGTCAGGAAGCAACAGTTAGAACTGGACATGGAACAACAGACTGGTTCCAAATAGGAAAAGGAGTGCATCAAGGCTCTATATTGTCACCCTGCTTATTTAATTTCTATGCAGAGTACATCATGAGAAATCCTGGACTGGAAGAAACACAAGCTGGAATCAAGATTGCCGGGAGAATTATCAATAACCTCAGATATGCAGATGACACCACCCTTATGGCAGAAAGTGAAGAGGAACTAAAAAGCCTCTTGATGAAAGTGAAAGAGGAAAGTGAAAAAGTTGGCTTAAAGTTCAACATTCAGAAAACAAAGATCATGGCATCCGGTCCCATCACTTCATGGGAAATAGATGGGGAAACTGGAAACAGTGTCAGACTTTATTTTGGGGGGCTCCAAAATCACTGCGGATGGTGACTGCAGCCATGAAATTAAAAGATGCTTACTCCTTGAAAGAAAAGTTATGACCAACCTAGATAGCACAGTCAAAAGCAGAGACATTACTTTGCTGACTAAGGTCCGTCTAGTCAAGGCTATGGTTTTTCCAGTGGTCATGTATGGATGTGAGAGTTGGACTGTGAAGAAGGCTGAGCACCGAAGAATTGATGCTTTTGAACTGTGTTGTTGGAGAAGACTCTTGAGAGTCCCTTGGACTGCAAGGAGATCCAACCAGTCCATTCTGAAGGAGATCAGCCCTGGGATTTCTTTGGAAGGAATGATGCTGAAGCTGAAACTCCAGTACTTTGGCCATCTCATGCAAAGAGTTGACTCATTGGAAAAGAGTCTGATGCTGGAGGGATTGGGGGCAGGAGGAGAAGGGGACGACAGAGGATGAGATGGCTGGATGGTATCACTGACTCGATGGACATGAGTCTGAGTGAACTCCAGGAGTTGATGATGGACAGGGAGGCCTGGCGTGCTGCGATTCATGGGGTCACAAAGAGTCGGACACGACTGAGCAACTGAACTGAACTGAACTGATGGGACTAGATGCCATGATCTTTATTTTTTGAATGTTGAGTTTTAAGCCAGCTTTTTCACTCTCCTCTTTCACCTTCATCAAGAGGCTCTTTAGTTCTTCTTCACTTTCTGCCATAAGGGTGGTATCATCTGCATATCTGAGGTTATTAGTATTTCTCCTGGCAGTCTTGATTGCAACTTAAGCTTCATCCAGCCTGGCATTTCTCATAATGTATTCTGCATAGAAGTTAAATAAACACGGTGACAGTATACAGTCTTGACGTACTCTTTACCCAGTTTTGAACCAGTCTGTTGTTCCACGTTCTGTTCTAACTGTTGCGTCTTGTCATGCACACAGATTTCTCAGGAGGCAGGTCAGGTGGTCTGGTATTCCCGTCTCTTTAAGAGTTTTCCATGGTTTGTTGTGATCCACACAGTCAAAGGCTTTAACGTAGTTAATGAAGCAGATTTTTTTTTTTTTTTTTTGGAATTCCCTTGCCTTTTCTGTGATCCAACAGATGTTGGCAATTTGATTTCTGGGTCCTCTGCCTTTTCTAAATCCAGCTTGTACATCTGGAAGTTTTCAGTTCATGTACTGTGGAAGCCTAGCTTGAAGAATTTTGAACATAATCATACTAGCATGTGAAATGAGTGCAGTTTTATATATAGTTTGTGTATCTGTCAATAGAAGCCTCTCCTGTTGACATTTCTAAATAAAGATTAATAGAGAACACAAAACAAAATTTGTAATAAAAATGGGATTAATAGATTTATATTTGTATTGAAGGTGCTCTTGGCTAAGAGTGGTGTGCCCATTGGAAATCTATAGCAGGGGTTCTAGTTATAATTCTCTCTCTTCTCTCCCCCCCCACCTCACCCCAAGCACCATTCATAGCTCTTTAAACTCTTGACTCTGTTCTTTTGATTAAGTCACTGTGACCTTTTGGGTCACAAAATTTTGTTAGTTAAAATATATAGTTAAGCTAGATGCAAGATGCTTTTCAGCTTTCATATCTTATCATTGCTCTTAATGAAAGTATTGATAATACTTCAGGGCAGTCGGGGAACCTTTATTTTAAAAAAAGTTAGTATTTTTCAGTTAAAAATATTTTTTAATTAAAAAAATATTCCCTTTGCGTTTCTTTGGTTAGCCACCATTGATTACTCTCATACAGCCCATTTAAAAAATCTTCTTTCAAATATTAGCGTAATGTTCTTTATATTATTCATCCTCAAATCTCACATAGAACTTAGTCGAGTATCTTTCTCAGATTAGGTGCTCACTTAAGCAGGTGTTTCAGTGGTAGCAAGTTCTGAGCAGTAGCAAGCATTTCTTAGGTACACAAGGCCTCTTAACTGAAATTAAATAGTAATTGGAAGAGGCTACTCACCCTTATGGCAGAAAGAAAAGAGGAACTAAAGAGCCTCTTGATGAAAGTGAAAGAGGAGAGTGAAAAATTTGGCTTAAAACTCAACATTCAAAAAACTAAGATCATTGCATCCAGTCCCATCAGTTCATGGCAAATAGATGGGGAAACGATGGATACAGTGAGAGGCTTTATTTTTGGGGGCTTCAAAATCACTGCAGATGGTGACTGCAGCCATGGAATTAAAAGATGCTTGCTCTTTGGAAGAAAAGCTATGAACAGCCTAGACAGCATATTCAAAACCAGAGACATTACTTTGCCAACAAAGGTCCGTCTAGTCAAAGCTATGGTGGTTTTTCCAGTAGTCATGTATGGATGTGAGAGTTGGACCATAAAGCTGAGCACTGAAGAATTGATGCTTTTGAACTGTGGTGTTGGAGAAGACTCTTGAGAGTCCCTTGGACTGCAGGGAGATCCAGCGAGTCAATCCTAAAGGAAATCAGTCCTGAATAGTCAATGGAAGGACTGATGCTGAAGCTGAAACTCCAATCCTTTGGCCACCTGATGTGAAGAACTGACTCATTGGAAAAGACCCTGATGCTGGGAAAGATTGAAGGCAGGAGGAGAAGGGGACGACAGAGGATGAGCTGATTGGATGGCATCACCAACTCTATGGATATGAGTTGAGCAAGCTCCGGGAGTTGGTGATCGACAGGTAGGCCTGGCGTGCTGTAGTCCAGGTGTCGCGAAGAGTTGGACAAGCCTGAGCGACTGAATTGAACTGAAAGAGGCTAGCTTACAAATCTAGTTAAGGATTAACAATATTTTATAGATGTGTAATTGTCTAAAATTAAAACTGTAAAAATTTATTCATTTGGTCATATGCTTAACATTTAGCACTTAAATTGAAATTAATCATTATCTGTTAGAATGAACAATGAAAAAGTTCTCATATTCTTTGGTGTGATTTTTCTCAATTAAAATTATATGATAGCATAGTCAGACATTTTCAGTTAATGCTTGACATTTGGAGCATGATTCCGGAGGTCAGTTTCATAAAAATATTTTCATGTTTACCACTTTTCTCAAGGGTGAGTCTCAGTTCTTTGATATTCATATCAGTCTTTTTTGAAGTACCTAAGGTCATCCTCCTAGTTGGTTTTCTCTTTTCATATGTTAATCATTATAATTCTGACAGATACTCATTTGTTAGTGGTTTTGCATATAATCTGAGTAGTTCTGCTGCATCAGTTTTAAAAATTAACTTAATGAAATCCTTTGACGTTTATAAGATTGCAGTCAAGTGTAATAATGGCCAAAAAGCAATGTGACATGGTGTGTTGGGATCAATGCTTGGTTGAAATCAGGAAGGATGTCTGCATAGGGATTACATTTATAAGTGGTTGATTCATCAGTGAATATACCTTAGTAGATTGCTTTTGCTATAATATACCTTGGTATTTTTGTGTGCACATACTGAGTAGTTAGGTAGGAAGATGCCCCTGTGGCATATTCAGGACAGGAAAGTGCTGTGAAATTGCTGAAATGGAGGGTTTGCTTATGTTTGGATTGCTGGTAAGGAAGGACCTAGTAAAGAAGATGTGGTGACTTTTACTTTCGTCCTCTGCCTACGGTCACTCCTTTCGCTTCTCTTTGTTTTCATCTTAATTCCCTCTTTAAGGACCACTGAGGTACATATGTTACCAGGCTATCAAGTCATACCACTAACTCATTTGTTGTATTTGGCACAGTGTTGGGCAGGTGCCCTAGAGCCATTCACTGAGATTTTCTAAATGGAACTAGTAGGTTGTCTTGCTGATTGGTATATGAAGTCAGAAGGATGGGATTTTAGGTTGTCTGTCACTCCTGGCATGAAGAACTCTGATGTACAGAAGCTAAGCAGATAAACAGAGATTTTCACAGATTCAGTAAATACTAAAATGCTAACTCAGTGCCAGTCTTTGTTCTAGGGGCCACCAATACAGAAATAAACATAACACATAAAAATTGTCGCCCTTCTGTGGCTGGAGGGAGTACTGATGATACAGTCAAGTTCTTGGATGTAGCCATGCCTGAAACCAGATTATCTCCTTCCTTCTTTGTTACGTGTGCTTACACAGCCCCTTTTTGCCCAAGCTAGACTGAATTAGGCTTATGTCATTTTTTAAAAAAGTTCATTTTCCTTTGGTTGAGTTGTGCAGCATGCGGGATCTTAGATCAAACCCATGACCCCTGCATTGGAAGCGCAGAGTGTTAACCAGCTGAATGCCGAGGAAGTCCCTACCCTTATGTCAGTTTTAGTAAAAGTCATTTTTGTAAATATGAAAGCCATGCATAATTTCAGCTTTCATTAAGAAGATGACAAATTTTAAAATATATGAATAAATTCCAATTTGTGAATTTGGGTAAAACTCTTGTCACATATTTTTACACTCTTCCCCCAGTTTTCAATAAATGAAGATTACCTTATCCTGTCTTTTTCTTTTGTTCTGTTCCAGACTTAAACGTCATGGTTTTCTGTTAAAGCTTTCTGGCTGACTTCTTTCTTTAGTCATTCAGAAAGATGTAAGTATTTGTTCAGTAGTTATTTTCAGTAGACCTGTTTTAGGCAGCACAGGTTATTTTGGTAAATCATTTTTAAAGAGTACTGAATGATTACTTGCGTATTGGATGTACAGATATTGAGAACTAGAAATAAAACTTCAATTTGTTAATTTCTTTTATTGCTGTTATATATGATGAAGAATATGTGAGATGGGAGTTTGCACCCTTAAAATTGCTGAAATACTTTTGTCCTAGATGCTTCTGTATTTCACACAAGTACTGTATGATAGGTAAGCAATTTAATTCTTTTAGTAATTAATTCTTTTAGGTAAGAATACCTTCTTTATATAGTTTTTCTTGGTGCCTATTGGAAAATGTATGGGCAGTTTGTTTTTCTACAAAATATATGCTTTTTAAGACTAATTGATGTGAGAATCAGAGGAAGTTTTACCATATGAATTTGAGATAAATTATAGCCTAATGGTAATGAAGTAACATTATACATATACATAATATTAAGTTTACCTACCTTAGAATGTTTGTGTTATTATCCTGACATCTGGACCAGGGCAAAGATAGTCACTTGTGGCCAGAGGAACCAGGTACTTAAAAGTTGGAGGATAATGCTTGAGAGTGAAACCATAATGCTTGAGAGTGAAAGAAGGTGCAATTGATAATTTTGGTGAGAGAGCAGAAGTCGACTGGGACTGGCCCTGGGCTAACCAGGACACACAGCCACTCTCTCGGACTGGGAGAGAAGAGCTTTAAAGGGGACACACAGTTAATGTTTACTACATTTTCATTGATTAGAATTATTTTATAGGGATTTTGATCAAAAAGTTCTTTCTCTCTGCATTTAAGCACTATGTTTACACTCTGGTGTATGACTCATTATCCAGTTTGTGCTGCACAAGAGTTTTGTGTGTGGTGCTGGTTCCTTTAGTGCTGCTTATTTCTCTAATTTTTAAACTCAAATTTAAAATTTTACCCTACTGTTTGTCTTTTTCTTCAATTAAGCAGTTCATTTTCATTAAAAATAGATGTTAATTTGTATCCATGCATTTATAAATAATGAACTTTAAATTGTATTTACAAAATACTGGTGGAAATTTTTTCCTGAAAAGGCCCATAGAGGTAAAAATATACTCACATTATCATTACTCATTTATTGTTTATAGCTTGTCAATGACATTGTAAAGTTGGTAATTTTCTAAGTACAATGAAACTCTGAATTTGCACATTATATATCTTCCCTGTAACTTATTTATTTCACAAAACATGGTAGCACATGTTTTGGTCTTTTCCTAGTGTTAAAACAGTATTTCACACGCACGCAAGCACACACGCACGCACGCACACACACACACACACACACACACACACACACACACACACACCTCTGAGTGATGAGACAATGGTGCTCAATGGAGATTGGTTAAAAGATTGTACTCTTTGATTTGAAATAATTTCCCCTCAGTAATGCAGCTGGCAGTTGTACCAATATTGAAATAAAGAATTGACTTCTAAGCTGTTTCTTTTGATTAAATTACTCTATCTCTGCTTTTCATACAGAGGCAGAAGAATGAATACATACCTCTAGGGATCTGTAGGTGCAGCATGAAGCCACCTGACTGTTCAGATTGTCTTTGAGATCTTATGTGTTGTATTAAAACATTCTGCAGACTTTGCTTTCTATCACATTATCTATTAGGTTTTTTTTTTTTTTAACTTTAAAAATATGATTGTCTCTTTTGTGTACCCTCAGTTGTTGAATATGAGTTACTTCAGGATGGTACTATTATGTTTTTCTTGGCAAACTATCAAGTCACCTCTGGGGTGCTTAGGGCTATTCTGTTCGAGAACCAAGAGAATCAGAACTGTATTGCCTTTCATAGAAGCCACTTCCAAAGCTATTACAGCTTCAGTCATACAGGCTTCTGTATGTCAAGCAGTTAAATGGTTTCTAGACAGTGGTTTAGTGGCAGCTGCTAGGTTGCCCCAGCTGCTTGCCATGCTTCCGTAGATTGTTCTGGAAGGAGACAGGAAGCCCAAATGGCTTTAGATAGTTTATTACTCCAGACACAGCAGACAGAATGACCTGCAGGTTAGAGTGGGCTGTCTTTTCCCGTTACATCCAATGGGGTGATGCAGAGTTGGGCTCTGATGGATGCTGTGTGCTCAGCTCAGTAGGGCTGTGTCACAGTTGAGGATCCCAGAGTTTAGGAAATTTCCCATCTTTTAATGGGGAAATTAAAAGGTTCTAGCAAACCTTTCATCCTTTGCCCTGGAGAGATATATCTTTATCATTCTGGTTAGGAAGCAAATCTCTCCCCTGACCCAGAGGGAAACTCAGTGTCTAGCTTCCCAGACTTTTTGTTTAACAAACAAAAGATGTCGTTGAAAAGATTGTCTGGAAGAACAGCTTTCACAGGACAGGACATGCAGAAATTGGAGATTTGTCTCCCAAGTACATTCCATCTTGCAGCTTCTTAGAAATCCTGAATATAATGGATTAAAAAAAAATCAAAACACTTATCTTCACAATACCAGGTAGAGAGTTGAAGAAGCTGGCTAACTCAATTCTTTCTCTAGGTAATTTTAGCTATTTCTGTTGTCATCTTGGAGTGATATTTTGTTCCTGGAAGTTTTTCCAGCCTTAAAAAAATTTTTTTTTGACTAATTGATCTGGCTTAGATGGACTTAGAGAGGAAAGTTCAGTGTTCTGCTGTGAAGAGAGCCTCACTGGCAGTCTTACTCTTTGTCCACTTCATGGTCACGTATTCATTTTTTGTGCACTCACTTGATAGCCCTTTGTGCACATTCGACTCTCACCATCAGGGTCTGCAGAGATTTAACCTCCTGTACTCCTCATTGTTGCTACCACAAGTAGCAGTTATGATTATAAGTATAAATGAATTTTGTGAGCCTGGGAAAATTGTGATGGTTAGAAAATTGTCAAGAGGCATTGCCCTTCCTCTAGTACTCAGCTTCTTTTTTCTATGTTTTGTTGTCATCCTGCTCTCATTTCTTCCCTAGGGTAGTTAGTGTTCATCAAGTTCTCCCTCTGGTTCAGGCACATTCTTAAAATTGGCAGTTCTTTTCCACTTTGAGCAGATAGGTTAAGGTGGGCCTGGATAATCGATATGATTTAGTAGAGCATTCAGCTGCCTTTTAACCCCTTGAGAGTGATTTGCATGGTAATAATTTTTCTGATAACTCTGCCTCACAGAGTTTATTTTAGAGTTTTCATTCACAGTTTGTTAGGTTTTTCAGCTAGAGCTCACTTGTTTTTTTAACTTTAATTTTTTTCTATTACTTTAATTATTGCACAGCATGTGGGATCTTAGTTTCCTAACCAGGGACTGAACCTGAGTGTTAACCACTGAACCTCCAGAGAAATCCCTAGAGCTCATTTTGTAACTAACATTGTCTCGTTCATCCTGAGAATTTGGGTGGATTTATACCATTGAATTCACTCCAGTACTCTTGCCTGGAAAATCCCATGGATGGAGGAGCCTGGTAGGCTGCAGTCCATGGGGTTGCTAAGAGTCGGACATGACTGAGGGACTTCACTTTGACTTTTCACTTTCATGCTTTGGAGAAGGAAATGGCAACCCACTCCAGTATTCTCGCCTAGAGAATCCCAGGGATGGGGGAGCCTGGTGGGCTGCCGTCTGTGGGGTCGCACAGAGTCGGACACGACTGAGGCGACTTAGCAGCAGCAGCAGCATACCATCGAATTAGTCATTTTGGGATGTTGTAACCAAGTACCGTAGAATAGGTGGATTTTAAACAACAGAAATTTGTCAGTTCTGGAGGCTGGAAGTCAGATCAAGGTGTGACTGGGTTTCGGAAAACTGACTTATTGTATTTTCCATGGGAGAAAGAGGGTAAGAGTGTTCTCTGAGGTCCCTTGTGTTAGGGCACAAATCCAGCTCATGAAGGATCCACCCTCATGACCTAATTATTTCCCAAAGACTCCACCTCCTAATAACTACCACATTGGGGATTAGAAATTCAATGTGTGAGTGTGTGTGTGTGTGTGTGTGTGTGTGTGTGTGTGTGTGTCTGCTGCTGCTAAGTCACTTCAGTCGTGTCCGACTCTGTGCGACCCCATGGACTGCAGCCACCCAGGTTCCTCCGTCCATGGGATTTTCCAGGCAAGAGTACTGGAGTAGGGGTACAAATACTCAGTCCCTTGAAACCACCTTAGAGAAATAGATCAGTCAAATATTATTTTCAGCTAGATGGTATACTTCGTGTCCAGATTGGTTTTCATCTAGGTGTAAATTACTTGGGAAACATTTAGAGGGATCAGCCAGTTGGAACATAATAAGCATGATTGGTTTCATCAGACAGTCCCTGAGATTCAATGGTTTGACTTATAATTTTTTTAACTTTATAATGCTGCGAAAGTGATATGCACTGAGTAGAAACTGGACTTCGAATTTTGAGGTTTGATCCTGGTCTACTGTTATGCAGTAGGTACACTCTGATGCTGGGCATTGGTGTGAACCTCAGCTCTCAGGAAGCCACCTGTGACCTCATGGTAAACAGCTGGTACTCTTAGAGCCATTCTGTACCCAAACATTATTTTTTTCACGTTTAGTACAGTTTTCAGAAAATTACTTGAGACATTCATCAATTTATTGTAACATTGACTCCGTGTTAGATAATTTTGCCCAACTGGAGGCTAGTGTAAGTGTTCTGAGCACATTTAAGATTGATGGGGCTAAGCTATGATACGTGGTAGTTCGGGTGTATTAAATGCATTTTTGACTTGTGATATTTAAAATTTGGGTTTGTTTATTAAAACAGTCTCATCATAAGTTGAGAAAGATCTGTATTTCCTGTTAAAAGTGTTCTTTTTTGCTATGGAACTAACTGTCTTAGTGTTACTACATTTTAAGATTATTTTGAGGTAGAAAAATATAGGTTAGCTTCCCCCCCCTCAACAGAATGCTTAGTTTTTTTTAAAATGATTGTTTAGAAAATTTTTATATTTACCATAAGCTTACTCATCAAAAACAATGAGTGATTTTTAAAATATACTATGTTGTCTTTTAAAATGCGATTAATTGTATAGGACATATTGCATCAATTGGATAATTTTTGTGGTTTTCATATATTTCATATATGCACATGTACTCTATATTGGGAAATAGGAATTTTTAACAGTTGTTTACTTTGCATTTGATACTTAATACTTTGTTTTAAAAAGGACTAAAGAGAATCCCTTGGTGGTCCAGTGGTTAGGACTTTGTACTGCTTTCACTGCCAAGGGGCATAGGTTCCATCCCTGGTCGCGGATCTGAGAGCCCTTGTGCTGTGTGGAGAAGCCAGAAACACGAGTAAATAAAAAGAACCAAGATGTCCTCATAAATGGCCAATGGGTAATAAAAAATACCTACTGAACTGGAATAATTTGATTTTATTTTGCAGTGATTATGCAAACTTGTTTTTTTTAAATGGCAACCATCATTTTATGGCAGCCAATTGAAATGTTAAGAATATCTGATGTAATATGTATATATGCTTTATTAATTTAGGGAATAATATATTTTATCTCAAAAATTCCTTTGAGATATACTTCTTTTACAAATATATAATTTATATTTTTGGTGTAAATGATACATATTTTAGACTTTTAAAGATACTTTTATACCCAAGGTAAAAATGAACTTTAAAAGTGAATCAGAAATTTGATTTATATATTAAAAATGTATATTGTAATGGATATAATTGACCGTTAACTCCAGGATTCACTGTGTAAGATGGCAAATCTGCTTTTAAAAATGTCTGAACCAAAATATACCATGTAATGTGGTCCTCAGGAAATAACACCATTAACACCATTCAGGCTGTTTGCATCAGATATGCTTGGGACAGCCCTGGTTTACTCCTACTGCTATGGTATAACTACTGTAAGCATCTCCTTTCATTCCCAAATGTGTTACAGTTTTGATGCTCAACTATGTGGGCACCTAGCCATATGTACCTTTACAAGTTATTTACAGTATCTTTAACTTTACTCTCCTTGTTGTTGCTGTTTAGTCGCTAAGTCACGTCCAGCTCTTTGAGACCCCATGGACTGTAGCTTTGCCAGGCAACTGAATAAAATTACCAGTTTCAGATTTTGAGACTTGAGCTTTAGATTTTTTTTTCTGTTGAAATTTACATCTGACCTTGTTTCCCCCTTGATTTTAGGTTCTACTCATTCTGTAATTCCCATGGTTTTCAAACTATTGTTCACATAATACCAAAATTCAGTTTTCAGGTAGAGTGGGATATCCTGAAAACAAGCTAGCCAGAATATGGTTTATGGAGCTGTAAAATCGTTCTCGGCAGTGAACACCAGGGTTGATCTGAGAGCCTGATTGATATGCCCTTCTCTCTTACTGTTCCATGTGTATCTGTATTTTCTCCCAGGTGAGAGAAGTCAGGTCTTTTGTTAAAAATACGTATATATGGCAGTTGTGCAGCCCACTAAAATGGCCCGACTCAAGTTGGTAGTACCTATTAAAATTATTTTATTAATAAATGGCAGAACAATATTAAAAAATTAAACCTAGGAAAATTAACATCCATAACTGGTACCCTCTTACAGTTGTCCATTTTTTACATTTTCTTTCTTGAGTTTATAGCATACACAGTTATGTGGAAGTTATGATTTTTACCTTTTCTTGTAATTAAATGTATAATATTTTAAAGACATTCAAGATTATTCTTTGTCAGGATTGATTTGACTTTGTAGTTTTCTGTGTCTCCACATGAATTGTGGGGTTGTTTCTTCTATTTCTATCAAAAAAATGCCTTTGGGATTTTGATAGGCACTGAATCCATACATCCCTTTGAGTAGTATGGACATTTTAGCAATGTTGTCCTCCAGTCCAAGAACATGAGATACCTTTTTGTCCTTTACTTCTTTAATTTCTTTCCTCGGTGCTTTATAGTTTTTATTATACAAGTTTTTCATCTCCTTAGTTAAGTTTATTTGTAAGTAATTTTTTTTTGCTATTATTGTAAATGGTATTGGCTTACTAATTTTCTTTTCATATGGTTTCTTGTTAGTAGTGTATAGAAATGCTTATTGTTGATGAGAAAGCAAAATGGTGCAGACACTATGAAAAAACAGTATGGAGGTTCCTCAAGAAATTAAGAATATAACTGGCATTATCCAGCAATCCCACATTTGGGATTTTCAGATTAGTTGAAATCATAATTTTGTAAGAGAGATCCACACTCCCTGTTCATTGCCACTCAGTTACCAACAGCCAGGGTGTAGAATCAGCCTAAATATTCATTGACAAATTAATGGATAGTGTGGTGCATGTAGTCAGCCTAAAAAAAGGAAGGATATGTGACACTGTGGATGAACCTTAAGGACATTATGCTAAGTGAGATTCTAGTCATCAAAAGACAAATACTCCATGATTCCTCTTATATGAGATATCCAAAATAGTCAAATTCATAGACTCAAAGAGAGAAATGGTACTTGTCTGACCCTGAGGAGAGGGGGAAAATGGGGCATTACAGTAGGCCTGAAGTTCCATTTAAGCAAGATGGATAAGCTCTAGAGATCTGCTGTCTGTTGTGCCTGTGGTCAATAATAATAGAATTAAAATTTTGTTGAGAGGGTAGATCTTAAAGGTTCAAACTGTAATAAAATTAAAAAAAAATTACCCCGCAGAAGATTATTCTAAGCACCAGTCTCTGTAAAGCAGTTATCCTTCAATTAAAAATAAATTTAAAAAAACACACCAGTCTCAAACAACTATGAATGACACAAAGTAGTGCATTAAGGTACATCCTGGGCTGTGTTTCCTCACATCCTTAAAATAGGTTTTATGATTTCCTAGTCAGGAATCAGTAAGTATGTTGGAGAACAGCAGTTACATTTCTGGTATGAGGAGAATCATTGGTGATGAGTCATCTGCATTCCATTCCATCCTGGGAAGTTGAGCAAATTTTATTTTTCTGAATATGATTTAGAATTTCTCTAGAATCTCTCTCTCTTTTTCCTTTTTAAAATCTTGGCTTATCTATTTATTTATTGAAGTATAGCTGACTTACAATATTGTATTAATTTCGGGTATATAGCAAAGTTACTCAGTTACATACATATATATATTTCATGTTAATTCCCATTATAGATTATTCAAGATATCGAATATATTTCCCTGTGCTATACAGTAAATCCTTTTTGCTCATCTATTTTATGTACAGTTGTTTGTTAATCTCATACTTCTAATTTATCCCTCCCCTGTCACTTTCCCTTTTGGGAACCATAAGTTTGTTTTCTGTTTGAGTCTGTTTTGTATAGATTCATTTGTACTATTCTTTAGATTTCATTCCCTTGTGGCTCATTTGGTAAAGAATCTGCCTGCAATGTGGGAGACTTGGGTTCGATCCCTGGGTTGGGAAGATCCCGTGGAGAAGGGAAAGGCTACCCACTCCAGTATTCTGGCCTGGAGAATTCCATGGACTGGATAGTTCATGGGTCACAAAGAGTCACAATGAGTTGGACACGACTGAGCGACTTTCACTTTCAAGTGATATGTGATATTTGTCTTTGTCTTCACTTAGTATGATATTCTCTAGGTTCATCCATGTTGTTGCAAAACACAGTATTTCATCCTTTTTCCCTATATTTCTCTTGATTCTAATGATTTTGTGGTCCTATAGTACTCCATTATTTTGGCAGGTTTCTAAACTTCAATTATTAGTGATTTGGTATTTAAGAAAGTAGAATTGTTTTGTTTAAATTCACTGTTAGAGTAACTGTTCCTTCATGTGATTATACACACATATGAGATATATTAATAGTTCTTTATCACTTTGAAGATAATAAACCATGGATGGGTTAATTTTATTTGTCAAACATTTAACAAAGTACAGCTAGGTGACAGACAACTTCTAACGCACTTAAAAATATAAACATAGTCCTCTGATTTTCTACTAATTGTAGTCCAGTAAATATTTAATATTTAATCGCAATAATTATAGGGTTCAGTACTATTTTGGATTATTTTCTGCATTGCGTTTTTTTGTTTAAGTCATAGTCACTTTGTAGTAACATGAAGAACTAATAAAACTCACTTTAGATTTGAAAGTTAGAGCCAGGGCAGAGAAGATAGATAATGAGTAAAGTAAAGAGTGAGAACCATGTTACATGGGGGAATATTGAAAGTAATTTGGCAAGTTTAGCTTAGAAAGATAAAGGCTGGTAGTTATTCCCTTTCAGCTTTTTAAAGTGTATCTTCTGCGGGTAGGACTTATTCTGTGTAACTCGCTCCAGAGGGGACACGAGGTCCAACGGATGGATGAAACATGGGTGAAGTATATGCACTTAATGTAAGGGAAATTTTTGAAACATTATCACTGTTTTAAAATGAAATTGACTGCCTGGTAAGAAAGCAAGCTGTTTTGTTACTAAAAGTGTTCACCTGTGGTGATCAACTCTCTGGATACTGTATATAGCATATTATGTGGGAGTTTTAATGAAATTACATATACTCCAGTGCCAGTACTATTCTAAGTAAAGGAGAATGCTAATGGGTTAAAAAAAGGGCAATAAAAAAACTTTTTATTGATGTAAAAGATCTTAATGACCCAAATAATCATGATGGTGTGATCACTCACCTAGAGCCAGACATCCTGGAGTGTGAAGTCAAGTGGTCCTTAGGAAGCATCACTTCAAACAAAGCTAGTAGAAGTGATGGAATTCCAGCTGATGTGTATCAAACCCTAGAAGATGATGCTGTTAAGATGCTACACTCAGTAGGCCAGTAAATTTGGAACACTCAGCAGTGGCTGCAGGACTGGAGAAGGTCAGTTCTCATTCCAGTCCCAAAGAAGGGCAATGCCAAAGAATGCTCAAACTACCGCACAATCGCAGTCATTTCACATGCTAGCAAGTTCAGTTCAGTCGCTCAATTGTGTCCGACTCTTTGCAACTCCATGAATCGCAGTATGCCAGGCCTCCCTATCCATCACCAACTCCTGGAGTTCACTCAGACTCACGTCCATCAGGTCAGTGATGCCATCTAGCCATCTCATCCTCGGTTGTCCCTTTCTCCTCCTGCCCCCAATCCCTCCCAACATCAGAGTCTTTTCCAATGAGTCAACTCTTCGCATGAGGTGGCCAAAGTACTGGAGTTTCAGCTTTAGCATCATTCCTTCCAAAGAAATCCCAGGGCTGATCTCCTTCAGAATGGACTGGTTGGATCTCCTTGCAGTCCAAGGGACTCAAGAGTCTTCTCCAACACCACAGTTAAAAAGCATCAATTCTTCGGCGCTCAGCCTTCTTCACAGTCCAACTCTGGCATCCATACATGACCACTGGAAAAACCATAGCCTTGACTAGATGGACCTTAGTGGGCAAAGTAATGTCTCTGCTTTTGAATATGCTATCTAGGTTGGTCATAACTTTTCTTCCAAGGAGTAAGCGTCTTTTAATTTCATGGCTGCAGTCACCAACTGCAGTGATTTTGGAGCCAAAAAAATAAAGTCGGACACTGTTTCTACTGTTTCCACATCTATTTCCCATGAAGTGATGGGACCGGATGCCATGATCTTCGTTTTCTGAATGTTGAGCTTTAGGCCAACTTTTTCACTCTCCTCTTTCACTTTCATCAAGAGACTTTTTAGTTCCTCTTCACTTTCTGCCATAAGGGTGGTGTCATCTGCATACCTGAGGTTATTGATAATTCTCCTGGCAATCTTGATTCCAGCTTGTGTTTCTCCCAGTCCAGTGTTTCTCATGATGTACTCTGCATAGAAGTTAAATAAGCAGGGTGACAATATACAGCCTTGACGTACTCCTTTTCCTATTTGGAACCAGTCTGTTGTTCCATGTCCAGTTCTAACTGTTGCTTCCTGACCTGCATACAGATTTCTCAAGAGGCAGGTCAGGTGGTCTGGTATTCCCATCTCTCTCAGAATTTTCCACAGGTTATTGTGATCCACACAGTCAAAGGCTTTGGCATAGTCAATAAAGCAGAAATAGATGTTTTTCTGGAACTCTCTTGCATTTTCCATGATCCAGCGGATGTAGGCAATTTGATATTTGGTTCCTCTGCCTTTTCTAAAACCAGCTTGAACATCAGGAAGTTCATGGTTCACGTATTTCTGAAGTCTGGCTTGGAGAATTTTGAGCATTACTTTACTAGCATGTGGGATGAGTGCAATTATGCGGTAGTTTGAACATTCTTTGGCATTGCCTTTCTTTGGAATTGGAATGAAAACTGACCTTTTCCAGTCTTGTGGCCACTGCTGAGTTTTCCAAATTTGCTGGTGTATTGAGTGCAGCACTTTCACAGCATCATCTTTCAGGATTTGAAACAGCTCAACTGGAATTCCATTACCTCCACTAGCTTTGTTCATAGCGATGCTTTCCAAGGCCCACTTGACTTCACATTCCAGGATGTCTGGCTCTAGATGAGTGATCACACCATCATGATTATCTGGGTCATGAAGACATGCTAGCAAAGTCATGTTCAAAATCCTTCAAGCTAAGCTTCACAGTATGTGAACCGTGAAGTTCCAGATGTTCAAGCTGGATTTAGAAGAGGCAGAGGAACCAGAGATCAAATTACCAACATCCAGTGGATCATAGAAAAAGCAAGAGAAGTCCAGAAAAACATCTACTTCATCGACTACACTAAAGCCTTTGACTGTGTGGATCACAACATACTGTGAAAAATTCTTAAAGAGATGGAAATACCAGACCACCTTATCTGCCTCCTGAGAAACCTGTATGCAGGTCAAGAAGCAACAATTAGAACCAGACTTGGAACAATGGACTGGTTCCAAATTGGGAAAGCAGTACATCAAGGCTCTCACCCTACTTCATTAACTTACATGCACAGTACAACCTGTGAAATTCTGGGCTGGATAAAGCATAAGCTGGAATGAGGATTCCCAGTAGAAATATCAATAACCTCAGGTATGCAGATGACACCACCCTTATGGCAGAATGCAAAGAGGAACTAAAGAGCCTCTTGATGAAAGTGAAAGAGGAGAGTGAAAAAGTTGGCTTAAAGCTCAACATCCAAAAAATGAGGATCATGGCATCTGGTCCCATCACTTAATGGCAGATATTTGGGGAAATAATGGAAACGGTGAGAGGCTTTATTTTCTTGGGCTCCAAAATCACTGCAGATCGTGACTGCAGCCATGAAATTAAAAGATGCTTGCTCTTTAGAAGAAAAGCTATGATACACCTAGACAGCAAATTAAAAAGCAGAGGCATCACTTTGCCTACAAAGGTCTGTATAATCAACACTGTGGTTTTTCCAGTAATCATGTATGGATGTGAGGGTTGGCCATAAAGAAGCCTGAGCACTGGAGAATTGATACTTTTGAACTGGGGTGTTGGAGAAGAGTCTTGAGAGTCCCTTGGACTGCAAGGAGGTTGAAACAGTCAATCCTAAAGAAAATCAGTCCTGAATATTCATTGGAAGGACTGATACTGAAGCTGAAACTCCAATATTTTGACTACCTGATGCAAAGAACTGACACTTTGGAAAAGATCCTGATGCTGGGAAAGATTGAAAGCAGGAGGAGAAGGGGGCGACAGAGGATCAGATGGTTGTATGGCATCACCTACTCAATGGATGTGAGTTTGAGCAAACTCCAGGAGCTGGTAAAGGACAGGGAAGCCTGGTGTGCTATGGTCCATGTGCTCCCAAAGAGTCCAACAGGACTGAGCAACTGAACAACAGCATACATACAGAAAAGTACAGCTGTCATAAAAGAACAGTGGATGAATTATCACAATTTATCACTTCCATGTAACTGTTGCAGGAAAGAGTATGTGGGGCATGACAGCATGGTGACATCTGAAGTCACTTCTGATTTCCCTGGGACATCCTCCAGGTGTGAATTCTTGGATTCGTGTAGGACGGAATTCAAGAGTAGCCACAGTAAAGGAAAAGATGGGTTATTCATGGAGGAGATGCACTCTGTACATAGATTGTGGGCCGTCTCAGAAGGCAGGAGAGACCCAAGAGGCCAAACTGAAATTTTAAAAATTATCTTTATTGGAGAACTCTTTTTTTAATTTATTTTTTAACTGAAGGATGATTGCTTTATAGAATTTCGTTGTTTTCTGTCAAACCTCAAAATGAATCAGCCACAGGTATACATATATTCCCTCCCTTTTGACCCTCCTTCCCATATCTCTCCCCATCCCACCTCTAGGTTGATACAGAGCCCCTGTTTGAGATTCCTGAGACATACAGCAAATTTCCATTGGCTGTCTCTTTTACTTATGGTAATGTAAGTTTCCACGTTACTCTCTGAGTGCATCGCACTCCCCCCCCATGTCCATAAGTCTATTCCTTGAAGTAAATTCTTCAGCACCAGTTATCTAGATTCCGTATATATGCATTAGAATATGATATTTATCTTTCTCTTTCTGACTCCACTCTGTATAATAGGCTCTAGGTTCATCCACCTCGTTAGAACTGACTCAAATGTGTTCCTTTTAATGGTTGAATAATATCCCACTGTGTATATGTACCACAACTTCTTTATCCATTCATCTGTCGATGGGAATCTAGGTTGCTTCCATGTTCTAGCTATGGTAAATAGTGCTGCAATGAACAATGGGATACACGTGTCTTTTTCAGTTTTGGGGTATATGCCTAGGAGTGGGATTGCTGGGTCATATGATGATTTTATTCCTAGTTTTATAAAGAATCTCCATACCGTCTCCCATAGTGGCTGTATCAATTTACATTCCCAGCAGCAGTGCAGGAGGGTTCCTTTATCTCCACACACTCTCCAGCATTTACTGTTTGTAGACTTTTTGATGATGGCCATTCTGACTGGTGTGAGGTGACATCTCATTGTAGTTTTGATTTCCATTTCTCTAATAAGGAGCGATGTTGAGCATCTTTTCATGTGTTTGTTAGCCATCTGTATGTCTTCTTTGGAGAAATGTCTGTTCAGGTTTTTTCCCCACTTTTTGATTGGGTTGTTCATTTTTCTGGTATTGAATTGTATGAGCTGCTTATATATTTTGGAAAATTAATCCTTTGTCAGTTGTTTCATTTTCTCCCATTCCAAGGGTTGTCTTTTCACCTTGCCTATACCTTTTGCTGTGCCAAAGCTTTTAAGTTTAATCAAGTTCCACTTGTTTACTTTTGTTTTTATTTCTGTTACTCTAGAAGGTAGATCATAGAGGATTTTGCTTTGATTTATATTATCAAGTGCCTTTCCTCTAAGAGTTTTATAGTTTCTGGTTTTACATTTAGGTCTTTAATCCATTTTGAGTTTATCCTTGTGTATGGTGTTAGGAAGTGTCTTAAGTTTATTCTTTTACATGTAGCTATCCAGTTTTCCCAGCACCATTTATTGAAGAGGCTGTCTTTGCCCCATTGTATATTTTTGCCTCCTTTGTAAAAAATAAGGTACCCATAGGTGCATGGGTTTATTTCTGGACTTTCTGTCTTGTTCCCTTGGTCTATATTTCCGTTTTTATGCCAGTACCATACTGTCTTGATGACTGTAGCTTTGTATAATCTGAAGTCAGGAAGATCGATTCCTCCAGCTCCATTCTTCTTTCTCAGGACTGCTTTGGCTATTTGGGGTCTTTTGTATTTTCATATGAATTGTGAAATTTTTTATTCTAGTTCTGTCAAAAACGCCATTGGTAGTTTGATAGGGATCACATTGAATCTGTAGATTGCGTTTGGTAGTATAGTGATTTTCACAATATTGATTCTTCCTACCCAGGAACATGGAATATCTGTTTATGTCATCTTTGATTTCTTTCATCAGTGTTTTAGAATTTTCTGTGTACAGTTCTTTTGTCTCCCTAGATAAGTTTATCCCTAGATATTTAATTCTTTTTGTTGCAATGGTGAATGGGAGTGTTTCCTTAATTTCTCTTTCTGATTTTTCAGTTAGAATATAGAAATGCAAGTGATTTCTGTGTATTGATTTTGTATCCTGCAACTTTGCTAACTTCACTGATTAGCTCTAGTAATTTTCTGATACTATATTTAGGGTTTTCTATGTATAGTGTAATGTCATCTGCAAACAGAGCTTTACTTTTTCTTTTCCGATCCAGATTCTTTTTATTTCTTTTTCATCTCTGATTGCTGTAGCTAGGACTTCCAAAACTATGTTGAATAATAGTGGTGAAAGTGGACACCCTTGCCTTGTTCTGATCTTAGGAGAAATGCTTTCAGTTTTTCACATTTGAGAATAATGTTTGCTGTAGGCTTGAGGTAGGTTCCTTCTGTGCCCATTTTTTGAAGAGTTTTAATCATAAATGGGTACTGAATTTTTTCAAAGACTTTTTCTGCATCTATTGAAATTATAAAGTTTTTATCTTTCAGTTTGTTAATATGGTATATCACATTGTTTGATTTGTGTATATTAAAAAATCCTTGCATCCCTGGCGTAAACCCAACTTGACCATGGTATATAAGCTTTTTGATGTGTTGCTGAGCTCTGTTTGATGAAATTTTGCTGAGGATTTTTCCATCTATGTTCATTAGTGATACTGTCCTAAGTTTTCTTTTTTTGTCTTGTGTTTGTCTGGTTTTGGTATCAGGGTGATGGTGGCCTTGTAGAATGAGTTTGGAAGTGTTCCTTCCTCTGCAATTTTTTGGAAGAGTTTTAGAAGGATAGACATTAGCTCTTCTCTAAATGTTTGACAGAATTCTCCTGTGAAGCCATCTGGTCCTGGGCTTTTGTTTTTTGGGAGATTTTTGATCACAGCTTCAATTTCAGTGCTTTGTAATTGGGTTGTTCATAATTTCTGTTTCTTCCTAGTTCAGTCTTGGAAGATTGAACGTTTCTAGGAGTCTGTCCATTTCTTCCAGATTATCTATTTTATTGCCATATAGTTGTTCGTAATAGTCTCTTATAATCCTTTGTATTTCTGCGTTGTCTATTGTAATCCTTTTTCATTTCTAAGTTTGTTGATTTGATTCTTCTCTCACTTTCCTTGATGAGTCTAAATGTTTGTCAGTTTTGTTCATCTTCTCAAAGAACCAGCTTTTTGTTTTATTAATCTTAACTATTGTTTCTTTCATTTCTTTTTCGTTTATTTCTGCTCTGATCTTAATGATTTCTTCTACTAATTTTGTGGGTTTTTTTTTTTCTTCTTCTAGTTGTTTTAGGTGTAAAGTTAGGTTGTCTGTTTGATATTTTTCTAGTTTCTTGAGGTAGGATTGTATTGCTATAAACTTCCCTCTTAGGGTTGCTTTTGCTGCATCCCATAGGTTTTGAGTTGTCATGTTTTCATTGTCATTTGTTTCTAGAAATTTTTTGATTTCTCTTCTGATTTCTTCAGTAACCTGTTGGACAACTGTTTTAAAAGTACGTTAAATGGAGCATGATCCATGTATATATATGGAGCCAAGAAGAAAACAACAAAAAACCAAAACAACCCTCTTAGTTGAGAAGAGGCTCCTCTAAAATGAGGATACACATTAGGGGGAAGATGGGAAACGGGAGGAAGGCCAAGAAAAAGCAACAAAAAACCAAAACAACCCTCTTAGTTGAGAAGAGACTCCTCTAAAATGAGGATACACATTAGGGGGAAGATGGGAAATGGGAGGAAGGAAGGGGAATATCACCTTAATAAACAGATGCACTGAATCAAATATTAAGATAGATGATGTAGCTAGACTGCCTTCTACTAACAGGGCAATATTTTGCATGAAAATGTTAAAAATAGCTCTTCATGGGAAATGTGAGTATGACTAGTATTTTTGTGGGAATCAGACTTTGATGTTTAATTGCTGTTAAACTTACTTAATATTTCTTTAGCATATTCTTCACTGTGAACCTCATGAAAATATCATTATAGTTAATTTGAGTAAATGGAGCACAAATGTATAGATGTCTCAGTGAATGGTTGTAAAATTGTTAATCTCAGCAGAGCATTGTCTTAATGGCCTGCTGATCAAGGAGAATGAGAGTGTGTTTATATTCTGTTGTAAAAGTGGGGAAAGATTCCAGTTACCAGTGATAGAGACATAAAAACTAAGAAAACATGATTAAGTGCTAGGTAGATTCACTTTATGACCTTGTAAGAATAAGTCGATATCCCTGCATGCTGATTGACTTAATTTAGTCTTGACTCTTCAAGCAGGAGCTAGACCATTTGAGGAAGGCTGTAGGCTGCAGGTTGTTATGGAGTCAGAGAGAGTCAGTGAGAGAGAGAGAGAGAGAGAGAGAGAGAGAGTATGGTGGTAATGGGAGGTGAATGGAGAATCCTGGGTGGTGAGGACAGGATTCATGAAGGTACAATCTGAAAATATACTAAGTTCAGTGAATTTCAAATGGTGGGGCCTTTTGCATATACAGAATTAGAGGTCTGTACGAATTAACATGAAGTGAGTCTGGATGGTATGAACGGAAACCAAGGCTTTAAGGTCCTGAAATACTATTCAAAGCAACTGAAATTTGTATTGTAGGAGATGAGACCTTGAATGGGGAATATCCAGAGATGAGAGACTCTGCATATCTGCCATTAGAAAGATAACACACTAATGTAGAAGGGATTTGAGGTTGGAGATGTTTTAATGTAAGATTCTTGGAATAAAGGCCAATCCAGGTTATGAAAATATTAATTTGGAAGAGATAATGAAAGGCTGCTGGTATTCCTGAAGAAGGATTGGAGAGAAGGAGATAGTCAAACCTTTCAGAAGGTGGAATGGCTACTAGGATATGAGGAATGAAGGAGAATGGTGATTACCAATGGATTCTGTGTTTCTGGCTTAGGCAACTAGTGAATTCACTGGTGTTAGGAACATGAGGTTCAACTTTAGACACATGGCAATTGAGGTCCTTGGCTATTTCATTTAAGGTTCAGGTGAGCAGTATAGCTCAGGCTCCATAGTAAGTGTTAAAGCCACAAATGTAGATAAAATCACCCAGGTGAATTCATGTATCAGTACAATAGAATGAAGACAATGGAAACAGAATTCCGGGCGGGAGGGAAGGAAAGAAACACAGTAGTGAAGAAGACTGAGAAGTAGCAGTGAGGGGGAGGCAGGAGGAGAACTGGGAATCTGTGGGATCTCAGACTAGGAAAAACGTCTAAGGAGAGGATGACTAATGGTTCCAGATAGTGAGTTCAAATAAGGCAAAACCAGAACAGTGTGCATCAGATGTGTTAGTTCATCTTTAGTTTGTCGGGAACTTTGAGTAATAACTATGATTGAATGTTGTGGGTTAAGAAGTCAACAGTTTTGTTATTATTATTTTAAATGGGAGAGGCTGGAACTTGTCTGTAGGAAAAACCTCGGAAGGAACCAGTAAAACAAGATGATGTGAGAGTGGCGTGGTAGGGGTCCTAGGGTGATCAGATCTTGAAACACAGGTGATTGTTCTGTGGCTGTTAGGTATTTTGACTCTTGATATATATATATATATATATATATATGTATATATATATATATATATTTTAATGTGGACTATTTTAAGAGTCTTTATTAAAGTTGTTACACCACTAAGTGTTAGTCAGTTGTATTTGATTCTTTGCAAGCCCATGAATTGTAGCCCGCCAGGCTCCTTTGTCCCTGGATTTCTCCAGGCAAGAATACTGGAGTGGGTTGCCATTTCCTTCTCCAGGGGATCTTCCCAACCTGGGTCTCCTGCATTGCAGGCAAATTCTTTACCATCTGAGCCATTAGGGAAACCCTGTTAACAGTATTCTATTTTATGGTTTTTGTTTGTTTGTTTGTTTTCGTTGTTGTTGTTGCCATGAGGCATGTGGAATCTTAGTTTCCCAACCAGGGCTTGAACCCACAGCCCCGCCATTGGAAGGCAAAGTCTTAATCACTGGACCACTCTAAGTCCTGACCCTTGCTCTTTAAAGTGTGGTTCATCAACAAGTCAGATGGTGCCTTAGATAAGAGAGGGAGTGGGTCTTGGAATTGCTTGAGCCCCAGAACCCTGCAGCGTCTAGAAAATCTTGGGACTCACAAGGGGAAACAAATGTTACTGTAAAAGGTAAAGGAAACTCTGAGCGGTATTTTTGCACACAAACTGATGATGATACCAGTTTTTTGGCCTGGGATTATAAGTGGGAGCCCTCAAAACTGTAATTTGAAGTCTCACCCTTGGAGTGTACACACCACCAGACCCTTTTCCCAATTCAGACTCCAGATTGCTGTCACTTCAGACTTTCCTGTGCTGTTCAAGTCTAGATGTAGATTTGGCCCAAATAGGTGATATATACACTGTTACTTCTCTCTATTGTTTCTGATACTTTTAATGAGTGTATATTGAAATTAAGTTAAATAACTTATCTAAATGTTGAAATTGTTAAATAATAAAATGTGGTTTATGAATTAGCAGTATCAGCTTCACCTGGGAGCTTAAACTATAGCATCTGAGACTCACATTCCCAACATTTTTTGAATCTTCATTTTAGCACAGTCCTGAGCATCTTAAGGGCATGATTCTATGCCCCTTAAAGTTTGAGAGGAGCTTGAGATAAAAGAATAGGATACAATTAGAATGTGGGCTGACTTTAGTAAATTTTTAGATCAATTCGACATGTAGGATAAAGTTTAGGAAGGAAGAGTATAGTATGGGGCAGAGTTAATCTAACATAACATTAAAATGGGTAATTAAAATTTATATTTTTATTTAATGTTACATTTATCATGAGATGGAAAATAAGCCTTCTGTCTCATTGAGATTCATAAGTAGTATACTAGGTCAATAAGCTTAATGTTATTATAACCTATATTTTTTAGGTCCTGTTCAGATTCTTTGTATAATGCCAAGCTTGCCACCCTAGATCACTTGGAAATTTTATGTAAATTTGAGTTAAAAAGTTTCAAAATTGAGAGTGAAATTGGAAAGGAATAACCTTTACAGCTTAAAAACAGAAGAAAAATACAGATTTGAGTGTTTTATTTGCCTCTTGGTAGGTTACTTACAACCACCATCATTTTTTATCATCTTACAAATGAGCAAGTAGCCTTAGAGAACTTACATAATGTAGTTACTGTTCCACTGTTAGTTCATGGCTGAGCCAAGGAATGATTTAGAATCTTCTGATTCTGGAACCTCTCCTGGAAAAGCTGGGAGAAAAAACTACTTCCATGTAGAAGTAAATGAGTATAAAATCTCAGCATCTCTAGTAAGGAATAAGAAAGAACAAACAAACTTAAGCCTTCTTTGAGGTAAACTTGCTCATGTTGTTGGGATAGATTTCACTTTGTACTATAGCTCTTAATTTCTGATTACCATTTAATGTGTGAATTAGACCCCACTCTATTAATGTTCTGTTAAAAGCTTCTGACTTAATATTTAGGCTGACATATTATTGTATTGGAATAAAGTAGACAATAGACAACATTTATGAATATTTGAATTTTAAAAATAGTCATCCTGGATTTTCTTTTCAATTTATCCAAAAATGTCTTATTACTTATAAACAGGTTCTTGTAAATTTGGTTCTCTGAATCTTGAGAGCTTTGTTATGTATTAGGTTGCTGGAAAGTAATTATGGTTTTGGACCCTAAATTTTAAATTATTATAACTAGGCTCAAGCACATCTTTATTAATTGAAATAGGAACCATTACAGTCAGCTCATTTTTGCCAATGAGAAATAAGTTTGTTTACTCCTGTAGCATAAAAATCCATGCTTTGAGATTTTACGAACTCTTAAGAGAGCATTTTCTGCATCCTGCTGGTTGTGGAAGCGTTTTCCCTGCAAAAAGTTGTCAAGATGCTTGAAGAAATGGTAGTCATTTGGTGAGAGGTCAGGTGAATATACAGATGAGGCAAAACATCATAGCCCACTCTTTTAACTTTTGAAGCATTGATTGTGAGATGTGTGGCTGGGTGTTGTCACAGAGACGAACTGGGCCCTTTCTCTTAACCAGTGCTGGCTACAAGCATTGCATCTCAATGATTTGCTGAGCATACTTCTCAGATGTAATGATTTCACCAGGATTCAGTGGCTCAGCAGATCACAAAACAGTGACTATGACCCTTTTTTTGGTGCAAGTTTGGCTTTGGGAAGTGCTTTGGAGCTTCTTCTTGGTCATGTAAAATCCATTTTTCATTCCATATCACAATTGGATCAAGAAATGATCTGTTGTTGTTGTGTAGAATAAGAGAAGATGACACTTCAAAATGACAGTTTTTGTTTTTTTTTTTCTGGTTTTCAGTCAGCCCATCAAAAAATGATGGCCCCAGTTAGCTTTTGCACCTTTCAGTTTGCTTCAAATGCGAAACAACCCATTTAATGGTCAGTGTTGAGTTCTTGGGCAACTTCGCTTGTCGTCGTAAGAGATCAGCTTCAGTAATCCCCTGTTGGTCATGGTCAACTTCTGATGGCCAGCCACTTGTTTTCAATGCTCTTGTCTCCATTGCAAAACTTCTTGAACCACCACTGCACTGTACATTTGTCAGCAATTCCTGGGCCAGATGCCTTGTTGATTTTGAGTTGTCTCCACTGCTTTAGGACCTATTTTGAACTTGTGTAAGAAAATCACTCGAATTTGCTTTTTGTCCAACATAATTTCCATAGTCTAAAATACATATAAAATAACCAGCAAGTAATAATTGATTAGCAAAAAACATAAAGCAAGAAACGTGCATTAAAATGATGTATAACATAATGACATTTATTTAAGAATGTATTCCAATATCAAATGGCAGAGTTCAGCAGTGCAAAACTGTAGTACTTTTGCACAACCTAAATAGCAATCCACTCCAGTATTCTTGCCTGGAGAATCCCATTTACAGAGGAGCATGGCAGGCTCCAGTCCATGGGGTCACAAGAGTTGGACGAGACTTAGTGACTAGACTACTGCTACTGCTAATTCCTCACTTAGTAAATGAACTGTGTGAACTAGATAGGGTAGAAAATGAGAGCTACTTACCTTCCAGGTGGTATTTAATGTGTGTGTGTGTGGTTTTTTTTTTTCAACTTTACCTTTACCCCAGTAGTAGTTGTACTTTGTTATTTTTCACAGTTGTTTCCTTTAGACTTTAATATTTTGTTTCTTTGACCATTATGATGATACTGACTTGGGAAACATCCCCACACTCACTCTTTGGGGGACTTCTACTGCTTGACGATATGTGACTGATCTTTCTGTCTTTTGTTGGTAAATTAACGGTGTGAATACTTACATACCCTCACCACTTCCAAAATATTTATAAATTATTCTTTTGCTTTCTCCTCTGTGAAGATAAATCTTATTGATTCATCAGATGAAGAAGTTTGAGATTTTCCCCCTACAGTATTAGTGAAAGTTTGTCATGATACCAAATTAAAAAGAGCAGTAAATGTTGCCCTTTGAATTGATTGTACATGTATTCTGAGAGAACTGAAATTACACATTTTTTATTTGACTTAAGAATTTATTATTTTATAGTGTCAATGATAGAGATAGGACAGACTCTTGAATTTTGTTTTATAAACTTGACCTTGAAAAATGGCTTTGCCATTGACTGGCAATGAAATTTTAGAAAGTTGCTTTTCCTGGTGCTGGGGAAACTGGATAGCTGTACGTGAGAGAATGAAATCAGAGAATTTTATCATACCATAGGGAAAAAGCTCAGTATGGATTAAAAACCTCAATGTAAGATTGGAAACCCTGAAGCACCTGAAAGAAAACATGAAACACTCTTGGACATAAATCGTAGCAATAATTGTTTTTTGCATTTTTCTCCTCAGGCAAAGCAAACAAAAGCAAAATTTAAAAAATGAGACTTAATTTAAAGCATTTGTACAGCAAAGGGAACCATCAACAAAATGAAATGATAACCCAGTGAAATGAGAGAAAATATTTTCAAATGATACGTTCCATAAGGGGTTAATATTCAAAGTGTATAAGCAGCTCAGTATCAAAAGACAAATTGGGTTTTGCTCAGATAAACTCAGTTTTTAATATCCCTCAATATTTATGAGTTTGGAGTTCAAAGAAAGATCAGGTTTGGAGCTACAGACATTTTGGGATTTATAAGCCTATAGATAATAATGTCTTCATTATGTATTAATGTGCTTTTAAACAATGATTATCCCTTATTAAAATAATGCAGGCTACATTTTCACCAGGCCAGTAGCATGGTCAGAGCATTCTTACATACTTTCATAGAGATATTTAAATGAGTCCTTAATAGTTGTGTATACATTGTCATCTCAGGTTCTTTATTTTAAGAATTATTTAATATAAAAAGCCATTTGAATTAGGATTTGCCACCTATTGTTCCCAAAGATTAATGATACATTTATAATTCCAGTAGTCAGATTTTTAATTTATTATTATTTTTTTTTACTGTAGCTCTTCTCTCCATACCTTCCTAACTTCTTGCCATCTTTTCCTCAGTTTCCACCATTATATTGACATGACTCCTTTGATTTTCATTGTTTTCCTCCTTTCCGTATCCAGGATCCTTTTCATCCTTTTATTCTTTATGCCCTGTGCACTACTGGTTATCATTATTCAGTCCCTCCTTTTCTATTCTCTCCCTTGCCTTTTAATTACTGCTGTCTTTTTTCCTTTACTTCTTCATGAATTGAAATGTTAACCAATCCTGAAGACCTAGTGGAAGCATTAAACTACTCTGGGAAGTCGCCCCTGACTATTATAGCCAGTATTGATCTTCTTTTCATTCAGTATCACTGTCTTTGGCATGTACTAACAACACTATGTTATTAGTTGTTTTATACATGTACTTTTTTTCTCCCCAACTTGTATAATTCCTGAGGCCAGGAACTGTATCTAAATTTTTAACTTTCAGAATTTGGCATAGTATAGTATTGTGTCCTTTGAAGGTACTCACTGAAGAACTTTTGATGTTTAAAGTGACTTTTGAAAATATAATGATCATTGATTATATGTTCATATCTTTTACTATAATGATCAGAATCCCAGTGTCCCAACCTGAGAGAGCCCTTTTTAAATTCCCCCAAATCCAGGCATTTATTTATTTTTAGTCCTTTCATGCACTGAGGTAAGAGAAAGTCAAGAAATCAAAACCCTAATAGCTCTGCTAGTATCCAGGGCCACTCTGTTGAGATACATTATTCTTGGAAGATATGGATGTTAACATGCTTTTTTTGGGCTAATGGTAATTACTTCAGAATCAAAATTGATGTGTATTTATTGACTAACATGTTAAAAGTAAGTTTGAGGGATGAAGGGAAACAAAACTGGAAATATTTTGTTGTTAATAATGAGCTTCATTTTATTTAGTAGAACATAGAATTTTCTTATTTGGGAGGGGCACAGAGACTTTGGGATTTATTATAAGATCTCTTTATAAGAAGGGATTCTCTGATGACTCAGATGGTAAAGAGTCTGCCTGCAATGCAGGAGACCTGAGTTCTATCCCTGGGTTGGGAAGATCCCCTGGAGAAGAAAATGGCAACCCACTCTAGTATTCTTGCCTGGAAAATCCCATGGACAGAGGAGCCTGGCAGACTACAGTCCAGAGGGTTGCAAAGAGTTGGACCACAACTGAGCAACTTCACTTTCTTTCTTTCTAAATAAGAAACGTCTTGGATGACTATATATATTGTATCAGTACCATAGAGATTGTTTCCAAACAGAAATCTGCTGTCATCCTTATCTTTGTGCCTCTGTGTCTAATGTGCCTTTTTTTCTATTTTTAAGATTTTCTCTCTAATACTAGCTTTAAGCAATTTGTGCTGTACTTTGGTGTAGTTTTCTTTGTCTGTTTGTGCTTGGTATTTATTGCACTGTCTAGATCTGCATGCGGAGAAGGCAGTGGCACCCCACTCCAGTACTCTTGCTTGTAAAATCTCTTGGATGGAGGAGCCTGGTAGGCTGCGGTCCATGGGTCGCTAAGAGTCAGACACAACTGAGTGACTTCATTTTCCCTTTACACTTTCATGCATTGGAAAGGGAAATGGCAACCCACTCCAGTGTTCTTGCCTGGAGAATCCCAGGGACTGGGGAGCCTGGTGGGCTGCCGTCGGTGGGGTTGCACAGAGTCGACACGACTGAAGGGATTTAACGGGAGCAGCAGATCTTCATGATTTCATCAAATCATGGGACATTTCAAAACTATAATTATACAGTTACTAGGCCACTTAAAGTTGCTGAACATCTCACTGATTTTCTGTGCAATGTTTGTTTCCTTTGTCTTTCATTTTAGATAGTTTTATTGTTTCATCTTTAAATTCAGTAATCTTGTGCATGTCTAATCTGCCATTAATCCAACCCTTTTTTTTCATCTTATTGTAACTGCTTATATTGTAGCTCTCATCTCCAGAAGTTCAATTTGTGTCTTTTTAATATTTTCATATCTAACATTTTGAACATACTGAATACATTGTGAAGTGCTTTTGTGCTTATTTTAACATCTGTGTCAGTTCTGGGTCAGTTTTGACTAATTTCTCTCCTTATTATAGAATATATTTCCCTGCTTTTCTGCATGCCTAATAATACTCGATTGGCTTCTAGACATTTATCTTATTGGATGTTGGTTATTTTTGTATTCCTATCAGTATCATTGAGCATTGTTCTGGGATGCAGGTGTTTTTGATCCTTCTGTGTTTTTATTTTGAGATTTATTAGGTATACTTGAATGGCATTCAGCCTAGGGGCAATTGTTCCTCACTTCTAAGGCAAGAGCCTCTGTGCACCCACTCAGTACCTTGTGCATTAGGACTTTCAGCCTGCCTGGTGGAACTAGGCACTATTCTGAGGCATGTGTGAGTGCTCCATACTGTTTTCATTTGCCTATCAGATGCAAGTTTTGATCAGCAGTTTGCTGAATACTTAAGGGGGCCCATCTGTGGGTCTCCAAGGTTTCTCTTTGGGAGTCAGATGAACTCTGCCTATGTTCCTCCTCTCTGTGTCTCAGCCATGGATCTCTTTCAAGGCAGTGCAGTAGAATAGTCATAGGGCTTACCTTGTTTGCTTGATGTCTCTTAAGCATAACTGTCTAATTTCTTTTTGTCAGGTGTCTTAAACGTTGTTTCTTTCATGTATGTGTTTGCCTTTGTTTCAAGTAGATGAGTCAGTATATTCCTTGTTGACTTACCTTGGCCAGAGATGGAAGTATCTGTTGTTGCTTTTTGAAAAGCATTGTGAGGTTGATAAGAGAAGTTTTTAAAAGCTAGTAATTATTTTAAGCTGAGTGCAATTCAAAGTTGTAGTCATTTTAGCTTTGTATTTCCCTAAAGGCATCTGAAAAATAAGTAAAGGTCTTTTCTAGTATGTGTGTTGAAATAAAAGACTTTAATTCTTTTATCCTCACAAGTTTTACTTTACCTATCTTTCCTTTAAGAACTAAACTGATGCTGTTAATAAGTTCAAGGTATGCTTTAAGGGGTTAGTGATTTTAGTGAATGACTATAATTTGACCAGTTGAATATTAAAGGTTTCAGAGTATATCTTTAATACAGTTCTCCAGGTCTTCAGAATTTAGGTTCTGTGTAAAATAGTTCTAGGAAGACAGTATTCCCTACACTTAGTTTGACAGTTTTCTCATCTCTCACCTAAAGTAATATAACATTTATTTTCTCAGAGTTTGCAAAAGGCTTTAAAGACCTAAGTATTCCTTTTCATTTTACAGTCACATGTTTTATTGAGGGCATATAGTCTGTCTGTGAATAATGAGATGGTTTCTGGAATGAATGACTTTTTAAAAGTTGACTTTATTTGCATAATTGCTTACAGAAAGGACAATAATTACCATGTTTTTAAGAGTGTCTTGCCAAAGTAGTATTGATACTTGCATATGTCTTACAATAGTAATTGTAGGCTAATTATGGAGCCTCCGCTCTCCATGGGATTTTCCAGGCAAGAATAGGCTGCCATTTCCTTCTCCAGGGGATTTTCCCAACCCAGGGATCGAACCCAGGTCTCCTGCATTGCAGACAGACGCTTTATCGCCTGAGCCACCAGGGAAGCCCCAGTTGTGGAGTATACTGTTTATAAATTGTAACCTTAACTTTATTCACTCTACTATGGTAATGTCTTCATACATTAATTATAGTGACGTTTCCCCTGTAAATTTCATTGACTCGTAAAGAGATTTTGAAAATGAGCTATAGAATGTGGGCATTGGGAGCATTTACATTACTTTACATGAGTAGATACAGTTTGCTGATTGGGATTCAATATAGTTTTATTATTCATAGCTCTTTTTCTTCCTTCCCTGAATGTTTCATGAAATGAATATCTTCTAATTATATACCACTTCAAGTAATAGAAAGTATTTTTAAATTTAACATAGTGAATTGGCCTACAGATTGTGATGGAGAATATGTGGTAGGTGACAGCGCTGATAGTTAAAAGCTTGCTCTATTAGCAGCTGCTGCTGCTGCTAAGTCGCTTCAGTCGTGTCCGACTCTGTGCAACCCCATAGACAGAAGCCCACCAGGCTCCCCCGTCCCTGGGATTCCCCAGGCAAGGACACTGGAGTGGGTTGCCATCTCCTTCTCCAGTGCATGAAATTGAAAAGTGAGAGTGAAGTCGATCAGTCGTGTCTGACTCTTAGCGACCCCATGGACTGCAGCCTGCTAGGCTCCTCTGTCCATGGGATTTTCCAGGCAAGAGTACTGGAGTGGGATGCCATTGCCTTCTCCCTATTAGCAGGAGTTGAAAGTTAATAATTAGTTGTGGAAGGCTAGGAGAAACTGGATCAGTTCAGCAGAAGTAAGAATTGTTGCCTGAGAATTACCACCAGTGGTAGATAAGAAGCAGCAAGAAGAAAAAGCCCAAAATATAACAAAAAGTGACATACTGAGTTGAGGTAGCATCTTGCTCAAGGTCAGAATTACGAGTGGGAAGAGGAGCTAACTTAATAAGAGAGATTTGCTGCAGATTGCAATGGTGTTAATTTAAGTCTCTCTCATCTAGCCCAGGAGATGTCTGTATTGATACCGAGGGCTCAGTGGCCCTTGGAACCTAAAAGATCTGAACCAATATCATTTGGTTTTTCTGAGTATAATCTGGATAATTCTTTTTTGTTTTTTCTTTTAAGGTAAATTTTGTACTGTTCTTGGGCCAGTTAGGTGCTGGATTCGTGAAACATTAATTACTAGTTTCAGTTTGTCAGTATATTTCATAATTTATTGAGTAAATTTATGTGTTTTCTTCTTTCTTTGTCTTCAAATTATTCTCTTAGTACAATGAATTTTGAGTTAAATAAAATTCTTAGCTAATTATTTCTTTAAATGACCAAGCTTTATAAAATTCTGACAAGCTATAATGTAAAAAACTCATTTCAAAAGCCTAGCACATAGGAATATGTATAATAAACTAAATATACATTTAAAATAGACTGATACTAGTTAGAAAAACCTTCATGAATGTGTTTTTGGGTAATGATGACCAGATATCTGTCATTGGAATTAAGGACACACACTAAAACATATATGTAAATCCTAACTTACTGCTCTCCAACTATTTCTTTCATATTTATCATTTGTCAGAAATACGTATGACCTAGATTTTTAAAGTAATTGACATTCCAATTTGATAATATGGCGGGGGGGGGGGAACTTTTGTTGCTACTGAGCATTTTTTTTGGTAATAGGATATAATTTTAGTAATGCTTATTGATCAGCATTTATATATGTATTATGTACACACACATACAAGTGTGTGCATGAAACACTACGGCCCATGATTGGTAGTTAGGAAGTGCTTTTCATGTAAGGTTGGTTTTACTAGGTTTAAGATATATAATTGCTATGAGAATCTAGCTATTTACAAACTTCAGGAGTTTCTGGTTGAATAACTGTGATTGAAAAGGTGATTTGGAGAGTATAATGTAGGTTGGAATTTCATATAATTTTTCTTGTTATAATCTTGGATCTCATCCCCTCCCCCCAGCACTCCACCCAGATGTTTACTGAAAGTTTTTCTTTTGGCTTTTCTTGCTTTTATGTACTTAGGTTCATGATAATATCCCTTTTTACTGAAATTTTGATTTGAGTTAGATGACCTTTAAGTTTATTACAACCTAAAGATAGGACATTTTGTTAAAAATTTTGCTATATTTTGTAGTTAATCAAAGCTGTCATGTTATGTTTTCCATTGCACATTGGACCATAAGTATAAGTACTGCAGTAAATTATTCCATCTTCTTTTATTCCTATATTTTAAAATAAGTTTGCAGCAGGGTTTATTAAGTCATTTAACTTAGAATTAAATAATCTTCTTTTAGTCAGCATAGAAATATAATTCAGAATTTTACTGTTGATCTGATATTTAATCTATGCTGTATGATTTAGGACATATTTTCTTGTTATATGAAATAGGTGGTATTTTCTGATTTTTTAGTATGACTTTCCTCTTAAAGATGTACAATTTTGTGTCGTAGGACAAGATTTCACATTTCTATATAGGATATGTTATTTTGCAAAAATTTTTATTTTAAAAATTCTTTTGTAAGCACTTGAAGTATAAAATTCTAACTAGTTGTCTCAGTATGTTTGCTATTAGAAAACTATAGTTAGCCCATGGAAGAACATTTAACTGGCAGTGTAGGAGGGGAATACTGACATTTGCAATGAAAGTAAAAGATGATATTGCACTCATAATAGTATTTAAGAAAAAGTAAAGTAATGCTTAAAATTCTCCAAGCCAGACTTCAGCAGTACGTGAACCATGAACTTCCAGATGTTCAAGCTGGTTTTAGAAAAGGCAGAGGAACCAAAGATCAAATTGCCTACATCTGCTGGATCATCGCAAAAGCAAAAGAGTTCCAGAAAAACATCTATTTCTGCTTTATTGACTATGCCAAAGCCTTTGACTGTGTGGATCACAATAAACTGTGGAAAATTCTGAAAGAGATGGGAATACCAGACCACCTGACCTGCCTCTTGAGAAACCTATATGCAGGTCAGGAAGCAACAGTTCAAACTGGACATGGAACAACAGACTGGTTCCAAATAGGAAAAGGAGTACGTCAAGGCTGTATATTGTCCCCCTGCTTATGTAACTTATGTACAGAGTACATCATGAGAAACGCTGGGCTGGAGGAAGCACAAGCTGGAATCAAGATTGCTGGGAGAACTATCAATAACCTCAGATATGCAGATGCCACCATCCTTATGGCAGAAAATGAAGAAGAACTAAAGAGCCTCTTGATGAAAGTGAAAGAGGAGAGTGAAAAAGTTGGCTTAAAGCTCAACATTCAGAAAATGAAGATCATGGCATCCGGTCCCATCACTTCATGGCAGATAGATGGGTAAACAGTGGAAACAGTGTCAGACTTTATTTTTTGGGGGGCTCCAAAATCACTGCAGTTGGTGACTGCAGCCATGAAATTAAAAGACACTTACCCCTTGGAAGGAAAGTTATGACCAACCTAGATAGCACATTAAAAAGCAGAGACAATACTTTGCCAACAAAGGTCCGTCTAGTCAAGGCTGTGGTTTTTCCAGTAGTCATGTATGGATGTGAGAGTTGGACTATAAAGAAAGCTGAGTGCCGAAGAATTGATGTTTTGAACTATGGTGTTGGAGAAGACTCTTGAGAGTCCCTTGGACTGCAAGGAGATCCAACCAGTCCATACTAAAAATCAGTCTTGGGTGTTCATTGGAATGACTGATGCTGAAGCTGAAACTCCAGTACTTTGGCCACCTGATGGGAAGAGCTGACTGACTTGAAAAGACCGTGATGCTGGGAAAGACTGAGGGCAGGAGGAGAAGGGGATTGCAGAGGACGAGATGGTTGGATGGCATCACCTACTCGATAGACATGGGTTTGGGCGGACTCTGGGAGTTGGTGATGGACAGATAGGCCTGGTGTGCTGTGGTTCATGGGGTCGCAAAGAGTCAGACATGACTGAGTGACTGAACTGAATTGATTGTATGATTGAATTAGGGAAAATCCCTTGTATTTAAGGATAAGCTACAAGTTTGATTAGAATTTAGGTAACCTTAGAGAACAAAAAAGAATGAACCCAGGTCTCCCACATTGTAGGCAGACGCTTTACTGTCTGAGCCACCAGGGAAGTCTAGTGTTAACTTGGAGAAGGAGAGTTAGAGATAGCTAATGATTCTTATAGTTTTTTTTGTATATAACTTTGTTTCCCTTAACTTTTTTTTTCATTTTTCTTCTTCTTAAGTTTGTTAGATATATAGAAGATCTCATTTTACTTTGTTTGTTTTGTCTTAATGGGTTGCACAAGTTGGAGGGACAGTTAGGTGAGAAGGGAAAAAACATACATGAATACTTAAAATGACTTATCAGCCATGAGATACAGTTCAGTTACTCAATCATATCCAACTCTTTGTGACCCCATGAACCACAGCACACCAGGCCCCCCTGTCCATCACCCACTGTTGGAGTCTACCCAAACCCATGTCCATTGAGTCATTGATGCTATCCAACCATCTCATCCTCTGTCATCCCCTTCTCCTCCTGCCCTCAATCTTTCCCAGCATTAGGGTCTTTTCAAATGAGTCATCTCTGCATCAGATGCCCAAAGATACAAGGTATGATGTATTGTTTCGCCATTTAAGAACTGAAGTCACTTTCTTCAACCCTATTAATGAATAGTTTCAGCTACTTGCTATATAGATTCCAGAATTTATTTTGAGTTTGTTGGCATTGTTGATTTTGCTAATAAAGGAATTGTACTTCTGGTAGATAGGATGAATGGAATATCAATATGAAATTGTTGCATAATAACAAATGACTAATCTGAATTTATTAATAATTATCCATATTGAGAGTTTATGTGTGTAGACACTGCTTTAAATACCTTATGTGTTAGTGGAAATATCTTTTTGCGTCATTTCAGCAGGGAAACCACAGGTTCACTGAAATCAAGAGAAGTACTTCTTCCAAGTCCCTAACACTGCAGAATTCTGAATTACAAGTTAACTTTGTAAAATATTGTCAGTGGATTTGTTATGGTATCCATGGGTAGCAGGTCTATAGTGGGTTCATAAAATGAAATGAGAAAGAGATCTTAATCTATTTTAGAGAATGGTTATTTTAATAAGTTGTATCTGTATTTTTCATTAATCATATAGAGGCTATCTACTTCATAATTGTAAGGATATAAATGCATTACCCCCTAAAAACAACACACAAACATTTCCCCAAACTATTCTGTGAGCAGTGTACTCTTGTAGTAGGGATGGAAGTTTTAAGTGCTAAGGTGTGTAGATTGAAGCCCTATGAGGAGAGAGGCAAGCCCACTGAGCCAGAAAGACCATAGTGGTGATACTCCCACCTAGTGGTGAAACCTGGTAACCCAACATGTAGAGCAAGGCAGGGATCCCATTCTGTGGAGATTTTTTTTTTTAATAAGCCACAGGCCACACAATTCATCAGAGGTAGAATTTGGGTTGCTTCTGCAACAATTTGATTAAATTCAGTACTTCCTCTTTAAATTTACTGTTGTTGTTCAGTCGCCCAGTTGTGATTGACTTTTTGACCCCATGGACTGCAGCTGGGCCTCCCTGTCTCTTACCATCTCCCAAAGTTTGCCCAAATTCATGCTCAGTGCACTGGTGATGCCATCCAGCCATCTCATTATCCACTTTATAGAACCTGTGGCACTGTATCCACCACACACACACACACACACACACACACACACACACACACACAATATATATATATATATCCACTATAAAACCTGTATAAAACCTGTAGCAGTGGGAGGGTGTCGCTTTAATGTTAGCTTCAACGTAAATCTGAGGAGATTTTTCTGAAGGAAGTAGGGAGGTGGTACTTTAAAGATAGTGGTGATGGTTCTCATGGAGTAGAAGCTTCTGATGAAGAGATTGCCTGAACTTCAGAATGATGGCTTTTGAGACCTTGGGAATGATTTTTCTAGATTTGAAGATAAAAACATATTAATATTTCTGCTTCCAAGTCATGTATGTATGAATTTCTTTTAGAATTCATTTATGTTGTTCTTAGTTGTGATGCACATTACACGAACTGAAACATTTGATTTTAATACATGTGTGAGCATAATGTTGGGAGTTCTTACAGTTTATTGCATAGATGTGTGCTGTGGGCCATATAGCTTAGGTGGTAAAGATCTGCCTGCAATGCAGGAAACCCTGGTTTGATTCTTGGGTCGGGAAGATCCCCTGGAGAAGGGAAAGGCTACCCACTCCAGTATTCTGTCTGGCCTGGAGAATTCCATGGACTGTATAGTCCATGGGGTCACAAAGAGTTGGACACGACTGAACGACTTTCATGCTTTGGGCCACTTTTTCTCTCTGAAAAATTTTTTTTTCAACACACTCTGTGACTCCCTATAGCCTAGTAGGAACTGTTATACATTTACTGCATTCTGTGGCTTTTATCACACCAATGTTTATGAATATGTTTGCTTTGTTTGCAGATACTGTAAGAATTTATTCAGATGCTGTTGTTATTTTTATTGTGTTTTTTTAATTTCCAGAATTAACTGAAATGCAGTATCAGTATTGGATTATTTAGAACTTCATTTACTAGTAAATAATTTTTTTATTGCCTGTTGTTTACACATAACTACTTACTTTCTGTGGAGTCTGTATAGAGTATATGATAAAATCTGATTTCTCTGGCAAAAAAATCTCCTTTAAATGAACTTTAATACGGCTATGATGAAAAAGATTTAATAGGTTTTATTACCCTAGAATTTTTTAAATGATTGCATTTTTTATAGCTTCACACTTTTATACTCACTTGTTAAAAGTATTGTTGAGCTTATTAGAGGCAGTTTTTAATGGTGGAATGAGGTGATGCAGTGTCTGTGATACACAGCATAGAGTTTGTGGTCAGTCAGCACAAGTAACCATCTTTGTGTCCTGAGCAAATTGCCTCATCTTTGCAACAGTATGTGAGCATGCACACGTGCACACATATACACACATATACATACACACATACACATACATACACACAAACACACACACAGACTGTTAACTATAGTGCCTAGAATGTAGCATGCATTTAATCTCTGTTAGCTATTTCTTGGTTGTTTTATACAAAGAAAAAAGACAGTGAAAGTGATCTGCAGAAAAATAAGAGTATTACCTCATACCATAGATAAAAATAATAAAAACAAAGATTTAATGTTATCAGTTTAGGAGAATATTTTATGATGTTAAAGGAGAGAGAAGGATAAGTTACAAAGGAGTGCAGGTTATAAAGGAAAAGATTGATTTTGACCACATTAAGGAACAGAAGGGTATGACAGAAGACATAAATAAAATTTTATGCCAAGTCCTAGATGACAGAAGATAATTGTCACTTATGCACATGATTAATATTAATGACTAATACATTGCTAGTTAATTACTAGTAAGGAACTACAACAATTTGATAAGAAATGACAACTCAATTGAAAAATAGGTAAGTGATCTGAATAGGCAGTTCATAGAGGAAATCTGAGTGGTAAGTAAACATTAAAATGCGTGTGATACAATGGAGTGTTACTCAGCCATTAAAAAGAATACATTTGAATCCATTCTAATGAGGTGGATGAAACTGGAGCCGATTATACAGAGTGAAGTAAGCCAGAAAGAAAAACACCAATACAGTATACTAACACATATATATGGAATTTAGAAAGATGGTAATGATAACCCTGTATGCAAGACAGTTAAAGAGACACAGATGTATAGAACAGACTTTTGGACTTTGTGGGAGAGGGAGAAGGTGGGATGATTTGGGAGAATGGCATTGAAACATGTATACTATCATGTAAGAAATGAATTGCCAGTCTAAGTTGGATACAGGATGCTTGGGGCTGGTGCACTGGGATGACCCAGAGAGACGATATGGGGAGAGAGGTGGGAGGGGGGTTCAGGATTGGGAACTCATGTACACCCATGGTGGGTTCATGTCAATGTATGGCAAAACCAATACAGTATTGTAAAGTAAAATAAAAATTAAAAAAAAAAATAAAATAAGTTCAAAAAAATTGCATATGATATCATTGATCATCAGGGATGTGGAAATTACAAGAAGATTGAGATACTGTTGGTTCATTAGACTGAAAATCTTCTTAAAAAATCTGCCAGTTTTAGTGTTGATAAAGATGTAGGAAAATAGGAACTCATATATTGTTGATGAGAATCTAAATTAGCATTATTAGTTTGGATATACCATTTGGCAATATCTTTTAATTGGTTACTAACTTTTTTATGTGCTGTGGGCAGATTTAACAGTCTGGCAAAGCCTATGCACTTCTTTGCAGAATAATTTTTAAATGAATAATGTATGTAGAAGTACAAAGGATGATAACCTCATTGAAGTATTCTTATCAAAATATAAATGTGATGCAATAATGTTTGTTTTTGAAGTCGTAACAAGAATCTAATGACAGGTCTGATAACTGTTGTGAGTTCTAAGTACTGAGGAGTATTACAGTATGTAGAGCCATGTGTGACAAATAGAATGGAAGAGAAGACTCCCGATTTTTATTGGTCATAGAGTCACAGATACTGTTTATTCTCTGGTGCTTGTTTCCATTTATAATTGAAATGTTAAATTTTAGTTAGAGATTTGTGAAAATAAAAATATATTTTTATCTCTTTCTAAGTTCATGGTCTGTCTTAATTCTGATTATGGAAGCAGTGAAGATCCAGTTTAAGAAGTCTTATGGAGAGAGTCTCAAAACCGTGAACAGTGCTCACTGTTCATAAGAATTTTAAAAATTCTTATAATTCTTATAAACACTCTACAGCAATGGAAATAAATGATTATACCTATATGTGTCAACATGCATAAATTTCTAAAACAAAACTTTGGCTTAAAAGTTTCAGTATGAAATTAGAAGAGAACATTATGCCAATTAAAAATATATAAAACTATATTTTATATTGCTGATTATTTTATGTACCTGTTTTGGTGTTTGCCTCTATAAAGATAGATTTAAAAGAAATAATACTTTTACCTAAATGGGAGAGAGGAGAATAAGATGGAATAAAAGTGTTCAGACACACCTGTAATGTTGAAAAGATTGAAATAAAAAAGAAGTGGTACAGAGATAGGTTAGTTGAAAGGGTACTGATTTCTTCAGGTATGTATGGGTTACCTCTGTCCATAATTGTGTAGTTGATATTTTGTGACTAACTCAAACATTTGTCTGCTTTTTGCTTTTCCATTGCATTGAACAGAAGGTTTGTTTGGTTTTATGGAAAAACCCAAATGAACCTTTTGGCTAACCGTGTACTTAGACTGTAAAAGAAAGCCTTTAAATACCAATCGATGTTTATGGTAGCAGAATGAAAACTCAATTAACATGGGTAGGACTGTGTTCCTCTGCAGTAACTCAGTAACCCTAAATTTGTCAATTTCTGGCATGTTTATCACCAGAAAAGCTCAAAAGTATATCTTACCAGACTCAGGAAAATGGTTTTATTTGTTGCGTTTATATTGGTTTCTTGTATCTCTTCTTTCTAATGGTTCACTAAATTAGATCTGAAATATCTGGGATTGCTTTCTTCAGTTTCTCAGTAAAGAGATACATAAAATCTTGGTTTTTGAAGAAGAGCTTTTGATACTTATTCCAGGTCATTTTTACTGAAATGATCTGAGTTGTTTTTCAATAAAAATGAATGTAGTGGTAACTGTTCAAGTTGGAATATATTGAAATGTCTTCACTTTCTCAGTTACCTGTCTGATTAGAAAGTAAAGATTAGATTGAAGTGAAATGAACAAAGCTTCAAAGAGAGCAGAGTCAGTCCACAGATTGGAAGGTTATATAGGAACAGCAAAGACCTATGGAGTATCTGAGGCAGTCCCTGGCTGTGTCACACATTTCTTCCTAGAAAAATCAGAATGTCTTGGCATTTAACTATTCCTTTTTGGGTGTATCTTTCACTGTGTATTTCCATTTGGTAGTAACTGTTGTTTATAAAGTAACACAGGTGAGTATTTCAAATAACAAATTTATAAAGTAGAATACATACACCCCTATAATCTTCTCCTCTAGAAATAAACACTGTCAATTTGCTGTATATCCTTTAAGATATTTAGCATGAACAGTGTGTCAGCAGTAAAGAATCTACCTGCAATGTAGGAGACCCAGGTTTGATCCCTGAGTGGGGAAAATTCCCTGGAGAAGGGAGTGGCAACCCGCTCCAATATTCTTGCTTGAAGAATCCCATGGACAGAGGAACCTGGTGGGCTACAGACCATGGGGTTGCAAAGAGTCGGGCATGACTGAGTGACTAACACCTCACTTTACTTCACAGTGTATAAAATAAGTTAAGGAATGAGTAGGCACACATGTTTATTTTTAAAATATGAAATGTTTCTGTACATAGTGTTGTGATACGTAATCCTTTTGGATTTACTTAAAGGTAAGTTGTGACTGTCCTTTTAGGTAAGTTTGTCTCATCTTGTTAATGACTGTGATAGTGTTTCATTTCATACTATTTTATGATCTAACTAATCTCCTTTTTGTGGACACACATCTTATCTCCAAATATAAGATGCATATGTGAAATGGAAAAAATGCTTTGTTTTCGTAATATTTTTACCAAATGAATATTACCACCAAACATATGGGACCTTATGTACACACTCCTTCCAAGTTTTAATGATCACCTTTCATCTTGGGCTGCTATCTCTTATCATAATTGTTGAGGTCCTTTAATGGACCGGAACCTGCTGATCCATAATCGACGATAAGAAAGTAAAGGAGAGAAAGAGGCTGATATTCCTTGGTTTACGTAGAAAGCCAATAAAGCCCCTGGCACGGGGCTTCCTCTGTTCATGGAGGCCTCAGATGCCCTCTCGATGGGGTGAAGGCGCAGAGCGCCTTCTCGAGAGGGTCTTAGATGCCTGGGCAGGAAAGTGAACTCTGAGGGCCTCTGCGCTCCAATGAAATAGCCTGAAAGAGAGAGAGAAAGAAAAAGAAAGCTCTGATGGAGCAACGGTGTTTTAATCAACATGATGTGGGCATATATACTGTCTTACAAGGTAGCTATTCTCAGCAAAGATAAAGATTAAAATTCCAGACTTACAAAACATAGGCGATCCATATTAAAGAGAGAGAGAGTTGTAAACAATCACTTTTACTGTACGGTTCACAAGAAGGAAGAGGGTACTTATCACCGTATAGAAAAACTAATGAACGAAATGCCTGGATTCCTCAGCCCCTGGGAGAAGCTTGCCTCTCCTCTTAATTCCCGATTATTCAGGAATTAAGAAGGAACAGAGAATTCCTGACAGATCCAAAACAGCACACAGGAAGCCTCCTGTTAAATACTTCCTGACACATAACAACAAATGTTTTTGAAAGAGTAATTCTCCTGCCACAAGGGGATGGAGAAAGGTGTCTTGACCCAGGACTGTGTTACTTATGAGAGAGCTGTTTTATTCTATTTCTGCATTTCTAGTAAGTTGTTCCATTAGTTACTCGGCTGTATGAGTATTCATCTAGGAGTCCAGTGCCAGGCTGGTCACCGAGGACATAATGAATGAGATGCAATACTAGGCTTTATTTTAATAATGTAATGGTAGAAACTGATAAGTAATTGATTGTTGCTGTTCAGTTGCTAAGTTGTCCAACTCTTTGTGACCCCATGGCTCCTCTGTCTTCCATTATCTACTGGAGTTTGCTCAAATTCATGTCCATTGAGTTGGTGATGCTATTTAACCATCCTCATCCTCTGCTGCCCCCTACTCCTTTTGCCTTCAATCTTTCCCAGCGTCTCAGGGTGTTTTCCAATGAGTCGGCTCTTCTCATTAAGTGGCCAAAGTATTGGAGCTTCAGCTTTGGCATCATTCCTTCCAGTGAATATTTGTTATGCCCAAGTCGCGAAATCTCCCAATGACCACCAGGGAGCCGATATCCAATGCAAAAGGAAGAGAGTTTTTATTACCAAGCTTGAGCTGGGGCTCCCACCGATACCGACGCAGCAGCTATAGGGAGGAGCCCTGAGCTCTGGGTTACATTGCTTATATAGGGTATTATCCCGTGAAAAATTTGAAAAACGGGAGTCTCTGGGTCTGATTGGTCACCTTCTGGTGAAGGGTTAGGTGTTGAGTTCTGATTGGTTCTCCTTTCCCGGGCTTGATTTGAATTTCCCGGGCTGGCCAAGGGTTCTGATTGGTTCGCAGGTGGTGGGGTGAGGTCAGGGGATTTCCAAAGGCTCTTTTCCCGGAACTTTACAAAAAGGAGTAGCTTTGATTCTTCATATTCAGGGTTGATTTCCTTTAGTGTTGACTGGTTTGATTTCCTTGCACTTCAAGGGACTTTCAAGAATCTTCTTCAGCACCACAATTAAAAAAAAATCAATTCTTGGGTCCTCAGCCTTCTTTATGGTCCAACTGTACATCTGTACAGACTACTGGAAAAATCATAGCTTTGACTATATGGACTTTTGTTGGCAAACTGATGCAGCTGGTATCGGGCAACTATTTAAGAAACTAGCATTATGGTTATAAAATGACATTTGTAAAATAATACCCTATCACAAAAGGCCAAATTAGAAATGTTCACAGATGAGAGCAAAAAAATAAATAAATTCACTAAATTTAATCACCTAGAAACAACTGTCATTAATATTAGGTGAATTTCATTTTCCTACAATATTTTGAGTGTTTCAAACTGTACATAGAAGTTGAGAGAATTTTACAGTGAATACTCAGAAACACTGCCACCCAGAGTCTTTGAATATAATCAGCATTATATTGTGCTTGCTTTATTATGTGTCTATCCTGTCATCACTGTTCACCTTTTTTAAAGTAAGTTGCACACATAAGTATTCTTCTTTCCTTCAAATGCGCAGATTACCTACTGCTTTAAATAATACTGTGTTTTACTTAAAGTCTAACTTAACTGTATACTGTAGAAAATGTAAAAAATTTTGTACTCTTCCATTCCCTCCCCTGTCTCCAAATGCTTGATAAATTACTTTTTCTAATTTTGGAACATAATGTAAGTGTTATAAATCTTGAGCATATCCATCCAAGGATATTTGTGAGAGAAAAAGGAGGTCATATTAGTGATTATGCAGGGACAGTGAATATAGTTTGGGTCCTCTTAGGCAAACATATAATGATCAGACTGTCTGTTGCTGGAGTAATTATTCTCAATTTTATACTTAAATGTGTTTGTATTTAATAAACACAATAGTCAACATTTAGTCTTTTACTGTAGCTTCTTTATTTCTCAGGTTCTTGATTTTATCCATAGCTTCTCTTTTCCTGAGATATTTATTTTCATTTTATTACCCTTTTATGACCCTTGGATTTTGTCCTTAAGTAGTTCCCCCACCTCCTTGACTGGGTCTAATTTGTACTGAATTCATTAATAATTTTTGCTTGGTTTGTTACCCTACATTATTTTTGTGCTTTTAATAAATAATATAATTCAGTATGATACTGTTCTTTTATTATCCCTATTATATAGGGATAAATGAAACAGTAGTAGAGGTATTGCTTATCCAGAAGTGGGGGCACAGTGTGAGGTTAGAATACTGTCGCTAATATTATTCAGTGTTACCTACATGAAGTCTCAGGAAGTTTCTTCTGAGGTTTTTAATGGCCCCAATTTTGAGGTCTCTGTCAGTAATACAGATTTCAGATTTCAGTTAGTAGGTAGCTGTGATAATTTTGTTAAATTTAATTTCTATTTCTTTTAACACCAAAAACGTTTTGTATTGGAGTGTAGCTGAATAACAGTGTTGTGATAGTTTCTGGTGAATGGTGAAGGGACTCAGTCATACATATACTTGTATCCATTATCCCCCAAACCCTCCTTCCATCCAAGCTGGCACATAACACTGAGCAGAGTTCCATGTGCTGTACAATAGGTTTTTGGTGGTTATCCGTTTTAAATAAAGCAGTGTGTACATGACCTTCCCAGTGTCCTTAACTTATCCCTTCCCCTCTGACAACCATGGGTTGGTTATCTAAGTCTGTGAGTCTCTTTGTGTGTTTTGTAAATTCATTTGTATCATTTGGTTTTTTAGATTCCACATATAAGGGATTCTCCTTCTCTGTCTGACTTAACTTCTCTCAATATGACACTCAGTAGGTCTGTCCATGTTGTTGCAAATGGCCTTATTGGCCTTTTTTCATTCTCCTTAATGGCCGAGTAATATAACATTGTGCAGTATAACACATGACATTGTAGTAGTATAGCATCACACACACACACCCCCCATCTTCTTCATCCGTTCCTCTGTCGATAGGCATTTAGGTTGTTTCCATGTCTTGGCTTTTATAAACAGTGCCGCAGTGAACACTGGGGTGCATGTATCTTTTCGGGTCATGTTTTTCTCTGGATGTATGCCCAGGAATGGGATTGCAGGGTCTTATGGTAGCTCTACTTTTAGTAAGAAACCTCCATCCTGTTCTCCATAGCGGGTGTACCAATTTACATTCCCACCAACAGTGCAGGAGGGTTCCCTTCTTCCCTGAGCCTCTCCAGCATTTGTTGTTTGTGGATTTTTTTGATGATAGCCATTCTGACCAGTGTGAGGTGATATCTCATTGTAGTTTTGATTAACCTGCATTTCTCAAATAACTAGTGATGTTGAAGATCTTTTAAGGTGCCTATTGGCCGTCTGTATGTTCTCTTTAGAGAAATGTCTATTCAGGTCTTCTGCCCATTTTTTTAAAGTTGGTTGTTTGTTTTGATGCTGTTAAGTGTCATAGGCTGTTTGTAAATTTTGGAGACTAGTCCCCTATCAGGACATCATTTGCAAATATTTTCTCCCAATCTGTGAGCTGTCTTTTTGTTTTGTTTATTGTTTCCTTTGCTGTGCAAAAGCTTTTGAGTTTAAGTAGGTCCCATTTGTTTATTTTTGGTTTTATTTACATTATTCTGGGAAATGAATAAGAAAGATGTTGCTGTGATTTATGTCAGAGAATGTTCTGCATATGTTTTCCTAAGAGTTTTATAGTATCCAGTTTAATGTTTAGGCCTTTATCCATTTTGAGCTTATTTTTGTGTGTGGAATTAAGAAATGATCTAATTTCATCTTTTACATGTGGCTGTCCAGTTTTTCCAGCACCATTTGTTGAAGAGACTGTCTTTCCAACATTGTGTAGTCTCACCTCCTTTGTCATAGATTAATTGACTATAGGTGCATGGGCTTATTTCTGGGTTTTCTATCCTGCTGAAATGACCTATATTTCTGTTTTTCTTTTGTGTGTTTGTGATGTTACCATACTGTTTTGATGACTGTAGCTTTGTAGTATACTCTGAAGTCAGGGAGCCTGATTCCTCCAGCTCCGTTTTTCTTTCTGAAGATTGCTTTGGCTATTTGGGGTCTTTTGTGCCTCCATACAAATTTTGAGAATTTTTTGTCTAGTTCTGTGAAAATTGCCATTGGTAATTTGATAGGGATTGTGCTGAATCTGTATATTGCCTTGGGTGGTATAGTCATTCTAACAATATTGATTCTTCCACAAACATGGTATATCCTTGGATAAACATGGTACATCCATCTGTTTATGTCTCCTTCGATTTCTTTCATCAGCATCTTACAGTTTTTGAAGTATAGGTCTTTTATCTCCTTAGGTTGGTTTATACCTAAGTATTTTGTTCTTTTTGATGCAACGTTAAATGGAATTTTTCCTTGAATTTCTCTTTCTGGTAATTCATTGTCAGTGTATAGAAATGCAGCAGACTTCTGAGTATTAATTTTGTAACCTGCAGCATTCCCATGCTCACTGGTGAGCTCTAGTAGTTTTCTGGTGCATCTAGAATCTTCAGTGTATAGTGTCATGTCATCTGGAAACAGTGACAGTTTAACTTCCTTCTTTTCTGGTTTGGATTCCCTGTACTTCCTTTCGTTCTCTGATTGCTGTAGCTAGGACTTCCAAAACTGTGTTGAGTGAAAGTGGTGAGAGTGGCATCCTTGACTTGTTTCTGATCTTAGAGGAAATGCTTCCAGCTTTTCACCATTGAGTATGATGCCACCTGTGGGTTTGTCATATATGACCTTTATTATGTTGAGGTAGGAGAAGGCAGTGGCACCCCACTCCAGTAATCTTGCCTGGAAAATCCCATGGACAGAGAGGCCTGGTAGGCTACAGTCCATGGGATCATGAAGAGTCAGACACAATGGAGTGACTTCACTTTCACTTTTTACTTTCATGCATTGGAGAAGGAAATGTCACCCCACTCCAGTGTTCTTGCCTGGAGAATCCCAGAAAGGGGGAAGCCTGGTGGACTGCCATCTATGGGGTCGCACAGAGTCAGACATGACTGACACGGCTTAGCAGCAGCAGCAGCATGTACCCTCTTGGAGAAGGAAATGGCAACCCACTCCAGTATTTTTGCCTGGAAAATCCCAGGGACAGGGGAGCCGGGCTGCCATCTATGGAGTCGGGCATGACTGAAGCAACTTAGCATGCCATGTATGCATTGGACACGGAAATGGCAACTCACTCCAGTATTCTTGCCTGGAGAATTCCAGTTGACAGAAGAGCCTGGTGGGTTGCCGTCGATGGGGTCACACAGAGTCGGACATGACTGAAGCAACTTAGCAGCAGCAGCAGCAGCATATAGCCTCTCAGGCCCACTTTCTGGAGACTTTTTATCGTAAATGCTGCTGCTAAGTCGCTTCAGTCATGTCCGACTCTGTGCGACTGCACAGACGGCAGCCCACCAGGCTCCCCTGTCCCTGGGATTTTCCAGGGAAGAACACTGGAGTGGGTTGCCATTTCCTTCTCCAATGCTACTGAGATGATCATATGGTTTTTATTCTTCAATTTGTTGATGGAGTGTATCACATTGATTGATTGGTGGATTTTGAAATATCCTTGGATCCTTGGGTAAATCCCACTTAATCATGGTGTATGACCTTTTTAATGTATTGTTGGACATGGATTGCTAGTATTTAGTTGAGTGTTTTTGCATCTATGTTCATTAGTGATATTGGCCTGTAATATTCTTTTTTGTGGTATCTTTGTCTAGTTTTGGTATCAGGGTGATGATGGCCTCATAAAATGAGTTTGGAAGTTTTCCTTCCTTTGCAGTTTTTTGGAACAGTTTCAGAAGGATAGGTGTTAACTCTTCACTATATGATCGATAAAATTTGCCAGTGAAGTGTTAGGTTCTGGACTTTGGTTTGTTGGGAGTTTTTAAATTATGGTTTCAATTTCAGTACTTGTAATCAATCTGTTCATAGTTTCTGTTCCTGGTTCAGTCTGGATAGACTGTACCTTTCTGAGAAATTTTCCATTTCTTCCAGGTTGTCCATTTTATTGGCATACAGTTGTTCATAGTAGTCTGTTAGGATTCTTGGTATTTCTGTTGAGTCAGTTGTAACTTCTTTTTCACTTCTAATTTTACTGATTTGAGTCCTCTCCTTTTCTTGATGAATAAGGTTTATCAATCTTGTTTATCTTTTCACAGAGTCAACTGTTAGTTTCATTGATCTTTGCTATTGTTTTCTTTGTCTCTATTTCATTTATTTCTCCTCTAATCTTTATGATTTCCTTCCTTCTACTAACTTTAGGTTTTGTTTGTTCTTTCTCTAGTTGTTTTAGGTGTAAAGTTAGATTGTTTATTTGAGATTTTTCTTGTTTATTGAGGTTAGACTGTGTTGCTACAAACTTCCCTCTTAGAACTGCTTTTCCTTCATCCCATAACTTAGACCTTTTTTGTTTTCATTTGTCTCTAGGTAATTTTTAATTTCTTCTTTGATTTCTTCAGTGATCCAGTGGTTATTTATTAGCATATTGTTTAGCTCCCACATGTTTGTGTCTCTTAGAGTTTTTTCTTGTAGTTTACTTCTAATCTTCTTGTTTCTGACAGTGTGATCAGAAAAGATGCTTGATATGATTTCAGTTTTCTTAAACTTATCAACGCTTGCCTTGTGGCCCAGTATGTGATCAATCCTGGAGAATGTTCCATGTGCATTTGAGAAAAAGGTGTAGTTTGCTGCTTTTGGATCGAGTGCTCTGTAAATATCAGTTAAATCCAACTCATCTAAAGTGTCATTTAAGGCCTTTGTCTCCTCATTGATTTTTCTGTCTGGATGATTTGTCCATTGATGAAAGTAAGGTATTAAAATCCCCCACTGTTACTGCATTACTGTCAATTTCTGCCTTTATATTTGTTAGTTTTTACCTTACATATTGAGGTGCTCCTATTTTGAGTGCATATATATTTATAATTGTTATATCATCTTTGATTGAACTCTTGATCATTATGTAGTGTCCTTCTTTGTCTCTTATAACAGTCTTTAAGTCTATTTTATCTGATATGAGTATTGCTACTCCAGCTTTCTTCTGATTTCCATTTGTGTGAAATACCTTCTCCCATCCCCTTACTTTCAGTCTGAAGTGTCCGTAGGTATGAAGTGGGTCTCTTGTAGACAACATATAACAGTCTTGTTTTTGTATCAAGCCAGCCAGTCTGTGTCTTTTGCTTGATACCTTTAATCCATTTACAATTAAGGTAGTTATTGATATGTATGATTTTATCACCACTTTGTTAATTGTTTGGGGTTTTTTTGTAGATCTTTTCTTTCTCATGTGTTTTGTGTCTAGAGAAGTTCCTTTAGCATTTGTTGTGAAGTTGGTTTAGTGGTGCTGAATTCTCTTTACTTTTGCTTGCCTGGAAAGCTTTTGATTTCTCCATCAAATCTGAAAGAGAGTCTTGCTAGATAGTTCGTAGGTTCTTCCCTTTCATCACTTGAAATATATCATGCCCTTCCCTTCTGGCTTGTAGAGTTTCTGTTGAGAAATCGGCTGATAACCTAATGGGTTGTCTCTTACATGTTGTCTTTTTTCTCTTGTTGCTTTTAATAATTTATCTTGGTGTTTAATTTTTGTCAGTTCAATTATAATGTATCTCAGTGTGTCCTCCTTGGGTTTATCCTGCCTGGCACTTTTCTGAGCTTCTTGGATATGTTTGACTATTTCCTTTCCCGTGTTGGGGAAGTTTTCAGCTATTACCTCTTCAGATATGTTCTCAAGTCCTTCTTCTCTCTTTTCTCCTTCTGGGATCCCTATAATGCAAATACTGGTGCATTTAATGTTGTCCTAGAGGTCTGTTAGGATATCTTCATATCTTTTCATTCTTTTTCTATATTCTGTCTTGCAGCATTAATTTCCACCATTCTGTCTTCCAGGACACTTATCTGTTCTGCCTCAATTACTGTGCCATTGATTCCTTCTAGAATATTGTTCATCTCTGTTCTTTAGTTCTTCAGGTCCTTGATAAACATTTCTTGCACCTTCTCAATCTTTACTTCCATTTTCCCCCCAGGATCCTGAATTATCTTCACTATCATTCTAAATTCTTTTTCTGGGGAGGTTGCCTATGTCACTTTAATTTAGTTGTTTTTCTGGGCCAGTCCCTACATTCCGGAAGATTCTACAAGCCTCTTATCCATCAAGGGCAAACAGGATGAAAACCGCAGTCACTGAAAACTAAGCAAACTGATCACATGGATCACAGCCTTGTCTAACTCAATGAAACTATGAGCCATGCCGTGTAGGACCACTCAATATGGACATGTCATGACAGAGAGTTCTGACAAAATGTTGTCCAGTGGATAAGGAAATGGCAAACCACGTTAGTATTATTGCCTTGATAATCTCATGAACAGTATGTAAAAAGAAAGAGATATGACACTGAAAGATGAACTCCACAGGTTAGTAGATGCCCATTATGCTACTGGAGAAGAGTGGAGAAATGGCTCCAAAAAGAAGGAAGAGGCTGAGCCAACGTGAAAACAATACCCAGTTGTGGATGTGACTGGTGATGGAAGTAAAGTCCAATGCTATAAAGAGCAGTATTGCATAGGAACCTGGAATGTTAGGTCCATGAATCAATATAAATTGGAAGTGGTCAAAATGTTGATGTTCATTTTAGGAATTGTGATCTAAATTGACAGTTTAGGAATCAGTGAACTGTTAATCAGAATGGGCAAATTCAATTCAGATGACCATTACATCTACCACTGTGGGCAAGAATCCCTTAGAAGAAATGGAGTAGCCCTCATAGTCAACAGAAGAGTCTGAAATGCAGTACCTGGATACAGTCTCAAAAACAACAGAATGATCTCTGTTTCCAAAGCAAACCATTCAGTATCACAGTAATCCAAGTCTATGTCCCAACCACTAATGCTAAAGAAGCTGAAGTTGAATGGTTCTATGAACAGCTACAAGACTTTCTAGAACTAACACCAAAAAAGATGTTCTTTTCATCATAGGGGGCTGGAACAAAAAAGTAGAAAGTCAAGAGATATTTGGAGTAACAGGCAAGTTTGGCCTTGGAGTACAAAATGAAGGAGGGCAAAGGCTAACAGAGTTTTGCCAACAGAATGCTCTGGTCATAGAAAACACCCTCTACCAACAACACAAGAGATGACTCTACACATGGAAATCACCAGCTGGTCAATACCAAAATCAGATTGATTTTGTTCTTTGCTGCCAAAGATGGGGAAGCTCTATACAGTCAGCAAAGACAAGACTGGGAGCTGACTGTGGCTCAGATCATGAACTCCTTATGGCAAAATTCACTTAAATTGAAGAAAGTAGGAAAAACCACTAGACCATTCAGGTATGACATAAATTCCTTACTATTATACAGTGGAAGTGAAAAGTAGATTCAAGGAATTAGATCTGATAGATCAAGTACCGAAGAACTATGGATGGAGGTTCATAACATTGTACAGGAGGCAGTGATCAAAACTATCACCAAGAAGAAATGCAAAAAGGCAAAATGGTTGTCTGAGGAGGCCTTACAAATAGCTGAGAGAAAAAGAGAAGCAAAAGGCAAAGGACAAAAGGAAAGCTATATCCATCTGAATGTGACCAGTGAGTCAGCTCCTTGCATCAGGTGGCCAAAGTATTGGAGTTTCAGCTTCAACATCAGTCCTACCAATGAACACCCAGGACTTATCTCCTTTAGGATGGACTGGTTGGATCTCCTTGCAGTCCAAAGGACTCTCAAGAGTTTTCTCCAACACCACAGTTCAAAAGCATCAAGTCTTCGGTGCTCAGTTTTTAGATAGTCCAACTCTCACATCCACACATGACCACTGGAAAAACCCATAACCTTGACTAGATGGACCTTTGTTGACAAAGTAATGTCTCTGCTTTTTAATATGCTGTCTAGGTTGGTCATAACTTAAGTGATTCTAAGTGATCAGTGCAAAATATATAGGGAAAAATAGAATGGGAAAGACTAGAGATTGCTTCAGGAAAATTAGAGATACCAAGGCAACATTTCATGCAAAGATGGCACAATAAAGGAGAGAAATGGTATGGAACTAACAGAAGTAGAAGATATTAAGAAGAGGTGGCAAAAATATGCAAAACTATACAAAAAAGATCTTCATGGCCCAGATAACAATGATGGTGTGATCACTCACCTAGAGCCAGACATCCTGGAGTGTGAAGTCAGGCGGGCCTTTGGAAACATTGCTTCCAGCAAAGCTAGTGGAAGTGAAAAAATTGCAGCTAAGCTATTTCAAATCCTAAAAGTTGATGCTGTGAAAGTGCTGCACTCAACTGGCAGCAAATTTGGAAAAGTCAGCAGGCCACTGTTTTCATTCTAGTCTCAAAGGCATGCCAAAGAATGTTCAAACTACTGCACAACTGCACTCATCTCACATGCTAGCAAAGTAATGCTCAAAATTCTCCATGCCAGGCTTGAACAGTAAGTGAACTGAGAATTTCTAGATGTTCAAGTTGAATTTAGAAAAGGAACCAGAGATCAAATTGCCAACATATGTTGGAATATCAAAAAAGCAAGGGAATTCCATGAAAACATCTACTTCTAATCATTGACTCCAGCAAACTCTTTGACTGTGTGGGTCACAACTAACTGGAAAATTCTCAAAGAAGTGGGAATACCAGACCAGCTGACCTGCCTCTTGAGATACCTATATGCAGGTCAAGAAGAAACAGAACCAGAAATGGAACAACAGACTGGTTCCAAATAGGGAAAAGAGTACATCAAGATTGTATATTGTCATCCTGCTTATTTAACTTATATGCAGAATACATCATGTGTAATGCTGGACTGGATAAAGCATAAGCTGAAGTTAAGATTGCTAGGAGAAATATCAATAATCTCAGATATGCAGATGACACCACCCTTATGGCAGAAAGCAAAGAGGAACTAAAGAGCCTCTTGATGAAAGTGAAGGAGGAGAGTGAAAACACTGGCTTAAAACTCAACACTCAGAAAACTAAGATCATCGCATCCGGTCCCAACACTTCATGGCAGATAGATGGGGAAACAATGGAAACAGTGACATACTTTATTTTGTGGGGCTCCCAAGTAAGACAGTAGGTACTGAGAGAGGGTATCAGGGGGCAGACAGACTGAAACTACAATCACAGACAACTAGTCAATCTGATCACATGGACCACAGCCTTGTCTAACTCAATGAAACTAAGCCATGCTGTGTGGGGCCACCCAAGATGGGTGGGTCATGGTGGAGAGGTCTGACAGAATGTGGTCCACTGGAGAAGGGAATGGCAAACCAGTAAAGTATTCTTGCCTTGAGAACCCCACGAACAGTATGAAAAGGCAAAAAGATACGACACTGAAAGATGAACTCCCCAGGTTGGTAGGTGCCCAATATGCTACTGGAGATCAGTGGAGAAATAACTCCAAAAAGAATGAAGGGATGAAGCCAAAGCAAAAACAGTACCCAGTTGTGGATGTGACTGGTGATAGAAGCAAGGTCCAATGCTTTAAAGAGCAATATCGCATAGGAACCTTAGGTCTATGAATCTAGGCAAATTGGAAGTGGTCAAACAGGAGACTGCAAGAGTGAACATCGACAGTCTAGGAATCAGTGAACTAAAATGGACTGGAATGGGTGAATTTAACTCAGATGACCATTATATCTACTACTGCGGGCAGGAATCTCTTAGAAGAAATGGAGTAGCCATCATAGTCAACAAGAGTGTCCACAATGCAGTACTTGGATGCAATCTCAAAAACGACAGAATGATCTCTGTTTGTTTCCAAGGCAAACCATTTAATATTACGGTAATCCAAGTCTATGCTCTGACCATTAACAGTGAAGAAGCTGAAGTTGAACAGTTCTATGAAGACCTAGAAGACCTTCTAGAACCAACATCCCCAAAAGATGTCCTTTTCATTATAGGGGACTAGAAGGCAAAAGTAGGAAGTCAAGAAACCCCTGGAGTAACAGGCAAATTAGGCCTTGGAGTACAGAATGAAGCAGGGCAAAAATAGAGTTCTGCCAAGAGAATGCACTGGTCATAGCAAACATCCTCTTCCAACAACACAAGGGAAGACTCTATGCATTGACATCACCAGATAGTCAACACCAAAATCAGATTGATTTCATTCTTTGCTACCAAAGATGGGGAAGCTCTATACAGTCAGCAAAAACAAGACTGGGAGCTGACTGTGGCTCGGATCATGAACTCTTCATTGCTAAATTCAGACCGAAATTGAAGAAAGTGGAGAAACCCACTAGACCATTCAGGTGTGACCTAAATTAAATCCCTTATGACTATACAGTGAAAGTGAGAGATAGATTTAAGGGACTAGATCTGATAGAGTGCCTGATGAACTATGGATGGAAGTACGTGATATTGTACAGGAGACAGGAAAAGAAAAAGAAATGCAAAAAAGCAAAATGGCTGTTTGAGGAGGCCTTACAAATAGCTGTGAAAAGAAGGGAAGTGAAAAGCAAAGGAGAAAAGGAAAGATACACCCATTTCAATGCAGAGTTCCAAAGAATAGCAAGGAGAGATAAGAAAGGCTTCCTCAGCGATCAGTGCAAAGAAAAAGAGGAAAACAATAGAATGGGAAACACTAGAGATCTCTTCAGGAAAATTAGAGATACCAAGGGAATATTTCATGCAAAGATGCTCAATAAAGGACAGAAATGGTAGGGACCTATCAGAAGCAGAAGATATGTGGAAGAGGTGGCAAGAATACACAGAAGAACTGTACAAAAAAGAGCTTCACGACCCAGATAATCACGATGGTGTGATCACTCACCTAGAGCCAGACATCTTGGAATGTGAAGTCAAGTGGGCCTTAGAAAGCATCACTACGAACAAAGCTAGTGGAGATGATGGTATTCCAGTTGAGCTATTTCAAATCCTGGAAGGTGATGCTGTGAAAGTGCTGTACTCAATATGCCAGCAAATTTGGAAAACTCAGCAGTGGCCACAGGAGTGGAAAAAGTCAGTTTTCATTTCAACCCCAAAGAAAGGCAATGCCAAAGAACGCTCAAACTACCGCACAATTGCACTTATCTCACACACTAGTAAAGTAATGCTTAAAATTCTGCAAGCCAGGCTTCAGGAGTATGTGAATTGTGAACTTCCAGATGTTCAAGTTGGTTTTAGGAAAGGCAAAGGAACCAGAGATAAATTGCCAACATCCACTGGATGATAGAAAAAGCAAGAGAGTTCCAGAAAAACATGTATTTCTGCTTTATTGACTGTGCCAAAGCCTTTGACTGTGTGCATCACAATAACCTGTGGAAAATTCTGAAAGAGATGGGAATACCAGACCATCTGACCTGCCTCTTGAGAAACCTGTATGCAGGTCAGTAAGCAACTGTTAGAACTGGACATGGAACAACAGACTGGTTCCAAATAGGAAAAGGAGTATGTCAAGGCTGTATACTGTCAGCCTGCTTATTTAACTTATATGCAGAGTACATCATGAGAAACGCTGGGCTGAAGGAGGCACAAGCTGGAATCAAAATTGCCGGGAGAAATACCGATAACCTCAGATATGCAGATGACACCACCCTTATGCCAGAAAGTGAAGAAGAACTAAAGAGCCTTTGAAAGTGAAAGAGGAGAGTGAAAAAGTTGGCTTAAAGCTCAACATTCAGAAAACGAAGATCATGGCATCTGGTCCCATCACTTCCTGGGAAATAGATGGGGAAACAGTGGAAATACTGGCTGACTTTATTTTTCTGGGCTCCAAGATGCTGCAGATGTTGATTGCAGCCTTGAAATTAATAGACGCTTACTCTTTGGAAGGAAAGTTATGACCAGCCTAGACAGCATATTAAAAAGCAGAGATGTTACTTTGCCAACAAAGGTCCGTCTAGTCAAGGCTATGGTTTTTCCAGTGGTTATGTATGGATATGAAAGTTGGAGTATAAAGAAAGCTGAGCGCCGAAGAATTGATGCTTTTGAACTGTGGTGTTGGAGTAGACTCTTGAGAGTCCCTTGGACTGCAAGGAGATCCAACCAGTTAATTCTGAAGGAGATCAGCCCTGGGTGTTCATTGGAAGGGTTGATGTTGAAGCTGAAACTTCAATACTTTTCGCCGCCAGATGCGAAGATTAGACTCATTTGAAAAGGCCGTGATGCTGGGAAAGATTGAGGGCAGGAGGAGAAGGGGATGACAGAGGATGAGATGGTTGGATGGCATCACCGACTCAATAGACATGGGTTTGGGTAGACTCCGGGAGTTAGTGATGGATAGGGAGGCCTGGGATGCTGTTTTTCATGGGGTCGCAAAGAGTTGGACATGACTGAGCAACTGAACTGAACTGAAAATCACTGCTGATGGTGACTGTAACCATGAATTTGAATGACGCTTGCTCCTTGGAGGAAAAGCTATTATGACTTAACCTAGACAGCATATTAAAAATCAGAGACATTACTTTCCTGATAATGGTCCGTCTCATCAAATCTGTCATTTTTCCAGTAGTCATGTATGGATGTGAGAGTTGAACCATAAAGAAAGTTGAGTGCTGATCAATTGATGCTTTTAAACTGTGGTGTTGGAGAGAGTCTTGAGAGTCTTTTGTACTGCAAGGCAATCCAGCTAGCCATTCTGAAGGAAATCGGTCCTGAATATCCTTTGAAGGATTGATGCTGAAGCTGAAACTCCAATACTTTGGCCACCTGATGTGAAGAGAGTAACTCTTTGGAAAAGACCCTTATGCTGGGAAGGATTGAAGGCAGGAGGAGAAGGGAATGACAGAGGATGAGGTGGTTGGATTGCATTGTCGACTTGCTGGACATGAGTTTGAGACAAGCTCTGGAGGTTGATGATGTACAGGGAAGCCTGGTTTCCTGTATTCCATGGGGTTGCAAAGATTCAGACAGGACAGAGCAACTGATCTGATACTGTTACTGAACTATCTTGTTCTTTCATCTGGGACATAATTCTGTTTCTTTACATTTTGGGTATCTTTCTGTGATTGTCATATTAATTTTGCAGGCTGATGGGATTGTAGTTCTTATTTTTTCTGACTGCCTTCTGGTGTGTGAGGATAAGAGGCTTGTGGAAGCTTCCTGATGGGAGCTCCCTCTCTGTTGTTTAGCCTGAGGCAACCTAGTCCTGAAGGATGTAGGCTTCTATAGTAGGGCTGTTGGTGACATCCAAGAGGACTTAAGCCAGGATGCATCTGTCACGATGGCTGCTACTAGTGCCCCTGACTCTGTGGCAGACCACTGTCAATCCGAGTTTTTGTAGGAGACCTTCAAACAGTCACAGGTAGTTCTACTTCAGTCTCCTGTGGGGTCACTCCTCCTTTCTCCTGGGTCCTGGTGTGCACAAGATTTTGTTTGTGTCCTCCAAGATTCTCAGCTCCTTCCCATCCTATGGAAGCTTTGTAATCAATCTCGCTCACCTTCAAAGTCAGATTCCATAGGATTCCCAGTCCCTTGGCTGGATGCCCAGGCTGTGGAGCCTGATCTTGAGGCCTAGAACCTTCACAACAGTGTGAAAACTTCTTTGTTGTTATTCTCCAGTTTGTGAGTTGCTCACTCAGTGGGTATTGGATTCATTTTATTATAATTGTGCCCCTCATACTGTCTGGTTATGGCTTCTCCTTTGTTCTTGAATGTGGGGTGTCTTTCTTTTGTGGGGGAGGTTCTACTGTCTTCCTATTGATGGTTGTTCAATGGCTCAGTTCAGTTCAGTTGCTCAGTTGTGTCTGACTCTTTGAGACCCCATGAATCGCAGCACGCTGGGCCTCCCTGTCCATCACCAACTCCTGGAGTTCACTCAGATTCATGTCCATCGAGTCAGTGATGCCATCCAGCCATCTCATTTTCTGTCGTCCTCTTCTCCTGCCCCCAGTCCCTCCCAGCATCAAAGTCTTTTCCATTGAGTCAACTCTTCGCGTGAGGTGGCCAAAGTACCAGAGTTTCAGCTTTAGCATGATTCCTTCCAAAGAAATCCCAGGGCTGATCTCCCTTAGAATGGACTGGTTGGATCTCCTTTGAGTCCAAGGGACTCTCAAGAGTCTTCTCCAACACTGCAGTTCAAAAGCATCAGTTCTTTGGCGCTCAGCCGTCTTCACAGTCCAACTCTCACATCCATACATGACTACTGGAAAAACCATAGCCTTGACTAGATGGACCTTAGTCGGCAAAGTAATGTCTCTGCTTTTGAATATACTATCTAGGTTGGTCATAACTTTTCTTCCAAGGAGTAAGTGTCTTTTAATTTCATGGCTGCTTTGTGATAATTCTTGATAGTGTACCTTTTATATGAAATAACCAAACCAGATCGTCTGTTCTATCCAACAGCTTGCTGCTGCTATTTGGAAGTAATTTGGTAGACCATATTTTCTGTAGGTTAATGGAAAAGATATTGGAAAGCTTTAAAGCACATTGAAAATTTTGCTTTCCTCTCGGCTCACTTTCTTTGGATTCTGATAAGTTTTTCTTGCTTTTAATAATTTCATTATCACAGATTTTACTGATTAGCTCGTGTGACTCAAGAATAATCCTGCTGAAAAACTCATCTAAGTTTGCAATTTATGAACAAAGTTTTTATTTTTTCATATTCTTTTAGTAAAGGTTTTCTTCAATTGTAGCACATGCTCTCAAGGGAGTAAGGCCAGATGGTTGTTTATAGTCTCTTCTTTGCTCATACATTTCTTATCTTTGTATCTGGTACCTATTTTAAACGGGGATATTTATTTATACAAGAATAGATGTCCAACAGAAGGATATGTAGTTCAAGAAAGAAGGTATCAGAAATGAAGGCAATGGTGGAATCGATATCAGATGCTCATCTAGCCCATATCATGATTGTTCCTTATTAAAATGACTTCATATTTTGATCATTCAAGTGAAAACATCATAATCCCTATTTTAGTGATGTTGGCTCCTGACAGGAGAGTATTGTACTTAATCAGTTTTACAGTGAAAAACAGTCACAAAGTCAACCCACATGAATTTAAGGAAACCTTCTCCAAAAACCCAGAAAGGCTGTTTTTACTTTGCAGTAAGAAATAAAGCAGAATAACTTCCAATGCTAAAAAAGACAGTTTTCCACTGTTTACATAACTGTGTGATTTATCTGTAGATAGTAGTCATTTAGTTGTAGTGGGAACTTTACCTTCTTTCTACTTAATGTTATAAAATCTTTTTGCTAGAGACCACATATGTAATTATTCTAGTACCTAGTATTTTATTGTTTAAATATGCTCTTTATTTCCTGCCTTTTTAATTTTTTTTGATGTTAATCACACAACTGTGTTCAGATTTTTCCTTTGGAATTATATTTAGGGGATGTTAAAGTAGATATGATTAACTACTAGTAGATTGTTATCGGTGTGATGTATTTTGTATCAGTGGTTTTGTGTGGACCTTAACTTTTGCAGGATGAGGCATATTTCTGGGATACCTGAGTTTATATAATTCCATACATTCACAAATCTAGTGCTGTTACTATTAATACTACGAATATCAATTTAAAAATATTTCAAAACACCTAGTGATAGTTTCTGCTGTTTTCTCTGATAAAATTAAGGTGTGACGGCATTTAACATTAAGTATCTTAAAATGTATTACTGGCTTGGGATAGTTAATTTTCTCATGGAACAAAATATTTTGATATCTTTCATTGTAGAATTTATATTCATCTGTTAATGTAAATGCACTATTTTTATTTTTGTGAATTAGGATATCCTAAAATAATTAAAGTTGATATTAAATTCTTGAACTGTTAATTGTAAATTTTACCACAGTAATATAAGTTCTTATGGTTTTGTCAATTATTAGTTCAGTTCAGTTGCCCAGTCATGTGCATCTCTTAGTGACCCCATGGACTGCAGCATGCCAGGCTTCCCCATCCCATCACTTGCTCCCAGAGCTTGCTAATCAGACTCATGTCCATTGAGTCAGTGATGCCATCCAACCATCTCATCCTCTGTCATCCCCTTCTCCTCCTGCCTTCAATCTTTCCCAGCATCAGGGTATTTATTTTCCAGTGAGTCAGTTCTTCTCATCAGGTGGCCAAAGTTTTGAAGTTTTATTTTCAGAATCAGTCCTTCCTTTGAATATTCAGGGCTGATTTCCTTTAGGATTGACTGGTTTGATCTCCTTGCAGTCCAAGGACTCTCAAGAGCCTTCTCCAACACCACAGTTCAAAAGCATCAGTTTGTTAGTGCTCATCTTTCTTTATGGTCCAACTCTCACATCCATACATGACTACTGGAAAAACCATAGCTTCGACTAGACAGATTTTTTTCAGCAAAGTAATGTCTCTGCTTTTTAATATGCTATCTAGGTAAGTCATAGCTTTTCTTCCAGGGAGCAAGCATCATTCAATTTCATGGTTACAGTCACCATCTATAGTGATTTTGGAGCCCCCCAAAATAAAGTATGTCACTGTTTCCATTGTTTCCCCTTCTATCTGCCATGAAGTGATGGGACCAGATGCCATGATGTTAGTTTTTTGAATGTTGAGTTTTAAGCCAGTGTTTTCACTCCCCTCCTTCACTTTCATCAAGAGGCTCTTTAGTTCCTCCTTGCTTTCTGCCATAAGGGTGGTATTATCTGCAAGTGGTATTATCTGAGGTTATTGATATTTTCTCCTGGCAATCTTTATTCTAGCTTGTGCTTCATCCAGCCCTGCATTTTACATTGATGTACTCTGCATATAAGTTAAATAAACAGGATGACAATATACAACCTTGATGCACTCCTTTCCCAATTTGGAACCAGTTCATTGTTCTATGTCCTGTTCTAAATGTTGCTTCTTGATCTGCATACAGATTTCTCAAGAGGCAGGTATCGTGATCTGGTATTCCCAATTTAAGAATTTTTCAGTTTGTTGTGAGCCACACAATCAAAGGCTTGGGGTAGTCAGTGAAGCAAAAATAGATATTTTTCTGGAGTTCTCTTGTATTTTTTTGATCCAGTGGATGGATGTTGGCTATTTGATGTCTGGTTCCTGTGCCTTTTCTAAATCCAGCTGGAACATCTGGAAATTCATGGTTCACGTACTGTTGAAGCCTGGCTTGGAGAATTTTGAGCATTACTTTGCTAGCATGTGAGATGAGTATAGTTCTGTGGTAGTTTCAACATTCTTTGACATTGCCTTTCTTTGAGATTGTAATGAAAACTGATCTTTTCCAGTCCTGTGGCCACTGCTGAGTTTTCAAAGTTGCTGACATATTGAGTGCAGTACGTTCACAGCATCATCTTTTAGAATTTGAAATAGCTTGACTGGAATTCCATCACCTCCACTAGCTTTGTTAATTATATATACTGTAAATATGCAAGTTCAGCAGGCAAGTTGCTTCTTTTATAGTGCTCTTTCTATTTTGAAGTAGCGAGCAGATAGAGCAAACAGTCTATGATTAAACTGAATTTTAGAAACCCTTGTTTTTAAAATTGCATTTTTAAATAGACATAATTTTATATCATAGGTATAAATTTATATCAGTTGAGAAATTAGTTAATAAATGATCAGTTCCTAGATTACCTCTTTAAAATTTTACAGATTATCCACTCAGTAGATGAACAGTGTGTGTAGAGCAAGCATCAGGACCAGTCAGAAGCTTGCCATGCTGAGGAGGCTTCGAATGATACAAAACCATGGAATAGTTTTTATCTTTTCCCAGGCAGATTTTCTGGGAAGAGTTCAGGTTAAAGCCATTGCTTAAAAGACTGTTAGACTGGAAATATTTTTATTGATTCTTTAAGAAAAATTTACTTAACTGAGTGTTAATTCACTTGAACCATTGTTTGAAGTTTTCTCCGTGCTAAAAAATAAAAAGGCAGGAACATTTGAAAAAATTTTTTCCTAAATAACTATTTCTACATTTCTCATTCAGATCTGAATTTAATTAGATATTATTTTTGACATGTTGGACTTAACAACTTATGTAAGACTCTCTCCCCCATGTAAGCTTGTAGCTGCTGTGGTATTGGCCATGGGTAGCCAATTCCCTTTTCTGTATTTACCCAGATTCTCTTTAGACTCTATGCTGAGATGCAGTTGTTCTGGGGTTCTCCAGTATTTCTTTCTTTAATTCTAAAGCATTTGATTTCAAATACATAAGAGAACTCTCAGTAGTGATAGCTTATGATAAATGGTGTTGGATTCTTGATCTTTGAAGAAGAAGATTTAGCTTCAGGACCAGGGACCAGTCTTGATCACTCAAGAGCTTTTGTGTGGCAAAGTTTTATTAAAAGTATGAAAACGGTCAGGGAAAGCTTGTGACACAGACATCAGAAGGGGGACGGAAAGTGCCCGCCTTGCTAGTGTTAGCAATGGAATTATATACTTTCTTAATTAGTTATTACAGTAAATCAAAAGGATGTCTCAAAGTTGTAAAAATTTTACCAGACTCACTCCCACAATTTACATTTTAAGGTAACAGGATTAGAACTTAATAATAGAAAGTTTAGTTGCTCAGTCATGTCCGGCTCTAGCGACCCTATAGACTGTAGCCTGCCAGGCTCCTCTGCCCATGGGATTCTCCAGGCAAGAATACTGGAGTGGGTTGCCATTTCCTTCTCCAGGGGATCTTCCCAACCCAGGGATCGAACCCAGGTCTGCACTGCAGTCACACTCTTTACTGACTGAGCTACAGGGGAAGCCCACCCCCATAATGTACATTTTAAGATAACAGGATTACTCAGAAGGTTTTCAGCAAGGAGAAACTGTCCTCAAGGAGGATACATTGTTGTTATATAATCCTTAGTACAGAGTTTAAACAGTTGTTTGTTGTGTAATCATCAGTTGCAGGCTTAAAGAAAAAAACTTTTATGTGGCTAAGACTAAGGAATGTTGGGAAAAAAAGAAAGTTTGTCCTTTCCTCCTCCTGGAGAATTCCAGACCCCTATCTCCTCCTTGATGGCCCCAAACCCCTTTCTCCTCCTTGGGGACCCAGGATTTATCAACCTGCCTAGGAATTGACTCTCAGTATGATTTACTTAATGTAATTTTGAATCCCTCTTTCACCTTTTGAAGTAATGATGGTTGAGGGTTTCCTACAGTGTGTAGATTATATTTCCTGCAGAGATAACCATGATTGCCAAGTTCTTAACTAACTCCTCTTTTGAATCTTTGCACTTTTTATGGCATGTATACTGTGTGCATTTTCTATTTTTGATAAAACGGTCTGTCCTCTTGATTGTTTAGGTACTTGTGGTCTTCTGAGGGCCCTTAAGACTGCTGGTGATCTTTAGTGACTAAATGTAATGTACATGGGGTGGTATAAAGTGTGAAAGTTTGGTTTCTGGAAACATCCATTGCCGCTTACATGTTATTCAAATCTGAGAGGAATGTTGTAATATTAAGAAAATTGAATAAAAGAGGTTGAGGATCAATTAATTGTAGAAGTTGAAACTGATTTTCTCCCAAATGCTAAAATATGCGTCTGGCTACTTTTATTTGCTTTATCATTTGGCTTTGATTGAACCTTTTGGATATTCAAGTTGTGAAAAGGAAAACTCTCTTTTCTTGTTAGAAAAGAGGAAATGTGTAAATATTTTATATTCTAAAAAAAGAAAAAACACAGAAGGACAGAGAGGTGATGAAGTTTCTTTGTGTCACCGAGAGATGTACTTCTTACTCTCATTCCAAATTTATGTCCTGTGAATTATTATAAGCAGGTTATATCGTGGCTACTTGGAAGACAGTGGGTGCCTAAACGAATGCTATATGGTTGTAAATACTGTGTAGGTGACTAGGGCAAAGACATGTGAACAGCCATCTTTCTGGCAGATGTATCTTTTTTTAAGACATGAGGCCACATACATATCTTTAGTTTGGTGCATCTGGTCATCATTAAAATTGGGACAAAATGCTAAAAAAAAAAAAAAGTATGGGTGTAAAAGTATTAAATTACTGAGATTTTATTTTTCCTGTTTGAGCTTCACTTTGGAACTAAAATTTCATTGAACAGTGTTTAAATGAAAGGTACCATTTCTTTGCATTTTGTTATGAATTGGTTAAAAAATAAAACATGAATTGAGGAAAAGTTAAATAATGTCATATGTTGGGGACTGGTATATATAAATTATGCCAGTTTGGGCACCTATTGTTGGTATGACTGAGTGTCTTAACTTTGTTAATATGTGGGACCTGCCAGCCCATGCTTTTTACAGGGTAACAGGTAAGGACAGGGTTTTTTCCTTGAAGAGTCTAAGTTTTAGAGTTCTTTTTCCTTTGGAAATGGTAGATGTATTTCCCAGTTTTTGCCAGCAGCAGACTAAATCCAACTGGTCACACACTCTTTACTGATACTATCAGTCTGGATTTCAAAAGTTTGCATTGTACTGACTTTAAATTAGCCACTGCCAATCACTTAGTGCTCATGGAAGTAAGATCTTTTGTGCCATCCTTTCCTGACTTGACACTGAGCCATTTATTTAACAGCAAAGCCACAACCAGAGTACATCAATATAAGTATATTTTTTAATGCTAGAGCTTATTTGCTATAAAGCCTTAAGAGTAGAATCTGTTGTGCTTATCTTTCATTCTCTGTAAATTGAGCATAGTGCTTGTCATGTGATTGGTAATCCACAGTGCATGTTTATAGACTTAAGCACAGTGTTTGTTATGTAGTGAGTACTCAGAAAACATTTGGTAACTCTGTGCTGTGCTGTACGCGCTCAGTCGTGACTTTACAGCCCTGTGGACTGTAGCCCACCAGGCTCCTCTCTCCATGGAATTTCCAAGGCAAGAATACCGGAGTGGGTTGCCATTTCCTTCTCCAGGGTATCTTCCCAACCCAGGGATCAAACCCATTTCTCTTGCATCTGCTACATTGACAGGTAGATTCTTTACCAGTGTGCCACTTGAAGATACTAATAAGATTAAAAAAAAATTCCCATGGTAGGTATTCCTTCAGCAACCGAATCAGTATTGCTGATAGAATTTAACCCGAGGAGAAGGGGACAAAATTTGAGTGCCAGTACTTTGAAGGATGCTGTGCTAGTTTTCCATACAGTAACTCATAATTTTATCGATATCATTGTGAGATTATTTTATAGATGAAGAAACTGGGATTCAGAGAAACAATTTGGTCAAGTCACATTGCATGTAAACACAGAATCATCATTTAAACTTGAGCTATCAAATTCTTTTTCTGTTTTTAAAATGAACATATGGTGCCTTCTCAATTTTTAAAAGTTGTGCTATAGTCCATGCTAGGGATGTTTTTATGCTCCCTTTACCACACAGAATTCCCTTGGGCCTGATTTTGCTCTAGGTTTCATCCTCCAGTAGGAATATGGAGTTAAGATTCATGAGCATCAGAGACCCAAAGGGACACACAATCAGAGATGGTGGTAAAGTCTTCAGAGTAGTCCTGGAGAAGAGAAACGATATCATGAAGAAAAAGAACTAATAAAGAGAGTACAAGTGTCCCTAAAAAGGGAGATGCTTCGAAGGAACAGATGTACCTAACCTTCTCCTTCAGTAAGGTCATAGTCCTGTCACAGAGAAATGTAACGGTAGATTAATTTCTGTGATCTTTCTCAGATTTTAAAAGCTGGAATTCACATTACTCAGATTTCTTTTCCTTACTGAATATTTCTGCTCTGTCACCTTGCAACATTTTTCTCTGGGAATTAGCTTAGCCTTCTTTATAATACATGCTCTTGAAAGTTTCAGTCAACCATGATGCCCAAAAAGCCTACCTTTCTAAGCCATTTCTTTTTCTGTGCAAAGTTTACTAGATGAAGATGTGAAGAGGCCTTTCTTTGTTTGGGTAGTAGTGTTATCCCCTCTTCATTTCATAGACTTTCCTACTTAGCAATTTTGTTTTGAATTCAGTATGTGCTTTTTGAATATTAGGCTTCTGGTTGCATGGGCTTTTCTGTAATCTCTAAAACCTTTAAGATTCTGCCATGTGTGTAAAGGTTTTTAAAAATTGGTTTTGGAGTGTGGTTGATTTACAATGTTGTGTTAGTTTCTGCTGTACAGCAGAGTGAGTCAGCTGTATTAATATGTATCCATATATCCACTCTTTTTTAGATTATATTCCCATATAGGTCATTACAGAGTATTGAGTAGAGTTCCCTGTCCTCTACAGGAGGTCTTATTGGTTATCTCTTTTATATATAGTAGTGTGTTTATGTCAATCCCAGTCTCACAATTTATCCTCTTGTTTCCCCCTGTGGGACAGCATAAGTTTGTTTTCTATATCTGTGACTCCGTTTCTATTTTGTGAGTTCATTTGTATCTTTTATTTTATTTTTTTAAGATTCCACATTAAGTGATATCACATGATAGTTGTCTTTGTCTGACTTACTCAGTATGACATCTATGTCACTGCAGATGGCATTATTTCATTCTGTTTATTGTATGTAGGTATTGCATTGGGCTTACTTGGTAGCTCAGCTGGTAAAGAAGCCACCTGCAGAGCAGGAGACCCCAGTTTGATTCCTGGGTTGGGAAGTTCCCCTGGAGAAGGGATAGGCTACACACTCCAGTATTCTTGGGTTTCCCTGCTGGCTCAGTCAGTGAAGAATCTGCCAGCAATGTGGGAGACCTGGGTTCGATCCCTGGTTTCGAGAGGGCATGGCAACCCACTCCAGTATTCTTGCCTGGAGAATTCCCATGGACAGAGGAGCCTAGTGGGTACAATTCACGGGATTGCAAAGAGTCAGACACAACTGAGAGACTAAGCACACACACACATGCACACTCACATGCACACACACGTATCACATCCTCTTTATCCTTTCCTCTGTCCACAGACATTGAGATTGTTTCCATGTTTTGGCTATTATCAATAGTGCTGCAGTGAACATTGGGCCTACATGTATCTTTTTTTAAGAAAATTTTTTGAGTCTCTCCTTGAATTTGTTAGAGTATTGCTTCTGTTTTTATGTTTTGGTTTTTTGACCACAAAGCATGTGGGATCTTAGCTCTCTGACCAGGAATGGAGTCTGTGCCCCCCATGCACTGAAAGGTGGGGTTGTAACCATTGGACTGCCAGGGAAGTCCCTACATGCATCTTTCTGAATTGTGCTTTTCTTTGGATATATGCCCAGAACTGGGATTGCTGGATCATGTGGTACCTCTGTTCTTACTTTTTTAAAGGAATTTATGTACTGTTCATACTGACTGCGCCGGTTTACATTCCCACCAACAGTGTAGGAAGATTCCTTTTTCTCCACACCCTCTCTAGCATTTATTGTTTGTAGATTTTTTTGATGATGGCTGTTCTGATGGGTGTGAGCTGATACCTCAATGTAGTTTTGCGTTTCTCTAATGATCACTGATATTGAGCATCTTTTCATGCCTCTCTTGGCCATCTCCTCTTTGGAGCAATGTCTGTGTAGATCTTCCACCCACTTTCTGATTGGGTCTTTTGTATATATGTATATTTTTGAGCTACATGAGCTATTTCTATATGTACAGAAGTTTAGAGTATGTAGTTTGGATTAAGACCTGGAATCCCAGTTCTCCCATTTTCTAGCTGTATAATCTCGTAGAGGTTACTTAGGTTTCAGTGCCTCAGTGTACTTGTCTCTGAACTTGGAACAACAGGGGTCACCCCCAAGGACTGTTATGGGGATTGATGAGTTTATTACCTAGTGAAAGCACTTTGTACAGTGCCTAGCCCATAGTAAGCATAAGTAAGTGTTCGCTGGGTTTGCTAATACTACAGATTTTTAAGCTGCATATCTTCTGTGTTTTACAGTTTTAACTTTTGTTTTGTGTCCAGACTTAATTTGTTAATGTAGCTGAATATCTTTACATGATAAAAATTACTTCTCCACGTATAGAAATTATTGACTTACCTTTTTTTATTGACTTGTCTTTTAAAAATTGAAATGTTTCCTTATCTATCACTTACCATGCTGATGTGTTTTATCTCAGACAATAATAGGTCAGCATTACCTTTTCCTCTAATAATGGGGGATTTGAAGCTTGTCAGGTGAATAAAACTGAGCACTCACTAGAGGTGTTGGTTGTTGGTGTAAGGTAACTGGCGTATTTTTTAGAGTCGGTTGCAAGTAAAACCTTTCCGGGTAGAGCAGTGGTGAGAGCTGCAGTTCTTTAGACTTCAGTTTCTCATTTGTGGAGTAAGCGTGTTATCTGTCTGCTGCTTGACTGCTATGTGGGTTTAATAAGGTGGCATATGTGATGTCCACAGTGTGGCGCTTAGCATATATGAAGCACTTAATATTCTGAGACAGTAATTAGAGAAAGATTTTATTTTAAAAATACCTCATTTTTTGTCATTTAATATTTAATCTGAATATATACAGTTCTTTGGTAATAGCCAGAATTAAAACTGTGGTTCTCACTTGTGTGTTGTTTTAATGTATTTCAGAAGAGGTGGGAAATTTGATGGGAGAGGAATTATAGATTATATATAGGATGATAGTGATCACCCTTCATTATTTCACAATAGTAAAAACAATATTTCTACTAATATCACCTTATGTTTTATAGTACTTTATAATTTACAAAGATTTTTTTGTCTATCACCTCTCAATAAATCATCTTGGTAATTATTGAAATGCTGTGTGCGTGCTAAGTTGCTTCAGTCATGTCTGTTTCTTTGTGACCCCATGGACTGTAGCCCTCCAGGCTCCTCTGTCCATGGGACTCTCCAGGCAACAGTACTGGAGTGGGTTTTCATGTCCCTCTCCAGGGGATCTTCCCCACATAGGGATCAAACCTGGGTCTCTTGGGTCTCCTGCATTGGCAAGCAGGTTCTTTACCACTAGCACCACCTGGGAAGCTCATTTATTGGAAGGTCAGATGTTAACAGATGAGTCCCTAGGTTCTGAGAGGAGAAGTGTCTTGTCCAAGTTTTCCTGTTGAGGGACCAGCTCTCTTGCCTGCTCTTTTGCAACCCCATGGACGGTAGCCCACCAGGTTCCTCTCTCCATGGGATTTCCCAGGCAAGAATACTGGAGTGGGTTGCCATTTCCTTCTCCAGGGAATCTTCCCAGACCAGAGATTGAACCCACATCTCTTGTGTTGATGGGCAGATCCTTTACAGCTGAGCCATCTGGGAAGTCATGTAGCTATCACTGTTGTTGTTCAGTTGCCAAGTCATGTCTGACTCTTTGCAACCCCATGGACTGCAGCATGCCAGACCTCCCTGTCCCTCTCCATTTCTCGGAGTTTGCCCAAGTTTATGTCCATTGAATTGGTGATACCATCCAACCATCTCATCCTCTGTTGCCCTCTTCTGCCACCTTCAGTCTTTCCCAGAATCATGGTCTTTTCCAGTGAGTCAGCTCTTCATATCAGGTAGCCAAAGTTCTGGAGCTTCAGCCTCAGCACCAGACCTTCCAGTTCAGAGTTGATTTCTTGTAGGATTGACTGATTTGATCTCCTTGCTGTCCAAGGGACTCTCAAGCGTCTTCTCCAGCACTGCAGTTGAAAAGCATCAATCCTTTGGTGCTCTGCCTTCTTTATGGTCCAACTCTCACATCCACGCATGACTACTGGAAAGACCATAGCCTTGACTGTATAGGCCTTTGTTGGCACAGTGATGTCTTTGCTTGTTAATAGTCACTCTCGGTTTGTCATAGCTTTCCTTCCAGGAAGCAATCATCTTCTAATTTCATGGCTGCAGTTACTGTTGGCAGTGATGGGAAGTCCTCTAGGTATCATACATCTCATCAATTAAGATTATATCTCTCTCTAAGTCCTTAGTCTTTCTTAAATGGCATAATTGAAGCCTTTCTTCCCGGCCCACTCATGCTTTCTTGGTTTTCCAAGGCTAACAGATTTCTTGTAGGAATACAACCCCATGCTTTTTTTACTTCTCAGACTTTTTCAGGTAAAATGGGCAATGTAAAGATTAAGAACATAGTCTACAGAGGCTAGAGAGTTACTTCACTCTCACCCGCATCCTGGAAGAGAACCTTCCTGGTTCCCCAGCTCCATGGAACCACCTCGCTTCACCATGCCTCCCACCATTGCAGTGCCTGCTGCACTTAGCCACTGTCCTGACTTCTAGCACAGTAGGGTTTTTCCCCTTTTTGACCTTGCTATAAATATTAACAGAATCATGCAGCAGTGCTGTTTTGTACGTTGTCTTTCACTCAGCCTTATCTTCACGAGCTCCCTCCATACTGCTGCATGTTAAAGCTTAGCGGGGATTTAACTCTAATTGGGTTGAGGCATCTCATTCATTCCGCCCTTCGTAGTGAGGGAGGCAGAGTAAGGGCAGCGTCTCTTCTGTGGTATTTGGCTAGACTAGAGCAGTTGCTTCTTGGCTTACTAGGTTGTCCCTCTTTGTCCCTTGGGTAAAGAGAGCAGGCTTCTCTTTGGGCTGTGTGTGTGTGTATGTGTCCACCGGTGGTGTTGGTTTGCCAACTCCTCTAGCTACCAGTCTGGGATGGATGAGGCTGAAACAAAACTTAGGGTACTCACTGCTTTGGCACTCTTCATTTTGGGATTCCCCTGCCATCCTTCCTCTTCTTTTTACTTTTCAGAGCCTTCTTAGGGTTGTATTTTTATACAGCGACCAGAGGTTTTAGCTGTGTTTAGTGGAGGATTAGGGAAAAGCACCCTGGCATCCAGGTGGCACTGGTAATAAAGAACCCACCTGCCAGTGCAGGAGCCACAAGAGATGTAGGCTTGGTCTCTGGGTCGGGAAGATCCCCTGGAGAAGAAAATGGCAACTCACTCCAGTATTCTTGCCTGGAGAATCCCATGGACAGAGGAGCCTGGCAAGCTATAGTCCACAGGGTTGCACAGAGTCAGACACAACTGAAGCGACTTAGCACTCACTAGGGAGAAGCACATGTATTTCATTTTTCTGGAAGTGGAAGTCTGTTTTATCTTGATACCTTTTTAATAAACTTAAACAGTCATTAGGAAAAATAAATGAAATATTTTATGCATACGTGGTCAGCTAACTATGTATTCACCAAAACAAATTTTTGGTAAAATATAACCCCATGGAATTTTTTATATATATATAAAGTACAGACCAGAGGATTTGAACCCTGTGTAAATTTAAATCCTTATGTTTCCTGCAGAATCTTTTAGCCGAGAAAGTAGAACAGCTGATGGAATGGAGTTCGAGGCGCTCAGTCTTCCGAATGAATGGTGACAAATTCCGGAAGTTCATAAAGGCCCCACCTCGAAACTATTCCATGATTGTTATGTTCACCGCTCTTCAACCCCAGCGCCAGTGTTCTGTGTGCAGGTAATGTATGTATTTAAAAAATTAACTATTATTGTATTATTGTGTACTTATTACAGTTAAGATAAACGTGTATAATGGAAGTAAGCATTTGTTCGGACTTCTGTGGCAGTACAGTGTTTAACATTCCCTGCTTCCAGTTCCGGGGGTTGCCACGGGTTCTATCCCTGGTTGAAGAATTAAGATCCCACATGCTGCAGGGGGCATTAAAAAAAAAAAAAAAAGAATTAAACATTTGTTCGATGTTGTCGTCAACTGTAATTCAGTACATTTAAATGTAAACTCAAACTTAGTGTTTCCTAGGAAGTGATTTTGATAGGCTAATATTTTTATATTGTGTAGACCAATCCACAAGTAGTCATAAAACAGATTTTTGGCTTTATGTCCTGTGTAAAGTTATGTATGTTATGGAATTCAGTTTGAATATTGCCTTGTAGGTCATCAACTTATATCTCAGGGGCTGTGAAGTAGCCCCATTAAATACACTCTACTTAAATTGTTTAATAGAAAGATTTTAATGGACTTAAGGAAGTCCATTTACCTTTTAGTACCTCTGATGTTGAGAATTTTGTTTGTGATGTAGAAGTAAACAACTTGAAATGAATGAAATATTTTTCAGTGGGAACACACCAACGAAAGTTTTGGAGGAGTATAAATATAATATATATACAACAGTGCTTATTTTAAATTAGATCTTAATTTTGAGATAATTGTAGTCTTCCATGCAATTCTAAGACACAATACAGAGAAATCCTGTATAGCGTTTACTCAGTGTCCTCCAGTGCTAACGTCTTGTGAGGCTATAGCACAGTTATAAGCAGTATTGATACAGTCAAGATGCAGAGCAGTTCTTCACAATAAGTATCCCTTCTGGTGTCCTTTATTGCCACACCCACCCCATCTCCCCACCTCCTGAGTTTATTCTCCATTTCTGTAATTACATCATTTCAAGACTGTTATGTAAATGGAATAAAACACATGACCTTTTGGATTTGGCTTTATGTTTTTTTACTTGTAACTCCTTCAAACCTATCCAGGCTGTTGCATTTATCAGTACTTCATTGTTTTTATTACTGAGTAATATCCTATGGTGGGCTTCCCTGATGGCTCAGTGGTAAAGAATTTGTCTGCCAGTGCGGGAGACACAGGTTTGATCCCTGGGTTAGGGAGATCCCCTGGAGAAGCAAATGGCAACTCACTCCAGTGTTCTTGCCTGGGAAACCCTGTGGACAGAGGAGCTTGGTGGGAGGCAGTCCATGGAGTCTCAAAGAGTCGGACACGACTTAGCGACTAAACAACAACATCCTGTGGTATGGAAGAACTGCAGTTTGTTTAACCATCCATCTGCTAAAAGAATCCTGGGTTGTTTCCAGTTTTTGGCTATTAGAAACACAACTGTTATGAACACTCTTGTACAGGTTTGTGTGCACTGAAGTGTTCATTTCTCTGAGATAAATTGCCAGAGTGTGTGATGGCTGAGTTGCATGGTAGTTACATGCCAAAATGTTTTCCAGCGTGGCTGCATCATTTTACATAGTCTTACCAGCAGTGTGTGAAGGGCCTAGTTTTCCCATATCCTTACCAGCATCAGTGTTGTCATTGTTTTATTTTAGTCATTCCAAGGGTATGTAGTTTTATTTTCTGGTGTTATTTTGCATGTTACTGATGTAATGGTGCTGAACATCTTCTCATTTACTTTTTTGTCATCTGTGTATCACCTCTCTACTGAAATATCTGTTCATGTCTTCTGTGCTGTGCTTCGTTGCTCAGTCATGTCCTGCTCTTTGTGGCCCCACGGACTGTAGTCTTCCCGGCTCCTCTGTCCATGGGGATTCTCCAGGCAAGAAGCGGTTCTTCAATATTTCTTCCTAGTCTGTGGCTTGTCTTTGCATCCTCATAATAAGATCTTATGCAGATTTCAATTGAGTGAGTCCAATTTTTAAGTTTATCTTTTACAGATTTTGTCTTGTCAAATTGAACTCTTTGCCTAGCCCTCAGTCACCAATTTTATTTTTTTTTCCTCTTATGTGTTTTTCTAAAAATTTGAAAAGTTTTATGTTTTACATTTTCATCTGATCTCTGGGAGAAAGCATTCAGTCTTTCATCATTTGTTATGTTATTAGCTGTTAGATTTTTACTAATATTCTTTATAATTGAGAGTATTCTTTACTAGTTTATTGAGAGCTTTTGTCATGAATGGGTATTGAATTTTGCCTAATTTGGGGAGTTAATTGATAGGATTTTTCCTCTTTAGGTCGTTCATATGGTAGATTACATGGGCTTCCCTAGTGGCTCAGATGGTAAAAAATCTGCCTGTAATGCAAGATATCTGGATTTGATCCCTGGGTTGGGAAGACGCCCTGTAGAAGGGAATGGATACTCATTTCAGTATTCTTGCCTGGAGAATTACATGGACAGAGGAGCCTGGCGGGCTACACTCCGTGGTGTTGCCAAGAGTTGTACAAAACTGAGTGACTAATACTATGGTAGAGTACATTGATTGATTTTCAGCTGTTGAATCAACTTTGCATTTTGGAATATATCCCACTTGATTATTATATTCTTTTTTAGTATTGCTGAATTGAATTTGCTGATATTTTGTTGAAGACTTTTATATTTTAAGTTATATCAGATATTGGTTTATATTTTTCATTACTTATATTGTCTTTGTCTAGTTTTGGTATCATGGTAATACTTCATAAAATATATTGGGAAATGTTCCCTCATTTATTTTCTGGAAATGATTTGGGAAATTAGTTTTAGAAATTGTGTTAATTCTTCTTTAAATGTTTGATCAAATTCTCCAGTAAAATTGTCTTGACCTGGAGTTCTTAAATTACATATTCCATTTCTTTCATTGTTAAGGATAATTCAGATTTTCCTGTTTCTTCTTGGATGAATGTTTTTCTTTTCAAGAACAAATACTTTTTATGTGGTGACTCCACATTCAGACTGTTGGCATTGTGTATTTATCTGTAGACTTCATTTAGATTTCTACACCATTTTGAACTTTAGTGGAAAATAAAATCATTTGTAACATGAGCCAGTGGAAAAAATCTAATCAGTTCCTGTCAGACTGCTGCTGCTGCTGCTAAGTCACTTCAGTCGTGTCTGACTCTGTGTGACCCCATAGACTAGCTTGCAGAAAGGGAATTTCAGTGTTCTGAAATTTTTATGAAAGATTTCATCACAATCTAGTAATGAGTGTATGTTGAGACAGGTCAAGGTAGGTTAAAAAAGATGATGAGCAAACTATTTTGAAAAACAGCATTTCAGATGATTCTGAGTCCCCTTCCTATCAATTTGAAAACTCGTACTTAAGTGGACATTAACGTTTGTCAGCATTGGGCTAGCACTTAAGAACAGGGTATGTTTATGTTCTTAAACAAGGGCTGTTCAGCCCTTGTGAAGCAAAGATACATCTTAACTGGCATTTGGTGTAATAGTTCAAATTCCACAAAAATTCAGACTATCCTCTGGCATCCTACAGTGCCATATATAATTTAGGGAAATCATTTCTTTGCTTCTAAAAACTGAATATATTGATTTTCTGTCTTCATTATTATGAAGAGATCTATTATTATATTTTTGCAACTGTAATCTAGAAAGGATTCCACCTGCAATGCAGGAGACCAGGGTTCGATCCCTGGGTCTGGAAGATCCGCTGGAGAAAGAAATGGCAACCCACTCCAGTATTCTTGCCTGGAGAATTCCATGGATAGAGGAGCCTGGCTGGCTACAATCCATGGGGTCATAAAGAGTTGGGCATGACTTAGTGACTAAATAACAACAATCTAGAAAGATTTTATTATCCAAGTATTTATTTCACAGTTACATATATTTGTATGTTATTTGATAACATAAACCACAACATAATGTAAATGGTATATCCTGTAGATAGTAGTTGACTTAATGCATTATGTTGTTAAATTGTTAAATATTGATCCTCAACTTTTTAATGATGCTTAGCTCAAAATAACCTGTATTTACTTGTTTATTACAGCCTGTTTTAGAATAAATTTTTAAATTTTAGAGTAGTTTTAGATTTATGAGAGAAAAAGATTGAAGTTATTAGAAAAAGTCATTTCACAGGTTAGAAAGAGGGTGAAGTTTTTAGAGAGGAAAGAACAGGTGAAGCTTTTGGGGCAAATAAAAGGATAGAGTAGATATGTGGTTCCATGCCCAGATATTTTGATTTGTTTTTTTGGCAGGGAGGACATTTCAAAATGCTCTAGGTAATCCTGGTATGCAGCTAGGATAGAGAAAGGGAAGGTGGGAAGCAGTTTAGTGATTCATAGCTTTTAAAAATTTAATTTCATTGAGGAAAAATTGGAGTAGGAAGCGTAACTAAATGGAATAACCGTATGGCATTGACAAGGATCCTTGATGAAACTAGAACACTCAGATTTTTAGTGAAGAATCTCCGGAATTAAATGATTTTCTTCCCCAGTACTCAGCAATTGAGGAGCAAGAGCATCCTCTGTAGGGACTAAGCTGTTTGCTTTATTCTGTTAAGTAGACAAGGCAAATATTCTAACCGTGCTAACAAGAGTATATTTGAAATGTATAAATGTGAGTATGTATAAATGTGAGTTAGAAGTTGCATAGGGCATCAGAGAAGCCATGGGACAGTTGATAAACTAGGTGTGATACAATTAAGCTAGATTTTCTTTCTTTCTTTTCTTTAATTGGTTCTTAGTTACTTTACATGTTAGTTTCTGCTGTACAGCACAGTGAATCAGCTATACATATATATTTATAATTCCTTCTTTGTCACCACAGAGCATGCGTAGTTTGCTGTGCTAGACAGTTCTCATTAGTTACCTATTTTATAGGCTTTCATATGAGGTTTTGTGTGAAAGGGGGATGGAGTTGAAAATTAGGAAGTTGTAAAGGGTTGATTTAATAAATAAGTAAATTGCTGAGGTACAGTGTAGATGATTGTTGATGTAATAGAGAAGCTTTAGGAGTAATAAGGCTGGGGTCATTTGTACACTATAAACACACGTCAAAATAACTCCGGATTTTAGTGGAACTGGAGGGGGAAACAGTAAGTGAGCTGAAAGAGGGATGCCTTGGAGTATGTTGGATGGGGATATTAGATTTATAGAATACTGCAAATTTAAAAGGAGAATTTGTTAAATAATTCTGATCGAACAGTGGTTTGTGATCTACTGTCATTGAGCCAAGAGATTACCAATTGTGGCCTATATGGACAGAGTGCATCAGAGAGATCTCAAGGGGACAACTAAGATGAAAAGATAAGGAAGGGTTTCACGGAAAAAATTTCAAAAACAAGTATTCAGATTATATTTTGTATTATAAATTAAGCTTCAAAGTGAGTTGTGATTCATTGAGAAAGGCAACCCATCAACAGCAATCTTTTTTTTTTTTAATTAAAAAAAAATACATGAATTGAATTCTCCTGGGTACTTTTGTGTGTCAGTGTAATTTGGGACCATCTTGTAATACTGCTGTAATATTTTTATAATCCATAGAATCATTGAAATGTTAATAACTATAATTTTAAAAGATTAGTGCTTTTCCTTTGTGAGACCTCTCTTGCTTTTTTTGTTTTCTTTAAGCAAAAGTGAAATTTTCTTCTATAGCTAACACACTGAGATTCTCCAGTTGCTTTTCTTTGCTGAAAGGCTGGTGAATGAGCTATTGGCTTCCTTGTAAGCCCCCTTAGCAAATCACTCTGCTCTTCTTTCACACAGTCAGTTTATTCACAAATCTCAGAATTCAATTCTCACCTTCCTCAGTGGGAACATCAACCTTCTTTGCCAAATAAAGTTGTTAATTAAGACTACTCAGTACAATTCTCACCTCTCGTAAGTGTTAACTCCAAACTTCCTTTATCAGATTGTATGTACTATGAGGAATATTCTCCGTAATTGCTAAATCTTTTAGATGTATTCTACCACACAGTTACTCATCTTTTCCAGAATTCACTAAAAATTCTAAGGACAAAATATCTTCTTCCCAGGTTATTACTATGGTTCAGTAGAAGTAAGGAAAAACGTCCTGGTGATGGAAAATCAAAAAGTATATACGGAATCAGTCTGGGTGCACATATCATCAAAGGCTAGTAATACTAGAAATTAATATATTATTGAATGTCAAATAAAAGAAGATATAATTAGTCATTGTAAAGATATTTTAAAGATGAGGGAGAATAAATTATTGCATTGATAGATATTAACTGGTTAATATCTTTCCTTCTCTAAATAAATAAAATTATTATTTACTATATATAAATTATTTGGGCAGTCCTAGGTTAAGTCGTCTATATATGTAATATCTCATGGCATTCTCACTACTCTACGTGGTAAGAGTTTAAAAAAAAATCATTTCTTTAGATGAGCCTATCTAGGCTGAGAGGTTATACAGTTTTCCCAAAGTCACAAATATGCCTGGCTACCTGGACAAGTATTTCACTTTCCCAAGACTATCAAACTCTCATGCCATTCACACATTCTTTGCCTGGCTTGTCTAATACGTGAGGACTGTTTCAGACTTGATTGAATCCATAAGCAATTTAATGTAAATGACGTTTTAGGGTTATTGTTGAGCTCTGTCTAGTTTATTTATTTTTTAATGTCTAAGGCATATGATATAACTTCATTGTACTGAATTTCTTTCTAGGTGTCTCTTCCCCAGTTTGGCGAATTCCGACTATTTTACAGTGAATGGATGAATGTTTTAATGAACTTTCATTATCTGTGTGACATTGTAGCATTCTCTGACCTCTGTTTTCTGTATTATTTGTATATAAAGCCCAGTTTTAGTCATCCATCGTATAATTTGAAAGCTACAGAAAGTCGAAACAGTAGTATTAATACAAAGACGCCTGTCTACCCTTTACTAAGATTCATAATTTTAATATTTTGTCACATTTGATTTTGCTCATCGACTTAAAGGAAGACACACAGGAGTTGTGTGAATTTAAGCTTTATACCCTGGGAGACAGCCACTCAATCCTGAGAAGCTGCTCTGAAAAGATAGGGGAAGAGCCAGTAAATGTATGTTTTAGCTGGGAAATGCATGCAGTGAGGCACACAGTGTGGTAAAAGATTACTGCTCATCCCAAAGAACAGATATCTCAAATTAATGATTTAGTGCTTTTCTGCTTCTGGGAAGATGCAAGAATCTGGTCATTGAAATTATTCCTGAATTTCAATGGTCTAACTACCTAAGGACCTGTTTATCCAAAGCACAGGGCGCCTGGGCATTTTTCACCCTGAATTCCTCTCCATGGTAGTGTCAGTGGGTGACTGCTGTGGTTACAACTTAACTCTTATAGAACAGGGTGATGAGAGATGTTCTTTGTGTTTCTCTGTTCAGTCTTTAAAGTATAAGTAAAAAATCAGTCAGTCAGTTCAGTCCGTCAGTCAGTCAGTTCAGTCACTCAGTCGTGTCTAACTGTGACCCCATGGACTGCAGCATGCTTGGCTTCCCTGTCCATCACCAACTCCCATAGCTTACTCAAACTCAAGTCCATCGCTTTGATGATGACATCCAGCCATTTCATCCTCTGTCGTCCCATCCCCTTCTCCTCCTGCCTTCAATCTTTCCCAACATCAGGGTCTTTTCAAATGAGTCACATCAGGTGGCCAAAGTATTGGAGTTTCAGCTTAAGCATTGGTCCTTCCAATGAATATTCAGGACTGATTGCCTTTAGGATGGGCAGGTTGTATCTCCTTGCAGTCCAAGGGACTCTTAAGAGTCTTCTCCAACACCACAGTTCAAAAGCATCAATTCTTTGGCGCTCAGCTGTAATAGTCCAACCCTCACATCCACACATGACCACTGGAAAAACCATAGCCTTGATTAGATGGACCTTTGTTGACAAAGTAATGTCTCTGCTTTTTAATACCCTGTCTAGGTTGATCAGCTTTTCTTCCACGGAGGAAGCATCTTTTAGTTTCATGGTTGCAGTCACCATCTGCAGTGATTTTAGAGCCCCACAAAATAAAGTCTGTCACTGTTTCCATTGTTTCCCCATCTGTTTCCCATGAAGTGATGGGACCAGATGCCATGATCTAATGTGGAGTGTTAACCCAACTTCTTCACTCTCCTTTCACTTTCATCCAGAGGCTGTTTAGTTCTTCTTCACTGTGTGCTGTAAGCATGGTGTCATCTGCATATCTGAGGTTATTGATATTTCTCCTGACAATCTTGATTCCAGCTTGTGCTTCATCCAGCCTTGCATTTTGCATTGATGTACTCCGCATATAAGTTAAATAATCAGGTGACAATATACAGCCTTGACATTTTCCTTTCCCAGTTTGGAACCAGTCTGTTGTTCCGTGTCCAGTTCTAACTTTTACTTCTTGACCTGCTGACAGATATCTCAGGAGGCAGGTCAGGTAGTGTGGTATTCCCATCTCTTTCAGAATTTTCCACAGTTTGTTGTGATCCACACAGTCAAAGGCTTTGGCATAGTCAATAAAGCAAAAGTAGATGGCTTACTGGAACTCTCTTGTTTATTCGATGATCTAGTGAATGTTGACAGTTTGATCTCTGGTTCCTCTGCCGTTTCTAAATCCAGCTTGAACATCTGGAAGTTCACGGTTCATGTGCTGTTAAAGCCTGGCTTGGAGAATTTTTAGCATTACTTTGCTAGTGTGTGAGATGAGTACGATTGTGCGGACCTTTGAACATTCTTTGGCATTGCCTTTCTTTGGGATTGGAGTGAAAACTGACCTATTCCAGTCCTGTGGACACTGCTTAGTTTTCCAGATTTTGCTGGCATATTGAATGTAGCATATTGGGCTGCATATTGCTGGCTTATTGGGCTTCCCTGATAGCTGAGTTGGTAAAGAATCCACCTGCAGTGCAGGAGACCGTGGTTCGATTCCTGGGTCAGGAAGATCTGCTGGAGAAGGGAAAGGCTACCTACTCCAGTATTCTGGCCTGGAGAATTCCACAGGGTTGCAAAGAGTCGGACACGACTGAGCAACTTTCACCTTCTTTTACTTTCAACTTTGAAAGCACTTTGACAGCATCATCTGATTTGAAATAGCTCAACTGGAATGCCATCACCTCCACTAACTTTGTTCGTAGTGATGCTTCCTAAGGCCCACTTGACTTTGCATTCCAGGATATCTGGCTTTAGGTGAGTATTCACACCATCATGGTTATCTGGGTCATGAAGATTTTTTTTTTCTATAATTCTGTGTATTCTTGCTACCTCTTCTTAATATCTTCTGCTTCTGTTAGGTCCATACCATTTCTGTCCTTTATTGTGCTCATCTTTGCATGAAATGTGCCCTTGGTGTCTCTAATTTTCTTGAAGAGATCTCTAGTCTTTCCCATTCTGTTGTTTTCCTCTATTTCTTTGCATTGATGTCTGAGGAAGGCTTTCTTATTGCTGCTTGCTTTTCTTTGGAACTCTGCATTCAAATAAGCATATCTTTTTTTTTTTTCCTCCTTTGCCTTTTGCTCCTCTTCTTTTCTCAGCAATTTGTAAGGCCTCTCCAGACAGCCATTTTGCTTCTTTCCATTTCTTTTTCTTGGGAATGGTCTTGATTACCACCCCCCTGTACATTGTCAGGGCTTCCCTGGTAGCTTAGACGGTAAAGCCTCTGCCTACAATGTGGGAAATCCATGTTTGATCCCTGGGTCAGGAAGATCCCCTGGAGAAGGAAATGGCAACCCACTCCAGTACTCTTGCCCGGAAAATCCCATGGACCAAGGAGCCTGGTAGGCTGCAGTCCATGTGTTCCTAAAGAGTTGGACATGACTGTACATTGTCAGAACCTCTGTCCTTAGTTCTTCAGGCACCCTTCCTCTCTGCCTCTGGGTGGGGAGGGACCTGTATGCAGCTGGCTAGCTCTTCTTTGGTGTTTGCTCAAACCTTTGTTCTGTGAGTGGGCCAGGCTGAGCATTAGGTTGTTATGTTATGTTTGAGCCTTTGGCCGGAAAGTTCTCTTTTCTGCAGTTGCAGTTAGGCATGTATTCCCCCGCATGTGGGTGCGTTTCCTACTGTGTGGAAACTTCTCATTCACGACTCCCTGCCTAGGGTAGGTTTCTGTCCCTAACTCCTTTGTCTCTCTTTTTGTCTTTTATATTTTGTCCTGCCTCCTTTAGAAGAGAATGGGCTGCCTTTTGGGGGGCCTGGTGTCTTCCGCCAGTGTTCAGAAGTTGTTTTGTGGAAGTTACTCAGCATTCAAATGATTTTTGATGAATTTGTGGGGGAGAAAGTGGTCTCCCTGTCCTATTCCGCCATCTTGAAGCAGATGAGTCACGTACCAGCAAATATAGACATCATGAAATATCACCACTAAATATTTAAGTTTGCATATTTTAATATGACATTCTTACATAATCAGAATAACATCATTTTTAAATGAGTTGCATTAGTTCAATGATACAGTCTGCTTTTTCTTTTTTTTAAGGAATTCAGACAACTTGCCTTGTATATTGTTCCATGATCTGGATTTACTTGTTTCCTCACGATTAAATTCAGTGACTAATTTTTACACAAGTACTATAGCAATTATCTGTGTACTTTTTACTGCATTATATCAGGAGACATATAATGTTCACTTCAGTTCAGTCGCTCAGTTGTGTCTGACTCTTTGCAACCCCATGGACTGCAGCACACCAGGCTTCCCTGTCCGTTGCTGACTCCAGGAGCTTGCTCAGACTCATGCCCATTGAGTTGGTGATGCCATCCAACCATCTCATCCTCTGTTGTCCCCTTCTTCTCCTGCATTCAATCTTACCCAGCATCAGTGTCTTTTCCAGTGAGTCAGTTCTTCACATCAGGTGGCCAAAAGTATTGGAGTTTCAGCTTCAGCATCAGTCCTTCTGATGAACACTCAGGACTGATCTCCTTTAGGATGTACAGGTTCTGTCTCCTTGCAGTCCAAGGGACTCTCAAGAGTCTTTTCCAACACCACACTTCAAAAGCATCAATTCTTCGTAGCTCAGCTTTCTTTATAGTCACGCTCTCACATCCATACATGACTACTGGAAAAACAATAGCTTTCACTAGATATAATGTTAGTTCTTTCAGATACCAGAGGTGAAATCAATTACTTGATCGTGGTGGGGATCCCTGCATCTTTGTGTTGTACAAGTATATCCTTCCCTGGTAATAAGTGTTTGCAGGAGGTGAATAGGTTAAGAGGGGAGAATACTTAGAAATTATGTAACTATCCTATTTCTTGGTACTTTACTCAGTGATTGTAACATCCATTGATAATCTCTGCCTGAATTTGGTGTTTCATTGATGATTGTGAAAGGGTGATTTTGAACATTCTGTCTTTGCATCTACGTTAATTAGTTGGTATTTGTCTATAAAGGAGAGCTCTTCCTTCCTCCATTTTCCCCTTGGAGTATCTCTATTCAAAGCTTCTTGTTTATTCATTAACCCATTACTGTGATTATTCTTCACTCTTCAAGTTGCCCTAAATTTCCGGTGGAGACCAACTCCCATGTCATTGAATGCCTCTGTTAGTCTTTGCTTTCTGGCTCAGTAAAATATTCTAAGCCTACTTTATACTTATTCCTGGAACTGAAAGAAGCATTTCTTTTTCTTTTGAGGAGTCCTTCCTCCTTTTGTAGGAAACAATGTTTAGAAAGCAACACCTGGGTAAGTTACACTCTTTACTGTAGCGATAGTATCGTTTTCAGACTTTTTTAATAGAGCTAAGATGTATGTACATATGTGTGTGTATGTATGTGTCATATAAATTAATAAAGACATATATATAACTTACTACTTTAATTGGACTGACCCGATGGACGTGAGTCTGAGTGAACTCCGGGAGTTGGTGATGGACAAGGAGGCCTGATGTGCTGCGATTCATGGGGTCGCAAAGAGTTTGACACGACTGAGCGACTGAACTGAACTGAAGCTAATACTGTAGGGTTTTTCCTCTGTTTTCCTCATTCTGAGTTTTATCTGCTTTCTACAAGTTGAAACCCTGGATCCCACCAATATTATGTATTTGGTCATTTGGGCTCTCTTTCCGTATTTATACAATTGTTGCAGAATTTCAATGCCAGTATGATCTTTGAAAACAAATTATGGACTGGACTTAGTCTCTGTGCCATTCCTTTCTTTTACCTACATTATGTGTCAGTTTTCTTAGCATACAACCTTTAAGCTTTCTTGTATGTTTGTGTTACCAGTTTTCTTGAGAACAAAAATTCTCCTGACTCATAAACTGAGTTGTATGTGCATGTTAGATACAGTTTAGTGTCTCTTATGTTCATATACATTTTTGCTGTAAGATATGTGTTGGAATCATATATTCATGTTAGAATAGTTTTCTGAGGAAAAAATAGATCCACAGAAAACATAGTGTAATGGACACAACATCTTTATCATAGAAGTAGTGAACTGTACAGAGCCAGTTACAAAGTGGTAGTGAGTCTGCAGCCCTTCAGAGGCATTGGGTCTATTTAATATATTTCCATGTATTAGGTAGTATCCTGAATACGTGTGGCACAACCAGAGAGAAATCACTGTCGAAATCTTGGTGCAGCATGTTGTTTACCAACTTTTCTCTCTTCATCATACTAGAACCATAAGTAGTAGGTGGTTCTGCTCAACCCAGATTTCTCTCCATATAAAATCATCCATAGAGATTAACTGGGGCTTCCCTGATAGCTCAGTTGGTGAAGAACCCACCTGCAATGTGGGAGACCCTGGTTTGATTCCTTGGTTGGGAAGATCTGCTGAAGAAGAGATATGCTACCAACTCCAGTATTCTTGGGCTTCCCTTGTGGCTCAGCAGGTAAATAATCCACCTGCAATGCAGAAGACCTGGGTTGGGAAGATCCCCTGGAGAATGGAAAGGCTACCCACTCCAGTATTAATTTGATGTTTTATGAAGACATACTCTGATTTATCTATGCAATATATTAAGTAGCTGTTGTTCAGCCACTTGAGTCGTGTCCAGCTCTTTTTGACCCATGGACTGCAGCACACCAGGCTTCCCTGTCCATCACTGTCTTCCAGAGTTTGCTCAAACTCATGTCCATTGAGTTGTTGATGCTATCCAACCATCTCATCCTTTGCTGCCTCTTCTTTTGAATTCAATCTTTATAATTTTATAATTCAGTCTTTATAATTCATCATAAACATAACTGTAAAAAGCATACATTGGGATTTTGATGTCTGTTACTTTATAGGAAATTTGATTAACCTTAAAAAGAGAAACCATGTTTCTTTAAAAATCCCTTCAAGGGATAAAAAGATAAAATATACATTCATTATAGGAGCTGTGTTAAGTATATACAACTATAGATGAGCTAATAATACTTGATGATAATATAAAATGTCAGATCATTTGGATTAAGTGATTTTTTTCTTGTTTTCATAATAAAAGATTGGAAAAATTTAATAGAAGAGCTTTATCAGACCTGTGCCCTGCAGTTGCTGCTTAAGCCTTTCTGGATGCTTGGCCATAACTTGACTGCCTTCTTCAGGCTACATGTGAATGGATTAGAAACGTTTACAGTGTACCCTCCATTCATGATCTTGCATCTCTAATATTCCTATGAACTATTAAAAAAGAAAATACTTTTTAGCTATCAGTGTTGGAAAAGTGCTTATTTAAGTGCTTAGAGCACTTGTGGTTCTCAGCTTTCAGTTTCAGGAGACAGTGAAGTTGGTAGGGTTCTAATAAGTACTAGTGATGCCTTTGCTCATTAGAATAAGCTGACACAAATCTTTGCAAGAAGCCAGTGACTTCCTTTGTCATTAGTTAGGCTTAAGCATGAAGAAGTTGGAAAATGGAGGGATAAGATGTAATGGAGTTAAGTTTAGAGAACAGGGTTTATGTTATTGGACATATGTTAATATTTGCACATTCCTTCTACCAAGTCTTTTATATTCTAAATAGACATTATCAACATTGAAATATGTATTTCTTAGGCTTATTGAATTACTTTTTGTGACAGACATATCTGGTTTCTAGTCCGATTGCTACTAAATTATATTCAACAGAAGAAAGCCCCATTTACCTTGTCAGTATTAAATTTTCACTAAGTATTGTATTTGTGTTGAAAAAAAATGTAATTTTCTCAGCTCCCCTGGAATTCTTTATTCCAGCCAGATGGATTCCTAACTAGAAGCAAAATGTGTAGAAAATTTTGCTGGTTGTTTTTGCGTGGTAGATGCTAAAGGAGTATGTGTAAGAAACAGGTCATATCTTCATTTATATACTATTTTAATAGCCTCATAGATTTTCCCAACTAGACCATTATAGTAACATTCTAAGTGGTTTACAAACATTTATTTTCTCTTCCTCTAATATATTATGCCCTCTGCTGCCAATTACAGCTTTCTTAATCAATATTTTACATAATCTACTTCTTTCAAAACACTCAGTAGCTGTTCACTATTTACACAATAAAGTTAAGATCTTGTTTATCTTTCTATTGGAAGAGAGGTATCAGTTTCTTCTTTCCTATTTTTTGACATGAAACTTATATTCTATTATTTAACTACGTAATACACATTTCAGACTGGGTAGTCTTTGTTTATTCTCTTCTCTTACCTTAATATCCTCTTCCGGTCCTTCCTTGCTTACTATTTAGCCCTTCCATTCTTTCCTGAATATTTTCACATTCACACTTCTGTCCCGCTGCTCTATCTCACTGTGATTTCCTTCTTTATATGCTGTATGGCACCTGCAGTCTGCAGTTTTTTTTTTTCAGTATATGTATCTCATTTGTATGTTAGTGTGTGTCTTTTCTATTCTCTCACAAGCATCTTAGAGGTGGAGACTGTGATGTATCTCTTTTATTATTTGCAGAACATATGAAAACACTGAATACATATCATTGATGATTAAGATGTACATTCTGTATTGCATGTGAAATTGATATTAGGAACATACTAGGAGCTGTTTTAGTCATTATAATCTTTCAGGTCAAGACCACTATTCCTTTGACAAATAGCATATATTTGTGATGGTATATGGTGTGAGGTATTTCTTTTTTCCTTCTAAAGTATAGTGAAGCAGATTGATCTTGAAAGGGACATTAATCTGTGACATAAATCTGACTAAGCAGGCTTTTAGTCAGACTCTCCAGATTTCACAGTCTCTAATTTAGAGTTACTTAGGGTGTGTGGGGTTGTGTGTGTATTGTATATATGCACAGACTCTGTAGGAAATTATATTATTCATCATCAAACCTTAAATACCTATTCTGGACTAGGTCTTAGCCACTGAACAATCAGTGCATAAACATAAAATGCATAAACAGAACAATATGTACATAAATAGCGCTGCATGGTAGCTGAGAAACTGTAGAGATTTGAAGGGGGGCATTTTGGAGCAAGCTTTTTGAAAGAATGGAGGACATATTAAGCAAAGGATTTAATACTTTAAAGCTTAAAGAATGAACACGGAGTGTCAAACAGAGAGACCCTTTGAGTGTGTGGTATGTTCATATGGACATAGATTGCAGATGTAAATTGTGGCCAGGGGGTGGGAGACGTTGTGTTCTGTTCTGCCCAAGGTCTTCGTTATGTAGGCCATTATCTAGGACTTTGGAGCAGACGATAGAACCCACGGTTGATTATTGGAAATTAAACTGAGAACGTGGACAGTGTGGAAACAGAGTTTGACAGCAAAATGAAACCGTCTTCTTTGGTTTCTCAATACCACTTATCACATCTTCTTGTTTTATTTTTTTCAGAGTATTTCTAATTATCTGACATTTTGTGTGTAGTTGGATGAGGCATCTTTTTTTTCATGGAATGTATTCTTGAGGTCAGGGCCCTTCCATTTATTATTCAGTCCTTCATTACCTGACACATTGTTGGCACTAGAATATATTTGTGGAGTGAATGAATGTATACCTAATAGAATCTAACAGGTCTGCAGTTGGTTATCACATGATGAGGGAAAAGTTCAAGATTATCCTAGTCATATCATTCCTTAAGATATTATACACGATGTTGAATACTAAAATTTGATTGTTCTCTTCCTGCTTTGCAAAATGAAGCATTTTCATTTCTTAGAATATCATCATTGTAAGAATGCCAGTTTTTGAAGATTTGCCATTTCCCTGTTTTGTTTTAAAATTTAAAATGTGTTTTTGTGTAAAATGTTCCTTTGTATAAAAATAACCTGTTTTCCTAATTTGTAATGACGTCCTGTTAACGACTTATTTATGTTTTTAATGGGAGCACTGTTCTCTTCAAGTTTATCAGTCTACAGAAATGTTCAGGCTCACTTAATCATCAGTGCCAGTTCACTGTATGACGTTACTATACATATTTTCTTTGAAAATAACTGGTGAATTTGTTGTTGTCTGATTGCTCTGTCATGTTTGACTCTTTGCAACCCCATGGACTGCAGCCCACCAGGCTCCTCTGCCCATGGGATCCTCTAGGCAAGAATACTGGAGTGAGTTGCCATTTCCTTCTTCAGGGGGTCTTCCTGACCCAGGGATTGAACCCTCGTCTTCTGCATTGGTAGGGGGCTTCTTTACCACTTAGCCTCCAGGGAAGCCCCGATATTATGTTCCATATGACAAAAATCTTATCAGATTTTAGAGCTCATGTTCGTCCTAACTCTGTTTTCACTTAGGATTCGAAGAGAAGCTGTGAGGCACTGTTTAAACAGAGAGCATGTTCTCATTTATATCACAGCTTCAGTTCATCAGCATCTTAAATTCTTTCTTTCTCTAGGGTCTCATGCCTGCTACTCCTGCTCCCTGAGATGTTCTTTCTTGAGCTCTTTGCAGCGATGGATTTTTCTCTTCCTTGGAATTTGAGCATTAATGTCCCTTCATCTGAGAAGCCTTTTATAACCATGTCATCTAAGTAGATCTTCCATTGTTTTCTGTAATACAATTCTGTGTAATTTTTCTCTCAGCATTTATTTTAGCTTTGAATCATTTTCTCTCATTTGGTTGGTCTCCTCAGTAAAACCTCAGCTCCATGAAAGCAGGCCTTGGAACCTTGGAGATAGCTCACTTTTTGCTATTAGATGCTCATGTTAAATGTTATTTAAGCACCAAAGCTTTACAAGCTTCTATTTCATTGAACAGATACAGAATATATATAATACAGATTTCTGCCTACTGAACATAATGCAGTTTCAGGCTGATGTTTACAGTGGTAGGTTTTTTGCACTGTTTTACCATAAAATGTGCCCTTAAGGTCTTTATGCTAAATGACCGAAGATCAAAGCTTTGTTCATTTTTAGCTCTTTTAAATAGATATATTTCAATCATAGCAATGTCATGTGGCTCCTTGTTAATAAAAAAGGGCTTACACTATCCCTAGCCCTTGCATTCACCTGTTCGCACAGTTAGCCATAGGCAATCTGTTATTGCTTTGGGTTTTTTTTTATTTTTAATCTCTAAAGGTTACTTTTGTATATTTCATACAGTACACTTAATCGTTACATTTCTGGTTCTAACAAGTGAGGATTTAACTCATCTCACCTCTTATCATTTTTATAGCTTTTTTCTTTTATTATTATAACAGTAAAGAGCAACCTTCTGTTACTTATTCATAAGTGATATCTCTTGATTCCATAAGTTGAAGGTTAGCAAGTATAACCTCTCCTCCCCTCTTACCCACCAAATCCCTGTTACCTCTATTTCTATATTGTTACCTCTATTTCTATATTGTCATCGTTGATAGCATTGTCATCATTGATAGACCATCATCATGTCTGTCTGTAGGTTGACTTATTGTTTCCACATAAATAACATCAGTTGCAAAGTAGTAGGTTTTTATTATGGTTCCTTTTCTACAGTGTCGTGCTATTGCTTATAACTCTACTTCTGTGTAAAAGAAAATGTTCAAAATAATTAATTTTTCCCATTACCTATTAATCTAGATAATGATACATTTTAATTTTTTTCTTACTTAGACATTGCCTTCTATATTCAATTTGTTGTCATCATTCTTACTGTTATGGGGCCAAATACGTTCCCTACAGTCTTTTATATCGTCCAACGCTTTCTAATTATAATGGTTGCTTAGAATCTATTCTCTTCTTCATCTCGAGGTCCAATTAAATTCCTGTTCTGATTTGTATTTCACAGCCTTGTAGTCGGATCTCAGCTTTCTTACACATCTCCTGCCTTTCCTCCTGCACCATATCCTGCCTAGTCATCCTTTTTTTTTTTTTTCTTACAGTTCCTTTAATATATTCTCAGGTTTTCTCATTTTTTTCCCATTCCTAGTACCTTTCTGTTAATTATATCTTAAGGTAAGTTCACATAATTTACATTTCTTCAAACATGTTTATTTCAAACTTCATCAGTTGTTTGGCTTGATGTAATTCTAGATGGAAAATGACACACCCTCAAAACTCTGCAGGCACCGAGCGCTGCCGTTAGCCGGTCCAGTCCCCGTCTCACTGTTTGCCCTTGTTAAATACTTTTCTCCTCGGAAAGTCTTTAGGACCTTCTTTTTATCTTAACGTTCTAAAGTATCACAACATGTTGTTCTTTTCTTATTCCACTTATTCAGAACCTGGCAAGTAATTTAATTTGAATACTTAGTCCCTTTAATTGTATTATGTTTCCAGAAATACTTCCTTTGTCTCTTCTCTTTCTGGAGCTCTTTCTGTTTGAAAGTTGGATTTATTGGATTAAATATCTAGGTCCCTTTCTCCTTCCTCCCTGTAGCATAGTCTACCTATATCCTTTTTGTTCTGTGAATTTTATTTAACTCCGTATTTGAGAAATTATACTTCCTCTTTAAAGTGCCCTCTCATTTTATTTGCTCTTTTTTATATGGCATTGTTATTTTTTTTATGACTACTGTTGGGAAAAGCAGTCAACCATGGGCTGCGATCATCCTGCCTGTTCTTGCTGGGCACACCAAGAAAGCAAAGGATTGTGTGTGCAATGACAAGCCTTAAGGAGTGGCGTTATGTCTTTCCCTAGAGCACAGAGTTGGTCATCATGTACTAGAAAAATAGTAAGTCCCCTAACTCAGTAGTGCAATCCTGTAACCCAGTCAGCTGTGTGTGTGGACATCCAAGAAGGGCCTTTTGTGTCATCCCGTGAACTCGGGGGGCCCAGGGAACTGGTGCATACAAACGTGAAGAATAAAGTCCTCTAGGTCTCTGGCCCCGAGTCCTGTGGCTTCTGCCAGCACCCGAGACAGTAACAGGCTGGCTTGTTAGCAAGACGAAACCTCCAACCCAGCAGCTTTGCGCTTCTCATCCAGTATTTTCCTAGGTTCTTCTGTATTGCCGTCTTCTTGGAGATTGTAATTTCGTCCATCAAAACTTTTCCACTAGCCTTACGTTTTCCAGGTATTCCTTGAAATCTCTTTATCTGCTGGTGACTCCTTTCCAAGTTTTTTTGTGATTGTAGGATTAGACCTTTTTCTATCTATATTTCTTTGGGAGAGGGACTTACCATATCTCCTGTGAAGAGTCAACTACATGGAAGAAGCTCCCTCTCCTTTTTTTAAGTTTTAGCAATCACTGTTGCTTCATTTTCCATGACTGTGCCTACATCCTTTTGCAACCAGCCTTTCCTTATTTCTCCTCCGTGCCTACATCAAAAAATAGAGCTTCTGTATCTGGTGTATCAACAAAATGTCCAATAGAAATGAATTCAAAATAAGAGTAAAGATGCTCTTAGAGGAGGGCTTGTTTGTGGCATTTGGTTTAGCTAATCAAATCTTTGCTTACTTTTAGGTGCAAACGTAAATGCGTTTTTAGATAGATAGAATACATAAAGGTGGAGTATAACTGATATTTACAGTTTTAAAACATCCATGATATTTATTTCTCTGTTAAAGTGAATTGTAAAATTCTTAAAAATTGCTCTGTGCTTTTTACTAAAAATCATTAGAAGATTTAAGTTATATATATATAGGAAATGGCACAAAATGATTTTATCCCCTAGAATAAGAGTTGTCGTGCTTCTTATACAAAGGGCCAGGATGAGCTTTTTGCCCTCACACATTCTACTAGAACTCCTCAACTCTGCCCTTATGTAGCTTAATAGCAGCCGCAGCAATAAGTAAATGAATCAATGTGGCTGTGTTGCAGGAAACCTTTATTCATGAATGATAAAAATTTGAATTTTATATAATTTTTATGTGTCATGAAATATTCTTTTTTTTTTTCCCCACAGCCATTTAAAATATAAAATCTGCTCTTAGCTTGCAGTCCTTACTAAAGCCAGGGTAACTTTTGCCCCAGAATTCCTCTTTTATTAGTAGCTTTGTTAACATTTGAATGCTGATAATGTTTCCACTCTGTCCCATTATCCTTATCAGACTAGCTAACGAAGAATATCAAATACTGGCTAACTCCTGGCGCTATTCATCTGCCTTTTGTAACAAACTCTTCTTCAGTAAAGTGGACTATGATGAGGGAACAGACATTTTTCAACAGGTAAGAGAGTTATATTTTGTTTCAATAGCATATTTATTAGAGTTGGTTATGGTTGATACGTCTTTGTGTGCCAGGTAAAAACACAGTTTAGCGACTCCAATGAGTAGTTACTAAATTCTGTGATATGATTAATTACAGTTAATATTATCTTTATCAGTACAGTTTTTGCCATTAGTGAATAAACACATTTTAGCTTTTCCATCATAGAGGAAATACGTTTTTTTTTTCCCCGTCATACAGTGGCAGTTTACATGCTGCTGCTGCTAAGTTGCTTCAGTCGTGTCCGACTCTGTGTGACCCATTAACTTTATTTTGATATTTAACTGTATGTGCTTTGGGTGGTATTTTGCATAAATTTGTGAAATTTTATACAAGATTCAAGGTAAGTTTTACATGGGGCTTCCCTGGTAGCTTGATGGTAAAGAATCTACCAGCAATACAGGAGACAAATGTTCAGTCCCTAGGTCAGGAAGATCCACTGGAGGATGAATGGCAACTCACTCCAGTATTTTTGCCTGGAGAATCCCATGGACAGAGGGGCCTGGTGGGCTACAGTCCACAGGGTTGCCAAAGAGTAGGGTACGACTGAGCAACTAAATAGCAACAAAAAAGTTTTGCTTAACCTTTAAGCTGTTTTAGGGGGATAAAAGGCCTTTAAGGGGGGTGAGTGTGAGTGAAAGTTGGTGTCATGTCCGACTCTTTGTGACCCCATGGACCATATAGTCCGTGGAATTCTCCAGGCCAGTATCCTGGAGTGGGTAGCCGTTCCCTCCTCCAGGGGATCTTCCCAACCCAGGGATCAAACCCAGGTCTCCTGCATTGAAGGCAGATTCTTTACCAGCTGAGCCATAAGGGAAGCCCTTTAAGGGGGGTAATTAAGGTTAAATGGTGTCATAAGGATAAAACTAGAAATCAGTGAAGAAGAATGAATTATCAGTCTGAAAGCAAGCAAGCAAAAATATTCACTAATGGTCCACTTAAAATTAGCTTGAGTCTAAATGCTTTTCCATGACCTGGTAAAGAACTGGGTCAGACAATGTGAGGAGAAAAAAGAGATGAGAATACCCAAACTAATCCATGCTGGGTACTGCAACGAGTTGTACATTTGAAGGCATGGTCAAGTACTGATAAACACAAAAAATTAATAACTATAGGTTAATAGCAGGGATCAGGGAGCCAGACAGTTGAGCTCAGATTTTATCTACATATTTTATCATCTCCATATATTAACTTTGTATTCTTGGACAAGGGACGTAACCTCTCTATACCTTAATGTCTTGATGTACGAAACAGATAAAAATGATATATTTTTCTTTGGATTGTTGTGAAACTAAATGAAAGAAAACACATGAACCACTTAGAAGTGTCCCTGGAATATAAAGACTCAATGTTAGCAGTGATGATGATATAATCTTGACAAATTTCAATAGGATTGGTATCCTTATAAGAAGTAGGACATGAGTCTTTTTCAATTAGTGTCTCATCCTTATGACATCATTTAAGGGGAAGTTCAGTTCGGACGTGAGCCTGAGTGAATTCCGGGAGATGATGATGGACAGGGAGGCCTGGCGTGCTGTGATTCATTCAGTTTAGTCACTCAGTCGTGTCCGACTCTTTGCATCCCCATGAATCACAGCACACCAGGCCATCCTGTCTATCACCAACTCCCAGAGTTTACCCGAACTCACGTCCATCGAGTCGGTGATGCCATCCAGCCATCTCATCCTGTGTCGCCCCCTTCTCCTCCTGCCCCCAATCCCTCCCAGCATCAGAGTCTTTTCCAATGAGTCAACTCTTCGCATGAGGTGGCCAAAGTACTGGAGTTTCAGCTTCAGCATCAGTCCTTCCAATGAACACCCAGGACTGATCTCCTTTAAGATGGACTGGTTGGACCTTCTTGCAGTCCAAGGGACTCTCAAGAGTCTTCTCCAGCCCCACAGTTCAAAAGTATCAATTCTTCGGCACTCAGCTTTGTTTACAGTCCAACTCTCACATCCATACATGACCACTGGAACAACCATAGCCTTGACTAGACGGACCTTAGTTGGCAAAGTAATGTCTCTGCTTTTGAATATGCTATCTAGGTTGGTCATAACTTTTCTTCCACGGAGTAAGTGTCTTTTAATTTCATGGCTGCAATCACCATCTGCAGTAATTCTGGAGCCCCCCCAAATAAAGTCTGACACTGTTTCCACTCTTTCCCCATCTATTTCCCATGAAGTGATGAGACCAGATGCCATGATCTTAGTTTTCTGAATGTTGAGCTTTAAGGGGGGTATATCAGGTTAAATGATGTCATGTAGAAATTTGATAGTCCTGGGCTTGTTAGGGACTTGTTCAGAAGTAAATTGTATGTGACTCCCGTGTGATGGCTGAGGCTAAGTGTCTGACAACAGACCAGGAAGTCAGAGCTGTGTTAGAGGGAGCTCTGCACTAGCAGTCATTTTGGCTGTAACTGTTTCGTGTGCACCTATCAGGAAAACACACATGAACAAAATGTGGAGTGGGAGAAAGGAATTGGTGACTGTGTTTTGTTCAATTTAGTAAAAATTACTAAATGTCCATAACATGTACGCTCCAGCTGGTACTGCTGTATCTTTACCTTGAACCATGATCTAATGTTTGTTGTTACTTGAATGTTTTTTTTCTCATTGTTGCAGAATGTTGAACTATATATATTGTAAGCTGGGGCCAAAAAGCTCCTTGCCTTTCATTTGAAGCATTTTTCATAATTCTTGAGCAGCAAGAATTTAATCTGTATCTATGCTTTCCAGGTTACTCTCCAATGCAAATTAACCTCATGTTTGTTCTTAGATTATTATTAATAAACACCATTTATACTAGGGTGGTGTGTATTCAATATACTTTTCAAATGAAACTTGCCTTTAGAAAATAATTAATGAGATGTAACCATTTTAAGACAGTTGAAATAACAGAGGAGGTGAACAGAAAAAATTTTTTTAATTAAAAAAGAAGTCAATATACTCGAAATTAATTACAGAACATAATTATATCTCTTATCAAATACCAACCTTTTTGTTTAACAACTGCTTAAGAAGTGAAAATCATCCGTGTACCCCCAAATTACAGTATTTGTTTTTCACTTTGAATCATTTCATTCTCTAGTTGTAGAATTCTAGAAAATAAAGAAGGAAATGACCAATGAAATAGATGGATGCAGCTGAGAATATGAATGATGTATGTGAAGGTTCAGCAAACTTGGCCTAATTCATAAGTTCTTTTCTATTTAGCAGTATATCAAGATGAATAAAAACAGTAGTTAAGCTCTGGAAATCCACTTGGATTTTTCATAATAAATGCTGTCTTTCCAAAATTCACGCAGGAAAGAAAAGCTGGGATATTAGATTTAGTCTTTTTATCTCATGTTTTACAGCTCAACATTAACTCCGCTCCTACGTTCATGCATTTTCCTCCAAAAGGCAGACCTAAGAGAGCTGATACTTTTGACCTTCAAAGAATTGGATTTGGTGCTGAACAACTAGCAAAGTGGATTGCTGACAGAACGGATGTTCATGTATGTTTTTATTCCCCGAAGTTTTAATAATAGGCTAATTAGCTTGTTTTGGTATAACATTATAATAAGGCCACAGGATTTTTTTCAGTTTCTCCTGCTTTAGGAAAACTGCATCTGATAGCTGTAAGCTGAACTTTGAGTTAGGTGAATTTAAATAATAAATGAATAATGGTTCTTAAAATATCAATGAACCATTAAAGAATACATGTTAGGCACAAAGTAATTTCAGAGGCTAAAGAATATACTGAATATTGCTCAGTGGTCTTAGTAATCAAAGACACTCTAATTAAAAAACCAGGTGTATAATTTTTATCTATCCTTTGGGCAAATAACAATAGGATAATACCCACTTTTCATGAGCCATATGAGACAATGTCACTGGCATACGCTGTTCTCAGGACCATAAATTCTAACAGTATAATTCTTCCCTTCCTTCCCTTCTCCCCCAACCATTAACTATGGGGAAAAAAATTATACATTTTAATAGAAGAAAATCACTCAGAAATCAGATATCTAAAAATGAGAATTGAATTAAATGTGTACAGTCTAGACAAACAGTGGTGTGCAACATTATTTGACATAGAAAGAAGCTCAAAGGATAACAAGTGAAAAAGTAGGATAGAAAAACAGTATTTATAGTTGATTTAGAAAAGCAAAATATTACTGAGATATGTAAAATGTTGATGGTAGTTAATGTCTATGTGGAGGGCTGTGGCTATTTTGTTCCTTAATGTCACTAGAATTTTTTACAGTGAGCAATTCTAACCAGCTATTTTAAAATTACATTTCCCTTAGACATAGTACAGGGATATTAATTTTGTGTAAGCATATTTCTCATTTGAGATAGCTGTCTCTCATACTACTATCATTGTACATAATATAGGTATTAATGATATTTTGGTGAAAATATTTAGGCAGATATTCAGTTCTACAATGTATCATTTATTTGGTACAAAATATTAAATGTAACATTGGAAAGTACTATTAGTTCTTTATAAGAAATACTCAGGTTAGAATAATTTCTGATTAAAACTATTTATCACACTTATATGTTGTTGACAGATCCACATTTGTAAAAAAAAAATACATATTTGGAAATAATTTCAAACTTTAAGTAGTTCTACAAATGGAAATAGTCTCGTCTCAATGTATACCCTATATCAGGATTCACATACTCTTAACTTTTTATGGCTTTTGCTTTGCCATTCTTACTCTCCTACCCATCCTCACCCTGTCTCTACACACATACTTACATACCCACACACATTTTTTTCTGAATCATTTTAAGGTGTATTGTCTTTCCTAAGAAGTACAGGACCATACGGTTAACACGTTCACAGACCCACATTAATATACTACTTCTATTTGAGCTTCTGTACATATTCTAGTTTTCTCAGTTGACCTACCCTCTCCCTCCTAAATAGTAAGCTCCCTGTATGGAGACATTGAGGGTCATGCAGATATGCTGCTCCTCATGAAAATTTTCTCGGTATTTAGCATCCATTGATGACTTTTACCTGATCCAGATTCCATCATGCTGGTTGTAGAGTGATGATGTTCCCGTTCTAGCACTTTGTCCATATTTCAGATTGATCCTTGGCATTTTACTGTAAGCAAGAGCCCTCCCCTCTTTGTATTTCACTCGTGCATTGGTACACAATCTTATATTGTTTTTTCCCTCCAGTGATTGTTAGTACTACGCTTAAATATTTTGGTACCAAAATTGTTCTAGGCATGATTAGTGGGAGCCCCTTCATGCTGGCCTCTTTGTTCTTGTAAAGTATTTCACCTTGTAAAGTAAGTTGGGGAAATAGGAATCCTCATACACCACTTGTGGGAATGCAAAATAGTGCAGCCACTTTGGTAAACAGTTTGACAGTTCAAACCATTAAGCATAGAGTTTCTATGTGACCCAGCAATTCTACTCCTAGGTATACATATGTAAGAGAAAAGAAAACATACACTACGCAAAAACTTATGCAAAATGTTTACCACAGCATTATTCATATAGAGCTGTAAGGAGCAAACAACCCAAATATCCAACTGATTATTTGGCTAATGGATAAGCAAAGTGTGATATCCACACAAGGAAATACTAGTCATGAAAAGGAATGAAGCAGTGGCACATTTTACAACAAGGATGAACCTTGAGAGGATCATACTGAGTGAAAGAAGCCAGTTACAAAAGACTGCATGTTATATGAAATTGCAGAGTAAATGTATGGAGTCAGAAAGTAGATTGATTAATGGTTGCTTAAGGCTGGAGAGTGAGAGGAATAAGGGAGTGGATGCCAGAAGGGAATGGGATTTCCTTTTGAAGTTATTCAAATATTCTGATACTGACTGTGGTGATGGCTGTACTTATCTGAATATGCTAAAAAAAAAAACACTGCATTGTACACTTTCAGTGGGTGGATTGTATGGTATATGGATTAAAGCTCAATAAAGTTGTTTAAAAGAAAATGTCTTAAAAAATTCCAATATGAAATAATACAAGTAGTAGTCCCCCCATCTCACCCCTCCTTTTTACCAGATGATCCCGTGTTTGGGATCATCATGATCATCTGCTTAATCATCATGAACCATAGCTCTGGGTTGAATGTAAGTAGGTTTTGCATATATTTAACTGTATTCACCTAAAAGCACCAGAAGAGCATGTTTTGTTACATAGCCATGATGTTTTAGGGCATATATTTTTGACTCATAAAGAACAAAAGGAATGTTAGTGCCTGGTATGAAAAGTAAGGTGGTACCTTTCTGAATTACATGTGTTAAAGATCAGAAGGAAAAGAATATCAGAGAAAAAATTAATATTTTTCTTTAACTTTAAAACATTTCATTGTGTTGTTACAGATTCGTGTCTTCAGGCCACCCAACTACTCTGGCACCATTGCTTTGGCTTTGTTGGTGTCACTTGTGGGTGGTTTGCTCTATTTAAGAAGGAACAACTTGGAGTTCATCTATAACAAGACTGGTTGGGCCATGGTGTCTCTGGTATGTTAACACATTCACCCTGTTTCTTTGGGTAATGGTCCAAGTTGTATAATATTAACAAAGTGATCCAGATTATAACTGTAATGAAAATCAAATCTGGATTAGAAGAATTAACTTTTAGGACTTAGGTGCTATAACTTAAGTTCACTGTTAATGTAGATTGTGCTCTCTTCCTTCAATTTTCACAACTAAAATGTAATGTCTTTCCATGTGTACTTGGCATATTACGAGTGCTAAATAAATGTTTGGTGAATACATTTAGAAATACACTAGGGATTACTGTATTTTTACTAATTACACTGAAAATACTTTTAGACTGTTTGAGTCTGAAGCACTTGGAAATGTACTCATTCAGCAGTTTTTTCCCAGCAACTCTCTTCTTTTGTCTCTACTATGTGCCTGATAATTATTAGGTACCAGAGATATAAAGGTAAGACATACACCCCACCTGATTGTAATTCACTGCAGGGATACTAATCATACTAATCAAGAGATAAAGTAAGCACACAGGATTAGAGGATTACATACTACATAGGAAGGACACCTAATCTTGAGTACCGAAAAGTCATGACAGGCTTCCTGGAGTGTGTGACGTCATTCATGTTTATTAGGTTAACAGTATCTTAAAATCTCTAGCAAGTATCTGAGTAATGATGCCTACAGTCATCTGCTCTTCATCATTTTACTTGTGATCTTGGTCAAAGCATACGGAGAAAGAAATACAGGGAATAAAAAACTGTAAAGAAAGAGATGTTACTATTTACTTAATTTGTGATTTGCCTATATGACTGTCTACGTGAAAATTTTATCACAATTTACAGAGAAAAATAAAATTAATACTAGAGTTGAACAGTGTTCTGGATTCAAGGTCTCCAGTAATCATTAAGATTTTTACACCGTAAACAATTTCGATGATTAAAAATAAAATCTCTTTCCCAAAAGGAAGAAGAAAATAATGGTACTTTAATGATAACTTAAAAGTAACAAAAGATGTATAAAACATTTATAAACAATATAAAAAATGAAGCTATTTAATATGTGTATGTATCCATATATATGCGTTTACAGCTAAGTGTCAGTTTGTTGGCTTTACCTTCATGCAGTAGCCCTCCATCCTTCCATTTTTCAGCAAACAGTGGTGTTTATGACTGAGTTAGATACAGTAGGACAGACTGATAAGTGAGCATCCCAGGTAACTCACCTTAAAGCACCCATCATGTGCAATAATAGCTAATGTCTTGAAATTCAAGCAGATCCTCTGTGGCTTTGTGGTAGACAGAGAAATAAGATTTTGAAGTTCGGATATTTTTTTTAGTGTGAGGAAGATTTTTCAAGGAAAGTTTAACTAGGTTATCAAAACGTGAGAAAAATATTAAAGAGATTTATTAGTTATACTCCAGTTACTGTAATTGGATCCAGTGGGTGATCTCAGTCACCATAGTCATTAAGTTTAAAAGTGTTTTAGATGTTGCTCAGTCTGGTTTTCAGGTTGCTTCATGCAGTTAAGCCACCCACTGTCTTGGTGAAAAAAAAATATATGCCTTCTTTCAAAGTGTTGTTGGAAGGTTAAAATTCCTTCAGTATTTCAGCATTATACCAAATTTTGTCACTGTTTCAGTCTACTGAAAAACTAAGACTGCTTACAATGTAACCGTGTGTCTGCAGTAGACCCAGATGATAAGCCTGCCTACGCTATTCTCCCTCCTCACAAGAAGTGGCTTCCCTGGTGACTCAGTCAGGAAAGAGTCTGCCCGCAATGTGGGAGACCCAGGTTCGATCTCTGGGTTGGGAAGATCCCCTGGAGAAGGAAATGGCAACCCACTCCAGTATTCTTGCCTGGAGAATTCCATGGATGAGCCTGGTGGGCTACAGTCCGTGGGGTCACAAAAGAGTCGGACACAACTAAATGACTAAATTTCACTCCTCAAGAAGAGACGTAAGTAATAATGGACATTAGGGCATCTCTTCCTTCTTTGGGGGTTATGTTTCTTATGCTTATTCTGTATAATAACTATGAAAAGGAATTTCTGTCATCATCATTTTACAGACAAGGAAACAGATTCAGTAAACTCAATTTGCAGAACCTCACAGCTGGGATAGGATTCTGTGTACATCTAACTTAAGACTTTGTACTTTTCACAGTGCTATGCCTAGTTGCTCAGTTGTGTCCGACTTTTTGTGGCCCCATGGACTGTACCCTGCCAGGCTCATCTGTCATGGGAATTCTCCAGGCAGGAATACTGGAGTAGGTTTCCATGCCCTCCTCCAGGGGATCTTCCTGACCCAGGAATCCAACCAGGGTCTCCTGCATTGCAGGCGGATTCTTTCCCAGTTGAGCTACCAAGGAAGCCCTTTCACAGTGTTGAGTTCTCCAAATCTGGCCTGTGCCTCATACGCTGGATGTTTAATCCAGTGGATGCAGTGAGCCATTACGACTCTAAATAAATGTCTAAGAACATTTATATGGCAAATAAATGTTAGTACTTAAATGGTCAGTTCTCTCACACCCTCTGCCACATCACACAGATTTTTTTTTTCTTTGAATCCTTGAAAGCTAATGAGCTTGGCATAACAGAAGATGTTCTAACATTCATAGACACATACTTGAGAAGGAAATGTTGGCAGGTATGTCTTCTCCCCAATGGCAGCCTTTCAGAAGCCATAACAGGCTGCAGAAAACAGACATGTTTTCAAACAATATGCTTAAAAACTCTGAATATAAAATGTTGAATTAAACATTTTTTTTTCTCATCTGCTGATGGCTTATGAAGCTTAAACAGTGAGGTCAGAAATAATTTAAATCCCCTTTACCATTTTCTGTCACCATTACCACCACCAAACTTGATTCTTTGTAAAGCAAAACTATTTTACATGCAAAACTGGATTTGCCCAATTCCAGTCCTTTTTAATCCAATTTTTGAGATATCCTTACAAAGTTAAGAGGCCATCCAAAATGCTGAATCATTTACTAAGATTGCTAGACATTTATTTATTTAAAACAACCAATATCTCATTCTTCTTTGGAAATGATATACTTTGAAATAATTCTTGGCAAAATACTGTTATCTGATTTGCAGAAACGCTGAAATCCTTGGCTTGCACAGTAAAATGAAGTTCTTAAAATAGTAATGAACTCTGTACAACAGCGCAGCATTTTTGTAATGTGAAAACTGTATGCACAAGGGAAATAATGAGAAAAGCAGTTTGGTGGAGAATTTCTGTGTCTTAGTAAAGAACTAGTATACATACAAGTAGCAGTTGTGTCTTACCTTTGAACACATGCCGGAGTACCTCTGAGTCCTTAATTCTGAGCAGACTGTATTCTAGGGCTGGTAATTTATTTTTTTTCTTTTTCATTATTATTTCATATAATTGTATATGAGTCATGGGATTAAGAATCAAGTGTATGCTGGGGAGAGAAATCTATTCATAGTGCTCTAAGGTGTAGGATAGAGACAAAGCTTGCAGTTGCCTGGCATAGAGGAAGTAACATATGCAAATGTTAAAACATACATAGATATTATAGCTTCCTGGTTTTGAGCTTTAAAAAAAATATGTGAAGAAATAGTCATAAGTTGTTCTTGGTCTCATGCTTCCTAGGGGGAAAAATGCTTGTTAACGTATATATTAGGTACTGTTGGTTGTTTATAGAGCTAAATAAAGCATTGGTTCTGGTTTGGTTTCACTCTGCTTTCCAAACTTCCTCCACCCCCTTAAGATGAAGGATGATAAAAAGCCTACAGAGTACCTGTTTCATGATGAGTTTAAAGTCGAATGGTTGTGTAAAATGCTATGTTTTGTAGCCCTTAATGCAGAGCTTTATGGCAGGCTGCTGCTAAGTTGCTTCAGTCGTGTCCAACTCTGTGCGACCCCATAGACGGCAGCCCACCAGGCTCCCCCGTCCCTGGGATTCTCCAGGCAAGAACATTGGAGCGGGTTGCCATTTCCTTCTCCAGCGCATAAAAGTGAAAGTGAAGTCACTCAGTCATGTCTGACTCGTCACGACCCCATGGACCACAGCCTACCAGATTCTTCTGTCCATGGGATTTTCCAGGCAAGAGTACTAGAGTGGGTTGCCATTGCCTTCTCCTACAGCAGGCTAATGCTCCTCATAGATGACTGTCATTTCAAACCAGGAGTATGAATGTGATGAGTAGTTGCATCCATTTCAAACACAAAAACCTCCTAAAAATCCACAATTAAAATTGTGAAAGTTAAAAACATCATTTAAAAAGATCTAATAACCCAAGCCTTATTATCACAGTAAATCTCAGTAGGATAGAAGCTGTTCTCTGCTTTTTAACACCAGTGCTCTGCATTGTAGGATGATTCATATGCCATAATATTTCTTCTGTCTCAAACACATTATATTGGTTTAATTATGTTCTATGAAAAATGTAAGCTCCAGATTAATATATTTATTACTACATAATTTTCACAATTTATGAAAGTTTCTTTGGCATCTGTACATTATGTTATATCAGTAGAAATGTGTTTTTTGTGAGCATTCTGAACTATAGGGCAGCTCTGATTTCAGAGTGGAATAAGCTCCTTTTTCTTTCAAATTTTTCTTGAATAAAATTATGCATTAATACTTTGTAATATCATATAGGTATTATCTCTGTGGCATATTTACAAGTGAGAAGCAAATAACTGCTGATAATATTTGTTTCCAGTGACGTAACTTCTAACAAACAGCTTTTCCCATTAGGTAGTGGAATCATTTGGCCATTTGAAGATAGGTATGTCTGTTTATGGACTTCCCTGGTGGCTCAGACAGTAAAGCTTCTGCCTACAATCCAGGAGACCCAGGTTCAATCCCTAGGTCAGGAAGATCTCCTGGAGGAGAAAATGGCAACCCACTCCAGTATTCTTGCCTGTAAAATCCCATGGACAGAGAACCCTGGTAGGCTATACAGTCCATGGGGTTGCAGAGAGTCGGACACGACTAAGCAACTTAACTTACTCACTCATGTCTGTTTATAGGTAATTTTTGTATATAGCCAAATGTATAATTTTGTTCATGTCAGGAGTATGACAACAATATAATGAAATGAGTTAATATCTTATTAGGGTATACTTTTCTTAATACGTTTAGCATTTAATTTTCTTTAATGAGGAGAGGTAATGGCCTATATAAACTCAGACATTTAAAAGTTACTCAGATGAACTTACCCTTTCTTTTGCATTTGAATGTGCTTGTTTAAGTTTTTTGCTTATTATAAAGCTACAAATAAGCCTCAGTGTGAATATCTAGTACATGGAGTGATCCCCTAGCTTCTGTTCTCCATTCATCATAAAATTTCTTAACAGAGGAAACATACCTCAACATAATAAAGGCCTTATATGATAAACCCACAGCTAACATGTTATTCAGAGGTACAAAGCTGTAAGCTTTTCCTCTAAGATCAGGAAGAAAGCAAGGATGTCCACTTTCAGCACTTTTGACATATTCGCTGTTCAAGTGAGAGCAGTTATGCAAGAAAAAGGACATCCAAATCAGAAAGGAAGAAGTAAAACTGTCACTTGTTCAGATAACATAATACTGTATATGAAAGTGAAAGTGTTAGTCGCTCAGTGTTGTGTGACTTTTTGCAATCCATGAGGCTGCTTGGCCTGGAATTTTCCAGGGAAGAATACTGGAGTGGGTTGCCGTTTCCTCTTCTAGGGGTGAAAGTGTTAGTTGCTCAATTGTGTCTGACTCTTACTCTGAGAATTAATAAATGAATTCAGTAAAGTTGCAGGATAAAAAAATCAGTATACAGAACAATGAGGCACTTCCACATACTAATATCAAACTATCAGTTAAACTAAAAAACGAGTTTCATTCACAGTTCATCAAAAAGAATGAAATAACTTAGGAATAAGTTTAACCAAGGAGTTTAAAGACCTGTACACAAGTAACTACTAAGACACTGATGAAAGAAATTGAAAATGACACAAGCAAAGGGAAAGTTACACTTTGCACATAGGTTGGAAGCATTAGTATTGTTAAAATATTTACTACCAAATATTATACTACCCAAAGCAGTCTACAGATTCAGTGCAATTACTATCAAAATTCCAAAGGCACTTTTCACAGAAATAGAAGAAACAATCCTAAAGTCTGTATGGATCCACAGAAGATGCTGAATAGACAAAGAACTCTTAAAAGCAAAGTTGGAGGCATCACGCGCCCTGATTTCAAACTTTATTACAAAACTGTAGTAATCAAAATACAAGGGTACTGGACTTACAAATAGACATACTGATCAATGGAGCTGAATAGACAACACAATAATAAACACACATATGTGATCAGTTTGGGACAAAGGAAACAAGAATAGGTGTTCAGGAAAGGACAGTCTCATCAATAAATGGTGTTGGGAAAACTGGACAGCCACATGCAGAGGAATAAAACCAGACCCCTACCTTAGCCACACAAAAAAAGTTAACCCAAAATGGAGAAAAGATTTGAATGCAAGACCTGAAACTGTAAAACTCCCAGAAGAAAACATATGTGGTAAGATCTTTGACGTTGTTCTTGGTGATAAATTTTTGTATCTGACATAAAATGCCAACGCAAAACAAGCAAAAATAAGTGGGGTCTGCATCAAACCAAGAAGCTTCTGTACAGCAAAGGAAACCATCAACAAAATGAAAAGATCATCTGAATCAGAGAAAATATTTGCCAACTATGTATCTGTTAAGGGGTTAATACCCAGAATAAAGTATTGGCACGCTGTGGTCCATGGGGTCAAGTTGGACACGACTGGGCAACTGAACGTCAACCCAGGATAGGTTAAAAACTCATACAGCTCGATAGCAAAAACAACAAATAAATTAATTTGAAAAACAGGCAGAGAGAAATGGGTAAATGGTTTGGACACTTCGTAAAAGAAGATGTAGAAATGGTCCCAAGAAACATTTAAAGATGCTTACATTTTTAGTCATTTGGAACATGTAAATTAAAACCAAAGTAGTTACCAATAGAAGCCCATTAAATATGCTCAAATTTCAAAGAAAGGTGACATTAGGGTTAGGACAGATATGCAGGAAAATGAGTCTTCATATATTACTGGTGGAAATATTAAATGGTATCTTTCTTCAATTTCACTTCTGATTATTTATCAAAAGGAAATGAAAACGTGTGTACATACAAAGGCTTGTCTTTGAATATTCATAGAAGTTTTATTCACAAGTATACTTTGAAAGAAACAATATAGCATCCATGCTGCTGCTAAGTCGCTTCAGTCTTGTCCAACTCTGTGCGACCCCATAGACGGCAGCCCACCAGGCTCCCCCGTCCCTGGGATTCTCCAGGCAAGAACACTGGAGTGGGTTGCCATTTCCTTCTCCAGTGCATGAAATTGAAAAGTGAAAGTGAAGTCGTTCAGTCGTGTCGACTCTCAGGGACCCCATGGACTGCAGCCCACCAGGCTCCTCCATCCGTGGGATTTTCCAGGCAAGAGTACTGGAGTGGGTTGTCATTGCCTTCTCCATAGTGTCCATAAACGGGAATATATAAACCAACTGTGAAATATGCATACAAAAAAAAAAAAACTAGACACAGAATCAGAAGAGATATTGTTCTAAAGAGAGATACAGGTGGTAGTTAAGCCACTAAAGCCTAGTATACACATACTGTATGATGCAGCATTTTCAAGAAAATTTTCTTACCCCTTCAGAGGTCTATGGAGGGAAATAATTAGGAAAAGGCACCAGTGGACTGTTTTTTAATAGTATTCTACTTGATCTCAGTGTTAGTTATAATGGTGTATTCATGTTAAAATTCATTAATCTATACCCTTTAAATCATGTCCTTTTTTGCATGAATATTTTAGTAAATAAGATACAAGAGTAAACTTGTAGTTTAACTATAAAAATTTAAAATTTCCAAATTAGAGTGGCAAAGTGCTGGACATTTCCATTATTAACGTAAAAAAATAAGAAATACCATTTATACTTATTTTAGAGAAAGAATTGTAATCGAGGCCATTTTGCACTGTCAAAGTTTATTTGGTATTTTATTATGTTGTGAGAAGTGCCCACAGCTCTGTGTGTAATTATAAATACTGTAAATATATCTGTCACTACTTCAAATGATCAAGCAAGTTTGCCATGTTTAAGCCTGCTTTTGTTTTGTTGAACCATTTCTTAGAATCTTGAATAAATTATGTATTAAGATGGATTTTTAAAAACTTCTATAACAAACCATATGTAATATAGCTACTGCTATTGAATTTTAACTTCTCATTTTAAAATTTGAGCATTTTCTCATGTGTATATAACATTTGTAATACTGTAGTCTATACCTTTCCTTATTAATGGATTAAATCACCAAACCTAGTGTGGATCCAGTAACTACCACAGTTTTGAAGTAGTTAAGAGTATAAACAGATGTTTTGAGATATCCACTGTAACTGTTATAATATGAAAATGTTAGAGTATGAAACAGGTGCTGTTAAAACTATTGTGATCGGTCAACTGCATACTTATCAGACAGTGAAAATGAAGTTTTGTTTTTATCTCTTTTAAGTACCCAGATCTCCTTCCACCCCTGCATTCTATGCATGGCCCCTTGGAGTCTGTTCTCTGTTACTTGAACCATTTCTACTCTTTTGTAAGGCTAACACCCCCACTTGGGTACTAGGTCTCATTCCTGCTCTGCACTGGTATTCAGTGACAGTGCACTGACAATCTCCCCTCTTTCTCTGTCATCCTTATTTTTTCTTTTATTACTGAACCTTTCTCATTAGCAAGGCACACAGCTCCTTATTCATCCTGAAGAGACATATTGCTGTTTTCCCTTCCAGAAACTGTCCTATTTACCTGATCCCTTTTATAGCAAAACTCCTTGAAACAATTGTCTATATTGTTTCCTTCTTTTCTCATAAGGCTTTTGTCTCACTCACTTTTCCATTGAAAATGCTCTAGTCTAGGGCACAGATATTTTCCAGCGACATAAATTCAGATATTAGTTCTGGGTTTATTTCACATCACTGGTCTTGCAAGAGTATCTACACAACTTATTTCTTCGTCCACAACCACTTTCTCGTGTTCCAGGGGGCCACACTTCTCTCACTGCTACTTCTTAATCATCTTTGCTCATTTGTTTGTTATCTCCTTCACTTCCTACTTTGGAGAGTCTTCTGGATCTTGCTCATCCTATCTATATTTAATTGGTGTCTAGCTTTAAAGACTGTCTGTTGTGTGCATGTTAAGTCGCTTCAGTTATGCCTGACTCTTTGTGACCCCATGGACTGTAGCCCACTAGGCTCTCTGTCCATGGGATTCTCCAGCTATGCAAGAAAAATGGAGTGGGTTGCCGTGCTCTCCTTCAGGAAATGCTGTTTATTATTGAGTCCTAAGTTTTATCTTGGGGCCAGATATCTCTGTAAACTCCAGACTGATGATAAATCTAACTTGTTCATCCTGCATCTCTACCTGGAAGCCTACCAGGTGTCTCAAAACAGACTCCTAAGCTCAGTCCCCAAACCTAATTGTCCCACACCTTTGATTTCTCAGTTAATGGCAACTTTATTTTTCCAGTTGTTCAAGTCAAAAACCTGTGTTTTCTCACCGCTTCTTTCCTCCTATACCCTACATCTAATCTCAGAAAATCCCCTTGGTTCTTCCTCCAAAATACATCTAGATTCCAACAACTTCTCACCCTACTTACCACCTTTAAGGCCTAATTATTTAATAGTCCACTTCTTGCAATAGCATTTGAACTGTATCCCAGCTTCCACCTTTACACACCATATGATTAATTTTCCAACCCAGGGGCTCTGGGATCTGGCCTTGCACTATTCACCAAACCTTATGTTTCTTCTCTCCTCAGCAACTGTCCTTCAGTCCTCTTGGCTTCTTTACTGTCTCTTAATATGCCAGATATTCTTCAACACAGCCTGGCTCACTGGCTCTTCCCTCTTTTCTCAAGTATTTTCCTGGCTTGTCAACATCTTCAGATCTCTGATGAAAGCTCCACTGTCGTGGAGAGGCCCCTGCTGACCACTCATAAGAACTGCAATCCTTCTCTCAAGACTTCTTTTCTCCTTCCCTGCTGTTCATTTTTCATTGTCTCTAATTATTTTGGATTTCCCTGGTAGCTTAAATGGTAAAGAATCTGCCTGCAATGCAAGAGACTTGGGTTCAGTCACTCAGTCAAGGAAAACTCCCCTGGAGAAGGGAATGGCTGCCCACTCCAGCATTCTTGCCTGGAGAATCCCATCAACAGAGGAGCCTGGCGGGCTACAGTCCATGGGGTCGGAGAGAGTCAGATATGACTGAGCAACTAACATTTTCATCATATAATTTAATTACTTTTCTTTTTTTTTTTTTTTTTACTATTTTCTCCCTATAGAATGCAAGCTCCATGAGGATAGTGTCTACCTTGTATTTTTGTTCTTTGTTTTATTCTCAGCTTCTTAAACAGACCTAGAGATCAAAGCCAGGTCTTTTGCATTGCAGGCATATTCTTTACCATCTGAGCCAGCAGGGATGCCCTCTTGAATATATAGTCGGTTCTTGGTATATAAATGTTGAATGAGTGAAGGAGGAATGCCTACTTATTTTTTATGACTCAGAGCACAAGTCACTTACTGAGGATCTTCACCTAAGGGCAGGGATTATTTTTACCTTATTCATTGCTATATTCCTATTGTCCAGTAAACAATTGTCAAATGAGTAAATTAGTCTGGAAAGGCTTCACAGAAAACCATATATAGACCCCAAATATAAAGAGGTTGGCTCTGTAGGAATCTTAGGCAGGTGTGGCATTAACAAGATGTAGATGTAGCCACTGCCTACAACATGGATGGACCCGGTCATTATCATACTAATTGAAGACAGAGAAATATATGGTGTCACTTACATGCAGAGTCTTTAAAAAAAATGATACAAATGAACTTATTTTTGAAACAGATGTTAGAAACAACAGTTACCAGAGAGAAGGGCTTGTGGGGAGGGACAGATTGGCGATTGAGAATTGACATGTACACACTGCTATGTTTAAAATAAATTACCAACAAAGACCTATTGTTAAAAAAAATAATTAAAAACACTCAACTCCAAATCTGTGTGACTTTGTTCCTTTTTACCCTCACAAGCTTCTTCCTTATTCTTTATCTCATTGGGTGGCACTACTGACTGTACATTGTTCTTCAGATCAGCAACCCAGAGGTTAATTTTTTACTATTTTCTATCACGTCAATCAATCAATGAAGTCTGTTGATTCCATCTCGTAAATATTTCTGTTTATCTAAATTGCTCAATTATGTCATTACTATGGAATTGTTCCCTTGGTACCACGGGAACATTTCATGTAGAGATGGGCATGATAAAGTACAAAAATGGCAAGGACCTAACAGAAGCAGAAGAGGTTAAGAATATGTGGCAAGAATATACAAAAGAGCTGTGCAAAAGAGGTCATAATGACCTGGATAACTGATGGTATGGTCACAAACCTAGAGCCAGACATCCTGGGGTGAGAAGTCAAGTGGGTCTTTGGAAGAATCACTATGAACAAAGCTAGTGGAGGTGATGATAGAATTCCTGCTGAGCTATTTCAGATCCTAAAAGATGATGCTGTTAAATTGCTGCATTCAATATGCCACCAAATTGGAAAACTCATCAGTGGCCACAGGACTGGAAAAGGTCAGTTCTCATTCCAATCCCAAAGAAAGGCAATGGCAAAGAATGCTCAAACTACCACACAATTGCACTCATCTCACATGCTAGCAAATTAATGGTCAAAATCCTTCATGCTAGACTTCAGCATTATGTGAACTGAGAACTTCCAGATGTACAAGCTGGATTTAGAAAAGGCAGAGGAACCAGAGATGATATTGCTAGCATTTGTTTGATCATAAAGAAAGCAAGGGAATTCCAGAAAAATATTTACTACTGCTTCATTGACTACACGAAAACTTTTGTGTGGATCACAACAAACCATGGAAAATTCTTAAAGAGATGGGGATACCAAACCACCTGACCTATCTCCTGAGAAGCCTGTATACAGGACGAGAAGCAATAATTAGAACTGGATATGGAACAATGGACTGGTTCCAAATTGGGGAAGGAGTACGTCAAAGCTGTTTATTGTCACCTTGCATATTTAACTTCTATGCACAGTACATTGTGCAAAATGCCAGTCATTACAATGCTTAAGTAATGACTTAAGCTGGAATCAATATGGCAGGAGAAATATCAATGACGTCAGATATACAGATGATACCACTTTAATGGCAAAAAGCCAAGAGGACCCAAAGAGCCTCTTAATGAAGGTGAAAGAGAGTGAAAAAGCTGCCTTAAAATTCAACATTCATAAAACAAAGATCATGGTGTCTGGTCCCATCACTTCATGACAAATAGATGAATGAAAAGTGGATGAACTTTGGATGAAAAGGACAGTGACAGACTTTATTTTCTGTGCTCTAAAATCACTGTGAATGGTGACTGCAGCCATGAAATTAAAAGACGCTTGCTTCTTGGAAGAAAAGCCTCAACAAACCTAGTTCAGTTCAGATCAATTCAATTCAGTTGCTCAGTCATGTCCTACTCTTTGCGACTCCATGAACCACAGCACACCAGGCCTCCCTGTCCATCACCAATTCCCAGAGTCCACCCAAACCCATGTCCATTGAGTCGGTGATGCCATCCAACCATCTCATCCTCTGTTGTCCCCTTCTCCTCCTGCCCTTAATCTTTCCCAGCATCAGGGTCTTTTCCAATGAGTCAGACCTAGATAGTGTACTAAAAAGCAGAGACACCACTTCGCCAACAAAGGTCCATATAATCAAAGCTATGGTTTTCACAGTAGTCAGTATGGATATGAGAGTTGGACCATAAGGAAAGCTGAGTGCCAAAGAATTGATGCTTCTGAACTGTGATGCTGGAAAAACTCTTGAGAGTCCCTTGGCCAGCAAGGAGATTAAACCAGCCAGTCCTAGGAAATCACCCCTGAGTATTGATTGGAAGGACTGATGCAGAAGCTCCAATACTTTGGCCACCTGATGGGAAGAAGTGACTCATTGGAAAAGACCCTGATGCTGGGAAGGATTGAGGGCAAGAGAAGGGAATGACAGAGGATGACATGACAGTGGACTTGAATTTGAGCAAACACTGGGAAATAGTGAAAGACAGGGAAGCGTGGTGTGTTATAGTTCACGGGGTCGCAAAGAGTCGGACAGGACTTAGCAACTGAACAAGGAACAACAATAGGCATGGAATTGGCCACTCTAGTCTCACAAACAGTTTTGTGTATCAGCCTCCAAACTGATGTCTGTGCCTCAAGTTACACTTTTCCCCAGTCTGTTCTCCACAGTGGCTAGTACCATCCTTCTAAAATACAGACTTGATCATGCATTTTTTCCACCACAGTTAGGAATATCAATTGAAGCAGTAAAAGAGAAGGAATATAGATGGGTAAAAGTAAAACCAGAAATACATACAATTTAAGTGCTGATTTAGTGACTACAACAGTTTGATCCTCAAAAATTCAGAACCCTAATCTTACAGTGTCTAATAAAAACAAAAATGTCATTTGCTTATACTATAAATGTGTTTATTCACTAGGTACATCTTTGCCTGGATTTTAAAATATACTCTGCCTTTCACACTATTATAATCTACAGAATATTTGACTTTCATATATTCTTTAAATCACTGATATGATCCTCTGTAAACAGATATAATTTATTTTTCTCATATAACAATTTCCCACTTTTATATGATGTTTTAGATGGTACATCATTCTCTATGTCACTCTGGGCCTAGTATTCTAGTGTACTTTCTAAGGTTAAAGTGCAAGTATTCTATAAAATCTTGGTTTTCAGAAAATATCTCAAGCCAGGGAAAGTCTGGAGGTCCAATCTGGCTTTTAAGAAGCTTGTGTTAAGTTCAGAGTTATTATCAAGAAAACAGGGAAAGGATTCATATTAATCTCTCTAATCTTGGTGTATCATTTTCAGTTTCTTCTGAAATGCAGTGGTTGCCAGGAAGTTATGAAACAGAATCTGGATTTATTCTTTGGGTTTAAAAACTCTCCGTAATTTCCCCAATCCTACTGGTTCCCTTTTGTGTCCTCTTATCTCCTTTACAAATTGTGCAGATCTAACATGTTTAGATCCCTAGTCACATTGCTTAGTCTGACCTTGAATTTTGTTGATACATCTCAGCTACCTGCCAGAGGCAGGCAGCTCAAAAACAGTGAGCTGGGCAAGTTCTGAGACATTCAGAAGTCGTTTAACCTGAAGACACTTTAGTCTAAAGATGCTAAGTTTGTAAATTTAAGCATAGGTGATTTAAACAAAACATGCTTACATCTGAGTTACAGAGATTGACTGTGACTTCTGGTTTATACTCTCTCCTCTACCCTCTCCATAATGCCTCAGATTTTTAAGATTAGTTTTCCAAATACAGCTTTTCTTGCTGGATCTAGCAGTAATGTGGTTTCTGTGAATTATTCCTGGCTCTATTTAAAAGCATCATGTTTCATCTATGCTTTTAACTATGCTTTACCTCTGGTTAGGACATATGAGATTATCAGTCACCATGCCAGATACTTTATATATGTTACCCAATTTGGTCATTAATATATGTCTTAAGCATAGTTGGTATCACCATTTTATAGATACCAAATCTGACAGCAGAAGAATAAGTTACTTACCAAAGGTCCCATAATTAGTAAATGAAAATGCTTTTAACAGATGAGCTGATATACATGGTATTTGAAAGTAGTTTAATGACCATTTTTTAAAGAATGCAGTGTTCCCCCATTTCTTAGTTTGCATGGTATAACACTGTACCCTGTCTTTTCAGTGTATAGTCTTTGCTATGACTTCTGGCCAGATGTGGAATCACATCCGTGGACCACCATATGCTCATAAAAACCCACACAATGGACAAGTGGTAAGTGCATGTTGTAAGCATCAATATTATGAACTTGAATCCTGTTTACACGGCAGTCAGAAATTTCATATTTAGTAAGAAAGAGGTTATTTATAAGTCTAAATATATGTTCCATTTTTTCTCATGTTCCTCCACTATGTACATACACACATGCACACACATATATATGTATGTATGTACATATATATTTTATGGTGAGGACTGCTTTAGCATGGATTAAAAAAAAATTCAGTGTACCTACCATACCAAGTATACATACATAAATTATTTTTTCAACTTTGTAGACTTCTATGGCAATAATATGTAATGCCCAAAGAGGAAATAGAAAAAGTTTTAACGAGCATCCCAGCATTGGTAAATTTAATTAAGTTTAGAAGATCATTAAAAACTCTGGTATTCATTGTATTAGAATGCCAGGAACAGTCTGCCACAAAATTGAAAGTGAAATTGGCGTGCAGTTCTGTCAGTAGCAGAGTTGACTTTAGTAACTGCTACTATCTTATTGCCTTCCCTTTCCACCAAAAATGGCCAGTGGCACATATTGTCATAGATCGACTTTACAAAATACCGTCTCTGAGGCTTAGTATTAGAGGTTACCGAAGATTATTAGCTGTTTTAAAATGTGCCTCTTTGTTCTAGTTTTTTCTTTATACAGATTTTTGAGAGAAGAATATGATAGTCCTTATGTACTCATCACCAAGCTTAATTGCCACTTCATAACCTGCCGTGTTCCATGTATTCTCCTGCCCAGTACTCTTTACCTGCTGTAGGATTCTTTTGAAATAACTTACCAATATCATTTCATTTACACATAAATATTTCAGTAGGTAATTATAAAAAATAAGATTATCTTTTAAAATCTAACGATAGTACCACACAATCACACATAAAATGGTAATAAATTCTTAATTTCTGAAATTTGGTTCTGAATGGAATACTGTTACTCTGTGCCAAATAATGTTATGATTTCTCTATAAAGGTATAATGTAAGCTTGTGAGGGTTATTCTTCATTGCTTACAGTACTTCACATATATTTAATATTAAAGAAAGCTAACAAGTTATTCATTTCTTCTTCCTAAATTGATTGTGACTTTCTTTGAACTTCTTTGTGGAACTGTAATTTAGGGATATAATTCATTTTATTTATTGTATGCTCCCTGGTGACTCAATGAGGTTTTAAGGACTAGTTGCAAATGAGCAGAGTTGCAGTCACTAAGACTACATATTAAAGTAACCAGTTTGGTCTCATATTGCCGTCATCATTTTCAGATATTTTCTACAGGTGTCTAGGATATAGCTTCAAAGTTAGACTCTAAACCAGATATGCTTTTTGTTAGATGTACTGTGTATTTTCGAAATCTGTCACTACTTAGAGAAGTGATTTGAGTATCTCAACTATTCAGAATTAGATTTTACAGAAAAAATAATGGAAGTAATTATCAAACAATAAATTGTCCCCTTTTCTTCAAGTCTTCCTGACTGTCCTTTTTTAGAGTGTGGTTGTTTTCTCTGCCCTCCCCTAAATTATCCATACTCACTGTCACCCTTTCCTCTTTAAATTTTTTCTCCTTTATCACTTAAAACATGCTATATAATGTATTTATTTTGTGTTACATTTGTTTGTCTTTTGCCAGGACCCCAGTAGGATATAAGCACTTCACAAAGTGATTTTTTTATATCTGTTTTAGTCCCTGATATATTCCTGTTTCATAGAGAAGGGCCTGACACAAAAGATTTGATCACTGTGGTGTCAGTGATACTTAAAAGTATAAATTTAGGAAATCTTTTATTTTTATTCCTGTCTCTTAATATTTTTCTAAAATAATATTCCTTAGGTAAAAATAATGAAGCACTGCTTTTTGTTATTGTTTATTATTTGCTAATATATATGAAAAATAACCTTATGAAATGTTTTAGCTTGTGTAGGGGAAGGAAATACAATTTTTCCTCTCCTGTTCTGAGCCCCTCTTTGGCTGAGGTCCCTGTAATAAAAAGAGAGTAACAAGGGAAAACCAAATCTGTTACCATGTATACCTCATGTATACATGGAAGATACTCAGGAAAGAAAAAAAAAAAGAACAACACTTAGAAGTGGCTTAGACCTCAGGCTTAGGTACCAGCTTTTGTTAAAGACAAAAAGAAAAGTACTGAGGGAAAATCAGTTATGTGGAGGTGACCAGGAAAAGGAAAGATTAAGTTTACTATGCAGATAGAATTTAGCGGGTACCTTTGCAGTTGATAAGGAGCTAAAGTTGTCTCCAGGGGTTAACCTTTGTCCTTCCTGGTAGAGAAAGGAGAAGGGACACCTTTGTAAATTTAGGTCCTGCTTTTAGGGAGATGGGAGAAGGCAGAGAAATTTTCTTATATCTGCTTCATCTCATCTCTGCTTTATCTCAGTGCCTGCAGCTTTAATTCTTAGGCCAAAGTGGCATATTAGAGTGTCATATTCTATCATCCTTCATTCTCTCATCTTCTTAACCGTTTCAATCTTTGATAAATCATGAAACTCTAATCCCTTCACATGTAGTTTATTGGAGTAAGCGCCAAGAAAGTTTGCACTAACAAACAGTGACAACAACATGGATGCCATCTGTTGCTAACTGAACATATGCTGGGCACTAGACTTCACAAATGAGTATTTTAGGCCATTAGATGAACATTGCTAAAGCACATTGATTATAGTCAAAATATCAATATATGTGGACCTAACTTATCTCCAGTCAAGTGGGAGATCCTAAGTAGCTCTCCACTAATACCCCCATTGTAATCTTCAGTTGCATTCTGAGACTCTGCTACTTTGCAGAGAAACTCCATGTTAGTGTATCTGTACTGCCCCTTGTCCCCTATGTATGTGCTGCTTTTGCTTCTTCCATCCCACCCAGAATTGCTATCAAAACATGCTCATCGTCAAACACCACCTAATCTGCCATCCCTCTGAAATGCATTATTTACTTACATTAGAAATTCTTTTTTCCTTTACCTACTTATAAACATGTAGTTATCCTATTTACGTATCTCTGCATTCCTTTATCATCATAATCCTTAATTATACATTTGTCAAATTCTTACCATTGAGTTTGTTTTTCATCTTTACACTTACATACAGCTGGTCCTCAATAAATGTTTTCTTAAAAGATTATAAAGACACTAGGAGATGTGTTCTTAAATTGGATTATCTTAATTCTTTCCATTTATTTTTTCTCACTAGTTAGAAGAGTAATAGGATCAACATGTCCCTGTTAATTTAGCATAAACCAGTTAGTAACCTTAACCTGACAGGAACATTTATTTTAAGGTTCAGATTAGACTGGAAAGAAATTTTCTCTATTGATTTTAGACAATTTTTTATCCTGTTCCACATTGTTGTATTACTGTTTTGTAGGTAGAGAATGGCATGGCCAGTAGGTAGAGGTCCTGTAATGGCCCAGAGGAACACATTAAGAAAACAGAATTTTCTATATTTTTAAAAGAAAAAAACTTTACCTTTGTATGTTAATGAAAAATACATACATTGAAAGTGTATATAACTTTTAATGTGTATACTTTAGCTTTTCAGGACCTTATCTTTTCAGCACCTTATCAAAAGTTACAGAAATGATGAGACTTATACCTATAACCAAGATATTCAAAAAGATGAATTTTGTCCCAAACTCTCCACCATCTTCTGTTTTAAAAAATATAATTTTTTCTTATATTTGAGGAAAGTATTAGGATTGCAGGGAAAAAATCATGAAAGTCTTGGAAACGTATGAGGCTTCTTGGACAAAATCAATTGCTTGTATGTACTCTTGGCCAGAGATGTGGATCCAGCTTTAGACTAATGTGAGATGTTAATCGCTAAGCAGTGTAGACAAAGGCAGGTTAGAGGGGCAGGTTAAAGTCATCCCTTGGTATATAGCTCTCTTCTTGTTTTAAATTTTAACATCTTTTAGAAGAACATCCCTTCCTGCATTCTTTTATGCTTAATGTCAACATATACTGAAACAGAAAACCGTGGTTTAAGTTTTGTTTTAATGAATTGATCTGCATAATAATGTGTTTTCCTGTTACTGAACAAAATAGAAGATTAACTTTGCTTTATAACATCAACTGGTTACTGGCAAAGAGTTATAATTTAAATAATGCTTGTCCATTAGAATAATAATAGTGAATAGGTTTTTTTTTTGGATAATAGATGTGCTTAAATTTCAAGATACAACTTGAAAATCAGCACTGTCCTTCTTTGGTAATTTCTTCATATGTTAACCTATATTTCTGAAAAGAAATTACCATGTAGTATTTGTGTTTTTGAGAATAGCTATAATTAGGCTATTTATCTCTTTCAGTGGAATACAATGACAGATGAGTATCTTATGAATATTTATATAGGAATTTTGTAATTTGGCAGTAATTCTTGATGACCAGTGCACATTTAGTGGAGTAAGGGTATGAAACAGTATTTATATTGTGTTTTTCATACTAGTAACATAATTGAATAACCATTTATATTTTAAAGATTTATTTTTAGGTAGGTGCTACACATAAATAACTAATTGAATGCTAATTTTTCATTTTTCCTGAAGTTTCAAAAATGTTTTGCTTCAACTATTTGATTTGTCATAGTTGGTTTGAGAAACTATTAAAATTGTTTATAAAGAATTATTTCAATGTAAAGTGAGTTAACTTTCTTAATACTTTAAAATTATATTCAGAATGTCTCTATGGTTTCTAGAAATAGTTGGGTTTCTAAAAAAAAAGTTAAATTCTGAATGATGGTGAGTTCTTTCATGCTGGACTTTAAAAATTTGCTGTCTTTCCTGTAACATGGGAGTTTTTAATGGGTTTTGGCTTTGTTATATCTAGTTTTATACCTTTTAGGCATAATGCTCTGAGATCAGAGAGCAGATATTTTACTTTTGAGGAAATATAATAGACTAAGTAGAAGCCAGAATTAAAATGGTAGATCTCATAATGTGATTGAGAGTCATTCAGAGACTTAAGTTGATAATAATCACACAAAATATTTTAAAATACATATTTATAAAGTTTAGACATAAATATTAGTAATGGGTTATAATGGGTTATTAATGGGTCATTAATGCTAAAATCTATTTTAAATTTTTGACAGAAATTCCAGGAAATCTTAGGGCCCTGAGCAGTCTATGAATTCAAGTTGGTACCTACTGTTTTCTGCATGGAGATTGACTAATTAAATAAGGCTGAAATGTCATGAAAGCTCCATAACCTTGACAAACATAATCCTTTTAAATAAAATGACTAATGCCTAATAAGACCCTAGAGGTTTAAAGATACTGTTTTTCTCTATTATCTGATTCCTCTCATTATTCTTTGAAATACGAATCTTTGACTTTTTCTTTCAGCTTTTGCTTTTGAAGTTTCTGATCTTTAAATTATTAATAAGTTCTCACTATGAAAATCGAGAGTATTATAAAAAAATAGGTATCAATAAATGCTACCCCTTTGTAGTTTTCATGTCAAAGAGAGAGAGCACATATTTAAGCAAACTGTCTTCTTATAGGTAAAAGATTAAAGAGAATGCTGTTGAAACAAGCTGTAAAGTTATGAGAAATAGGAGATGCAGAACATTCAATGCCAGGCTTGTCATTCATACTATAAGCAGAGAGATTGAAAGGCCACTGAGAACTGAATGGCCTATTCTTGCATCAATAAAATACCATATAAATACCATACAAAACCTACGTACATACACACAGTTTAACACAGAGAATGGGTCTATGTACATTCCTGAGACCACCTTACCTGTCTCTTGTGAAACCTGTATGCAGGTCAAGAAGCAATAGATCCAGACATGAAACAATGGACTGGATCAAAACTGTGAAAGGAGTACATCAAGGTTGTATATTGTCACCCTGCTTATTTAACTTATATACAGAGTACATCATGCGAAATGCCCTGCTGGATGAAGCACAAGCTGGAATCAAGATTGCCAGGAGAAATATCAGTAACCTCAGATATGCAGATGATACCACCCTTATGGCACCAAGTGAAGAGAAATTAAATAGCTTCTGGATGAAGGTTAAAGAGGAGAATGAAAAATCAGGCTTTAAAACTCAGCATTCGAAAACAAAGATAATGGCATCTGGTCCCATCACTTCATCGCACATAGATAGGGAAACGGTGGAAACAGGGACAGACTTTATTTTCTTAGGCTCCAAAATCACTGTCGATGGTGACTGCAGCCATGAAATTAAAAGATGCCTGCTCCTTGGAAGAAAAACTGTGACAAACCTAGGCAGTATATTAAAAAGTAGAGACATTACTTTGCCCACAAAGTTTGGTACAGTCAAGGCTATGTTTTTTCCAGTAGTCATGTATGGATGTGAGAGCTGGACAATAAAAAAGGTTGAGCGCCAAAGAATTGATGCCTTAGAACTGTGGTGCTAAAGAAGACTCTTGAGAGTCTCTTGGAAGGCAGGGAGATCAAACCAATCAGTCCTAAAGGAAATCAACCCTGAATATTCACTGGAAGGACTGATGCTGAAGCTGAAACTCCAATACTTTGGCCACCTGATGCAAAGAGCCAACTCTTTGGAAAAGACTGTGATGCTGGGAAAGATTGAAGGCGGGAGGAGAAGGGGACAACAGTGGATGAATGAGATGGTTGAATGGCATCACCAATTCAATGGACATGAGTTTGAGCAAACTCTGGGAGATTGTGAAGGACAGGAAAGCCTGGCATGCTACAGTTCGTGGGGTCTCAAAGAGTCAGACACTATTGAGCAACTGAATAACAATGTTCCTGAGATGATACCATAAAGATGACAGTGAAACAGAAGTAAAGAGAGTTTCAGGGTTAAGATGATGGCCTGATATACATCTGCCTTCCTTCTTGTTAAATACTCATAGAGATTCATCAAAATGAAAAGCTAGCAGCAGAGTTACCAAGTAAAGCTAACTAAGCCCAAATCATCCCAAAGCACAGGATATTGTTAACTGCTATTATTCATATAATATTAACATCTGAATTTATTGAAATGGACATTGGCATATAGTTTCTTTGTTCTTCTGAGCTTCCTCACAATTTTCTTTTAAGTTGCCATCAGTATGCTTACATCTACTTTACTTCACATGTCCTATGTTTCATCTTACCAGAGGTCTCCTGTTCTTCCTCATGCTATCAGGATTGTATAGAGCTATTAGTGGGATGAGTGATGAGTGATAGCCGCTCAGTCCTGTCTGACTCTTTGCGACCCCATGGACTGTAGCCCACCAGGCTCCTCCGTCCATGGATTCTCCAGGCAAGAGTACTGGAGTGGGTTGCCATTTCCTTCTCCAGGAGATCTTCCCAACCCAGGGAGCAAACACAGGCCTCCAGCATTGCAGGCACATTCTTTACCATCTGAGTCACTATGGAAGCCTGGGAAAGACAAGCTAAATGATAACAGATTCCATTGTTGGTCCCAAACATGAAAAACAATGGTTCTTTCTGTAAAGCAGCATTAAATAATGTTTCAGAAGGATTAGCTTCATGCCCATTGTTACTTCTTCCACTTCCACAAAGTTATAAAGTTTTTCTTTTTAATAACTTTGGAACCCTATAATGTTAGATGAGTGTTACCAGGACTTCAACTTTTCCTCATTTGTAAAATTGCAAGGTAGGTTTAAATGGTTTCTGTTCTGATGCCACATTAAATTCTACTGCCCTTAGAGCTGTCTGGTGAAATAGTCGGGGGGTGTTTGGGCTGTGGAACTATGCATCATACCACAGGGGATGAATTCCCACCCCCACCCCCTGCCTCAGGACCCTTGGTAGTTTCTGGATTCCTTTTGGTTGTCACAAGGTGGGGGCACGCGCTCTCTACTGGCCCCTAGTGTTCAAGGCCAGGCATGGCGTGCAGCCTCTGGCAGTGCAGCGCCTATGGCTCACTAGGAGGAAGCACCTGGCCCAAAGGTCAGCGTTGAGGAGAAGCTGTGTTTCAGAGCTGTGAGAACCTTAAATGTAATTTTGTTTCCCTATTTTGCATCCCAGAAAACCATCCCATGTAGCATTTATACCTAAAAGATGACTTTCTTTTAAAAATTATTTTTTTAGAAATTGAAGTAACCCGAGAGTGCATAGGATCACACTGACCTATGGTTTAATGTTTGGGATGGCTGTGTATATTGAATGCCGTCACTAAATATGATTTACATGTCAGTGCTTAGGCTACAGTTGTTTCCTGTAATCTGTCTTAGTAAATAAACTTGGTTTAACCTCGAACATTTTGTATATGCTTAAAAAGAGGTGCTTACATAACAGAGTAAAAATGACTCTCAGGCCCACAGAGTCATTTTTATGTCTTTGTCCTGAAATGTCCAGCAAAGAGAAACAGAAGGAAAGGAAACAGGGTTGGTTTCTTCCCAAGTTCTGCCTCTTACCAGCTGTGTCCTTGGGGGGAAGTTACTTGGTGCCTCTTTTCTTACATGAAACGAGTCTGATACTGCTTTTCTCACCTTGTGTTTGTGAGATAAAGTATGACAGTAGATGTATGAGCACTTCTAAAAGTTGAAGACACTCCAGTCTTAGTTTGGGTTCCTCCCAAAACAGACCCCGAGACAACAGCTGAGTTCAAAGTAGTTCATAGGGAGGAAGGAAACGTGGGAGAGGGGTGGGAAACTGGGTTCCGGACGGGAGGGCAGTCAAAAAGGATGCCTATCCCAGCAGTGAGCGAATACTGAAGCCGAATACTGCTCAGGGGCCTCTGGGAGCCAGTGCAGAGCACACCCAGTGATCTTCCTGTCCAAGTGGCGAGGGGACCTAAGCTCAACACCAGCTCTCACCAGTCATTGTTTGAGTGCTGTTCCCCCGCATTGGTGGACCTCAGGTATTAAAGCCCCCCAGATACAGAAACGCAGGTGCTGCTGGGGGAAGTGGGGCTGGGCTGCCAGGTGGTACCCTTGTAGATGGCTTACACCACCACCTCCAATAATGCTCTAAGTTTATTCTTTGTTAGTAGATTCCAAAGCAGAGGAGAAAATCATGAAGAGGCCTAGTTTTCAGTTGGTGTTTTTAATATACCATTCTTTGAAAAAAAAATGACAAATAATAAAAATGTCTCACCAATTATGGATAGTTTTTTAAAGTCAATGTAGTGTTTGTCTTGTAGACAGTCCTCTAGGGAAAAGCGTAAACATTTATTCACACTTAGAAATATCTATCAGAAATGGTTTTAGCCTATATTTTGTTCCCTTATAAAAGACTGGTTACTGATGCTGTTAAGGGGGCCTGTGTTTTGCATTGTATTGTCCGGAAGGGGACTGCATTGCAGGCTTCTCGGCCATCTACCCACACTGCTCATTTGCCCTGGGATCAGCATATATATACTCCTTGGGAAACACTGGGCAGAGTGGTGCAAAGTTCATGGCCATCAACAGAATCAACATATAATGGGCCTGTGTCAGCTCTGAACTTCTGATTTAGCTTTAATAGTCCCTTTTTCTAACTGAACTGAGATAATTGGATCAGACAAGCTTAAAAGACCGAGGCATACGCTGTTGGGTCTGCATTTAGCTATCAGCTTAGCAAATATGTACTTGTAAGGCTTGTGACCGTTCCCATTTTCATATATTAATTGTAAAATAAAACCTGTCTGCAGGATCTAAAAATGTTATCAGAGTTTCACTGCATTGAACTGACGTGTAAATGAATACAAAGAATGGAAAGAAAATTAATACTGCAAGCAGTGTGATACTACGCTGATTTGCCAGTTTGTTTTGTTTGTTTTTATTAAGCTGCTATATAATGGCCAAGTCAAGTACTAATGGTCTACTTAACAGCATGAAAGTCATCACAAAAACAGTCATTACTGTGTAGCTAAAGGGAATCTATATAACTGTATGGTTACATGGAACATTAAGACAATTGCTGTTAAAAAAAACAACAACAAAAAACCAATAATCTCAAATAACACGCATTCAGTAAAATAAAGCTTGTGCCTAGATGATAACTCCCACCATAAACAAATGTACTGGCCTCTTGTTTTTAGGATTTGGCTTTTAGCTGCTGCCTGAGGAATGCTATCGTTTTACCATATATACTCCCAGTATTTCACTGTATTAGACTTCAGTTATGAATGTAACCAAGAGCTGTGTTCCACATACACATGCAAAAGCATTTTGTTGCAAAAATGCCTGCTCTTGTTAATGATAATGTAGCACTTTTTCTGTGTCAGGTAGTCTCATACTTTCCCCAGTGCTGCACACACACTCTCATGCCTTAGAAATTCCGCATATGCCACCTCTTTGAGGAACATGTGTTTAGTCCTAAATTGAAAAATGTATAGGCTTATTTAAACTAACACAGTTAATCTGATCTAGGATATTCAGTAGTTTTATTCCCATCTCTATACCACCAGCAAAGAGAAGTCAACATGTAATGACAAATTTTAAACAGAAATATCAGGAAGATAATATAAAGGTATGCAGAAAACTTACAGGACAGTTTGGAATTGCAATTCTGCCTTTTTATGTATTTACTCCTTTATTTTTCCATCCAATAAATGTTTGTTGAGGGCCCATTAAGTGGCAGGTACTGTATTTGCTCTCATAGTACAGCTACATCACAGAACTGATAGACCAGTGGAGAAATGCAGCGTGAATCTAGTTTACCCAATGTCTCAGTCAGTAAAGCTTTGCATTGTATTAGAAACTGAATTGTTTTTTTAAACTGTTGCCTCAGTTCCCTGGTTGCATCTTTTTCTTGACAAGCTTTGCCTTTTTATTTCTTTAGGTTTTTAACACTTTTTGTGTCTAGTTGGCCACTGGTAAAGGTCCTTGCCGTTGTCTTTAGCACCTACTGCTTCCCTATGCTGTCTCTACACCTGGCTTTGACTTTCATCAAGTATGCATTCTTGATACTAAATTCACTCATCTACACCAGCTTCTGAAGCCAATCCAAACTGTTCCTTTACTTTCTTTTAACTGTTGCTGCTAACAATCCTGACAGTTAGTTAAAGAAGGGCCATGTGAATGATTTGTAAGGAAGGAAATGGCAGCCCACTCCAGTATTCTTGCCTGGAGAATCCCATGGACAGAGGAGCCTGGCAGGCTACAGACTATGAGATCACAAGAGGTGGATGGACACGGCTTAGCGACTAAACCATCACCACCATGTGATTTGTACCCTCACCGTCTATCAAAACATTTCACACAGGCTATGTATGTATTAAATAAAAATAAATCTGAATAGATAAATCTTTCTTTGCAAATAGAAACTCAAGTTTATTTTCAGTCTTTCAAAAATATTAACTGTGTGTGGGGAAAAAAGTAGTTTCCCTCCTAAGGTTTGTTTGTATTTTGTAATTAAAATCTTTAAAGCACATACCCAAAGGGATTATAGAACTACAAAATGAGAGTGTTTTACGATGTCAAACTTCATCTAACACTGAGAATCCAGAATAAATGTGATTTCAGAGAAAAGAGTAAAAAAGCAAAGGCAAGGAGAATTGACTCACACACAAAGAAAGGGATAAATTATTTGCTGACTGGTTGGCATTATTTAAATTTTCCCCAGTTTTGGTAAATTATTTAGTATATTGTAAAGAATAATGTACTAAATAGACCCCTGTGGTCATTAAAAACCAAGGAAATTATTTTCATACTATCAATAAAATTGAATTAAATTATATTAAACATAATTCATAATAAGCATATATATTCTAATTTGAAAAAAAGCATTTAGAGTTGTATCTCTCCAACCTCAAAATAAGACCATGTAAATTTCAGTAAGTCATAATATGTCTTATTCATTGTGTATTTTCCAGTATCATTATATTTTGATTCTCTAAAATGCCAATCAATGATTTAAAAAGAATTAATTTTATAAGCTTGCATGAAATTTAGTAGTCCAAAATTATTTCAGTATTCATATTCATATCACCTTTCCATATAAAGATTAGGAGCCATGAGAAAATTGTGTAAAATTTAAGTATTAGGTTACATTAAAAGAAGTTTTAGTGTTTCTGTATGTTTAATGTTTCTTCCCCATAAAATCTTAAGCACTACATCAAATGTGTCACATATACTTACCAAAACAGAGACTCAAAATATACTTTGTCCCTCATATAAAAAAAAAAATGGCACAGTGCGATTTGGTCACATATGCTAAAATTTGTGAATGATTTGTTAAGATTAGTGTTCTTTATTCATCTATCACTATAACCCCTATTGTATTTTGTAAGCAATTCGATATTTCTTAATGAAAATGTTGGTACCTTATCAAAAAATAAAAATAAAAAATAAAATAAATAAATAAATAAAAATAAAGTTGATGTAAAAAAAAAAAAAACCGTAAGAGAAGGAAACAATAGGTCTGCATTGGAGAGATGCACAATTATTTTGGAGACATCATGCTAAATATTTTGAAGTAACAATAAAATCATTGTCTCTCTCTGTGTGTGTCCCACTTCCTGCATTCTCTCTAACTCATTTCTTCCCTCCCCCTAAATATTATTATTAAACTTTCGGTGTCATTTTAGCTAAATAGTAAAATAGCCCAAAGAATAGGACTCATGTAGAAAAACCAGTCTGATGTATTTTGTTAAATTCTTGTTAACAATGAAGACATCGCACATTTTCTTTTACTGTAAATATTATTGTGGAATGGCATTCCTCCTTTTCTATACTTGTAAAACCCATGTTGTTTTTTTGAATGAAGTCTTTTTTATCTTGGATGAATACAGAGTTCTCCAATTCTGAATGGCCACGGTAGTTATTTGTCATATTCATTTTTTTCAATCTTAAATATTTTTGCATAATCATGTCCACTCAGAAAATGAAATTACCTTGGACACAGAATTGAAATGTTACTTATCTTTGTAATTCTTTTTTTATAAGATTTATACAGACTTGAATGAATGACTAGAATGAGCCAAAGAACATTCACACAAAATGATCAAACCTGATGGATTCTGTACATTTTATTCTGTATTTGGGCTGATAAGGCTGTCTGTATTCTAGCTATTTATAACATGCAGAGTTTTCCTTTTGGCCTGTTCTTAGGTTAATATGAGAAAATAATGCTTTAATTTTGTTCTACTTACTCACTAGGAGACCGTTGACTGCATATTAGTATACAAATGATTATTTATGAAATTATTTCTAGCTATATGATTATATCTAATAGTCCATTGGTTTTACTTATATGAGTTGTAATTGTTTATTCCTTGCTAAAATTTAATCAGTTTGAAAAATTGGGACTTGTCTGACTTGGATTTATTGTATTTTAAAATACAAAGTATACAGTGAAATATTACTCAGCCATAATGAAGAAAATTGAATCAGTTGTACAGACGTACATGAACCTAGAGTCTGTCATAGTGAAGTAAGTCAGAAAGAGAAAAACAAATATCATATATTAACACACACGCATGAAACCTAGAAAGATGGTATTGATGAACCAGTTTGCAGGGCAGAATACACAGATGTAGAGAATAGACTTTTGGACACAGCGGGGGAACAAGAAGGTAGGACGAATGGAGAGAGTAGCATTGACATACCGATGCTGCCGTGTGTAAAACAGACAGCTAGAGGGCAGCTGCTGTGTAGCACAAGGAGCTCAGCTCGCTGCTTGGGACCACCTAGAGGTGTGGGATGGACACTCCAGAGGGAAGGGATATATGCACACTTACAGCTGATTCACACTGTTGTACAGCAGAAACCAACACAACATTGTTAAGCAATTATCCTCCAATTAAGTAAAAAAAGAACAAAAGGACTCTCACAGAAAAGTACCATAAAATGTTTTAAAGCAGTTTTTAAATATTGCTTGCCTCTACTATAACTTCTGATCTTTTATCTGAGTGTAACTTTTAAAAAACTAATTTATACTACTCTAAAGAAGCCTCATGCCTAAAATGAATCCTATAATAGATGTACTAGCAGAGTTGCTATGTTAATAATGCAAAGGTGCTTTAATTCTCTCCTGAAGAAACACTTACTGTGAAAAGCAACATTTTATTTCTGCCAAGAAACAGAATTATTGTGTCCTACATCAGATCTTGCAAGAATCCTTGAAAAGCTCTGAAAGTTAGGTAACATTATAGTTTTCTCTCATTCAAAGATAAAATAGTATTTTTTTTTACATAAAGGGAACATTATGAAATAAGCAGTCACTAAGTATATTTTGTCTGAAATTTGATGTGCAATCTATAAACTTATTAAATCTTTAAGTAACAATTTCAGGTTTAAAATGTAAACTGTAAATCATCAGGAATGCTTTTCCCATTATATGAAATTGTAACACACCACTTCTTCTTATTTTGAGGTACATACCTGTCAGGTTCAATTTAATTTGATATGCAAACTAATACCTAAGGTTTCTACTCATTTCCTCAAAATTATATGGTACATGTTTTTTTAAAATTTTAATAATACCTAAAATGTGTAAGATAAAATATAGAATGCAATACCATTTTATTGTTCTTTGGAAGTCCTGCAACTGGTAACTTTATACAATCTCAAGCCTCATATGAAAATGAAAAAGAAATGTCTCCATTATTATATATGTGATAATGTCAGTTTAGTCACTCTGTTGTGTCCAACTCTTTCCGACCCCATGGACTGTGCTATGTCAGGCTTGCCTGTCCATCACCAACTCTCGGAGCCTCCTTAAACTCATGTCCATTGCATCAGTGATGCCATCAAACCATCTCATCCTCTGTCATTCCCTTTTCCCGCCTTCAGTCTTTCCCAGCATCTGGGTCTTTTCAAAGACTCAGCACCAGGGTCTTTTCAGTTCTTCGCTTCAGGTGGCCAGAGTATTGGAGTCTCAGCTTCAATATCAGTCCTTCCAATGAATATTCAGGGCTGATTTCCTTTACGATTGACTGGTTTGATCTCCTGGCAGTCCAAGGGACTCTCAAAGAGTCTTTTCCAACTTCACAGTTCAGAAGCATCAATTCTTCGGCGCTCAGTTTGCTTCACAGTCCAACTTTCACATCCATACATGACTACTGGGAAAACCATAGCTTTGACTAGACAGACCACTGTTGGCAAACTAATGTCTCTGCTTCTTAATATGCTGTTTAGGTTGGTCATAGCTTTTCTTTCAAGGAGCAGGCATCTTTTAATTTCATGGCTGCAGTCACCATCTGCAGTGATTTTGAAAGTGAAAGTGAAGTCACTCAGTCGTGTCCGACTCTTTGCGACCCCATGGACTGTAGCCTACCAGGCTTCTCCATCCATGGGATTCTCCAGGTAAGAATACTGGAGTGGGTTGCCATTTCCTTCTCTAGGAAATCTTCCCGACCCAGGGATTAAATCCTGGTCTCCCACATTGTAGGCAGATACTTTACCATCTGAGCCACCAGGGAAGTCAGTGATTTTGGAGCCCCCCAAAATAAAGTCTCTCACTGTTTTGTTTCCCCATCTATTTGCCATGAAGTGATGGGACCAGATGCCATGATCTTAGTTTTCCAAATGTTGAGTTTTAAGCCAGCTTTTTCACTCTTCTCTCTCACTTTCATCAAGAGGCTCTTTAATACTTCTTCACTTTCTGCCATAAGGGTGGTGTCGTCTGCATATCTGAGGTTATTGACATTTCTCCCTGCAATCTTGATTGCAGCTTTTGCTTCATCCAGCCCAGCATTTTGCATGATGTAGTCTGCATAGAAGTTAAATAAGCAGGGTGACAATATACAGCCTTGACATACTCCTTTCCTGATTTGGAACCACTCGGTTGTTCCATCTCCAGATCTAACTGTTGCTTCTGGCATATAGATTTCTCAGGAGGCAAGTAAGGTGTTCTGGTACTCCCATCTCTTTAAGAATTTCCCACAGTTTGTTGTGGTTCACACAGTCAAAGGCTTTGGTGTAGTCAATAAAGCAAAAGTAGATGTTTTTCTGGAACTCTTGCTTTTTCGATGATCCAGTGATAATGTATGGCACCTAAATTGTTTGAAACTATTACATTTCAAAATAACATTTGCTATTAGGTTGTAGTATCTAACACTACTTTCATATTTAAGATATTTTTCAGTAACTTTACATTTTTATATTAAAATGAGTGGTTTTCAAATATTTTACTGTGATAGCCTTCATGATATTCCTAGATGGCTTATATTTAAGTTCTGATGACGAGAAACCATTCTTTCTCTTTAGTTTGCTTATTGGTTAATATATTGAGTTCTGAAAGCATGGATCATCTTCAATATATTTTATAATAATACATTGTAAATATAACTAACAATTATTTAACTATACTTCCTCAGTGAGTTATAATCTGTACTTCATTAACTCATTATTAAGTCATTACTAAAGACATTCTCATTTTAGAGAAAGTTTTTTGTCTTGTTTTCCAAACACTTACATTTGCTATGGTTCTAGAAAATTTCAAACTTTCATAGCTCTCTTTATCTCTTTCTTTTTTTTTTTTTTTTGCTATTTCATTAATGCTAATAAAATTCTAGACAACCTGGATTTGTTTAAGTCTCCAACTATCAAAATCTAGCATTAATAGGAGTAGTAGTATGATACAACATAATTAATGACTGAAATGTGCTAATGGCAATGTAGCAAAACCTGGTACCCCAATCCCTCATGTGCCCCCATAAAAATCAATGATTGGACAGCTATCCACAAATAAAAATTGCTCTGGAAGACCTAAAAAGTCTACTTGGTAAGTTTTAGCAACACAGTAGAACAGAACACCTGGGAAAATCTCACTAGTAGGAAAACAGTTTCATTTTGCCTGCATCACTCCATCCCTCCTGCTGGCATTGTTCAGCACCAGGAAGCAACTTCCCAGCTAGAAAGAATTCCTCTAACCTACAAAGGAAAAGCAAATAGCTTCTTAATCCTTTGGAGGCCCTGTGTAATGGTGTGCTTAAACTTTACCCCATGCATAACAACAAAGCTGAGGTTTACAGAGCCAACAAAATCAAGGAGGAAAAGCAGAGGCTATTACCAGCACAAATGCAGTGCTAAAGACTGCATTTCACAGAGACCTGCTCTGAAGACAAACTCAGCAGATTTTGCCACTGACAAAGCCAGTAGCCAGCACAGCCACCAGGGACTCCTTGAACATTCTGCCGTCTTCCACTCCAGGGGTGTTTCTGTTTGCTGACACCAGCCACCTGAGCCCCTCCCCACTCCTGCTGCAGCCCTGAGACTGCACTGCACCAGCAGTCACCTCGGTCCTCTGCATCTGCACAGGGTAAGACATCAGCAGTCCTGAGTCCCAGCCAGCTTCCGAGGAACTTGGGAGCCATGTGGGCAGTTAGTTCAGGGCTCTGGCGTGCAAGTGCAAGCCTAGGTTCCCTGCTAATTACCCCTACCACCAGGTCCAGAAACCTGAGTAGAAGCAGCACTAGGTCTGGTCCCCACCACAAACACAGACACATGAGCACACATACATACCTGGTGCCCTGGACCACTAGACCCAGGGTAACAGCAGATGCCATTATGCCCCACCCATGATAGCTTTTTCTGTATCAAAGTTAGTTCATGAAGTCTGGAATGGTGACTGCTTCTTAGAAATACTTAGACATCTATGCCAGTCTCCAGGAATCACAGATCAGGGAAACATGACTCCATCAAAGAATACAGTAAACCTCCAGTAATTGGTCCCAAAGAAGTAGGGATCCAGGAACTGCCAACGAAGAATTCAAAGCAATTGCTCTAAAGATACTCAAAGAGCTGTAAGAGAACAAAGGTAGATGATTTTGAAATACCAGGAAAATGATATAAGAACAGAATAAATTCAGTTTTCCTGCATTGCAGACAGATGCTTTAACATCTGAGCCACTGGGGAAGTCCCCAGTAGTGAGATAGGAAACATTAAGTAAAACCAGACAGAAATGTTGGAGCTGAAGAATTCCGTAGAGTTTCAAAAGTAGACTTGACCAGATAGAAAAGTCAGCTAGAAGACAGATCAGTTTTAATCATCAGAGGGATAAAATGAAATAAAGAACTTACAGGACTGACAGAACCCCCTCAAGGGAAATGATGTATGCATGAGTGAAGTCCCAGAAAGAGAAGAAAGGGATAGAAAGCTTGTTTACAGAAATAATAGGGAATTCCCTGGCAGTCCAATGGTGAGGACTCTATACTGTCACTGCCAGGGGTCTGGATTCAATCCCTGATTGGGCAACTAATATCCCACAAGCCACATGGCATAGCCAAAAGGAAAAAGAAATAATGGCTTAGAACTTCCCAAGTATGGAGCAATTTGGACATTCCAAGTTCTGCAGTTAATAGGTAAACCCAAAATTTCAGTTGAAAAGATCTTCTTTAAGATGCATTGTAACAAACTTACTGAAATCAAAGTAACAGAATTTTATAAGTAGAAAGAGAAAAATTTTCTTATACATGGTAATCCCCAGAAGACTATCAGAGATTTGTCAGCAAAGACCTTGCAGTCCAGGAGGAAAAGGGGTGTTATATTCAACGTGCAGAAGAAAGAAAGCACCAACCAATAATACTTTACCCATCAAAGTCATCCTTCATAAATAAAGGCAAGACGAAGACTTCTTTTAACAACTAAGGGAATTCATCATCACTAGACCTATCTTACTGGAGAAAGCAATGGTACCCGACTCTAGTACTCTTGCCTGGAAAATCCCATGGACAGAGGAGTCTGGTAGGCTGCAGTCCATGGGGTCGCTAGGAGTCAGACATGACTGAGCGACTTCACTTTCACTTTTCACTTTCATGCATTGGAGAAGGAAATGGCAACCCACTCCAGTGTTCTTGCCTGGAGAATCCCAGGGACGGGGGAGCCTGGTGGGCTGCCGTCTATGGGGTTGCAGAGAGTCGGACACGACTGACGCGACTTAGCAGCAGCAGCAGCATATGCTGCCTACAAAAGATGCACTTCAGCTTTAAGGACAGAGGCTTAAAAAAAAAAAAATGGATGGAAAAAGATACAACATGAAATTAGAAAGGAAAAGAGAACAGGGGTAGTTATAGCTGTATCAGAAAATAGATTTGAAGCCAAAAGCAGTATCAAGAGAAAAGGATCATTTTATAATGATAAAGGGGATCATTAAGTTTACTTTTATTTTAAACAATATATTAGTAAACAGATCTAAAGAAAGAAGCAGACAAAAATACAATAATAGTAGGGGAATCGAGTGCCCCCACTTTCAACAGTGGATAGATCATGCAGATTTAAAATCAGTAAGGGAACATTGGACCTGAGCCTAATATTTAGGCAAAAGGATCTAACAGTTGCATATATTATAGAACATTCCACCCAAAAGCAGTAGAATACACAGTCTTCTCAAGCACACATAAAATTTTCTCCAAGAGAGACTATATAAGTCATGAAACTAATCTCTGCAATTTAAGAATATTGAAATCACACCAAGGATCTTTTCTGACTATAGTGCTATGAAACTGTTAATCAATAATAGGAATAAACCTAGAAAAGTCACAAATACAGGTTTCCTTCAGTATCTGAAAGTAGGGCATTCCCGTGAAAACTTCAGTAGGCCAGAATGGTGCAAAGAAAGTGCAGAAGCAATTACTTTTTTTTTTCTTCATAAAAGCAAAAATCCTCTTTCGAGTTCTTTCATGGAGTGAAACTTTATACTAGCATCATGTGCCTCCTGTAAAAGTGAAGTGGCATAGAGAGAACTTTGGAAAAGTAAGGGATTCTTGTATATTGAAATTAAATAATGCATTGCTGAACAACCAGTGGGTTAAAGAAGAAATCAGAAAGGAAATCAAGAACTATCATGAAACAGAAGAAGTGGGAAACACAACATATGAAAACCTGTGTGCTGATACACAAGTGCTTCTAAGCAGGAAGTTTATAGTGATAAACTTCATATTAGTTGAAAAGAAAAATCCCAGGCAAATAAACTTTTCACCTTAAGGAAGCAGAAAAAGAAGAACAAACTAAGGTCAAACTCAGCAGAAGAAGGGAAATAACAGAGCAAAAATAAATAAAATATAAAATGGACAAAACAAAAAACCAACAAAAATAAATGATCATTTTGGAAGCCATAAACAAAATAAATAATATGTTAGCTGGAGTAACTCAGAAAAAGTAGACTCAAGTAAAATTAGAGAAAACTTTAAAACTGATAACACAGCTATACAAAGGGTCATAAAATGCTACTGTGAACAAAAATAAATCAATAAACTAGAAGAAACTGAAAAATTCTTAGAACCATACAGTTAGCTGAGCCTGAATCATGAAGATAAAGGAAATTTGAATAGACTGAGTAACAAGTGAGGAGATTGAATCACTAACCAAAAGCCTTCCAACACAGAAAAAGCCCTGGACCAGACGGTTTCACTCGTGAATTCTACCAAACAATTCAAAAAGTATTAAATTAATAAATATCAATCCTTCTCAAACCCCTACAAAAAACTGAAGAGGAGGGAATACTCTCCAACTTACTATACAAAGCCAAAATTACCCTGACACCAAAGCCATATATGGACACTATAGAAAATTATGGATCAATATTGCTAGTGAACATAGACACACTGTTTCTTGACAAATTGTTAGCAAACTAAGTTCAACAGCACATTAAAGGATCATATACCATGATCAAGTGGGATTTATCTCTGAGGTGCAAAAGTGGTTAAACATATATAAATCAGTGACCATATTACACCATATTAATAGAATGAAAGATAAAAACCATATTGTCATCCCCATAAGTGAAGGCAACAAGTTTGACAAATTACAGCATTGTTTCATGAAAAAAAAAAAAAAAAAAAAAAACCTGAACAGATTGTGTGTAAGAGGAACATACCTCAACACAATGAAAGCCATGTGTGACCACCAGCCAATATGGTACTTAACAGTGTGATATTAAAAAGTTTCTGTCTACAATGAGAAATAAGACAAAGGTGCCCACTCTTAGTATTGGAAGGCCTGGCCAGAGCAATCAGGGAAGAAAGGGAAATGAAAAGCATCCAAATCAGAAAGGAAGAAGTAAAATTCTTTGTAAATGGTATGATCTAACGTATAGAGAATACTAATGACTCCACCGAAAAACCTTTAGCACTAATCAACCAATTCACCATAACTGCAGGATGCAGAATTAAAATGGCAAAAATCAGTGGCATTTCTCTACACTGACAACAAAATATCTGGGAAAGAAAATTTACAGAAGTATTTTTAAAACTGCAAATTTAACCAAGGAAATGAAAGATCTATAAACTGTATAGTGAAAACTGAAGACATTGGTGAAAAAAAATTGAAGAGAGCATAATTAGAAGAAAGATACTCCATGGTCATAGGCCAGAAGAATTAATATTGTCATAATGTCCATGGCATCCAAAGCCATCTATAGACTTAGTGCAATCACTTTCAAAATTCCCGTCGTATTTTTAACCAACTAGAAAAATCCTAAAATTTATATGGAACTACAAAAGACCCTGAATAGCCAGAGTGATTCTGGGAAAGGAGAACAAAACAGGTGACATCACACTTCCTGAAAAACTGTATCACAGAGCTATAGCAATTTTATGCCAGTATGATACTGGTGAAAATAGATATATTGATCCACAGAATATAATTTGAGAGTCTATTAATAAACCCCTGCATATAAAATTAAATAATATATGGCAGGGAAACCAAGAATACTCAAAGGGGAAAGGATATTCTTTTCAATAAATGATGTTGGAAAAACTAGATAAGGACAAGCAGAAAAATGAAATTGGACCCCTTTATTGAGATCACTCACAAAAGTTCAAGTGAATTAAAGACTTAAAGCTAAGGCTCCAAACCATAAAACTCCTAGAATAAACTCTGGGAAAAAGATCCTTGACAGTGATTTTTGCATTGATTTTCTAGAAGTGATACCAAAGTCACAAGAAACAAAATAAGTGGGGCTAACTACATTAAACTAAAAAATCTCTGCACAGCAAAAGAAATCATCAAAATGGAAAGGCAACCTACAGTATGGGAAAAATATTTGCAAATTATATATCCAATAAAAGATTAACATCCAAAACACATTAAGTATTCATACAACTCAATAGCAAAAATATAAACCTGATGAAAAAATGAGCGGAGGAACTGAGAAGACATTTTTCCAAAGAAGGCATATAAATGATCTAAACATACATGAAAAGATGCTCAGTATCACTGATCATTAGGGGAATGCATATGAAAGCCACCTTGAGACATTACTCACACCTGTCAGAATAGCTATCATCACAAATAAGAGGTATACATTGTTGGGGACGTATGTGGAGAAAGAGGTGTCCTTGTGAACTGTCAGTGGGGTGTAAATTGATAAAGCCACTATGGAAAATAGTTTCAGTTCAGTTCAGTTGCTCAGCCGTGTCCGACTCTTTGCGACCCCATGAATCACAGCATGCCAGGCCTCCCTGTCCATCACCAACTCCCGGAGTTCACTCAGACTCAGGTCCATCGAGTCCGTGATGCCATCCAGCCATCTCATCCTCTGTCGTCCCCTTCTCTTCCTACCCCAATCCCTCCCATCATCAGTCTTTACCAATGAGTCAACTCTTCGCATGAGGTGGCCAAAGTACTGGAGTTTCAGCTTTAGCATCATTCCTTCCAAAGAAATCCCAGGGCTGATCTCCTTCAGCATGGACTGGTTGGATCTCCTTGCAGTCCAAGGGACTCTCAAGAGTCTTCTCCAACACCACAGTTCAAAAGCATCAATTCTTTGGCAGTCAGCTTTCTTCACAGTCCAACTCTGGCATCCATACATGACCACTGGAAAAACCATAACCTTGACTAGATGGACCTTTGTTGGCAAAGTAATGTCTCTGCTTTTGAATATGCTATCTAGGTTGGTCATAACTTTTCTTCCAAGGAGTAAGCCTCTTTTAATTTCATGGCTGCAGTCACCATCTGCAGTGATTTTGGAGCCCCCCAAAAAATAAAGTCTGACATCGTTTCCACTGTTTCCCCGTCTATCTCCCATGAAGTGATGGGACCAGATGCCATGATCTTCGTTTTCTGAATGTTGAGCTTTAAGCCAACTTTTTCACTCTAACTTTCATAAAGAGGCTTTTTAGTTCCTCTTCACTTTCTGCCTTAAGGGTGGTATCATCTGCCTATCTGTTATTGATATTTCTCTTGGCATCTTGATTCCAGCTTGTGCTTCTTCCAGCCCAGTGTTTCTCATGATGTACTCTGCATAGAAGTTAAATAAGCAGGGGGACAATATACAGCCTTGACGTATTCCTTTTCCTATTTGGAACCAGTCTGTTGTTCCACGTCCAGTTCTAACTGTTGCTTCCTGACCTACATATAGGTTTCTCAAGAGGCAAGTCAGGTGGTCTGGTATGCCCATCTCTCTCAGAATTTGCCACAGTTTATTGTGATCCACACAGTCAAAGGCTTTGGCATAGTCAATAAAGCAGAAATAGATGTTTTTCTGGAACTCTCTTGCTTTTTCGAGGATCCAGCGGATGTTGGCAATTTGATCTCTGGTTCCTCTGCCTTTTCTAAAACCAGCTTGAACATCAGGAAGTTCACGGTTCACATATTGCTGAAGCCTGGCTTGGAGAATTTTGAGTATTACTTTACTAGCATGTGAGATGAGTGCAATTGTGCGGTAGTTTGAGCATTCTTTGGCATTGGCCTTTCTTTGGGATTGGAATGAAAACTGACCTTTTCCAGTCTTGTGGCCACTGCTGAGTTTTCCAAATTTGCTGGCATATTGAGTGCAGCACTTTCACAGCATCATCTTTCAGGATTTGAAACAGCTCAACTGGAATTCCATCACCTCCAGTAGCTTTGCTCGTAGTGATGCTTTCTAGGGCCCACTTGACTTCACATTCCAGGATGTCTGGCTCTAGGTGAGTGATCACACCATCGTGATTATCTGGGCCGTGAAGAAAATAGTATGGGCTTACTCCAAAAATCAAAAATAGAAGTGCCATATGATCCAACAATTTCACTGCTAAGTAAGTATCTGCAAAAACCTAGATAGGGAAACAACCTAAACGTATGTCAGTGGATGAATGGATATATAAAGTGTGCGATATAGATACAGATCTCATGTTATATATAAACACACACACACAAAGGAACAGTATTCAGCCATGAGAACATCTTGCCATTTCTGAAAACTTTAATTAATCTTGAGGTTACAGTGCTTAGTGTAGTAAGCCAGACAGATAAAGACAAATACAGTGTGGTATAACTTATATGTGGAATCTAAAAAAGCCAGATATAGAGAAAAAGTAGAGTGTTGGTTACCAGGGGTTGAAGGTGGGAGAAATAGGGAAATACTGGCCAAAGATTATGAATTTCAAGTTATAAAATAAGTATCTTGAAGGTCTGCCTGAAAAAAACATAGCATTGTATATCCTGGGGGTATAATTTATGGCAGAGTGAAATAAACACAGTTGACATGGACCACATTTTGTCACGTGGTGTTCTGAGGATGGTTTACAAATTGTTGAGAAAAGGGAAAGAAATTCCCAACTAAATGCAAAGCTTCAGAGAATAGCAAGGAGAGATAAGAAAGTCTTCTTAAGTGAACAATGTAAAGAAATAACAGGAAGACAATAGAATGGGAAAGACTAGAGATTCTTCAAGAAAATTGGAGATATCAAGGGAACATTTCATGCAAAGATGGGCACAAGAAAGGACAGAAATGGCCAGGACCTAACCAAGGCAGAAGAGATTAAGAGGTGGTGGCAGGAATACACAAAACTATATGAAAAAGGTCTTGATGACATGGATAACCATGGTGGTGTGGTCACTCACCTAGAGCAAGACACCCTAGAATGTAATGTCTAGTGAGCCTTAGGAAGCACTACCACAAAAAAGCTAGTGGAGGTGATGGAATTCCAGCTGAGCTGTTTCAAATCCTAAAAGATGATGCTGTGAAAGTGCTGCACTCAAGTTTAGTCATGTCCAACTCTTTGTGACCCCATGGACTGCAGCATGCCAGGCATCCCTGTCCATCGCCAACTCCCGGAGTTTACTCAAACTCATGTCCATTTAGTTGGTGATGCTAACCAACCATCTCATCCTCTGTTGTCCCCTTTTCCTCCAGCCTTTAATTTTTCCCAGCATCAGGGTTTTTTCAAATGAGTCAGTTCTTTGCATCAGGTGGCCAAAGTATTGGAGTTTCAGCTTTAGCATCAGTCCTTCTAATGAATATTCAATATTGATTTCCTTTAGGATGGACTGGTTGGATCTCCTTGTAGTCCAAGGGACTCTCAAGAGTCTTCTCCAACACCACAGTTCAAAACCATCAATTCTTCAGTGGTTGGCTGTCTTTATAGTCCAACTCTGACATCCATACATGACTACTGGAAAAACCATAGCCTTGACTAGACTGACCTTTGTTGGCAAAGTAATGTCTCTGCTTTTTAATATGCTGTCCAGGTTGATCATAACTTTTCTTCCACGGAGCAAGCATCTTTTAATTTCATGTCTGAAATCACCATCTGCAGTGACTTTGGAGTCCCCCAAAATAAAGTCTGTCACCGTATCCACTGTTTGCCCATCTATTTGCCATGAAGTGATGGGACCGGATGCCATGGTCTTAGTTTTCTGAATGTTGAGTTTTAAGCCAATTGTTTCACTCTCCTCTTTCACTTTCATCAAGAATCAAGAGGCTCTTTAGTGCTTTGCTTTCTGCCATAAGGGTGATGTCATCTGCATTTCTGAGGTTATTGATATTTCTCCCGGCAATCTTGATTCCAGCTTGTGCTTCTCCACTCCAGCATTTCTCATGATGTACTCTGCATATAAGTTAAATACGTGGGGTGCACTCAATATACCAGCAACTTTGGCAACTCAAAGGTGGCCGCAGTACTGGAAAAAATCAGTTTTCATTCCAGTCCCAAAGAAGGGCAATGCCAAAAATGTTCAAACTATTGCACAATTGTGCTCATTTCACATGATAGCAAGATCATGCTCATAATTCTTCAAGTTAGGCCTCAACAGTATGTGAACCTAGAACTTCCAGATGTATAAAGTAGGTTTAGAAAAGGCAGAAGAACCAGAGATCAAATTGCCAACATCCCATGGATCATAGAAAAAGGAAGGAAATTCTAAGAAAACATCTACTTCTGTTTCATTGACTATGCTAAAGCCTTTGATTGTGTGGATCACAACAAACTGGAAAATTCTTCAAGAGATGGGATTAACAGACCACCTTACCTGCCTCCAGGTAAACCTGTATGCAGGTCAAGAAGCAACAGTTAGAACTGGACATGGAACAACGGACTGGTTCTAAGTTGGGAAAGGAGTACGTCAATGCTGTGTATTGTCACCCTCCTTATTTTACTTTTATGCAGAGTACATCATGCGAAATGCTTGGCTCCAGGACTTATAAGCTGGGATCAAGATTGCTAGGAGAATTATCAACAACCTCGGATATGCAGATGATACCACCCTAATGACAGGAAGCAAAGAGGAACTAAAGAGCCTCTTGATGAAGGTGAAAGAGGAGAGTGAAAAAACTAGCTTAAAACTCAACATTCAAAAAACAAAGATCAGGGCATCCCGTCACATCACTTCATGGCAGTCAGTTCAGTCGCTCAGTTGTGATCGACTCTTTGCAACCCTGTGAACTGCAGCACGCCAGGCCTCCTTGTCCATCACCCTGAGTTTACTCAGACTCATTTCCATTGAGTCGCTGATGCCATCCAACCATCCTCTGTCAGCCCCTTCTCCTCCTGCCTTCGGTCTTTCCCAGGCATCAGGGTCTTTTCCAATGAGTCAGTTGTTCACATCAGGTGGCCAAAGTATTGGAATTTCAGCATCAGCATCAGTTGTTCCAGTGAATATTCAGGACTGATTTCCCTTAGGATGGACTGGTTTGATCTTCTTGCAGTATGCGGGACTCTCAAGAGTCTTCTCCAACACCACAGTTCAAAAGCATCAATTCTTCAGTGCTTGACTTTCTTTATAATCCAACTCTCACATCCATATATGACTACTGGAAAAACCATAGCTTTAACTAGGGAGACCATTGTTGGCAAAGTGATGTCTCTGCTTTTTAATATGTTCTCTAGGCTGGTCCTAACTTTTCTTTTAAGGAGCAAGTGTCTTTTAATTTCATGGCTGCAGTCGCTATCTGCAGTGATTTTTGGAGCCCCCCAAAATAAAGTCTGTCACTGTTTCCCCATCTACTTGCCATGAAGTGATGGGACCAGATGCCATCATCTTAAGTTTTCTGAATGTTGAGTTTTAAGCTAGTTTTTCCAGTTTTTTTTAGACTTCCTTATCTGTTTTGGAAACTGAATACCTTGTCCTTTGCATGTACCTGAGACTGCAGAAATGGACAAGATTGTGGAAATAGCAGTAAGCCTTGGTGATGATATTATAACTATCCAAATCCACTTGTACTCAGATAAACTCAGAGTCTAGGAAACCAGTGGCATCGACTCAGGAAATAATGAGGTTATCATTTTCTGTTATCAGAAAGTGAAATTATCATCTCTGTGATACCATGGAAATATTTACATTTCAAGTTATTTAAGTTCAATTCAAGAACTAACTGCTGTGTGCTTTTCACTCTATGTTGCTCCAGCATTGTAACAATAGTCTGAGTTTATACAGTTCAGGTAAGGATGTAGGTCAGCATAGCATTCATTTCATATACAGTGTGACAAAAGCTGTAATCCTGATAAAAAGCAAAGTGATGTTTGCACACAGAGTAAGAAGGAATGAAAGATGTTTTCCTCCAGCTGGTTATCTTAGGAAAAATAAAATTTTATCAGGCAAAAGACAACTGGAAAATGTATTCAAGATAGAGAAGACAGAGTGAACAAAAGCCATATGCCTCATTCAGAGAACAAGAAGTAATTTGATGTGTGATTAGTGTCTGTGAATGTTGAAAACTGAGGCTATAAAGATAACTTGGTGCTCAATTATGAAAGACCTTGAGAACCTTGTGGCAATTTTTTCTTAATCATAAGAGCAGTAGGAAATCGTGGGATGATGTGAAGACAGAGTGATGTGGTGTGCTGTGAGAGAATGTGTAAACGATTTTGTATTGTGAGGTGGCTCTTTCCTGCTTTCTGTTTGTTCCTTTTTGACTAGAAAGAGCAGGCTCTTGTTGGAGATTTTTTCCGTCTGTGCTATTGTTTCTGGCCTTCCTGCTTACCTAGTATCATCCAGTCCAGGACATAAGTACAAAGAGACCCTAAGATGTATTGTTGTTTGGTTCCTGAGGTCCCTGGCCTATATGGGTTCTTCTCTCTACCTTTCAGAGCCTTCTTATGTTTCATATATAAATAACATTCAGGGTTTGGGGCAATAGTTAGCATGAGGAATGAGAAGAATGACATCCATTCCATCTTGTCCAGATCCACAAGGTGTTTTTGGTTTGTTTTTTGTTTTATAACTTCTGTGTATTTTTATTTTTGGTTGTGCTGGGTCTTTGTTGCTGCACGCGGGTTTTCTCTAGCTGCAGGGAGCAGGGGCTACTCTCTACTCGATATGCACATGCTTCTCATTTCAGTGGCTTCTTTTATTATGGACCACAGGCTCTAGGCACATGGGCTCAGTAGTTGTGGCTCACAGGCTTAGTTGCTCCACAGCATGTGGAATCTTCCTGGGCCAGGGATAGAATCTGTGTCCCCTGCATTGGCAGGCAGATTCCCACCCATTGTACCACCAGGGAAGTCCCAGAACCACAAGTTTAAAAACTGACTTTCACAAATTTTTTATGGAAGTAAAATGTATCGTCTAATGTGCAAATCTTAACTTCCAACTTGAGAAGCTTTGATGCACATATGTGTGCGTGTGTGTGTGTGTGTGTGTGTGTATACATATGCACACATATACCCATATATCCCTAAAGGAGGGCGTGGCAACCCACTTCGTTATTCTTGCCTGGAGAATCCCATGGACTGGAGCCTGGCAAGCTCCAGTCCACGGGGTCACAAAGAGTTGGACATGCATCACACACACACACACACATATACTAATATGTATACTATATACCCATAACAATGAAGATACACACTATTGGTATCCTCCCCCCACCATGGATTTCTTCTGGCCCTCTTCCATATGCACCCCCCTCCCTCATATGACATCACTGTTCTGATTTCCGTTGCCATAGATTAATTTGCCTGTGCTTGAAAACTTAAGGAAAAAATTGCAGAGTATATATTTCGATATTTTTACTTAACAGTGTTTTTGCGATTTAAGATGCTTTGTGAGTGTGTGTATTTATAGATATATACACACAAATATATAGTTTTACTATTAAATATTTTAAACCATAGAACAATACATTAGTAATGTTTTAGGAAGGGAGTTGGTTTTACAGTAGGTATAGTAGGTATTTGGGGGTGAGGGGTGGTTGGTACATGGAGATGTGGAACTCCCCACATTGTCACCAGTCATTAATAAAGCAAAACTAAATGTATTAGATCTTCCTGCAGTAAGGAAGCCTTAGCAATGTCTTGGAAGTAGGAAGCAGAAGTGGGGTATTTATAAGGGTCTTGGGATTTGAACTCAAATAGTTTACATTGGCCATTTCAAAGCAGATGGCTGATCTGAATTGCCCACAATTTTCCAAGAATAGGTTTACTGAACACCTAGAGGTGAAAATCTTCAAGTAAGCTGTTCATCCAGGTGTCCAGACTATTGTTTCTGATAAATGGATCTGTAAGAACTACGTGAAGCACAATGAGGTTGTTTTTTGGTTTATAGTCTTATCTTTGCCAGGCAAAGATTTCTTTGAACTAACTACTAAGTCATGTTGACATAGATGGTCTCGGTTCTCAGAGATAAGTTAAAAGGTTGTTGTTGAATTTCAAGTTATTAAGGCTGCAGCCAAGGTAACGGTGATGTGATGAGACTGGAAGAACCATTAGATAAGGAATCAGTATGGCACATTTGGGGTAAAGAAAAAGAGAGAGAGATTCTGTTTCCAGGGTCTCATGGGGCTTATTTTTTATTTTTATAGACTTTTTATTGTGGCATTTAATTTTCAGACTTTTCTTATTGATCTTACAGATGGAAGGAATTCTAAAGTTATCAAGGCCAGAATTCTCTGAGTAAGGAGCCCTTTTATAACATCCATATTAAATCATAATTTCTGAGCCTCTTAAACAATTTAGATGAGAGGGAACTTGCTTTCTCACGAACAGCCAATTGTAGCTTCATTTGTTGGGAAGGTATTTCTTATATTGGGTTGAAGACTGTTTCTTTGACATACCTAATACCAGTACTCTCCTCCCCAGGCACTGAAATCTCATAGTTAAGTGCCTTCTTATTTCTGTACGTCAGCTGAACAAATGTGAGGTGGGGTATCATTCTGGACTCTTTTCTAGGCAACATGCTTCCATTTCTGTCAGCTGTTGCCCCAGGGCAGACATGCAAGTCCTCACTGTCCTGAGTACTGTTCTCTGCTTTACTTTCTGTCAGTGCCACTCTTACTGACTGCAGTGTTCAAGCTTGACTGTTATTCTTTATATATGTCTGAATGGGGAGGAGAAGTACTGATTTCTGGGTACCAGACTTACACATTTGAACAACAGAAACAGAACAGACTTTCTCGGAACTTTCTAATGATTTGATCAGCTCATTTGGTTTCAGTGTTACTAGGCAAGGTTGAGAACGATAGGTAATGGGGTTCCAGAGAGGTGAGTTGAAAGTACCTGTTTATGTGCGCAGTATTGGCACTGTCCCTAGTTACTAAATGAAAAGAGAGTATCTACTGTTTGCTTCATATCTGTACCATCAAATAGTGAATGGACATTTTTGTAATGAGTTGGTGTAAGTAAAAACCATGCCTTTGCAAGTTTCAAGAGAGAAATTTCTGAAGGAACGCCCCTTGAAAGAATTAGTGGTTAGAGAGAAATTACAAAACATTGTCAGTAGAAGCCCGAAGAATGCATGGTATTTGGATTTCTTATATATTTAAATAAATCTCTGTCCTTTTGGTGGTGAACTCTTAGGCACGGAGAGATACATACAATGCATTTGTCTCTGCTAGTCTTTTGCAAACAGCTCTTCAAGGGTGGCAGCACTGATGCTCTTGTTATTTTTGCTCAATTCAGACCTTAGTACAGGGAAGAACTGTTGAGATTCTTGCTTGTCAATTCCCCAGATGATGGCAAACTCTCATCCTCCTTGCTTGGCTTGCATGTGACTTAATTACTGAATATAATGCAATATAATATAATAGAGATAAAATTCACAGGTGACTTGTACTAAACATTTAGAGAAGAGTTAACACCTATCCTTCTGAAACTCTTCTCAAAAAGCTGCAGAGGAAGGAACACTCCAAAACTCATTCTGTGAGGCCACCCTCACCCTGATACCCAAACGAGACAAAGATACCACAAAAAAAGCACATTATAGGCCAGTATCAACACAGATGCAAAAATCCTCAACAGAATACTAGCAAATTGAATCCAACAATACATGAGAAGGCTCATATACCATGATCAACTTGGACTTATCCCAGGGATGCAAGGATTTTTCAGTATCTGCAAATCAACAAGTGTGATATTCCACATTAACAAACTGAAAAGTAAAAATCATATGATTATCTCAGTAGATATAGAAAAAGGTTTCTAAAAAATTCAACACCCATTTATGATTAAAAAAACTCTCCAGAAAGTGGGCATAGAGGGGACCCATCTCAACATAATAAAGGCCATTTATGACAAACCCACAACTAACATCATTCTGAATATTGAAAAGCTGAAAGCACTTCTTCTAAGATCCAGGAAAAAGACAAGGATGTCCACTCTTGCCGCTTTTATTCAGCATAGTTTTGAAAGTTCTAGCCACAGCAGTCAGAGAAGAAAATGCATCCAGAAGGAAATAAAAGGCATTCAAAATGGAAAAGAAAAAGTAAAACTGTCACTGTTTGCAAATGACATGAAACTATATGTAGAAAATCCTAAACACACTACCAGAAAACTACTAGAGCTCATCAATGAATTCGGTCAGACAGTGTGGTATTGGCACAAAAACAGAAATGTAGATCAATGGAGCAGGATAAGAAGTCCAGAAATAAACTCAAACATCTATGGTCAATAGATCAGTGACAGAGAGGCAGGACTATATAATGGAGAAAAGGCAGTCCCTTCAATAAACAGTGCTGGGAAGACTGGACAGCTACATGTAAAAGAATTAAATTAGAGTATTCCCTAGAGGAAAACATATGCAGAACACTGTTTGACATAAACTGCAGCAGTATCTTTTCAACCCGTCTGTTAGAGTAATGGAAATAAAAACAAACAAACAAACAAAAAAAACGACTGGAACTTAAACTCAAAAGCTTCTATATAGCAAAGGAAACCATAAGCAAAAAGAAAAGACAACTCCCAGAGCAGGAGGAAATATTTGCAAACAGTTTGACCGACAAGGGATTAATCTCCAAAATTTATAAACAGCTCATGTAGCTCAATGTGAAGAAACAGACCGATCAAAATGGGCAAAAGACCTAAATAGACATTTCTCCCAAGAAGACAAATAGATGGCCAAAAGTCACATGAAAGAGGCTCAACACTGCTAATTATTAGAGCAATGTAAATGAACTACAATGTAGTATCACCTCACACCAGTCAGAATAACCATCATTAAAAAAAGTAACAATAAATGCTGGACAGGATGTGGAGAAAAGGGAACCCTCCTACACTGGTGGTAACGTAAACCGGTGCAGCTGCTATGGAGAACAGTATGGAGTTTCCTTAAAAAACTAAAAATAGAGTTCCTACATAATCCTACAATCCCACTCCTGGGCACATATCCAAAGTAAACCATGTTTCAAAGGGATACATGCACCCCAGTGTTCACTGCAGTGCCGATACAGTAGCCAAGACGTGGAAGTGACATAAATGTCTGGATAAAGAATACATGATGTGTGTACACACACACACAATGGAAGATTACTCAGCCACTAAAAACAATGAGATAATACCATTTGCAGTACCATAGTGGGCTTGGAGATTATTATACTGAGTGAAATAAGTCAGAGAAAGACATGATAGCACTTACGTGCAAAATCTAAAAAAAATGACACAAATGAGCTTATTTACAAAATAGAAGCAGACATCAAAAAAAATCGGTTATCAAAGGTGAAAGGTGAAGGGGAGGGATAAAGTAGGAGTTTGGGATTGATGTGTATGTTTTTCTGTGTTTGAAATAGATAACCAACAAGAAATACTGTGTAGCATGGGGAACTTTGCTTAAAATTCTGTAATAATCTAAATGGGAAAAGAATTCGTAAAAAAATAGATACATGTATATGTAAAACTTGCTGTATACAACTGAAGCTAATGTAACATTGCTAATCAAATACTCTAAAATAAAAAATTAAAAAGGTACCATACCCTATACCCCATATTTATGGTATCTCTTGATGTATTAGTTTATATCTGCCTCTTATTTTCATCTTAGAACCTAGTTCTATGTATTTTTTTTAATCAAAAGGTCAGTTAAAGAAGAAAAGGAAGAAAATGTTATTTCCCATGAACAGCACTTTATTTTGAGGTGCAATTTCCCCAGGAAATGGAACAAAGACCCATTATATATAATCTAGCAAAGATATTTAACTAGGTACAAAAATACTGGTTCTTAAGTAAGCTTATTAAGATGGTTTTCTCCAAACTTTATTCATTATGTTGTACTTACCAGTCAAACAGATACAGAGTCATGATGAGAATACTTAAGCATTTGAAATGTCAGTAGAAGAAGGTTCCATTCTGAAATTATGTTTGCAGGAGTGGAGAAAAGATAACACTACTATCAATGTTTCTGTGGTGTACACAGTTTTACGTTGCTTATATTAAAATGTGTTTTGTAATATAAAACATGTTAATGCAATAATAAATATTTCATAACAGGAACATAAAATCATAATTACTCCTTCTGTATGGATGACACATACATCACATTGAACTCTTGACTGCAGAGATCTGGTCATGAACATCTTAACACCCTTCCACTGTACAACAGTTTCAATACTTCACAAAACTAAAGTACTTCCAGAGAAGCATGTATTAAACTGTCAACTTTATTTTATTCTTTATTCCATTATTTTGAGCTTTTAAATTTGGGAAATTAAGCTGCAGGTGAAGTCACAAAATTGATTCAGCCATCCAGAGCAACATTATAAACAGTGATAACTATAAGAATGCTAATCCTGATCATTGACTCATATGAATTATACATCCTCATCTGTTAGTGTCATTTTGGAAGTGGTACTGAATTTAATATTTGATAAGTCATATTTCAGTTGGTTCAAAAGAAAATAGAAAGTACTCCAGATGCTAAGTGACCATACATACACTACGATGAGAAGTCAGAAACAAAAATGATGTGTTTTATAGGAAAGATAGCCTGACTAGAAAAAAGAGAGCAGCCAAATATTCAACCATGTTACATTTGGAAACACTATACATAAAACTCGAGGATATGTAAAAACAGTGTAATCTATCTTGGGAGGTCAGGTAGGCAGATTTATTTGCCACTGAAAAAAAGAAAGTTTTTTTTAGTTGTATTTCTTGACAGCAACATACAGTTCTATAATTAGAGATATCAAAGCCAACCTTGAAGCTTTTGCCCAAATCCAAGTATAACAAAATGAGAACACACTACTAGAAAAGTTACATTTTGTGTATTTTTGACTATTTCACATACATCTTAGTTCTTCTTTAGCAATCTGAACTTCTTACATGTATCTTAACACCTTCTTCACTTTTTCTCTGAAGTCTTAACGTTTTGTTTTCTTCATCAGGATTTAGCTGCAGGCAAACTCAGGTGAACCATCTAAATATACCATATTTAGCATAGGAAAAACTTGAGTCATGTGAAAAAGTGGATGACGATGATGATCACAATGACCAACTACCTCTGAGGTGCTAGGAAATGGACATGTTGGCCTCCTTCAGTGTCTGCAGTGCCCTTATATGAAGTCGTTTCTCTCCCATCCCCTAATTACAAGTGGTAGCTGTGTCTCAGGTTAAGCAGCTCGATCAGGTAGAGTAGCAACAGAACCCAGATCTGTGTAGCCTTGATTCACCATCACTGTGATACGTAGCATGGTGACTTACCTTCATCTTGTCACGGTTGATTAAATTTGTGGCTTCCGGATTCACCTTCCTGAAGTGACTTACAATCGTGTCTCCTTTCTGTTCAAATGGCCTCTGTGACTTCCTTATTCCTGTAAAATTAAAATTAGGCATACTTATTTCTGCCTTTTATCCAAGACTCCTACAGGTAGTGACAGCCTGCATTTCTGGCCTCATCTCTGACTACTTCTTTCCCAGCAGCGCCATCTACAGCCTATGCTGTCCTTAGCATAGCAGTGCTCCTACCTGCACTTTCAGGAGTGCTTCCTCTTTCTTCTCGCATCTGTTGAAATTACACTTAAGTTTTATGTAGTTTTGATGCTGTCTTCCAGGAGGCCTTGTCTGCTTCTGCATCCTTCCTCTTTTACAGTGCTTTGCTTGCTGCTGCTTATACCACTTAATTTTTTGCTTGCTTTGTATTTTAGGTACTATGGAATTATTTAAGGTAGATTATAAACTTCTTGAAGGCAGAAACTATGATTTTTTCTCATTTTTATGGTATCCTGTGTAGGGCCTGGTACATCCTAAGCCTGGGTAAGTAAAAAGTAAGGACGGAAATGATCTCTGATCCCTAGTCTATAGTCAGTAATCCATCTGCTTTCTAAATGACTGGAGTAAAGGGTTTCAAATCAGCAGATTTGTTGAATACTCAGAAATGCCTGTGGCAGGAGAAAGCATTTGCTGAGAGGATGAAAGAACTTACTTTTGAACCTCTCAACTATTGTTTTTCCATTTATGTCTTAGAATGGCTGTATACACCCCCCTGTACTTGTTAAAATGCAGATTCCAGAAACTTGTATCCAGAAATGTACCCTAGTAGCACAATCCTGAGTTTATTTACTTACATATCTGAGATTTTTTAATAGAAACATTACATAAATTTAAGAAAGTGCATAAATCATGTGTGGCTTAGTTCATTTTTTAAAAACTTTTAATAATTTTTTAATTGAAGGATAATTGCTTTACAGAATGTTGTTGTTTCCTGTCAAACCTCAGTATGAATCAGCCATAGATATACATATAGTCCCTCCCTTTTGAACCCCCCTCTCAGCTCCCCTGCAACCCCATCTCACCCCGCTAGGTTGATACAGAGCCCCTGTTTGAGTTTCCTGAACCATACAGCAAATTCCTGTTGGCTATCTATTTTACGTATGGTAATTTAAATTTCCATGTTACTCTTTCCATACATCTCACCCTCTCCTCCTGAAACTGACATAGAGAATAGGCTTAGTTCATTTTAATGGAGAGAACACTCCTGTAAAACCAGCACCAGATCAAGAAACAGAAGGTAGCCTGCATTCCAGCAGCCAGGCCACACTCTGCTTGAAAAAGAAAGTGAAAGTGAAGTCATTCAGTCCTTTCTGACTCTTTGCTACCCCGTGGACTGTAGCCTACCAGGCTCCTCCATCCATGGGATTCTCCAGGCAAGAATAATGGGGTGGGTTGCCATTTCCTTCTCCAGGGGATCTTCCCAACCCAGGGATTGAACCTGGGTCTCCCACATTGGAGGCAGATGCTTTAACTGCTGAGCCAGACCCCTCAGGAGGTTCCTGTGTTTTGTATACAAGAAGCTTAAGGCCTTCTGGCTCAGTGCAGACCTGCTCCTGGTACTGCCATGTAATAAGCATCACTCCCCAAACCATATCCTCCTTTTCTTTTTTCTCCCTTTGTTTTCTTGTCATCTTCCCTCCATACCAACTTTCTCCTTCATAATAAAAATTCATAACATTTTTCTTCTGAAAAAGTTTCTACCCAGTGTTGAACTCCTTAAGCCCTAAAATCACATTTTGGGGTTCTCCCCCTTCTCTTGTATGGTTCCAGAATTAGTCTACTAGGCATAGAAGGTTCTACTTATTTTCCCCCCTCAAACATTACTTGGAAGATTGAAAGGATAAAAATTGCAAAGCATATGTGCTATTGATTCTTTCTAAACCAAAAGCATATCTTATGGTAGCTAAGCTGGTAAAGAATTCACCTGCAATGCAGGAGACCCTGGTTTGAGTCCTGGGTTGGCAAGTTCCACTGGAGAAGGGATAGGTTACCCACTCCAGTATTCTTGGGCGTCCCTGGTGGCTCTGATGGTAAAGAATCTGCTTTCAGTGCAGGAGACCCAGGTTTGATTCCTGTGTTGGGAAGGTCCCCTCCCAGGGTTTCTTGCCTAGAGAATCCTCATGGACAGAGGAGCCTGGCAGACTACAGTCCATGGGGTTGCAAAGAGTTGGATGCGACTGAGCGACTAAGCACATAAAAGAAAAAGAAAGGTATATATATTTTTAATTGCTTTAAGCAGTAATTAAGGACTCAATATATATGGGATTCATATATATAAACTACATAAACTAGGTAAGCAACAGGTATTTACTGTATAGTACAAGGAATTATACCTAATATCTTGTAGTAACCTGTAATGGAATATAATCTGCAAAAACCCTGAATCAGTATGATGTACATTTGAAACTAACACAGTATTGCAAATCACCTCTCCTTCAACTAAAAAAGGACTCAGTTTTAGAATTTCTGATAGTTTCACATTAGATAAGTGTATTGCGCTGTGCAGGCCTCGTGTACTAAGCAATTTAAGGCTGTAAATAGTTTTGACTGAGTTTCGTTTAGTTTGCTCAAGAAAATATTTTTAGGTGCACAGTATTACCTTGATTGTTAAATCCTTAAAGATGATACTAATTGCCACCATATTTTATCTTTTACTGAACAAGTTTTCCACTTTCAAAATTTTACTTGACAATTCATTATTCTATTTGAGAATTTGTTTTTAAAATTATTCCTTCCTTCTCTCCCCAGTTTGATACAGTCAGGTTGTTACTATATTTTTAGGAACCTTTTAAAAGTAAATCATAAATAAGAAAGTACGAATGTATATTGCTGTGATTTGTTAAACATCGCAGTAGCCACAATATGATATATTAATTTCAATTAAGTAGGATAAATTAGAATTGTGCAGCCATTTAAAAAAATATTTTCAAGAGGAAAAAAATCCCATTAAGTTGATTTGTAGCACTTATAAAAATGATGCTGCTAGGACTGAATATTCTTTGTGTCATTTATACTCTTTTTGGAAAAGACCTATTTTTTACTATATTGAAGACAATCATGTAGTAACTTCCTTGAAAAATAAGATTAGAGGGATAAAAGACTTTTAAAGGGTATCTAATTCACTCTGTCTCCAGGCATGATACATATATTCTCTAAAACTGCTTTCTTCAGAATGCCCATGCTGTCTACTTGTTTAGCATATTGGCTTCATATTTTCAATTTTTTCTCTTTAAATTCTATAACCTACTTGTTCATTTCACTTAAACTGCTCACTTGGGAACTACCTGAAACCTCATCAAAATCTGTAATAGTTCCAAATCCAAGCTTTCAAACTTGGAATTAATATCATTGAATTCAGTTTCTTCTATTCTCTTACTCCTGCTTATTCTGCTGTTCCATCTTTGTCCATTTTCTTTGATCTCTTATTTTCTGTTCTCTCACCTGCTTCCAAGGGACTTAACTGGTCCCCCAAGAACATGAAGATCAACCTTTCTTGAGAATCTCTATCCTCTTTTTCAACCATATCCTCCTTGTCAACACCGTTTCCTGTTAAGGTCTACTGTCTACTTGGTTGCCACTTGTAAGATATTTTGGAAAATCATAAATAAAGTTTGATTTAATGTATTCCACATGGTTTGTTGCTAAAGTTTCTCAGTAGCATACCTCTCTCCTGGTCTTTGCAGTCATAACATGACCTAATTGACTATGTGAGGGTTGTCTGTGCCCATGATCTCAGTTCATTCTGGTCGCTCCCAGTGTCCTTCCGTCTGGCTTCTGTATTCATCACTTATCTGAAAATCACACTAGTTCACCAGGGATTTCCATGTTGTTAAATACCAGATGGACATTTTTCAGTCATATAAAAAATCAGATTTGTACATAGCATTTGCAAGCAATTCCTTAAAAAACTAAAAGTAGAACTACCATCTGATCCAGTAGTCCCACTCCTGGGCATATATCCAGAAGAACACCATAATTTGAAAATACACATACACCCCAGTGTTCATTGCAGCACTATTTACAATAGCCAAGACATGGAACCAACTGAAATGCCCATTGACAGAGAGTATATAAAGAAGATGTGGTATATAAATACAGTTGAATATTACTCAGCCATAAGAAAACAATGAAATTATGCCATTTACAGTAACATGAATGGACCTAGAGATGGATGGTGTTAAAGGTTATCATACTAAGTCAAGTAAGTTGGACAGGACTGAGCGACTGAACTGAACTGAACTGAAAGTAAGTCAGAGAAAGACGAATATCATGTATACCATTTGTGTAGAATCTAATTTCTCCAAAGAAGATGTATGGATGGCTAACAAACACATGAAAAGATGCTCAACATCACTCATTATCAGAGAAATGCAAATCAAAACCACAGTGAGGTACCATTTCACACCAGTCAGAATGGCTGCAATCCAAAAATCTACAAGAAATAAATGCTGGAGAGGGTGTGGAGAAAAGGGAACCCTCCTACACTGTTGGTGGGAATGCAAACTAGTATAGCCACTATAGAGAACAGTGTGGAGATTCCTTAGAAAACTGGAAATAGAACTACCTTATGACCCAGCAATCCCACTGCTGGGCATACACACCGAGGAAACCAGAATTGAAAGAGACACGTGTACCCCAATGTTCATTGCAGCACTGTTTATAATAACCAGGACATGGAAGCAACCTAGATGTCCATCAGCAGATGAATGGCTGAGAAAGCTGTGGTACATATACACAATGGAGTATTATTACTCAGCCATTAAAAAGAATACATTTGAATCAGTTCCACTGAGGTGGATGAAACAAGCCGATTATACAGAGTGAAGTAAGCCAGAAAGAAAAAAACCAATACAGTATACTGACGCATATATATGGAATTTAGAAAGATGGTAACGATAACTCTGTATGCGAGACAGCAAAAGAGACACAGACGTATAGAACAATCTTTTGGACTCTGTGGGAGAAGGAGAGGGTGGAATGATTTGGGAGAATGGCATTGAAACATGTATAGTATCATATAAGAAACGAATCGCAAGTCTAGGTTTGATGCAGGATACAGGATGCTTGGGGCTGGTGCACTGGGATGACCCAGAGGGATGGTGTGGGGTAGGAGGTGGGAGGGGGTTTCGGGATTGGGAACACATGTATACCCATGCCAGATTCATGTTGATGTGTGGCAAAACCAATACAATACTGTAAAGTTAAAAATAATAAAAATAAAGAAAAAAATGATAAATGAACATATTTATGAAACAGACTCACAGACATAGAAAACAAACTTACGGTTACCAAAGGGGAAACTTGGCCGGGTGGGGATAAATCAGGAGCTTGGGATGAACATATACACACTATTGTATATAAAATAGATGCTCAACAAGGGCCTACTATATAGCATAGGGAACTCTACTCATTATTCTGTGATAACCTATATGAGAAAAGAATTTTAAAAAAGGATGTGTTTGTGTGCATATATGTGTGTGTATAATTGAATCACTTTGCTATACACCTGAAACTAACATTGTAGATCAACAGTCCTCTGATAAACTTAAAAAAAATAGTGTAAAAGATACTCTGATGGAAAAATAATCAGTAAAATGTCATTTCAAATTTCTCCTAGTAGCGTTGGCTTTTAGGAAAAAAGTGCTTCCTTCCTGATTATAATGAAAAACTCATGGAAGAATTTTATTATAGATATGATGGAAAGACACTTGTTTCTGTTTATTTTTTCCAGACAATATTTCTTCTAAAATATACCTCTTTAGAACTGACATAATTTGCATACAGAAAATTACAAAATCTTAAATCTATAGTTTGAGTTTTGATTGGCCTTAACTATCCCAATACAAAATCTGTGCGTGCCTGGTTTCCCCTTATTGTGTATTTTTGATGAAGAACAAATCTGAGTAATTTATTATGAATTAGCCAGTTTTTAAAAAAGAGAAAAAGCACAGTGAAAAGAAGCTTTTAGACTTTAGATCAATCGTGTATACTTGCAGTGTCACAAACTCTCAATATGTGAGGCTAAGTTCACATTTTGATATTTGCAATCTCTCAGGTAAGATTTTTAAAATCTATAAAGAAAAAGTATATGTTTTAAAAATGGAATTATATACAAAATAATTTATGTGTAAAAAATGAAGTACATATAGATACTCCTTTGCAAATACTACTACACAAGAACATTTGTAGTACATTACTAACGATGGAGGGCTTCCCTGATAGCTCAGTTGGTAAAGAATATACACAATGGAGTATTACTCAGCTGTTAAAAAGAATACATTTGAATCAGTTCTGATGAGATGGATGAAACTGGAGCCAATTATACAGAGTGAAGAAAGCCAGAAAGAAAAACACCAATACAGTATACTAACACATATATATGGAATTTAGAAAGATGGCAATGATGACGCTGTATGCAAGACAGCAAAAAAGACACAGATGTGTATAACGGACTTTTGGACTCAGAGGGAGAGGGAGAGGGTTGGGATGATTTGGGAGAATGGCATTGTAACATGTATACTATCATGTAAGAATCGAATCGCCAGTCTATGTCCGACGCAGGATACAGCATGCTTGGGGCTGATGCACGGTGATGACCCAGAGAGATGTTATGGGGAGGGAGGTGGGAGGGGGGTTCATGTTTGGGAACGCATGTACACCCATGGTGGATTCATGTCAATGTATGGCAAAACCAATGCAGTATTGTAAAGTAAAATAAAGTAAAAATAAAAATTAAAAAACAAACAAACAAACAAAGAATCAGCCTACAATGCAGGAGACCTTGGTTCGATCCCTGGATTGGGAATACACTTTTGAAATCTCTGGAGAGATACGATTTTTGAAATTATGTGCTTATAGTACATACTAATAACCACCAAATATCAATGTTTACTTGTTAATATTTTTATTGGCAAAAATTTCTTACTAAAACAAATATTATTTAATGAGCTCAGTCTAAATTTGAAAAGAGTACACAGTGCTTTTATTAATTTTAAATAACATTCACTCTACATAGTTGTTTAAAACATTACTTTTTCTCTAAGATATATATATATATATATATATATTATATTTCCTGAGCTTAACTGTACTTTATGCTATTTTGAGGAATTTAACTTTATTTGTTAGCTTCATCTAAGATGTTAAAAATACAGTTATTAATAAATGCTCTAGATTTTTTTAAAAATTCCTAAATTACACTAAATAGAGTTTTACAGTCATTTCACATTTTACTTTAGGGTTTAAATATATTTTGTATTTAATTATTTTAAAATATGTTGAAGCAAGTATTTGAAGCCTGTTCTCTTTTTTAAAAATTTGAAATATTCTGTATTCTACAAGTAATATATCCTTTTTCCTGAGACAGTGTTATTCATGTGAGTTTTAAGGCTAGAATCCTAATTATAAATCCATATGTGACTAAGATACAGATGAAATGTTATAGATAGTATTATACTAATTTAAGGGCATTAACTATTCATTACCCTGAGGCAAAGTTTTATTAGAAGAGGTAGAATTAGAGTTGGCATTAAATCACGCTAAATTTTGGTTACCCAGTACGAATAATGATTGCTCCTTGATATGGATCAGAAAGAAGAAAAATGGAACAGCCTTAAGAAAACCCATACAAAGGTGAAAATGAGGATAGGATGTTTGGGGACCATAATTTTTTTTGAGATATAATTTTTAATGGAAATAGTGTTAGAAAAAGTGTACTTACTGTGGCATCCCAATCATGTCTACCTTCAAACCCCTTCCCATCCTCTGTTAATTTCCTTGTCACTGTCCACCTGTTTAAAGTCCCCTCTGCACATTCCTAATGTATCTCAACATAATCTCTATTGAAATACCCTGTTTATAGTTAACCATCTTTGGAGCCTTTTCCTTCCATTTCACCCAACAGTAATTTCATCTTTTATATGTCTCTAGAACTCACTGAACACATAGCTAAATTATAGAGTCCTTACTAAATACCGTATAATTTAGTAGCTAATTAACTTCTGATCTGTTCACTCCAGTAGCAGTTTTCAGTAAGAAAGATACAATTATTATCCCGATTTACAAAGAGGCAACTCAAGCACAGACTCAAATATTGGTTTACTAATTCTAGAATGTTAAGCACACTGCCCTTATTTTGTCTGTATGGTTGGAGATCTCCGTGTGCATGTTCCGTGTTTCTTTCTCAGCAAAAAAAGCACCATGGTTTTTTACATGTACTTGTTTTCTCATTTTATGGAATATAGCATCTCTCACTGTTAAGTACTGACTAGATCGTTGGCTTGATTGGTTAATCGATTGATTCAAAAGTGTTTGACTTTACTGCCAAGAGCTGTGGCCTCTAAGCATTTTTAAATTTTCAAAGGTTTGTAAGCAGTAGACTGATGGAAGTGGAGATTTTGGAAGATTTAGCTAGAAATGAGAGATTGGAGACTAAAGATTAGAGTGCCCATAATTCAGGCACGATACGATAAACATCCATACACAGTCAGTTGTGTCAAAGTGATAGAAAAAAAGGCAAATACAGGATAGGACATGTTCACTGGCATTATGATTGATGTAGGTAAAGTTGAAACTTGGATCATTAGAAGAAATGTTGCATTATTGACAGAAGTACAGAAGTCTGGCCAAGATAAATAATTTTGTGCAGAGAATAGTGACATGTTTGAAAAAAATTTGGTTTTAGAGTGTTCAAGTAGATACATCCAATTAGTGGTTACTCCATAAGATGTAACACTACAGACCTGGCTAAGAAGGAGTCTTTCATACCAAGAGCTGTTGAATTGAAGAGTATGAATCATCTAAAGGAGAAAATGTGAGAAGAGAAAGGAACGTCAAGGACAAATGATGTAACTTATCTCTTCGATATTTCAGTTATAGAGCCCTTACTAATTAAAGTATGTTACCATTTTTAGTGACCTTTTTAATAAGCCCAAATACATAAATGAGTATGTAGATTTTGTTTTAAATTGATGTCTCAATTTAATGTTCCATATATTAGTATTTTGTTATTTATTATATCCATATATTTTATTTTTATTTATATTCATTGGGCTTTTCTCCCCCGCTGTTTCCTGCCCCCCAACACACACGCGCATGTGCACAAACACTAGGCTATAAACCCTATGTGTGTGTGTTAGTTGCTCAGTCGTGTCCTACTCTTTGCAACCCCATGGACTATAGCCCTCCAGGCTCCTCTGTCCATGGGATTCTCCAGGCAAAAATACTGGAGTGGGTTGTCATTTCCTTTTCCAATAAACCCCACAAGGCCAGGGATTTTTGTTCTAGTCACTCTTTTCTCAAGTGCCTAGAAATGTGCCTATCACATATCAGACATTCAATAAATATCAGTTGAATAAATAGTAATAATGATAGCCAACACTTAAGGAAGGCTCACTTGTCATACTTTTCTGAATGCTGTACATTATTATAACACCCTTGATCTACTGATGCAGAAACTGATCCACAGGTTGGTTAACACGCCCCACCCGACACAGCAGCCTGGTCTGTAACCAGAGTCCCCAGCCGTCAGTGTGGTGCTTCTATTGAAGACGATTGCTGTGTTTGGTTCTGTGAAGTCTTTATGGAAGAACCAGAAGCTGTATATTAGCCTCTAGATACAAAATACTAGCTATATACCTGGATTCACATTGTTAGTATATTGATTAAGTATAAAGGTAAATGCAACTGATTTGAAGCTTTCAAAGTAGTAAGCTTAAAGAAACAGAAAATCACACCCAAGAATTTGATGTCTCATTTGGCAGATGAGCAGGCTAAACCAGGCCCATCCATCATGAGTTAAACCCATTCTCAAGGCCTGCAGATCCAGGGTACTGTCAGCAGTGTTATATGGGTCTAATATCTGAGTCCTTATCAGTGTCATTTTCATTTCTGAGACAGGTTTCATTTATCATCCCATTGTGCTATATTTCACATCAAATGTCAAGATAAAGTCTCTAATGTCAAAGATTTAGAGGCAGTGATTTTCCAGACTTACTCATCAGAATGCAGTGATGCTGGACATCCGGAGAAAACGGATAACGCTGGACTTTTAAATCAGTTGGCATTAGGTGAACTTTAGAGAGAGTATCACTCTAAGACAATATACAAGAAGTTTCAAGGATATGAACTAAAGGCATCTGAAGAAACTGGACTAGAAAACCCGTCAGAGCAGGTAGTATCACGTGATGCAACAGGATCCAGACTGAGCGATGTTTCACTCCGGTCGCAATCAGTGAGGAAGTGACAGGGAAAAATACCAAGTACAAACAGTGATCAGGGAATTATCTCATAAACACACTACAAGACTCATCATTAAGGAGTAATTGCCTAGCATCTCAGGGTGCTTTCATCCACATGAATATGCTTTCATATAGAGGATTATCAAAGACTTATCATGTGAGCACTGAGAGGGAAGATGTAAATATCCATTTTCACAGATAATCCAAAAAAGAAGAAAAATATGAGAGACTGTTTCAAAAGACAGTGGTCCTATATTTGTTTTGGTCCTATTTATTTTTTGTTTAAATCCATCTTATAGACTTCTCTTGATAATAACATCTTTTTTATCACCTAATAGGCCCATAAGTAAAAACAACAACAAAAAATGATCTGTACCAGGAAAATGAATTAAAGAGAGGTTAAATGGCTTTCCTGAGGGAAATCACTCAATTTATTTGCAAAGTTAGAAGGGCAGAGAAGCTATCTTCCTAGTGCATTTCTTAGGCCAGTCACAGATAGAAATTATTTAGTGATATGAAATGAGTGGTTTTACTGTTTAACATAGAATAATGTGACTTGTAAGCTTCATGCTACCTTGGTTGTATTTTGTTGTTGTTGTTGTACTTTAGATTACATTTATAACAACATGAGAATAGTAATGTTCCTTGATGGTGATTTTTTTTCTGAAAGATAAAAAGGAAAAAAGCCCATATATACTTTTACTCTATTACACCTTTCATATATATCTGATATGACAGAGCTCCCAAAACATTTGCATTGTAAATTTACATATTCAGTGTATCTCATATCAAAAGCTATTCAGTTGGATTTAAAAATAAAGAATCTAACAAGTAACTTTTCATTTTGAACTTACTACTTTAGTTACCAAAAAAATTCCATGAGAGTAATTCTGTTAAGCATTCCAGGTTTTCTTTCATTGATGAATAGAAGAATTGATAAGTCTAGAAAATGGGCTGTCAAGAAAATATTAATTACTAAAATGTACTTAGAAGCTGAGTCATAGGACCTTTTAAGTCAGCCTCTGCTGTACACTTGAAAGAAACAGTCATACTATGTTGTCATATATTTAACCTCTCGACATTTTGAAAGCACAGTGAATATGAGAAGCTCTCTCATCAGTCATAGTATCGGTTTTGTTGTTCAAAAACTAGAAGGTGCTTCTACAAGCACAGTTTATCCCCAGTAGCTGTCTCACTAGTGTCTGGGCTTTAGGGTAGTCTTATAGTCTCCTCAGAATTTTTCAGGCCTGCCTGCACTTTGGGTTCTCATTGCCTGACCTTCCAGGGAGGAGCAGTTATGATGAACTATTTCAGCATATTCTGCTTATGATTTCCTTAGAATTGATTGGAGCTTTTTGTTTTGGTTGTTCTGTGTTGTTACTTGTTCTCTCCCGTACCTCCCCTGTTTACAATACCTCAACTACTGATCTTACTGTCACTGAATTCAGGTAAAGCTCATAAGGAGAGGTGTGTCTCCACTGTACTAGCGGGGCTGACGCTTTGTGTAGAGAAGAGTTTGAATAAGACCAATCATACCTACCTAGCCTGGGGAAATCCAACACAGTGGTGTTCTTTGCCATCTGGATGTAGGTAATCCCTATTTATATCTCTTACTTCAGGCAAGTCCAGAAGGACTTGGCCGAGCTATTGTCTGATCTATATCACACCTGCTGTTCGGTGTCACAGCCTTGTAAGGACCAGTGCTACCTCAGAGAAGTTTATCTAGCTTGATGTATAGGAAGACCTCAAAGAAAGGACTGGGACTATGTAACAGTGCCTCAAAGAAAGGACTAGGAATATGTAAGTATCGAGAAATAGAGAAATCTTTCATTAGACTGTCAGAGTGCTAAGTACCTCGGGATTCCCACTCGTTTTGCACCAACAGTGGTGATCCAGACACTCCCATTTGCCAGCAGAAGCCTGCCCACCTGCTGCCTGCTCTCACACTGTTTTTACTAAAGACTCAAGTAATTGGCTCCAAAGATCACAGTACCATACATTAGGAAGGTCATAGACTGCCCCTGAATACTTCTGTTATACTTAACACTAAATAAAAAAGTATATTTTGTCTTAACAGTTCAAAAAAACCTCTTCCTAGATGTCTGTCTTCTCACAAAGAAACTGAGAAAGAAATAATAAAGATTTACTTCCTTTTAGTATTCTGGGTGCCTGAGCACACAAAGGAGACTCAGGACTATGGTGTCATTACTGCATTCCTGCGAACTTGTACATTTTAAAATAGCATCTTCTTTATTTAGAGTTATGTGGTTAAAAAAAAAAAAAAGATTGACAATCACATATGAAAAATGGATCCCTCACTGTATGTAGGCTTTGATCAGGAAAGCAGTTACTCTTCTACTGGCAGATCTTAAATAGCCAAGATTAAAGACACAAGTTTATTTAAGAGCAAGGAGGAAACTCATTTGACTTCTTGGAAGTCCTGCCAAGGGAAATACAAGATTTTTCTCCTACATTCTGTCTTCATGTTGATAATAAATCATCATGTTTTCTTTTTTTGCTGTTACAGTACTTCTGTTGCAGAGTGAGAATCATATGCTAGACAGTTGAGGGATTATCACTTAAATATTTTCTTAAATTTCATGTGTCTGCTCTCCTTGTACTGGAGGATAGTAAATGAGGCACAGAAAAAAGCTGAAAGGGTTCACACAGGTAATTTTTTCTGATGTAAACAAGAAGGGAAAGAAAATGAACAGAAATAAAGTTTACATTCCCTACTGATATCCAGCTGCATGAAAAGATGGTACAGAAAGAATCCACGTGATAGTAAAAGATAATCACAGCAGTGTATCCTCTAGCTGTTGACAAGCTCTTAGTTCATCCTACAATCATGTATTTTAAAGTGAAAGAAGGGACCAAAAGTGCTTTTGTGGATTTGATGTTAAGCTGAAAGTGGCATCTGTATAACACCAGACAATATCAAATCTTAGTTTCTATGTGCCATTTTCTTGGTGTCATAAAATGTTTTTTAGTTAGTCATGTCCGACTCTTGCAACCCCATGGCCTATAGCCCACCAGGCTCCTCTGTCCATGGGATTTCCCAGGCAAGAATACTGGAGTGGGTTGCCATTTCCTTCTCCAAGGGATCTTCCCAACCCAGGGATCAAGTCCTCGTCTCCTGGATTGGCAGGCAGATTCTTTACCACAGAGACCCCAGGTGTCATAAATGCTTCTTTTTAAAATAACTTACATTTTTTCAGTGATCAGAATTCAAACTCACATCTCTCTGGGATTGGTGTGAGCATGCTTTTTTTTTTTTCCTTGTAAGGAACTTACACCAAAGCAAATGGAGACCAGTATATATTTTATCAGTGAGTAGGGGAAAGTAACACTTTGGGATTCCCTGGTGGCTCAGATGGTAAAGAATCTGCCTGCAAAGCGGGACACCTGGGTTTGATCTCTGCCTCGAGACAGTTCCCTGGGGAAGAGAATGGCTACCCACTCCAGTATTTTTGCCTGGAGAATTCCATGCACAGAGCCTGGTGTTGCAAAGGGTTGGGGATAACTGAATGACTAACACTTTTCAGGGAAAAATAACTAGATTGAATCCTATTATTAATGTCTTTACAGGAGTGACTTCCTGCTTTTGTATATTATCTGAACAACTTTTTGTACTCTGCTTATATTAGCATCTTTAGTTTTGCTCCAAAGTCCATTTAACTGAAGTCAGGTTCTGTCACTGAGTAGGGAAGATCCACTGAAGAAGGTCATGGTAACCCACTCCAGTATTCTCATCTGGAGAACTCCAAGGACAGAGGAACATGGTGGGCTACTGTCCATGGGGTCACAAAGAGTCAGACACAACTGAAGCGAATTAGCGCGTATGCACACATTTTACAAAAGTTAATCAAACACATTTTTTTTTTCTATCTTGCTTCTGCCTGAGGCTTATAAAGTTAATCTTAGTTTATTAGAAACTTAAATAAGAAGTTTTAAAACAAAATTATTCACTGGCAGGAGAACCCAGATTTTATGCCTAGTCCTAAGTATTTTACATGAATTACCTATTAATAATTCATTTCTCACATTTTGTTTTTTCATTATACAGTTGAACAATTTGAAGTTTAGAGTAATTTTCAAGGTCACAACTTGAGGCAGATCCAGGATAAAGATACCGACTCAGACATTTTAACTGAAACCTAACAACAGTGTTGGTCTATACTGGTCATTAATATTTTCAGAACTATGTTTATAAAAGACTCCTTAATGATCACTCACTACCAACACAGTTTTGAAATAATATTGAAAAAGCAGAGCAATATGATTGATACCATCTTCCCAAGAAGTCAGGAATGATGTGGATGGACCTAAAAACTGTCATACACAGTGAAGTAAGAAGGAGAAGGACAGATACCATATATTAAGGCATATATGTGAAATCCAAAAAAATCGGTGAAGTCGATCCTATTTCCTAAGCAGAAATAGAGACATAGATATGGAGAACAAATGTATGGAGATGAAGAGGAAAAGGGGGGTGGGTGAAGTGGGAGATTGGGATTGACACATATACACTGTTAATCTCCTGAGAAAGAAATGGCAACCCACTCGAGTATTCTTGCCTGGGAAATCCCACTGACAGAGGAGCCCAGCCCATGGGATTGCAGAGAGTTGGTCATGACTGAGCATACACGCACTCTTGTATACCTACAGCTGATACACTTTACAGTGGATACTAACACATTGTAAAGTAATTATACTCTGATAAAAATAAAAATTCTGCATTATAAAAAGGAAAGAGTTACATGGAACGAGGTTTCTTTCCTCATTGACATATACTATATTTAGCTTAATTTCCAATTTCTTTTCTGATACTCTTGTGTAAGAGAACTATTATATTTAAGTGTACTAATTTTTATTGTCAAGTATGTTACTAAAATTAAGCATATTATTCAGATATGTTATTTATATCATTATGCTATGCAAACTTCAAATAAGATATAGTAATTAATTTTATGATAATTTTTAAGACCCATTCTTTTTGGTTCCTATGCTCTGAAGTAAGCGTTCAATTGACTGGACAAGAAAAAAATGTTTATATTAATGGTTTGTCAAAATAGATCTCCATGGGAAAAAGAGATATCCTATATCAAAAAGCATGCAGATTTTCCCCATTGCACTTGTAAGTGAAGTGAAGTGAAGTGACGTGGCTTAATCCTGTCCGACTCTTTGCGACCCCATGGACTGTAGCCTACAAGGCTCCTCTGTCCATGGAATTTTCCAGGCAAGAGTTCTGGAGTGGGTTGCCATTTCCAAGTTAAATAAATATTTAGGATTAAATTTCCATGAGTTACTGACATTTCCCTTGTCAGAATTAGTAAAAATCACAAGTGGAAAGAATATAAATGAACATCATGCTTGCTAAAGCTGTCAAGGAATTACTCTGTTCCTTCTTACCAAAGTATTCTCAAAGTACATGCATCAGTTAAATACATATATTAAAGACTAGCTTAAAATGGTGAGCTTAGTTAGATTTTAATTGTGTTAAGCATTGCTTTAGGTAACCCTGTAAATGAAGCATACCCTCCAAGGTCAGCACTTAAGACCTCTGGAGTGCTTGCTTGTTCTTATATTCTTGTGTTTGCTCTTCTGACTTTTATATGTGCCAGTAATGTCTCTGTCTCACTTTGGCAGACAAAATGTGTTCTCACAGTTTGAATGTGTAAGCTTGTGAAAGCATTTTTTTGGTTTTGTTTGTTTCATTTTGTTTGCTGTTTTGTTACACTCGATATCCCCATTGCCTAAATAAGTGCATAGTATCTGCACTGTGGTTCTAATCCAGGCAGAGTTCCTCACAGTTGTCACATACATCTGGGCATCTTATTCTGTGTTGTTAGAGTCAGATATTTTAGTCAGTCACATAAATGTTGATTTTTTAATTACTTTAATGGTCAATATTTAACTGTGATCACCAGTAAAAACTTTTATAAAACTTTCCACTAGGTTTTCTTCCTGTCTTTTGATAAGTTATTATATGATGGGAAAGGCATGGACCTTGGAGGTCAAACCCAAGTTGCTCTGCAAATTTCACCAGTTACTAGTTGTGCTATCTTAATTTAGTTCATTTCTCCATATCTCAGTTTCCTCATTTGGAAGATACAATGATAATATCTACTTTATATAGTTATTAAGAAATGATGGGATAATCTATATGAATGAAGCATTCTGTCAAATGTCCAGCAAATAACTAAGTATTAATAGTATAGTGAATATGAGCTCAGGATCTGAAATCATACAGACCTAATTTCAAATCTCAGATTTTACACACAGCAGATGTGAAAACCTAAGCAATTTTTAACCTCTGTTTAGCCTCAGTTACCTTATTGATTAAGTGGCTGTAATAAAAATACCTTTGTTATGACTATTAGAATTAAATGCAATATTGCATGTAGAACTTGTGTTAAACACAAAATGAGTGCTTAATAGTAGTTGTTATTAGTACTTGGTATCAATGTATTTGATATTATCTATGCTGCTATAGTTATTAGAATAATAAAACCTTCATTTCTGTGATATGAGAGTCTTAGTTTCTAATCAGACTTAAAGTAATATCAAACACATTGCTTATAGTATTTTTATTGCTACATTGTTGTTAATATAGTAATATTTAATAGAAAATATATGTGACAGTATTCCTTATAAGCTATAGTGTAAATAAACCACACATGGTTATTTTTTAGTTGGTTTGCTTGAAGTTGTTCTTTAAAAATATGTCCAAATACATGAATGAGGCAGCTGCACTATGAATGAGAAATTAGAGATACAAACAAAGGTAGCTTAGTCTGGAGTACCAAGAGCAGTCTCTACATGAAAATACCAAGACAAAATCGATAACAGTACACACAAGACTGTACATGCTTCAAAAAGATCAGAGGACTTGGTTAATCCAGTTCTAGTTTTATGGATGAGGGGTATTGGATCTGAGAGACTGGGTGACATACCCAGGGTTAAGGACAAAAAGGAATAATGTCCTGACTTCTAGTTAAATACTCTTTCCATTAAAGCCAAACTACTGTGGGAATCAGGTTTTTGGAAGCAAAATAATATTGCATGGAGATATTTGTCAAATTTTTATAATTGACTGGTATCAACTAATATAGTTCTTACCAGGTGTAGGAAACTATACCTTTCTCAATAGGATGAAACAATTTTAATAATTATGTTTTGAAAAAAATCAGTTAAAAATAAACGTATTTATAAAGCTATCCTTAATTTAAAAACTTTGATAGTGTAGAAAAGAGTCATATTAACTTTTGATTGGTCATTTTTTATTTACTTTAAGGGATGTCGAGTCATTAATCTTAGTTCCTCTAATCTGTGCCTTACATTATATTAAGTACATTTTATGGAGGCTCTGGAAGAATCATTACAGTTTGTTTTGTTTTTGTGGTAAACCTTTTAACAAATTATACTAAGTTTACTTCTGATAGTAGGTTGCTTTCTACAGTTGACAGTGACATTAGCCACCGGTGCTTCATCTGTTACTTCTAGTTAACTGATAATTATTTTATTCAAAAATAACTAATTATTTCATTCCAAAACCATAAATAGGCACTTAATTCATAGCTTCATCCATTGTAATCTTCAAGGTATAGAATTTTACAAAGAAAAAGCTGCCAAAACCCTGCTTTTCCCCAGATTGTAATTTTTGCTTCTCTGTCTTGTTTTATAGAGCTACATTCATGGGAGCAGCCAGGTCCAATTCGTGGCAGAGTCACACATTATTCTGGTACTAAGTATCCTTTAAAATACTGATGGGTTGAGAAGAACAAAGCAGAGCTGCATGCTATCAAATTGATTTTTTTCCTAACAAATAATCAAGACTTTTGAGACATTAAATTTTAAACTTTACCATGTGACTAATTTTCCAATTCCTATGCTATTTTCTCTTACCATGTAATTTTTAAAATTCTAAATCATTAATAGGTTATAATTTTCTCTTTTTTACTATTGAATTTTGAAGTATAGCTTTTGATTATTTCTGGCTAGAGTTTTTTTTTGTGATGTCTGTATGGTTTTCCCCTTTAGAATCTTAATGGGAAAGGGGAAAAAGAAGTGTTCTATTATATAAAAAGCAGGATAAAAAATTATCTTAGTTCCCTTAAATGTTACAGTAAATGAGAGGAAGATTTAGGATAATTAGACATCTTTTTGGAACATGGAAGACTAAATGTTATGAATCAGATAATACAGTACAATTTATGACTTACAGGTAGAAGAAAGAGGTACGATTCACTTTTCAAAAAACAAATTACATATTACTAGAATGAAGTAAGGTTAATTTGGGGGCAAACAGCTGTACTTTGGGGGAACACTGACATTTGTGTGAGTCCTGTGGATACGTTTGTATGTTAAGTTTATAGAGTTGAATGTACTGAGTCATTGTCAGGATCTAAAGTGTGCCTTATAGTGTCATTTATAAAATTTGATTACTCTCCTGGTTACCAAGGTTCATCTTCAAATAAAGCAGTCTAGACTCAATTTTCTAGTATCTGATATAACCATAACTATTTAAACCTTTAAGGATTCTTAGAACTCTCCTAGAGCAAAACGTCATTTTATAGCTAGGAAAACTAAAACCCACAAAATTTAATTGCCTTGCCTTAGTTTGGAGAAAGAACTGTGTTTTTTCCTAGACATACATACCTTTGGTACAGGTTAATTTACAGACTATTTACTAGTCTGTAAATAGTCTTTGAATATTCTCTGTAAATAGTCTGTAAATAGTCTTTGAATATTCTCATAGTAAGAGAATATTCAAACTGTCAGCATCACTACTCTTGTGCTTTGGGGCCACTATTAAGTAAACAGCGTCACCTGAACACAGCCCTGTGACCCCACGACAGCTGATCTGGTAACAGGATGGCTGCTGAGTGATGACTGAATAGGTAGTGAACACAGGGTGGACACTCTGGACAGAGGGACAGTTCACATCCAGATGGAACAGGGCAGAAAGATGTGAGATTTCATCATGCTGGTAGAATGGCATTTGAATCTTACTTTAAAACTTACGAATTATTTCTGAAATTTTCCATTTAATGTTTTTGGACTGTGGGTAACTGAAACTATAGAAAGTGAACCTATAGAAAAGGGGAAATATGTTTTGCAGGTAACTTTTTGGTTCTTATTTGTATAGTTTGTTTTTTTTTTTTTTTTCTGTTTTCAATCCATGATGTAGCTTTTTAGCAATATACTTCTTTCAAAGCAGCTATTAAATCAGAAATATCTAGCAGAAGGAATGAAAAGGTGTGTTAAGACCGTCATTCCATTGTATGGCAGAAATTCCCCAAGGTTTCATTTCGTGGCTCATTGACCTCAAGCTGAGATTTAGGACGCAAAGAAATTTTACAAACAGTATGACGTCTTCCATGTAGATTTTTAACAGTAAAATGTATTATCTTTCTGCTGCCAGTAACTATTTGTTGCTTTATCGCTGCTCTTCTTTTTATTTGCCTATATCTATGAAAAGAGAAAATGTCTTAAAATGGTGGGCTCATTAAAATCATCAATAAAAGTTTAGAAGAAGCCATTATATAGTAATTTCTGATTTTACTTTTACTTGGCAAAATCTACTAATTTTTTAAAACTTACTTTATAATTTTTTTTTTGTAATTTGCATGTATGTTTTTATGTGGTGGTTTAGTCACTAAGTTGTGTCTGACCCTCACAACCCCATGGACTGTAGCCCTCCAGGCTCCTCTGTTCATGGGATTCTCCAGGCAAGAATACTGGAGTGGGTTAAAAAAATGCAAATTCCAGGTGGTAACTTCTTGTTTATCTTTGGAGAATATTTCTGCCTTTTGGTTTTCTCTTCCTAATTTAGTAAGCCAGATCATTAGATGCAGTTGCTACATACAAAATTTATTTTAAAAAATCTAAGAATGAACAGATGGGAGTCATTTGATATCATAGGTTATAGAATGACATTTAGTAAAAATAAGATTTTTTTCCCTGTTAGTAGTCTTTTATTTCAGTACCCTATTTAGGAGGGGGGAAAGAAATCCTAAGTAGTCTTTGAGAGAAAGCTATTTTAAAAAATAATAAAAAATGTTATGACATTTTAATAAGGAATATATGAACTAAGGCTAATATATAAATCTCTATATTTTTCCAAATAAAATATTTTTAAAATTTTTGATTCAGTTATGTTTTAACACCTGGTGTAAATATATTTGCTGTTTGGAAGAAGGTAGGCTAATAGAAAAATAATTATTATTAGTATGAGGCATCAAGAGGCAACCTGTTGCATGGAAAAGTTGAATTGACTTTTTAGCCGGGTTTTTATACAGTACAAAAGGAGTTCTCCCCAGGTGGAGAATGAGTGGGCGAGAATATTCCAGTGGAAGGTGTAACAGGTAGACAGACATAAAATGAAAGAGTATTCAAAGACTGTGCAGGGCAGACTGATGAAAGGTTAGTTGGCTGGATAATAAATATCTTTCCATACGTTGCTAAGAAATTTGAATCTGATCTAAATTCACCAAGACATGTTCTACATGGTAGTGGAAACCAGACACACGAGTTCTTGGATTGGCTTTACTGTCAAGTATACAAATTCTGACCTGTCCCTTAATTCTGCATATCCTCTATCTGGGATGTCAAGATAACATAAGATAAATACCAATTAGAAGTAAAGGTTTTGATATAAAAGGCAAAGATTATACTAGCAGTAACAACTGTTTCTAAATATTATAAAATATGTGTTTTCATAAAGATCACATTTGCTTTTCCTATGAGAAAAACATTTGCTTTCCATCTATTATGAAAGTATAGTTTTACTCTGACTTATTTTGAATCTATGATAGACAGCAAATGTTTCTTTTTATGTGTTATATCCAAGGGGAAACATACTACAGAACAAAAATTAATGATGGATACAAGTTGAAGATATTTTAGATAAAGTCTTCTACAATATGCTGACTTTTCCCCAACATTTGTTCACATTTATCTTTAAACTGACAATCCTGGGTCTCTTCTTAGGAGCCATAGTAAACCTAACATCGTTTGTGATTGAGAATGGATTATAATGTAATGCAAATGTATGTGCATCTCTGTGCACATACATTTCTAGGATATTCATTTTCTGTGGATTTTGTTATTTACACAAACAGCAGCTCCTATTTTATGTAGGATCATGTCAATATTTTGACTTTTTTAGCAGTAAGAAAGTGATTGACAGGATAAGCAGGGGGCTGGAGAGTGCATAGTAGCTGAAGTGTATAATGATATGATATTAATCAATACAGATGTGCAAAGTTATACATGAAGTAGAACAAAGGTGTGTGTGTGTTTGTGTCTGTGTAGGCATAGTCATTAATCTCAGGACAACAGAAAAAGTTTCAGGAACATTACCATTTAGCTGGTATATACTTATATCTCTTAATGTTGAGATTCTTTAATAAGGCTTAGTCAAATGGTTACACCCATCAGTTTAATGACAGAAATGTATTTGTTATTCCAGAGTTTGACACAGAATCTCTCAGAGATTTGTAGCTTTCATTAATCAGTCAGCCTTCCACCCAATAAAGGAAGACCTACACATTAACTCTGACAGATGTTAGAGTCAAAGCTTCTTCCTGTGTTTATAAATCAGTACATTATCTAAAAATGTTTACATTACAAATGTGATTTTTTTCCCCAAATGATAAGTATTATGTAGGCTCTCTTTTGCCAAAAATTATTTTCATTGACAGAATAAAACTTGACCTAAATAATTCTCAACACTCAAAGTTTTTAAGCTCCAAAGTATTTTTAGATAAAAGAGGAGGGTTGGCCAGTTTAAAGCCATTTAGTGTAATTCATGTATCTCAGTTACAGCCATGAAGTTTAAAGTAGGTTCACAGCTCTTTCCTTGTTAATGACTAGAAAACTCACTTTTGCGGGAAACATTCTAAGTAAAAAACTCACACTTAGTTCCTGATCCTGCTGCTCTCTAATAAAATATTTTACATTGGGGTTGTACATAACACCTATATCTAATAATCTCTTTGCTTTAAAGTTCCTACTTTGAGATTATGTGTACAAGGATTTTTGCATTTCTTCATTTTCACATAAGAGCAAAGCTAACTTCCTCTCAGACATAACAGTTTAGAGTATCTTTGGCACTGTTTCAGATCCTCTATAGCAGGGGTTGGAAAACTAGGACCAGCGAGGTTCAATTCCAGCCTGACTGCTATTTTTATAAATTAAGTTTCATGGGAACACAGCCACACCTATTCATTTGTGAATTGTCTGTGATTACTTTGCACTACAGTAGCAGAATTGAATAGTAACAATACACCGTACAGTGTGCATAGCCCCAAATATTTACATTCTGGGCCTTCACAGGAAAAGTCTGCAAACTACTATTTTGTAGAGTATAAATAATAGAAAACAAGACCCCACAACCTTATTACCCCAAGACAGTTGCTTTTAACTTATTATCTTTCTTTGCCTGAATTTCTCTTATTATTTGTAAAGAGATGCAATTATATTGTTAAGTGCATTTTCACTTGATATAAAATTTTATGCTTAGCATAAAGATATACATGGTTAAACAGACTTAACTATTTTGTTCCTTTGCTGTTCCATCATTTTCTTCTAACCCTGTTACCATCCTGCTTCAATTCTTCTATGTTCTTTTGGTTTGCACCTTTTACTCACTAACTTTGTGGCTTTGCACAAGTTATTTAGATCTCTCTGATGGCTTCAGTTTCCTTATGTGTAAACTGAGGATTACAATCATGTATATCAGAGCCTAGTTGGTACTGGGTAAGATAGTGAAGAAAATAAACTCCCTACCCTTTGGGCACTAACACTGTAGTGACAGGAGAGAGACAGTAAATAAAGATACATGTTCTAAATTCCTTTTAAAAAATAATGATAACAGAGCAAAATAAAGCAGGATAAGAAGTACAGTGTTCAAAGGAGGCTTCTCTACTGTCATTTGATCAAAATCCCAAAGGAAGTGAGGGAGTGAGTTACATGGACATTGAGGGGAATAGCATTCAGATAGAGAAATAGCAAGTGCAAAGATCCTGAGGCAGAGGATTTTTCTTGTTGAAAAAATACCATGGACACGAGTAAGAGCCCACAAGGGCAGAGCAGTATAGGAAGTGGATCAGTACAAATGAGGTGCCACCTGGAGGTCGTTTTGAGGTCTTTAAATTATTAACTTTCCATCTCACTGTGAGTAAAGAGTACTCTGAGGAAAAGAATGACATTACCTGCCTTATGTTAAAGATATTAGAAAGTCCATACTGCCCAAAGCAATCTGCAGATTTTAAAATACTAATGCCATTTTTCACAAAACTAGAATAATTAAAATTTGCACGGAACTGCATAAGACCCTGTTTAGCCAAAGCAATCATGAGAAAGAAGAACAAAGCTGTAGGTATCATAGACCGTGATTCCAAACTATATTAAAAAGCTGTGTGGCTTCCTTGGTGGTCCAGTGGTTAAGAATTCACCTTGCAATGCAGGGGACACCGGTTCAATAAGCCCTTGGGCCGTAGCTACTGAGGCTACACTCTGGAGACCATGAGCCACGAATACTGAGCCCACGTGCCGTAATTGCTGAAGCCTGCGTGCCCTGGAACATACACTCCGCAACAAGAGGAGCCACTGCAACGAGAAGCCTGCACACCCCTAGAGAGTAGCCCCTGCTCTCCACACCGGAGAAAAGCCCACACAGCCATGAGGACCCAGCACAAAACACTATGGTAATAGAAGCAGTATAGAATCAGCACAAAAGTGGAGACACAGACCAGCAGAACACACTGGAGAGCCCGATATAAACCCAGGCGCTTATGGCTGATTAAGCTACAAAAAGAAAGAATATGCAGTGGGAAAAATACAGCCCCTTTCATAAATGGTGTTGGGAAAACTGGACAGCTACATGTGGAAGAGCGAACCTGGACCACTCTCTCACACCATATACAAAATAAAGTCAAAATGAATTAAAGACTTCAAGGTAAGACCCGAAACCATGAAATTCCTCAAAGAAGACACACAGGCAGGATGCTCTTTGACATGGATCTTGGCAATAATTTTTTGGCTCTGTCTCCTTAGACAAGGCAAACAAAAGCAAATATAAACAAGTGAGACTACATCAAACTAAGAAGCTTTTTGCACGTTGGAAAAAAAGCCATCAACAAAATGAAAAGGTAGCTTACTGAAAGGGAGAAGATATTTGTAGTTTATATATCCAGTAAGCAGTTAATATCCAGATGCACAACTCATACAACTCAGTATCAAGAAACAAACAACACATTTTAGAAATAGATAGAGGACTTAAGTGGACTAAACTCTGTTCTAAGGAAGACGTAATTCCAACAGTCACGTGGAAAGATAGTCTAAACCACTAATCATCAAGGAACTGCAAATAAAATCCAAGTAAGGTACCACCTTACACCTGTCAGAATGGCTGTCATCAAGAAGACAACAAATAATCCTTGATGAGGATTGGAGGAATCTAATTTGGTACAGCCACTATGGGAAATAGTAGGAAAGTTTCTAAAAATATAAAAATAGAACCAGCATATGATTCAGTAATTTTCTGAATATTTACATGAAGAAAATGAAAATAACTCAGAAGGATATATACACCTCTTTGTTCAGTGCAGCATTATTTACAGTAGCCAAGATATGGACACAACCGAGCTGCCCATCAGCGGATGAACGGGTGAAGAAGATACGAGGTACAGACACACATAAACACTCAACCGTTAGAAGAAGAATCTTGCCATTTGCAGCAACACGGATGAATCTAAAAGAGCCTGCTAAGTGAAATAAGCTAGAGAAAGACAGGTACTTTATGAACTCACTTGTATGTGGAATCTAAAAAACAAATGAACAAACAACAAACCGAAAACAGATTCATAGATACAGAAAACAGGGTGTTTGCAAAGGGCAGCTGGGTGAGGGCTTGAGCAGTAGAGGAGATGATAGGAGATGAGGAGGCACAAACTTACAGTGTTAAAGTAGTCATGGGGATGTAATATACAACATAAGGAATATGGCTGATAATCTGCAGTAACTCTGTATGGGACATGTGGTTACTCGACTTCTGGTGATTATTAGTTCCTAACGTATTTAAATGTCCAGACACTTAATACTGTATATCTAAAACTAACAGAATATTTCTAAGACTTAGGGATAGGAATTAATTTCCTAAGTAAGAAACAGTAACCAAAGCTCATAAAGGAAAAGAATAACAATTTTGACCATACTGAAATGACAACCTTCTGCATAAGTAAACTATTTAAAAGACAAGTAGAGGAATCTGTATATAACACTTCAAAACATTCATATTCAGAAAAAACTGAAGCATCTTCAAAGATAATAAGAAAAGGCAAATATACTTATGGGGAATGGGCAAAAAAAAAGTACAAATAATACAAAAAATTAAGCAAAAAAAGGAATTAACATATCAAAAGATAAACTCTGACTCACTAGTGAGACAGATCTCTACTCAACAGTTTGATAAAATCAATAGTTCAGCAAAACTGTGTTAGTGCAGTGTAAAGAAATGGTAATTCTTTTAACACTACTTGTTTTACAGAATATGATCATACCTAGTAAATTTGAAACTACACGTATCAGCCTCTCAAAAACTCTACCTCTAGGTGTAGGCCCTAGAAAAAATATTTCACATGTATATATAAGAAGATATTCCTTGTAGGAGTATTTCTAATAGCAAACACTTGGAAACAAATGCCCTTGAGTAAGAAAACGAATAACAGTATACTCTGATGAAAATCTTACAGATTTGTAATAACACTGTTTGAATTTGTGTGAAGTTCAAAATTAATCAAATGAGAAACACGTTGGTCACACAGTTTTCAAATCTACAGAGGGCCAAAGTGACAAAGCAATTTTTGACAAAGTGAAAGTCGCTCAGTCACGTCTGACTCTTTGCTACCCCTAGAATTCTCTAGGCCAAAATACTGGAGTGGGTAACCTTTCCCTTCTCCAGGGGCTCTTTCCAGCTCAGGGATTGAACCCAAGTCTCCCACATTGCAGGTGGATTCTTTACGAGCTGAGCTACAAGGGAAGCCCAAGAAGACTGGAGTGGGTAGCCTTATCCACTCTCCAGCGGATCTGCCTGATGTAGGAATCGAACTGGGGTCTCCTGCATTGCAGGTGGATTCTTTACCAACTGAGCTATCAGGGAAGCCCTACAGAGGGAACAGTAGTAAATTTTTTTGTAAGTATATATATATATATATGTTACAAAGCCATTAACAGGGGTATGTGTTACACTTGAGTGACCATAATTAATATCTAATAAAATGTAATTTGCTTAATAACTTCGCCCTAAGTGACTATTTCTGTCTCTGTCTGCTAATAACACTTACATACAATGTACACATGGGTGTTTACGTATCCAGTTTTATCCTGAGAATGTTTTAATATACAGCTTTCATCTAGTTAAAATTTTAAAGCATCTAATTTCTAAACTTTATTTTCCCCCAGAAATAAAAAATAGTGCTATTTCCCCCAATGTTATATTTTGGAAAGAATTTTGGAAGCTTCTCAGTAGATGGCATCATAAAATAAATATTTGTTTTGTTTGTAATATCTATATAAAATAATTTTTAAATGTGATTTATATTTTGAATATTTATAGAAAATGTTTTTGAGATAAATTAATCCAGAAGTCTGTGTGAATTGTCAGTAGCTCAAGTCTGTACACTTAGGTGGATAGATTAGAATTATACATGAATATAAAAGGATGTTGCCAGAAAAAAATGGAAGGGGAATCCTAATTGAACTCCTTTTTAAGGATCTACATCAATCCCATCAGTCTGCTTCAAAGAACTAAGTTAAGCAGTCAATTTCCTGTTTATCAGCAGTTTCAGTGAAACAAGCTTTTAATTTTTCTATCAGTTAATTATTGGTAACATCCCCATCACTACACAATCGAAACTCAAAGAACTTACACTTATCTAAATTTCAGAAGTTTTCAAACTGTTATCATGAATTTCCTCAAAGTTTAGTGGTATGTATATATGTGTGTCGGGTGGGCGTCCCTGGTGGCTCAGTGGTAAAGAACCTGCCTGCCAATGCAAGAGAGGCCTGGGTCGGGAAGATGCCCTGGAGAGGGAAGTGGCAACCCAGGGCCGGGAAGATGCCCTGGAGAGGGAAGTGGCAACCCAGGGCCGGGAAGATGCCCTGGAGAGGGAAATGGCAATCCAGGGTTGGGAAGGTGCCCTGGAGAGGGAAGTGGCAACCCACTCCAGTGTTCTTGCCTGGAGGATCTCATGGACAGAGGAGCTTGGCGAACTACAGTCCATGGGTTTGCAAAGAGGCACATAGGACTTTGCAACTAAACAACAACAGGAACATTTTTGTCAGGCAAGGGGATGGTATTTAGTAGCTTTCTCTCTTGCACATATTAGGCATTCACCAAGGCTGGTTGGTTGGTTCCATGCTGAGTATATTCTAATTTTCTGTGATTGTCCAGTGAAATGTCATTCTAAGTGTAACTAGTGTATGTATATCTTTATGTATAAGGTAAAATATCTTTATTGGTTTTGAGAGTATATAATTCATATGCACTATTACAGTCCTGGAATTTAAGAGCATTTAGAATTAGACCTTAAAAGTCTCACCAAGCAAAGTTTGAGGTTATGTAGGAGAAGGCAATGGCAACCCACTCCAGTACTCTTGACTGGAAAATCCCATGGATGGAGAAGCTTGGTAGGCTGCAGTCCATGGGGTCACTAAGTCAGACATGACTGAGCAAATTCACTTTCACTTTTCACTTTCATGCACTGGAAAAGGAAATGGCAACCCACTCCAGTATTCTTGCCTGCAGAATCCCAGGGACAGAGGAGCCTGGTGGGCTGCCGTCTGTGGGGTCGCACAGAGTTGGACACGACTGAAACGACTTAGCAGCAGCAGCAGGAATCTAAAAATCAAGGCATATTTATTTAAATACATGAAAAGCAGTAATTTTATATCAGGAGAGTAAGTAGCATTCACCTCTGTGTGCATGTGTAATTCAATCATTCTGGTACAGAACACATGGTGTTCAGGTCCAGAACAATTAATAGATTTTATTTGCATCTATTTCTAATGTTTCCTTGACAATTACTATAGATGCTGCTATCACCATGGGGATGGTTCTTCTAAATGAAGCGGCAACATCCAAGGGAGATGTTGGAAAAAGACGGAGTAAGTCTCTGTGTTGGTATCTTTGTAAGTTTGTTTTAGTCAAGCTTCATTTAAATCAAATAGGAAATAGATAAAAAGTCCTTTGTAAACGAACTTCTAAAGGAAGGTTCTGGTTTGAAGACAGCCGCAGTGTTTCTTACTTTTTTCTCTTTCTTGGATGTGTGGTATATGCACAAATATTTAAAAATACATTTCTTCCAAAATGGGATTGGTGCTTTTCTGTGGAACTGGGTATAAAGAAAAGCTGTTATTTGCCCTTGTTGGGGGTGGTTTGATTTACCTCTGCTGAAGTTATGGTCTCTTTGGTCATGTCCACCGTACAGGAAGAGGGGGAAAGTTCTAGGGACAGAGTCTTCAGAGGATTTATAGGCTAATAATGTGTCCCCTATGCCAACAAGAGTCATCTGTGCATTCAAGGACTGATTCAGACAGAGAAGTCTGTGCATAAGTGTTGTACCCCGAAGTGTTAAAATGCCTTCCAACTACCTCCAAAACCTCTTTTGAGCTACAATTTGAAAGGGGGCATCTTTTGGTACTGTCTTTTTCAGGGTTTTTGCCTTTCCAATGATATTCCAACATTCACAGCTCTACTGAGTTTCAGCTTTGTGTCTCAACCAGGTGACTGTTTTATCCTTTGACAGAACTGTTCCCCTCAGGAAGTTCCAATAAGAGATGACACATTTTTATGAAGTGTGTTTGGCAGGAAAAGGGAAAAAACACATAGGAAAATCTTCTGCCCTCAGGAGCATGGGTCAAAGAATGTCTGAGAGCCTTAAATTCAGTATTTCTTGCCACAAATCTTTCCATAATTGACATAAAGTCCCTATGTGAGTTTATGATTATGCTTCCACAAACCTATAATTAAGATTTTTATCAATATGCTTTGCATTTCCGAACCCTATTAAAATCCAGAATGTATGTATGAGGAACATAGGCATCTGGAGAAGACTCCTATTAAAAAGATTAAAATAAAAATCCAGATTTATTTTCTTTGTGGGAATTTTAGCTATGGTGACACGAATGTCAGTCAGTCATAGTGATTTCTAAATACAATCCTTAGGGATCTTGAGTGTTGAAACATTTTGGATGCAATAGATCTTTTACCCTCATTTCCCCTGATGCCATTTACATACTGTTATAAAGAAACCACAGAAGCAATGGATGCTTTACTTTGTTTAGTTAAACATTGTTCAGAACATCACTTTATGATTTATCATTTGCATAAAGAATGTGATGTTCTTGGGACCAATGAATAGTATTTATATAAGGACAAATTCTTACATGTTCATTTACTTATCATACATCCTGTCACATTAAAGTAGTAAGAGTGTGTAACATATATATATAAAATCACTTCAACCCCCACCCACTGCCACTTTAATTGTGTATGTGTGTGCGAGAGAGCGTGCACAAGCGAGTGCATGGGAGAGAGAGAAGGAGTGGGGAATGGGAAATATATTTTGAAATTAGCCCTTTTGATCCCAGTGTGGTTTTTATTTTGGATGTAATGCAAGTGCTGTGGTTACTGTTGCCCAGGTCAGAATCCGTCTGTGCCCTCTTAGCACTTTCTTCTCACAAGTATGCTATCTGGGAACGGCTGCAGTGCATGGTTTGTTGGGTCACCACTGACTCCTCCTGAGTCCTCTTCCTTCCCCATGTGCCTGTACCTCAGTTCCATTACTTTGCTTTACCACATAGAATCAAGTAAATAGCTTCTGTTTTACTTGATCACATTTTGAGACACATTTCCCACGGTGCATATCAAGTGTTCAATTCAGTTCAGTCACTCAGTTGTGTCTGACATTTTGCGACCCCATGGACTACAGCACGCCAGGCCTCCCTGTCCATCACCAGCTCCTGGAGTTTACTCAAACTCACGTTCATCGAGTCAGTGATGCCATCCAACCATCTCATCCTCTGTCATCTCCTTCCCCTCCTGTGTTCAGTCTTTCTCAGCATCAGGGCCTTTTCCAATGAGTCAGTTCTTTGCATCAGGTGGCCAGAGTATTCAAGCTTCAGGTTCATCATCAGTCCTTCCAATGAATATTCAGGACTGATTTCCTTTAGGATGGACTGGTTGGATCTCCCTGTAGCCCAAGGGACTCTCAAGAGTCTTCTCCAACACCACAGTTCAAAAGCATCAATTTTTCAGCACTCAGCTTTCTTTATAGTCAGACTCTCACATCCGTACATGACTACTGGAAAAACCATAGCTTTGACTAGACTGAACTTTGTTAGAAAAGTAATGTCTCTGCTTTTTAATATGCTGTCTAGGTTCCTCATAGCTTTTCTCCCAAGGAACAAGGGTCTCTTAATTTTATGGCTGTAGTCACCATCGTGGTTATCTGGGTCATGATCTTTTTGATATAGTTCTTCTGTTTATTCTTGCCACCTCTTAATATCTTCTGCTTCTGTTAGGTCCATACCATTTCTGTCCTTTATCTTGCCCATCTCTGCATGAAATGTTCCCTTGGTATCTTATTTTCTTGAAGAGATCTCTGGTCTTTCCCATTCTGTTGTTTTCTTCTATTCTTTGCACTGATCACGGATGAAGGCTTTCTTACCTCTCCTGCTATTCTTTGGAACACTGCATTCTGATGGGTATATCTTTCCTTTTGTCCTCTGCCTTTTGCTTCTCTTCTTCTCTCAGCTATTTGTAAGGCCTCCTCAGACAACCATTTTGCCTTTGAGCATTTCTTTTTCTTGGGGATGGTCTTGATCCCTGCCTCCTGTACAATGTCACAAACCTCCATCCATAGTTCTTTAGGCACTCTATCAGATCTAATTTTTGAATCTATTTCTCACTTCCACTGTATAATCGTAAGGGATTTGATTTAGGTCATACCTGAATGGCCTGGTGGTTTCCCTACTTTGTTCAATTTAAGTCTGAATTTGGCAATAAGGAGTTCATGATCTGAGCTACAGTCAGCTCCTGGTCTTGTTTTTGCTGACTGAATAGAGCTTCTCCATCTTTGGATGCAAAGAATAGAATCAGTCTGATTTCAGTATTGACCATCTGGTGATGTCCATGTGTAGAGTCTTCTCTTGTGTTGTTGGAAGAGGATGTTACTATGACCAGTTCGTTCCCTTAGCAAAATTCCATTAGCGTTTGACCTACTTTGTTTTGTACTCCAAGGCCGAATTTGCCTGTTACCCCGGGTATCTCTTGACTTCCTACTTTTGCATTCCAGTCCCCTATAATGCAGAGGACATCTTCTTTGGGTGTTAGTTCTAGAAGGTCTTGTAGGTCTTCATAGAAATGTTCAACTTCAGCTTTTTCAGCATTACTGGTCAGGGCATAGACTTGGATTACTGTGATATTGAATGGTTTGCCTTGGAAACAGAGATCATTCTGTCGTTTTTGAGATTGCATCCAAGTACTGCATTTCGGGCTCTCCTGTTGACTATGAGGGCTACTCCACTTCTTCTAAGAGATTCTTGTCTACAGTAGTAGATATAATGGTCATCTGAGTTAAATTCGCCTATTCCAGTCCATTTTAGTTCATTGATTCCTAAAATGTTGAGGTTCACTCTTGCCATCTCCTGTTTGACCACTTCCAATTTGCCTTGATTCGTGGACCTAATATTCCAGGTTCCTGTGCAATATCGCTCTTTACAACATCAGACTTGACTTTTATCACCAGTCACATCCACAGCTGGGTGTAGTTTTTGCTTTGTCTCCATTTCTTCATTCTTTCTGGAGTTATTTCTCCACTGATCTCCAGTAGCATATTGGGTACTTTCCGACCTGGGGAGTTCATCTTGCAGTTTCCTATCTTTTTACCTTTTCATACTGTCAACAGCAAAGGGAGTGATAAAGTGTTTTACTCAGCTCCTGGAAAAAGACTGAGGAAAGGAAGAAGTGTGTGGTCATACCAAATGTAGGAAGATGTAAAGCATCATGTCATTCATCCTGGGTGCACTAAGATTATTATAAGCAAAGTTGCTACATCAAGTGGCTGGTGTCTATTTGGGCATTCTACAATTTCAGGGGGAAAAGGTGGTTTTCATTTTTGCAGTATTCAGCAGCCTTTTTTTTTTTGCTTTATTTTCTGCCAAATTTCATTTGGAATTCACCTGCATGTGTGTTATATATGAAATGTCACAGAGGCTGCAACTGAATGCTATTAAGTACTTAGGATTTTTCACAATTTGTTCTCAAACCTGAGAGAGTGATATTCCTACAGAGTTGAAGGAAAACTGATCAACAGGCTTCTGGATCATGTCTTAACAATTTCCTAAAGTCTCTACTGATTTCTAGGATTGTAATTAAACCTGGTCTAATTTATATGCTAGAATAATTTAAAAATTATAGTTCATCACTATAGAAGCATATAGAATTATTTAATCTCCCTTGTTTTCTTCTGTCTTGGTGTGTTTAATCTCTTTTATCTTCCCCTTTCTTTTATAATTAATCATATTAGATAGTCCAGTGTTTTTAAAGAATTCCCTGAAACTAATGAAAGGATATAAGTATCATGCATAATTTTTATTTTTAAGGAATATTTAGGTATTTCTTATTAGAAGAACTTATTTACAGAGCAGCTTTAGGTAAAATTCCATTTCTCTAAATATATATTTTCTTTTATTCTAAACCTACCTGCATTTAATTGGCTCATATTTTTAAGCATTTAAAGATTTTACTACTAGCAAATTTAATTAAAAATCTAGTAGATGTATTTGCATATATTTCATAATATATATTTGATTAGTCACCTACTTTAGAGTAAAATCTTCCTAACCGTAACAGAAAGGGAAAAAATGTCCCTGTTGTCAACTTGTGAGGGATAAAGTGATGCTGGAAACCTAAATCACAGCGTATTCTGCTGTGACATTCACCACCTGCTCCTTTGTAAAACGAACACTAATGCGTTAACACTATCACCAGCTATTTAGGGTTGGTTTTCCCTCTTTGACTATCACAGTCTGTATTTTCTCACACCCCAAGCCTTTGTTACCGGCTTTCGGTATGCTGGGATGAACTATCACTTGTAAGTAACAGGCATTTACTGAAGCAATAATCTAGCCAATCATCTAAAATTACATTTCTTTGTAAATATTGCATGGCATCTGAAAATAAAATTATATTGCACATTCCAATACTGTAGATGTCTCTGCTAATATAACCAGTACTTCACAGTGCAGGGACCAATAATCTCATTTGTGGTTGATCACATTTTCTTGTGTTTTGTTTTCTTCCCTCTGGGGGCGTTTTAGTACTTGTAGGAATTCGGTAAGAGAAGAATACCATCCAAAAACTTAGATCAACCACTTTTGTTTTGTTTTGTTTTCATACTCCAAGTAGTAAATTGTCATTGAGAAGAATGTGGAAAATAATGATTATCTGGTTTGTGGTACCTGTATGTGCCATGAGCTGTTACATGTAAGTATGTGTAATTAACTGAGTGCTTTTTAAAAATATAAACATTTGTGTTGTGTGTGTCTACACTAATGGAGTTTTCTGTTTCTTTCTAGTTATTTGTCTCGTGGGATTAGGCCTGGTGGTCTTCTTCTTCAGTTTTTTACTTTCAATATTTCGTTCCAAGTACCACGGCTACCCTTACAGGTAATATCATTATACTAATATGAATGTTTTCATTTTAAACTAATAGAATAAATCGAATTTCATGTTTTTATGTTTCTAACATGTATTTAAGGATTAATATAAAGTAGCTACCTTATTTGCAAAGTCATGTTACTCTGTTAAGCAGGTTTTTGAGCACCTACTATGTGTTCAGCACAGATTAAATGAAGGAGATATATATATAAGGCATGGTACCTGCCCTCCTTCGTATATGATGGTTTCATTTTAGATATATGTTGCATACATATGTATGTATGTGTGTGCAGATATATACATGTATGTATACATTACATATATATACAGACACACACATAACAAAATGAGTTTTCAACTTTGTGGAATTTATCAAAATTTCTTGTTTTGGTTTGCCTATTCATGATTTTTACTTCATTTACAAATTTTTTCTCATATAATCTAGTGTTCAGTGTCCAGTAAACTCCATCATAGTTTGAATTCTTCAAAGTTTTAGCTTTTTCAAATAAAGAATGGCAACATGAATGGAAAATGAAATGATAAAAGAATCTCTGGTCACTACAAGCTGTCATAAAAGAACATCTCCTAAGATTTTCATCAACATAGTTTGATAACTGGGGATGGGAAGATGTTGAAAATTCATTCTGAAGCAATGTTATTATAACCAAACTATTATTGTTACTAAAGCAAAATACAGCTAACAAACCAGATTACAGTTATCCAGGTCAGGAAGTAGGCACAGGTTCATTTCTTGACCATTCCTCCCTTAACTTGTCTCAAAGGAATAAGTATTCCACTTTCTCTAGGGAGCATCCTCCTCCCCAGTGAAGAAGTAAAGGTCCCTTTCCTCCAAGATTTTGAGCACTTTCTGTTGAGATAGTAGAGCTCATGATATATTGACAGAAAATAAAATCTCATAATTTACATCCCTCTTGCAGGTGAGTGAATGAGTGATAATCGCTCTGTAGTATCCGACTCTTTGTGACCCCATGGACTGTAGCTTGCCAGGTTCCTGTGTCTGTGGAATTCTCCAGAATATTGGAGTGGGTTGCCATTGTGAACTGGGCAATTACTTCAAGAAAATGTTTCTTCATAGGTGATGGCAGCCATGTGTAGCTTTATCTGGGGCATAGAACTATTCCCATGACAGATCTGATTAAGGGCTTATCATAAAGAGTAAAACACTTCAACCCTGCCTCTGTATCTTTTCATATGGGCAGAGGCACGTTTCCAGGACTTCTCACATCCATTAAAAATAAATGTACTCAAGGAGTAGAAGAAATCTGAATATCAGATGTGAGCTGTGGGACCATCTGCCTTTAATCTGGTCTGCAGTATAAGATAATTTTTGAAAAACATGAGGTCTCAGGGCAAGAAGTTTAATAAGAAAGGCCAAGTAAAGTCTCCAGTTTCTTGGTTTTTATTCTTGATGCTGTCTGGCTATCTCATTTTGGTTTTGAAAATACGAAGTCAGAAGAATCAAATCCAAGATGAAGTAGGCCCAAGAAAGATGAAGTTTCTGTTCTTCTTCTCCCTTACCCTAAGATTGAGGATCATGGTTCTGTATGATTAGAGTCTCAGTTTGACTTGCATGTATTCCATTAACAGAATCTGAAGAAGAATATTTCCATTATTCAAGTTTTCATTTACTTAAAAAACACTTATTCATTTCAACCTACAGCATTTATGGGGTCAATGAAAGGTATCTAAATTATAAAAAGGAAAGTGTCATAAGTTATATGATTCTTAAAACCTATTTAGTTGACAGAAAACGGAGGAAGGTAAAGAGCAAGTTCCAGATCTCCTTACACATCAGAGCACCTAAGCCAACAAGAATCAGTTGAGTTCAGTTCAGTTGCTCAGTCATGTCTGATCCTTTGCGACTCCACAGACTGCAGCATGCCAGGCCTCCCTGTCCATCACAAACTCCCGGAGTTTACTCAAACTCATGTCCATCAAGTCAGTGATGCCATCCAACCATCTCATCCTCTGTCGTCCCCTTCTCCTCTGCCTTCATTCCTTCCAAGCATCAGGGACTTTTCAAATGAGTCAGTTCTTTGCATCAGGTGGCCAAAGTATTGGAGTTTCAGCTTCAGCGGCAGTCCTTCCAATGAATATTCAGGACTGATTTCCTTTAGGATGGACTGGTTGGATCTCCCAGCAGTCCAAGGGACTCTCAAGAGTCTTCAACACCACAGTTCAAAAGCATCAATTCTTCAGCGCTCAGCTTTCTTTATGGTCTAACTCACATCCATACATGACTACTGGAAAAACGACAGCTTTGACTAGATGGACTTTTGTTGGAAAAGTAATGTCTCTGCTTTTTAATATGCTGTAGGTTGGTCATAACTTTTCTTCCAAGGAAGTGAAGTGAAGTGAAGTCGCTCAGTTGTGTCTGACTCTTTGCGACTCCATGGACTGTAGCCTACCAAGCTCCTCAGTCCATGAGATTTTCCAGGCAAGAGTACTGGAGTGGGTTGCCATTTCCTTTTCCAGGGGATCTTCCTGACCCAGGGATCGATTCTGGGTCTCCCGCATTGTAGGCAGACGCTTTACTGTCTCAGCTACCCTGCAATCACAATCTGCAGTGATTTTGGAGCCCAAGAAAATAAAGACTGGCACTGTTTCCATTGTTCCCCCATCCATTTGCCATGAAGTGATGGGACCGGATGCCATGATCTTCATTTTCTGAATGCTGAGCTTTAAGCCAACTTTTTCACTGTCCTCTTTCACTTTCATCAAGAGGCTCTTTAGTTCTTCTTTGCTTTCTGCCATAACGGTGGTGTCATCTGCATATCTGAGGTTATTGATCCGATTGCAGCTTGTGCTTCATTGCACCCAGCATTTCGCATGATGTACTCTGCACATAAGTTAAATAAGCAGGCTGACAATATACAGCCTTGACATACTCCTTTCACGATTGGAAACAGTCTGTTGTTCCATGTCCCATTCTAATTGTTGCTTCTTGAGCTGAATACAGATTTCTCAGGAAGAAGGTCAGGTGGTCTGGTATTCCCATCTCTTTCAGAATTTTCCATAGTTTGTTGTGATCCACACAGTCAAAGGGTTTGGCATAGTCAGTGAAGCAGAAGTAGACGTTTTTCTGGTATTCTCTTGCTTTTTTGATGATCCAGCGGATGTTGGTAATTTAATCTCTGGTTCCTCTGCCTTTTCTAAATCCAGCTTGAACATCTGGGAGTTCACAGTTCACGTATTGTTGAAGCCTGGTTTGGAGAATTTTGAGCATTACTTTGCTAGTGTGTAAGATGAGTGCAATTGAGTGGTAGTTTGCGCATTCTTTGGCATTGCCTTTCTTTGGGATTGGAATGAAAACTGATCTTTTCCAGTCCTATGGCCACTGCTGAGTTTTCCAAATTTGCTAGCATATTGAGTGAAACACTTTTACAGCATCATCTTTCAGGATTTGAAACAGCTCAACTGGAATTCTATCACCTCCACTAGCTTTGTTCATAGTGATGCTTCCTAAGGCCCACTTGATTTCACTTTCCAGGATGTCTGGCTGTAGGTCAGTGATCATACATGATTACCTGAGTCGTGAAGATCTTTTTTGTACAGTTTTTCTGTGTATTCTTGCCACCTCTTCTTAATATATTCTGCTTCTGTTAGATCCATACCATTTCTGTCCTTTATTGTGCCCATTTTTGCATGGAAAGCTCTCTTGGTAAGCTGAAGCTGAACAGTTCTGTGAAGACCTACAAGACCTTCTGGAGCTAATACCCCAAAATGATGTCCTTTCATTATAGGGGACTGGAATGCAAAAGTAGGAAGTCAAGAAATACCTGAAGTAACAGGCAAATTTTGCCTTGTAGTACAGAATGGAGCAGGGCAAAGGCTAATAGAGTTTTGCCAAGAGAACGCACTGGTCATAGCAAACATCATCTTCCAGCAACACAAGAGAAGAGACTCTACACCTGGACATCACCAGATGGTCAATACTGAAATCAGATTGATTCTATTCTTAGCAGCCAAAGATGGAGAAGCTCTATACAGTCAGCAAAAACAAGACCAGGAGCTGACTGTGGCTCAGATCATGAACTCCTTATTGCCAGATTAAGACTTAAATGGAACAAAGTAGAGAAAACCACTAGACCATTCAGATATGACCTAAATCAAATTCCTATCGATTGTACAGTGGAAGTGACAAATAGATTCAAGGGATTAGATCTGATAGAGTATGAGCTAAAGAACTATGCCTGAAGAACTATGGACGGAGGTTCATGACATTGTACAGGAGGCAGGGATCAAGACCATCTCCAAGACTGAGAAGTAAGATGAAATGTCCTGTAAGAAGTCAGATGGAAATCACGCCCCAGGGTGGCTTATGAATATGAAATTTGACATAGTTTAGATGAAAACCCCTAAAAGTGCTGCCAAGAAACAGCATCAGTACAGAACCCAGCATTAAAAAACAAGCAGCAGCCTGGGAAGACAGGTACACTGAAAGAGTGGGACTTGGCATTACAGAGACGTGAAGGCAGGGACCCGGCTGTGGCCCAGCTCTCGCGAGCTCTGTGATTTGCTGGGCTGGACCCTACTTAAATCGTTCTTTTGGTTTCACCATCTCTTATCACTTTAAAGCTTCCTAGTATTCCTCATCAGACTCTTAAGAACTTCTGCTTGTTTCTGCATTGTGTCTTTTCCATGGATATAGTGATGCATCATTCATCAAGCTTCCATAAATCCATCCCACCCTCTTATACTATCCCTCTCCAGTCATTCATCTTCTTGCTTTGTAAGGTTGGTAGGACAGGTTATATATGTTCCTTTTATCACATTTACAGCAACCCTTAGAGCTAACAAAATATGGCAGATGGGAGCATTGTGAACAAAAAACATGTGCTTTGCATTAGAACGTTTTTATGCTCTTATTAATCTAACCCATGGATATATGCCAAGGTTACCCTAGTAATGTTATATACTGCTTTGGGATTTGTTTTCAATTCATTGCATCATTTTCCTTCAGAATAAAGTTTTTCTCAGAAATTTAATCAGTTTTATTATGAATGATTATGATAATAAACATATTATTCATATCAAGAGTTAAAGCTGGATTTAGAAAAGGCAGAGGAACCAGAGATCAAATTGCCAGCATCTGTTGGATCATAGAAAAAGCAAAATAGTTCCAGAAAAACATCTACTTTTGCTTCATTGAGTATGCCAAAGTCTTTGATTGTGTGGACCACAGCAAACTATGGAAATTCTTCAAGAGATGGGTATACCCAACCACCTTACCTGCCTCCTGAGGACCTGTATGCAGGTCAAGAAGCAACAGTTTAAACTGGACATGAAACAACAGACTGGTTCCAAACTGGGAAAGGAGTTTGTCAAGGCTGTATATTGTCACCCTGCTTATTTCTGTGCAGAGTACATCATGTGAAGTGCCAGGCTGGATGAAGCACAGGCTGGAATAAAGATCGCCGGGAGAAATAGCAATAACCTCAGATATGCAGATAACATCACCCTTATGGCAGAAAGTGAAGAGGAACTAAAGAGCCTCTTGATGAAAGTGAAAGAGGAGAATGATAAAGCTGGCTTAAAACTCAACATTCAAAAGCTAAGATCATGGCATCTGGTCCCATTACTTCATGGCAAATGGATGGGGAAACAATGGAAACAGTAACAGATTTTATTTTCCTGGACTCCAAAATCAGGGCAGATGGTGACCACAGCCATGAAAATAAAAGACTCAACCTCCTTGGAAGAAAAGCTGACAAACCTAGACAGTGTATTAAAAAGCAGAGACATTACTTTGCCGTCAGAGGTCCATCTAGTCAAAGCTATGGTTTTTCCAGTAGTCATGTGTGGATGTGAGAGTTGGACCATAAAGAAAGCTCATCACCGAAGAATTAAATGCTTTCGAACCACAGTGTTGGAGAAGACTCTCAAGAGTTCCTTGGACTGCAAAGAGATCAAACCAGCCTAAAGAAAATCAATCCTGAATATTCATTGGAAGGACTGATGCTGTAGTTCCAATACTTTGGCCACCTGATTCAAATAGCCAGCTCATTAGAAAGACCCTGATGCTAGGAAAATTGAAGGCAGGAGAAGGGGATGACAGAGGACAAGATCATTGGAGGGCATTACCGACTCAATGGACATGAGTTTGAACAAGCTCCAGTAGATGGTGAAGGACAGGGAAGCCTGGCGTGCTGCAGTCCATGGGGTCGCAAAGAGTCAGACAGGACTGAGCATCTGAACAGTAATAACAACAAATCAAGAGCAGTTGTGGCCCAAAGGACTAGGAGGAGAGTATACACCAGAGAACTGGAATAATCCTGAGCTAAATTCTAGAAACCAGGTAGCATAGTGGGGAGGAAAGTATCTATCCAGCTAGTTCACTGGAGAAAAAGCAAACGTGATGCAGAAGCCAGAGTGAGAGGAGGAATAAATGAGAAAAAGGAAGAGAGAAGTCATTTGGGAATAGTTGAACAGTGAAAGTCGCTCAGTCGTGTCCGACTCTGCAACCCCAGCTGGATACTGGAGTGGGTAGCCTTTTCCTTCTCCAGGAGTTAAAAGATGAGATGTCAGTACAAAAGAAAAAAGAAACCTTTTCCTTCTGAGCTACTCTGTGGGAGAGGCTCGGTCAGTGATGAACATAGTGCCATATTCTGGAGGGACGCTTTGCAATCCCAGCAGCATATGTTTCTGTGGCACCAGCATAATATGATTTGATTAAAAAAAACAAAAACAAAAAAAACCTTGTTCCTATTGGAAAATGATAGTTCGTAGGGAAGGAGAAAATAACGAGAGAAAGGCTATTCCATATGTCAGAAGATATGCCCTGGCCTCGTATTACTGAAAAGACCATGTGGACGTCCATATTCAAAGGGAGTTAGTGGTTATTATAATGTATCATAAACCCTCGTGACCAAGAGGTAAGTCAACCCCCAATCATTTTTACCAATATACACTGAAGTACGCTTGTACGGGAAAAAAAAAAAGACTTTCTTAAACAAGACCATTTCCTTGTCCTTGAGATGAGCTGCCAGGACAAAAAAACAGTTTTCTTCTAAAAGAATGGAAAACCCTCCCTCTTCTACCTACTCTGGTTGATGCTGGATAAGATGCGCGATATCCTTTACTGAAAATGCACATTTGAACATAACTCCCTCTGCTAATTGAAAAACATCTTTAGCAAGGGCTTCAGCTTCAATGCCATAATCCACTCTTGGGTGTAATACCATAGCCTTTGGTGGCCTTTGATGTCTGTTTTAGGTTTGCGATTTTTAACTTTTATACCAGGAAATGCCACGGATGTCTATAATTTTTTATTGCCTCACAATTTTTAATTGATCGACAGTCTAATTTATTCTGTATGGAATGATCTTTCTGCTTTTCCATTTTTATTTTAAACTTCACAGAACCTTAAACATTCATGTGTTTCTTATTTTCTCAAAACTTCACACTGATATTTTTGTTGTTGAACTGTGTGCTTGCTGAAAGGGATAAAAGTCTATTATATGTTTACCCTATTTCCTTAAATCTTCCCCACATTTTGGTCTTAAGGGTTTTTTCCCTACAGTATCAGCATCTTTCATACTATGACTAAATTCTCCCAGATCATCTTTTAAGTTTCAGTAAGCAAACTTCCGTCATTTACATCCTTAATCTATATGTTACTAACTCAGAGACTTTGGGAAAGTTAAGTAACTTTTCTAAACCTTGGTTTTCTCATTTCTAAGTGGGAAATGTTTACATTCTTTGACATCATGTCACTTAGCACATTGCCTAGTACTTAGTATGTGGCACATAGTATTACTTACTCAAAAACTACTTTCTGCTAATTATTATTATTAGTTCTGATGTAAATATTTTACCTATTTAATTTTTCCTGAGCAGGATTTTTTTTTATGCTAAAAATTAAGCAAGTGTTGTTTTTTATTTGCATGATTCAGTGGGGTGAAGATTAGATTTTCCCTGAACCTTCTGAGGAACTTAATTGGGCTCTCAAAACCTTTGAAATTAGTGAAATAACAAAGATATTAAGAATTTGATCTAATTACCATCTGACCCATAGTTCAGAAAAAGAAATTGTATTCTAGTGGTAGCAAGAATTCATTTTGTATATTAAATAAAGATTAGCTTTAGGGCTTGTTCCATTTTCCAAGAGCAAAGTGCTAGTGTTCATGCATGAATATCGTCTCTTATGGGTAATTAATTACTTTCCCACTGGTTGCCCCTGACATACTTTGATTCAAAAGTTTTCTTCAAAAAGATTTCTATAAAACTATTTGAAAGATCAAGTCTCTGAGTAGGAAAATAGCATAGAACATTCTCTACTAATTCTCTCACTTTGCTACCTGTTTATGCATTCTCTACTAATTCTCTCACTTTGCTACCTGTTTATGATTCTTTAATTGTCTTGGAGAGATGGTGTGGTATGATGGGAAAATATTTAGAATCCAAGACATGAATTCAAATTCAGTATATCATTTTGTATGACAGTTAAGAACTCTGGCCCGGCAGGCATAGATACAGGTTTGAATCTTACACCCTCTCATCACTAACTTTGGGACTAACTTCTCAGTCTCATTTTTCCTCACCTGTAAAAGTATGTTTTTATGGGGTTGGGTAACAGCTTTGTTAAGCTTATTTCTTCATTTGTAAACTTGGAGTAATAATTAATATGTATCTGAGAATTTTAAGGGGATAAATTACATCATCAATTTATAGTTCATGGAATGTTGCAGGTTCTCAGAAGAAATTAGCTTACCTACCTCTTGCCTGTCCTTAGCCATTTCAGCGCTTGGTTATTCAATAGCACTTTACCACGTTAGCTTTTTCATTAAATATCCATATGTAACTTTTGTGTGTTGGCATTCTTTTCTTTCTAGAGTACTGTAAGGTGCCTTACAGAAGGTCATGGCTGTGCCTTTTTAATATCTCCAGAGTGTTACACATAGTAGGTGCTCATCGTGTACTTACTAACCAAATATGTTTACTCAGAAGCATCTTATAAATGTACTCCTTATGTAAATGCAACAGGAACCATTAAGATAGAAACACAGCGGACAGAAGAGTGTTGGTTTGCCACACTGCACAACTCCAGAAGGTGGACTCACGTCACAGGACACCCCCATGGAGTTGTCCTGTTGTTCCACCACACTGAAGGGGTGCAGTGTGCACAAACAGTGTCCCTCAAACCTGGGCTCTAAAGATACTTATTGCAACCTCAAATCGACCCTGAGCTGGCTGGCATCAAAAAATATACACTGATTAAGCTTTCAATGGACATAGAAACTGTTAACAAGATACCTGTAATTCATGATGTCTTTGGTTCCTTTGAGTTACTTTGAGAAATAATGAGTTAAAAAAAAAAAATCAGTCTACATTCCATAATGGAAAGTACAAAATAATAGCTAGACATGAAAGACATTCCTGATGAATTTTGAGGCAAGTATACTAATGAACCAGCACAGCAAGGCAAAATATCCCAGGACATGCAGTATGTAACAATATCCCATTCATTTCTATATCTTACTTAGATGTAGATCTTTTATCTGTAGGGAAAATAGAAAATACGGTCTCAAGCTATACAAATAGAAAGCAGAGAAATGGTGTGGTGATCAACCCACAATATGTGTCATTGATAATAATTTCACTGGGATTGCCTTTCTGATGCTGAGTTCCAGCTTTGAGGAGTACCATGAAGGACCAAAGACTTAGAGATGAGTCAGTGAAGATCTGGAGAGGGTCGACATAAAGAATACAGTGCTGTCTTTGTAATACTATTTTACAAGTGGAAATCAAATCTCAAGGACTATTTTTTCCATATTGTTGTATTTCACTGTGGTGTATTGGAAAGTGATCTGGACTTTGAGTGAGAAGATGAGATTTGGACCATGGCACTTTAAAACTGTAACTTCAGGCAAGTCTTTTCATCTTCTCTGAGCCTCAGTTTTCCTCATCTTTCAGATAACAGCCATAATCTTTATCTCATAAGTTAAGACAAGTTGTGGCAGACTGTTGTTTCACAAATGAAAGGTAACTTTGAACTGTGAGATCTCATATTGCAGTCATGCTGTTGTACTTAGCTGCTACAGGAACAAGTCCTTAGATAAACTTTCTAGCAATAGACTTTGGCCCACAGAATTAACCACTGACAAGCACAGTGTTTTTTTTTTTAAACAATAATATTCATATGCATGTGTATGCCCTCCACTTCAAACAAAATATGATTGCATTTGGTTATTTCTGTTTTATTACTTTAGGGAAGAAAACAGAACTATACAGCTGACAGAAATATATTGAATTCTGCCGAGGAAAAATGTAGTCAGATGCCTTTTTCCCACTAACAATATAAGTCTTAATGTTCACAATAATAAAATACAAGTCTTCTAAACATGGACTAATTTTTTAATCAACGTTTGGTAATTCAAAACTAGATATTAGGAACCTCTATATAAATCCAACGTGATTTTAATAGAAAACTCAGAATCTAGGCTTTTTGATTTTGCAGCGCACATTCCCACCCCTCAGACCTCAGAAGACATGGTCTAAGCAGAGACACACAGCAAAGGAAGCTCTCTGGAGGGTTATTTCCATTGTGTAAATACAATTCTCTTACTCCAGCAGAAATGCCACCATTCAGCAACCCCCTGAAAGCAGGGAAAGATGAGAAAACTCCTGTTTTCCCTAAGTTCTGTTTTTTATCTGACCGCCAACCTCTTCCCACATACAAGCTCTATTGGTCTTTTCCCCCAGACCCAGCACCCATGTTTCTGACCACACAGAGTTATGAACAATTACCAGCCTCTTCCAAAACATCCCCCTCTCTATAGGCTATACAGATGTGCCCTTAGCAGTTGTAAGACTTGACAGCTGTCACCCTGTGTAGCCACAGATACAGAAAGCTTACTGCTCGCAAAGATCTGTTTCCCATCTCCTAATAAAATCCTGAATTTCTTCAGGCCTTTATTTTAGATCATGTACTTAAGACTTGAAGATTTTTCGGGGTTTGGTAAGTTTCTGTCACAAAGAAGAGAGCCCCCAGGGTTTCTGGCCAAAGAGGCCTGGCTGGCAGCCATCATGTACTTCTCCCTGGCATCCCTTAGAACGCTTGTGAAGATAAAGGTTAGAAAATCCCAAGAACAGGGAATCATTAAGTTCTACTAACTCCAAGGCCAGGGCAACAGGCATGAACTCGCTAGTGGCCTATCCTTGTTCTGAGTAAAGAACCAAGGCTTTTCCTCCCTTTTATACTTTTTGGCTCTAAGATGACATCAGCAGCTGCCCCTTAGCCATGTAAGCAATTTCTGTGTGACAGAGTGCCAGGACATGCCCAGAAGTCTCTGACTTCTTTCCTAGTTTGAGAACAGGAAGTGAGAACCTTAGCCAAGAAAATTCTGGCCAGCTGAAGATCTCGGTAGAGAATTTAACCTGATCTCAATTGGACAGAATTCATTCATTCAAGAGCACTGCATCCATTCTGATGTTTTAAAACACTGGGGAACAGGTGAATTAGTTACTCAAAGAGAAGTCTAAACAAAATACCAACCATTGTTTGGTGCCTCCTTCATATTTCACAGGAGGAGAAAAGGAACATGTTTCACATGTAATACGGTCTCCAGCGGCCACCTAGTAATCAAACCAGATGCCTTTTCTCATGTGGCAACCTACATAACCCTTCTAGGATTCTAGTTAACTATCTCCTCTTGAATATCTTATGCCCTGGATTTTGTAACATGATACTCCTAGACCTTCCTTTTTCCTTACAGATGACTTCTCGGTCCCAACAGACATGCCAAATTCTGACCTAAGGCCTAGAACCAGACCTCAGACCACACTGTCACCTCAGCCTCAGCTCCAAAGCCAGGCTCATCCCTGCTCCAAACCCAGGTCTCTTCTGCCCATGTTCCCTAACACACTGTTATTGTTACAATCATACAACATATAAAAGTAGAACCTTTTTAATCTTCCCAGAACCAAAAAGTTAGCAAGCATAAAATGATCATAAAGGGTCATATTCTTGCTTTTATGATAGTAGTATTTTTATAAAAGGTGATCTTTAGTGTTCCATAGCTTGAAATGTTCAGACTATTTTTATTTAAAAAAAAAAATCCTGTAAATTGTCAGGTATTTTTTAAATTGTAAGTTTTGCAGCTTTCATTACAGTTTTAAATATTTTATGGTGATGTTTTCTTTTTTAACTGTCAGTCAGTTAGCTTTATCTTGAGGGCAACCTTATATCTAAGGACAGAGAAAGCCAAAGTGTTCATCTACACGTTTATATATATATATAATATATATAATATACACCTGCTTTGCCACCACTGTTAAAGATTGGGTGGATTGAACAGCAGCAGTATCTTAATGCTCTGAGGAATGTTACTGCTGATCTTCATGGCAGTGTTACCCTTGCAGTACTTAAGTCATAACTTGTTATGTCAAAAAACAGAAGCAATGTCTTGTTGCCTCTAGACATCAGCACTTGATTTTTATCTTGTAATATGTAATTCCTCAGAAAAAGATAGGGTAATGAAAAGTTTAGGCTGTACTGCATAATTGCTTTATTATATATTATAAACTAACAGAGATAATATATATTTAAATATATGCTTTATATTTACTGTTTATATAGTATATGCAGTATATTATATTCACTATATAGTATATATATGCTATATAATGTGTATTTTTTTTTTACTATTTATTTATATAGTATCACAGGATTAAAATAAACATTAGCACTGGAAAGAACTTTGGAGATCATCCAAAACAAGCATTCTTCTCACTAATGAGGAAACCGAGGTTCAGAAAGACGAAGTAACATATGCCTAGGATATTATAATTTAAGTGTTCGAGTATTAAACTTATTAGATTGAACAGTTTCCCAACTACATGGTTTTTCAACTGTAGTAACCATTAATATTTTTAATATTAATGTTTTAATATTAATTAACAATTGGTTCATATCTGGTTGTCCTAAAGTTAACTTTGTCAAGACTATAAAAAGCAAACTTGCTACACGTTAGCAGAAAGGTACAAATAGCTAACAAAAGCTTAATGATGTTATTGAAATTGACTTATGGTATTACAAACTTACATTTCTTTTCATAGATAAAAGTGTTGCCTAGGGAAATCAATAAAGGCAAAAAGAGTTACTTTACTTTCTATATGTATAAACATCTATTTGTGTTGTTTCATCAGAACCTGATGATACTTTTATTATGATTTATAATAAATTATTTTTGACTGTTCAATATAGTGAAATTATAAAATTCTTAGTTATTTTAAGTAAGTGCATATTGATTAAATAACCAGAAAAAGTATTTTGTCTAAGATATTGAAATGACCTGATCCAAGTGTATGTTTCAGCTCATTCCCTTTCTTCCCCTGTGTTATCAGTTTAAATGCCAGTTTAACTAGTAGTCTTGCTAACATTGAGAATGGCTCACAGAAGTTAACCAAACTTAACCAACATATGTTCAAGTTCTTATCAACATCTGCTTTCACCCCTGACCTAGTCTCACCTGATCCCATTACAGGATCTAGTTCACAGAAATTGCCCTGATATAAAATTACAATGAAGTGAATTAATGTAACTGTATATGACATTACATTTTTATTTTATATTTATCTGTACTAAGTTAATATAGAATAAAAAGCACACTGTGTTTTATTTTCAGCAAAGAATTTTCTTTCTTTTTCAGCTTTTTAATTAAGTGAAGCCGAGTGGGATTTGCATTAAGTGACTGTTTACCATGAAGACAAAGTGTCCCAGACATACTAGTTCCAATTCTTGAGTCCATTTCCTTGCTGATTGTGATAATCCAGCTGTTCCTTGTACAATTGATTTTTTTTTAATGTGAGTTTTCCTAGTAAACTTAATTTATAGACACGGATGGTTAAATTTAACATGGAATGAATAAAGGCAACAGTGAAGAGTTTTCCAGCAAATTACAGTATATGTATGCTATAGATCGAAATAAACAACAATGTAATTATGAATTCATGCTTTTAAGCTGTTCACTCATTAGTAAAGAAAACTATAATGTTAGTAAAGGAGAAACTATGAAATGTATCCTCAAAAATTCTTGGGATTGTACAGAGATAGGTGTATGCATGAAAATATGTCATGTACTGAAAAATTATACTTTCCTCAGTCTCAGTATAAAGGATGTGTATGGTTACAAATAGCGTTTTGTTCTTATTAATCATAACTAGATGAAGGAGATGGGGCAGAGAGCTGGACAAATAGTACACGGATGCCTGCCCTGGGAAGCGGAGGTCCTTCCCGGGATAGAAATCTACAGCAAACATGACTAAATCGGCATGCCTCAGGGCACAGGCAACGGGAGCAGCACACCAGAGCCAGGAGCGAAGTCTTCCCCAACTCAGAAGTGTGGCCCACAAATCCAGACCTGCAGCCACAAAACCCACCCACTGGGGACGGTATCCCCTTGTGTCCTGTGGAAGAGGCTAGTCATCAAAACCTTATTCCCAGAGCTGAACAGAGACTCTGTGCATGTGTGCCAAGTCGCTTCAGTCATGTCCAACTCTTTGTGACCCCATGGACTGTAGCCCACCAGGCTCCTTTGTCCCTGGGATTCTCCAAGCAGGAGTACTGGAGCAGGTTGCCATTCCCTCTTCCAGGAGATTCTTCCCAACCCAGGGATTGAACCCCCATCTTTTACATCTCCTGCACTGGCAGGCAGTTTCTTTACCACTAGGGCCACCTGGTAAGCCCTGATAGAGAGTAGTTATCCTAATATGAGTGAGGGACTTAGTGAAACTTTCTTGAAAAGCAAATATAGGAGACTAACCATTATTATGTTTGTATATTGTCTTTTAGCTTATAAAGCACCTTCCCATTTGTTAGGGTATTTTTTTCTTCATAGCAACTCTGTAAATTAGGCATTTAGACAGGAAATGTATATTTTATCTAACTTATTTAAGTACTGGAAGCTGAAAGCCACAAAGGAAAAATAGAGCTCATGAGTGGGCTTTCAGACTCTCAAACCTGAATTTCCATTTTCTGTGATGCAATCTAAAGAATTTAGAAGCACAGTTAATTTTAGTCAGCTCAATAAACTTTTTTAGCCTTTGTTATCAAATTTTCCTTAAGGTCTCAGTAACAGACCATGGAAATCTGTGTTAGTTGGGAGCCCCAGCTATGTAGTCTCAAACCAGGGCTCATGTGCATGTCCAGTGAACTACACGTTTTGTACCTGTAAAATTCAGTAAAGAATGGGAAATATAAAAACCTGCAAGGATATATGAAGTTAAATCCCAGGATAGTATGCGTGCTAGCAGGAAGGAACACGATGATATTCAGTAAAAATCATGATGTAAATTCTCAACTACATTAACGTTAACACATGCTCCCAAAATCTGTTATTTAAAATCACGTTTACTCTCCCAGTTTCTGTACACAAAATGATCAATTCAGTATTGGAATGGCATTTATGGGAAAGCAGTAAGTGATCATAATAATTTGTTTAATGTCTACACCTAGGTAGCATTTGACCTGTAAATCTCAATCCATTAGAGTCCTCTTCTCTTTTCTAAAGTTTATTCAGGATGAGCATCAAAATTCGGAGTTTGAGGCCAAATTTTACATTGAGTAAAAGCTTCTTTATCTTACACAATTACTTTTGCTTGTTCCTTTAAAGCTCAAAATTCTTATTAACAGCACACATCTAATCTCTCTATAAAGCCTGCTGCTGCTGCTGCTCCTGCTAAGTCACTTCAGTCATGTCTGGCTCTGCGCGACCCCATAGATGGCAGCCCACTAGGCTCCTTTGTCCCTGGGATTCTCCAGGCAAGAATACTGGAGTGGGTTGCCATTTCCTTCTCCAATGCATGAAAATGAAAAGTGAAAGGGAAGTCGCTCAGTCGTATCTGACTCTTAGCGACCCCATGGACTGCAGCCTACTAGGCTCTTCCGTCCATGGGATTTTCCAGGCAAGAGTACTGGAGTGGGTTGCCATTGCCTTCTCTGTTTAATTGCCTGCCTAATAATGTTTAATTATGACCAAAGTCAGCTACTTCTCACACACTGTGACTGAGGTAAAGAGAACTTCCCTATCCCAGATTAGTAAAAAATTTCTAGCCTATATTCTGTAATTTTCTCCAAATATTAAATATATGCCACCTATGACTACCCCCCCTCCCCGCCCTGAGTTTCACTTTGAAAAGCTGTTGCTTTGTAGTAGGCAATTATTGAATTAGGGAAAGGAAAAAAGTCTGCGTCAAAATAAGTCATTCCTGGAAAGTGCTACAGACAAAACTACAGGAATTAGCTCAAATGTAGTCTGTTTTCAGAATGTAGCATGTGGAAAATCACATACAAAACATAAGATATCTTCACTTTTGTCAAATAATTTAAATTGAAAAATGAATCTGTATGTGGTGTATTACATCCTTCAATGTTACTTCAGCTAGATTCACTGCATGGAAGTCTCTCTTAAAAACAGATTTTATGCTTAACCATCTCCAGTTAGAATAAAAGGAATTAACTCGCCTACTCAGTTGGAGAGAAAAATCTTAATATAAAATTCCATCTAAAGGAGTAAAATTCCATTTAAATCTTAGTATGAAAATTTCATCTATTAATGTAATAACATCTATTGAATAAAGTGTTCCATTTTCCTCAGCACATTGTTCCTTACGTTAGATATTCACATGAGTAAGCCCAATAGTGTTGTGTGTTTACTGTAATTTTTCTTTTTCTGTCATGTGAAGGAATATCCTTGTCAGTTATCATTCAGCAAGCATGATGATTTGGGGAGATGAGAACTTATAACCAAAGAGCTTGTCGAGTATTCCCTTTCTTGCTATTAGGAGACCCTCCCACAAAGGTACATGAAGAGAGTGGTTACTCTATACCAAGATCAAAGACACTGAACATTGTGCTTCACGAAGAACTGGTTTACGGGGCAAACACATGAGCTCTGGCCTCTAGGGTCAAAACATTTGAGTGGCCTCTTAGAGACTTAATGTTCCTCAGAGTCCACAGAACTGAGTAAGTTTAAAACATTAAAACAAGATGTTTTTCCTATTCCAGCAGGAAGCCAAACTGACTTAATTTCTAATAGTGGAAAATGGGTGAGCATAGTAGCCAGTTATACTCAAAGGGTACAAGTATGTACATGAATCCACTCCTGAATTTCCTTATATGATTCATAAGCACATCTGTCATTTTCCATGGAAAATTTTCCATGTTCCTTCTTTACCTACTTATTTTTTCTGGACTATATGCAGATGTTTATGATATAACTAGAGTATAAGTACACAAAGTTTTAATAAAGGATCACATATTCGGACTAATAGGAAAGCCATGTTACATTCACCCAAATGTTGGTGCATCTACTTCCATTAAAAATATGCATACAAAAATAGCGTAATGAGGAACTCTAGGGACCTAGCCCCTCCATAGAAACACTAGAAAAACTGACAAAAACTGGCTGCTGTTAATTTTGTTGAAAATCTGTAAAGTAGTTTAAGTCTTATAGGAGCCAAGTAAATGCTTAAAAAGCAAAAAAATAAAAACTGAAACCCAGGAGGATAGTTTAATGGCATTTCATCTTACTTTTCCTCAGCCTTCTGCCCTAGTCAGCCTCAAAAAAATGGCAGCTTGTCTTCCTGGCATGGGCATCTGGTTCTGAGGAAGCAGAACGGACCTTGTTCCCAAGGAACAGTGTTCTCATTTTTCTGGAGGCTTCTAGGAAAACTGAGGCAAGGGGCTTGGCTTTGTTTCACCTAACTCAGAAGTCACTCGGGGTAGCAAAAGGGCTGCACACAAAGGGTGTTTCTCTAAAAACTCTGAAGGTAAATGAACATGCTGCTGCTGCCCAGGCAAATGATAATAGCTGCGACAAACAACACACACAGAGTTGAAAGCCTGGCCAGAAAACTGGGGAGTGACATACTCTGGGAAATAAGGGCTTCAAAAAGCACCCTCATATTCTAAGGAATCTAGAAGGCCCCGCCAGTAACCCAAGGCAGAATACATTTCATAAAAAGTGTGCAAAGACCTTCAGCTTTTACCTCTTGCCAGTCTTTACACCGAAGCCCAAGCAGGAGGTGGAGGCCAAAGTGGAGGTGTAAACCCTAGGTAAGTGTTGAAGGGGCAACAAACACAGTCAATCTGCAAAGACCAGGAGAGTATTTTCTCTCATTTTCTTTTCTTTTTGACTTTAAGCATTTAAGGAAAGCTCTGTCACACCACTAGCTGACCACTAATGAAACAGAAGCTTCACTTGCCACATGCAGTTTTTACAAAAACAATTTTGGAAAGTCACTAAAGAAGTTCAACCTACAATAAGCAGCAGAAACTCTGGAGAGGGAGCAGAATTTAATTTCCAGAGTTGCCATATTATAGTATTTAAAATGAGTAATTTCAAAAAAGCATACAACAAGAAAACAGTCTATTCACAGGAGAGAAAAAAATTAGCAGAAAACTATCCTTGAGAAATCACAGACATTGGACTTAACTAGATAAAAACTCCACCTGTCTGTAACATATTCAGAGAGCTAAATGAAACCATTAGCTAAAGGAAACAAGGTTAGCAATGTCTCAGACTATGAATTAAGAAATAGAAATTATTAAAGGAATCAAATACAAATCATGAAACTAAAAAATACCATAATTAAAAAATTCATTAGAGGGACTCAACAGCAGAACAGAGAGATGTACTGAAATGATCCAGTCTGAGGAATAAAACCAAAAGGAATGAAGGACAAATGAGCAAAGTCTATGAGACCTAAGAGACCTATCAAACACCATGAAGTAAAAAGTACTGATTCTCAAGCATAGCCACAGGCAGTCCAGGTAGAAGAAACCACCAGTAACGTGTGCTATCGTGCCACCTACTGAAAAACAAAGGCCTCTAGCTATCAACTTGCTGAATTGTTAAAATCAGAGTAAAAGGCAAGCTTTACCTAAAGAAGAAAAGTATTTCCTACTTCAAAATATGCTGGCAGAATGAAAAACCATGGTAACAGTGTCACAAAGAGAAAAAGCACAATTCTCCAGACGCCAAACTTCAAGTCACAGAATACTGCAATCTAAGAGAATTAAAAATAGTTGTCATGAAGAAGCAAGCTATGAAAAAAATAAGAAAGTTCAATGAGCTCAAGAATCAGATTAATGAACAGAAAGAACACTTTACCAGATTTAAACTCTTAAATTCTGGAGCTGAAGAAATAGATAGACCATATTCGAAAACATTGGGAATGAGTTGCTAATTGTCTCTTTTACATGGTCTGTTTTAAGATAGAACTCCAAAAATGATTCAGGTAGAGGAGAATATTTTTTAAATCTAATTTTATGACAACTATTTGACTCTGCTAGGAAAGAACGGCATGAAAATAATGGGTATCCAGAAGAAGAAGAGCACAGAGTTCGTTTCAGGAAATACTAGCTGGTAACTTCCAAATTCTGGGGAAGCAACTATATATAAAATTCATGAAGCTAAGAGAACACCTAATTATTTCAACACAAAAAGGCCTCCAATACATACTGGGCTTCCCTAGTGGCTTACATGGTAAAGAATCTTCCTGCAATGCGAGAGATGCAGGTTAAATCCCTGGGTTGGGAAGATTGCAACTGGCAAAAGTCAATAACAAAGAATTTTAAAAGCAGCCAGAGGGAAAAAGACAGTAACTTACAAAGGAATTCCCATTAGGCTATCAGCTGACTTCCCAGCAGAAATTCTATAGGCTAGGAGAGAATGGAATGATAGAATCAAAATATCAAAAGAAAAACTGTCAGCCAAGAATACTGTTAAGCAGAGTCATTCTTCAGATATGAAATAGAAGAGTTTCCAGATGAACAAAAGCCAAGGTAGTTAATCTCCACTAGACGTGCCTTATAAAGAAGTATTGAAAGTTCCATCTGAAAGGAAAAAGGCTAAAGTACATAAAACTGAGGTGGACAGAGACAGAAAACTGAAACTCTGTATCAGAACAGGTTGTGAAACAATTATAGCATAAAAATTAAAGGGAGAAAAAGTATAAAAATAACTAGAGCTACTTCAATTTGGTACCAAAACACAAAAGGATCATTTGAATCAACAAAAACATCAGGGAAAGAAAAGAACTACATTTGTAGAGGCAAATAAAGATGCTGTCAGCAAAGGACTAGTTTATCTATGAGAAATTTTATCCAAACCTCATGATAACCACAAAACACACCTAGAGTAGAGACACAAAATATTTAGAAAGAGGAAACTGATAAAAACATACAAAACCACCAAATTAAAGTTACAGAAACAGAAATGGATATATAGAGCAACCAGAAAAAGTGAAATAACATTACTAATTCCTCATTTATCAATAATCACCCTAAATGTACATGTTTTTTGAACTCGCCAAAAAACACATGCTGTCTATGTGGATTAAAAAAAAAAAATAAAGCCAACTATCTGCTGCCTTTACAAGATTCATCTCAGCTCTAAAGACAAACATAGGCTCAAAGTGCAAGGATGGAAGATGATCCTCTGAATAGTAGCCAAAACAAAGCAGGTGTAGCCACTCTCAGACACCACCAACTTTAAGCCAAAAAATATAACATAGACAAAGATGGACATTATATAAAGAAAAGAGGAAAAATTTTCAAGAAAACATAGCATTTATTACCATATATACACCTAACATAGGAACATCAAAATATATAAAGCAGTTATTAACAGTAAAGAAAATATTGACAGCAACACAATAGAAGTAGGGGCCTTAGACACCATTTAAATCAATGGATATATGATTCAGACAGAAAATCAACAAGGCAAGAGTGGCCTTAAATAAACAATTAGTCCAGGATGATATAACAGATTTATACAGAACATTCTATCCAAATGCAACAGAATAAAAATGCCCAAGTATGCATGGAACATTCATGGATAGACCATACAGTGAGACACAAAACAAGCCTCAGTAAATTTAATGTTTCAAATCATATCAAGTATCTTTTCCAATATAATGGTATGAAACTAAAAATCAACTGCATAAAAAAGCTGGAAAAATATCACAAATAAGTGGAAACTGAATAATACACTACTGAACAACTATGGACTCAAAAGCAGAATTTTAAAAATGAAGACAAGTAAAAATGAAAATGTGATACCAAACTATGAGATACAGCTTAAGTGGCATTAAGGGTGAAGTTTATGGCTACATAGGCCTACTTCATGATACAAGAAACACTAACAAACGTACAGCTAAAGGAACCAGAAACAGAACCAAAAACAACAGCTTAAAAAAAAAAAGCCTAGAGTTAGAAGGAAATAAGATCAGAGCAGAAATTAATGAAATAAAAACTAAGATCACAATAGAAAAGATCAATGAAACCTAAGTGCTGTTTCTTTGAAAAGATAAAACTGACAGTTTTGACTAGACTCACTAAGAAAAAATTGAGAAAGCTCAGGTAAATAAAAAATCTGAAACAGGAGAAATTACAGTGGATACCATGGTAACATGAAAGATTATGAAGAATACTATGAACAACTATATACCAACAAACTGGGACAACCTGAGAGAAATGGGTAAGTTTGTTGTATCATACAAACTTCCAGAACTAAATAAAGAAGGAATAGAAAACTTGAATAGATTAGTTACTAGTAAGGAGACTGAAAGAGTAATCAAAACCTCCCAAAATAGTAAAGTTCAAGACCAGGCAGCTTTACAGGTGAAATCTACCAAACATTCAGAGAAGATTTATTAACCATCCTTCTCAAACACTTTCAAAAAAACTGAAGAGGAGTGAATGCCTCCTACTCAAATTCAAGGCCAATATTACCTTATAACAAAACCAGACAAAGACAACACAAACATGAACATTGATGCAAAAATCCCAAACAAAATTATTAGTGAACCAAGTACAATACTAAATTTAAAAGATTATAGCCATGATCAAGTGGGGTTTATTCTAGGAATGTAAGAATGATTCAGCATTTACAAATCAACCAACATGATACCACGTTTTAAAAAAAAGGAAAACAAAAGCATATGATCATCTCAGTAATGCAAAAAAAGCTTTTCACAAGATTCAAAATCTATTTATGATTAAAAAACTCACAACAGGTATAGAAGAATACCTAAACATAACAAAGGCCATATATGACAAACCCACAGCTGTCACCATCAAGACACCATCAAAAACACCACTAAAAATAATAAATGAATACGAAGTTGCTTGGTATAAAAATCAGTATACAAAAAGATGTTGCTTCTCTTCTAACAAAGAACTCACTGAAAGAGAAATTAAGAAAACAATCTCATTTACAATCACAGCAAAAGAATAAAATACCGAAAAGTCAAACAAAGGTGGTCAAACACCTGTACACTAAACACTGTAGAAAGATATTTTGTGCTCATGGATTGGAAGAATTAATGTTATGAAATTTCCATATTACCTGAAGCAATCTACAAGTTCTATGAAATCCTTATCAAAATCCCAATGACAATTTTTATAGAAATAAAATCCAAAAATTTGTATGGAACCACAAAAGACCTTGGAAAAAGGAATTCTGGGGGGGAAAAAAAAGATATCACACTCCCTGATTACAAATTATACTAAAAAGTTATAGCAAACAATACAGTGCAGTATTGTCAAGAAACAGATGTAAAGATCAATGGAAGGGAATTTAGAGTTCATAAATAAGCCCAGGCACACAGGGACATTTAATTTACAGCAGAGGAACAAGAACATACAATGTAGAAAGAATTCTCTCTTCAATAAATGATGTTTGAAAACTGGACAGCCACATGAAAAAGAAATGACTATTTTTTTGTACCATACATAAAAACTAACTCAAAATAGATTAAAGATGAATATAAGATTAAAACCATATAAAATTGCTTGAAGAAAACAGGCAGTATGCTCCTTGACTTAGGTCTTAGCAATATCTCTCTGGCTATGGCTCTTCAGGCAAGGGAAACAAAAGCAAAAATAAACAAACATCAAATTAAAAAGCTTCTGTACAGTAAAGGAAATCATCAACAAAAGAATAACAAATAAGATATTTGCAAGTCATATCTGATAAGGTGTTATCCTAAATTTAGAAATAACTCATAACAGAAAGGAGAAGGCAATGGCAACCCACTCTAGTACTCTTGTCCGGCAAATCCCATGGACGGAGGAGGCTGGTGGGCTGCCGTCTCTGGGGTCGCACAAAATTGGACGCGACTGAAGCGACTTTGCAGCAGCAGCATAACAAAAAAAAAAAAACAACAACAACCATATGCAGAAGATCTGAATAAACATTTTTCTAAATAAGACACAGATGGCTAACAGGCACATGAAAAGATGTTGAACATCTACCTATTAGGGAAATGCAAATCAAAATCCCAATGAGATATCACCTCACACCCATCAAAACAGCTATTACCAAAAAGGTAAGAAATAACAAATGTTGGAGAGGATGTGGAGAAAAAGGAACCCCCATATATTGTTCAGTTCAGTTGCTCAGTCGTGTCCGACTCTTTGTGACCTCATGAATTGCAGCACGCCGGGCCTCCCTGTCCATCACCAACTCCCGGAGTTCACTCAGACTCACGTCCATCAAGTCAGTGATGCCATCCAGCCATCTCATCCTCTGTCGTCCCCTTCTCCTCCTGCCCCCAATCCCTCCCAGCATCAGGGTCTTTTCCAATGAGTCAGCTCTTCGCATGAGGTGGCCAAAGTACTGGAGTTTCAGCTTTAGCAGCATTCCTTCTATGGTTTTTCCAGTAGTCATGTATGGATGTGAGAGTTGGACTGTGAAGAAGGCTGAGCGCCAAAGAATTGATGCTTTTGAACTGTTGTGTTGGAGAAGATTCTTGAGAGTCCCTTGGACTGCAAGGAGATCCAACCAGTCCATTCTGAAGGAGATCAGCCCTGGGATTTCTTTGGAAGGAATGATGCTAAAGCTGAAACTCCAGTACTTTGGCCACCTCATGCAAAGAGTTGACTCATTGGAAAAGACTGTGATGCTGGGAGGGATTGGGGGCAGGAGGAGAAAGGGACGACCGAGGATGAGATGGCTGGATGGCATCACTGACTCAATGGACATGAGTCTGAGTGAACTCCGGGAGTTGGTGATGGACAGGGAGGCCTGGCGTGCTGCGATCCATGGGGTCACAGGGAGTCGGACACAACTGAGCGACTGAACTGAACTGAACTTCCAGAGAACACCCAGGACTGATCTCCTTTAGAATGGACTGGTTGGATCTCCTTGCAGTCCAAGGGACTCTCAAGAGTCTTCTCCAACACCACAGTTCAAAAGCATCAATTCTTCAGTGCTCAGCTTTCTTCACAGTCCAACTCTCACATCCATACATGACCACTGGAAAAACCATAGCCTTGATATATTGTTAGTCAAACGTAAATTGGTGTAACCACTTGGAAAACAGTATGGAGGTTCCTCAAAAAAGTAAGACTAGAACTACTATAGAATCCAGTATTCAACTTTGGGGTATTCACCCACAGATACAAAACCAGTAACTTGAAAACATATGCCCCTCTATATTCATTGTAGCATTATTTACAACAGACAAGCTATGGAAACAACCCAAGTACCCAGTGATGGATGAATGGATAAAGATGTCATGGATGTGTATAACAGATACACACATATATACAACAGAATACAGATAAGCCTTTAAAAGGATAAAATCTTGACATGACATGGAGCTTGAGAGTATTATGCCAAGTGAAATAAGTCCAACAGCATAAAGTGAATACCATATAATTTCATTCATATGTAGAATATAAAAAATAAATGAATAAACAAAACACAGATACAGAGAACAGATTAGTGTTTACCAGAGGAAAAGAGGGAGTGAGGTGGGGGAGGATGAAATGGGTAATCGGGGCCAATGGTATGGTGATGGATGGAAATTAAACTTTTGGTGGTAAACACACTGCAGTGTATAGTGAAATTGAAATAGAATGTACACATGAAATACTTTACAGATCAGTGTTGCCTTGTATTTTTTCTTTTATTTTTTTAATTTTTTTTTCCTTCTTTCCTCTTTATCTTTTCCACTTTTTTAGTAAGGGGAATATAAAAAAATTGTATGGTACATGTAGGAAAGTACTTTTCTGAGAATGGATATCTAATATTCTTCTACTTAGATTCACCAAGTGTGACCCTATATATTCAGAAAAAATTTGAGGGATATAAAATATTGTTCATTATACTTTGTAATTTTTTTGAAATTAAATATATGTGTGTGTGTGTATGATCTAACTATATGCTGATTATAAGAAACTCACTTTATATCCAAAGATACAAATATGTTAATAGGTGGAAAACAATATTCCATGCAAATGGTAACCAAAGATAAAAAGGCCAATAGAAAACAAAAACACTGCTATAAGCCAGTAAGTTCTAACATATACAGAACACTCAATACCAGCATGATACACATTCTTCCCCATTCCACAGGTAATCTTCTCCAGTATAGACTATGGACAGCAGAGGATGAGATGGAGATGGTTGGATGGCATCACCAACTCAATGGACATGAGTTTGAGCAAGCTCTGAGAACTGATGATGGACAGGGAAGCCTGGCGTGCTGCAGCCATGGGGTCACAAAGAATGGGACATGACTGCACAACAAACTGAACTGATAGACTGTTTTAGAAAAGCCTTGGTAATTTTTAAAATATTGAAATAATACAAAATAGCTTCTCCAAACACAATGGAATGAAACCAACCAAAAAATCAGTAAAAGAAGGAAAACTAGAAAACTCACAGTTAGTTGACACTTGAACAAGGCAGGGATTAATGGGCATATAAATTATAGTCAGCCCTCTGTATCCAGGGATTCAACCAATCACAGGCCATGTAGTACTGTTTACTATTTACTATTGAAAAATCTGTGTATAAGCAGATTTATACAGTTCAAACCTACACTGTTCAAGGGTCAATGAAGAATTCTACATGGAATTAAATGGCACACTCTTAAGCTGCCAGTGAGTGGATCAAAGGAAAAAAATATTACAGAGGAAATTAGAGAATACTTGAATAAAGCAAAAAATACTTTATACCAAAACTTAGAAGATGCAGTGAAAACAACAGTCAAATATTTATAGTCATAATGTCTGTATTTTAAACATGTCAAACCAGTACCCTAACTTTTTAGCTTAATGAACTAGAGAAAGAATAGCAATCTGAGTCCAAAGGTAACAGAAAGAATGAAATAATAAAGACTAAAGGAGAAACAAAGAATAGAGAAACAATAGAAAAGGTCAAGGAAACCAAAACTTGATTCTTTAGTTAAAGGTTTGTCAATTTTGTTGACCTTTTCAGACTAAGTAAAAAAAAAAAATGACCAAAATCAGAAATGAAAGTGGAAACATTAACACCTACCCTACAGAAATTATAAAAAGTACTATAAACAACTGTACAACTATAAATTAAATAACCTAGATGATAAAGACAAATTCCTAGAAACATAATTACCAAAAGTGAATCAAGAAGATAAATCTGAACAGACCTGTAACCAGAAAATCAGAGCAATTTTTTAAAGTTCTCAGTAAATAAAAATGCAATACCAGATGGCTTCAAGAATTTGGTAGAATTCACCAACGAAGAAAAATGAATACTAATCCTTCTTGAACTCTTCGTCAAAAATGGATGAGTGAATACTTCCTACTAATTTTATAGTGGCCAGCATTTACCCTGATATTAAAACCAGGAAAAGACACTATAATAAAATTATAGACCAGAATTCCTTATGAGAAATGAGAAAGAAGAATGGAACTGGAGGAATCAACCTGCCTGACTTCAGGCTCTACTACAAAGCCACAGTCATCAAGACAGTATGGTACTGGCACAAAGACAGAAATATAAATCAATGGAACAAAATAGAAAGCCCAGAGATAAATCCACACACCTATGGACACCTTATCTTTGACAAAGGAGGCAAGAATATAAAATGGAGAAGAGACTATCTCTTTAACAAGTGGTGCTGGGAAAACTGGTCAACCACTTGTAAAAGAATGAAACTAGAACACTTTCTAACACCATTCACAAAAATTAACTCAAAATGGATTAAAGATCTAAATGTAAGACCAGAAACTATAAAACTGCTAGAGGAGAACATAGGCAAAACACTCTGCGACATACATCACAGCAGGATCCTCTATGACCCACCTCCCAGAATACTGGAAATAAAAGCAAAAATAAACAATAGGATCTAATTAAAATTAAAAGCTTCTGCACAACAAAGGAAACTATAAGCAAGGTGAAAAGACAGCCTTCGGAATGGGAGAAAATAATAGCAAATGAAGAAACTGACAAACAGCTAATCTCAAAAATATACAAGCTACTCATGCAGCTCAATTCCAGAGAAAAATAAACAATCCAATCAAAAAATGGGCCAAAGAACTAAATAGATATTTCTCCAAAGAAGACATACAGATGGCTAACAAACACATGGAAAGATGCTCAACATCACTCATTATCAGAGAAATGCAAATCAAGACCACAGTGAGGTACCATTTCACACCAGTCAATGGCTGTGATCCAAAAGTCTACAAGAAATAAATGCTGAAGAGGGTGTGGAGAAAAGGGAACCCTCTTACACTGTTGGTGGGAATGCAAACTAGTACAGCCACTATGGAGAACAGTGTGGAGATTCCTTAGAAAACTGGAAATAGAACTGCCTTATGACCCAGCAATCCCACTGCTGGGCATACACACCAACTGAAAGAGACATGTGTACCCCTATGTTCACCGCAGCACTGTTTATAATAGCCTAGATGTCCATCAGCAGATGAATGGATAAGAAAGCTGTGGTACATATACACAATGGAGTATTACTCAGCCATTAAAAAGAATACATTTGAATCAGTTCTAATGAGGTGGATGAAACTGGAGCCGATTATACAGAGTGAAGTAAGCCAGAAAGAAAAACACCAATACAGTATACTAACACATATATATGGAATTTAGAAAGATGGTAATGATAACCCTGTATACGAGACAGCAAAAGAGACCCAGATGTATAGAACAAACTTTTTGACTCTGTGGGAGAGGGAGAGGGTGGGATGATTTGGGAGAATGGCATTGAAACATGTATACTATCATGTAAGAAACAAATTGCCAGTCTAGGTTCAATGCAGGATACAGGATGCTTGGGGCTGGTGCACTGGGATGACCCAGAGAGATGGTATGGGGAGGGAGGTGGGAGGGGGGTTCAGGATTGGAAACTCATGTACACCCGTGGCAGATTCATGTTGATGTATGGCAAAACCAATACAGTACTGTAAAGTAAAGTAAACAAAATAAAGAAAGAAAGAAAAATGTTTTTTGGAAAAAAAAATGCAGAAATGCTCAACAAAATATCAGCAAGTCTAATCCAACAGCATATTAAAGATTTGATACAGCATGACCAAATGGAGTTTATTCTGGCAATGTAAAGGTGGTTTAACTGATTTTAGAAAAAAATCAGTGTAACAGATCACATTAATAAGAATGAAGGCAGGAAAGCTACATAATAACATTAGTTGATGAAGGAAAATCATTGGGACAAAATTCAATACCCTTTGGTTCTAAAAAGTCTTAATATTACAAGTTAGAAGAAAACTTCTTCAGCCTGATAAAGGATATTTGTGAAAAATACAGAGGTAGCATTATACTGAACAGTGGAAGGCTTAATAAAGCTCTCCCCCTAAGGAACAGGAGAGTACCCCACATTCACCGCTTCTTTTCAACATTGTACTGATGTTCTAGCCAGAAAAATAAAACGAAATAAGACAACCAAATTTGAAATGAAGACCAAAACAATATCTTTCTTAACAGATGACATGATCTCTACATATTAAACATATCCTAAAGAAATTGTTTTTAAAATTTAAATGACTTCATCACAATTACAGGATACATGGTCAGCATGCAAAAATCAGCTGTATTTCTATACATTTAACAATGAACAGTCTGAAGTGGAAATTAATAAAAATTCCATTTAAGGTAGTGCCAAAGACAGTAAGATACCCTGGAATAAATATTAGTCAAGGACCTAAAAATACAAAATATTGCTGTAAAAAATTAAAGAACACCCAACTAAATGGAAAAACTATCCTGTGTTCATTTATTGGAAAACAATATTGTTAAGAAGGCAGTATTCTCCAAAGCAATCTGCAAGTTTAATGCAATACTATTAAAATCCATCAGTGTTTGGGCTTTTTGCAAAAATACGCAAGCTGGTTCCAGAATTCACATGGAATTGCAAGGGGCCCTGAATAGCCAAAGCAATGCTGAAAAAGGCTTCCCTGGTGGCTTAGATGGCAAGGAATCTGCGTGCAATGTGGGAGACCCAGATTTGATCCCTAGGTTGGGAAGATGCCCTGGAGAAGGGAATGGCAACCCACTCCAGTACTCTTGCCTGGAGAATTCCACTGATAGAGGAGCCTGGTGGGCTACAGTCCATGGAGTAACAAAGAGTCAGACCCAAACGAGTGATTAACACATGCACAGAGTGTTGAAAAAGAGGAACGGTCCCAATATCGAAACTGATTTATTTACTATGGTAATGGAAACATTGGTACTGACAACTACAAGGTCCCCAAAATAGGCACTGGCATAAGGATAAACACGTAGCTTAACAGAATAAAACTGAGAGCCCCAAATACACATGTAGTCTTTGTTCTTTTAATTTTTGACAAGGGTGCTGAGACCTTTTAATGAAGAAAGAACAGTCTGTTCAAGAAGTGGTAGTGGGACAAGTGGATTCCACAGTCAAAAGAATGAAGTTGGACACTTACCTCATACCATTGACAAAAAACTAAATCCAAATGGATCAAAGATCTGTTAATAAATGTAAGAGTTCAAATTTCAAACTCTCAGAAGGAAACATAGGCATAAAATCTTCATGATCTTAGATTTCACAATGGTTTCTTAGCTATAACACTAAAAACACAAGCAAGAAAAATTAATTTGACTTTGGCAAGACTAAAAACTTTTGTGCAAAGGACATTTTCAAGAGAGATAATCTACAGAATTTGAGAAAATATCTGTATATCAAATCTAATAAGAATCTAATATCTAGACTGTATAAAGAAATTTTACAAGTCAACAACAAAAAGATAAAGTCCCAATTAAAAATGGGTGTTGTAGGTTGAACTGTGTTCTACCCAAGAAAGATACATGAAAGTCCTAAGAAGGACTGATTTGGAAATAAGGGTTGTTGCAGATATAATTTTTTAATATGAGGTCATGCTGTAATAGGGTAGACCCCTAATACTGTAAGACATGTCCTTAGACAAAGGCAACTCAAAGCAAGAATTCCATATGGGGGACCGGCAGGATGCAGCTACAGATTAATAAATGCTAAGGATTGCCAACAAACCACCAGAAGCTAAGAAGAGACAAGCGTGTACTCCACTGTAGACTTCCAGGGGAACATGGCCCTGCCAACACCTTCATTTTGGACTTTTAACCTCCAGAATACTGAGAATATGAATTTCTGCTGTTTTAAATAGAACATCAATTTGTAGTACTTTATTGCAGAATCCCTGAGAATCTAATACAATGGACAGAGACTTGAGTAAACATTAGGACAAAGATACAAAACCAACCAACCAAACACTTGGAAAGATACTCAAGAGTCATTAGTTATTAGGCAAATGCTAAATCAAAATCACAATGAGATACCATTTCACCAGAACAGCCATAACTTAAAAAGAAAAACAACAAGTATTAGCAAGCATGTGGAAAAGTACCTTAGGGAGCCCTTGTACCTTACCAGTGTGAATGTCAAATGAATAAGCTGCTTTGGAAACAATCTGATGGTTTCTCAATGAATTAAACATACAACATACCATATGACTAATATGCCATAGGATTAAGCACCCACACATACCATATGACCCGGCAATTCCACTCCTGGGAATTGAAAAAGAATTGAAAACAGATGTTCAAACAAAAATGCATTCATGAAGGCACGCAGCAAGCAGTCTTTATAACTGTCAACAGATGGAACAACTCAAATGACTCTTAGCTGATGAACAGATACACAAAATAAGTGTATCCATACAATGAAACCATACTCAGCCATATAAAAGAATGAATTGCTGATACACACTATAATGTATATGAAAGGATTGACACAAAAAGTCACATACTGTATAATTCCATTTATATGAAATCCCCACAATAGGAAAACCCTTAGAAAGCAAATTAATGGTTGCCAGAAGCTGGGGGTAGCAGAAAGATGGGGTGAGATTCAGTTCAGTTCAGTTGCTCAGTCGTGTCCGACTCTTTGCGACCCCATGAACCACAGCATGCCAGGCCTCCCCGTCCATCACTAACTCCTGGAGTCTACCCAAACCCATGTCCGTTGAGTCGGTGATGCCATCCAATCATCTCATCCTCTGTCGTCCCCTTCTCCTCCTGCCCTCAATCTTTCCCAGGATCAGGGTCTTTCCCTGTGAGTCAGCTCTTCGCATCAGGTGGCCAAAGTATTGGAGTTTCAGCTTCAACATCAGTCTTTGCAATGAACACCCAGGACTGATCTCCTTTAGGATGGACTGGTTGGATCTCCTTGCAGTCCAAGGGACTCTCAAGAGTCTTCAGCACCACAGTTCACAACAATTTTAGGGTTTTTTTTTTGTGTGGTGACTAATATTCTGGGACTAGATAGTGATAACTGTTGCACAACATTGTGATGTATTTAATGCACTGAATATACTCATTAAAATGGTAAATTTTATGTTTATTTCACTACCACAAAAAATTACGTATGTGTGTGTGTTAGTCACTCAGTTGTGTCCAACTCTTTGCAACCTCATGGACTGTAGCCCACCAGGCTCCTCTGTCCATGGAATTCTCCAGGCAAGAATATGGGAGTGGGTTGCCATTCCCTTCTTCAAGGGAATCTCTTGACCTAGAAATCGAACCCATGTTTCCTGCTTTGCAGGCAGACTCTTTACCATCTATAACTATTTAAAGAATTGGTGGGGGGTGGGGGGCTAAAATCCAATGCTATTCAAGAAGACATGGTCCCCTTATCTGGACTTTTAAAATCCAAATTAGGTACATAATGGCCAAAAAGGTAGATTTACAGATCCTTACACATACATGTGTATATATGAACAAAATATTCATAATGATAAAAAGGCAGAATACTTTTTACAGAAAAGAAGTATTGCTTCTGAATGCATTCTTTTTCCTGTTGTCTTGTGCCTTTGTATAGGAGTAAAAGGCTTCACTGATAGCTCAGTTGGTAAAGAATCCACCTGCAATGCAGGAGACCCCAGTTCTTTTCCTGGGTTGGGAAGATCCACTGGAGAAGGGCTAGGCTACTCACTCCAGTATTCTTGGACTTCTCTCATGGCTCAGCTGGTAAAGAATCCACCTGCAATGTGGGAGACCTGGGTTTGATCCCTGGTTTGGGAAGATCCTCTGGAGAAGGGAAAGGCTACCCACTCCAGTATTCTGGCCTGGAGAATTCCATGGTCTACAGCCCATGGGGTCAAAAAGAGTCGACATGAGTGAGCGACTTTCACTTTCACTTTCATAGGCATAAAAAGGTTGATGAGTATGGTAAACAAAAGAAAAACAGGCAGAAAATGAGATAATCAAACCAATGTAGAAATAGGCAATCAAGTTAAATGATGGGAAAAGATGTGAGGTTGTTTTTCAATTTTTAAAAATTCTTAAATTTTACTATACAGTTTTTAGATACAGAAAAGATGTATCTAATGTCATTCACTGCTTTTCAAACGCATGGTAGTTTCTGTATGGCACAG